>NC_064644.1:384089669-385339669 GCF_023864345.2 Schistocerca serialis cubense | reverse complement strand
ATATGTATGTGTTCTCAGGTATGTATTTAAATTTATATGTATATATGTTATATAAGTGGAATCAGAGCCCACTTTTATAGTGTTTTCTGTCCTCCCTAGATCCCATTATGGCGGCTTCAGTTTCGCCGAAACCGGTAACCATGAAATAAAAAGAATTTCAGCGATCTTGGCTACCAGTTTATTGTTTTAAACCCTCCCGCTTTCAGGTAAAAAGATGTTTTTCACTTATTACTGAACGCTCCTCGTAGGTGAAAAGATCGGTTAGCTAGTGACGAGTTACTGAATCGAATTGAGGAAAAAAAGTAATTTGTTGCACAGTTTGAATAAAAGAAGGGATTAGAAGGTACAACACACCCTAAGCCGTCAAGGAATCGTCAATTTATTAATGCAAGAAAGTTTTGGGGGTAAAAATTGTAGTGCAGGGTTTGATTACAGCAAGCAGTTTTAAATGAACTGTCCATTTACGACCATACATAGCGACAACCGTGTGCTAACATACGCACTTTATTTAACAGAGACGTTCTGCAATCACAGCCTACGTTTACAGGGTGACAATCTGAGCAGTTCTCTTAGGTTGTTCGCAGATGATGCTGCAATTTACCGTCTAGTAAGGTCATCCGAAGACCAGTATCAGTTGCAAAGCGATTTAGAAAAGATTGCTGTATGGTGTGGCAGGTGGCAGTTGACGCTAAATAACGAAAAGTGTGAGGTGATCCACATGAGTTCCAAAAGAAATCCGTTGGGATTCGATTACTCGATAAATAGTACAATTCTCAAGGCTGTCAATTCAACTAAGTGCCTGGGTGTAAAAATTACGCCGGCCGCGGTGGTCTCCCGGTTCTAGGCGCGCAGTCCGGAACCGCGCGACTGCTACGGCCGCAGGTTCGAATCCTGCCTCGGGCATGGATGTGTGTGATGTCCTTAGGTTAGTTAGGTTTAAGTAGTTCTAAGTTCTAGGGGACTGATGACCTCAGATGTTAAATCCCATAGTGCTCAGAGCCATTTTTGTAAAAATTACGAACAACTTCAGTTGGAAAGACCACATAGATAATATTGTGGGGAAGGCGAGCCAAAGGTTGCGTTTCATTGGCAGGACACTTAGAAGATGCAACAAGTCCACTAAAGAGATAGCTTACACTACACTCGTTCGTCCTCTGTTAGAATATTGCTGCGCGGTGTGGGATCCTTACCAGGTGGGATTGACGGAGGACATCGAAAGGGTGCAAAAAAGGGCATCTCGTTTTGTATTATCACGTAATAGGGGAGAGAGTGTGGCAGATATGATACGCGAATTGGGATGGAGGTCATTAAAGCAAAGACGTTTTTCGTCGCGGCGAGATCTATTTACGAAATTTCAGTCACCAACTTTCTCTTCCGAATGCGAAAATATTTTGTTGAGCCCAACCTACATAGGTAGGAATGATCATCAAAATAAAATAATAGGAATCAGAGCTCGAACAGAAAGGTTTAGGTCTTCGTTTTCCCCGCGCGCTGTTCGGAAGTGGAATGGTAGAGATATAGTATGATTGTGGTTCGATGAACCCTCTGCCAAGCACTTAAATGTGAATTGCAGAGTAGTCTAGTAGATGTAGAGAGGGCTATGCAGTTGTTCTCCACCCTATCTGTAAACAGTTTGAGCTGTTATGCTAATTCATTGCAGTTCCAAATGCATAGATGTAATTAGGAAATTTATACCAGTAAGCTTATTAGCAGCTATAAAGAAATGAAGGGATCAGCATAGGATAGAACAGCGTAGAGATCGGCATCAAACTAGTCTTTGGATTGAAGACAACAACAACAATTTTACCGTAAATTATCTTGAAATTTGAAATCGAAATAAAATAACATACTTTAAAAAAATGTGAGAAAAGTACATGGGGCCCCGCTGATTATCAATGTTAAGGGCCCCGTGCACTCATAAACCGCCCCTGACTCAGATCAAAATTTGCGAAACTATCGCTTAGTGCGACGAGTCGTAGAATTGTTGAATGTGATTAATTGGAGGTGCATTAGCTGGAGAAATTGTCTAGTGGTAGTGAATTACAGCGTTGAGAAACAAAGTAATAGCCTTTGGTGAAACACTTTGAAGTGATGCTAAACACATACAGCTTGTACCAAACACACAATATCTGGATGGAAAGGATTGTGAAAGAAACAAAGGATGTACATATGGTGAGAAAATACTGAGAAAGAGGATCACATCTACAGATGAGAAGCGAGGTGTTGAAAGAGGTATTGTTGTCTCGTATTTACATAAACTCGGCCTGAAAAGGCAAGTCGAAGGAAACGCGACGTCGTTGTATTGTAGTTGTAGTTGGTAGGTTGATCAATGGCTAATGATAAAGACAGAAATTTAAAGGGAATCATTAAAAATTGTTCGTAAATTTAGAATATTAACATTGGAAGTAGATTAATGCAACCCTGCCATCTACATAATATCAAGTCGTCTACTGGAGACATCAGAAAGAAGTCGGCAAGACTCAGCATAGTCGGGAGCACCTCCGAAGATGTCCAACGTAGCCTTGGACGAAACGTCAGGGATTGAAGAGTTCCATGGACCACGGCCATACAACCCGGAAGAATTCTCAGCAGCTGGAACATCCGGTCATGAAAGCCTTCATTGTATGAGAAGGAATTAAGTTAAGAGTGGTACAGTCAATCTTTTTACTTCAGCGAGATCGTAATTCGGATGGGTGCAGATAATGATACGAATATAGGGACCTACAATATTTACTCGCACGTGGGCTACGTATGTAGATGTAAATGTAGATAGCAACAAATGCTCCACGTGACATATGGAACAGCTCTTTCAGAACAAAACGCGATTAGGAGCTTGATGAAATCCCCCAGATACGTTTGGTTTAGGATGCATTAAACGATTGGATTTTACAGCTGCGATATTCCAGCTGAATACGGGGATATCTGATCGCACTTCCATTTTAATGAGAGGACCTACTGATTCTGTTACGGGAATGTTTGAAAATGGAAACACGTGTGCAGGTAGTGGTGCAGAGTGAAGGCTGCGCTGTGGTCGGTGGCGGCGGTTTGGGGCGGGCGCGCTTTTCCAGACAGTCGTAGCGCGCACTCAGGTTACTTGCTTGCGTCACACGCTTCGTTAATGCCCGGCGCGCTGTGGCGCGAGCCGGAGTGGTGGCGTCACACAAAGTGATGAAAGTGACACTATGAATGCACCCCGCCACTCTGTGCGCCGCCGGCGAATTAATTCCCTACATCTATTGTGCGGAAACATTGCCACCAACGTACTGTAGCGGACATCCACTTTATGTCCTTTGTGAGACTACATCTTTGTACGATGAAAACATATTTGCTTTAATAAATGTTAGCCTCTTTTCACGTAAGTATTTGCAGTCGCTCTCTTGCAAAAATTTTCCTGTATTCGTTCTCATCTGTTCCTCACACAAAGCTTGTCATGTTCAATTTAGTTCTGCTGTCACTAACTCTGTAACGGACTTGTTTAGTTACTAACTATAAATTTTTGGTTAGGAATCCATGCAAACTGGCTCATAACGAGAGGTTTCTGTTCAGAAGCTTTTTTATTTTTTTTTAGCATATTCCTATAGATAAGCAGTTAGTAGGTCTCTCAGTTAAGTTACCACTTGTATGCATCTCTGGTCAGAAGCAGCGGCAATTAGAAAACAACCTAATGCTTTTAAATTACGCTCAGTGATGTATTTTAGTTGATTCCTCGGGAACATGTATATATCTGCATATCTCTCAGCGTCGTAATCGTATAATATTAAATTTCTTAATCTAGTAGACAGTGGTCGCTTTAGGGGCCAATTGCATGGGTCTTCCAGAGTACTACTCGATATTTAATAGTTTAACTATTCTATACAAGTTTTGCTAAATAAGATAACTAAATTGGTGTGTATCACGGCTTGTATTCGCACTGTATCGTGCTCGTCAGAGGCCGACGCCGTGAATGGCATGAGGTGGTTCTATGACAGTTGTGTCGTTTCAAGGCTGTATCAACAAAGGAATTAAAATTTAAAAAAGAGATATTAATGCTAAGTTTTCTTGTGTTTCTCCTGTGGCAGTTTTATGTTAACGGTAGTGCTTCTCTTACGTGATCAACGGTTTCGTGTAATTTTATACTGTAGTTCCTAAATAGCTATGTTTATTGTATTAATTGTAAGGAGTTCCGGTCGCTGTGGCCGAGCGGTTCTAGGCGCTTCAGTCCGGAACCGCGTTCCTGATATGGTCGCAGGTTCGAATCGTGCCTCGGGCATGGATGTGTGACACGCCCTTAGGTTAGTTAGGTTTAAGATGTTCTAAGTCTAGGGAACTGACGACCTCCGATGTTAAGTCCCATAGTGGTTAGAGCCATTTGAACCATTTTTGCAATAAATAATTGTAAAAACGATAAACAAAAATAAAGTGACCAGACCGTCTGTATAAAACAAATTGCATCAATAAAAATCGAATAACAATAGGTGTATCAATAATCATTGTCTCCGTAAAGACTACTATGTTACCAAATGCCTGCAGAGTTTACATTGTGTTAAAAATTTGATAAGTTAGCACTTTGGACTTTGTGGGGCACCTAGTAGCTCTTATTTTAGTAATGATTTGACTTGTCTCTAGAATATGTTGATGTAATTGTGACACTGGTCTACTGGTGTAGTAATTTTATCTAGGGGTATGAATGCTGACTCTCGTCCTTTCCCAGATCGTGCTCCCAAATCCACATGGATGAAACTAATGCACTATCTTTGACACGCATAACTCACAAGAGCCATATGTGAGGAAGTGTCGAGGGAAACTTCGATTCACAGGATTGCAACGTTATGCACGGTTCACCTGACCAATTTCGTGATTTTGCACGGATTACCGAAGCGCCCAGCTAAGCGGAACACGGCAGCCATTGGCGGCAATACCGCCAAAGTAAGTGAAAAGTGTGTTGAAAGGTCTGTGTACAAAATCCACATTAACACAAAATAAACGAGAAATAATAAAATACGTCAAAGTTTTATGTTCACTGCTGTTAAGTCACTGATACGAAGAAGTATGACACACATTAAAGTCAATTTTCCTGTCCTTTGAGTAGTAACCCTCATCACTCAAAACTTCAACACATTTTCGAGTTTAGTCTCAACGGCACCAAAACAGGAAGGAGAGCAACTAGGTTTTAACACATTGCTCTCCAGCAGAGTATAACACATAATCTGATGAAAGACTTTTACCAATAATGGTGCATCACAACCGATAGATAGAACTGGATCTTCCTGCGACTTGAGGGGCCATGAGCCATTGGGCTATGCTACGCATCGGAGGGTTGGAACAGATGTATTTCTCTATTTTAGCTTATTATTACGAAGTTTCTATCCCTCATTGTCCAATTAATATATAATGTGCAACATAGGCAGTGAGGTAGCAACTATGCTTCACTTGCTGCCGCATCTCCTATGTCATATACTCACATAAACATGAGTTTTACTTCCACCCATCGTACCTGAAAGTGCTGAATGATATTTTTGATAAACTGTTTGGCTCTCTCTTCTGGGTACACACTGTCACGTTCTTCATCATTTGAAATTTTGTTATAGCCGGCCGCGGTGGTCTAGCGGTTCTGGCGCTGCAGTCCGGAACCGCGGGACTGCTACGGTCGCAGGTTCGAATCCTGCCTCGGGCATGGGTGTGTGTGATGTCTTTAGGTTAGTTAGGTTTAAGTAGTTCTAAGTTCTAGGGGACTTATGACCTAAGATGTTGACTCCCATAGTGCTCAGAGCCATTTTGTTATAAATCTGCAGCCCAAAATACAAATACGGATGGATTTTGCTAAATTGAGGTAAACTGCATAAAACGGCCCCTAACAGCATAAAGGCAAAGAAACGTCATATGGGCGATGTGGGTGGAGAAGCTTTCCTAGAGTACCTCTGTAGCCCACAGGTGTGTGTTGTGCAGATAGACGATACCGCCAGACGTAAAGGGGGAATAGAATGGATGACAGAAATTACAGTTCTATGGTGGCCTGTGTGACGAATCACGGAAGCAAGTCTTTAGGTAATAAGGCCGGCATGCGTTGTAAATGACGTGGATAAAAGATGTCCGCTTGTGGTTTTATTACTTGATTGACTGGATTTGACCTTAATTCTGGAATTAAAGTGAAGTACAACTTTCGCCAAGTCAAATGGACTTGGCGGAGTTACCGAGCTTCACACCAAGGGCGGGCAGCGCCTCTCCATTATTGAATTTCACAGGGTGCAATGTCGTCTGAAGTCAGGAAGAAAACATAATTGTACATGATCCTATGATGTTTTGAAAGTTTGCAACAGAATCTGATCAAATGACTTCAGAACAAATAATTATGTAATGAATTTCATTAATGGTTTAAAACAACATTCCTCAAGCAGGAACAACTATTCTCATTAATCACAAGAAGTTGGAAGCAGCGGTGGGATACGTGTAGGCGAAAAGTCTAGTGAATTGTACTCCATGAAAAGGACAATTATTAAAACGAGGTATTCCCTCCTCGATGTTTAGCAGTCATATAACAAACAACGTTCACCTTAACCTTATCGTTCCTTACGGCGATTGATTACTTAATTCGTCCTACGTACAGTGCATCGTGCCATCGGAAAAATCCGACATGGCTGCTCTTGTGAACTTATCAAAAATTCGAACTCTCGCAACATCTGTGGAGGGTAAACGGTAGAAGATAAGTTCACCAATAATTCTGACGAATTGTGTGCGGTTGCCGTCAAGCCTGACTTGTGATCGTTCATTCTGCTCAAGAAAATCTGCAAGGCACAATCATGACGTCTTAACGTGGGTGGCTAGCGGAAAACAAATCCGAATTTTTAAAACTAAGTAGGAAACCGGTAAAAGATTTACACAGGTGCTATTGAGCTATATAACTGTATTGATAATTGAATTTAATTCCTGGACAGATTACCTACATTGCGAAACGAAAATGATTAACCGGATTCACTGCCAAAATATTTTATCCTAAGTGATCTTGGGAGCAGCATACGTTACCACAGCGTAAGATCCCGGCTTAATGTTACCAACTACGGTACTTTTATAAAACAATGAGACGCTAAGCTGCCTTCCAGAGTTGGGGGTGGCCGCCACCCAGTCATCACAAGAAACGACCCACGGTTGATCACGAGGGAGCAGAAATCGACATGGAATACGACAGCTGTCAGTAGCTAGTTAAAACTTTTCCGCGGATATTGTGGATACTGAAATTTTCATAAAAAAAGCGTTCAAAAACTTATAACTTTGGTAAATTCATACCAAATCGATTTTTTGAACTACAATATTTCCCGGATTTTCGATAATTCGGATGATCTATGGTTCCACAGTGTCTTTTCTGGTCACCTACACCAACTTTTCAAATGAACCTGGACATCTACTAGTGGACATTGGTATAGTGGCATGGTGATATATAGTGTAACTACGTCGATGCGCGAGAAACACGATGCTATAATTGCGTTTTGAACTCGTAGTCCACACATGGAGCAGCCCCTCCTCGAACATGACGCTGCAATACCGGACACAAGAACACTTTCGACGCGCGCGGTTGCCGTGCGGTCTCAGGCGCCTTGTCACGGTCCGCACAGCTCCCCCCAACGGAGGTTCGAGTCCTTCCTCGGACATGGCTGTGTGTTGTCCTTAGCGTAAGTTAGTTTAAGTTAGATTAAGTAGTGTGACAGCCTAGGGACCGATGACCTGAGCAGTTTGGTCCCATACGAACTTACCACAAATTTCCAAACAAACAACTTCGAGGACTTCACTTTGATTGTGATGAAGCAATGCAAGCGGAGGTGACATAGTGGCTCCATCAACAAGTCAAACATTCTACAGTGACGCTGTCAACAAACTGTTTCTCGTAGGGAGAAATGTTTTCGTGTTCAGGGTGATTATGTTGAGAAATAAATATGTACACGAGACGAATGACGGTGTAGAATAGGGCATCTACGGCGTGCCAAATTTCACACGTGCTGAGTGTGGGAGCCGGATACGGGCCAGGGTCCGGCCTGTCTTCGTCCTTCTCAGAAGTACCCGGAACAGCGCAATATTTCGTTTAGTACTGCAGTGTATTTTTCGCTCAGTACAGCTCACTTCAGTTCGCGGAATCGTATTGTCAGCATTGTTTTTTCATCGCCATTTGTTCGTTGCATGAAGGAGTTCACAGATCCAGTGGCTGTTTGCACGAAAAGAGGAAGTCTAGCGATCTACCGCCATAAGTCTTCAAAAATGAATGGAAATGACAGAAGAGAGGGATTAGAGTTCTCGGTATGTATTGTGCAGTCTCATAAGCAACCGGTACGGCAACTATACTATGAAATGACATTACAATACCGTGTTAAAACATTTAAAAATTTAGGTGGCAATGAAAACGCAAAAAAATTCGATGACCGAGAGACGGGATTCATTGTTCTGTACCTCAAGAACCACTCTGTGCTAAATTTGCGGGCATAGAGAACGTGAAGAAACTGATGGTACGATTAGTACAATTTGTGAATTCGGAAGCGTTATTCCAATGGCAGTTGCTACATTTTTGGATGGAACTGAACGAAGAGTACGGAGACTTTATACGAGTAGATTACGGCAAAGCACATTGGTTAAGACAAGGGGCATGCCTACAACGATTTTTCTACATTTGTTGAATTCATGAGGAAAAAGGAGTGCAGGAACCAAACTTAGAACACCCGGAATGAATTGTGCACCTCTCGAGTCGACTGCACACTGCCGACAGTAAGACACTCCTAGTTGAGAAACAACTTCTTTTTGATTTGATAACCGGCCGCTGTGACCGAGCGGTTCTAGGTGCTTCAGTCCGGAACCGCGCTGCTGCTACTGTCGCAAGTTCGAATCCTGTCTCGGGCGTGGATGTATGTGATGTCAAAAATGGTTCAAAAGGCCCTGAGCACTATAGGATTTAACGTCTTAGGTCATCAGTCCCCAAGAACTTCGGTTAGTTAGGTTTAAGTAACTCTAAGTCTAGGGGACTGATGACCTCAGATGTTAAGTCCTATAGTGCTTAGAGCCATTTTGATTTGATGGAGATGCATTTAAAGAGAAAATCACGTTGTACAAGAGACGCATTGTGAGGAAAACAGTCCTGTTCGCTAAGCTACATGGAGAGTATATGTTTTGAGGACATTGCCAGTCTTTCATGTTTCGAGCTGTTTTCGAGAGCGTTTGCCGCTTCAGCTGAAATCACTCCTGTGCGTGTGCAGACATAACTCACTGATCTGGAAGGTCATTCCCATTTTGAATAAAAATCCGCATAATTTTCTAGATTGCTTGAATTACCACATCTCCATAATAAAGTTGCGAAACTACTATAATATTTCGACCAACATACACGTGTAAAGACGTTTTTTCGATTATAACTAAATCAGTGACGTTTACGTGGCAACCGGAGTACCAAAATCTGTGCAATTGTCTGCTTTTTGTATCAGATAAAAATTGCACGTCTTCAACACGCCAAAAATAATTCAGTGATACTGATAACTTGTTTATTTTTTAATCTGTGTTGTTGAGAAATGTGAAATACGAAACCAAGATGTACGGAGTGCAAGGGCATGTCCCTTAAATGCTGCACGTTCGTAGTTTGCCTGTCCCCCTCCCCCCCCCCCCCCCCCCGAACGCGTAAACAGTGTGGCGTGCGTGGCCGCGAGGGAAATGGTTAACGCTACGGCCGCAGGTTCGAATCCTGCCTCGGGCATGGATGTGTGTGATGTCCCTGGGTTGGTTAGGTTTAAGTAGTTCTAAGTTCTAGGGGACTAATGACCTCAGAAGTCCCATAGTGCTCAGAGCCATTTGAACCATTTCTGAAATGGTTAAAATGGCTCTGAGCACTATGGGACTTAACATTTGAGGTCATCAGTCCCCTACAACTTAGAACTACTTAAACCTAACTAACCAAGGGACATCACACAAATCCATGCCCGAGACAGGATTCGAACTTGCGACCGTAGCGGTATCGCGGTTCCAGACCGTAGCGCCTAGAAGCGCTCGGCCACTCCGGCCGGCGCGAGGGAAATGTCCTGTGCTAGGCAGGCTGAGCTATATGGCACTCGTGCCAGGGCGTTTCACATGAGCGAATTCTTGGCCAGCCCAGGTGCAGGACGTTTTTCATTTAAAAAGCCTTAAGAGTTTTCACATACAAAATTCGGGAGGCATTAATTTCAGCACGCCACCGTAGATGTAGATCTGTAGATTGCGAGTAAGGCACACCGTGGGTGCGTTCGCGAGCACGCGCGCGCGCTCGTGTTTGTGTGTGTGTGTGTGTGTGTGTGTGTGTGTGTGTGTGTGTGTGTGTGTGTGTTTGTGTGTGTGTGTGCGTGCGTGTAGGTAGATGTATCTAGTAGCTTGGCATCTGTCCTTTGAAACAACAAACAGTGAGCGGTTGTATGCTGAGTGTAGCGCCCGCGCTTCACTGTTTCACACAAGAGTCGCGTATCTCCGATTCACCGCGCACTGCAGCACCCACAGTTGGCCTTTCGCCGCGGTGCGAGTTGTAATGCATGCAAGCTGCAAAGCTAGGTCCGCACGTGACGCGAGCTGCAGTAGTACAGTGGCGGACTGAGCGAGGGTGGGAGGGAGGGAGGGAGAAAAGGACGGAGGGCAAACGCTGGCTGGCGGGCACGGAAAATAGCTGCCGTGTAGAAGGTGGAGGAGACGGGGGAGGCTGCGTCTAATTAAATGCAAGCATCCGGAGCCCGGCCACCGCCGACTCATTCGCCGGCTGCAGACATCTCCTGCGTCAGCAGTGTCTAGCCCGTAGACGGCGCACAGGTCGAAGCGGAGTATTGGTGGTGGCGACCGCCGACATGCCGGCCAGTGACTCAGTTCTTGTTATACAGGGCGGGGAAATTAAAACTGCTCCAGAAAATACACTCTAAGAAAAGAAAAAGTGACGTATCGCGAAGGACTTGTGACCGGTGAAGACTGTTTGGAGAGGCCAGGGACAGCGGTGGGCCGGCCGGAGTGGCCGAGCGATTCTAGGCGCTACAGTCTGGAACCGCGCGACAGCTACGGTCGCAGGTTCGAATCCAGCCTCGGGCATGGATGTGTATGATGTTCTTAGGTTAGTTAGGTTTAAGTAGTTCTAAGTTCTAGGGGACTGATGGCCTCAGCAGTTAAGTCCCATGGTGCTCAGAGCCATTTGAACCATTTTTGACAGCGGTGACATACCAATGTGTCGTACGCCGTACGGCCCGCCAACCCGTAGTAATGGTCTGGGACACCACTTCATTTCATAACAGGATATCTTTGCTCTGTCGTCTACTGCGCCATTACATAAAAGTGGTACGTCGACGATATGTACGTCCCGTTTTGTCGCCCATGGTGACAAGCCATCCTAGGCTTACATTTTAGGTAGATAGTGAACACTCGCTCACCGCGAGAGTTTCTACTGCTTATCTTTCTGCTTGCTAAACCATACCTTAGCCAGCAACATCGCCACACCACTACTCCAGGTTGCAAAAATTATGGGCATGGTCCTTCAACCATCTCGAGATTTTGACGCTCGAACATACCTATTGGACATAATTTGGCACAATATTCCTTCAGGAGAAAATCCAACAACTCTATCAATCAGTGACAAGCCGAGTAATTGCTAGAATAAGGGTTGGAGCTGTACCAATGAATTTCAGACTTGCTCAACTGGTGAAGCTCTTTTTCTTGAATAGAGAATCCAATTTTTTGAAACTGTAATCAATTGTTTGTCTGTAGAAGTACGTCACATCTCTCGAATTCCACCCCATGGACAAAAACGATTTTTTCCAGCCCCTGGCCTACAGGCTTTCCTGCTTGCCCATCAAGGGCATGTTGTGTGGGAACAGTACTGGCCTGCCGGTTCCTTTTTTCAAAGTATGTCATTTTTTCCTTTTTTTTTGTCGCACTGTTAATTTATAAGAATGACACGGAACTGATCCGTGCTAATGAACGGTACAAGTGCCCATCACAGAAAATGATGGAAACCATGATTTCGATGCATCTGTCGAGCGCTATGATACGTCAGCACATGCACATGCCCTACATGCTCTGTCCCAAGTATTTAGCTGTTTCATTGTATTTGCTTGAGTGATCGGAGCAGACGTATTTAGTGACCAGTTCACTTTAAAACAAAATGGCGTTCACGATAATGCGTCATGTGTTCATTGGTCGTGAAAAGCTTAATGCTGAACTATTTGCTCAGCATTTTAAGGCTGAAACTGTTCTGGTAAGACGACCTTAGCTGCGGTTCTGCCAAAATTCCTCATGTCTACATAAAAGGGCATGATGGCAAACTGGCACAACACATGCTTTGTAACAAACAATAACTGTAATTATCTGAAGAGAGTTCAAACACCAGAAAGCATTGCTTGAATGATGGAAAGCCTGCAATTCGGTCCATCGAAATCTCAATGCCATTTACACAGACAGGTGGGAATTAAATGATCATAGTGTTGAAACGTTATAGAAAACGACCTGCCTCTGTACCCTAACGTTTAGTGTCATGCATTATTAAGGAATGCCCCATTATGCATCAGAAAATCCAGTTCTTTGAGGAGCAGTTGGTTAATGTCAACAGTGGTGTTTGGTGCGCGAAGTCTGGTGTCTGTGGTGCAACACGATTTTTCCTTGAAACTGTTAACACTAACCAGTGTGACCAGAAGCTGTTTAATTCATTTTTTGGATATTTATAACAAGACAAAGCAACAGCATGTATCTCGATCGTCTCTGCATTATCAACCAAATGACTAACGTTTTAGTAAAATTTTGTTTATAAAATAGATAACAAATGATATAGACACACAATATGCACTTATAGCATGCAGCTGGTTGGATCTTACTATCATCTAGAGAATTACCATGTTTCTATTATTGTTAAACGACTACCCTAATTGTTATAAACAACGTATTGAATAAAGTATATGTTGTTACTGTCGTCTTCGGTCAGAAGACCTGTTCGATGCAGCTTTCCACTCCATACTACTCTATTTTGTGCAAGCCTCTTCATCTCTGAATAACGGACGCAGTCTACGTTCATTTAAACCTGCTTACTTACTTACTCGGTCTTCAGAACTTTCGTAGCGTTCTGGATGTAGGTTTTAGTGAATTCAACGTGTTAACATAGTCAGTTCGCTTCATTTCCTTAAGCAGGCGGTAGCTCATTTTCCTTAATACCTAGGGATATCGAAGTCGCAAGGCCTGAATACACTGCCCAGCACCCGTTGACTTAAATGGCGCGACCACAACAAGACAGCTTGCCAGCTACCAACCTCACAACTAAACTTAAATGTAATGCTTAGAGGACTCATCCCTTGTAATGTCACAGAGTGACGTAAAATAACGGTATTTACGACATATTATAGTGTGCAGTTGAATCATCTTTGAAGTAAGGAAGCAATACGCAGTAGTTAACGTGTGGTTCAAGTCAGTACAAACATATCTGTATGGCACCGTCCTCTTCTGCTTCGTATTTGACGATATATACACGTCTCCTATGACATATTTCTGAGAAATGCATGGACAAGAGAACGTGTAGATTTGTATTACACTACTGGCCATTAAAATTGTACACCACGAAGATAACGTGCTACAGACGCGAAATTTAACCGATAAGAAGATGAAGCTGTGATATGCAAATGATTAGCTTTTCAGAGCATTCACATCAGGTTGGCGCCGGTGGCGACACCTACAACGTGCTGACATGAGGAAAGTTTCCAACCGATTTCTCATACACAAACGGCAGTTGACCGGCGTTGCCTGGTGAAACGTTGTTGCGATGCCTCGTGTAAGGAGGAGAATTGCGTACCATCACGTTTCCGACTTTGATAGAGGTCGAATTGTAGCCTATCGCGATTGCGGTTTATCGTATCGCGACATTATTTCTCTCGTTGGTCGAGATCCAATGACTGTTAGCAGAATATGGAATCGGTGATTTCAGGAGGTAATACGGAGCGCTGTGCTGGATCCCAACGGCCTCGTATCACTAGCAGTCGAGATGAAAGGCATCACATCCGCCTGGCTGTAACGGATCGTACAGCCACCTCTCGTTCCCTGAGTCAACAAATGGGGACGTTTGCAAGACAACAACCATCTGCACGAACAGTTCGACGACGTTTACAGCAGCATGGACTATCAGCTCGGAGACCATGGCTGCGGTTACCCTTGACGCTGCATCACAGACAGGAGCGCCTGAGATGGTCTACACAACGACGAACCTGGGTGCACGAATGGCAAAACGTCATTTCTTCGGATAAATCCAGGTTCTGTTTGCAGCATCATGATGGTCGCATCCGTGTTTGGCGACATCGCGGTGAACGCACATTGGAAGCTTGATGGTATGGGGTGCCATTGGTTACACTTCTCGGTCACCTCTTGTTCTCATTGACGGCACATTGAACAGTGAACGTTACATATCAAGTGTGTCACGACCCGTGGCTTTACCCTTAATTCGATCCCTGCGAAACCCTACATTTCAGCAGGATAATGCACGGCCGCATGTTGCAGGTCCTGTACGGGCCTTTCTGGATACAGAAAATGTTCGACCGCTGCCCTGGCCAGAACATCCTCCAGATCTCTCACCAACTGAAAACGTCAGGTCAATGGTGACCGAGCAACTGGCTCGTCACAATACGCCGGTCACTACTCTTGATGAACTGTGGTATCGTGTTGAAGCTGCATGGGCAGCTGTACCTGTACACGCCATCCAAGCTCTGTTTGACTCAATGCCCAGGCGTATCAAGACCGTTATTACGGCCAGAGGTGGTTGTTCTGGGTACTGATTTCTCAAGATCTATCCATCCAAACTGCATGAAAATATAATCACATGTCAGTTCTAGTGTAATATATTTGTCCAATGAATGCCCGTTTATCATCTACATTTCTTCTTGGTGTAGGAATTTTAATGGCCAATAGTGTATGTTACTTAACACTAGTCATTATAAATACAGTGGTTTGAAAGGAAAGGGACATTTAAAGATGATTTAACGGCGTAAATTGTCTATGATGCATGATAGTGTCCTTTGCGTTGACGAAACCTTGCATAAACGATTCTGTCTAAAATGGTTCAAAAATGGGAGGAATGACGATGCAAATAATACCTTTGTTAAGTAATTTCCTACCAGCTCTCTGCTCATTTAAAACAGCTCAAACGTTATAACATGTCACATCAAAACACATTCACCACTTAAACGATCGTTTTGAGCATTTACGTGAAACTTAAAAGAAAAGCGAGAACACTATCATAGCACAAATTATAATCCATAACCAAGCGTCATATAAACTAAAACAGCAGCACTGTCGCATTTAAATTCCGTTAGAGTCGCAGATACACTCTTGTTTCAGCACACAATTAGTAACTGCTAATTTGCATCACTTCCATTCGTAGACTAGGTCACCACTGCACGCTAGTGCTGTAGCGCTAGATGGATGGAATACAGGTCGTGAAAGAAAGTTTAACACAGATATTTGGTGTGCAAGGGAAGTTGCAAAAAGTGGTTCAAATGGCTCTGAGCACTATGGGACTCAACTGCTGAGGTCATTAGTCCCCTAGAACTTAGATCTAGTTAAACCTAACTAACCTAAGGACATCACAAACATCCATGCCCGAGGCAGGATTCGAACCTGCGACCGTAGCGGTCTTGCGGTTCCAGACTGCAGCGCCTTTAACCGCACGGCCACTTCGGCCGGCGGGAAGTTGTAGAAAACCATTCTTAAGAATGAGCTATTGTAGTTGTTGTTCGGTGTTCAGTCACAGACTTCTGCTCTGTGTATCTGGGAGAGAGACCATATAATTTTGATAATGATTTTGACGTATTTTTGGGCGTAAATTTGTTGCTATTCGGGTGCAGTACGCTAACTGATGACACCAGGTTTCAACCCGTATCTCTTTTTTTTTTCTTTACTTTAATACTCATGAAAGTCACTAGTCTACACATGTGTTCTTGTCATTCACTCCATACAAATACTCACTGGCAACTTGATATATGCTTAGTTACGGGAAAATGCAAGCATCTCTGTTGGGACATTACAATGACTAGCCACGTCGCAGTCCCTTGTTTTTATCGACTTTAATTGCTTTATTAACGACCTGAATTTGAACCTAAATTATGTTGTGCACTGGGAGCGTCCACTTTGATCAGAATCTCGCCGCCTTTGGAAAAGATTTGTAGTACATATGTCCTGGTAGGACGGATGCGAGTGGTCTAGGTCAGCACTCAAATAATGAAGGTAACAAAGAACAGAGAACAGTAAAATATATTACTTACTTTTGGTAAGGCTGGTTTCAGTAATTGCAGAACACGGGTTTAGCCTATCTGTCCTGCGTTGACTACTGTTCCATGAACACAAAGTAAATAATATTCTCTAAACTGACAACTGACTTATCGCTTAATAACAGTTTCGAAGTAACAGGACTCAGTCACATCTCTAGGCAGGTGGTCTCTTTCCTTACACGATAATTCCATTCAATGCTCTGTTTCTACTGAAGACTAACCATTGTTATCTAGCGGCCGTGCCCCCTCCCCCCCCCCCCCCCCCCCCCCCCCCCGCCCACCGTCGGAGGTTCAAGTCCTCCCTCGGGCATGGGAACAATGGCCTCAGCAGTTTGGTCCCATAGGAACTTACCACAAATTTCCAATTTCTATCTCACTTGACGACTTTAAGACTAGAAGACATGACGAGCGTTCTCCAGGAACAGCCTAGTAAGACCTAAGACTTTCAGCTGACAAATTCTGCTCGTTCTCGGTTACTTAAGCTTGTCACTCTCTTCCTGAAGGCGTTGACGCTCTAGGCGGTGTGACTCTCGCGGGCGACATGATTGGTTTACGCGCAGCAATGTTCCTGCTGCGGACGGACAGCCATGGTAATTCTGGTACCAACTGTCGCAAACTCTTCTTGTGTGGTTCTGAGTACTCCACAAGATATTACGTTGCCTTCAGTGTGGAATCCAGTGGTTTCAAGACTGTACTGGACTTGCAGTTTGGTTTGAAAGGTGACAAAGGACTTTGAGTCACCGCCCTGAGAGCAGTCACTTTAACTAGTAAAATTCCACTTGACTACCTGTCCCTAGCGTCTGCTCAGTTGACTGTGCCTGGTAATTGTATTTGTTGGTGATAGCTTGCATTAGACGTCATCACAATTATCAGAATCTAAATGAACCTGAATGCTGAAATAGGTGTTAATGAAATGGGGCCACTGTCTATTTTTTGTCAATTCTTGATGGGTGATTAATAAAGCAACATAGGATTGATCTTTTATAAAAGTTATGGTACAATTTGTTGGTTAAAATTGGACACAAATAAATGTTAAGCATGATGGCAAAAATAAAACATAATCTGACGGCACACAGAAATGCAACGAAGAGTTAACAACCCTGTGTGGCGAATGGTTGGCAAAGACTAAGGTTTGACTGACTGATCTATTCAGTCTGGCTCAAAATATGTATAACGCAATCTGAAATTATCTAACACATAATAGACCATCATAAATATATTCTATACAGAAGCTATACTACGTTGGTACAGCTGAGAACAAGTGGGAAGACTGTGATCTTGTTTCACCTAACAAGCCAGAGCAGCAATACAATACTGGTTTTCTCGAGGTGCGGCGCTGTCTCGGATATTAGTCATGGTTCAAGCATCTGCAGAGCACCGATGTGCGGTGCCTGTAATCCCCTACCGCGGGCGCGAAATGTGCAAAGTAGCGCGTAGCGATCTCTTAGAAGGATCGCAAATATTCTCAAGCGTAGCTGTGAAATCTCGGCAGATTCCATCGTGTGACACTCCCATTCGCTGGACTTACCATGAACCAATCTGACTCACTTATAAGGTAGTGCACCCAAGGAGAGCAGCGTCAAAAGGTTGACCTGTCACCAATAAGAATGCCCTCGGCACAATATGTTGTCCCAGATGACTGAGGTTTAAACTGTCACTATAGATAAATCCTCACCACAGACTACCCAGTCAAGACCAGTGGTAATGCAGTATCACACTCTGAGCAAGTGTCCCAAAAGCGCACCCCACTCAGAACGAAAGTAAAAACCAGTTTCGTCTCCCGACAAGAGTATGGATCCAAAGATCCACTCCAGACAACCATCTGAATCAGAGGACCAAGTATCATCTCACCTCATTGCCATCCAACCTCTGTAAACTCCCAAAAGCACTCCCGAAACTTCCTCAGCAAGGGTTTCGTGCCAACAAGACTCCACGAGCTCCATGTCTCCCCTCCAACTCGTCTGCTCTGCTCATCGGCCAATCTAATCAAAGTTAATAAGATTCATCTCTTTTCAGGAGAAGCGACCAATCACTGACTCGCCAATTCCCACAAAGATAGGAGGAGACGTTGTGCTCCGGACTTGTTTTATTCCATGGCCACTTTAGGCAGCGTGTTATTTTGAGTTACCGTAAAACTCTAACGTGGACAACACATATAACACAGAGATCATTATCTGGACGTCGTGAAGGTAATGGAATGTCCCACCAGGGGCCCTGGCTAAACCAAGAGAACTGTTTTTGTGTTCCAACATAGGTCGTTTCACAGCCACCATAAATTTGCGTCCCTTCTAAAACTGTTTTGAAGGCATGAACCAGGCTGAGGGACAGTATCTCATGCCGGCTTCCTCGATAGCATCGTGTCCACGGTGAACGTGGAAACTTGCGAAATTTTATGGCTGGCATCCCTGTTCACAAAGGCCGTTTACGACGCTGTCTTAACACGTAGGCTGGGTGACCTAGATTTCTCTTGCGCCCCAGCCTCTGCTGTTGCAAAAGGCGCCTAACTGGTAGATCCAGGCAGAACGGTTTACCGCCTCATCGATTGAACGCATTGTCCGAACACCATGGGAGAAATTCTTGGGCCCGCATTCTGTCCCCGGGAAGTGTTTCAAGATGTTCCTTTCCCGAACAGCTGCACGTATCTTTCAAGCCTCATATGTCCACCACAAGGTTTGCTGTTAAATGACCAACTGCCTGCTTGTTCGCAATGGCGGAAAAAGTACTATTCGAACAAGAGCCACCACAAAAACCCCACATGCATTGACAATGTTCACGCTTCCATCAATGCCTACTTACGCCAAGAACTTCCTGTTGTCTCCCTAACACGATGTTCTGGATGAAAAATTAACGTTAAATTGTTCCCTTGACTATGAAGAATAGTGAGAGCGTGACTCGTCTTTTCTCACTGTTTTACAGGATAAGACCTTGATTTTACTCCAAGTCATCAGATTGTAGCTGGATAGCCATCTCATCATTCGTTTAAAAGTGTTTTATCCTGATTTTTACATTTCAGCTTACTGTGCAAAGCATTACTGAAAATATTTTTCGTTATTTTTCCCTGGTAGCGCCTTTCCCTTGCGGAGACAAATGCCGGGATGGTTCCTTCGAAAGGGCACGGCCGACTTCCTTTCGTAATCCGATGAGACCAATGACTTTGCTGTCTGGTCTCCTCCCCCAAAACAACCCAACCCAACCACTTGTGGAGAGGTATTCAAATAGTGCATTTGATAAATATTATAAAAATGTGTGTATGTATGCATGCATGCGTGTGCGACTTCGTCTGTTGCGCCACTGGACTGATTACAACCAAACTTCGTACGCGTATCATTTACTGTCTGAAGAGAGTCGCTGGGGGTAAGAACCAACTGTCTATCAAAGGAGTGTCGGTAAAAAAGCATAGCGTCCCACAACGCTCGAATACCCGTACTTTAGTCGCCCAGTGTTTAAGAATGAGAACATTTAGTGACTGCACCAAACTTCACACATAATTACAAATGTTTACGAAACTTTTTCGCGCTTACAACCCCCTCAAAATGACAGGAAATTATTGTTTACTAGATTTTCGCTGTCCATGCAGTAAAACTACCACATGAAGCGGGACGATTTAAATTTTTACTCCTTTGCTAATAACCGTGTTCACGTCACCTTTTGTAGACCACATATACCATCGAAAGTGAAACCAAAATTACGTCATTTTACATCACGTACTTCTGGAGATATGACGTCATAAACATTGAACTACGTGAAAATGAAACTGCAGGGGGTATTTCGCTATTGACGTGTTCTACGAACGTACAAGAGGTAATCCTGTATTACGTTTGTAAGTATTCTGAAGGTGTCTTTAACTATTGTTCATACGTATTAGTTTTCTGAATTTTGTGTTGCTGTTCTTATCCGTGTACACTAGATAGCCCTGATAGCCCTGTTGTACGTAGCAGTGAAATGTTGCTTTTGGAGGTCCTTGGTAGCAGAGGTAGGTACTGCTGTGATTTTATTCATTTATTTTACTGTATTTATACGACTGCCGGGCGGTAATGCATAATAGATGGAGAGGATGAACGTATTGTCTTCTATTATGTTGTTCTTGCTCGATGCCGAAATATGTATCAAAGGGGCTGAAATACATTTAAATTTTATATATAATTCACGCGCTATATATAACGTCAGAACTTCACGAAAAACTTACAGAAATTGTTCAGGTATAGGTCTACCTTCTGAGAATTTTGGTATAAGGGACCCATGGTCTCTGGCAGTTCCTTATGCAATATTAACATAATTTTGGCTTATTCGCTTTGTTATCACAGTTACTCTTTCTTAATGTGAAAATAATTTTACAACAGTGAAGAAGTCTGTAATATGCAATATACAAAATTTACAATACGCAACACAGAGTATTTCTACAACCCCTGTCTGCCAAAGTACTTTGATGTGGTTACCGTTGGTGCTGTAACAGCTCAGCATGGTGTCATCGTGCCGTCCTTCCTTTGCGTAGAGAAAATCTATAGACGAGGTGCATTATTAAATCCATCCATAGCACTGCTCTGTATCATTGTTAATGCACAACTAGCACTGCCGAAAAACTGAACCTTAGAAACAACTGAGCACTACTGAATGCATACGTGTAGGCTTGGGGTGAGGAAGACAGTACCGTTGCCCACGACAGGTACCGTGAGCGAATGAAAACACAGCGCATACCATAGAAAGTTGCACTGATGAGCACTACTTTCAGTGCAATACAGATACAGAATTAGCTGGGGCAAGAAATGAAAGGAAATTATATAACTGCGTAACGATCTGATGGAGACCATGGGTCCCTTATTCCATAACACTCAAATATCCGCGGACAGCCTCTGAAGGGTAAGACCAAGGGTCACTGCTACCCGGAACTGTGGTGCTGCAATCCTACGTCCTGCGAACGTCTCTTTGAGGTACTTGCCCACAACGTGAGCAATATACGGCGGAGCACCGTCCTGGTAAAACATCACCGAATGCAAAATGTTGTCATATAACTGGGGCTGCACGAGTTGCTGAAGTGTGTCCCGGAACGATGGTCACATGATTATTGCGTCAGCAAAACAAGAATGGACCGTAAATACGCCTGTTGAGTGAGGCCCAGCCACCCATTTACAATGATACGCCAACACATTATGAGCATTGCCCACCGCGACGTTGCATGCCGCCTGGAGGCGTTGGGGGCACTTGGCGCGGTAACGGACGTATGTAACTGGAGCAGACAAGGACGGGGGTCACCCTGTCGAAGATATGGGCTGGAAACGGGGCAATCTATTGACATAAGCGACTTTGAGAAAGGGCAAATTATTATTAAGCAGAACCTGTGAATGAGTATCTCGAAAACGGCGATGCTGGTCGAATGTTCACGTGCTACTGTCGTGAGCAACTACGGAAAGAGGTAGAAGGAGAGTGAAACTACCACTGCGCTAAATGATTGGACGTCAAAATTCTTCACGGAACGGGGTGTTTAGAGGCTTGTCGGCTCTTTAAAGTAAGATAGTTGGTGATCTGTGGAATCTCTGCCACAAGAGCACGATGCTGGTGCGTGCGCAAGTGTCTTGGCCGCACCGCTCATGGTACAGTGTTGAACATGGAACTCCGCAGCAGACCACCCCTATGTGATAACATGTTGACCGAATAACATCGTCAGTTACTACTGCAGTAAAATGGAGCGAATACATTAGGTCTACATCTACATCTACATATATACTCCGCTAGCCACCATGTGGTGTGTGGCGGAGGTCACAATTCGCGCCAAAGTCATATTTTCCCCCTGTGTTCCACTCGCGGATAGCGCAAGGGAAAAACGACTGTCTGAAAGCCTCAGTAAGAGCTCTTATTTCCCTTATCTTTGAATGGTGATCATTGTGCGATTTGAAAGTTGGTGGTAATAATATATGCTCTACACCCTCGGTGAAAATCGGATTTCGGACTTTAGTGAGTAGCCCCTTCCGTTTAGCGGGCCGTCTATCTTTGTGTGACACTTCAAACTTTCTATGAGATTTGTAACGCTCTCGCGATGGCTAAATGTACCACTCACGAATCTTGCCGCTCTTCTTTGTACCTTCCAAATCTCTTGAATCAGACCAAACTGGTAAGGGTCCCATACAGACGAACTATACTCCATGACTGAACGAACTAACGTATTGTAAGCTATTTCCTTTGTTGAAAGACTGCGTCGCTTCAGGATTCTACCGATAAACCGCAATCTAGAGTTCGCCTTACCCATTACATGTGTAATCTGATCATTCCATTTAAGATCATTTCGAATAGTCACATCCAGATACTTGACGGATGATATCGCTTCCAAAGACTAGGCATTTATTTTGTGCTCGTACATTGATGGGTATTTTCGCCTTGTTATACGCAGTAGGTTACGCTTACTAATATTGAGAGATAACTGCCAGTCATTACACCACGCATTTATTTTCAGCAAATCCTCATTGATTTGTTCACGACTTCCGTGTGATACTACTATCCTGTAGACTACAGCATCATCGGCAAACAGTCTAATGCCGCTGTCAGTACCATCAACCAGATCGTTTATGTAAAACGTAAAAAACAACGGATCTATTACGCTGCCCTGGGGCACACCTGACGTTACTCTTGTTTCTGTTGAAGTCTCCCCATTGAGGACGACCTACTTCTCTCTGTCTGTTAGAAAACTTTCTATCCAACCGCATATGTCATCGGATAGACCGAAAGAGCGTAATTTTCGTAGGAAGCGACAATGCGGGAGTCGAACGCCTTTCGAAAGTCGAGAAATATGGCGTCAACTTGGGAGACGGTATCTAGAGCCTGTTGTATATCATGCACAAAGAGGGCCAGCTGTGTCTCGCATGACCGCTGTTTCCTAAAACCGTGCTGGCTTCTGCAGATGAGCTTCTCAGAGTCTAGAAAGGTCATTATGTCTGAACACAAAATATGTTCCATGATTCTACAACAAATCGATGTCAGTGAAAATGCCCTGTAATTATGTGCATCCGATTTTCTACCCTTTTTATATATTGCTATGACCTGGGCCTTCTTCCAGTCCCGTGGAACTTTCCGCTGTGATCTCTGATAGATGATAGATAATAATGGTGCTATATTTGTGGCATAGTCAACATAAAATCCTACGCAGTTACCATCTAGGCCAGATGCTTTCCTGGCGTCTAAGGATCTTAACTGTTTTACAATCCCAGATACAATAAACACTATGTCAGCCATCCTTTCGTTTGTTCGATAATTGAAAGGGGGGAATCGTGCTGCAGTCCTCTACCGTAAACGAGTTTTTGAAAGCTAGGTTTAGAATTTCGGCCTTCTGTTTATCATTGTCAGTTAAATTACCCGTACTGTCAGCAAGAGAAGGTATTGAATTATTTGTAGCGTTCATAGATTTTACGTACGACCAAAGTTGTTTGGGGTTATTTTTAGAATCTGCAGATAAAATATTTCTTTCAAATTCGTTAAAAGAATTTCTCATTGTCCTTCTGACAGCTGCTTTCATTTCGCATAATTTCTGTTTGTCAGCGGGGCAGTGACTACGTTTAGAACGACTGTGCAAGATTCTCTGCTTTCTCAGCGACTTCCTAATATGTTCGTTGTACGGACGTAGATCCTTTCCCTCCCCTACACTTTTGCTAGGCAGATACTTATCTTGCACATGGTGTACAATACGTTTAAATTCTGAAAAGCTCGATGGTCGTCTCCAAAAACGCCGTCACCGAGGCTGATGGCGGCTCGAAAAGTTCATCGCGCCATGGACGCAGGCTGGTGGGAGCAGTATTATACGTTCTCCTGCGCTTTCATGGGACCTGTGGTAGTAATCGAAGTAAAACCACTGCATCCCTTCACGCTTAATATCTTTCCCGAAGTCTATATCATCTTTCAGTAGTATATTTGTCCTTGTCTCGGACCCAGAACCGTGTTGCAGTGGTCAGAGGAGCATTATACTGAACTCTGTAACCTCCCCACCGAAATTTTAAAAGAAATGAAATGACAATATTATATAGAAATGGGAGCCGAGTGTAACCTCCCCACAAAAATTTGAAAGAAAGAAATATGACAATATTTAATTATGAATGCTAATGGACACTGCTCTAAGCGTAACCTGCCCACAATGAAATGTACTGACAATGGCAACAAAAATGTGAAATTCGCAATCTGACTCAAATGTAAATTCTTCCAAAAAAATTAAAGTCCATTCAGTGATAAGAAAATTCAATTAAACCGAAATATCGGTCTTTGACCCTGTGTAAAACAATCGGAATTAAAGTCTTACCTCAGAATAATTGGATGTCAAATCTCTGCTCTTATCTTTGCGCACGGCTTGGAGGAACTGCATTGCAAATAATAATATTCCTTTTTTCTGTAATTTTACTGAAAATTTTCTTTAAAAGAAGTTGAATGAAATGGGAAGTGCAACGAAATCTTTAGTTCAATAAAAAATAAAATTTTTGAAAAAATGCTTTTAAAATAAAAATTATTATTGGGCCATTTGTTGGTAATTAATTACAATAAACAAATTTTTACATTATCTAATGATTATATTAATTAACAGTATACCTCATTCAGCATCTTGACCAGTGTTGCCGACCGCCTACATCACACAACCGCACTGGGCTGCTACTACTGTTCGACCGCTCTGCATGACGACTATTAGCGTACTGCACTGCACGACTACTACTGACCGACTGCTCGTAACTAAATCGAGCTACAGACTCGCAACGACTACTGACAGAGTACTGCTCTGCATAGCGACAACTAGCGAACTGCACTGCACGACTACTACTGACCGACCGCTCGCAACTAAACCGAGCTACCGACTGCCACGACTACAGACAGAGTACTGCCCTCAACTAGACAGAGCTACAGACTCGCAACGACTGACTGACAGACTGAGACCCGCTCGCAACACTCGCGCGGTCAAGCGCATACTCTCTGGTCACAGATGCTACAATGCCTCGCCATCGCTGCTATGTTACATACGTGTTTCATAACCCTCCACTGGGGGGGCAAAAATTTGGCAGCGATGGTGAGTCATTTGGACTTGCCAAGCGCGGCAAAATTTTTCTTTAATTAACAAAATTCTACAACTTACAGAATATTTAAATGTTGTGCACACGCACTAAGTACAAAATATATCAGACAAAGACAAAATGTGAGTACAAAACATAGTAGCAAATCAGAAAAATGTATATACAAATTATTTGACAGATAACAAAGTGCACAGGCACTGAAAAAAAATTCTTTAGCATATTCAGAACAAATAAACAGACTGGCAAAAAATATTATGTTGACAAGTGACATGAGTGCACATGCACTGCAGTTGAGAACATATAAGTAATTGATGAAATGTATGTACAATTAGTAACAAATGACATAAGTGCATTCGTATTAAAGTATTGAATATACATAATAGTAGAAATCATATTGAAAAATGAGATAAGTGTACAGGCACTGAAGTTCAGTAGAAAACATATTAACACCTAACAGAAGTGCACATGCACTGTAGTTCAGAAAATAAAAAAATGTATATACAATATAAAAGGCAAGAGTGTACATATACTGTACTTCAGAACAAATCGAAAAATGTCTTTAGCATTTTCGCAATAAATAAACATAATGGCAAAAAAATCATGTCCAAAGTGCACATGCACTGAAAAATGTCTTTAGCATTTTCACAACAAATAAACATAATGGCAAACATCATGTCGACCAGTGACATAAGTGTACTCGCACTGGAGTTCAGCGAATCGAAAAATGTATAACCTATGAACATAAATGATGTTACCAAAAAAAATTTTTTTTCTTTATGTGACAAGAATCAGGATAGGAAAGGGAAGGATTGCATCATGGTTGTAGCACTTTAGATTGCACACAGCTGTTCTGAAAGTCCATATCTTTCCACGGAAGTACAACACCAAGTGACACAACTTGAAGTTCTTTTCCCATCAGAATTTATCAGTGTAGCCAAGACACTGAACTGTCGTAGTAATGTTCCATGTTTTCATTTTGGCAGTACATTAGGTACACCAAACAGTGGGACCATAATAATGTCTTCATCGCTCACGGTGGTGGACAACATGTCGTGTCAACACCACGCTCTTACAAGGCACACCCACGTAGAATTAGTGCAAAACCAAAGATAGTGCTCCATGATCACTAGGATAGACAGGACAAATGGACATTGCAGTAATTCAGGGTAGTTAGCTCATGAGGTGAAGGACATCAAGTCACATAATATTGACAATTACACTTAATTAGCAGTTTGTGGCATTCATAGCCCAGTTATTGAACATTTCTGTACCAAGTATGTAGTATTACAGAAAAATGTTCATTAATTGTTTTACATAGGATCAGTAGCCTTCTTTTCCTAGTTACAAAGCATTATGAAATAAATGCATTCTTTTCCAGTTACAAAATATAGTATAATTAATTAATCATTTGTCTTCCAATAGTAATAATCATTATCTTTTTCCTAACCACAAAGCATTATGAAACAATAGCATAGTTAATTAATTATGTGTCATTCCAATCTAGTAAGAATCATTAGCCTTCTTCTAATTACAAAGCATTATTAAACAGTCACATTCATTTCCAATAACAAAGTATGGCATCGTTAATTAATCATTTGTCATTTCAATAGTAATAATCATTAGCTTTTTCCTAATTACAGTTAATTAATCATTTGGCGTTAATTAATCATTTGTCTAATTACAGTTAATTAATCATTTGTCGTTAATTAATCATTTGTCATTCCAATAGTAAGAATCATTAGTCTTCTCCTAATTACAAAGCATAATTAAACAGTAGCATAGTTAATTAATTATGTGTCATTCCAATCTAGTAAGAATCATTAGTCTTTTCCTAATTACAAAGCATTATTAAACAGTCACATTCATTTCAAATTACAAAGTATGAACATAGTAAACAAGAACTAATTAATGGCATAATTAATAACAATTCATCGACTGACATTAATTATTGGCACTCAGTGGCCAGCAAGTATTGAATGGAATAAAACATAGTTCATCATTCAGCATTATTCAGATCATTACAAAGTCATTATTAAAGATCAGTTAATTACAGTCATAGTATTAATAATCATGGGCATTATAAGTAATCTCATTACAATAAACAGTGTTCCTCATTCAGTAGTATTCAGATCATTACAAAGTCATTATTAAAATCAGTTAATTACAGTCAAAGCATTAATAATCACAGGCATTATAAGTAGTCTCCTTACAATAAACAGTGGCAGTTATTAGCTGGTGACAAAGCATTATCTTAAATATATACTTTTTTTTGTCTCATTAAGAAGTCATTACTCAAGCGACATACTATTCAGAGCTAATCAGTATTATTCAGAATTTTTTTTAAACTGGTATCACTACTTGGGATTGGTAATACATTTTTTTGTTAGCAATGCATTGCGTTGGGATCGATAATTAATTGCTGAGGCATAACACTATTTGCTTTTGACCTATTGCTGCAAATGAGGATAGGTAACGTCATACGTCATGAGTCAATTGTAGCAAGATTATGGAACAAGGCATTATATGTGATCACATTTATAAATGATAAACACAAATGGGTAAAAAATAAAAATGCAAGTACTAGAACAGGTATAATAACTAACAGGTTTAGTAAGTATCATGAAAAGCTTCTCCTGGAAAAAATACAAAAACGGATTATTGACCTGAAAGAAGAAACGCACACTATGCTGAAAAGTAGTGAACTTCGAATTAACGGGTAGTGAAATGTGTATAAATTGTGTTCCATAGCTGTCCTTTCCAAAACTTTCTGTCATCCTACTATGCAATGTAACACCTGCTGTCAAAGCAAACTGCAACAAATACTTAAATAACTACGTAGCATAAATACATAACTTCAACATTATCCTCATCTGTAAAGAAAAAAACTTCATTATCCATATCATCATAACTTCACTATTATCATCACCTGTAAAGAAAAACTTCATTATTCATAATATCATAACTTCACTATTATCATCACCTGTAAATAAAAACTTCATTATTCATAATACCATATCCTTCATCATTATTCATCAGTATTCATTATCATCTGCAAAAAATCACTTCATTACTCATTACACAACTATTCCTTATCTCTAGCATATTTCATCACTAAAACTAAGATGTGTAGTTCAGTCTGACAGCCTGCATCAATCACCTTGTATTCTGAAAGAAAAAATTAGTTAAGACTGCTATTCTATGATGAGTATAGTATATTCTTGTTAATCCTGATCCATTTACTCTTCCTCATAAAGTTATTGCATCTTCTTTCGTTTATTCCGTAGGTGAAATTCCCATTTCTGTTGAATTTATTTCTTACACGCATCATTTCTTTCTGAAATTCATGAACAAAGATTAATGTCTTGCATTGAAATCCTATACCCACTAAATAATGACTGGTTTATGGTGACACAATTAACCATACAGCATAACATGACAGAAAACGTAATATGTCAAAGACATTGACAGTGTTCAGATGCAAAAATGTACACAGAATATCACAATGCAGCAGCAAAAAATGTAAAACAGTCACGATGTTGAGATGTCATAAGGCAAAAAAAAATGTCAAAGTCGACTGGTGTGTGTTATATCTTAACTATTTCACAGTGCATATAAACAAAACTGGAATACAATCATACATAAAAAGACAAATGTGACGTTCGTTGTGTTCAGCTTGTATGTAGTGTAGTTAATAGAGGCGGGAATTAAAGCCTTTAATGAAAAAAAATGTAATGAAATTAGCATGTCATTAGCTAACATTGCATAATTAGTCATAAAATACGTAAGTGTGTCTGAAAAAATATGCACGGTCTGATGTGTAACGACAAGAAAAGCGACCTGCTAACCTTACCTTGCCGGGCACTTGCCAAGAAAAAAATACGATAATCATCAGTAATTAGTCAGGTGAAATAATTGCGTTAGTAAATGGCATCATAGTGTGTTGAATCATACAGTGGTTTCACTCAATAAACGGTTTAATGTTTGAGATATGGTGATTGCCTTTCGATTTTCTGGTTCTCAAAGTTTCGACGTGTACAACATTGGGGTGAGGGATGCTGCGAATCCGATATGGACCTGCGTATAGAAGTTCAAATTTACTGCACTTACCTTTTAATTTGCTGGATAAATAGTGTGTACGTACTAGTATCTTCTGTCCAACGTGAAAGTCACGGCGTGTACAAACCTGTTTTTGCTGTCTTCTCCGGCGCTCTGCGGCACGTTTGATGTTGTTCAGCGCAATGTCAATTATTTCGTGGTGTCGTAATCGACGAGATGTAGGAAATGTTATTAATTCTTTAATTTTGTTAGGTGGTTCAGTATTTTTCAGTATAACAGACGGAGATAGCATAGTGGATTCATTTGGAATGGAATTAATTACATCTTGGAATGAGAGTATGTGTGTATCCCAATCAATATGTCTTTTGTTGCAGTATATTCGGCACAGTTTACCAATTTCTTTCATTAATCTTTCACAAGGGTTCGAAGAAGCGTGGTACTTGGATATATAGATCGGAGAAATGTTTCTGGCTCGTAACATGCGTGTCCATACGCTACTACGAAATTGAGATCCATTGTCAGAAATTACTTTCATTACATGCCCTACATGAGATAGAAAATGTTTTACAAATGCTTTCGAAACAGTTTTAGCAGTAGCTTTGCGTAATGGAGTGAAAGTAACAAATTTTGAAGTAAGCTGAACAGCGACAAATATGTAGCAAAAACCTCTGTTAGTTCTGGGAATCGGACCAAAAATATCTACAGCGGCCATATGTCTTAATTTAACAGGTATAATGGGATATAATGGAGGAATATGTGAAGTGGTGTCTGATTTAGCTTTCTGGCAAATTTTACAAGACGCTAAAACTCGTCGTATACGTTTCTCCATGTTGGTAAAATAACAGTTCTGTCTCAGTATAAGAAAACATTTTCGTGCTCCGTAATGTGCGTAACTTAAATGAGTGTACCAAATTAATTTGTTAACCAGTTCGTCAGGAATGCATAATAACCAATTGTTGCTGTCAGGATGAGAGCGGCGAAACAGAATGTCATTGCGTACAGTGTAATGGTTTCTAATCGTAACATTATTCCTATCTTGCCAAATGTGTTTAAATTCTTTCCACACGTTGTCTTTATTTTGTTCTTGTGCTATGTCCTGTAATGACGATGAAATAAAGTTTTCAAATGCAACTTGTTGAATGTACATGACACTGAAATTTGTTTTGCAGAAGTTGGTTGCTACGTCTTGCTGATTGTTGCCGAGAGAACGCGATAGTGCGTCTGCTATAACATTTTGCGTGCCGGGAATGTGGAAAATTGTAAAATTAAATTCCTGTAAATATAGTTTCCATCTGCTTAATCTGTCGTGAGTAAATTTAGCTGAAAGCAAAAATTGTATAGCTCTATGGTCTGTGTAAACGGTGGTATGTCTGCCATAAAGAAAGTGCCGAAATCTCGTAAAAGCCCATACAACACATAATGTTTCAAGTTCTGTAACAGAATAATTTCGTTCAGCGGGTGACAAAATGCGGCTTGCAAATGCGATGTTTTTAATTACTATTGAACCATCTTCTTCAATTTCCTGGAAAATGTGTACGCCTAAAGCGGTGTTGGAACTGTCGGTGGCAATAGAAAAATTTCTAGTAAGATCTGGGTGCGACAAAAGTGGTGCATTCAACAGAGCATTTTTCAAATAACATTCTCGTGAGCAAAATTCTGCGTGTCAAAAGTAATGTTTGCGTTACTGTAATATGCAATCTGTGCTGTATCTGGTTAAAATCTATCGTACGTGTTATTATTTACGGGAGAATGTTGTGGCATATCCACTATATGAACTGTTCTGTTATTTCTTACTGACGTGTTACGCTATGGATGACACCTATTGTCTGTTTCATTCATCATAATATGTTGTTGCCAAGGTTGTTGCTGCTGAAAAGATCGATTGTTATTAAATGTACGCTGAAAATTGTGCTCATCATTTTTTTTTTTTTTTTTTTTTTTTACGTCTGTCATGATAGTAATTTCTATACGGCGCATTGCGATACGAGTTGAAATAGTGTGTTATCTGTACGTAGTTATTTCTTTGCTGCCATGCGTTACTATTTGTTGGAGCTGGGACTATACGTGCACGCGGCGAAACATTAAAGTTTGGTTGACCTTGTAGACTGCATTGTTGGTTAGGCATGCTAAGCGGCTCACTTTCATGCTGTTGTGGTGAAAAGGTCTATTGTTACCAAAAAAATGCGTTTGCTGTTAATTTTACACATACTGATGATTACGATTTTATCTGTAATTAAAAATTACGGCGGTAGTTGTCATTACGGGAGTGCCTACTGAAAATTGTCACATTCGGTAAAATATTTGTCATATCCGGTTTTCATTACATACGTTTCTTAATTCTACAAAGAGCAATAGTTAAAGAGCAGTTTTGATAGATATAAAGGATAGTAGAAGAGAAGGCAGCAGTGCAGAAAACTAAAGATGAAACAGCACTACTACAGCTCGGGGCCCTATGCTCGCTACGGCACATATTCATTAAAGCGTAATGAATCCCCTGAGGTCTATTACGCACTGCAAATAATCTTTAGCTTTTGTGTTATAGGCAATGGCGGTACAAATTCAGAAATAAATTGCTGTCTGCATGCTAATTCCAGTTTCTGCATAATACGTAATGCTGATGAAAATACAATAGCAAATTGTCGCCTCAGGTTCAAAGCTAGCTTCTGCATTACAGGTAATAGCGGTGCATGTACAAAGATAAATTGTCGTATACTGTGTAAATCGTTTATCTGTGTTCTGTCATTATTAAATTCTTTACATTTTCTTACAAATACAAATTGCTTATTATCAACCTTCTCGTCACTGAATTCGATAACACGTTCAGATTTGTGTGTGAATCTGTTCGTCTGTGTAATTATGGATTTCAGGTTGCATAGCTTTTCAGATTTTAAGTCGCGTGGCTTTTCGGATTTTAATTCGCGTAGTCTCTGTAAATTGTTCACATTATACACGCTGCGTGAGTCTGACAAATGTTCATAAAGTGGCGTCTGTTGTGATGTGTAATTGGTGACTGAAATAGTTTTTAATTCTGTTACTTCTTGTTGTAAATTCGACAATTTTCTATGCAACGTGTTATTAGACGAATCGATCTCATTAATTGTCTGCTGTAAATTTTGAAATTCAGGTGTTTGGTTAAATGAAATCGGTGCAGTATCGTCCGATTTATTATCATTAGCACTTTCGATAGCATCAATACGACTGGCCAATTCATCGTATTTTTCAGTCAGTATTATTGCCTGATCGTCAGTTTTAGTGTCAGTAGCATTAATCTGTTTATGCAATTTACGCGTAGTTTCATTCAGTTTTTTAACGTCAGATTTGACGACATCGCAATCCTGTGTTAGATCTAATTGTTCAAATCTGTCTGTCACTGTTTGAATATTTATTGTGTGTGTATCTGTTTTTGATTTAAGATCAGAAATTTCATCCCGTAATTCCGCGTTCAATTGTTCTATGGTATTAATTTTGTCGGACACTGTAGTAATATTATTGTCTACATACGTCTTCGCTTTCGCGAATATTTTACGTTTGTCCTCTTGTCTTTGTGCAGTGATTGTTTCCATGACTTGTCGTTTTACTTTGTTTTGATCTTGAATAAATCTGCGGAAACGCGTATCACTGTTCTGTATGTGCTGATTAAAGCGCTCGTTCATCTGAGTGTTCTGCTGTTCGAATTTCGCGTCTATCTTTGCGTCCATTGTGCGCGAAAGTTCTACCGTCATTGCTTTAAACTCGTCCCGTAATTGTGTAGCTTTTTCAGAGCATTGTTTAGCGACTGTACTAATTTCCACTCTAAGTGTTTCTGTTGCGGCTGTTTGCATTTCTCTTAATTCTTGCGCAACATACTTAATTTCTTCGCTATTTTTTTGTGAACAAGCTTCAATTTCCACGCGCAACTGTTCCTTAGTGTCATGGCACTGCGCGGCAACGGCTCTAATTTGTTCACTGAGCTGTCTGGAATTGTCGTCTAATTTTTCATTAAACCGTTTGTTCTGCTCACTAAGTTGTCTAAAATTTTCATCAATTTTATTAAATTTTTTGTCCTGTTCACTAAATTGTTGTTTGAGATTTTCTTCATGTTTATTAAATTTTTCATTAAACTGTTTGAAATTTTGCCGCAAAAATGCCATAATTGGATCCGATTCAAAATTAGCATTTCTATTCTCTGTGCTGTTCAATGGTCGATCGGGAATTGTCTCGTTTTGCGTGACCATTTGGTCATTCTGTAATTTACAAAAAGGTTTGCCAGTTAAACATACACTGTCAGACCCTATTTCGGAATTAAATAAATCCGTCGTACTTTCACTACACTGACCATTTTCATTCGAAAAATTTGTTTGTATGTTACTTGAATTTTCCAAATCGGGTGTGTTAAGCTGGGCAGCGCTCATTACAATAGAGCGTCCCGCGTCATCGATTGTCGTCAAATCAACACAAGACACAATCGAGTTCGTTTGTTCATTATCAAGGTAAAAGTCATCACTAGTGGTTGGAATGCACTGATTGTTAGTGGACGCAGGATTGTCATGATTACACTGCGTGTCACATGTCCTATCGGTAAAGTTGTTTAAATCGGTAGTTTCGTTCGTAATACCTCGCGGTACACTATTCATAGTCTTTCGCGGCATTTTTACAACAGTCAATTATTCACAAAACAAATAATCACAAATGCAAAAACAACACACAAATACAACAGAGCAACGAATTGCCGTTGACCTGTAGAAAAAAAAGTCACAAGTTAATAAAAGCGTTGCGCCAAATCCTAATTATATCTAAGCAAATAAGAGCAGATATCTGACTGTTTTTCAAAAGACTCTCAACGAAATACGATCCTGGTTAGGTGTCGCCAAGTGTAACCTCCCCACCGAAATTTTAAAAGAAATGAAATGACAATATTATATAGAAATGGGAGCCGAGTGTAACCTCCCTACAAAAATTTGAAAGAAAGAAATATGACAATATTTAATTATGAATGCTAATGGACACTGCTCTAAGCGTAACCTGCCCACAATGAAATGTACTGACAATGGCAACAAAAATGTGAAATTCGCAATCTGACTCAAATGTAAATTCTTCCAAAAAAATTAAAGTCCATTCAGTGATAAGAAAATTCAATTAAACCGAAATATCGGTCTTTGACCCTGTGTAAAACAATCGGAATTAAAGTCTTACCTCAGAATAATTGGATGTCAAATCTCTGCTCTTATCTTTGCGCACGGCTTGGAGGAACTGCATTGCAAATAATAATATTCCTTTTTTCTGTAATTTTACTGAAAATTTTCTTTAAAAGAAGTTGAATGAAATGGGAAGTGCAACGAAATCTTTAGTTCAATAAAAAATAAAATTTTTGAAAAAATGCTTTTAAAATAAAAATTATTATTGGGCCATTTGTTGGAAGTTAATTACAATAAACAAATTTTTACATTATCTAATGATTATATTAATTAACAGTATACCTCATTCAGCATCTTGACCAGTGTTGCCGACCGCCTACATCACACAACCGCACTGGGCTGCTACTACTGTTCGACCGCTCTGCATGACGACTATTAGCGTACTGCACTGCACGACTACTACTGACCGACTGCTCGTAACTAAATCGAGCTACAGACTCGCAACGACTACTGACAGAGTACTGCTCTGCATAGCGACAACTAGCGAACTGCACTGCACGACTACTACTGACCGACCGCTCGCAACTAAACCGAGCTACCGACTGCCACGACTACAGACAGAGTACTGCCCTCAACTAGACAGAGCTACAGACTCGCAACGACTGACTGACAGACTGAGACCCGCTCGCAACACTCGCGCGGTCAAGCGCATGCTCTCTGGTCACAGATGCTACAATACCTCGCCATCGCTGCTATGTTACATACGTGTTTCAACTCGCTTTGAAGTCTCGGCCACTAAATTCCCCTGATGTGAATCCTATCGGACCCATCTGCGTCGCTAATGAGCGCCATCACCGAGTACGCAAATCAGCCACCCATTACTTACGCGAAGTGCATTGCCCCTCCGTAGACATATAGTGCCACATATGTCTACAAACATACCGACAAACTGTTGGATCCCTTATGCGCAAAATTAGTGATGTATTTCGTTTCAAAGACGGAAAAATAAGTTATTGAGCAGGTGGTCGTAATGTTTTGGCTCATCAGTGTACGTTTGTAGTGTTGCGCTTCATTCCATGGCGGTGTTTGCTGGTTGATTACCAGCGCACATCCTGCTATTGTAGCGATTAACGAAGTCTAATAGGTATGAAATGTGACCTCATCACCGAACAGGATTTGTGCCAACAAATGTACTGCCTCAGTTAAGTCGAGGCATATGGACCGGTGTGTCACACAGTCCTAAGATTCAAGCCTTCTTTTTCAACCAGAAGAGCAAGGTTTGCCACTCGGTGGACTTTGGGATGCCGTGTTCGCGGCTAAGACGACGTGTCGACGCTTTTGGACGTCGTATGGGCTTCACAGTCCTCTGCGGCGTCGACAGACAAAAAACCCATTTCGCGTCATAAACATTTCCAGTTCGCTAGAACTTGTGACCATGCCTTTAATGGTTGTTCACTTTGGTGTTTCTTTACGGTAAAGTTGACAAAGCTGTTCTTGAACTTCAGCAAAAGGCAATCCATTGGGTATCCAACTTATGGTGTTTAATTGTTCTGCAGAGAAAAATTTTCAGATTACTGCAGTAAATAAACAAAAATAAGCTGTGTCCCTGAATGGTTAAGGAATCCGCATGCACTATATATAGTATAGACTATAGGGAGATTGAGTCAATAATTAAATCACTGAAGACTAAGGGCTCTCATGGTTATGATGGAGTGTCTAGCAGAATATTAAAGTACTGTGCTGCACATGTTAGCCCTGTATTTAGCCATATTTGTAATTTTCCCTTCAGGCATGGTCAGTTTCCTGAGCTATTAAAGTACTCAGTAGTAAAGTGGCTTTATAAAAAGGGAGAAAGGGATAATGTAGATAATTTTAGACGTATTTCTATGCCATCAGTGTTTGCAAAAGTTATTGAAAAGGCTATGTATGTAAGGATAATTGATCATTTTATATCACACGATTTGCTATCAAATGTACAGTTCAGCTTTAGAAGTCGTTTAACAGCTGAAAATGCTGTATTCTTTTTTCTCTCTGAGGTAATGGATGGGTTAAACAAAAGGTTTCGAACGCTTGGCATATTTTTTGATTTAACTAAGTCATTTGATTGTGTTGATCACAAAATATTGCTCGAAAAGTTGGGCCATTATGGAATACGGGGAGTAGCTCACAACTGTTTCACCTCTTACTTTAGCAACAGGCAGCAAAAGGTCATTATTCACAATGTTGATAATGGCTGTGATGTGGGATCTGAGTGGGGTACTGTCAAGTGGGGGGTGCGCCAGGGACCACTGTTGGGGCCACTCCTGTTCCTTATTTATATAAATGATATGCCCTCTAGTATTATGGGTAACTCTAAAATATTTCTGTTTGTTGATGACACTAGCTTGGTAGAAAAGGGTGTTGTGTGCAACATTGGCTCGGTTTCAAATAGTGCAGTACACGACCTCAGTCATGGCTTGTAGAAAATAAACTAACGCTAAATCACAGTAAGACTCAGTTTTTACAGTTTCTAACACACAATTCAACAAAACCTGAAGTTTCAATTTCACAGAATGGGCATGTGATTAGTGAAACTGAATAGTTCAAATTTCTAGGCGTTCAGATAGTAAGCTGTCTTGGAAAGCCTACGTTCAGGATCTTGTTCAAAGACTTAATACTGCCATTTTTACAATTAGAACGGTATCAGAAGTGAGCGATCGTTCGTCACGAAAATTAGTCTACTTTGCTTATTTTCATTCGCTATTGTCGTATGGTATTATACTTTGGGCTAACTCTTCTCATTCTAAAAGGATATTTTTGGCTCAGAAACGAGCGGTTCGGGGAATATGTGAACTATCACGAACCTCTTGTCGATCTCTGTTCACGAATCTTGGTATTTTGACACTGGCCTCTCAATGCGTATGTTCCTTATTGTCGTTTCTTGTTACCAGTATTAGTTTATTCCCAAGAGTAAGCAGCTTTCACTCGGTTAATGCTCGGCAGGAATCAAACCTGTATTTGGATCAGACTTTTTTAACTCTTGTGCAAAAAGGTGTGCAGTATACTGCTGCATCCATTTCCAACAAGCTGCCACTCGAATTCAAAAATCTTAGCAGTAATCCACGCGCTTTCAAATCGAAACTGAAGAGTTTCCTCATGGGTCACTCGTATTCTGTCGAGGAGTTCCTTGAAAAATTAAGCTGATTCTTATTGTATTGCTAATAAAGTTTACTTAAACTTATGGACTGACTTTTTAAAGGTTGCTGAACATTTATTTTTATCTGTTATTACGTTTATGTAGTAATTTCATGTACTCATACGTTCCATGACCTTGGAGATTTGCTCCTCAATTTGGTCCTACGGAACTTGACGAGTAAATAAAAAAATAAAATATACACACTCCAAGGGCAAGAAAAGACCGACGCCTCACGAAGTAATTATTCGAATGGGAAGTAAATCGGTAGATGTGATTTACAAGTACAGATTAACGAATGATTACAACTTCAGAAAAACTGGATGATTTATTCAAGTGCTTCACGAATTGAGTAAATCAATAAGGTGTTGGTCCACCTCTGCCCTCTAAGCAGCAGTCATTCGGCTTGGTATTCATTGACAGAGCTTTTGTATGTTTTCCTGAGGGATATCGTGCCAAATTCTGTCCAATTGATGCTCTAGCACGATGAATTTCCAGCTGGTTGGAGAGCCCTACCTATAATACTTCAAACGCTCTCAATCGTGGAGATCTCCGACGACAATGCTGACTAACTTAGAGTTGGCAAGCACGAAGACTATCTGTAGAAACTCCTGTCGACCACGGACGGGCGTCATCTTTCTGAAATGATGGTTTGCCATGGAGCGCAAAGAAAGGGGGCATAAAACATCGTCGACGTGCAGCTGTTTTGAATGAGTGTCACGTATGACATCCTGCTATGAAAAGAAATGTCACGCCGAGACCTTCACTTTTGGTTGTCGGGCTGTGTGGCGGACGACAGTCAGTTCGGTATACAACTGCTGTGCTGGGAGTTTCAGACACGTCGTCGGCCTGTAATGTCATTGACCATAGTAGAATTGTCTTCAGTGATAAGTTTCACTTCGAACTGAACTCCGATGGCCAGCGAAGAAGTGTCTGGAGACACCCTGGACGGTGGTGGGATGTGAACCTGAGTGTCAACCGCAGTTTGGTCAGACAACCGTGAGCGATGGTCTTGGGTGGCATTTCTTTTCAAGTTGTCATCTGCGTAATGTCAACGACATTCTACGACCAGTTTTGTCGCGCTTCATGGAAAGCCATTCTGGGCTTACATTTCTAGATAATGGCCACCCGCACAGGGACAGAGCTTCTCCTGCCTGTTACGGTGCTTATCAAACCATGCCTTGACCAGTAGGTCGCCAGACCTCTCCCCAATTGAGAACGTTTGAGCATTAACAGCAGGGTCGTCCACCCAGCTCAAGATTTTGACGATCTATAACGCCAATTGTACAGGATTTGATAAGTAATCCCTCATGAAGATATCCAGCAACTCTATCAAGCAATGCCAAGCCGAAACACTGCATGCATAGGAGCCGACGCGTTGTTGTCTTCCTTAATTTGTGAGGCTCTTTCTCTTGAATAAAACATCGACTTTCTCTGAAATTGTAATCATTTGTTTGTCTGTACATGTACCTCTCATCTACACTTCAGTTCTGTTAATTCCTTCGATGCTTGTAGTACTCTGCTTCCCTTCTTCCTAGTAGGGAAAGTAATGCTGAATTAACTACACTCCTGGAAATTGAAATAAGAACACCGTGAATTCATTGTCCCAGGAAGGGGAAACTTTATTGACACATTCCTGGGGTCAGATACATCACATGATCACACTGACAGAACCACAGGCACATAGACACAGGCAACAGAGCATGCACAATGTCGGCACTAGTACAGTGTATATCCACCTTTCGCAGCAATGCAGGCTGCTATTCTCCCATGGAGACGATCGTAGAGATGCTGGATGTAGTCCTGTGGAACGGCTTGCCATGCCATTTCCACCTGGCGCCTCAGTTGGACCAGCGTTCGTGCTGGACGTGCACACCGCGTGAGACGACGCTTCATCCAGTCCCAAACATGCTCAATGGGGGACAGATCCGGAGATCTTGCTGGCCAGGGTAGTTGACTTACACCTTCTAGAGCACGTTGGGTGGCACGGGATACATGCGGAAGTGCATTGTCCTGTTGGAACAGCAAGTTCCCTTGCCGGTCTAGGAATGGTAGAACGATGGGTTCGATGACGGTTTGGATGTACCGTGCACTATTCAGTGTCCCCTCGACGATCACCAGTGGTGTACGGCCAGTGTAGGAGATCGCTCCCCACACCATGATGCCGGGTGTTGGCCCTGTGTGCCTCGGTCGTATGCAGTCCTGATTGTGGCGCTCACCTGCACGGCGCCAAACACGCATACGACCATCATTGGCACCAAGGCAGAAGCGACTCTCATCGCTGAAGACGACACGTCTCCATTCGTCCCTCCATTCACGCCTGTCGCGACACCACTGGAGGCGGGCTGCACGATGTTGGGGCGTGAGCGGAAGACGGCCTAACGGTGTGCGGGACCGTAGCCCAGCTTCATGGAGACGGTTGCGAATGGTCCTCGCCGATACCCCAGGAGCAACAGTGTCCCTAATTTGCTGGGAAGTGGCGGTGCGGTCCCCTATGGCACTGCATAGGATCCTACGGTCTTGGCGTGCATCCGTGCGTCGCTGCGGTCCGGTCCCAGGTCGACGGGCACGTGCACCTTCCGCCGCCCACTGGCGACAACATCGATGTACTGTGGAGACCTCACGCCCCACGTGTTGAGCAATTCGGCGGTACGTCCACCCGGCCTCCCGCATGCCCACTATACGCCCTCGCTCAAAGTCCGTCAACTGCACATACGGTTCACGTCCACGCTGTCGCGGCATGCTACCAGTGTTAAAGACTGCGATGGAGCTCCGTATGCCACGGCAAACTGGCTGACACTGACGGCGGCGGTGAACAAATGCTGCGCAGCTAGCGCCATTCGACGGCCAACACCGCGGTTCCTGGTGTGTCCGCTGTGCCGTGCGTGTGATCATTGCTTGTACAGCCCTCTCGCAGTGTCCGGAGCAAGTATGGTGGGTCTGACACACCGGTGTCAATGTGTTCTTTTTTCCATTTCCAGGAGTGTATATGCGAAGGTAGTATCTGTTCCCGAAAGAACAGATACTATTGATGACCGTGCAGCTTCTCTAGAGTGAAATGATAATTAAATTGACACCCTAGCTGCAAACAGGCGTCTATATACATCATTGGGGACATGTTGAAAATGTGTGCCGCAACCGGGACTCGAACCCGGGATCTCCTGCTTACATGGTCGGGGCACACATTTTCAACGTGTCCCGAATAATGTATATCAACGCCTGTTTGCAGCTATGGTTTCAGTTTAATTATCATTTCATAATGTTGATTTATTATTAACTCTCTACCATTCTATTGACGCCGTTGTGTTTGTATGGAAACACTTACCCGTTGTGTATATACGGCTTTATATAATAAGCCCACGGTGCACAACTCTCAGCCCAAAGCCAACTTCACCCAAAAATTGTAGGAGGAAAAGGACGAGAAGTTAATAATTTAACGCTCCGTTCATGGTAGGATCGACAGGAAGAGAACACGAAAAAACAACAAATATTAGAGCTTAATTTCCATTCAGTCATGAGGTCACTGGAGACGAAGCACAAGTATAGGTTAGGTAAGGATGGGAAAAATATGTCCCGTGTCCTTTTCACACTGATCATCCCAGCATTTGCCTAAATAAGACAAGGGAAACACACAGAATACTCAGCTGTAGATGGTGGGTTCGGGATATTAAATCACAAGCAGAACACGATCTCAGTTGGGAAGGTTCAGGGACGAGTGTCTGATGAGGTTTTATCGAAAGAACCACCGAAGTGCTAACTGCACTGATGTTTGGGTACCCCACTAAACCTAATACGTGACTGCGGGAAAGTATTTGTATACCACTTCAATATTTCAGTACTCGCTATTTGCGAGTGTGCGATTTTCTTATGTTGCTTGGCACGAGGCGCTGCGTTACAGAAATTGATCTTTACCACTTATATACTCTAAAGAAAATTCATTCCTAACGCGCCACTGATCTTTCGACAAACCACATAATATAGTAAACAGGACTTCATTTTTTGTGTATAATGTGAAGCAGTATCTAATGTTTTCGTTGTGACGTACACGATGGCATCTTTTTGTATTAATTTCTGTTTTTGGCCTATTGCCATTGACGTTTCCTCAGTACTGACGGCGCTGCAGAAACACTTAAATCGTTTGTGTCGGTCGTAGAAATACTAACAGAGCCTCTCATAAGGCACACTTTTATGAATCAGACCACGACAGAAAAATATATAGACTATTTCAGTACCGTAAGTGTGTGTGTGTGTGTGTGTGTGTGTGTGTGTGTGTGTGTGTAAGAGGAAGGAGGAAGAGAGAGAGAAGGAGAGAAGTAGTGAGAGAGAGAGAGAGAGAGAGAGAGAGAGAGAGAGAGAGAAAGAGAGAAAGTGGGGCTGGGAGGGGGAGGGAGAGTGAGGGAGTTATTGCGATGGTGTAGCATTTGTAACCGTACAACGCGGATGAAATGTCAGCAGTTTTGTACTTCCAGTCTACAACGACACTGAACGAAATCAAACAGGACTGTAAAGGCTTTGAAAGATGAACTACTGTCGTGTAATGCGCTAAAACAAAGCAAAGGATATCCAATGACTTGCAATACTAGTATCGAATGCAATTTCTGTGTTTGAACAGTACAAACAACTTTTACAGCCATTTTACAGCGGCAACACGATGGAATTATTTAAGAAAAAGCAGAAAGAAGTAATAAACCGCGAAGGACGGAGATAACAGGCGCTATGACGCAAAGCGTGGGCAGTGAAACACGTCGCGCTTGCATTACAGTAATCCTTTGATGTTCACACGCCTGGACAAGGAATTTTAAAGCAGCATTGATAGCCCAGATCAAAATATCCAAAACATCAGTTTGCTGTCGGCGAGTGGCAGACGGCTGACGCTGGTATCGACAGCCTTCACTCATGAAAACGCAAAAAAATATCTAGCCTAGAGTAAAGTGAAAGAATGGGAGCTCATTTGGAAATAAAAAATTTAGCTCTTCTTGATCATGACTGCCAACTATCTCGTTAATGATACGTTGATTGGAGCCCAAGCTTGAACTACGGAAGAAAATCGTCTCTGCCCTTTTTAAGGAATAACCACGAATTCGCATTGCGTAATTTAGGATAATCATTGGAAATCTAAGTACACTGGTGCACTGGTGTGCACGAATGTAACTTTCTCATTGTATGTCACTGTCAAGAAACACACCTCGAAGAAACTTGGTCCATACATAGAAAGAACTGCTACGACATAGTTCAGAGGGAAACTAAACGAAATACGCAGTGAGTCGACGAGAAATGACACTTTTATGCAAAGACAATAATAACACTGAAGTGACCGTGATTTATGGTCTCCTGGACATTGAAAATGGCAGTATGTGGTTCTTAATGGGTTGATCACGAGGCACAGTAACGCATGATCTTCAAAGTTATCCCTCAGTGGCCGCAAAGTTGGTACAGGGTTCTTGTGATGCCGCGTTCCATTCCACTACCAGCGCGGTTGACTTTCACGTGGAAGTGCTGCAGTAGGCCTCCCTAATGCGTCCCACACGTTCTCGGAGGGATTTATGTTGAGGGAACGGGCAGGTCAGTCCCTTCACCGAATATCCCATCTTCCAACAGTTCCTTCATCTGCACTGTTCGATACAGTTGCGCATTATCATCCATAAAAATGTAGTATGGGCCGAAAGAACCGCAGAAAGGACGCACATAGGAAAGTAGTACAATGGTGAGCGGTGAGTGTACAGTGTTCAAGGATTTCGAGATCTGTACACCCATACAAAATTATGCTTTCCCACACCATAACATCCGTACCATCAAAACGACCACGTTCGACAGTGTTCCTGGGTGCATTACGTGTTCTTACCTCTCTCCATATGATGTCACATCCAAAATCACTACTGAGACTAAATCTGCTCTCATCCGAGAACAGGACACGACACGACTCCTCGTTGTTGTCCAGTCCGTATGCTTTGCACCATTGCAAACGTTACTGCCGATGCTCGAATGTCAACGGAACATAACGCAGTAATCGCTTGGCAGGGAGATCACTTCCGAGTAATCGCCCTCCCTGTGTGGGGCGTGACACTACGTGTCGTTCGGTCCTATGAAATAAGATATCAACTGCACCCGCTGTTTGACGTGGGCCTCTTCTTGCCTGTTCCAAAATATTGCTGTCGTCTGCTGCTGCTGTTGACCGTGGTGGGCCACTTACCCTTCTTCGGGCAGAGCGCCTCTGGTTCAGCCCAATCCCTACGTACGTGAAACAATGCTGTGAGCAATAAAAAAATCCTGGGCTACACTCTGCAATCTTCGTCCTTCTTCTCTCCCGACGTTTATTCCGCGTGTAAAGTTGTCCACATGCTGTCTCCGAGGCATGTTCTAATGAAGATCACCACCAAAGTGATGTGGCATCTACCAACACAAGTACAAGGATAGCGTACCAACAGGGACAAGAAAGGAGGCATGAAGGGCGCCAAAACAGAAATAACAATCATCCATTTATTGCACCATTACACATGCACATCATGATATATGAGACATTATAATTGCCATAATCAATAAACAATACGTATCACAAAGGGCACACACAATGGAGTTTAATAAATTACAATGGCACATCAACTCCGCTATGACAAACAGTGTGCATAATGAAGGCCAAACAATTTTACCAATGCAAGAAATAAAAAAATACTAAGATAAAATTAACTAAAATGCCTTGAAGGAAATGTTTATGAGAAGAACACGACGGGTCCGCAAGGGAGGAGGCAACACAATACTTAACTCAGGTGCACCAAAGCAAACAACGGACACGAGGCCGCGCCAACAACGGACACGTAAGGCATGCAACAACTCTCTCCGTTGCGGTTCCGCGCGTTCCACCCAAGTAATAGGTACCTGAAACATTTTAATACTTGGAACAGTACACCAGTGATCAGCAAATTAGCAAATTAACAGAAAACAATGAAATGACATAAAAATACAATAATTTAAGAAAATCACATCATATGACTATGAGCTTAAGGTCTTCCGGTAATTAACAGATTAAATTTCTCAGTACCTAAGTTGCAATTAACGAAACAAGAATTATATCATTTAAGTGATAATGTTACTTTAAAATAATATACAGCAGAGGACCAAGAATGGTCCGATCAGTACTCCCCAGTGAAGCAGTTCACACAAATGGTACTCCACGGCTCCGAGCACACAGCCCCATACAAAATGCAACACAACCGCAGCGACCCGGCGTACTACCAGAATCACCAGGCAGTAAACCAAATTCGTAGTAAGCCAAAACAAGAACCAACATTTAAAATAACGAGACATAGTCCGGGCCGGACAACAGACCAAATCCCGGGAAATTCATAAGAAACCTCAGCCAACTTAACACAAAAACAACAATTTATGAACAATATGCAAAACACAAGACCTCTCAGTCCAAAAGCTTCCGTTTAGTCGCGAAGGTGGCTCCGACCCGCCTGCTGAGGTGCCAAGCGTCGCACGGAGTGCCGAATCAAGCTTAACCTTCGTTGACGGAAAGCGGAAGCACCACATGACAAACTAAACTCCAATCTAACTGCGCAAGGCAAACTCTAAGGAGTTCCACTCGAAGACTATGCACTTTAAGATCAAACATAAAGTACCGAGACTAACGTGCCGCTGAACGACGCACTTACATCACCAGCGTCTAGTAGAATACGGAGAGCAGGGTAGCCCATCGACATACATCCATGGGACAGTAAACGAGGATAGCAATCCCAGCGACGGAGAGACAGGAGGACTAAATGACATCCCGTCGCACATAGAAGGTATTTCAAACTCAGGCTCGACAAACTACAACAGGCGAGATTTTGCTCCCTTGCGAATCAAGTTAAACGGCACACCACACCGCTGTCCACACTATTAACCGTAAAATCACGGTCCGGTCTTCCCACCGGGCCCCACTCGGCGTCCAGACGCAAACAACCCCAGCCGAGCCGAGCTGTCTTCACGCCAAGGCAGCCACCTCTCCCTTCCACACACGCCTCCAGCTAAGCCCCGGCCAGCGATCACACACGGAAACAACCACCTAACGCCAAAGCGCCATCTGAGTGAAAACTCAGCACTAGGATCGATACGGACTTGGAAATAAGCGAGCACCGTAACACAAAGTACTCGCTTATTGATACGCACTGTCCTTTTCCGGTCCTTCAAATATATCGTGTTGTGATGCCAGGCCCATTTGGCGTTATAATCACGCTAACCTTACGACGTACGACGTCCAGCCCTGTGCGCTCCTGGGAGACCTCTGGCAATATGCCCCACACTTTCATTCATTTCCACCGATTATATTACATTACTTTATCTACCTCGTCTATTAACCTTGACAGAGAAATATATGAACAATTGGATGAAGTGAAGAACTGCCGTCATCCCAGATGCAGAGGAAGTGACTTACTTTTCACTATCTCGCTTGATGCTGACTTCAAGTCACCAAATGACACAAATGAAAACAAAATCATTTTTAAGTACATTAGAGTAAACCAGATATGAGGGGGTTCTCAAAAGATTGTAATTTTCATTTCCGAAAATTTAAAGTTACACCTCTCGTTTCTTACTTATTTTTACGAGCTTCAAACAGGAGCGACTTCAGTAATGGATAGGAACTGTGATTACTGTGTACAGATGCGAGCTGAGTTGGTGACATTTCGCTCACATATCCAGGCGGTGTTGGCTTCTGTCACATGGCTTGAGGCTGCTGCCAAGTGGTATCACCATAGGGGGTCAGACACAGGGGTTGCGAGGGACATCGAGCACGTCCACATATGCCCCAATTGGTCCACTGTGTGGCGACCCAGGGTACTATACCTGAATTGAGATTGACCCCTCACACGGGGTCCACTGGGAGATAATTACGAAGTCTGGCAGGCAGCGAAAGACCTTCCGAGCAGCCCATCGTAGGGCCTCTCTAGTTTGTTTGACGAACAGGTTTCATACGTTATGTGTAGCTGACGAACTCTCTGAGCTGGATGCAGTCGTCCAACCTATTCCAGAGGAAGCTTCTCGGCCTGCAAGGTCTGGCTATTCACAGAAGGTGGGATTGCTGGTAGCTGGAGGCTCTAATGTTAGGCGCGTAACCGGGTCCCTTAGAAACATGGCTGCCAAGGACGGGAAGGAAGACAGTGCGCACTCGTGTGCATACCGAGAGTAGTAATTCTGAATGTGGAAAGCGTGCTTCCAGAGGCCATTAAGAGTACAGGGTGCAACCAAATGCAGGTGGTGGCTCAAGTCGGTACCAATGATGTGTGTCGCTTTGGATTGGAGGAGATTCTCTCTGGTTTCAGGTGGCTAGTGGAAATGGTAAATGCTGCCAGTCTCGCTTGCGAGATTAAGGCGGTGCTCACCATCTGCAGAATCGTCTATAGAACCGATTGTGGTCCTTTGCTGCAGAGCCGAGTGGAGGGTCTGAATCAGAGGCTCAGGCGGCTCTGTGACCATGTAGGCTGAAGATTCCTTGACTTGCACCATCGGGAGGCGAGTTTCCGAGCTCTGCTTAATAGCTAAGGAGTCCACTACACACATGAATCGACTACACGGGTACCGGGGGCTGTGTGGAAGGGACTGGGCGGTTTTTTAGATTAGAGGGTCTCAGGAAATCATAGAAAGGGTGTCCGTATAAAAGGGGACAGGTAAAACACAGTAAGGTAGTTGTAGGTGCAATTGGTAATGTACTTGTAAATTGTCGTAGGTGTATTGGGAAAGAAGCAGAGCTCCAAGCCATAATAGAAAGGACTGAAGCTCAAATAGTTATACGTAGGGAAAGCTGGCCGGAAATAAGTTCAGCTGAAATTCCTTCAAACAATCTAACACTGTTCAGAAAGAACAGATTAAATACAATTGGTGGTGGAGTACTTATTGCTGTCAGAAGTAGTTTACCTTGGAGTGAAACTGAAGTAGATCGTTCCTGCGAAATAACATGCGTACAGGTTACGCTTGACAATCGGACTAAACTATTAATTGGTCCCGTTTTACCTCCCCCTCCATCCCCCGCCTCCCCCGACTCAGAAGATGTAGTTGCAGAACAGTTCAAAGAAAACCTGTGTCTCATTTCAAATGCATACCCCACTCATACAAATTCAGTTGGTGGTGACTTCAATCTACGCTCGATATGCTGGAAAAATTATAGATTTAAAGCCGGCGGCAGGCATAAAACGCCTTCCGAAACTGTACTGAATACTTTCTCAAAAAATTATTTTGAACAACTACTTCATGAGCCCACTCGAAGCGTAAATCGTTACGGAAGCATACTTGACCCTTAGCAACAAGTAATACTGGACAAATAGGGAGTATCATGACGGATACAGGCATTAGCAACCACAAGGCAGTTGCTGCTAGGCTGAATACCATAACACCCACAACCATCAAAAAGAAACGCAAAGTACATCTATTTAAAAAAAGCTGATAAAAATGTTCCTAACGCCTTTTTAAGAAACAATCTCCACTCCTTCCGATCTGATCTTGCAAGCGTAGAAAAGATGTGGAATTATTTCAAAGAGATAGTATCGATGGCATTTGAGAGATATACCACGTATATTAATAAGTGGTGACCCAAAACGGGTCAGATCGCTGTTGCAGAAGCAACGAAACAAGCATGCCAAATTTCAAAGATTGTGAGATGCCTTTAATAATTTCCTCAACGAAACTCTGTCTCGGAATCTGGCTGAAAACCCAAAGAGATTCTGATCATACATAAAGCAGAGTTATTAAACACGCTTTTCCGAAACGCCTGCACCAAAGAAGACGAAGTAAATATTCCTAAATTCCAATCAAGTACAACTGCCAAGATAAGAAACATGGAAGTAGATATCCTCGGTGTAGCAAAACAGCTTAAATCACTTAATAAAGGCAAAGCATCCAGTCCAGATTGTATACCAATCAGGTTCCTTTCATAGTATGCTGATGCAATACCCCCATATTTAGCAATTATATATATCCGCTCGCTCATAGAAAGTTCCGTGCCGAAAGATTGGAAAATTACTCCAGTCACACCAATACCCAAATAGGGAAATAGGTGTAATCCGCTGAAAAATAGGCCCATATCACTAACGTCGATTTGCAGTACGGTTTTGGAACATATAGTGCGTTCGAACATTAAGAAGTACCTCGAAGAAAACTATTTATTGATACATAGCACGGATTGAAAAAACATCATTATTGTGAAACACAACTAGCGCTTTATACTCTTGAAGTAATGAGTGCTATTGACAGGGGATGTCAAATTGATTCCATATTTTTAGATTTCTGGAAATTCTTTCGACACCGTTCCTCAGAAATGTCTTCTAACCAAACTGCGTGCCTATGTAATATCGCCTCAGTTGTGCGACTGGATTCGTGATTTCCTGTCAGAAAGGTCGCAGTTCGTAGTGATAGATGGAAAATCGTTGAGTAAAACAGAAGTAATATCCGGTGTCCCCCTAGGAAGTGTTACACGCCCTCTATTGTTCCTGATCTATATTAAGGACATAGGAGGCAATCTGAGTAGCCCTCTTTGATTGTTTGCACATGATGCTGTCATTTACCGTTTTGTAAAGTTGTCAGATGACCAAAATGATTTAGATAAGGTATCTGTATGGTGCGAAAAGTGGCAATCGACCCTGAATAGAGAAAACTGTGAACTTATTCACACGAGTACTAAAAGAAATCCGCTAAATTTCAATTACGCGGTAAGTCACACGAATCTTAAGGCTGTAAATTCCACTAAATACTTTGGGATTACAGTTACAAATAATCTAAATGGGAATTATCACATAGATAAATTTGTGGGTAGAGAACACCAAAGACTGCGATTCATTGGCAGAACACTTAGAAGGTGCAACAGATCTACTAAAGAGACTGCTTACACTACGCTTGCCGCCCTATCGTGAATTATTGCTGTGCGGTGTGGGATCGGCATCACGCAACTAAAGGATGACAGAAAAAGTTCAAAGAAGGGCAGCTCTTTCTGTATTATCGCGAAGTAGTGGAAATAGTGCCACAGATATGATACGTGAATTGGACTGGCAATCATAAAAAAAGGCGTTTTTCTATGCGATGGGATCTTCTCAAGAAATTTCAATCACCAGTTTTCTCCTCAGATTGCGAAAACATTGTTGGCACCCACCTACTTAGGGAGAAATGATCGTCACGATAAAATAAGAGAAAAATTTGAGTACTCGTTTTTACCGCGTGCCGTTCGAGAGTGGAACGGCAGACAGACAGCTTGAAGGTGGTTCATTGAATCTTCTGCCAGTCACTTTATTGTGAATAACAGGATTATGGCGTAGATGTATATGTAGATAATTAACATTTTTTGCTTACAGGTAGGTGTATGCGGCCTGATAAACAGTGAAATCCGCGCTGCAGTATCGTAGCACGCCTCTAGAATAGCCCAAGCTAAATGGCGCAACCTACTGATAAAATGGAATATCGGATCGTAATTCTTTCCCTGAATCTGAAAGAGGGCAATACTGTGTGGTGTCACCGCCAGACACCACACTTGCTAGGTGGTAGCCTTTAAATCGGCCGCGGTCCGGTAGTATACGTAGTGTCGCCACTATCAGTGATTGCAGACCGAGCGCCGCCACACGGCAGGTCTAGAGAGACTTCCTAGCACTCGCCCCAGTTGTACAGCCGACTTTGCTAGCGATGGTTCACTGGAAAATTACACTCATTTGCCGAGACGATAGTTAGCATAGCCTTCAGCTACGTCATTTGCTACGATCTAGCACGGCGCCATTATCATTTGCTATTTATCTTGTGATGCATGTACCGTCAGACCGATATTCACCAATTATGGATTAAAGTTAAGTATTCCAGAAGCTACGTACTTTTTTACTAGACTCAACTCCTTTAACTGTTCCAGACCTCACGCCAGCCTGCGTGAGCTTAAACGCGTGCCTTTCGGCTTCTCCTCCTAGTGGCTTGGCTGTCTTGCCAAATCACAACATACTGTAACAGTCCATACTGAGTTGTGGGAAGTGTACGTCGAGGATGCGCCATCATATGCCACAGTGACTCGTTTGCGCAGACAATCCACTGTGGTCAAACAATCTGAGTGGTGGACAATGAGGTGGTTTACAATCTACATGTGGAAAACAGGGGGTCGCAAGAGATACGGAGGCTTTGTTATCTAGCAATCGGTGGCTAACGATCTAGGGGTAGTGGGAAAAGTGAATAATCAGTCACGTATGAATTTTCATCATCTCGCACGGCATTTTATGCATGGGAAAGGTTTCCGCCAGCCGGATTCGTGACAACTCACACTTAAATGTAGATCCAGCCATACCGAAGACGGCAGCAGAAATGATGCATTTCTGCCAAGCCAAATCACAGAACGTCTATAGTCGGCTGGACACCATGAAGAACTGCTGCATGAGGAATCTCCACCGCCGTAATAAGCGGGGATTCTACTATCATCGGGCAAGGTGATGCTGTTTGACGCTTGGGACTTCAACGGTGTGGTGCAAAAATGTTATGATCGTAAGGGGTATACAGTTTCAGGAGAATACAACAGAAATCTCCTGACGAGGTTGCTAGGGACTGTCAAGACGAAACGTCGCAGGATGCTGCCCAAGGGTACGTTTTTCCTCCACGACAACAGCCCAACTCACTCTACAGAGAACATAATTACACATGTAGCTTCTTTGGACCGTCAAAATACGCCTCAGACCCCGTATTCTCCCGACATGCTACCCAGTTACTCACTTCACTTTCTCCAGATGAAACAACCGTTTAGTGGCAAACACTTTAAGAATGGCGAGGTGATAGGCGGTCTTCGAAGCGGAACATTTGTTGAAATGAGATGCGCAAATGTCTACAACCGCCGCGAAGGGGTAACATGCTGAAAGGACGAGCTCCAGCACACGCATAGATGCTTTCATTATTTTAATTTTTTAACAATGTTCATCGGTTAATTGTCCTTGTTACTTCGTGGGAGGCGTAGGTTAAAAGTGTAATTAGCTCCACTGAGCAATCTGTAATTTTAAATCTATAAATACTAATGCATTTTCCATAACACGAATTACCAACTGGGAATGGTGGAGGTAGTTTATGCCCTCCTTAAAAGAGGTAAAAATCAAAATTCGTTAATTTTTGTTGTTTTTATTAACAACATGGACATGAAAATAAGTTTTAACACACTCTTAGGAATGTCAATGCATCTTCAATAATGTGTACTACCAAGATGGAGTACTTTATGACCACCACAAGACATATTTTTAAAAAAATGCAAATTTCGTTAACTGTTGAAGGATTTTAGTCCCAACACATTTTCTAGAATTACTGATGTCTAAATAAGATCGTGAACCTGAATATATTGAATATGAAGTTCATTATGGAAAGTGACATCTACTAAGACTCAAATTTTTGATATGCTGATCAGGGGGCGATCTGCAAATTGTAATATTGGAAAAACTGTTTAGGAGCCAAGGTCGCATTTAAACATTTATTTTGTATTGATGCCCGCTTTCAAAAAGTACTTTGCTGTCATCTTTGGATCTGCAATATGACTTAAGCACACACTGCAATTATTTCTCGAGTATTACGAGCTGCAGTGATCAGAAAGTCTGTAATTTATAACGAGTTGCTTGGCCAAGTACTAGGGGACTTTCACTTCTTACTAACAACAAAGAAGAAGGGAATTAAAATACCAAAGCACGTTGCCTTCAATAAAAAATGAAGTGTGTGTCTATCACGTGGTGCAGATCGTTAGATGACAGCAAAGTACTGCTGAAACTGATTATGAGTTGAAAATAAATATTTAAATGCGATCTTGGGTCTGAAGTACTTTTTTAGCATCAAATTTTTGTGTACACTTTAATTGAAAAATTTAAAATATGTATAGTATCTAGTAGAAGAAAGCATTGCAAACAATAAGAATAATTTTTCAGAATTTTAAAATATAACGTAACTGACTAGATTACAATATTTTCAAAAGGTGGGTACAAAATACGTGCCTGGGTTGTGCGAGTGTTAATGAAGAGAATATCTTCATATTAGTGAGAAAGGACTCTATATCTGACATAATAACGATAAAAAAGAAATTGCAACTGAAATCGAAAACAACAAAGGGTTTACAAGTTAGTTGCCTTTTCTAGACACTGATCGAAACTGCTAATGAGAAGAGTCTTGTGGAGGATCCTTCATATTGTCTATGATATCACGTAAAGTGCAAACTGCCAATTAGATGGCAACACTTTGAAATTAATAAGCAAGTTGAACAGATTAATCAGATTAATTAGAGGACTTAAACATGAGATGGCCGGCCGAAGTGGCCGTGCGGTTAAAGGCGCTGCAGTCTGGAACCGCAAGACCGCTACGGTCGCAGGTTCGAATCCTGCCTCGGGCATGGATGTTTGTGATGTCCTTAGGTTAGTTAGGTTTAACTAGTTCTAAGTTCTAGGGGACTAATGACCTCAGCAGTTGAGTCCCATAGTGCTAAGAGCCATTTGAACCATTTAGCCAAACATGAGATGTTTGCTTTTATTTCATATATATGTAATTACGAATCTCAGGGCTGATTTGACTAGATGTCGACACAACTCAGTTATTGAGGGGAAGGAGAGGGGTGGGGGACGGGTCACTTGCCGCGTGGTGATGACGACGGCAGACTCTGCGTCGGTACGGTACGGTGCGTCACCTCGGAACTATGCGGTGCGAGTCTGCTACCCTCACCGGAGCACCGTGGCTTTGTAGCGAGTACCCAGCCAGTCCCCGCGTTGACAGGTCACCGTCGATTTCAGAGCCGAATTATAAGCGGAAGGCAGATGTTAGACAGTGATACTGTAATACTCAGTTGAGTAGCTCATTTCCAAGCACTGGCCTACAAGGATTCGTCCACTTAAGATCAGGCCAAGAATAAGTCACAAATTGATGATGAACATTCGGCTGGGAGTAAGTCAGCAGATTAATTAGGCTATGGGTGGAAAGAGCCTTCATTTCCCCTTGCTTCCGCAGTGTCTCACCGACTGTCCTGTCACTTCTCATCACTCTGCTTAGTCCAGAGACCCTCGAATTTTTCCTCTTGGCGTTGTCATTGGCTGACTAACTTTCAATGCCACCGTGTGACTGATCGTCATTTCGTGACCATGCCTCCCAGTGCAGGATGGAGATTTTTTTCTTCTCTGTGGGCTGGTATGTGACTCGGGAACTGGCGTCTTTCAAAAATGGTTCAAATGGGTCTGAGCACTATGGGACTCAACTGCTGTGGTCATTAGTCCCCTAGAACTTAGAACTACTTAAACCTAACTAGCCTAAGGACATCACACACACCCATGCCCGAGGCAGGATTCGAACCTGCGACCGTAGCAGCAGCGCGGCTCCGGACTGGAGCGCTTAGAACCGCACGGCCACCGCGGCCGGCGCGTCTTTCACACGTGCTCTCTGTCGAGGTTATTCCGAGCATAGGTCTCCCATCGACACGATGTTTGGGTGAAAGCAGCCACACAACACTTCTTTATAACTGCAGTGTCTCTGCATGAGGCCTGGACAGTCTTACGTGTGTGCTTCGTCTAAGAATTATTTTAAGCAGCCTGACTTCTACCTCAGTTCCATAGTTTCTCGTTGCTCCCTGTGCGAATTCTTTGCGCTTGTATGTATGCTTCGTCTGAGGGTCTGCAATGCTCCATGAATTATCGGCATGTCTCTTGCTTTGTAAGGCAGGCGAATACGGCTGCTGCCAGCCATGATTTTCACACAGTTCTTCTTAACGCTTTTGTGTTTGTGCTTTATCTCAGTGCGTGTGTGTGTGTGTGTGTGTGTGTGTGTGTGTGTGTGTGTGTGTGTGTGTTGGGATGGGGGACAAATTATCAGCACGTTCCTCATTGTCCACTGGTCCCTTGTAAGGTGTCCATTCGTAGGGAACCGAAGGCATCCACCAGTCAACACGCCTGTGTGTTTGCAGAATGCCCCCATACTCGCACCGAGCGAGGTGGCGCAGTGGTTAGCACACTGGACTCGCATTCGGGAGGACGACGGTTCAATCCCGTCTCCGGCCATCCTGATTTAGGTTTTCCGTGATTTCCCTAAATCGTTTCAGGAAAATGCCGGGATGGTTCCTTTGAAAGGGCACGGCCGATTTCCTTCCCACTCCTTCCCTAACCCGAGCTTGCGCTCCGTCTCTAATGACCTCGTTGTCGACGGGACGTTAAACACTAACCACCACCACCACCACCACCCATACTCGCGTCTCTTCTGCTGGCTGGATGAGGTGCGACTTCTCCCTCTTCGTGGGATGCTGGTGCTGGAAGTCGGCGAATATACTAACCCGTAGAAGTATTGGACATCTCCCTTGCATCATGACTCTTAAACTTTAGTATGTAAGATTGAGAGTCATGGCAAAGAGGCCTATTTATGAGCACTTCGCGCGTCACGCACACACACACACACACACACACACACAATTCATAAAGAGAAATGAAGATTTTTCACTCTCTAACAGTAACCCAAACACTTCATTCACTAATGTGGGGTTTTGTGGGAGATATTAAATTTTCACTTGTGCCGTAGCATGCCAAGCTAAGTCGACAACTTAAACGGTTACATAAAAATCAAACCAAATAAATAATACTTGAGGAACACAAACGGCACTGAACGTGATGAAAATATGCAGCATCGGTGATGGAATTTGCAAGAATCCTCTACTTATCGTTATACTGCAGATGTGTACTTTCTGTTAACATAGGATAACATGGAAGAAAGCGAAGTACTTCCAATACATTGCCTGTAGAAGAGATGTCGAAAAACTGTCCTAACGTTGTCAAACAGTTTTAGATAATGTAGGAGATTACACTGCTGCTGATTTATTTATCGCTTACGTTTATCTGCTGTGTGCTATAAATTAAAGAAAGAATTCAATTTCGTATACACTCTAATAATGCAAATCAGCTACACCTTATCATGATAACACACGGAAATAGTCATTTTTAATAAAATAAAGTATTCCAAGTCGTCACACATTTGCACTTCCAGCTTCGAAACGTTCTGTTTCTACATTCCGTCCGCAGTCATATTGAAGTAGCGCTACAGGAATGACTACCACGTAAGTATACAAGTGTTGCTGAAGGAGGAGATATATAACAAAACCCAGCTAGAAAATCATTCACTGATACGATTAAGTCACTACAATAGACAGAAGCACAAAAAGCAGACACTAACAAATGTGCGATTCAGCATGATTTTCATCTTTTCATTTACAGGGCACATAGTTAAGGTGGCAACTTATGAGGGAAGAAGTTTTGTTAGGATTTCTTTACGAACTGTCGATCTGTTTCCTAGTGACTCTTTAACGGAAGAGGTAAAACTCTTGCCACCAGCGAGATTACAGTTGAAAACTGACGCATTCCTCCGCTTTAGAGGCTTACACTTTGCCGGTAAGCCGGCATACAGATGCGTCGAATAATCCTCCCTTGATGTTCCATTGACGACCAAGACAGAGGCTTCGCAAAGTAAACGGCGAGGTAAGCTGCAGTTTCTGCTGGAATGAGCTTTCTGGACTCACTACCATAGATGTTTTACCTCTATGTCGTTCTCTCAATGAAGATAATTTAGAATATTTAACCTAAATAACAACGAAAATTAGTAAGGAGCACATTGTGCTTATGTGGGAGCGATCTAGACGCTTGTAAAACAGTAAACTGGTAGTCAAGATCGCAGGAATTCTTTTTATTCCATGATCACCAGTTTCGGAGAAACTAAGGCCGCCATCATCGGATATTAGGACACATACAGATAACTATGGAATAAAAAGAATTCCTGCGACCTTGGCTACCAGTTTATTGTTTTAAATAACAACAAAATATCGAGTGGATTTACCGGAATAATTTTGAACCAAACCAGGAAGTAAATCGACGTCATATAGTGGCCAAACGTATTGTACAACGTACCAGTTCTCCGTTAGACTAGAGAGCAGCAGATTATAGCCACTCATCTGATGTGAACCTTGAGCTGGCCGTGATGGGGGAAATCGCCTTTGGAAAACGTAGTGTCGTCAGCTGCCACTACACTGACTGCCACAAGAAGCACCTAACGTTGGCCAATGATTTTGCACTAAAGCGTGGTTACCAATAATATAAAGATGGGCCGACTGCAAATCGAATTTCGTAAATAAAGAGCAGGGAAAACTATTTCGGCGTTTCTCCTCTTCTCTATTTGTTATTAGTAATTTTGTTTTTCTGCGCATTTTGTAGTAAATTTAACATGCTGCAAAAAACATATACTCGTACTTTCAAATCACAAGAGCAAACTGTGCAAGTGAATTTTTCGCATTGACAGAAAAATAGAGCTCAAAAGCTGCGAAGATAATTAAATACATGAATCACTGCAATGTATGTTCTATTCCAGGTTCACATAACATGAAAGAAGAAGCAATTCTGCTAAGAATGTAAAACAAGGAACAAAAATTCTGACAATAATGTGTCAAATATGTCATTCTCAGATAATATTATCGTTCATTCCATAAACGCTATGTTAAACTCTGTCTATCTGAAATGTTACCCGGCCTAAAAACTAATTAAGAGGCGGACACGCCTTTAAGATCCAAGCTACAATTTAGTGTTCACAACTTTAACTGCGACTGTGAATAATATAAGGCCCTAAATCCTAAAATGGAGGTTTACACAGAGAAGTTATTTAATATGAATGGAAGGTGTTGAACAGAACCAGTCAATCGGTTAACACAGTAATTAATTCAGTTAAAACACAATTATTCCAAACAGATTGTGAATGAATGTGAAATGATTCACAGACTGTTTATGCAAGCTTTAACTAATGGATCTGCTGATTTCGAGCGTTACTTGAACCAAGAGAATATAATCCTTCTGACGTTAAAGGCGGCGTTAAAATTGTCCTCTCCACGGGTAACTTAAACGAGAAACAGTCACTGTGGCCCTGACAGTTTTTGAGAAGCTCATTCGTTCACCTTAGCAATGGTGTACCTGAGACAGATGATCATAATAATTTCCGCAGGTGTGGACGAAGAAATCCCTATCGGGATGGCGCTGCTAATTGTGGTAACCGTAATTGTTCACCGACACTCGTGCAGTATACCGGCTTCATGTTGATGGCTATACAGCTGAAGACAGATGAGCAGGACAGTACTACGGGTGGGGGAGCAGATAGCAATCTTATCACATAAGCTGTCAGATTACACACTTGGCCGAATTATATTCAAGGGCAACCCCACTCCCTCTCCCCAGGGAAATCACCGGGAAACGATCAGGGTCGCCCTGGCAATTTTGCGACTTATATCCACTTAGCTCTGTAGTCATCACATAACATAAAAATGGTGGGAACCCTGTCTCAGGCAATGAGAGCAAAATAAAATAGTGGGAGCCACAATGGGCCTGTGTGGATCAAGACCCGTCCTCACTCTCTTTGTTATCTCTTATAACTAGCCCAACTGTGCGTAACTTTCTTCATTCGATATACTTATATGGATATCGTGTCTGTTCTTTCGGACATGCCCGAAAGAACAGACACCATTGATGACCTGCAGCGGTCTAGAACGAAATTAGAATTATATTAATACCTTCCGCTGCTAACGGGCGTTGATATATATCAACGGGGACAGGTGAAAACGTGTGCCCCGACCGGGACTCGAACCCGGGATCTCCTGCTTATATGGCAGATTCTCTACCCATATGAGCCACTGAGGGCACAGAGGATAGCGAGACTGCAGGGACTATCTCGCGCACGCCTCCAGAGAGACCCACATTCTCACCTTGTCTGTCCACACACTACATTTGTAGAGTCCCACCCCAACACACATTACTCTTGGAATACATTCTTACCCGTAGATATATATCAACGCCCGTTAGCTGCTGAAGGTATTAATATAATTCTTATTTCGTTCTAGACGGCTTCAGTTCCGAATGAACAGACAACATATCCATATAAGTATATAGTTCCTGCAACACCGGCTATGACCTTCTTCTTCTGTGCGGATGCACACATATTCAACGAACACTTACGGATCTTGGTAAGAATGTCTCCCACGAGTAATGAGTGTGTTGGGGTGGGGCACTACGAGTGCAGTGTGTGGACATACAAGATGAGAATGTGGGTCTCATGGGAGGCGTGCGCGAGATAGTCCCTGCAGTCGCACTATCCTCTGTGTCCTCGGTGGCTCCGATGGATAGAGCCTCTGCCATGTAAGCAGGAGATCCCGAGTTCGAGTCCCGGTCGGGGCACACATTTTCAACTGTCCCCGTTGATATATATCAACGCCCCTTAGCAGCTGAAGGTATTAATATAATTCTAATTTCGTTCTTCATTCGAGGTCTGAGCATCGTGATGGTGAGGTGTAGGATTGTTATAAACAAAAACAAATTATGTAATAATTTTCTCTGTCTTTGTATATACTCTGGTGTTCAAAACTAAAGCAACAAACGGCAATTCCTCTGTCCTGCTTCTAATCCACGATATAAGCATACAAACTGTAGACAGATGACCGTGTGGTCGTGTTCTAAACGGAAGATTGCATTTCGGCCAACGGACAACCACGCAAACGATGACTTGAAGACACCTATCAAAAGGAGTAATGTTTGCCGAACAGTCCAGCATCCCCAATTGCTGTGTACAGAGCCACAGACAGTGCAGTATGACACAGAGAAGACGCTAACCAGGCTCTTTGGGATGGAGGGCCATAGGAAGGATAGAAGCACAACAGTCGCAAAATGATGTGGCCCGATGGCTGAATGTGAATCGTTCCGTTGTTTCTCAGACGTGGTGACAGTTAAAGATACCGAAACTGCAAGTCGAAGACCGCGGCAGGGCGGACCAAGTGTGACGTCAGAAAGAAAGTTCCGTTATTTGGCTGTAAGGGCACGACGGTACTGCATTAGTATAGCACACCAACCGGTATCTGACCTTGCATCATCCACTGGACATGTTTATCGAGGCAAAGGGTGTTCAGGCTTCAGAAGAGTGGCCTTTATTTTCAAAAGCCTGCTCTTTCCCTCTCTCTCTCTCTCTCTCTGTCTGTGTGTGTGTGTGTGTGTGTGTGTGTGCGCGCGCGCGCCTCTGACGCTTCTTCACGGAAGGGAACGTCAAGAGTGGAGTCGTCAACATGCCCACCTGGTTGGTAGAAAAGGGGTCCAATGCGCTTTCCAATCTCGCTTTGGTCTGGAGAGTGATTATCGATAGATTCATATCTGGAGGGAACGTGAAACACGATGTCGGCACCCAAACATTGTGAAAAGAGAGGAGGATCCTCAATGGTGTGGGCAGGGATTGTGTTGACCACTCAAACACCTCTTCAAGGAACTGTCGGGTGAATCGGCAAGGTTGAACCTTTGTCAGGTACCGTTACATATTTCAATCTACACTGCATAGGAATGACTTGCAAATTGGTCACCCAATGATGGCACGTCTGTCCTAGTTGCTTACATAACCTACGAAATTTGTGAGGGGCAGCCGCCACTTGTACCCTATCTTCGTAATGCTTTTAAAATTTCCCCATATTTTAAATGTTCCGGGCGCGAAGTGTGAATCATTTGACACACAGCCACTCGTGCTGTGGCGAAGAAATAAGAATGTTTGCATTATCTGTTGTGTATGTTTCGGACACAACGGTAAGGAGAGCTGGGCAACAGAGCGGTGCAGCAGCTGTCGTCTTAGCAAAGCTGGGCAGGAGCAGAAATGATTAGCGAACAAATAAATGCGCTAAACAGGAGTTTTAAGATGCAAACACTAGATCATCTTGCAGTATGAGACTCCCATTACTAATGCACGAGCGAAGTGTTTAAGGCTCATTAACACTGAACACTGTCGAGGCCTGAGACAGACTCTGCTGTGCAGCTGCCGGCGGCCAACGCACACTATGTGATCAAAAGTATCCGGACACCCCCAAAAACATACCTGTTTTATATTAGGTACATTGTTCTGCCACCTACTCCACATCAGCGACCTCAGTAGTCATTAGACGTCATGAGAAAGCACAATGGGGCGCTCCGCGGAACTCACGGACTTTGAACGTCGTCAGATGATTGGGTGCCACTTGTCTCATACTCCTGTACGCGAGATTTCCACCCTCCTAAACATCCCTACGTCCACTGTTTCCGATGTGATAGTGAAGCGCAAACGTGAGGGGACACTTGCAGCCCAAAAGCGTAGAGGCCGACGTCGTCTGTTGACTGACAGAGACCGCCGACAGTTGAGGAGGGTTGTAATGTGTAATAAGCAGACATCTATCCAGAGCATCAAACAGGAATTCCAAACTGCATCAGGATCCACTACAGGTACTATGTCAGTTAAGCGGGAGGTGAGTAAACTTGGATTTCATGGTCGAGCGAGCGCTCATAAGCAGCACATCGCGCCAGTAAATGTCAAACGACGCCTCGCTTGGTATAAGGAGCGTAAACTTTGGACGATTGAACAGTGGAAAAACGTTGTTTGGAGTGACGAATCACGGTACAAAATGTAGCGATCCGATGGCAGGGTATGCGTATGGTGAATGCCCGGTGAACGTCACCTGCCAGCGTGTGCAGTGCCAAAAGTAAAACAGAACATCTTTGGGATGTTTAGGAACGCCGACTTTGTGCGAGGCCTCATCGACCGGCATCGATACCTCTCCTCAGTGCAGCACTCTGTGAAGAATGTGCTGTCATTCCCCAAGAAACCTTCCAGCACCTGACTGAACGTATGCCCGCGAGAGCGGAAGCTATCATCAAGGCTAAGGGAGGGCCAACACCATACTGAATTCCAGTATTACCGATGGAGGGCGCCACGAACTTTTAAGTCATTTTCAGCCAGATCTCCGTATACTTTTGATCACATAGTGTATATTGTGGCGGCAGGGGCACACACACTCAGAGCTGCTGAAGGCATTGCTCAGCAGGTGCACATCCTTGGATCCGCCGGGTCCATGCGAGGCTGCTTCGGTGTCTGTCAGAATGTTTGCTTACGTTGCCAACTGTGAGAGCCACTGGTGAGGGTGGTATTGATCTATGATATCACACACATCCTCCGAGTGGATCATGGGGACGTCCTAACTATAAATGCAGTCGTCTTCTCACGAAACTTTTTCAGCTCAGCGAGCAACCATCGTGCAGGCTTATCTTTAAAGTCAGATTCGAATTTGTCTCGACTAGAGCCACACTGGCACAAAACTTCACATGGTGCCACATATGGTATATGCCATTCTGTGATGATATGGGATGCAGAGGGATCTCCTCATAATGTGCCACAAGAGGTAGAAGGCACTCGAAATCGGCTCCTGGTGGTGGGCATTCTTAAACTTTAAGAACTGTTTCTCCTCGGTAGGCATTTCCAAATGTACCGATTACTGGCTAGAGCAATTAGTAAGAATCATTTCAAGATGCTCATTCGTGCTAATCAAACTGAACACAGCTATAGCAGAATATGTCATTTATGTTCATGTTTGCTCAACTGGAAGGAAAGTAGTCGAGATATGTCTTTGATCTACACTTTACGTTGCTCATCGAGATTAGCAATAGGTCTACACGTCTGGGATGTTTAATAATATGGGAAAGTATAGGTGTCCAACTACTCTATGTTTCACTTCTTTGTTCTGCACAGTATGTTCATGGACATCTTCATCTTCTGGTACATCAACTCCCACAGTGAAAACGTGAATCGATTATTCAGGTTTATGCCTGCACAAGTTTGGAATGTCCTGGAGGTTTATGGGAAACGAGATGCCCTGGAAATTATAATGCTTACGGACATCAGATATTGAGAATTTACTTGTACACTCGGGATGACATAATATAACATAAGTGACCATGGAAAGCAAGAGACATCCTTATCTTAATTATGGACATTAATACATGCGTGATTAGCGGTAATATTTTTTGGAAGGGGGATAAAACTGCATCCTATTAAGGAGACTGAAGACGAGTGGGTATATATCCTGCAAGATGGCAAAGTGACCAGGTACGACACTATTGACAAAAATTCCAAATCAGCCGGGGATTGAACAGCTCTGCGTTATCACTCCTTTTCTCCCCCACAATTGGAGATGCTCTTCTCCTCGCCAGCATCACTACCCTATTTTGGGGGAAGTGGTAGTGTACGGTACAGAATTGTGTTACTGTTAACGGTTTGATACCGTGAATCGTTGAAAATTTTGGAGACCATCCATTCCAAAACGCTATGGCAGGCATCGAGAAAAGTCGCAAAATCTTGGTAGGTTGCGTTTGAATTATCTATATGGGCAAGTGATATCCTGTCTCCAAAATAGCCAGGTACCACAGAGTAGTGCACTGCGGGTGCGAGGCTTACTGGTGATCTGCAACAGAGTAGGCTGGCCTACTACTACTGCCGGGTCCAGAGTTACGTCGAAACAATGTCGAATGCCATGTACGTCCATGACAAAGATGGCGAAACAAGACAGTACCATTGCATCGGCACACAGGCTTATGCCATGCTGATGATGATGAAAGACCCTGCGGCAGTGCTGCCAGGCGACGCGGTGAATAAATCGTCGGCATATCGGGCTGGGGTGACGAAAGCATCATATTCATCAGTTGCTGAAGCTGCAAGCAAAAAAATTCCCAAATGTGTGTGAAATCTTATGGGACTTAACTGCTAAGGTCATCTGTCCCTAGGCTTACACACTACTTAACCTAAATTATCCTAAGAAGAAACACACACACCCATACCCGAGTGAGGATTCGAACCTCCGCCGGGACCAGCCGCACAGTCCATGACTGCAGCGCCCTAGACCGCTCGGCTAATCCCGCGCGGCCAGCTGTAAGTACTTGTCTGCATGCGGCCTGCAATCACCTGCACAGACATAAGGAGGAACATTGTTTACTTACATACATGATTAATAAAATGATGTTTATGTAGTTGTCTATAATTTTTACTTACCTTCTGCATTAGAGACAGGCAAATAAGCCTGCAAACCAGTCGTCACATCGTTATTTGCTATGATGTCTTCTAATAGAATATCCTGCAGATTCATCGCAATTTTAGAAACGACGGTTCATAGATGTACTTTACTACCAAATGAGCAGGGGTGATGCCTCCATACCATGGCGGTTTTTGTAGGTGTGGTGACGAATCAGGATGGCGCGACGAATGCACCATTATCTAGTCATCTTGTGGAGTACTTGCAGACGCACCTTGAAGTCCCTAAATGTCCATTAAACTAGCAATGGATCAAGAAATGAATTATCATAAGCTGACTATAATTAGTACAAATGTACATGTGAAAAAAAGATAGTCTTCACACCTGTATGATGACTGGAGTCAGATCATGGTCGCTCATTAGACCATGAGGAGCCAACATTTCCATTATATTATCTTTTCCGATTCTATCGAAGCTTTTATGTTGCTGCTGTTTAGTCACAGGCTGGACTCCTCACAAGGAAATGACTTGCATTTATAGTCGAAAACTACATTCCTTAGCTTATTTTAACTCAACAGAAACGAGTGTTCATAGGTCTAGTCACATGATTTTAGGCATGATGGCTCCAGCATGTGATTAAGCATAGGCGTTGATGTAGCACAGTGCTACAGTGTTTTATTAATATGTTTGTATTTCGGACCAGGTGTATGCACTGGTCCAACACGTGAGGCATCCAGTTTAACTCTTTAAAAAGTAATAAGAATTTCCGGATGATTTGGGACCCCTGTACACAACAGCCGGCATCTGCAGCTCACTGCCCAACAAGTGAGACGCCCTTATCAATGAATACCATGCATATCTTTCAGTAACGCACGTAAATAAACGATGCAAGCAGTAGATGTTGCTCAGAATCCGCTACACACTACTTCCGCAATAATAATAATGATGACAGTAACGGAAGACAGCGAGAATAATATTTAATTCGCCAACGAGGACCCTGCACAGCTCATTCAAGTTTTGAGCAGTCGATAGGGCTTGCAAGCCAGCTGTCGTTTCCAGAATGAGATTTTCACCCTGCAACGGAGTGTGCGCGGATATGAAACTTCTTGGAAGATTAAAACTGTGTGTCGGACCGACACTCGAACTGGGGATCTTTGCCTTTCGCGGGCAAGTGGTAGAGCACTGCTCAGATAAGTAACCAAGAGTTTGAATTGCCTCCTCACAAGGGGTGCACCAGAAGGCTCATACCCAAGGAGCACAAGACTACACCATATAGGAAGGCCAGCAAAAGTTACTACAAGAGGATCGGCCGTCCAAGCCACCTTTCGTTGGGTACAGACCGGAAAAGATAGACACAGCAAGGTTAATTACGGAAAAGCAACAGTAACTAGCCAATTTTTTTAATTTTCTTTTTATTATCAGAAAGACTTGGTACCATCATGACACTTCAGTAGACCATTATCATATCATCATGTAAAACAGGCAGCAAAAGGGAGAAAAAATTAATTATGATAGCACAACAACAAATAAAAGAAAAAAAAAACGAGAACGTAGCCGACAAACCACCTCCAAGCTCACAAGTTATGTATCAACAATTATTTTTATATGGTTTTTAGTAATTTTTAATTTCTTTATTTTGTGTTTTTTATGTATTTTTGTATATTATAACTGAATCTGAAAGTAGTAGGAAAACGAAACAAGATTACATTCTAAATGGCAAACTATGAAAAATTCCAAGTAAACTGAGACAAACTGAGGATTGTATACGCTCACGTGTGTCTATACGTCGTCGATACACAGTTGACAATAGAACTGGAGCGATCCTGAGTAAAAATACAAAACGAACAGAGAAACCAGGGGAGGACAAGCCGAAGCAGATCAGATTGGAACATACATAACAAAGAAAAACACTTATCATCAGAATAAATTAAATTAACCAACACCTTGACGACGAAAAACAAGATACAACATGCTGGCGGAGAGGTCTTGGTATCGAGGCATTCGAAAGCATGTCCAATAGTCAATGATAACGTACTGCATGAAGTTCATGTGACCGTCCCCCTCGCCTTCTACAACATAATGAACGAAATGTCCCAGAAACCACATAACGGTATAGGTTTTCGACCGCGGAAAGAAAGAAGAATCTGGGCGCACACTGATGTCCGTAGTGTAGGCAGTCTCAGAAGATCGAGTAAGGAAAGCCAATTGTACCCTGATCCAAGTCCAGTTTGCCTTATAATCTCCACAAGTAAGGCGATATCGTATCGTATCGGGAGACGTACAACGACTAATAAAACCGTGTCGCTAAGCCCCATACGGAAAAGTCACTCGTTCGTAGGAATCAAGTTATATAGGACCTTTAACCACGAGGACGCTACGCACATCGGCTAAATCGGAAGACTGACACTGAACAAAACTTTCGTCCATGCTGTTTGCGGCGAGTCTCTTTCAACGAGGTTCGGGCAAGGGACTGCTTCCCTACGAGTCTGTAGGACTTTCATGGCGAGGACAGGTCTCCATAAGATGTCAGCCTCTAAATAGCTCACCGTAAGACAGAAGTCACGAATGCGTTTTAACTTGTAATCTATGCGACCAGCATCAATAGGGGGTTCAAGATTAGCAGGACGGACACAGAGAAATAGATGAGACGTGAATGTGTGAGTTTCTTGTGTCATCGTCAAAATAGTACGACGCACATATAACATCTGCGACTTCCTACGTATGTGAGTCATGTCCAGCCTTGCCAAAGGAGGGAGGCTTCGTGATCACCTCATACCGTAAGCGAAATATATGTCTTTTTTATAAGAAACGACCAGACAATTGTTGTAGTTTCTTCGCCGTCATAGAGGGAAGCGCATAAACTTGGGCCCCGTGACAAACTTTCCATAAGAAATGTGTATCCAGTACTCTGCTCCAGACTTTCAGGAGCAGAGTAAGAGAACGCCTTTCATGCTCTAATATCACTCCCTGAATTCTTTCCGTAACAGACTTCCAGTCGACCGCCGCCATTCTGAGTGAACAACGATCAATGATGATACCGAGAGACGTATGCCGATCCACCGCAGTTGCCCATGGAACAACCGCGTTATCAAAACCTCGCAAGGGAAGAAGCTTGCATTTACATTCATTAAGTTTTGCATATGAACTCCGACAAAAATCATCGATGACAGCCTTCAGTCGAGGTATCTCAGCAGCATTGCTAAGTAGAAACAGCTATAGTCCCGCCAGAAAGCGTCCAACCTGTCAGCTCGGATGCTAGCATCCGAAGGAGGGGCACCAGAGACAACACAAACAAAGTCATTGACAGCGGGCTACCTTGAGTCACTCCCCTACGGATATTTATTGGGGGTGTCAGTTAGCCATTAACAACCACCGAAGCCGAAATACCCGTAAACAGATTTGAGAGTACTCGCCGCGTGTCAACAGTGAAACCAGCCGCCTCCAGAATCCGAAACAGATTGTGGTGATTAACACGATGAAATGCCTTACTGAAGTCTAGAAAAGTAGAGGCACAAGGGATGGATGTTACAGAAATAACCGAAACCACGTCACGACACTCGGCTATAGGGGTAAGAATGGTACGACCAGGTACGCAGCTTTGATGTTCTGCAACAATCGTAGCCATCAGAGCCCACATCCTCCTATTAATTGCCCTCACCAGTGTCTTATAATGAAAGTTTACCGAAGGAAGAGGGCGAAAGTGATCAGGGGCAGCCGACCCAGTACGTTTCGGTATTAAAACCATTTTTCTCACTTTGAACGAGGGTGGAACTACTCTAACCTGTAACACTTGATTCAAAAAGGAGGCAAAGGTAGCACCAAACAACGGGCAAAAGCGCACGTAAAATTCCTTTAGAAGTCCATCTAGACCCGGGGACTTTTGATAAGGCGACCCCACGATAATGTAGTAAACTTCCTCAGGCTGAAAGGCAGCTAAGAGTATTTCATTATGTTCAGGTGTAATTGTCGTATCCAAGATGCTGACAAGTGGGTCGTAAGAGGTTTCACTGGACTCCTCGATATCGTAGATGTCTACCTAGTACTGGTGTAAGATACGCACTATATCAGCTTGCTCCTTTACGATATGTCCATCATTTGTCGTGAGAGAATGAATAAAAGAGCGTCGGCGACGGGTAAGATGCAGAAGCAAATAATATAAGGAAGTCAGTTCTTCCGTCACCAATGAACGCGGCTTCGATTGGATTTTCAGACCTTCCATTTGTATTCTCTTCAAGGTTAACGACGCTGCTGTTACACGCCTAACACACGCAATTCACAGAGAGTCGTGATCCGAAGCAGCATAAAGTTCACGCAGGATGGAATAGTAATATTCATAAATTCTCCGAAAGTCTCGCTCTTTGGCAGCACAGAAACGTATCAAAGTTTGCCTGGCCATCGGTTTTGCTAGCTGTATCCACCAGTCAAGGGTAGAAGAGTATTTCCCAGTGGACCATAGAGTACGCTCCCACACAACTCGCACTACGTCATCGAGAGAGGGGTCTGCTTGGTGAGCGACGTTTAGCATCCACGGAGGGCGAAACAATTTGACTGGTTGCCGTTCAAGACTGAGAGTTGTGGCACAGCACAGTGATCCGTAAAGGAAGCTGGGATAACTTCAACATGAAGAATACTATCGCTCAGGCAGTCCGATAAGTAAAATCTATCTAAGGTGCTACTAGAAGTCGCAGTAAAGTTGGTAAATTCAATTGATGTTGGGTATTTACATACGCAGACGTCTTTCAGGCGTAAGGAGCGGGTCAATTCATGTAATTCGCGACGGAAATTAAAATTTGAAGATTGATCCGCAGGACGAATGTGTAGTCACCACCCAACAGAATACCCGGAGGACTCGTACGCAACAGATAAACAATATCCTCTTTATAAAAACGCGAACGAGGCACGGAGTGACCAGTGCCAGAAGGGGCATATAAAAGAACCAAGACAAGATTAAAAACTAGACGACCTATGCCCCTGCCAGAATCCAACATTTCCACCTCAGCAATAGGAATGTTTTCGCGAAATAATAAGGTGGTCCCCGTAGAATATTCGGGTGCTAAATTAAAGACATACGAAAACCAGGTAAGGAGAAATTACTAAATAACACCTCCTGTAAGAAAACTATCTCCCCACATGAATGGTAAATGAACTTACGCAGCGAAGCCAATCGCAATTCGGATTCCACACGATCAAAGTTTAAGGAAAGGAACAAGTAGGCTTGGGTCATTGATCACAGCAGGACAGGAATGTACGGAACCTCCGAGTAGAATTATGTACACAGCTGAGGGTGAAGGCCATTGCGGAATCCACAGAGGAATCAGACATCGGGGGCCAGAACCCCCGTCATCGCAACCTTTTTTTAAAAAATTTCTTACGTGCCACTGCACGGTCATGCTGTATACGCTGTTTCTGTCGGCTGCGTGGGATCGTGGCCTTTACAGACGGAGGCGTGGAAGGTGTCATAGGCACAGAGTCACCCCCCCCCCCCCACCCCCACAGATCTATGGTCATGTAATGCAATTCCAGTCACTAAGGCGAAAGCATTCTGTGGAACTACCAATACAACATTTGATACCTAGTCGCTAATTTTCTTTTCCTCGGGAGTTGCTGTAGTCGACAAATGCAGGAAACCGTCGGCGGTTGAAGACGAAGGAACAGGACATTGCATCGTCTCAGACTGTAACGGAGGACACAAAGACGAAGAGGGAGACTCCGCTCTTTCACACACAGGCAGCAGGAGGGATGCTGGAGATAACTTCTTCGCCACTCCCCTTACTACAGACGGAAGGTATCGTAGCATCGAGAGGAGCAGAGGACACAATCGATGCGGATGAGGCTGGCACAGAAGGTTACCAAATCCTCACCATCACCATCCAGAGTGCGACGTCGCTTGTTTGTCGCCATTGTAAGTTCTATCCTGGGGCCAATAGGATTCTGAACCTGTCGCAGAGGCGAAGGGGGAAATTCATTAACACAATTATCAGAACTGACTGTTTGTTCATTATAAGCAGAAGTAGGGCCGATGGCGGGAGTAGAAGGAACAAGATCAGCAATCTTCAATTTGCGACGCTGCACTAATGACGGATTTCATACAAAAACCCTCCGCGGACAATTAGACCGAACGTGTTCGCTTTCATAAGATAGGAATCAGGGTCCCTGTTGACCAGTATACATGACACGGACGCGGTAACAACACACTTGTAAATATGATGCAATATTGCGTTTGCCATGCATTTCCACGGAACGAATTCCCCTATAACACTTATCTGTGTCGAGTAGACCAGCGTTCACGACGAACGTTTTTCACGTTACCATAAGGAGTCAATATGGCCTTTAGAAAATTTTGTTCAATTTTCGGCAGGAGATTGAACACTCGAACAATGGTATATTCGATTTCGGCATCTGCGAGTAACAACATACTAACGAAATTACCCCGACGCCTGAACGGGACTTGAGAACCGTGTCGCGACAGTAATCGTTCAACGTGAAGGGGATCCATAAATTTCACGTAAAACAAGTACTCGTCAGCATCAAAATAAGCGATGTGGAGCTGATCAGAATTCACACGCATTGTATAGACACGCCAGTCGTGAATTTCTAGAGAACTGGGCTGCACGTGTCGCGTTGTTTTATTGGAAGTATAGCTCACAGTACGTTTTCGTGGAATACACGTGGAGACCATGGTACTCATAGCGGAGCGACCGACGCCGCTGCAAGTAGACGAACTCAGAGAGACAATAAAGGCAGAGCGGAGGCGCTACGACTCAGTCGACAAACAGAACAACACCAACGAGGAAGACTCCACACAAGCGACGCTGCGGCAAGGGTAATAAACAGGAACCTTCCCGCTCGGCGCTCGAAGAGGAACTGCCAAACGGTATAGCCGCGTCACTGCAAGTTACCACCTCTACAACGACGGCGAAACGCCAGAAAAAACTAGGCTGGCAAAACTAATTACATAGCCTCAGCGATTACAAATTTTGAGACCCAGTCACCTTCTAAGCCAATATAATTCACAGAGCGATGACATCTGCAACACCCGAAGGTAACTCAAAACCGGCACCCGGCCGTATTGCAAGAGAAGGTACTTATGTGTGGTACGAAGACGTTTGGTAGGGAAGTCGGCTAAAGCCTTACCATCTAGGTAGTACGTGACGACGGGGGGTGCGGGGTCCGGCTATTGCATAGATGAATCACGTTATCGATCCGGTTCAGTAAACACCATCGGCTCGCACGGTTTAAGATAATCTAGATAATCTGTCAACAAACGACCAAGGCCACAGCCACAGTTCAAGGAACCAACTAGTGGTGAAACAGAACAGCTGAAAAGTCGCAATGATTGCAACTAACCTATAGGTATCAATAAGAAAATAACAGTTGAGACCTCAAAATCCTAAACTTAACTGAAGGTCACGAATCGAAACTGAAGCTTACCGGTTCCAAAAGGGGTCCTGATTTCAGCACAGCGAATGTGGCTTCATTTCTTTCATCAGTGTGTCACGTCCCAGAGCTACGCACGAAAACGGCACTGGAAGTCAGCTACGGATTCAAATCGGCCCACAAAAGTGCTCAGCAACCACTCACCGGCATCCGTGCCCCAGATGCTTGCGCAGATGCTGGCCTTACTCACCGGGCGGACCTCTCACGCTGTTCTCCTCGCTCAGTTACCACTCCCCAACGTCCAAGTCACAACACGCCCCATCCCATGCCATCAACAATCACGAGCAAAGATCTTAGTGGCCTTAACTCAGAGGGACAGATCGAGCTAGTTGTTCCGGCGTAACATCAAGCGCCGGCACGTGGCCTGGAACGTTACAGCAGAGAGGGCTGTGAGACAACTTGAGCCTACAGTACGATGGCTAGGGAGACACCAAGGTAGGAGCGCCATCTATACGAAAAGAATGACATAAAGTGCACACGCACTGTATATATTTTTTACCATTTTACAAGAACTAGGATACGCAATGAGTACAAAACCTATTAATAAATGACATAAAGTGCACACGCACTGTATATATATATATATTTTACCATTTTACAAGAACTAGGAAAGGAAAGGGAAGGATTGCATCATGGTTGTAGCACAGCAGGTTGCACGTAGCTGCATTGAAAGTCCATATCTTTCTACAGAAGCACAACACCAAGTGAGACAATCTGAAGTTCTCTTCCCTGAAGTATTAATCAGTGTAGCCAAGACACTGAAATGTCGTATTAATATTCAATCTTATCATCTTGGTAGTACATTAGGTACACCAAACAGTGGGACCATAATAACATCTCCATCGTTCAAGGTGGTGGACAGCATGATGTGTCAACACCACACTCCTGCAGAATTGATACTTTTTCACCAACGTAGAATTAGTGCAAAATCCAAATATAGTGCTCCATGATCATGAGGATGGACAGGACAAACGGATATTGCAGTAATTTCTGGTAATTAGGTCAGAAGGTGAAGGACATGAAGTCTTATGCTAGTCATAATTGAGAATTACATTAGTCTATCAACCGATTTGTGTAATTGTTGGCACTCATTGCCTAGTTACTAAATATTTCTGTACTATGTATGGAGTATTACAGAACATTATTCATAAGTCATCTGATTACACTAAATATTGGCACTCATTGGCCAGTTACAAACCATATCTATGCATTGTTCAGAAGTCATCATTCAAAACAAGAGATAATTAATTGCATAGGATTAACATAATTCATCTAGTTATAGTAATCATTGGCACTCATTGGCCAGTTGCAAACCATTTTTATGCATTATTCAGAAGTGATCATTCAAAGCAAGAGTTAATTAATGGCATACCATTTACATAATTCATCTAGTTATAGTAATCATTGGCACTCATTGGCCAGTTACAAACCATCAGAAGTCATCATTCAAAACAGGAGCTAATGAGTGTAGCATCAAGCTACTGGTACTCATATATAGTAGGATGTAAGTGACGTAAGATAAATTTAAAAATATAAAAAACAGTGGCATTCATTGGCCAGTTACAAAGTATTCATATACTTTTATAAAACATTATCCAGTACTATTCAGAAGTCATGATTGAAAATGAGAGTTAATTATTGGCATAGCATTTATAGAGTATAACAAAAATATTATTTACAGAAATTATTGGCATACCATTTATGCATTATTACAAAACATCATTCAGTATTACTCAGAACTCATCATTCAAGTGACATAGGACATATTTAAAATGTAACACACTGTAACTATTACACAAGGTCTGTGGTCCAATAATACACAGATATAATGGATTAATACATCTGAGAAATTTGCATTATATTTAGAACTACAAATATCTTTTAAACTGGTAGCATCATTTGGGACTGGTAATACATTTTTTTTTTGTGCCAGCAATGCATTGCGTTGGGATCGATAATTAATTGCTGGGGCACGAAAATATTTGCTTTTGACTTATTGTTGCAAATAACGATTAGTAACGTTTATTCGTCATGGGTCAGCTGTAGCAAGGTTATGAAACAAGTAGAGTATATGTGATCACATTCATGAATGACACACACTAATGGGTAAAAAAATGCAAGTACTAGAACAGGTTTAATAACTAACTGCTTATAGCACATTAATTTCATGAATAGCTTCTCCTGGAAAAAATACAAAATGGATTATTGAGCTGAAAGAAGAAACGCATATTATGCTGAAAAGTAGTGAACTTCGAATTAACAGGTAATGAAACGTGTACTCAGTATGTATGTACTCTAGCTGTCCTTTCCAAAACATTCAGTCATTATACCATGCGACATAAGACATACTGTCATAACGAACTGCAACAAATACTTAAATAACTACATAGCATCTCTTAACTAACAGTAAATACAAAAACTTCGTCATTATCCTCATCTGCAAAGAAAAACTTCATTATTCATATTACCATAACTTCATTACTATCATCAGCTGCAAAGAAAAACCTCATTATTCATATTAGCATATTCTTCACATAACTATTCATCATCATTCATTATAATCTGCAAAAAAGACACTTCATTATTCATTATTCATATTACCATTTACTTCATACAACTATTCATAGTATAGAGTTTCTTATTTCTAGCATATTTCATCACTAAAACTAAGATGTGTAGTTCTGTCTGACAGCCTGCATCAATCGCCTCGTATTGTGAAACAAAAAAATTAGTTAAGACTGCTATCATACGATGTGTATAGTATATTCTTATTAATGCTTGTTAATTCTGATCCATTTACTCTTCATCACAAGGTATTCCATTTTCTTTCGTTCATTCCGAAGGTCAAATTCCCATTTCATAGTAATCCACTATGGTTTGTTTAATTTATTTCTTTTACACGTTATTGCTTTCTGAAAATTATGAATAAGGATTAATATCTTGCATTTAAATCATATACTCATTAAATGAAAACTGGTTTCTAGTGATATAATTAAGCATACAGCATAGCATGACAGAAAACGTATTATGTTAAAAACATAGACAGTGTTCAGGTGCAAAACTGTACACACAGTTTCATAATGCAGTAGCCAAAAGTGTAGAATAGTCAAGATATTGAGATGTCATAAGGCAAAATGTCAAAGTCATCTTAAAGATTTCGTAGTGCATACAAACAAGAGAGAAAAACATACATACACGAAAAATGGAAAATGTGCACGGTCTGATATATAACGACAAGAAAAGCGACCTGCTAACCTTATCTTGCCGGGCACTTGCCAAGAACAAATACGATAATCATCAGTAAGTGTTCATATAAATATCTGAAAATGGCATTACAGTGTGATAAATCATAAAGTATGTTCATTCGATAAAGGGTTTAATATTGGAGACATGGTGATTGCTTTTACTTTTTCTGGTTCTCAGAGTTTCGACGTGTACTACATTGGGGTGAGGAATGCTGCGAATTCGATATGGACCTGCGTATAGAAGCTCAATTTTACTGCATCTACTCTTTCCCTGTTGGATGAATAATGTGTGCGTACTAACATCTTCTGTCCAATGTGAAAGTCACGACGTGTACAAACCTGTTTTTGCTGTCTTCTCCTGCGCTCTGCGCCACGTTTGATGTTGTTCAGCGCAATGTCAATTATTTCATGGTGGCGTAGTCGACGAGATGTAGGAAAGGATACTAATTCTTTAATTTTGTTACGTGGTTCAACATTTTTCAATATAACAGTCGGAGATAGCATAATACATTCATTTGGTATCGAGTTAATTACATCCTGGAATGACAGTATGTGTGTATCCCAATCATTATGTTTTTTTATGGCAGTATATTCTACATAGTTTACCAATTTCTTTCATTAGTCGTACACAAGGGTTCGAAGAAGCGTGATACTTGGATACATAAATCGGAGTAATGTTTCTTGTTTTTAACATACGTGTCCATTCAGCAGATCGAAATTGTGGTCCATTGTCGGAAATTACTTTCAATACATGCCCTACTTGAAATAGAAAATGTTTTATAAATGCATTCGAAATAGTTTTAGCAGTAGCTTTGCGTAACGGTGTGAAGGTTACAAATTTCGAAGTTAGTTCAACAGTGACAAAGATGTAACAGAAACCTCTATTAGTTCTGGTAATCGGACCAAAAATGTCTATAGCGGCCATGTGTCTCAATTGAACAGGTACAATGGGATGTAACGGAGGAATATGTGAAGTCGTGTCTGACTTAGCTTTCTGGCAGATTTTACATGACGCTAAAACTCGCCGAATACGTTTCTCCATGTTGGCAAAATAACAGTTCTGTCTCAGTATAAGAAAACATTTTCTGGCTCCATAATTTGTGTAACTTAAATGAGTATACCAAATTAATTTGTTAACAAGCTCGTCAGGAATACACAGTAACGAACTGTTGCTGTCAGAGTGAGAGCGACGAAACAGAATATTATTGCGTACAGTGTAATGGTTCCTAATGGTAATATTATTCCTATCTTGCCAAAGGTGTTTAATTTCTTTCCATACGTTGTCTTTACTCTGCTCTTGTGCTACGTCTCGTAATGAAGATGAAATGAAATTTTCAAATGCAATTTGTTGAATATACATGACGCTAAAATTTGCCTTGCAGAAGTTGGTTGCGATGTCTTGCTGATTGTTGCTGAGAGAACGGGATAGTGCGTCTGCTACAATATTTTGTGTACCGGGAATGTGAACAATTGTAAAATTAAATTCCTGTAAATAAAGTTTCCATCTGCTTAACCTGTCGTGTGTAAATGATCTGTGTAAACGGTAGTGTGTCTTCCATAAAGAAAATGCCTAAATCTCGTAAATGCCCATACAACACATAATGTTTCACGTTCTGTAACCGAATAATTGCGTTCAGCAAGTGACAGAATGCGACTAGCAAAGGCGATATTTTTAATTACTGTAGTACCGTCTTCTTCAGTTTCCTGAAAAATGTGTACGCCTAAAGCGGTGTTGGAACTGTCGGTGGCAATGGAAAAATTTCTAGTAAGGTTGCGATGTCTTGCTGATTGTTGCTGAGAGAACGGGATAGTGCGTCTGCTACAATATTTTGTGTACCGGGAATGTGAACAATTGTAAAATTAAATTCCTGTAAATAAAGTTTCCATCTGCTTAAACTGTCGTGTGTAAATGATCTGTGTAAACGGTAGTGTGTCTTCCATAAAGAAAATGCCTAAATCTCGTAAATGCCCATACAACACATAATGTTTCACGTTCTGTAACCGAATAATTGCGTTCAGCAAGTGACAGAATGCGACTGGCAAAGGCGATATTTTTAATTACTGTAGTACCGTCTTCTTCAGTTTCCTGAAAAATGTGTACGCCTAAAGCGGTGTTGGAACTGTCGGTGGCAATGGAAAAATTTCTAGTAAGATCTGGATGTGATAAAAGTGGTGCATTCAACAAAGCTTGTTTCAGATTGACAAATTCAGACTGCGCTTGGCTATCCCACGACCAGATAGTGTTTTTACCTGTCAATTGACATAATCTAGGGGTGTCTAAAGCAGAATAATGAATAAATTTACGAAAAAAGTTAGTTAAACCCAAAAAGCTACGTAGTTGTTTCTTCGTCGTAGGTACAGTATTGTCACGTAAAGCTTGAAGTTTTTCCGTGTCAGACGCAATGCCTTCTGCTGAAATTACATGTCCAAGAAATTTTATAGAAGTTTTGCCAAAGTGTGATTTGCTAAGATTAACTGTGAGCCCTTGTGCACGAAAAGTTCGTAACAGTTGTTCAAGAATCAAATTGTGTTCAGACCAGTTAGCTTCCGCAATAAGAATGTCGTCTACATACAGTTCATGCAAAAGTGTGTCTCGGATGTCGTCAGAAGTAATAACATTTTCGTGAACAAAATTCTGTGTATCCGAAATATTGCTTACGTTGCTGGAAGATTCATTCTGCACCGTATCTAGTCAAATTCTTTCTGACGTGCCGTATTTGCGCGAGGATGCTGTGGCATTTCGACTATTTGTACTGTTCTGTTATTTCGTCCTGACGTATTACGTTCGGGATGATACCGACTGTCTGGTTCATTCGTGATAATCTGTTGTTGCGGATGATTTTGCTGCTGGTAAGACCGACTGTTAACGCTGAAAACTGTGCTCATTACTTTTACGTCTGTCATAATAATCATTGCTATACGGCGCGTTGCGATAGGGATTGAAATGATGTGTCTTCTGTACGTAGTGACTTCCTTGTTGCTGTGCGTTACTATTTGGCGGAGCCGACGCTATACGTGTAGGCGGCGAAACATTAAAACTTGGTTGACCTTGCACATTACATTATTGGTTAGTTATGCTAACCGGTTGGTTTTGTTGCGGTTGTCAGGAAACCCTCTATTGTTACCAAAAAGTGGTTCCTGTTGCTGATATTTTTACACATACTGATGATTACACTTCTGTCTTTCATTAAAATTACGCTGGTAGTTCTGGAGTGTCTAATGAAAATGGTCACTTTCGGGTAAAACTTGTCATATCTGGTTTTCTTTACTCATTCCTAATTCTAGATAGATGGATAGTTGAGGAGCTGTTTTGATAGATATAAAGGATAGTAGAAGAGAAGGCAGCAGCGCAGAAAACTAAAGATGAAATAGCACTACTACGGCTCGGGGCCCTGTGCACGCTACGGCACATATTCATCAAAGTGTAATGAATCCCCTGAGGTCTATTACGTGCTGCAAATAAATTTTTGTTTCTGCGTTACAGGTAATGGCGGTAAAAATTCAAAAGCAAATTGCCGTATCCAGTCGAAAGCGTGACTCTGTGTTCTGTCATCTTTAAATACCTTAGATTTTTTTAGGGATAAAAATTGCTTATAATCAAAATTATCGTCTCTGTATGTCTGAACAGGTTCAGGATTGTGTGAGAATCTATTTGTCTGTGTCTGTTCGGATTCTAAGTCACGTAGTCTCTGTAAATTACCTAAGTTACACTGGCTGTGTGAGTGTGACAAATGTTCGGAATCTGGCGTATGCTGTGACGTGTTAGTGACTGAAACATTTTCCATTTCTGTCACTTTAAAACGTTCGTCAATTTGGCTGATCTGTTGTTCAAATTTCTTATCGACTTCCGTATCCAGAGTGCGTGAAACTTCTGCTGACATTAATTTAAACTCATCGCGTAACTGTGTTGCGTTTTCAGAACATTGTTTAGCGACTGCGCTAATTTCATCTCTAAGTGATTCTGTTGTGGCTGCATGTGTATTACTTAATTCTTGTGCAACAGATCTAATTTCTTCACTACTGTTACTAGCACAAGCCTTAATTTCCTCACATAATTGTTCTTTAGTATCATGGCGTTGCATGGTAACAGCTGTAACCTGTTCACTAAGTTGTTTGTTCTGCTCATTAAGATTGTCGTGTCTTTTATTCGTCTGTTTGAAACTTTCATTAAATTGTTTGATTGACCTGTCATATTTTTCATTGAGTTGTTTGCACGATTCATTAAGTTGTTTATAATTGTTGTCTAGTTTTCCACTGAGTTGTTTGAAATAGTTGTCGTGTTTTTCATTGAGTTGAAGTAATAATGCGATAACTTGATCCCAGCCAAAATTAGTGACTCTATTTTCTATGTTGTGTGATGCTGTATCTGCATGTGTCACGTTTTGTGTAACCATTTGGTTATTCTGTGATTCTTGAAAAGGTTTGCCAATTGGACGTGCGCTGTTGGTCACTACACCGCAATCAAATAAATCTGACGTATTCTGACTACACTGTTCATTTTCATTAGAAACATTTATCTGTTCATTACATAAATTTTGCAAACTGGGTGTGTCAAACTGGGCAGCGTTCATTGTATCGGAATGTGCTGCGTCATCAATTGCTAAATATACTGAGGACATAATTGAATTTGTATGCCCATCATTAGAATTAAAATCATTACTAGTGATCGGTACACACTGATTGTCTGTAAATGGAGGACTATCATTAAGACATTGAGTGTCGCTAGTATTATCGGTCAAATTATTCGAGTCAGCTTTTTCACTTGTTGCACATCGCGATGTACTGTTTACAGTTTTTTGCGGCATTTTTCACAAATCAAAATTAAGCACAAAATGAAACAAAGACGAAGCAAAAATGAAACAGACACAACTACAACAAAGGGCAATAAATTGCCGATGATCTGTGAAAGAAAAGGTGACAAATTAGTAAATGAATTGCGCCAGATGCAAACTACATTTAAGTAAATAAGAGCAGATATATGACTATTCCCAGAGATTCACAAAGAATTACGATCCTGGCAGGGTCGCCAAGTGTAACCTCCCCACAAAATTAAAAAAATAAATTATATGAGTATGATTCTAATTTAGTGTAACCTCAAAACAAAATTCTTTCACAGTGTAACCTCCCCACAAAATTCATTTACATTTATAACCTCTCTACAAAATTCTTTTCACATTTGCCTCCACACAACATTCTTTCTGATTTAATCTAAGCTCAAAATTCATTCACATTTAGCGTGACCTCATAATAGAAAAATTCCTAAACCTCTCAACAGTAAATATCATAATTTTGTCGTTCACATTCAGTGTAATGTCCCAATAAAAAAATTAATTCAATAACCTGGTAATAAAATAATGTAAGGAACCTCTCAATTAAATTGTCGCTCACTTATGTCTTTTCAATAATTCACTGTGAATTTAACCTGGTAAATTTGGGACGATAGCAGTGCTGCGTCATGGCCCTGAAAGATCATTCTGAATAAAAAAAGAAAAATTCTTACCTCAATGAAGTCGCCGGATATATCTGCTCTTACAATAAATTTTTCCGGCAGAGCTCTGTGCAATGCTGGCGAACCTATCTGTCATTTATGAAAGGAAGCAACTGATTTTTCTATTGCAATAATCGGGATGATCATGGTTGGGAGAAATTAGTAAATTCTTTAAATTGAAATGAATGGTTGTTAAAAGTTACTTTTTATGAGAAAGATTATTATTACGAGAGTTTTTAAAACATTTACATGGGACTTGAGATAACATTACTACATATGCGCGAGGTTGCTTTTTACCTTATACAATAATACTGAGGCTCTGGCATCAGTGCACCGCGAGCGGGCTAGCCAACACGATACACCATACCAGACCAGAGCAGACTCCAGACTAGCAACAACTTACTGCTACAACTACACAGTTCCTACTGCAGTCATCACTGCTCTCTGGTCAGAGACCTTGCATATCGCAGGCAGCGCATGAGCAATACATCGAAATTACATCTGCTCGGACCTCTTACAGTACTGATATTGCACAAGCTATCCGTCTATGTGTTAATTATAGGGTTGTATTTCAGTGCAGGCGCAAGCATTGGTCCAACAAGTGGGCACCCAGTTCCCTTTTAAAAAGAATTTATCGATGCACTGAGTGCCCTGTACACAGCAACCGGCATCTGCGACTCATTACGCAACACATCAGACGTTCCTGTCACAGAATATCACATATATTTACTTGTAACGCCAGTACTGTGGACATCCAATAGCACAGAGACCATCAGTACAAGTAGCAGGTGTTGCTCAGAGTCATCTACACACTGCTCTCGTAATAATACCGATAACAGTAACGGAAGGTAGGGAGAATAATTTTCAATTCACCACTGCAGGCGCTTCACAACGCCCTGTAGCTTTGGGTGTTCGCTATGGCCTGAAAATCTGCAGAAGTTATTGGGCGATAAAGGGGTGAGGCTGCAGCGAAAAGCTACCAGCCCATGAGGTGTTAGCGATCTGTGGGGTGGATTTATACCGTTTACATAATCGATTTCCATGTTAAATAATAATAACTTTTTGAGAGGTAGATTGTATTTTGCATTAGACCCCACAGACGTAACATAGATTAGTTTATAATTCATACAAAACATCATGACAAAGGCCCATGACGCTACATTTGACAATAATACCATCTGACAGTGGATGTAATTACACTATTTTAGAGTGTATTGCAGCGTGAATGCTCCAGGGCCAGAGGGTAGGGCAGACGTGATTTCTTTCTGTGTATGCATCATACAACCTAAAATCTCTATTAATGTAGAAAAATCACTTTAAAGGCACCCAGCATACTTTATAACAAGAGAGTAATTATTTAAATTATAACAAGACACAACCATAAAACGTTAAACGAAGGATGGACACAGGGTGATTCAAGCAGACAGCTATCTGGACAACCCCACGCTTCAGCTCTGAGTACATCTACATCTACATTTATACTCCGCAAGCCACACAACGGTGTGTGGCGGAGGGCACTTTACGTGCCACTGTCATTACCTCCCTTTTCTGTTCCACTCGCGTATGGTTCGCGGGAAGAACGACTGTCTTAAAGGCTCCGTGCGCGCTCGAATCCCTCTAATTTTACATTCGTGATCTCCTCGGGAGGTATAAGTAGGGGGAAGCAATATACTCGATACCTCATCCAGAAACGCACCCTCTCGAAACTTGGCGAGCAAGCGACACCGCGATGCAGAGCGCCTCTCTTGCAGAGCCTGCCACTTGAGTTTGCTAAACATCTCCGTAACGCTATCACGGTTACCAAATAACCCTGTGACGAAACGCGCCGCTCTTCTTTGGATCTTCTCTATCTCCGTCAACCCGATATGGTACGGATCCCACACTAATGAGCAATACTCAAGTATAGGTCGAACAAGTGTTTTGTAAGCCACCTCCTTTGTTGATGGATTACATTTTCTAAGGACTCTCCCAATGAATCTCAACCTGGTACCCGCCTTACCAACAATTAATTTTATATGATCATTCCACTTCAAACCGTTCCGCACGCATACTCCCAGATATTTTACAGAAGTAACTGCTACCAGTGTTTGTTCCGCTATCATATAATCATACAATAAAGGATCCTTCTTTCTATGTATTCGCAATACATTACATTTGTCTATGTTAAGGGTCAGTTGCCACTCCCTGCACCAAGTGCCTATCCGCTGCAGATCTTCCAGCAATTTGCTACAATTTTCTAATGCAACAACTTCTCTGTATACTGCAGCATCATCCGCGAAAAGCCGCATGGAACTTCCAACACCATCTACTAGGTCATTTATATATATTGTGAAAAGCAATGGTCCCATAACACTCCCCTGTGGCACGCCAGAGGTTACCTTAACGTCTGTAGTCGTTTCTCCATTGATAACAACATGCTGTGTTCTGTTTGCTAAAAACTCTTCAATCCAGCCACACAGCTGGTCTGATATTCCGTTGGCTCTTACTTCGTTTATCAGGCGACAGTGCGGAACTGTATCGAACGCCTTCCGGAAGTCAAGGAAAAGAGCATCTACCTGGGAACCTGTATCTAATATTTTCTGGGTCTCATGAACAAATAAAGCGAGTTGGGTCTCACACGATCGCTGTTTCCGGAATCCATGTTGATTCCAACAGAGTAGATTCTGGGTTTCCAAAAACGACATGATACGCGAGCAAGAAACATGTTCTAATATTCTACAACAGATCGACGTCAGAGATATAGGTCTATAGTTTTGCGCATCTGCTCGACGACCCTGCACAGTGCAGTAGAGAGGGGATATGAAGCGGCATCAATGCTGACGGAGCCCTTGACCTTCTACTGCCAACGTACATTCGTCCTCCATCAAAACCGTCGACGTTCTGTTAGGCGAAAGCAGTAACTTCCCCACAACTGATCCCGCCGGAGAGAACAGTCTGTAATAGGAAGTTAAATGCACGATAAATATGGCTAACAATTAGACAAATAATAATCCGTAGCATCAGGAGGTATTTTATGGCTTGCAGATAAAAATTATGATATCCATGTTGTCCATAGAGGCTCTCCCTCCTTTTAATCCTTTACTAGCAAACTTCTCATGATCTCATCTCTAGTAACATCAATATGTAATCAGTGTGTTTCGGTTATTTTGGTTCTGAAATGGTACTACTTTAAACCACATCCAAATATTTTTTTATGATTCCAAGTATGTGAACCTGCAGCTAGCATGTACTGAGTGGAGAACGCCACAGCATGTGGACTAAAATAGCATTAACGTTTTCTCATATGCACAGAACTAATTTATGAGAAATTCGTCTTGGATTTTCAGAACGCACCATCATTTCACTATTAAGACATATTTTGTGTCTTTCCCCCTCCTATATATCTTCTTTTTACAGTTCCTCACAACCAATTATGCCTTCCGTATAATGAGTTTTTATACGTACGCTTGCGACCCTATGTGTATCCCTCCCTCTGTATAGTTAACAAAATCCGTATACTTATTTCCCGAGGGGGTCTAGGGAGGGCTCTCTCTCTCTCTCTCTCTCTCTCTCTCTCTCTCTCTCTCTCCCCCTCTCTCTCAACCTTTAGCGCAAATCTCTGTCAGTTAGATGGACGGTGCTGTGACTGTTGGAAAGTATCCAAGAGCTCTCTTCAGACACTTTCATGTATCGCTTAAGTAATATTTCGGCTGTACTCTAAATAAAAATACACGTGTCCAGTGTCACCAGATTGTATCCAGATTTTTACCAGATTTTTGACATTTTCCACGTTTTTCGATATTTGTCTATTTTTAATATTCCACATTTAAATGCACGAATATATACTCATTGCTTACATAACCAGCTATATCTTTTAAAGCAATCTGACGTTGCAACCGAGTCCAACCCAGTTAGGATATCTACTTACTGCTCCAAATATCAGCAGTTAAGTTCCAAAACCAACACTAAAACACACACACACACACACACACACACACACACACACACACACACACACACACACACACGTACATGAAAATAGATTGTTATTGGTACAGAGTGCGTTGATGTTATTCAGTTGTAAACACACATAGTGCAGTTATGTTACTTTGTGTGTTGGCCTGTGGCGAACAATGATAGTCTGGAAGTACAGTGACTTTTGGATGTATAATAGCAACATTCCACCTGCTTCCTCGAGTATGATATACTGCAAACCTCCACTGATATAAAATAAATCCGATGCTACACCGTACCGGCGTTGATGCCCAACTGTGCTATGTGAGTTAACAACTGAATAACATGAACACACTACCCCCAACAGCATCCATATACAAGGTGTTTCAGAAGTGATGGTCAATATTCAGGCATATGACAGGAGTAATCATTAGAAAAAAATTGCGGTAAGGTCTTATGGGACCAAACTGCTGAGGTCATCGATCCCCAAGCTTACACACCAGCCGGCCGCAGTGGCCGTGCGGTTCTAGTCGCTGCAGTCTGGAACCGAGCGACCGCTACGGTCGCAGGTTCGAATCCTGCCTCGGGCCTGGATGTGTGTGATGTCCTTAGGTTAGTTAGGATTAATTAGTTCTAAGTTCTAGGCGACTGATGACCTCAGAAGTTAAGTCGCATAGTGCTCAGAGCCATTTGAACCTTACACACTACTTAACCTAACTTAAACTAACTTACTCTAAGGGCAACACACACACACCCATGCCCGAAGGAGGACTCGAACCTCCGACGGGAGAGCCGCCCGGACCGCGACAAAACGCCTCTGACAGGATGCGGCTACCCCAAGCGGCAATAAGCATTACGAGAATTGTGTTTGAAAGTATGAAAGATGAAGAAGTGCTCATAGCTCTTATCTGTGTAGTTAAGAGCACTTTTTTCTTGTTTTGGCCCATACTACCACTTTCCAAAACATGGAAAGCAAAGATCTTGCAGTTGAACAGATTTATTTCACAGTATCAGAGATCAGGAATCGCTCATAGCTCTTAAGGTATACGTTTTAGAGTTTATGTTTACTTGACTTTTTTGTTTCAATGATAATTTCTGTCCTATCATTGAATATTGATCATCACTTCTGAAAACACCATATATATATATATATATATATATATATATATATATATATATATATATATATGCAATTGTATATTTGAATATGGAATATATAAGAAATTTATAAATATTGAAAAATGTGGAAAATGTAAAAAAAATTGGATACAATGTGGTCACACAAGATACCTGCATTTAGGACTATAGCAGAAAATGACATGAGCAGTAGAATTTCAGCGGAACGATTGTCCATTCTGGAGAACCAAGACGAATTTGTCACACTGCCATTAGTTGAGGAAATGTAATTTTATTCTAAATGATGTATCATTCACCAACCAGTGCGTAGTAGTTGCAACCCATAAGTATCAGAAATCGTAAGAACGAAAATGGATGTGGGGTAAAGTGGTGCCATTTAAAAACAGAAAAAAAATCTAAATACTTTCATTGCGTATTGAGGTTACTATAGATGAAACCATGAGAAGTTTGCTGGTAAAGGACAAAAACAGGGGGTCTCTGTTAACTACATGGAGAGCATAATTCTTATCAATGTACATTAGACTTCCTTTAGATTCTACTGCTTATGGTTTGCCTGATTGTTAAGCCTATTTATCGTAAATTTGTCCTCTGTTTTGAGTGTACGCTCCGGAGATTGAGTGCTTCAGACATATACATCGAAGAGCCAAAGAAACTGGTACACATGCCTAACACCGCGTAGGGCCCTCGTGGGCACACAGAAGTGCCACAACACGACGTGGCATGGACTCGACTAATGTGTGAACTAATGCGGGAGGAAATTGACACCATGAATCATGCGCGACCGTCCATAAATCCGTAAGAGTGCAAGGGGGGTGGAGGTCTCTTCTGCACAGCACGTTCTAACGCATTCAAGATATGCTCAATAATCTTGATGTCTGGGGAGTTTGGTGGCTAGCGGAAATCTTTATACTCACAAGAGTGTTCCTTGAGCCACTCTGTAGCAATTCTGGACGTATGGGGTGTCGCATTCCGTCGGAATGCACAATGGGCATGAATGGATGCAGGTGACCACACAGTATGTTTATGTAAACCTGTCACATGTCAGTCGTATCTAGACGTATTATGGGTCTCATATCACCTCAACTGCACATGCCAACACCATTACAGAGGGTTCAACAGCTTGAACAGTCCCCTGGCGACATGCAGAGTCCGTGGATTTATGATGTTGTCTCCATACTCGTACACATTCATCCAATCGATACAATTTGAAACGAGAGTCGTCCTTTCCAGTCATCAACAGTCCAATGTCGGTGTTGAAGGGCCCAGGCGAGGCGTAAAGCTTTGTGTCGTGGAGAGATCAAAGGCACACGAGTGGTCTTGGGCTCTAAAAGCTCATAGCGATGATGTTTCTTTGAATACTTCGCATGATGACACTTGTTGAGAACAGAGCATTAAAATCCGCAGCAATTTGCGGAATGGTTGCACTTCTGTCACGTTGAACGATTCTCTTCAGTCGTCGTTGGTGCCGTTCATGCAGGATCTCTTTCCGGCCGCCGCGATGTTAGAGTGTTGATGTTTTACCGGATTCCTGATGTTCATGGTACACTCTGTAAATAGTTGTAAAGGAAAATTCCCATTTCATTTCTGCGTCGGAGATGCTCGTACACCAACTATAGCACCACGTTCAAACTCACTTAAATCTTGATAACCTGCAATTGTAGCAGCAGTAACCGATCTAACTGCGCCAGACACTTTTTGTCTTACATAGGTGTTGCCGACTGCAGCGCCATTTTCTGCTGTTTACATGTCTCTGTATTTGATTCGCATGCTTGTACCGCTTTCTTTGGAGCTTCAGTGTATAACAATGTCTGTTTTGGCGGAGACTGAAGGCACGTTAATTATGGATAGTCAAAGGCGCAGCCTGCGTTGATACGGCTTCATTCCTCCTTGCTACAGTGCTGTGTGGTAGGTTAGTTTGAGCCGAAACTTTGGGGTTGACCAGATAGCTGTATCTGCCTGCCTGCGGCCTCCTGTATTCATTCTCTGTTTACCATTTTACGGTCATGCATTATTATAATTTATGTAAACGACTACTCTTTTGCTGCGTAGTGGTCTCTGTATCTTTAAGGTGAATTTCCTCCGGTAGTAGATATTTTGTGTATTGTCATGCATACATTAAAAGACATCACATCTGCCCTGCCCTCTCTGGCCCTGGAGCATCGGCGCTGCGGCCCACAAATAAAATGGTGTAATTACATCCATCGTCAGAAGTCATTACGGAAAAGTGTTGTAATCCTCTGAGATGACTGCTTACTCTCGAAAAACCTCCAAGAGAAGTTGATCACGTTTCTAGTGACAACATCGTCGTGATAAACTCAGAGGAGAGTGATGCATTGAACAAGCAGGCAGCTGAGTGTCATACTGGTGGGCTGCCAATGGAAAGACTCCACGTAGAGACCATTCTCATATAACAGGAAAGTGAGGTTAAAAATGGCTCTGAGATCTATAGGACTTAACATCTGTGGTCATCAGTCCCCTAGAACTGAGAACTACTTAAACTTAACTAACCTAAGGACATCACACACATACATGCCCGAGGCAGGATACGAACCTGCGACCGTAGCGGTCACGCGGTTCCAGACTGAAGCGCCTAGAACCGCACGGCCACACCGGCCGGCAAAGTGAGGCAGTGCATCCCACAACGAATGCAACTACCATAGCACATACTCACCTTTTTCCCAATTTCAGTGGGAGTGGTACACACTATCTAGCTCAACACTCGGCTGACATAGAGTTAAATGAAGATAGTGTTATTCCTGACACTGTTGAGGAGTACATCTCATTCTGAAGTGGAATCGTACCAAGAATAACCACCTGCTTCCTGGATTCGCTCCATGTCATAAGAGTATCCCTTCAGAAATTTTTTGAAATAATGCGTCCTCAGGATATAAAAATCACATATACCAACAATGCAAAGTTTCAGTTCGTGGGGAAGAAGCAGGTTCGTCCATACAAATATCTGGATTTGAGGCAGAGATTCCACAAAATAGCACTAATACCATAACCACATTCTTCTGTAAAGTAACGGACACTGCCATAACGGTTAATATGAGAACATTGTGAATATTTGGCATGAGTTCGGTATCACTAACTTAGATGAATAGTCAAAATTATAAATGAACACCAACATACAAATACTCAAGGACATTGTTGAGAAGTTCTGCAGTTTATGCCTGGGCACATTTCTTTCTGTATCCTTCGTATCTCCATTGACCCATGACTCATTTACCCACGTTGACGTGTGCTCTTCCTCGATTCCAGGAATGCAGGAAGCTCCGCCAATGCTTGCTCAGGTACGCCAAGCTGAATAACCTGCAAATAGCTGAGGACGAGAACAAGATTTCTGGCCATTTAAGCTACATCCTTTACCTACATGTAAACAAACTCTATGGGTAAGCCATGCAACAAAGTCTGGCTTTAGGTGGGTTCCGATTGATGTTTAAGGAGGAAATCGCCAATTTGAAGCAAAAGATGTGGCTGAGGATGTTGGTGAGGGAGGGAGTGCTGGAATATCTCACCAACTTGCACGACGAGCACAGTGACTTGCCACTATTTCTGGAGCACCTAGTCCCGAGAAATTGTTCAATCTCGAAGCTGTTGATAACGCTGGAGAACAGACAATGTTAAATTACTCACTACAGAAAACTCCAGCAATGTCTGAGATTGGGGATGAAACTTGTCAGTACTGCCCGCAGAACGTCCTTCAAGCAGCATTCGTGGTTGAAGGAGTACATTGACTTTTAATATCGAACATAGGGCTCTCGCAATGGGCGATTTCGAAAAACATTGTTACAAATTAACAAATAAGGTAATTTTCGGAAAAAAACGTGGACAATATTAGAGAATACCACGTTGTTCCTTTAGCTTTCCTGTGGAATGACGTCGCCAGACCAAATTTTAAAGGGTCACCTTTTTCAATGAAGAACTAGTCACTGTGGAGACGAACCAAGATATCAGTGCACTTGTCGAAGCCTCTCTTCGTCGATATTTGTTCTGAGTCTCTCTGAACTTCCCATGTACCACATTCACTACAACTTTGGTAAATCATAGTTCATCCATCTCAAGTTACTTTATGCAGATACAGCTTCATCTAATGGGTGAAAGTTGGCAACCCATATCAAGTCATTAGGTAAAATGACGAACAATTCGACACATCTGGATATGGAACGAATAAACCTTTTCGAATATCAAAACAAAAAGGTTATTACCCGACGAAGTACGAGAAGACTGGTTCGCAGATTGTGGAGTTTGTTGTGCTTAGATACTATACATGTGCAGATACCACACAGAGGCGGGCTAAGAGTGTGCATTGTGGCCTCAAAGGCTCTCACTATCAATGGTTACAAGAGGTACCCTGTCGAGGGAACTGGCGTAGACCCACACATGAGTCTCAAGGTAAAATTTGTATCGAGTGGCCACGAAGTACGTACTACACTACAAGTGAAATTAGGACTGCCCTACCATGCCTGCAAACAGTTGAAGTGTGGAGTGGGGTCAGGACCCTCCTGTACTCAACACTATTCACTGGAGTGGTTGAGTACGTGGATGTGTATTTATATGTAAATAATTGGTGTCTACTACTGTGCGTAGTTTAGTCCGATGAGCCTTTTGTCACAGTATTGTGTGGTAGAGTATGACTGCTTCATTGCACAATATGTGTTGACATAAGTTTTCTGCTCACTATGTGTGCTTCGAAATACACTCCTGGAAATTGAAATAAGAACACCGTGAATTCATTGTCGCAGGAAGGGGAAACTTTATTGACACATTCCTGGGGTCAGATACATCACATGATCACACTGACAGAACCACAGGCACATACACACAGGCAACAGAGCATGCACAATGTCGGCACTAGTACAGTGTATATCCACCTTTCGCAGCAATGCAGGCTGCTATTCTCCCATGGAGACGATCGTAGAGATGCTGGATGTAGTCCTGTGGAACGGCTTGCCATGCCATTTCCACCTGGCGCCTCAGTTGGACCAGCGTTCGTGCTGGACGTGCACACCGCGTGAGACGACGCTTCATCCAGTCCCAAACATGCTCAACAGGGGACAGATCCGGAGATCTTGCTGGCCAGGGTAGTTGAATTACACCTTCTAGAGCACGTTGGGTGGCACGGGATACATGCGGACGTGCATTGTCCTGTTGGAACAGCAAGTTCCCTTGCCGGTCTAGGAATGGTAGAACGATGGGTTCCATGACGGTTTGGAGTACCGTGCACTATTCAGTGTCCCCTCGACGATCACCAGTGGTGTACGGCCACTGTAGGAGATCGCTCCCCACACCATGATGCCGGGTGTTGGCCCTGTGTGCCTCGGGCGTATGCAGTCCTGATTGTGGCGCTCACCTGCACGACGCCAAACACGCATACGACCATCATTGGCACCAAGGCAGAAGCGACTATCATCGCTGAAGACGACACGTCTCCATTCGTCCCTCCATTCACGCCTGTCGCGACACCACTGGAGGCGGGCTGCACGATGTTGGGGCGTGAGCGGAAGACGGCCTAACGGTGTGCGGGACCGTAGCCCAGCTTCATGGAGACGGTTGCGAATGGTCCTACCCGATACCCCAGGAGCAACAGTGTCCCTAATTTGCTGGGAAGTGGCGGTGCGGTCCCCTACGGCACTGCGTAGGATCCTACGGTCTTGGCGTGCATCCGTGCGTCGCTGCGGTCCGGTCCCAGGTCGACGGGCACGTGCACCATCCGCCGACCACTGGCGACAACATCGATGTACTGTGGAGACCTCACGCCCCACGTGTTGAGCAATTCGGCGGTACGTCCACCCGGCCTCCCGCATGCCCACTATACGCCCTCGCTCAAAGTCCGTCAACTGCACATACGGTTCACGTCCACGCTGTCGCGGCATGCTACCAGTGTTAAAGACTGCGATGGAACTCCGTATGCCACGGCAAACTGGCTGACACTGACGGCGGCGGTGTACAAATGCTGCGCAGCTAGCGCCATTCGACGGCCAACATCGCGGTTCCTGGTGTGTCCGCTGTGCCGTGCGTGTGATCATTGCTTGTACAGCCCACTCGCAGTGTCCGGAGCAAGTATGGTGGGTCTGACACACCGGTGTCAATGTGTTCTTTTTTCCATTTCCAGGAGTGAATATTGTATATACATTTTTGTGTATGTATTTGGGTGGTTTTCCCTTCACCTGCTGCAGATAATCCCCATTTCCCATGTGTATATTGCTTGCAGAACATAAATCATCGACTTGATTATCAGTACTGTAAATACAAAAAAAGACATAAAAGTGTGTATAGAATGATGAGAAAGGAAATATCTAAATATTAAATGACGATGAAACCAATCAGTAAGATAATATAAGTAGTTTATAAATCGGTATCTAGAAAGATAGAAGGACATGTAGTATTTAAAGTCTTCTGGCGTTAGAGTAAACGAATGTATCTGATAGTCATAAGAAGAAAATACCTTTGCAAGTAAAACCATTGTAAGACAAAAGAGTGGCTATTAGATACACCAATAACGCAATTGTAAAATATTACCTTTGCAATTTATTGTGTACCTGAAATACATAGTTTTATATAAAAAAAACGCTTTTAGATATGCCATAAAAGATTAATAAACGAGCAAGATGTTAAAGAAAAAACATTATTATCATTAAGCCATACGTGATTTTTTATATCAGTGTTGTTATTTACAAACCCTTTCACCACAGAATCCAAATGACTTGGCTCTTACACTTATATACTCGTATGTATACAAAATTATTGTTGATAATACACTTTGGTCTACAAGAAAACCGCAACAGTCTCCTATGATGCTGAGGCCTTGAATGAAGAGCCCTACGCAACTGAACTAGCTACAAAAGATGAAAAGAGAGATGAGGAGTGGGTGCTTGATGCACATTTGACCATCGGGGCTCCCACCATTTTACTGTGCTCCTATTGCTTGAGAGAAGGTTACCACTGTTTTTATGTCATGTGTCACTATGGAGCTAAGTCATCACCTCGAATATAAGTCGCACAGTTGCCTCGGTGAATCCTTTGGGTGACAGTGATCATTTCCCAGTGGCTCCCCAGGGGAGGGGGAGTGGGGATAGTCCTGAATGTAAGTCGCCCAAGTGTGTAATCTGACACAGTATGTCTAATCTGACATCGGATGTGATAAGATTGTCTGCGCCAGTACGCGCAATATTATCCTATTCAGATGTTCCCAGTGGTTCGCGAGGCGCATGTCGCGACATACGCAGGTTGGTGCCATCTGTCATCACCGTCTTTTTCCACGCCGTCGCCCGTGCCTCGCCACGTGACAACGGTGAAAAGATTTTAATGGTGCCGGAGAGGTGAAATACGGCGGTCCGTGCGCCTTTCATATCTTCACGTAAGACGTCTTAACAGGCCGCCAGCGTGCTGCCGCGATCCAAGCTATTTATGGAATGTTTATAAATGGTTTGTGGAGTTCTACGCCACCTCGTGTAGCTACCGAAATAACATTCCCAATTTTAATGTGGATTTCGTTGTTAGTGTGTTATATTTACGGTTCCCTGTGTCAGAAACGACCCTGATCGTTATCTTTCTTTGTCTGTAGCTTGTACAGACGCCCGTTACTGGCACTGAAAAATTTGGCTTACGTGGTATTGTATTGGTATCATTTTGTACTCTACTGGCAATTAAAATTGCTACACCAAGAAGAAATGCAAATGATAAACGGGTATTCATTGGACAAATATATTATACTAGAACTGACATGTGATTACATTTTCACGCAATTTGGTTGCATAGATCCTGAGAAATCAGTACCCAGAACAACCACCTCTGGCCGTAATAACGGCCTTGATACGCCTGGGCATTGAGTCAAACAGAGCTTCGATGGCGCGTACAGGTACAGCTGCCCGTGCAGCTTCAACACGATACCACAGTTCATCAAGAGTAGTGACTGGGTATTGTGACGAGCCAGGATTTTCGGCCACCATTGACCAGACGTTTTCAGTTGGCGAGAGATCTGGAGAATGTGCTGACCAGGGCAGCAGTCGAACATTTTCTGTATCCAGAAAGGCCCGTACAGGACCTGCAACATGCAGTCGTGCATTATCCTGTTGAAATGTAGGGTTTCGCAGGAATCGAACGAAGGGTAGAGTCACGGGGCGGAACACATCTGAAATGTAACGTCCACTGTTCAAAGTGCAGTCAATGCGAACAAGAGGTGACCGAGACGTGTAACCAATGGCACCCCATACCATCACGCCGGGTGATACGCCAGTATGGCGATGACGAATACACGCTTCCAATTTGCGTTCACCGCGATGTCGCCAAAGACGGATGCGACGATCATGATGCTGTAAACAGAACCTGGATTCATCCGAAAAAATCTCGTTTTGCCGTTCGTACACCAAGGTTCGTCGTTGAGTACACCATCGCAGGGGCTTCTTTCTGTGATGCAGTGTCAAGGGTAGCAGCAGCCGAGGTCTCCGAGCTGATAGCCCATGCTGCTGCAAACGCCGTCGAACTGTTCGTGCGGATAATTGTTGTCTTCGAAACGTCCCCGTCTGTTGACTCAGGGATCGAGACGTGGCTGCACGATCCGTTACAGCTGATGCTGATAAGATGCCTATCATCTCGACAACTAGTGATACGAGGCCGTTGGCATCCACACGGCGTTCCGTATTACCCTCCTGAACCCACAGATTCCATATTCTGCTAACAGTTGTTGGATCTCGCCATACGATAATCGCGATGGGCTACAATCCGACCTTTATCAAAGTCGGAAACGTGATGGTACGCATTTCTCCTTCTTATACGAGGCATCACAACAACGTTTCACCAGGCAACGCCGGCCAGCTGCTGCTTGTGTATGAGAAATCGGTTGGAAACTTTCCTCATGTCAGCACGTTGTAGGTGTCGCCACCGGCGCCAAACTTCTGTGAATGCTAATCATTTGCATATCACAGCATCTTCTTCCTGTCGGTTATATTTCTCGTCTGTAGCACGTCATGTTCGTGGTGTAGCAATTTTAATGGTCAGTAGTGTAGTAACTTGAGGTTACTGGTGACTTATGGTTGCTATTCAGATATTTGTATTCAGTGTCAAAGTTCTTAATCACCCATGCTATTTTCCATTTTGATTTCTGAATATATCCTATCTAGTTCCAGTGAGGTGCCTTTAAAATTCTTCATTAATTTAAGTTTCTCATTACTATAAGTGTATTTGAAATCCGCACTAAACTGGAAGTCGCCTTTAGGTAGATAAATAAGGATTAAAGTCCTCATGCAGTTACATACCTACGTTTTAACAGAAGTTACCCCTGTTGTAAGAGGAAAATAGTTTATTTTGTACATGATAAAGAAGTGACGTACCAGGGCCAGTAGCCTACAGTCTTTTGATGTTTCATTCTTGAATTCTAAGTTCTACCTAGAGTGTCAAAGGTCCTTCTCATTTTCTTCTTATTTAGAGAAACCTTAAGCGGGAAACATACTTTTTCACTGGTGTTGGATCACACCCACTGCCGCAAATATCTTAGTAGTCACTCTGACACAGGAATATATATACCTTAGTAGTCATTAGATATCGTGAGAGAGCAGAATGGGGCGCTCCGCGAAACTCACGGACTTCGAACGTTGTCAGGTGATTGGATGTCACTTGTGTCATACGTCTGTACGCGACATTTCCACACTCCTGAACACTCCTAGGTCCGCTGTTTCCGATGTGATAGTGAAGTGGAAACGCGAAGGGACACAAAAGCGTACAGGCCGACTTCGTCTGTTGACTGACAGAGACCGCCGACATTTGAGGAGGATCGTAATATATAATAGGCAAACATCTATCCAGACCATCACACAGGAATTCCAAACTGCATCAGGATTCACTGCAAGTACTATGACAGTTAGGCGGGAGGTGAGAAAACTTGGATTTCCTGGTCGAGCGGTTGCTCATAAGCAAGCCGGTAAATGCCAAACGACGCCTCCCTTGGTGGAAGGAGCGTAAACATTGGACGATTAACAGATGGAAAAACGTTGTGTGGAGTGACGAATCACGGTACACAATGTGGCGATCCGATGGCAGGCTGCGGGTGTGGCGAGTGCCCGGTGAACGTCATCTACCAGCGTTTGTAGTGCCAACAGTAATATTGGAAGGCGGTGGTTTTATGATTGTGTCGTGTTTTTCACGGAGGGAGCTTGCAGCCCTTGTTTTGAGCGGCTCTACCACAGCACGGGCCCACATTGATGTTTTAAGGACCTTCTTGCTTCCCATTGTTGAAGAGCAATTCGGGGATGGCGATTGCAACTTTCAACACGATCGAGCACCTGTTCATAGTGCACGGCCTGTGGCGGAGTGTTTACATAACAGTAACATCCCTGAAATGGACTGGCCTGCACACAGTTCTCACCTGAATCCTATACCTAATTGAAGGTATGCCTGCGAGAGTGGAAGCTGTCATCAAGGCTAAGGGTGGGCCAACACCATATTGAATACCAGCATTACCGATAGAGGGCGCCACAAACCAATAACTTATTTTCAGCCTGGTGTCCGGATACTTCTGATCACATTATATATATAGTCTTATTGAAAATGGTCTAGACACTTCGAAATGATTGTAACAATATGTTTGTGTTGACGTTGGGTACTGTACGATTGTACGTATGAAAACAGTAGCTCGAGGAGTTCTCAATCATTCAGTGTATGAACCGACAGTCACAAGGAACACGTTCAGTCTATAGTCCAAACCGGCACACACTCCCCCCCAAAACGACTGCATCAATGTCAGTCACTGCTGCTCTAATACGTCTTCTTAAGTTCGTGATGTCGTGGGTGTGAAAACCGAGCAAGTAAAAGTCACCCGGTGTTAGGTTCAGAGGAGTCTTGGTCATGACAACGACTGGAGAACGCCATCTGATGCACGACCGATCCATCGTCGTGGTAGCTCAGTATCCAAGAACTCATATACATATTTGTGGAAGAGCTGTAGAACACCATCCTGAAAAAAAGAGTCATTTAAGAGGTTGAAGACATAAAATCACAACATTATCTGCCGAAGGTTGAAGTTCAAAAATTTATTTTTTCCCTTCCTCAACTGCAATAATTGTGCTGTTGTCTTGAGTAGCCATGAGAGAGTGGTCTAGTACGGCTGCTACACTTGCTTCAAAGCATGGAGATTCCATCCAAATGCAGCAAAGACAGAAGTCTGCGCATTCCATCTAAACAACAGATTTGAAAACCAGCAGTTGAATGTCAGCTTCTACCAACAAAAGGTTAGAAATAATACCCAACCTAAATACTCGAAACAACATCGTAAAGAAACTAGCTGGTACAACATGGGGTGCCAACGGATCGACTCTACGTACTGGTGTACCCAGTTGCCGAATACAGTGCTCCAGTGTGGCAAGATAGTGCCCACACGAGGAAGCTGGACGTACACCTCAATGAGTCAATGAGGATTACTACGGACACATTAAAATCCACCCCGATCCCCTGGCTGCACACCGTCAGCAACATCCCACCACCTGAATTACTACGCCAAGAAGCAATCGATCGTGAATGGAGGAAACTACACCACCCGACTACCCACAAGACCTCCCAATTCATACAGTCTTAAACAACCCTCCCCCAGACCTCTTAAAATAGATTGTGGCATAATGGAAGGAACGATAAGAAGTTCGACATTATAGAAGAGTGGCACAAGAGGTGGAATGCTGCAACAATAGCACATCGAGGTATTCAAGACCCAACTGCCAGCCTACTAGGATTACATCTGCAGAGCAGAGAGTGGACAAGGCTGAACAGAATAAGAACTGGCCACGCCAGGTGCAACGCTATGATGCACAAGTGGGGACTCCGAGTTTCTCCAGCCTGTGATTGTGGGGCCCAAGAACAAACTGTTCAACATATTGTTAGAGACTGTCCTTAGAGGAAGTATGCTGGACCACATAGTGACTTTGTTCATACTACTCCCTCTGCTGTTAGTTGGCGTCAGTCACTAGATATTGAACTATGATTAAATGTATCTGCCTTTTTTAACTTGCAGTTATATCAGTCAAAGTAGTCAGTAATATTAAGTTAGTAATTTTCGCAATTTATAAATGTGTATACAATTTGTGCCAAAAAGTAAAGCTAAAGTATATGTAAATATTTAACTAGATATACATGTAAATTAAACTTTATGTACTAGTCAGTGTTTGCTGTTTTTGCCATACGATAAATAAATAAATAAAACGGCAGCACTAGCTAGACATAATGGATAACTATAAAAAAGTGAAACAGATCAGTTAGTAATGAGAGCTACAGAACTAGAAGCAATAAATGTGAGATACCCTGAAGATCAATGGCTCCACATCCACACAGATGGTTCACTAACAGAAAAAGTAAGGAAAGGTCGGCATATGAATATATTTCAAAGTTTTCTCTTTCTATCAAACTTTAGGACCACAGTACTCAAATTTTGAAGTTGAAGCCATCAGATATGTAACATTGCAGTCGACCAACTATTTGCATACATTCGACAAAGCAGTTCTATTTTGTGATTTCAGAGCAGTAATATGAGCAGTTATCAATACACAATATTCAAAAGTCGTTCAACTGTAAGAAGTCCAAGAAGTACTGAAATGGCTACAAGAGGACAGCAAGACAATTGCATTTCGTTGGATACCATCACACTGTGACCTAGACTGTAATGGAAAAGCAGATTTTTGAAGACAAAAAGGGCATAATACTTAAAAAGACTGGAAAAACTAACACGTATTTTGCAGTGAAACGCCTTATTAACAATGAATTTAAGAAAAATTAAAACAGACTATTAAAACATCATGTGAGGAAAAGAAGTACAGAAACCTCGTGGACGACATCTAGTGCCTGATCGAGCGGGAAGTGAAGCTGTAGGCATATTGCGTCTGGCTATTCGACAAGACTGTTCCGTCGCCCATCTGCCTAAAACCTCAATCCTGTCATCTCTAGAAAGTTTTCTGTGTCACGAAATTGATTTGATCATGACCAAAGAATAGTTAAAACAGTGTTCAAATTTAAGTAATTGCAATTCAGACTTGACAACATAATACTGGAAAGCAGAAATGTGAATGAGAGTAAATCTAGTGACAGAGCATTAAAGTAATAATCATCATAGAATACCTTGCATTATAGAATAACTGTTAAGACCAGGTTCGATGCATTGCGGCGCTTCCTAGTTACTTAATTTTGAAGTTAGCCAATAAGGCTGCTGCGTGCGCAAATTCAAGAGATCCTTCAGAGACGGTGTTGCCAAGCGTGTTCTTCGTTTGATTTCCTAAAACCGAACAAAAAAGCGATCAAAAATTGGACATGGGATGGCAGTAAGACTCGAACCCGAGCCAAATGCTCAGCACTCTCGTACCCCACCATCAATGTTGTGAGAACAACTGAAACTATTTGTATCCCGCTGGATGCTAGAACTGGGGTGCGCAGTGGTGCGATTGGTTAACTTCAATGCTAATTAACTCTGGAACTGTGCAACGTACCGAATTTTTTTCTTTTTTTTTAACAGTTATTTACCAGCACAACCTACGCTGCAACATTCTTAAAGGCTTTAAAGACTGGCCACTCTGTATAGCATAAATTGTAATATGAAACATTTTTTCTGAGTGCCCCGTTATTATGTAAAAGATTAACTTTGCTCTTTCAAATGAAACTATGAATAAAATAATAAAATGACCTTTGGCATAATTTTTTTTCAGACCTATATAGGCCTACTTTATTCTTAATTGCAATAGCTCGAGATAGTCAGTATATTTTATAACTTTTGTACATTGCACAGTTTTGTCGTAACGAGTAACGCCATTCTATCCTTTAATTTATATTTTGTTATTTAATGTATACACAGGTTGAACATAGCTCAAAGGTGCTGCATCGGTGTCTCTTTAGTTCGTTAAGATATCTGGTATACCACCATATTTTATTTAGATTTCATCATAGTTAATTACGTAGATTTCTTACTGCATTAACCCGGTGGGAAGAAGATATAAACACTCTGAAAACACTAGGATCAGCTATCGTAAGTTTCTCAGCCGAGTATCCTTCAGCCGAATATTCCTACGCCGTACACATCAAGAGCTCTCACACGCAAGTATGGTCCATAGATGAAAGGAAAAGTCTGAAAGTTTAAGTAGACTAGGCAGTAGCGTTTCTCGAAAAGAACGTCGCCATCCTCCAGGGATTACCATTTGAGACTCTGAAGTATCTCCGTAAGTCTTACATGTTGCTGGAACCTACCGGTAACAAATCTAGCAGCTCGATGCTTCGATGTTTTCCTTTAGTCCGACTTGTTGAGGATCTCAAAAAATTAAGCAGCACTCAAGAATGGGCTGTGCTAGCGTCCTATATGTGGGATTCTTTACGGAGGAACTACAGTTTCCCAAAATTCTCCCAATAAACCGATGTCGAACATTCGCCTTCACTACCACAATCCTCATACGATCTTTCCATTTCATACAGCTTTGCAATGTAATGCTCAGATTAAAAAAGACGTGATAATGTCAAGCAGGACTCTACCAACGCTGTATGCGAACAGCAATGGGTTTTCTAATCATCCGCATTAACTTACATTCTTTTACATTTACATCCAGTTGCCATTCATTACAAAGTGGCTTCAAATGGCTCTGAGCACTATGCGACTTAACTGCTGAGGTCATCAGTCGCCTAGAACTTAGAACTAATTAAACCTAACTAACCTAAGGACATCACACGCATCCATCCCCGAGGCAGGATTCGAACCTGCAGCGCCTAGAACCGCACGGCCACTACAGCCGGCCATTCATTACACCAACTACAAATTTAGTTTAAGTCATCTTGTACCATCCTGCAGTCACTCATATTGGACCCCTCTTCGGACACCACAGCATCATCAGCAAACAACCGTACACGCTGCCCAACCAGTCCACCAGATCATTTATGTACTTAGTAGTAAATAGTAGCGCTTCTATCACACTACCGTGGGGCACTCACGCACGTCTCAAACCATTTTATAATCTCCTTTTCCTGCTGGTCCACAACGTGTGTTTCACTTCCCCACAAAATTGCCGGCCGGAGTGGCCGAGCGGTTATAGGAGCTACAGTCAGGAACCGCGCGACCGCTATGGTCGCAGGTTCGAATCCTGCCTCGGGCAGTTAGGTTAGTTAGGTTTAAGTAATACTAAGTTCTAGGGGACTGATGACCTCAGCAGTTAAGTCCCATAGTGGTCAGAGCCATTTTGAACCTACAATATTGTGCTTGAGGCGTGGATTCTCAGAAATTTCTCCATCAAACTAAGACCAATGTCTCATAACGGTTAAGTTCTTATGACCAGGAACGCCTGCTTTGCCTTTGCCAGCCAGCTCATTATGTCCTTTTGGCTTCGTCCGTTATGCGGTACTTAGCTTCCAACGCAGCAGAAGTTCTCCATCTCGTCCACTTCACGATCCCCCATTCTAATGCTAACTTTACCACTAATCTCATTTCTGCAATTGCTTACTACTTCCGTCTTTGTTCAGCTCACTATCAGTCCATGGTGTGTCCTCTTTAGACCATTAACTCCACTGTACATGACCTACAATTCTTGCACACTTTGACTGAGCGTAGCGATGTCATTAGAGAACGTTGGCATCGTCATCCTTTCAGTCTGAAGCTTAATCTCATTACTGAACCTTTCTTTTATTTCCGCCACTGTTTCTTTGACGTACAGCCTAAGCGCTAGGACCGACAAATGGTCATCAGTCCCCTAGAACTTAGAACTACCTAAACCTAAGTAACCTAAGGACATCACACACATCCATGCCCGAGGCAGGATTCGATCCTGCGACCGTAGTGGTCACGCGGTTCCAGACTAAAGCGCCTAGAACCGCTCGGCCACACGGCCGGCTAGGACCGACAGACTGCACACATATCTTATGCCCGTTCTAAGCTTTTCGTTCTTGGTATGAGAGGGGTCAGAGGCAAGGTTTCGTCGGAATCTCTCCCAAGGCGAAGTCAGAGATCTGGCGCTGTCTCCTCCCTACTGGAGTCGGCTACAAGCAGGCGGGCACTTTGCGAGAAAGCGCGGACAGGCTCGGCGGCGGCGGCGGCGGCGGCGACTCGATGTCAACTGAGGAGGAGCCAGCTCTGCTCAGCGCCGGGCCGCGGGAATTTTTAATTAATGTTGAGGAAGCGGCCTCGACGGCGGGGTCGGTCCCGCTGAATGGGGCGACGGCGGAGTTTCGGAGAATTTAGCGGAGCCGGCGTAATGAACTAAAAATGTGTCGGGACAGCTGAGCAGAAAATGAGTTCTCCGCCACCTCTACCTCCTACCCCGACCTCCCCTCTTGCTTTCTCATCCTGTTCAACCACCACCTCCCCAGCTCCACCTCCCCCTCCCCTTCAAGTGATTTGGAGCGACCCGCTCCTTCTTACCGCCGTCTCCCGGCTAAATCTGCAGAAACGCTCTCGGCGATTCCTCGTTAATTAATCCAATATTTCCTTTTAATATCCGAAGGCTTTTCCATAGTTATTTATGTCAATAAAAGTGGGAGCCGGGAAGAGGGTAGGAGGAAGGGTAGAGAGGGGGGGGGGGGGTGAAGCGAGAGTGGGACGCACAGTGGCTTTCCGCCGCCACTGCCGGCTCTCGGGAGTTCTGATTAAGCACTGTTTAAGGGCGAGAGGTGAATGCAGAGCGCAGGGCGCAAGCCCACGCTGCGGTTTATATTTCAAGTTTTATGTGCGCCGCCGCGCGAACCGAGCGCTGTAAATAATGCTCGCCGGGGTGGCGCGCGCGCGCGCGGTGGGGGTAGCTACAGCGCCGTAAAGTCGCATTTATGGGCTTCCGGGCCATGGAGTCCGGCCGGCAGCCAGCGCCGCGCTTATTTCGCGGCCCGGCCGCCAAGCTTCGCCCCAGGCGGGCACGTCGCCACTTAGAGCGCCCTCCAGCGGCCAATCCCGAATCATCCCCGCCTCGACGCTGGGACTGTTCCCCCCCCCCCCCCGCCCCCCTCGCCCAATCCCCCACCCCGACCCCGTGCCATTTCGTTGGCGATCCGGCACTCCAAGAGAAAATTCAGTAAAGTGTGTAAAATATAGATAGGCCTATGTTTGTAAATCTTTGTGGCCGAGCGGTTCTAGGCGCTACAGTCTGGAACCGCGGTACCGCTACGATCGCAGGTTCGAATCCTGCCTCGGGCATGGATGTGCGTGATGTCCTTAGGTTAGTTAGGTTTAAGTAGTTCTAAGTTCTAGGGGACTGATAACCTCAGCAGTTAAGTCCCAAAGTGCTCAGAGCCATTTTTTGTGTATAGTCCATCAGAACTATTTTTTGCCCAAGTTTATCCACTGTGGATGCTAAATCTACAAACTATAGGTTATAGCTACAAATAAAGCCGCTCGAACTGCTGACCTTTAATTCTGTCTTACTTTTGAATACATTATGGAAGAGGCAGTGATCAATGTCTTACAAACATTTACTATTAAAAACAGTCTTGATCACGATTTATTTATCAAGGTGATCGGTTTCGACCACTACTGTGGTCATCTTCAGACCATTGAGTAGGAACCTCTTTCCGTTGGAGAATCACTAGTGAGTGATTCTCCAACGGAAAGAGGTTCCTAGTCAATGGTCTGAAGGTGATCACAGTAGTGGTCGAAACCGGTCACCTTGATAAATAAATCGTGATCAAGACTGTTTTTGATAGTAAATATCTGTCCATCTTGTTGCATTTCTCTTCTCTAATCCCTTATCTTTTATCAGTATTAAAAATACAAATTTCCATTTCTTTAATCCTGCTACAGGCATTCCCAAATGCTCCATCGACTCTCCACTCGTATTTAGGGTGTCCAGAAACAGTCTAAAAACCATCTAATGGTGTTGCAGGGTAGGTTGTGCTGAGAAATAATTGTTACTGAAAAAATCGACACGTTGCCACGTTTCCGAGGTAATCATCACTGAAGTTAGTCAGTCGGGCATCTGAGTATGCAAAATATCAGATACAAACTGTGTCAGTTGTTCTCACAGCGTAGATGAAGCTTCACGTAATTATTCAACTCTTAGATCGGACTCTATCTTTATTACAGTCCCTCGCGCAATTTCTGTACTGCTCTCTTGTTGAGTTTTAAGAATCTAAACGAAGTAGACGTTTGGTGACACTGTCTCTGGTGAGCCACTTGAATTTTCGTGCAAGAGCACGACCTCAATGCTAATGAGCTCGAAAATGGTCACATGTATCGAACTTTTATTTCTTAAAATTTATTTCTGAGCACAATCTACCCTGCAACACCCTTATAAGTCTTTTAGACTGTTTCTGATCACCTATAATATCCCTTACACCGCTGACATTTCCAAACCACCACATCCGGTTCATCTCCACTAGTACGCAGATGACACTGATGTCCTAAGCCTCTATTTGACCCTCCGGAAATTTCAGAGTTCCGTCCAAATCCATCTGTACCTGGAGAAGCCAGTACCTCTCCGAAATCTAGCCGATAATTGAGGAGCCTACTATCAAACACACAAAGCAGCCTGAAATAACATACTACAGAAGATCTATTTTTGTATATTATGCATCTGTAATTAATCTGGGAGTCAGATACTCTAAACTGATGATAGTCCACATAAAACTGTACCATTGTACAGTAAATTTACTTTTAATAATCAACATATCAGCTTTTGAAACTGTTTGGTTCATGTCCACTTTTGAAAATATCTTTTGAGGCTGGCTCTCACGTCCTCTACGTTTGCCACAAGGAGTTTTCTTTATATTATGTCACATGTACGCTTTCTTTTCTTACTAAAAGTGAGCAAAATTGAGGAAAGTGAAGAAAATAACGTAGAACGCAGTTTCAACACTTTCGTCGCCACAATGAAAATGTTGTCTTTGAAAGTTCTTGAGTGCCGGCAAAGTTTACGTCCACGATTAAAACGAAGGGATATAAGAAGTATCCGTTTATGATAAACACCCAATATTACAAATTCAAAAGCGGATATCTTCTGGCCGTGTCGGACACTATGTTCAGAGACAAATAGCTGATGGAAAGCTGTAATAGAATCAACTTGTAACTAATTTTCGATCAAGGTGCAATGTGATCCACTTTGATACTAGATTCCTCAGTTCTAGGACTAACTGCTGCAGTTTCTTCCTCCAAGATTTCTGCCTTTTATGACTGTAACATAACACTCACACCGAAGTATCTCTAACTAATCCTTTATCGTAAACTAAAGGGAAGCCAACAACAGACTACAGTTGTTAAAACTGCTATTTGACTGAACATGGGGATTGATTGCGCAACCATCTTACACACCTAAAAACTCTTGACCCGATGTATCCCCTACTACACAAACGATGTATCAACACCTCCAAGTCCTTGAACGCCATCTTTCCAAATCCTCTTCCCGCCATCCACAAGAACCCTTTATCATCTCTTTGCCCACTCTGAACATCTCTTCTTATCCTATACGTCCAGTAAACTCGACTCCAACAATCCTATTGTTCCCTTCCCCACATAACTAAATCCCACAGTGCCGCCACACACCTATACCAACACATCCCACTCATTTTACACTTTCATACTCTTCATATCTTCTCCCAGCACAGTTTCAACAGACTCCCTTTCCCTGACAAAGAAATCCTCCCCGATGCAAGTTTCTCCTATTACATTTAACCCTCTCCCTCTATCTTCTACAGATTTCTGGACTCCCTCCCACCCCCATCACCCCTCTTGACCTTAAAGTGGATCCCGCCTACATATCTGTACCCCGAATACCACTGATTTCCTGCAGATCGTACTTACACATTACACCTATCCCCCACGACGCTACTCACCTGAAACAAGTATCTCCTTAAGCAGTAAGTACCAAAAACAACCACTTTAAGTACCCTAAAGAGCCAACCCACCTTCCCTTTCCCAATTACTCTGCCAAAATGCAAGTCCTTTCTAACAAGTGCAATTGCAGTGTCATAAGGTCAAAATTTTCTTCATTTCACTTTATCACAATTCATTGTCACTGTTTTTAAATATCAGACAACGCAGTCCTACTTCTGTTACTTTAAATGTCATCTATGTTAATAGTCCTTTACTTTATTTAAGAACAATTGTATATAATTCATTATGTATAAATAACATCCGTCTTTACATCTGTTAAGCTGGTTTGGCTGAAGAGCGGTGCATTGTTCCGCTGTCAATTCACCCTCGCAACCCTGGGGCAAAGGAATGAGTAACATTACGTAATTGTCGACCGAATCCATTCTTACTCACTTGTCTACCGAATCCTCTTCGACTGAGGGCTGTTCTCACTCATATACCAACACCCTTCCCCGCTGTAATGTTACGCCTATGTAGGAGAGCTTGTCGGCCGCCTAGAATTGGTACTAGGTAAGATGGATCAGTATGTGAAGCTGTGCGCCCCCAGGGGCCAATAGCATGGCGCGGCCGGGCGGGCCGCTACAGCCGTTCCGGATGTGGGGAAAATCACTAAGCTGGGAGTTCGGACGGCTGTTACTCGCATGGCCTTTGTGCAGGAGATGCTCCAAGAAATGGCATTGTGTCAGACAGTCTTGAAGATGGTTGAATTACAGCTCTTTGAGATTGTACAATAACTCACATCAAATATTAATGCAAATCTGAATACTTTTGCGATCTCAGAAAAGTGAGGCGCACCCGATGACACAACAATATTTCAGCATCTTTAAAACTACAGAAGTTAGTATCTCACGGCGAATATACATTTTTATAATGAACCTCTGAATTAACTGCTTCTAATCGCTTCAAGCGATTTCAACATAACGATGTCTCGGATGACAGTAAAGCTCTATAGCTATCAGCCCTGAAAGCTCAAAGCAACCGTAAAATGCGTTTTAGACAGGTACCTGCCGAGTAAAATTGTAAGGGACGGGAAAAACCCACCGTGGTTCAACAACAAAGTTAGGAAACTACTGCGAAAGCAAAGAGAGCTTCACTGCAAGTTTAAACGCAAGCAAAACCTCTCAGACAAACAGAAGCTAAACGATGTCAAAGTTAGCGTAAGGAGGACTATGCGTGTAGCGTTCAGTGAATTCGAAAGTAAAGTTCTATGTACTGACTTCACAGAAAATCCTAGGATGTTCTGGTCTTACGTCAAATCAGTAAGTGAATCGAAACAGCTTATCCAGACACACTGGGATGATGATGGCATTGAAACAGAGGATGACTCGCGTGAAGCTGCAATACTAAACACCTTTTTCCAAAGCTGTTTCGCAGAGGAAGACCGCATTACAGTTCCTTCTCTAAATCCTCGCACGAAAGAAGAAATGGCTGACATCGAAATAAGTGTCCAAGGAATAGAAAAGCAACTGAAATCACTCAACAGAGGAAAGTCCACTGGACCAATTCGATTCTACACAGAGTACGCGAAAAAACTTGCCCCCCTCCTAACAGCCGTGTACCGCAAGTCTCTAGAGGAACGGAAGGTTCCAAATGATTGTAAAAGAGCACAGGTAGTCCTAGTTTTGAAAAAGGGTCGTCGAGCAGATGCGCAGAACTATAGGCCTATATCTCAGCCATCGATCTGTTGTAGAATGTTAGAACATGTTTTTTCCTCGCGTATCATGTCATTTCTGGAAACCCAGAATCTCCTCTGTAGGAATTAACATGGATTCCGGAAACATCGATCGTGTGAGATACAACTCGCTTTATTTGTTCATGAGACCCAGAAAATATTAGATACATGCTACCAGGTAGATGGCATTTTCCTTGACTTCCGGCAGGCGTTCGATACAGTTCCGCACTGTCGCCTGATAAACAAAGTAAGAGACCAGCTGTGTGGCTGGATTAAAGAGTTTTTAGCAAACAGAACACAGCATATTGTTATCAATGGAGAAACGTCTACAGACGTTAAAGTAACCTCTGGCGTGCCACAGGGGAGTGTTATGGGCCACTGCTTTTCACAATATATATAAATGACCTAGTAGATAGTGTCGGAAGTTCCATGTGGCTTTTCGGGGATGATGCTGTAGTATGCAGAGAAGTTGCAGCATTAGAAAATTGCAGGGAAATGCAGGAAGATCTGCAGCGGATAGACATGTGGTGCAGGGAGTGGCAACTGACCCTTAACATAGACAAATATAATGTATTGCGAATACATAGAAAGAAGAATCCTTTATTGTGTGATTATATGATAGCGGAACAAACACTCTTAGCAGTTACTTGTGTAAAATATCTGGAAGTATGCATACGGAAGGGTTTGAAGTGGAATGATCATATCAAATTAATTGTTGGTAAGGCGGGTGCCAGGTTGAGATTCATTGGGAGAGTCCTTAGAAAATGTAATCCATCAACAAAGGAGGTGGCTTACAAAACACTCGTTCGACCTATACCTGAGTATTGCTCATCAGTATGGGATCCGTACCAGGTCGGGTTGACAGAGGAGATCGTGAAGATCCAAAGAAGATCGGCGCGTTTCGTCACAGGGTTATTTGGTAAGCGTGGTAGCGTTACTGAGATGTTTAGCAAACTCAAGTGCCAGACTCTGCAAGAGAGGCGCTCTGCATCGCGGTGTAGCTTGCTGTCCAGGTTTCGAGAGGGTGCGTTTCTGGATGAGGTATCGAATATATTGCTTCCCCCTACTTATACCTACCGAGGAGATCACGAATGTAAAATTAGAGAGATTCGAGCACGCACGGAGGCTTTCCGGCAGTCGTTCTTCCCGCGAACCATATGTGACTGGAACAGGAAGGGGAGGTAATGACAGTGGCACGTAAAGTCCCCTCCGCCGCACACCGTTGGGTGGTTTGTGGAATATAAATGTAGATGTAGATGTAGATCTGTATCTATTTATTTATTGATTTACGACGTTTTTAGATCTTTTTCATTATGCAAATGTTTGTCATAATATCGTATTCTCCAAATTTACACAGCAAATGAAAGTAGCATTAATACCTCATATTTTCTTATACTTGTGTTTTTATTTAGTAAATAGTTTACTGTTGTGCCAGTATCTTTATTTAAATGTAGACTGCAAGCTGCATTAAAAACTGTGATTCTTTAAAAGTGATCAATCGCATGTGTTAGTGGGCACCACAATTGTAAAGTGAACCGAAAGACGCATCTCATGAGAAAGCATAAATAATTATTTAAATAATATTTTGCGATAACCTATAGTCATTTAATATGAGCGCAATTTTGCAATAATAATGGCTTATTTATTTACGAACGAACTATTACTTAAATTTATTGTAAATGATCTTAATTTAGTCGAATGTTTGTAATATTTTTTTGTTTAAATATTGTAAGAAATTTGGAAATTTGTGGTAAGTTCCTATGGGACCAAACTGCTGAGGTCATCGGTCCCTAGGCGTACACACTACTTAATCTAACTTAAACTAAATTACGCTAAGGACAACAAATACACCCATGCCCGAGGGAGGACTCGAGTCTCCGACGGGGGGAGCCGCCGGAACCGTGGCAAGACGCCCCAGACCACGTGGCTACCCCGCGCGGCCGTTTAAACGTTGTTGTCATATATTAGTTTATTGCAGCAAAGTAGTCAAGATGAGTCAAATCATGTATGTATAACATGAAAACGACGTATTTTTGATGAAGACAGCCTTCAACCAATGAGAATAGGACAGTGATGGAACATTGCTGGAGTCAAGTGGAGATTTGAACTTTCCACGTGAAGAGCTCAAGAGTCCGATCCTGCACACATTGTGACAAGCTCTGCCAGCAGAAATACCTGTCTAGAGTAACATGCGCTATTCAGTCGTATAGGTGATTGTTTATGGACTATCATACTTCTGAAGGGACTTTATAATTCGAGAGGTCCGAATGCGCTCCACAGTAGAACTCTGACTTTTTCCACTTACAACACGGAACTGCGCATAGACAGAGTGTAACAATTTTTTGTATCGCATGTGTTAATTTGTTAATCATTGTATTGAACTATCAACTATTTTGGGCTGGTAGATCTTTCGTGTATGGTGACAACGAAATGGACGTAGTTTTCGTGAGTCTGTTTTGCTGCCATTCTCGTATCACTCTCAACGTAACTGCATTTGATGAGCGTATTTTTGTCTGTACTTTAACTCAACACCGTAGGACCATTTCCCGTTATCTTATGTACTTATGAGAATAAAAATTTTTCAACATAATCCTCGGTCATCTACATCAGCTACAAAAATTAGAGTAGAACCCTTTATATTAAATTATTCATTTATCTTTTATTTTCTATTTCTGTGTATTTTATTAACTCGCAATGCTACCCAATGTTTAGACTATTTGACTACACGATCACAGCTTCAGGTTATTATTTGCAGTGAATTATCTGCGGGGTATGAAAGCAGACATACGCTGCTCGCCTGTATGACATCATCGAGCTATTCTTTTTAAGAGGAGCTGTGCATATCCCCATTGCCTAAAGTGTTGGTAAAGACGCATCTGGTTCGATCATATGGACAACTGTTTGGAACAGCAGCTACACTCAGCAGCAACCGTTAGGTATCGTCGTAGCCCCCCCCTCCCCCCACCCAACGCCCACTCCACATCTACATCCTCCACATCCTACACTATGACACCTTGAACAGAATCCATTATACTATTGCACATATCCGCCCGTGGCTGAGGAGCAGAGTATGACTACTTAGAGCCTGGCCCACTTTCCCTAACAAAATGGTCAAGAAGGGAATGTACTTCATTACACACACACACACACACACACACACACACACGCAACCCCCCACCGTCTCACACACACACACACACACACACACACTATGGGGATGTACTTCATTACACACACACACACACACACACACACACATCAACCCCCCCTCACACACACACACACTAAGGGAATGTATTTCATTACACACACACATGCACACACACACATCAACTCCCCCCCCCTCACACACACACACACTAAGGGAATGTACTTCATTACACACACACATGCACACACACACATCAACTCCCCCCCCCCCTCACACACACACACACACACACACACACACACACACACACACATACACACACATCAACCCTCCCCCTCACACACACACACACACACACACACACACAACACACACACGCACACACACACACACTCACACACACATCAACACCCCTTCACACACACACACACACACACACACACACACACACACACACACACACATAAGTGTGTGTGTGTGTGTGTGTGTGTGTGTGTGTGTGTGTGTGTGTGTGTGTGTGTGTGTGCGTGCGTGTGTGTGCTGAAAAGAAACAGGTGATTATGTGCGCCGGCCGGAGCGGCCGAGCGGTTCTAGGCGTTATAGTCTGGAACCGCGCGACCGCTACGGTCGCAGGTTCGAATCCTGCCTCGAGCATGGATGTGTGTGACGTCCTTAGGTTAGTTAGGTTTAAGTAGTTCTAAGTTCTAGGGGCTGATGACCTCAGAAGTTAAGTCCGGTAGTGCTCAGATCCATTTGAACCATTAGTGATTAGATGCTACCGCTGTAGAAGTACTGAACGTGTCTTCCTGTTTGGGCTGCGGAATAACACGATGGTCGAATTAAGGCGTACATAAAATTCAGACTCGTAATAGCGAAGAATGCCTTCTGAATGAGTGACATATTTAATGTTGTAACGTAAATCTAAGTCTTAGGAACTCTTTGGAGAAAGTATATGTCGCACTCTACCGTTTTAGCGAATATCAGATTTTGAAATATAATACCGTGGAACTCTGCTGATGATTAGATGGGAAATTGGGGTAACTACAGAAGAGGTGCTGAATCGAATCAGAGAGAAAAGACATACACTGTCAAGTCACATTAATGTCACTACCTGTCAAAAGACTGGAATAACCACGTTTTTCCGCGCAGACTTCCATAAGACATGCCAGGACAGTGTCAGTGAGCTTGTGGAAGGGGTGTGGAGTCATGATGACTACAGTGCCATGAGGACCGGCAGTAGGTGCCTTGATTGAGGATCCATGGCGTGTACAGCTCGGTCGAGATTGTCCCACAGATTCTCGATCAGGTTTAAACCGGGAGAGTTTGTTGGCCTAGGGGGAAAGGTATACTGATCCTGGTGCTCTTCATACAATGCCTGCAGGACACGTTGCATTGGTCTGCAGGTGCATGTCATCGTGTCCAGGAAAACACACTGCAAGTATTTATATAGTAATTTATTTAACCTGATGTGAGTGTGGCCATCGGGCTCTCTCTTGCATAGGACCAGAGTTTCACGCACTACATATTTTACGCCATAGTTTCCTAAAAGATGACACTCCTAATACGAAAAATAGTATTACATAATTTGAGCGTCTCAAGTGCCAATGTGAATAAATAAAACTGACTACGAACCAATAAAGTTAATGCTGAAAGTACTCGTATTCCTGCAGCTGCTGCTACTTATAGTGATAATAGTAATAATAATAATGATTGTAATGACAATAGCCGGCCGAAGTGGCCGAGTGGTCCTAGGCGCTACAGTCTGGAACCGCGCGACCGCTACAGACGCAGGTTTGAATCCTGCCTCGGACATGGATGTGTGTGATGTCTATAGGTTAGTTAGGTTTAAGTAGTTCTAAGTTCTAGGGGACTGATGACCTCAGAAGTTAACTCCCATAGTGCTCAGAGCCATTTGAACCATTTTTTGTAATAACAATAATAATGATAGTGGCAACAATAATGATAGTTGGAGATATAAAAGACTTTACTCATATACAAGCTAGATGTTTTCTGATATAATACGTACATGGGAAGGAAATTCATGGAGACAGCATCAGCTAAGACTACTGGGGAGGGATGGACACAGTGGTCCAGAATTTGCGTTAACCCATTGTGCCTTCCAGAGTGACGAAATTACTCGGGGAATGCCACGAAAACATGCCGTAGACGATAATGCTCTCTCCTCCGTTCTGGAACCTACCGATGAATGTTACAGTGCGCTTCCTTTCAAACGTTTCACGCCGTTCATACCAACGGCTAACTATCAGATGGACCATAAAATGTAAATTCTTGTGAAAAGACCTCTGCCACCTGTCAGTGGACTTCCATTTGCGATAATGGCGTGCAAAATCCGGCCTTCGTCGCCGATGAACAGCGGCTAGCACGTGTGCATGAACCAGGCACCCACTGTGGTGTCCCCCCATTAGCAGCATGCAGACAACCTTGTAGATCGGGCAGCCACAGCTATGAGTATCCATCTTGGATATTAATAAACTGCTTCAGCAGTATTTACTTCTTTGCTATTGGATCACTGCCGTACATACAACTAAAATATTAGAACTGAAAGGCGGTGTTCTGACGGACAACGAATGTTGTTTTTCAGCTCTAATCTTTTAGTTACATGTTCATCTGAAGACGTGGTTTTTAATGCCACGAAACCAGTAGCGATCCAATAATAAACGACAAAATACATCTGAAGCGGTTTATTAATACCGAAGATGAGTTCGCTAAATGGTCGTAGAGGGGACACAGTTACTATTCTCTTGGTTAATGCGGGCGTTAAGTTGCTCAAGAGCTGCATATCTAGTTCACTCGTACACATTCTCAGGAGACTCTCCGAAGTTTTTCCCGAGTACACAGTATTGTAAGCAATCTTGGTCCTGCGTGTTCCTTGAGCGCTAAAATGTATTTCATCTGTACATTCAACGCATTTTCCTCTCATTTGGGGATCCAGTTTGTGGGAGGTCTGGCGTTTTGAAGACTCTGATTCATTAGGTGCTTTGGGTTTTCAATTATGGGTTTACCATGCTGCCCGTCAGTCCAGTGACCTTGGAGTTGGCTGAGCATGTTAGACGGGCTGTATCAGGAGAGGGCGATGTCGGTGGTCTCTGAGATGTGGTTTGCACACTCAGCAGTTAATCTCATAAGGTAAAAATATTTAAAATTGTATAAAAGATAAGTAAATTCTTCTTCAAGAAATGTCGACTTTTGTGGAGATGGTGCCTGCGAAGCATATCCTTTCCTCATTAAACACCGGATTACAGCAGATTATGAGAAGGGTTAGTGAAACCGCAGCATAGACGCTCCCTTAGTTTGTTCCAGTCTTGTCGCTGACAAAGGACACAGAACCCGTTGGCCCCATAATTCTCTTGTGTTGTGGGCCGGACACCTGCTTCAATCGGCTACCGATAACCTGTTCGCCGAGCATGCCGTCTCCTGCATTACCTTGCGATGTAGAGAATTAAGTTACATAACCTCGTTATGGGCATCAGCAGCAATAATTGTAATATTTTTTTGTTTTATTTTCCTTTTTATTACAAGAGATATTACGATATTTCGTATTGTAATTAATGTGAGTGCAGAGGTTTCACTGAATTAGGGTTATGTTTCGCAACGCCGTAGACAACCGTTCCACAGGTTGTTAAATTTCCTTAAATTTTCTTATCTGGTGCTGGCCGGGTTTACATTTTTGAGGAGGCGTGACTGGCTATGTATTCATTCGTTAAATTTTTCGAGATTTTATTATTAGGCACTGTCCAAGTTTATTTAGCTGTTTTAGTAGTGTTATATATATATATAGGGTGAGTCACACATGCTAACACCTTTTTATTGGTCTTTTTCACTGACGCACATGTACATTACCATGAGGGGTGAGGTACACGTACACACGTGGTTTCCGTTTTCAATTACGGAGTGGAATAGAGTGTGTCCCGACATGTCAGGCCAATAGATGTTCAATGTGGTGGCCATCATTTGCTGCACACAATTGCAATTTCTGGAGTAATGAATGTCGTATACGCCGCAGTACATCTGGTGTAATGGCGCCGCAGGCGACAATACGTTGTTTCATATCCTCTGGAGTTGTAGGCACATCACGGTACACATTCTCCTTTAACGTACCCCACAGAAAGAAGTCCAGAGGTGTAAGATCAGGAGAACGGGCTGGCCAATTTATGCGTCCTCCACGTCCTATGAAACGCCCGTCGAACATCCTGTCAAGGGTCAGCCTAGTGTTAATTGCGGAATGTGCAGGTGCACCATCATGCTGATACCACATACGTCGACGCGTTTCCAGTGGGACATTTTCGAGTAATGTTGGCAGATCATTCTGTAGAAACGCGATATATGTTGCAGTGCTCTCCGAAACACACGATCGAACAGCGGAAGAGTGGTACTCAAGCGTCAACATTAGGTTACAATATCTCCGGATGTAATTAACATTTTACAATGCAACAAACGGCACTGATTACGTATTTGTTTATGTGTTCAGATGTGCTAGCAAAATAACGTGGTTCCACTTAAAAAAACGTAGGTTTGTGTTAAAAACATACTTCCGTGCATTTTTGTATGGTTTATATTAAATAATTACACTAGCCCCTGTCCTCACGTTCGGTCTGTGGAATCGGTTCGTCAGTATTTGATATGGTTTATGAAATATATCCAGCGGTAACTTTAGGTGACTCACCCTATAAACATGTTGTTACAAAAAGTTACAGCCAAACTTTAAGGAAACATTCCTCACACACAAAGAAAGAAAATATATTATGTGGACATGTATCCGGAAACGCTTACTTTCCGTGTTAGAGCTCATTTTATTACTTCTCTTCAAATCACATTAATCATGGAATGGAAATACACGGTAACAGAACGTACCAGCGTGACTTCACTTTGTTACAGTAAATGTTCAAAATGACCGTTAGCGAGGATACATGCATCCACCCTCCGTCGCATTGAATCCCTGATGCGCTGATGCAGCCCTGGAGAATCACAGCCGTCCACAATACGAGCACGAAGAGTCTCTACATTTGGTACCGGGGTTGCGTAGACAAGAGCTTTCAAATGCCCCCATAAATGAAAGTCAAGAGGGTTGAGGTAAGGAGAGCGTGGAGGCCATGGAATTGGTCCGCCTCTACCAATCCATCGGTCACCGAATCTGTTGTTGAGAAGCGTACGAACACTTCGACTGAAATGTGCAGGAGCTCCATCGTGCATGAACCACATATTGTGTCGTACTTGTAAAGGCACGTGTTCTAGCAGCACAGGTAGAGTATCCCGTATGAAATCAACCAATATCCTTAACGTCGGTTTGCTGCTGAATTCAGAGCATATTCTGAGTTGGAATGCAATAAATTTCCTAGAGACGGAAGAGCTCAGTCACGAGTCAGTATGGCTGTAGAAAGCACCACTCGTGCGAAAGCCGGATTGCTCTTTCCTCACATGATATACTGAGAACAATGGGTGAAGGGCAACAGGCAGATTCCATGTTTCCAGTTTTCCGAAAAGCATTCTATACGGTACCTCTAGTGCAGACTGTTAACTAAGGTATCTGCATACGGAACAGGCTCCGAAGGATCGCTCGAAGACTTCTTCAGTAATAAAACCAGTGGCGGATTTACATACAAGTCCACTAGGTACGGGCCTAGGGACGCCATCTTACAGGGGGCGGCATGTTTTGCTCTGTACTCATTTTCACCTTTTTAATTTTGTTAAACAACTTGCTAGTTTAAATAAGCCTTAAGAACGAAATTCGACAATACAAGCTTGGAAATATACTTAGTTTACTTGGTGACTGAATGGAAATTTAACATTGGGTCTCTGTCTGGTATCATCTTCATGATTGTTCAAAATATTCTGAAGTGAGCTGTCAGGACGGCAGTCTACAATACAATGCTTGAATCGTTATTATTCCGAGAATGTTGTCGGCTTCTACTTAACCCTACTATATTTTCCACGCGAAAATACCGGGACCCCTGAAAAGCTGTGATAAACTAATCAGGAGTTTCTTAAATACTGTAACATGTATGGGCCTCAGTATGTAAGTCCCGACTCTACTTAAATTTCTAGTAGAAGTTACGAGGAATGTGAAAGCTCTGTCGTCTTCAATATCTGAGTTTTCATTTAATGACACCCATTTAACAAAACATGTTGATACTGGGAATGTTTTACATTTTTAAACACATGTTTATACGAGAAGAACATAAGCAGAATATCTAAGAAAGTGTGAAATACACTTCACAACAGTTCATATATTTTATTAATTATTTACTTAGTTACATTTTTTTTGGCGAAAAAAGAAGACCAAACCAATTTTCATTTCTCTCATTTATTGTGCTGCAGCCTGCACGATATCAAAGTTCCCACTCTGTGCAATCGAATAGTTAGTGGCATTGCAAATTTTGTATTAAACTTCTTAACTAAGCTTTTTTTCTTCGAGGAAAGGTTATTTTTATTTTATGTTGGAAGAAAAGGTGGATTTGCGTGTAGACATAACAGCAGTATTCACACAAATGACAGCACAACACATCAATTGCCAACAAGGATACTTAAACTTTGTAGTCGGTCTTCTCTCCCCATAGAAACCGTTAAAATGTTATAAGAATAGGTGTGATAAGAGTCGATCCAGCACATCTCACTGCAAGAAATTGCAGAAATTATTTGCTTGTCAAATTAGAAAGACAATGTCAAGAATATTGAGAATATATTTGAGTCCCAGCTAAAATTCCGGAGAGGCGGGAAACAGAAGCAAAAAAAGGGACTGTCCCGTTTTCTTTACTAGACGAATTCCAGACGGCAGGCGTGCTTCTATTGTTCACTAAGATCAGAGAAACAGGCGACAGTGAAATTACATCATTCTGCATTGTCGTTCTTTCATAGCACTGTTACGTCGAGAAATCCGAGTTGGTCAGTTCATAGCTCCGTGTTTAAAGAAAAAAACTTCTTACGCTCGTGTGCCGTGTTTAAAGTAGAAAGCTTTGTGCTCATGTGCGCTGTAGTACGATTGGAACTGGATACAGTCTTCCGTTCTTTCCCTTTACAAATTTTTTTTTTTTTTTTTTTGGTTTGACTGTTGGTTGATAGTTTTGTAAGTGCCTTAACATGAATACCAGTGAAAAAAGCAAACGTGAAAAATTAAGTGGGGCGGTATTTCTGAAATTATCGAAGGAAGGTGAGAACGAGAAGCCAATGTTCTAAAAACGCTTGGCACAATAGATAAATTTTTCGCATAAATTTTGCTGGTTCGACTTCGAGTTCAAGTAATGCGGATGATATTTATCGAACTACAGCTGCTGTAAAAGGAGTAAATACAGACGAAACAAAAGTCAAAAGTGAAGAAAAGCAAATTGTTCCTGATTTCGAGTTTCAAGAAATACTAAGCGTCGAGTCAGACATTACAAAAGGAAATAACCTCGTTAGTGATGATCCGGCAGAATGGTGTGTCAATGAATCAGCAATCGTCATTCTCTTTCAACGAGGAATTAATCAAAATTGTAGCGGTCAATTTTCTAATTCAAGAAGATCAGTAAGACCAGTAGACGATAAAACCTGATATTTGAACAAAAATGTATTTTACCGTAAACTTTTTAATGGTGAATCAACTTTTCGTGATTTTCTATTATAGTCCTGTACCACCAGTGTTGTTTTTTGTGCACCGTGTAAACTGTTTGGAGGTAAGGCCGCGATTGCTAGTAATGGTATTGCAGATTGGAAAAATATTTCTGATATTTAATCTCATCATGAGAATTCTCTTGAACACAAAAATTCTGAGTTATCACTCTTAACAAGAAAAAAGTCATTTGTAACAATAGATAACCATTTCGAGTCGCATGATGAGACAGAAAAAATGTACTGGCGCAGTGTGTTGAAAAGGGTGTTTGTAGTAGTGCAGAAGCTAACAAGTCGTGGACTTTCCCTACGTGGACACATTGAAAGATTCCATTCATTACATAATGGTCAATTTATGATGTCTCTTAAACTTATATCCGAGTCTGATTCTTTCCTCGCCGAGCACATTGAACGATATGGAAATCCAGGGAAGGGACATACGAATTATCTTTCTTTAACAATCTGTGATGAAATAATAGAGCTTCTTTCTGAACGAATAAATGGAATTATCATTAGTAAAATTAAACAGGTCAGATATTTCTTTGTAATAGTTGATTCTACTGTGGACATTTCACATAGTGACCACTTATCTTTCATAGTAAGATATGTGAACGAGAATGGTGAACCTGTTGAACGTTTCCTTCTGTTTTTACCGATCCCAGGAACAAGTCTGATAACTTAGCTGAAGCCGTACTAAACGACCTGTTTACAAACTCCATTGATATTACTGACCGCAGAGGCCAGCCATGTGACAACGCAAGCAATATGTCAGGAACCTACAATGGTTTGCAAAGCACCCATTAAAGAACGAAATGCGATGCGCATTATGTGCCTTGCGCAGCACATTCTTTGAATTTAGTCGGCACTAGTGCTGCAAGCTGTTTTCGGGAAGCATTTTCGTTTTTCAATGTAGTGCAAAACCTTTATAATTTTTTCTCTGCTTCTACATAGCGCTGGGATACACTTCTTTCTTTCATGAAACCAGAAAGCAAAACGGTGAAATGTTTGTCAAAACACGTTGGTCAGCAAGAAAGAAGCGTGTGTAAGTCTATATGAAAACTGGGAGGGTGTTATCAATGCCCTCACACATACTGTCAACAATACGTTCGAAAAAATACTTGTGCGAAATGAAGCTTCAGCTTTATTGAATCAACTCAGCAGATTATAAACAGTATTCATGATGACAGTTTGGAAGGACATACTCCAGACATTTAATAGTGTAAATCTGAAGTAGCAAAGTGTAAATACTGATACTATAATAGTGCATGAATTATATGAATCACTTGTAGGATTTTTTGCACCTATTCGTGGCTTGTTCGGCTATCACGAAAATAAATCCATGGGGATTGTGACTGATGTACACTACGAAAGTACATATGAAAGATCACGAAAACGCAAACTTCATGATGACGAAGAAGCAGACTCTGAAGAAGTTTTTCTGACTGGAGGAGAAAGGATTAAATGTCGAAACATTTCTCCCAGTACGCCGAATTAATGAGAAAGAAGGAAAGCTATAGACTCCTTCACAGTTTTCAGTAAACTTAAGAACAGTTCACCTGACGATATTGCTGAAAGTGCAGCAAAACTACGACACAGATTTAGAGCCGTCCATCACTAGTGAATGTGTACATTTCGTGGAACTTTTGAAATCTTCTGAGATTAATGATATACCAGTCGAAATGAGTAAATTTTTACAAAAATAGAGTTACAGACCGTGTTTCCGAATGTTGACGATGCTCTTAGAATATTACTATGTATGGCACTTAACAAATTGTTCAGCAGAACGCTCGTTTTCGGCTCATAAAAGACTGTAATAGTACCTACATTCTACGTTGTCTCAGGAGAGATTGATCACCTTGTCCATTCTTCACTCCTTAACTGATAACAGTCTGAACTATGAAGATATGATCAACGTGTTTTCTGCCGCCAGAGCCAGACGCAAACTTTGCAGAATGGTGAGTTTGTTTATTTATTCATATTAGTTTTAAAAATTAAAGATTATAATATGATTTTTATTATAACTTAGAGTACATTCATTGGATTTACGAACTACTTGTTAACTGGAATGAGATTTTCACTCTGCAGTGGAGGGTGCGCTGATGTGAAACTTCCTGCCAGATTAAAACTGTGTGTCGGACCGAGACCGAGCTCGGGATCTTTGCCTTTCGCGGGCTCTAGTAGAGCACTTACCCGCGAAAGGCAAAGGTCCTGAGTTCGAGTCTCGATCCGGCACACAGTTTTAATCTGGCAGGAAGTTTCATACGTATTAACTGTTTATTTTAAATTGCCGATGACGCTGTACACACAAGTCGTGCTGGTACTGTAATATATTACAGCTGATGCATATTCTTGGCGTCTGCTGCAATTCATAGTTATTGCGGAAATATGCGTTATCGGAGAGTGCTCTCAGATGAAAAAGTGTTAATAAATAACGTAGTTCATTTCTATCGATAAACACGTAAAAGTTTTGCTAATACCGTTAGAAACAGCAATGGTGAGAGCAGTAGTTGCAGTACAAAACTGTTCAGTCCTTACATATTGTGTACACTTATTATGCAGCATCTAGCTACACAGACCCTAATGTTTTACATGTTAACTATTCGATTATAAGTCTAATTTTATTTTTTCACACTAGTCTGGAAAATTTTGTAATAGCAAATCCAGTTCTGTGTTTGTTCGTCTGTATTTAGTTATTAGTTCGTGCACTGAAATCACGTTTTCATTTTCATTTCTTCCGCTTTCCTATAGATTCACGTATTAATACCGCACGTGTTCTTTTATCTGTTACACATCCAAGTTATTAGATCGTAAAACGACAGTTTAATTTTAATTTTGAACGCATCTCTCCAAAAGTACGTATTAATTTCTAATGTATGACACGTTCGCTTCAATTTTTACATCGTAACACAATTTTTTCATTTTCATTTTCAACGGTTTCGTATAAAATGACATATTAAAAGTGAATGTTGTCTCCTAGACGCTCTGCTGAATTTTTAGGCCATAAAGGAAAAATTATTTTCCTTGTGTTCGTTTCTGTTGTCTTTCGATAGAAGAATGTGTTAACACTGTGCAGTTTTAAGTTTGTTTTATCCGTTGCCATACACCAAGTACAGTTCAGGAATCATATTACATTTTGATTGAGCGCGACTAGACCGCTGACGCGTCCTTCAGAACAACGAATAGCAGAATACGGAAACAGCTCACAGCGCTCCGACGCAAAACGGCAATTGTGATGTGATCGGGTAATAATTATTATTTAAAACGTATTTTTGTGGGTGGAGGGGGAGGCATATAATAGGGTGAGCCTAGGGGCGCAAAATTTTTAAATCCGCCACTGAATAATATCCAGTATGTTGTCCTCGGCGGCGAGTTTCCATCGGAGACAGGGGTAACATCAGGGGTGCCGCAGGGAAGTGTGATAGGACCGTTGCTATTTTCTATATGCATAAACGATCAGGAAGACAGGATGGGAAGCAATCAGCGGTTGTTCGCTGATGATGCTGTGGTGTAGAAAGGTATCAAAGATAAGTGACTGTAGATTAATACAAGATGACCTAGACAAAATTTCCAGTTGGTGTGATGAATGACAGCTGGCTGTTAATGTAGAGGAGGATTGTAAGTTAATGTGGATGTTTAGCAAATGGCCACTTTTGGACGAGTATACATTAACCCAGGCTCAGTTCTTCCACACAATTTATCCTGAGCACCTTGACGCCATTTGAATGGTAGCAGAGTGTGTTTCTTCTTTCTGATGAAGGGGGGAGTTAGTCCTCATGACATCATTCACTGTTGGTTGTTTTCCTTCTATTTACATTTTAATTTGATTTGTTGTCTTGTGTGTGTGCACAGATTTTGTTTCTCAGATATTTAGTACTGAGCATGGGGTCTTGTGGCTGACCTGGCTCGTCCCTTTTGAATAAGGAACATGTTTAGTATAAGCTCGGAATACACCGCCTTCTGATGGAAGCTTTACGGAATTGGCGACCTGCGTGCGCAGGTGTCTGGACAGCCACTTCATTATAATCACTGACAGAATTGGCGAGGTCGGTACCGCGCTAGCTGATTGCGCCGCTGCTATATCGGTCTTACATCAGAACGTGGAATTTTCAAAAATTAGCCAAGCCACCCATAAGCAACTTTACAGGCCCTACTCGCAGCTTGTTCATTAAGATAAGCGTTTAGGTGATAAAAAGCAGTTTGAGCTTAATACTGAGCAGGTTAAATTAGCCCAGTACTTGCATACACAGGTGTGAGATTTGCAAGGTACGATAATCTGCTTCAGATTAGATGATTTACGGGAAATGAGCGTAGAGCAGATTCTTCTCCCTAAGAGCTACCTGCCGGAAGTAGTTTAACATGGTAGGTGCAGTGAAGGGGCCCGCTAGGGAGTCCTTCAGTAAATTGGCTAACGCTTTGATGCCTATGCTTCAGGGGATTGAGGAACTTCCTATCGAAGGCCAGGTAGAATCCATCTTATGGCTGTCAGTCAGATTTGAATTCCCTGCCGGTGCCTTAGGAGTTTTCCATAATATTGTGCTTCGGCTGTTGTGCCAATGAACGCGTGGCATATTGAGCTGCATATCCTCTGACATTTTGCAAGAACATGGAGTGTAAAAGGATCAGCAAAAACGTATTATCAGGTTGAAATTATCATCGGGCATTAAGCGTAATGGAGTGGAAGCATGTTTTTGGTTTCCACTACTGAACGATTGAGCTTCGTGAATTAAAATGTGCGGTGCGGGTGGGAGGTGGAGTTAGTCCGTAATTATCATGATGCAACAATCTAAAATTGTTTCCTTCAAAAGAATAAGCGCAAGACGTTATTTCCGGTGTGATGAAGACGGGGATTTGAGGCATCAATGCGCTATTTAGCGGAGGGAGAGGTCAAACAGCTAACATTATCGGAGGCAGGAGGGGTATATAGGCCGTGATTTGCTGAATTGCTATCTCGATATTAAGTCTGTGGCGGGGGGCCTCTGCTTTACTTTTATGCCCCACTTAATCAGGAGTCTGTGTCTGCACTTATTCAGGTAAGTCTGTTTCCCTCCTTGACTGTCGGTGGTACTTGGAATTTCGGACTGTTCGTAAGTTGCCTTCCTTGCATTCTTCCTCCTGGGGATCTCGGGCTGTTAAAGGGCGGACGTTGCCTCTGGCTGGGGAGCTGCGAGCAAAATTGATTGTTTCGGACTATTTTTGGCCAGTTAACTTGGCGGTGGCCAAGAATTTATCAGTAAATTTGATTTTGGGTTGTGATTTTATACAAGGCACAGGTTTTAAGTTGGATTGTGAGGATAGGTTGTTCACTTTAAATTTTGTTCTGTTGATAGGTTGACCTTGTGCTCCTGTCGAAGTACATTGGGAATCTGTAGTGGTTACCATCTCCCTCATTATTTGAGGTCGTTCATTTCGCTCTGGTCAAGGAAAACTGGGTTTCGGGAGTCCTTAGCCCTTCCTAGAGGTGTTGACAGACGAACTGTGTGTTACCAGTGAAACTGAGCGTAAGATCCTTCTTAATGATGAGACTCCAATGAGGCAAGCTCCGTATATGCTGTTTCCGTCACCAAAGGCGATGAGTTTGTGGTTGTTTAGTTGGTGGTCTGTTGCGCGAGGGGCCATCAGATCTTCCGTGGCACCGTATGCTTCACCCAAATTTCTGGTACCTAAAGGCAAGAGTGAAGTTTTTCATCTGGTCGTCGATTGTAGGTTAGTCAATGAAAAGATGGTTCTAAAGTCTGTACCGCTCCCAGAAGTCAATAATTGATTCACTTCGTTTGCTGAAACCGAATTTTTTACAGTTCTTGATCTCAACCAGGCATATCATCAGATTCCTTTAACGAGAATTCCATGTACATTAACGCCTTTTGTACTGATTGCACTCTATACTAATTTAACAGGCTCCTCTTTGGTTTGGCAATGGGGTCTGCCGTCTTCTCTCGTTTTCTAGTTCGTGTTAAGTTCAACTGTGTCTATAATTATTTGGATGACGTGGTCATTTATACTGCGACGTTTTTGGAACATCTGAAACGACTGGTGGCAGTTCTGGTCCACCTTAGAAAGGTGTGGCTGACCGTGAAGCCCTCTACATTCACGTCAGCGCTATCAGATCCCTGTTTTGAGGCAGCTAGATTCTGCTTACGGCATTAAGATTTACCAGTGGCAGAATAGTGATCTTTGCAAATTCCTCATACCTAAGAATCAGAAAAATGTCGCCAATGTAATGGCATGGCCAATTTTTTTTCACAAATTTGTGCATCAGTTTTTCACAGTTAGCTGGTCCTCTTAATGATCTGTGGAAGAAGGAGGTCGTTTTTAGGTGGGATGAAAGTCTCTAGCCATTCTTTGAAACCATTCAGGCCGCCCTTAGCAGTCCATCCATTTTGACTACTCCCAACTTTGAGCTTCTGTGTATGGTCCAAACGGGCGCATCAAATTCTGGGATAGCGGCAGTCCTCTTGCAAGAGCGTAGTGGTAGGCGGCGTCCAAAAGCCCGTGCACCGGTAAAGTTGTCACATCTGAGATGAAATATGGAAGCCTTGGCGGTCCTCTTTACTCTTAAAAATTTCAAGTTCTATCTGGATCGAAGAGTATCTTTTTGAAACCGATAACCTGCCCCTTAGCTGGATTCTGGCACATCCCAGAAAAACTGGATGAAATGCTTGGTGGGTTATCCGGATTTCCGTCTTTTGCTTTGAAGTCAGGCATATTAGTGGCCCAGATTATCTGGCGGTGGATGCCCTAAGTCGGATGTTCAAGGGAGTGGGAGGCTTCCTCTCATGATTCGGTAACAGGGGTGTTGACTGAGGCTGTAGAACTGTGTGCAAATTTAAAAATCAAACAGGAAGAGGACTCCGCGAGTGCCAATATAAAGTAGAGGTTCTTGTGAGGATAACGGGTGCGTGGATACTGTGTCCGAAGGGACTGCTTTGCTACAGTAGACGTGGCGAGCCCAATCCCAAGAATTCTTTGCCCAAGGAACTGTTAGAGCGCATATTTCATTATTTCCACAACACCGTGGTAGGCAGGTACTTGGGGATTTATAAAACTACTGCTTAGATCAAGCTACACGTTACTTGATCTACCCATTATAAAGATATTCGGAAGTTTGTGGGGGAGTGAGAAAGCTGTAAGAGACATAAGCCTAGCCCTAATTCCAATAAGGGGTTTCGGCAGTCCTATTGGTAAAATATTTATTGATTACATCGAGCCACTCCTTCGCAACCGCACTGGGAATAGGTATATCTTGGTGCTCAAGGAAGCCGTTTCCCGTTTTTGTTGGCTGGTTCAAAGCAGAGGGTGTTGGGTCCTTTATATATGTATCCTCGGCGATGTTAATAAATTTCTCTTCTTCAGAAATGGTTCATTCCGTTCAGCTGCTCTTCCAGGTCTTTCGCTGTCTCTGACAGAAATACAATGTCGTCGGCAAACCTCAAAGTTTTTATTTCTTCTCCATGGATTTTAATTCATACTCCAAATTTTTCTTTTCTTTCCTTTACTGCTTCTCAATACACAGATTAAATAACATCCAGGGAAAGCTACAAACCTGTCTCACTCCCTTCTCAATCAATGCTTCCATGTCATACCCCTCGACTCTTAAAACTGCCATCTGGTTTCTGTACAAGTTGTAAATAGCCTTTTGCTCCCTGTATTTTACACCTGCGACCTTCAGAATTTGACAGAGATTTTTCCCGTCAACATTGTCATAAGCTTTCTCTAAGTCTACAAATGTTATAATCGTAGGTTTGGCTTTCCTTAACCTATGTTCTAAGATAAGTCGTAGGATCAGCACTGCCTCGTTTTTTCTTACATTTTTCCCAAATCCAAACTGATCTAACCCTAGGTCGACTTCTATGAGTTTTCCATCCTTCTGTAAGCAATTCCTGTTAGAATTGTGCAACCTTGACTTATTAAATTGATAGCTCGGTAACTGTTACCCCTGTTAGCAACTGCTTTCTTTGGAATCGGAATTATTACATTCTTCTAGAACTTTGAGGGCACTGCTCCTGTCCCATTCATCTTGCACACCATGTGGATGAGTTTTGTCATGGCTGTCTCTCTCAAGGCTATCAGTAGTTCTGACGGAATTTCGTCAACTCTTTGTGCCCTGTTTCAGCTTAGACCTTTCAGAGCTCTGTCAAATTCTTCTCACAGTGTCACATCTCCCATCTCATCTCCATCTACGTCCACTTACCTTACTATAATATTTATGTCAGGTTTATCTTCCTTGTGTAGACCCTCCGTATTCTCCTTCCACCTTTCAGCTTTCCCTTCTTTGCTTAGTAATGGTTTTCCATCTGAGCTCTTGATATTCATAGAGCTGCTTCTCTTTTCCCCAAAGCCCTCCTCAATTTTCCTGTTGGCGGTATCTATGTTCCCCCATAATGAAATACTTCACCTGCTTCATTTGCTGCATTGTTATATTTTCTCCTTACATCAGGCAAATTCAGTGTGTCTTGTGTTATCCAAGGGTTTCTACAGCTAACCATTCGTCGTCTAGTGTATTCCTTTTCCCTGATCTAGTCAACAGTTGGCTGATGATCCCTCTGAAAATTTCAGTAACCTCTGGTTCTTTCAATTTATCAAGGTGCAATCTCCTTAATTTCCTACACTTTTCCAATTTCTTCAGTTGTAATGTGCAGTTAATAACCAATAAATTCTAGTCAGAGTCCTCACCTGCCACTGGAAATGTTTTTAAATTTAAACCTGCTTTCTAAATCTCTGTCTTACTATTATATAATCAATCTGAAAAATTTCGGTGTCTCCAGGTCTCTTCCACGTAAACAACCTTCTTTTATGATTGTTAAGCCAAGTGTTAACTGTGATTAAAGTATGCTCTGTGCAGAACTGTACTAGGCAGTTTCCTCTTTCATTCCTTACCCACCGTCCCTATTCGCCTACTACTTTTCCTTCTCTTTCTTTTCCTACTATCGGATTCCAGTCCCTCATCTCTACTAAATTTTCGTCTCCCTTAACTATGTGAATAATTTCTTTTATCTTGTCACACATTTATACAGTCTGCTCATCATCTGTGGGTAAGTTAACACATAAACTTGTACGGCTGTGGTGGGTGTGGGTTTCGTGTCTATCCTGGCTACAATAATGCAATCACTACGCTGTTCACAGTAGTCTACTCGCATTACTATTTTGTTACTCATGATTAAACCCATTACTGCACTACATAAAGTGCACATTTAGAAATGGAACTAGTAAATATATTAAACTTCTGTTACAGACCTGCCCGGAGGCGATAGTTTGAAAAATGTTGCAAGATACAAAACCCTGTGGTACGGACAAATCCTTTGCAACATTTACAGGAAAGGGCAAAAATATAATATCAGGACAGTGGTGTATAAGAGGTTGTTAGAAATTGTGTAACGTCGTACTGTAACTTATAAGTAACCAATCGATTTTATTTTAAGGGGAGTGGAGAAAATGTGGAGCTGGAATAAATCTGCTGTTCGCTTTTATATGCCTCCTTCAGCCTGGCTGACGGCAAAGAGGCCTTAAAGGCTACGTATTACGCTATATGGTCTAAGGATAAGCGGTAACAGGATTAAGGCAACAAAGAGTGGCAATAATGAAGCCTATAATATGTTGGTATGGCACGAGAAAAAAAATCAGATGCCCTTTAGAAAGAAAAGCTACGCAGTTTCTAGAAAGGATTAAGCAAGCTAGCACACATACAGGCGGTTTTATCAAACATAATAGATTTAGTGAAAAAATGGAATCACTTCGTCGATTCTGTGCCACGATGTAATGTTTCATTCAAAAACCGGTTTTAATCGTCTTTGATTTCATAATCTCAAATTTTCCGGAGCAAGTTAGAATGTGGTTTCCGAAAATTGTAATTTACAACGAAACGTGCTGAACTCGCAAAGTAGTAAAACAGTAAAAGAAGAAACTGGAAATAATAGCAATTAAGTACTACCGAAAAGTGTGAATAGGCGAACAGACATGTATCATATGTGGAGACAGCTCACCAGAAGAAGATAATGGATGGTGTCAGACCCTTGTTATTTTGGATAAATTAATACGAAACCGATTGGAGAGAAACGAATTCTGTCCGTAACGAGGACAGTAATTACGAGAATACGTTACGGGGAAAGTAGACGTAACACATAAACATCAAAGATGTTAAAAAAATTATATATATATATATGTATATATATATATATATATATATATATATATATATATATAGAGAGAGAGAGAGAGAGAGAGAGAGAGAGAAAAACTAATATCGGAGTGATACAAATCGAAAGTGTAACGACTAGAAGCAAATAATTCCTATATAACGTTCGGGATTTCTTGCTTGCTTTTTATCCTCGTTCAGTTCCGTCCAGCACTTGTCCTAACAAAGCATTCGGCAAGTTAACACAGTGAACGCTGCTGCTAGTCTACACAATTCTCTATGTGACCTCAAAATATACTAACAGACAGTTGAATACCCTTCACATTTTGCCGTATACTTGATTTGAAGAGAGCACTACAGATGGTACATGAAATTATGATAAACTCTTTCATAAATTCCTGTGAAGAGCTTCCCATAAAGATGGAAGTAATTTCTCAGTTCGATTACGGGTGATAACATCTCCTGCGTATCATATTCCCGCGTTTTCATCTCGACGCTCTCAATCTAATAAAAGTTTTTTATTGCCTGACTATTACACTGGAGATGAGCGACTCGCTTGTGGTAGCTATCCGCAAGAGAATTGTTGAAGAACGTAAACTAATAATACAGGAAAGCTCGTATAACCCAAATTCGTTTACGGAAGCCGCTATTTAGTGTGAAAATGTTTTCTCTAGAACTGCGCAGTTTATTGTCTGCTGGTAGCAGTCACATTACTTATCATTTTATTTATCAATGTAGGTCTGCAAAACGCTGGAAGTTTGCGCTGTGCACAAATGGTAGTTGGACAGTTCAGATATATGTATTTCTTCATTACATACAAAACAAATACCATCGGACGCCGATTTACACAGCGCTTGAATAATTGCATCACAACAAACCGAATATTTGCATTCATCATATCGGGAGTTGTTCTATAAATATTTTATGAACCCAGTACACGGACATCAATTAATCAATATCTTTGTAGCCTGCAAACCGGTGGCCCCGTATGTGGCCATAGCGTGGATGTTTTTTTTCCGTCGCCTGATCAACAAATAGCAGAATGGACAGCACGCATCTACTGTCGGAAAAAATTACTATGAATGCTAACCGTAACAGTTGCACTAAGAGACGTAGAAGGCCAGCACATTTGAAATTTCGTTAAAAACAAATGGAAATTCTCCCCTACTATCCTTCACAGTCATAAAAAATTTAACAAAAGCTTAGCTTTATAGTGCGGTGACGATTGTATACGACCACACATACGTGGAAGAGTGAATAAATAAGTTGCGAACGCCAGATTATCGCATGTAGTTTTAAATTTCGCAACTATACGTATCTAGAAGGTGAAAGCACGTATCGCGTGGAAGGTAGCCGACACACAGAATTCCGCGATGAGTGGTTAACGATCTGCAGTCAGGCCAAGATTGCAGGTGTGCAACGAATGTGTACTCGTCTAGAAGACTAGCCGAGGGACTGTCCGCAGTACACGCCCATAGCGAAATTTGATTTGTCCCGTGTATGTTTAGTGCTGCATTTCGTGGAGATTTGCGTTCAACTGGACACAGGAATTCAACGAAGGAGAAGAAAAAGTCACCAACAACGAGCGTCCTGGCCGCCCTCGTTATCGAGTGATAGTAAACTATTACCGCGTCTAGGGGTATTTTCTTACACACTGGACACATCGGTCTTGTGGGCTGCAGCAACTTAGGGAACCGAATAAACTTGTTAAATGCAGAGAGATCTGTCGCTTGATGCGAACGCTGCCCCGAGAATTCCTAACTGCAGGCTTTTAACACCTTATCGAAGGGGGGAGATAAGTGTTTCAGTTTGCAAGGGGAGTGTGTTGAAAAGGAAAATGAATTTCAGACTGGTACACACAGCTCTGATGTCTCTGTCGCAGTTTGCTCCTTATTTATTGACTCACCCTCGTATACGGTAAAGTGACCACGAATAGCTATGAAGACGAAATCGTTAATGTATGATATAATTGAATAATACAAAAACTTGCAGTCCAATGGCGGCAATTTCAGTCCAAAAGTCCGTAACAGGTTGTTTTGGCTGTTGTTGTCTCCAATCTGAAGGCTGGTTTCATGGAGCTCTCCATACGAGTCTATTTTGTGCAAGCCTCTTCGTCTCTGAAATGCTACTATACCTAAATCCGTTTGAACCTGCTGACAATATTCTTGTCTAAGACTACCCCCACAATTCTTACCACATCACATTTCCCTATCCTACCACTCTTACTGTTCCTTCATGCCTAGGGATGAGTCGAATGAACCGAACCCTTGTTTTAGTCATGATGTGCCTTGAATTTCTTCCCCTCACCCCCATTTCAGTTCGGTACCTCTCTAGTTATTCGATCTACCCATTTAACCTTCAGCATTCTTCTATAACACACCATTTCAAAATCTTATGCTTTTCTCTTTTCTGAACTGCTTAACATTAACTTTCACTTCCGCATAAGACTACGGTGCAGGCTAACTATTAAATTTATAACAGCTGTTTAAAATTCATCTCTTGCTATTGCCAGTCTGTAATTAACATCGTCTCGCTTCTGTTATGATCAGTTATTAAGCTGCCCAAGTAGGTAAACTTATCCTCTATATTTAGTGTCCCCTTTCCCAATCTAATTTCCTCAACATTGCCTAATCTAATTCGACTAAGTTTCATTACCCATGTTTTTAACTTTCTTGGCGTTCATCCTATATTTTTTTTTCGTGACACTATCCATTCCGATTTATTCTCTTTCCAAGACCTTTTCTGTCTCTTCTGTCTTTTCTGTCACTTCAGATATTTTTATCTCTTTCCAAGACCTTTTCTGTCTCTTCTGTCTTTTCTGTCACTTCAGATATTTTTATTTCTTCTAGCTGAACTTTAATTTCATTCCCGAATTTCACTCTGGTTTCCTTTACTGCTTGCTCACTGTAGAGATCGAATAATATCCGGTATAGGTTGTAAACCAGTCACGTATTCTTCTTTACTACTGATGCCTTTTCATTGCTGCCCGATGATTCTTATAGCTGGTTTCCATATTCTCTGTAAATATCCTGGCATTCCCTGTATTTCATCCGTGCTACCTTTAACATCTCAAAGAATGTAATCCGGTAAGAACTGTCAAAAGTTTCCTCTACATCTAGAAATGCTACAAGGGTAGGTTTGCCTTTCTTCAGCCCATCTCACAGCGTCAGCGTTGCCTCGCGTGTTGTTACATTTATGTGGCACCCAAACTTATCTTCTCCAAGCTCACCCTCTACCAGTTTCTCCATTATTCTATAAACAAGTGGTGTCAAAATTTTGCAGTTATGAATAATTGAACTGATATTTTGGTGGCACTCACATCTGTTTGCACCTTCCTTCTCTGGAACATAAATGAATACTTCTTGAAACATAAAGGCATTTCACCTGTCTCATATCTATGTTACATACCAGGTCGAAGAGATTTGCCATCACTGTCTCTGCCGCGGCTCTCAATAATTCTGACGGAATGTCATCTACTCCAGGAACCACGTTGCGACTTATGTCTTTCAGTGCTCTGTAAATTCTTCTAGCAGTACCGTATGTCCCGTTTCATCTTCTTCTAGTTCCTCTTCTATTTCTATAAATTTCACTTCAAGACTGTTTCATTTATACAGCGTTAGATATACAGAATATTCCCTCCAACTTTCAGCTTTTCCGTCTTTGCATACTACTGGCTTGCCATCCTGATATTCGTACATCTGCTTCTATTTTCTCCAAAGCTGTCTTTTAATTTCCTGCATACGAACTATCTTTTCCTTAGCAGTACGTGGCAATTTGCCCTACTGCCATTCTTGCTTAGAAATTTTGCAATTTCTGTCAGTCTCACTTTTTAGAAGTTTCTATTCTATTTCGCCTGCTTCATTCGCTACATTTTTAGATTTTCGACAGATCAACTCAATATGTGCTTAATTATCTAATGATATCTTCCAGTCCACGCCTTTTTAACTTTGTCATCCTCTTCTGCCTTCACTACTCCATCACCGAAGATACCCATGCGTCGTCTATGGTATAAAATCCCCTGTCTGAGTCCAATGTTCCCTAATGCTCCCACTGAAATTATCAATAACCTCGGGTAATTTCAGCTTATCCAGGTCAAATTTCCCTACATTCCCTCTTTTTTAATCCGCAATTGACCACACTGGTTCATGGAAATGTTTTACAGTTTAAAATCTGACTTAAAAACATGTGTCTCACCATTACATTGTCAATCTGAAACTTTCATAATTCCGAGATCTTTTCGACATTGTTACCTCCCAACAGATTTATTTCCGTAACCTCGGAATAATAATATGACTAACCTCCGAATTAAAATGTGACACATATATAACCTTTCAATAATTAACTGACTGTGAATCTAAACTGGAAAATATGGATTTCAGCAATGCTGCGTCATGCCGCTAAAAAGTCATTCTGAATAAATTGAAAATTCTTACCTCAATTAAGTCGCCGGATGACGCGTATATATCTGCTCCTGTAAGAGATTGTTCTGGCACAGCCCGGAGCAATGCTGGCCTCTAGGTTTTGTTATGTACAAAAAAACAACTGATTTTTCTTTACGATAATTGGCATGACTATGGATAGGAGAAATCAGTAAAAACTTTGAATTCAGATAAATTACTGTCAAAAGTTATCTTTATAAGAAAGATTATTATTGAACAATTATTCAAAATTATTTAGATGTAACTTTGACATCACAATAGTACAAAATAAGTTGCTATGCGCGCAGCAATAAATAATAATAATTTTAGCTTTTACCTCATACTACATCGCTCAGGCGCCACCATCATTCACCATGACCGGCTCTCTGTGAACTATACAACTAGACAACTATTCTTTAAGAGCGACCTGACCCAACTGCCGACTGCAAGCTACTACTCCTATTGCAGTCGACACTGCTCTCTGGTCTGCGATTCCATTGTAGCATACATATCGCAGGCAGCGTGTGAGGAAGTCATCGAAGTTACATCTGCTCGAGTGCGCTAGCAATAAATTCCTTAGTCATGGACCTCTTGCAACATATACAACAGTTTTCAAGTTTCTTAAGTGTTAGTAACGACTGAATTATGCTCTGTGCTGAGTTCCATCAGGCAGCTTCGTCTTTCATTTCATTCCTCCAGCCCATTTTCTACTTCTATTTTTTTGCCTTCTTTTTGCTGCTATCAAATTCCAGTCATCCATCACAAATTATCGCCTCACCTAACTGTCTGAATAATTTTCTTTATCTCATCATACTTTCTTTAAACATGGTCTTCACCAGCGAAGGAAACTGGCATACAAAATTGTGCTACTATGGTGGGTTTTGGCTTCGTATCTGTGTTGGCTGCGATAAGTCGTTTGTTATTCAGTCCATAGCAGTTTACCCGTATTCCTATTTTCTTATTCAATATTAGTCCCACTATTGCCGTATCCCTATTTGATTATGCGTTCATAACCCTGTACCAACCTAGCCAGAAGTCCTGTTCTTCATGTCACCACACTACAGTATTTTCGATCTATCTAAATTCAACCTATCCATTTTCCTTCTTAAATTTTCTAACCTACCTGCTGATTAAAGGCTGCTGAACTCCACGTTCTGGTCAGCTTTGTTTTTCCTATAGACATCCTCCTCAATACTTCGCGACTGGAGATCCGAATGCCGGACTAAATTACCTCTAGTACATTTTATCCAAGATGATGCCATCATTAAGCCAGACAGTAGACCCAGTTGGAATCGGAAAAAAACAACGACTGTAGTTTCCTTGAGATTTGAGTTGTACCAGCACAACGAGGGCGTGACGGTGGATATTGTACGATGGCCATATCGGTCAGTCATTCAGATTTTTATCTTTGCAGGAACAACGGGTTAATCTGGCTTCTCCTGTGATACTCCTCCGTTTTGATTGCACCTATAGTATTTCTGTCTGTATCGATGAGGCACGCAAGTCACCATACCATGGCAAGGTCCATGGTTCTTCGGGGTGTGTGTGTAGGGGGGGGGGGGGAGCGGAAGGGGATATTTATGCTGTGGCTACCATTGCTGGCCGACCCAGTAACTAACAAATCCGAAGTTGCTTCTCAACATGTGGTTATATTGATTCTGTTTTTATACAATGCACTATAGCAATTATTTTAGAAATATTACTTTTTATTTATTGTGTTGGTCTGAGATATTCTGATGGTTTCTGTGGTCAAAAAGCTTTAGGGTGCATTTTGTATATATAACAAAGATAATAGCGACCAAGAAGAACAACTACATCGATTCTTAACGGAAGCCATTAATTATACAATAAAGACTGCGATTTTGTCTCCATGAAGCGAACCGAAAGTAAAAAGAAAGATATCGTCTTTGTGACTGACTTAACAGTGTTGAAAAGATTCAAAGGTGAAATCGAGCATTTATTGTTAAGAATAATGGAAATGTGTAATGACTGAAACGGCTTTCTCAACACTTTGATAGCGGAGAGCTATCTCTACTGTCATCAGTGTATATAAAATACACATTTCATGAGGAAAATATCGTCATATGATTTAAATTAAAGATAAAAATGAAATAATTGCAATTACTAATTGTTTTCCATTGGGGATTACGTAGATTTGTGTAACTGTGTAGACTTGGTAAGGTTCAGGGCTTGTTCACACTAAGAAACCAACGCTTATCCTAGATAGGAAAGGAAGGCTACGTCGAGCACTTTCGGAACATAAACCTGCCATAGACATTTGAATCATTCGAGTTACAGCAGTACCCATTATTCCCTTTTGTCCATGAAAATGAGTGGTGAAAGCTTTCGAGTACGAACAACCCTTTTGTTTGTTGTAAGGTAACGTTTGCAGCCAATCACGATTTTATTCTATCCACGACACATTCAGGGATATAAATCCCACTTTCAAATGCGGTTTTTGTATTTTATGGTGTTTATGAGTGGTATTTACAATGTGTGAGCTGCTTGTTTATTCTGGTGTCCTTGTTGTAAAACACAAAGACGTGTAAATTTGTAATTAAATATTGAATCTTACTCTATAAATAATGGCGAATTACGAAATAACTGTAAGTTACAGATTTCTTGCTGTCCTCTTTTGCAGAAATAAATTCACTTGTTTTACACGTTACACGGCTTACAATCCACAGTACGCGTTAAAAGTAGAAACGCAGGAAGTCGTGAATGTATTTTACGTATTGTCGTCAGAGATACGATGCTACAGACTGTCCACAGAGTATGCACACCGTTTCTTACCAAAGAGGGTATTCTCGTATTTAATATAAATCATTGTTAGCTCTAACATTAGTTACAAGCTCACTTATGCTATGTAATACTCTTTTATCTGCCTATTTACAGACTCTATTGAAGCAGCTGAAAAAATTCGCTACGTTACCATCCAGTTTTCTACTCAATATTTTATCTTCACATTTCATGAGTGCGCCGTGTCTGTCCTTTCGGACATGTCTGAAAGAACAGACACCACGCGGAATCCGCAGCTGCGATACATATTATGTAAATTGAAGGTAGAGACCTGTCCCAGAGAACAAACACCACACATTCATATAATTGCTTCACGTCGATGGGCAATGACTCCAACACCTTCTGCACGGATGCACTGGGGGACTGATGACCTTAGCTGTTTAGTCCCCCTTAAACATCCCAACAACCACCACCACCACGGATGCACATTTACGGCCGACTTCCTGCAGGAATCTCTAACAAGGGAACCTCCCCATCGCACCCCCCCTCAGATTTAGTTGTAAGTTGGCGCAGTGGATAGGCCTTGAAAAATTGAACACAGATCAATCGAAAAAACAGGAAGAAGTTGTGTGGAACTATGAAAAAATAAGCAAAATATATAAACTGAGTAGTCCATGCGCAAGATAGGCAACATCAAGAAGAGCTGGGGTTCAGGAGCGCCGTGGTCCCGCGGCTAGCGTGAGCAGCTGCGGAATGACAGGTCCGTGGTTCAAGTCTTCCCTCCTGTGAAAAGTTTACTTTTTTATTTTCGCAAAGTTATGATCTGTCCGTTCGTTCATTGACGTCTCTGTTCACTGTAATAAGTTTAGTGTCTCTGTTTTGCGACCGCACCGCAAAACCGTGCGATTAGTAGACGAAAGGACGTGCCTTTCCAATGGGAACCGAAAACATTTGATCGCAAGGTCATAGGTCAACCGATTCCTTCACAGGAAAACACGTCTGATATATTCTATACGACACTGGTGACGGCATGTGCGCCACATGACAGGAATATGTTGTCGACCCACTTAGCTTGTACACTTGGCGAATGGGTAAAAAGATTCTTCTACTTTGCCCGAATCAGGTTTTCTTGTCGATGTGATAATCACTCCCAAAAAAGCGATGAAAACATAAGAGTTTTTCAGATAATAATCGTACGAAAATAAGAAATTAAAATCTTCACTCGAGGGAAGACTTGAACCAAGGACCTCCAGTTCCACAGTTGCTTACGCAAACCACGTGACCACGGCGCTCCTGAGCTTAGAATGTCATTGTGTTGCGTATCTGTGCATGGACTACTCAGTTTGTATGTTTTGCTTATTTTTTCATCGTTCCACATAACTTCTTCCTGTTTCCTTGATTGATCTGTGTTCAGTTTTTCAAGGCCTATCCACTGTGCCAACTTATAACTAAATCTGGCGGGGGTCCGATGGGGAGGTTCCCTTGTAAGTAGCAAGTATGGAGAAAACGGACAGGGACTGCAGACAGGTGGTGTTAGGTGGGAATGTGGGACGGCCGTGTAGCGTGCCAAGATAGTCTGCACTCTCGTGGTAAACGCCGTGTCCGGGTGCCGCAGTCGTTAACGCACCTACCTAGCGAGCGGATGATGCCTAGTTCGTATCCCGGTCCAGTACACTTTTTCACTCACCGCTAATGATTCCGCACGGAATATCTATGTCGATGACGTAAATAGCTCCTTCCCTTCCCTTTCGTTTCTTCCCCCTCCAGCCTCAATTTATACAATATTTTCATATTTTATTTGTGGTGTGAATATACGTCCAATTCATCCAGTAGGATTGTTTCTGACCTTAACTAGGAGGCCCAGTACTTTGATATTTTGCTCTGCATTTCCAAATAGCTGTCCAACATTTTGTATGGGTGTGTCGGTTTTTGATGAGTTTCTGATATGTGTGTTCTTTGGACACTGGGTGTAGGAATGTCAATGTGTTTCTCCTTGACAAAGCCTGGAGCATCCTTGACGTGTTATTTTCTATATTCACGAATATCAATATGAGTCATGATGACAGTTACTCGTTTGTATTAGCCTTTCGTGTAATTTATTAGATGGAGAGACTCTAAAGTCTATTTTTTGTTTGTTTTTAAGACATTTACGTTTCCCTTTTTTCATATATTGCCGATGTATATGTATTTTCACTTAGAACATGTTCTTACTAGTTAAAACTAGATTACACTGATTATCTTTATTACTACTAGAATCAAATGCTCGTCAAAAATGAGTGGCAGTTATACGGTCCCCTCACATTAATGTGATCTCCACCTATGTTCCAGATCATCGTGCAATACCCACCCGCAGACAGCAGTTGGTAGCACTAGCAGTGGAGAGTAAATAAAGCGTGTCGAGGGGACGCGTAATACAGTGCAGTTGTCTTGATGCGGAAACCGAGCTACTTATTCGATGGCGAGAAGGGCATTATGATTGGCTTTCGGGCAAGGGTGGAATCATTTCCGAAACTGCTATGTAGTTTGTTTTTGGGCAACCGTGGTTAAAGTACACTGTGCGTGGCAAAATGACGCTATCCATACCTGGTGTCGAAGCAGCTGTGGTGCACCATGGGCCATAGATGACAAGAGTGAATGACGGCTCATAGATGTCTATAGGCGAATAGACATGCAGCTGTTGAGCAACTGACCACCAGATGAACTCAACGACCGTTTACCGAACGTTGCTGCGTATCGACTTCCGTAGGAGGCTCCTGGTCCATGCAACCATGCTGCCCGCTGCTAATCAGCGATGAAGGCTCGAATTTGCGTGCCATTGCCGCAACTGGACGTCCACTGAGCGGCGACTGGTGGCGTTTTCGGACGAATCTCGTTTTATGTGACTTCAGACAGGTGACCGTCTGAAAGCAGACACCCTGCAACCATTTTCGGAAAGGTCCAGGCTGGAAGAGGGAGATTTATGGTCCGGGGAATGTTTTCGTGGCATTCCCTGGGTGATGTCCTCATTCTGGAACGCACAATTGATCAACAAAAGACTGTATTTATCCTTGTGGATCACGTTCACCTCTACATGCAGTTTGAGATTTCTCGGCACGATGCCATCTACCAGCAGGACAACCACACAGCTCGCAGTGTACGTGGATAGTTCAAAGAACACCAAGACTGGTATATCGTGAATTTATGGGCACCAAACTCCCCAGTTTCGAACACAATCGAAACTCTGTGGGACCACCTCGATCGAGCTATCCGCGCCATGGGTCCTCAACTGAGATACCCAGCACAGGTGACCACGGCACTGGAGTCGGCGTAACTCCACATCCATTGACTGTTGCCAGAACGTCATTGACTGTCTTCTTGCTGTGGTCCGCGTTGCAAAGAGGTGGTTATTCAGGCTTCTGACAGGTGATCACAGTAATGTGACTGCACAATATGAAACTGATTTTAAGTAGATAAAATACGTTTTGCCAAAATGTCTCACGCCAGTGTTCTTCGAAAAATACACAGCTCGATGTTTAGCATGTGTATTATTATGTTTGAAAATATGCATGAACTTCCCGTTCGGTCAGTCTCAACCACCATGACTAGCTGCCACATGATTTGCTTTAATAATTCCGAAATTTCTTCTACACGTCAGTAGTACTCAATAGCCTCTATTCTTGTGTCTATCCTTCGCATCCCACAAATATTAATAACTTTGAACTGATTGAATCTTCTGTACTGTGTCTGTGCCTTTTTCTCCACTTATTGTACTTCTTCGATATCGTTCACTAATTATTCTACATTTTTTTCATGAAATTATATTACTTCTCTTTTCTTGTCTTCATCATTACGTAACACCCTTTTTGAAAATTATTCTTTCCATGACATTTCTCGATTTAGATTTGTCATGCGAAATGCATTAGAGTCGAATTGTTTGTAGTTAGCAGAAGAATAACTGAGCGGGTGTACCAAGGAGATTCACCACGCCCCGCCCGAGTCATGTGACTCCACTCGACCCATTAGAATCGTTCTAATGCGTCACGAGTAAGCTAAATGATGCTTGACTTGCATCTAAATAGTTATAACTGAGTCATTTTATCAAAAAGCGTCTGGTCTAACTATAACCAGTTTTAACTGACATTCATTTTCAACTAGCAATAAATTCTAATAGTAACGAAAGTACAGAACATGATCTAGTTGTAACTGGTAAGAACACCTGTTCTAACTAAAAATGTGTTTTCCACTTTTTAATAGTTTGATTTTTATCCGGTTCCTTATTTTACTTTGTTCAGTATGGAGTTAATCATGGAACAACTTTAGTCATTTGTAACTGCAGTCTGTGTCACTATATTTGTATCCTATTGCACGTTTTCTTGGTTCAAGAGTATTGTCTTTCCTCTGCGAAGCACTGATCTGTATGCTGCTCACTTCATCATCTTATCATCTTTCAGACCTGTAATCGGGAGAGTAATATACCTTCCAATGTACCGGCTGGTAGCCATACCACCATCTCCAGGATGCGTCGGTAACTAAATTAAAACCAGTCGATTCTATGATATTCTTTGGGGTAAAATGCGTGGACCTCTTGAATCGTTTCAGGCTTGCTGTCTTCCCCATTGGCAATAGCATCTTCCAGCAAGATAACTGTGTCACAAGGCCAGAATTATGCTGCAGTGGTTTGAGGACGTCGTGGCCACAAAATTCGCCTCATACGAACCTGATCATCAGGGATGTTATCAAGCGTCAGGGACGGTATCGGGTGCTTTATAACTGCATGATCTGTGCTTAGATATCTAGTTGCAGATGCTTCCGGAAAGCTACTGAGGACTTGTCGAAACCATGTCGGGCAGATTCGCTCCTGTAAAGCGTTCCAAAGGCAGACCATCATTCTATTACGCAGGTGTTCGTGAAGTATTGCCTCTTTAGTGTAGCTGAGCGAAGTTTTGATGATAATATATTTTCCTAAGTCCACAGGTTTCACTTGCACTGGCGCACCGGCACATTTCAAATTCGTCACCTGTTGCTGGCCCTGTATCACCGGCTGCGAGAGAGGGCGTGAGGTACTCGGACGGCAGCGAAGAGTCCCGTGTGAGGATGAACATAAAGTGCATTCACCTGGATGCTGTGTGGACTCAACGAAATTTACGGATTGGTTAATTGCTTACATTTGAAGCAGGAACCAGCAGTCCACCATCCTTGGAATTGTGCGTTGAGTAAGTAGCGTCAGCCTGCGTATGCTGGAGTAAAACAGCATGTGAAACGTTGTTTACTCAACCGCTGTTTGGGTAAGCATACATGGTAGTTCACAGGGTACATGCTACTAGTTACATGATATTGGGGTGCTGCTAAACCGTGGGTTATCCTGCACGGTTGAAAAAGTAAGAAAGGCTACAACAGGTATCAATATCTTCAGAAAAATTCAAAATGTTGCGCATACATAACTGTACACCAATAGGTGTACAATGGGCACCTTTCGCCAAGGAGGTATGGGAGAGGCTGCTGACGGCGGACTGGACTATAAATGTTGCAACTGCGCAACACTACGTGCTGTTCACATCAAACTGCCCAACATTTACAAGGCGAATATTCCAACAATGGCAACCAACCACAGACTGCACACAGCATAGTCAGTGATTTTCATACAGAGCGCTACATGGCATTACCAACATAAAAACCTAGACAGCCTACTTACATTGTTGCTGCCTCTTAACGGAATATAGTAACAAGCAGGTGGAGCGTTCCTTCCAAGCAGTGTTGATGAAGTGCCGGCCGTTGTCACCGAGCGGTTCTAGGCGTTTCAGTCCGGAACCGCGTGACCGCTATGGTCGCAGGTTCGAATGCTTCTTCGGGCATGGATGTGCTTGATCTCCTTGGGTTAGTTAGGTTTAAGTAGTTCTAAGTTCTAGGGGACTGATGACCTCAGATGTTAAGTCCCATAGAGCTCAAAGCCATTTGAACCATTTTGAATGTGTTGATGCAGCGTCGGTTACTGAGTGAACTGGTGTTTATTCCGGGCTGCAGGTCGTTGGCTGGTATACGAAATCGTTTACTTTGCATGTACTTACGTTTATTTCAAGTTAAATTCACAGCGGTATGCAGAAAGCAGAACCAATAACAATTTTTAGAAACATGACTTTAGTGCTCCATGACCCTAACTGCCGTGTGCCGTTGCGACGGCGTTGTGTTGTATGGGAGAGAGTATAGGTTGAAAACTCACGCTGATTGAGAGAGAAAGAGAGAAGGAGAAAAGGAGAGAAAGACAAAGACAGAGAGAGAGAGACAGATACAGTGACAGAGACAGAGACAGAGAGAGAGAGAGAGAGAGAGAGAGAGAGAGAGAGAGAGGAGAAAATGGTCAAATATGGGCACTCTTGTTCTGGGAAAATCCTAGATTTTTGATCTCCATTAAAAACTGTAACAAGTTAACTAAATGATAGGAGGAAAACCGATGGTTAATGAGTCCGAAAACATTGACAAAAAGCTCATAAAATAGCACCGGAAAATGGGATGCAGTTATTGCCCCGTACCTAAATAGTCCAAAAATATTTTGGAATGTTTTAATGAACTGGATAAAAGAGACAGACCAGTCTACCGCAAGCACTTGTATGATTAAGAATTTGAAATGAACGTCAAATCAAAATTTATTTTAAAAAGTTGCAAACGTAGTGGTCTTTTCAATCCCTACTTTGTCTGAATTTGTCCACATTGGGGAGCCAACACATTTAACCCACAATTCTCTACGAATGTCTCGAGAGAACGTCTCATATCAAAAAATACAGGTAGCATCGTTCGAGTCTGATGTATCCCCGTCGTTGGCATCCAGGTCGTTATTGCCGTCCACAAGGAGAGGTTCGCAGGAGTCTAATGAAGAATCAGACCGTCACGTGAGTGGAATTTTCTTCTACTGAAGGCCTTTGATTTAACCACCTCTGTCCCGTAGCCAACGTCCAGACACGGAAAATCTCAACGCCCTCTTCTTGACAGCACTTTTTTATGCAACTTCGACAACTTGTCCTTGCACAGCGTTCAGTCACGAGTCTTACATTTACAGATTTGATTGAAATCCATAGGGAATAATGCGATATTCAAATTAACACCCACGCTATTTAAGGAAGGCGGCTACTACCGCGTATATTCAGTGTTCTGTCACTATTCTGTTGTGTAATGCAACTACTTTTATTATTTGGATGGACATATTAAATTATGTTAATATAAAAAAAGCATACACTTTAACTATTGGTAAAAGACCATTGTACCAGTAGAGCTGGGAGAAACTGGCCTGTTAAAACTAATGCAGGTGTTTTATTTCTGAGTAACAGGTCGTTTTCAGTATTCGTTAGGTCTCGGTCATAACAGTACTTTTTTTAAATTTTTACTGACAATCGAGTTTTAAACCGAAATAGCAATTAGCCATAGATGCAAGGCAAGACTTTTCGTTTTTTAATAAACACTAATTTTTATTCGTCAGATTGGTAATGGTTTGGAATATTGCGTTATTACACAAAATGTAAAAAGAGATCAGTGCTATTTTAGTAACAGTACCTACAGAAAGGAGCAACAAACACATGAGGATTGGTACAAAATTGCTGAGAAAATGATATCCCTGTTGCCGTATGTAGTAGCTTAAGGTATGCGTGTATGTGCAGTTAGCAAGACTTGCACCCACCTGGACTGCACAGTAGTTCCTCGCTGTCGACGTCAGGCGCCGGTCGTATTGCAGAATGTTACCAACCCTAGACTGGAAATATTTTTTACCAAGTGACGTAGTAATGAAGTACAATGCTTGATTTGCTTTAAGTGGTTAAAGATTTGTCTGACATTTCTATCAAATAATAAAAGTGGAAGGAAATTATGGTGACAGGAAAAATAACAAACTTAACAACAAATCATTCGTAGTATTCAATAAAAGCAGAAAGTAGGTGATTTTCTCCCTGTGTCTACACAATATGCTTTCATCGTCGTGTAGTCCTCAGAAACATACAAATTAACGTGAAAATCAGAGTTCTTCGACCTCAGTTTTTCCTCTGTAGCACCGACTATTCGTAATGCTCAAGTAATGGTAGTGTTGTTGTTGTTGTGGTCTTCAGTCCTGAGATTGGTTTGATGAAGCTCTCGATGCTACTCTATCCTGTGCAAGCTCCTTCATCTCCCAGTACCTACTGCAACCTACATCCTTCTGAATCTGCTTAGCGTATTCATCTCTTGCTCTCCCTCTACGATTTTTACCCTCCACGCTGCCCTCCAATACTAAATTGGTGATCCCTTGATGCCTCAGAACATGTCCTACCAACCGATCCCTTCTTCTAGTCAAGTTGTGCCACAAACTTCTCTTCTCCCCAATCCTATTCAGTACCTCCTCATTAGTTACGTGATCTTCCCATCTAATCTTCAGCATTCTTCTGTAGCACCACGTTTCGAAAGCTTCTATTCTCTTCTTGTTCAAACTATTTGTCGTCCATGTTTCACATCCATACATGGCTACACTCTCTACAAATACTTTCAGAAACGACTTCCTGACACTTAAATCTATACCCGATGTTAACAAATTTCTCTTCTTCAGAAGCGCTGTGCTTGCCACTGCCAGTCTACATTTTATATCCTCTCTACTTCGACCATAATCAGTTATTTTGCTCCCCAAATAATGAAACTCTCTTACTACTTTAAGTGTCTCATTTACTAATTTAATTCCCTCAGCATCACCCGACTTAATTCGACTACACTCCATTACCCTCGTTTTGCTTTTGTTGATGTGCATCTTATATCCTTGTTTCAAGACACTGTCCATTCCGTTCAACTGCTCTTCCAAGTCCTTTGCTGTCTCTGACAGAATTACAATGTCATCGACAAACCTCAAAGTTTTTATTTCTTCTCCATAGACTTTAATACCTACTGTGAATTTTTCTTTTGTTTCCTTTGCTGCTTGCTCAATATGCAGATTGAATAACACCCTGTCTCACTCCTTTCCCAACCACTGATTCCCTTTCATGTCCCTCGACTCTTACAACTGCCATCTGGTTTGTGTTCAAATTGTAAATAGCCTTTCGCTCCCTGTATTTTACCCCTGCCACCTTTGAAAGAAAGTATTCCAGTAAACACTGTCAAAAGCTTTCTCTAAGTCGACAAATGCTAGAAAAGTAGGTTTGCCTTTCCTTAATCTATCTTCTAAGATAAGTCGTAGGGTCAGTTTTGCCTCACGTGTTCCAATATTTCTACGGAATCCAAACTGATCTTCCCCGAGGTCGGCTTCTACCAATTTTTCCATTCGTCTGTAAAGAATTCGCGTTAGTATTTTGCAGCTGTGACTTATTAAACTGATAGTTCGGTAATTTTCACATCTGTCAACACCTGCTTTCTTTGGGATTGGAATTATTATATCCTTCTTGAAGTCTGAGGGTATTTCGCCTGTCTCATACATCTTGCTCACCAGATGGTAGAGTTTTGTCAGGACTGGCTCTCCCAAGGCCGTCAGTAGTTCCAATGGAATGTTGTCTACTCCGGGGGCCTTGTTTCGACTCAGGTCCTTCAGTGCTCTGTCAAACTCTTCACGCAGTATCGTATCTCCCATTTCATCTTCACCTACGTCCTCTTCCATTTCCATAATATTGTCGTCAAGTACATCGCCCTTGTATAGACCCTCTATACACTCCTTCCACCTTTCTGCTTTCCCTTCTTTGCTTAGAACTGGGTTTCGATCTGAGCTCTTGATATTCATACAGCTGGCTCTCTTTTCTCCAAATGTCTCTTTAATTTTCCTGTAGGCAGTATCTATGTAACCCCTCGTGAGATAAGTCTCTACATCCTTGCATTTGTCCTCTAGCCATCCCTGCTCAGCCATTTAGCACTTCCTGTCTATTTCATTTTTGAGACATTTGCATTCCTTTTTGCCTGCTTCATTTACTGCATTTTTATATTTTCTCCTTTCATCAATTAAATTCTATATTTCTTCTGTTACCCACTGCTACTTTCACTACTTCATCCCTCAGAGCTACCCATTCTTCTTCTACTGTCTTTCACCCATTCCTGTCAATTGTTCCCTTATGGTCTCCGTGAAACGCTGTACAACCTCTGGTTTAGTCAGTTTATCCAGGTCCCATCTCCTTAAATTCCCACCTTTTTGTAGTTTCTTTAGTTTTAATCTACAGTTCATATCCAATAGATTGTGGTCAGAGTCCACATCCGCCCCTGGAAATATCTTACAGTTTAAAACCTGGTTCCTAAATCTCTGTCTTACCATTACATAATGTATCTGATACCTTCTAGTATCTCCAGGCTTCTTCCATGTATACAACCTTCTTTCGTGATTCTTGAACCAAGTGTTAGCTATGATTAAGTTATCCTCTGTGGAAAATTCTGTAATGATTAATGGTAGTATCACTGATTAAAACTTGATTTTTGAGCAGAGTGTGAAAAGATTAGAACCAATAGGAGAATATTGATAATTTTTTGTAGTATTCAATCTCTTATCCTTTTTCGAGGAAAGTGGACATGGGGGACGGACTAAGGTCCTTTTATTTGCATATTTGATTTAATATTTTGGTTCTATGTATCTTGAAACTGACAGTCAAAATTTAAGCCTTAATTCGATCTCTACGTTTACTACAGGAGATAATGGGAATAAAAAACCGAAATCGATTATTTCGGGAACCGGTTATTCTAGGCGGTTTTAGCAGCCAAGTTTAGCTGGAGCAGAAAAAAAGCGATATAACCGAAAACCGATTGTTTTAATGGTAACCCCAGTCCCTTGGTACCAGTGCGTAGTCAGTGGTATGAGGGTCCCTCAGTCAGTTGATTAAGAAACTGTGTAATTGCAAAGCTTGGTGAGTAACGCAGATTGTCAGGATCTCATGTTTTAGATATTTCAAAGAGGTTTTAGTAGATCTGTTTTTAAGTCGTTTTTGTGACAAGTCTACATAAATTTTGACTGACAGCGAAAACTCAGTGTGATCGCATATTTAATGAATCAGTACCAAGTGCTGTTGTCGAGCGGGTATTCTATTAAAGGATATCGTTGTTAAGTGTATGTCAACTAAACAAATCTCTGTTAATGAACTGATCACCCTGCATGATTTGTGTAGTACATAATTCAGAACAGTTACCCAAGTATGTGGGTTTGCCCAACCAATCCGGAAATCCCGCATTTCACAATACTAATTGTAAGGTAGAACAGTTTAACAGCCGTTTGAAATTTCCTTTTTTCGTCAAATAACTGTGCAGTCATCGGCACTTCCAATGTACGAGCAGGTACATACCCTGTGGCCATGTGTTGCACATAGTCCACTGTGGGGACTGCATTTAAACTGCCGAGAGAGGTGGAGCTCCGATGTAACAGTATATTCACTATTGCGGGAACCACGATTGAAAAGTGATGTACGTTTCTTTAATCAAACCTAGCGTAAACTGTTGCAACTGTGGTGGCAAAGTAACAGTATGGAATCAACACTGATCGACTGAATGCCGCGCTGTTGGCAGCTGTGCTATAATTTCGGTCTACTGCACCTAGAAATTCATGTTGACAAATAAATTCACAAATAAAAATAGTTAGAATATAAAAATAACAGAAACAGCCGCAATGATAGAAATACTTGACTACATGCACCTTTTTCAGTGGCCGCCCACACTCTAACCGGTATGACTAGAATATCTCGCAACGTCTGGATATCGAATTCGCTCTGCGCATTTCTTGAGACAATATTACGCGTAACTGGTGAACATTCGGTCTCAGATTTGAACGATAAGTATTCCATCACACGACGGTTTTTAATTTGCAGTACTGATATTGCGTAATGAACTTTTTACTATAAAACGAAAATTTTGTCGGCCGTTAATCGTTTATACATCATAGCGGATTAATTAATTTTATTGAAGGAATAAGATAGTCACAACCGGTAGCGGTTGCCCAAAATGCCAGATTTAATTCCATTATCCCATACAAATTTAATTCAGTGTATTGAAACGTTTCAAAAGAGGTAGAATTAATATTACTTTCAGCAGTCGGGAAAATATTTGGGACGTACTTAGTCAGCGATACTGACAGACAATTAAAAAGTTGATATTCAGCTCGGAAAATTGTAAATTAGCTGCAGAAGGCGCTTTTTAAAAAAGGAATTCGTGAATGTTAGATGTTTATGCAGTCGTACCTTGTAACGTGACCCCCTTGCCGCATTGGAGAATTTGGTTTTCCCTCTAACAATATCTGCTCCGAATGAGTCCCTGTACCTGTTTATCGTAGCGTGTTAAATTCCTTGACATGCTGTATTCCTCAGCATCCAACAATGTAAATAAATTCTCGCGGTAGAATAACGGGCGTGCATTAAGCAGCGACATTAAATAGACAGCAGATTTTCGCTTTTGGCTAGGGAAAAGTCTTCAATACACAGTGTATTAATGTTGTTATGTTACATATCACTAGACTGCATTAGAACTGTCAAAACATTTTATTAACACTGGTGCAATTACTTATGCGCATCACAGTAACACCATGGTGAAAATACTGCATTGGAAGAATGTGTATAAGGATTGTGTGTCGTTACAGGGAATGATTTGATTAAGTCTTGGTACCACTTTGGATAAATTCTGGCATGTCTTACAGATTGTCCTTATTGAATATTCCTTGACATTTGGTCCTGTTTACAACTAATCTTCTTTCAAATATTTGAGTCGTTGCTAATGTTGTACTCTCGTTTCTTTCCTTGTTCTGAGGAAAAATTGATCACTGAATAAATTTCTCTTTTGCTTCTTTTTAATCCTCTTTTTAACTATTGATAGTAATATTTTTGATGCAGGTCACAGAGAGGATATAGACACACATAGCGTTCACTGTTACAGAAAAAAACATTTGACATACTTGATTGGAAGTTATCATTTAAAGCAATGTGCAAAGTAGGACCTAAATAAGAGAGACCGGCGATTAATTTTGAGTATGTATACAAGTTAAATTACTGAAATGGTTATTAATGGTAGCAAGGAACAAGTAAAAATAAGAAGAGGAGTAAGACAGGGGTGTCCTCTGTCACCTTAATTAATATATTGATCGAGGAAGCAATAACAACAATGAAAGAGTAGACTGGAACTCAAAATTAACTCTATTCATACCCAACGCATCAGATTTGACGATGACATTGCAACAGTGGCTGACATAGAAATAATTAAATAAAATGATTTAGGTCTTAAATCAAGAGGCAACAAAGTAAACTAAAAATAATTACCAAGAAGACAAAAGTCATAGTTGTAACCAAAAAAAGGAGATGGAGAAGTGACTGATATAAAAATTTTAGTGACCAATCGAGGATATAACGAAATCTATCACGGTAGCACCACGAAGGAAAATAAGAAATGCCTCAATGGTAACAAGAGAAGAACAACATCGGCCAAGAGTTCCTTCCAAAATAAGAACCTTCTACTGAACAAGCACATCAATCGTGCTGTGTGCAGTCTGTGGCTGGTTGGCATTATTGTAATATTTGCTGTTGTAGTGTTGGGCAGTTGGATGTGAACAGCGCGTAGCGTTGCGCAGTTGGAGGTGAGCCGCCGGCAGTGGCGGATGTGGGAGAGAGAGATGGCGGAGTTTTGAAAGCGGATTATCTGGACGTGTGGCCATCAGACAGTAAATCTGTAACACTGGATGTCATGAACTGATATATATAATGACTTTTGAACACTATTAAGGTAAATACATTGTTTGTTCTCTATCAAAATCTTTCATTTGCTAACTATGCCTATCAGTAGTTAGTGACTTGAGTAGTTAGGATCTTTTATTTAGCTGGCAGTATTGGCGCTCGCTGTATTGCAGTAGTTCGAGTAACGAAGATTTTTGTGAGGTAAGTGATTCATGAAAGGTATAGGTTATTGTTAGTCAGGGCCATTCTTTTGTAGGGATTATTGAAAGTCAGATTGCGTTGTGCTAAAAATATTGTGTCAGTTTAGTGATGATCAGAATAAGTGAAGAGAGAAATGTCTGAGTACGTTCAGTTTTGCTCATCTGTTTCAAAATCAAACAACGTGACGGGTTTATCAGCACAATCATTCATACATTTTTCTAAGGGGAGGTTACACAATTACCACGCTAAGAAAAAATTTTTTTAGACCTTGGTGAGAACTGTCCTGACGTACAATCTCAAACCACGGCGTTAATAAAGCAGGAGAAACCTCTCTTCGAACCTCCCGAAGTATGATTCCCGAGAAGAATTACAAGAACTAGCTGGACTAATAGAAAAACAATTGGGGTATTCTTCAGGAAGAAAGACCTACTGAAAGTAGCAACGCAAAGCAAAGCTTGTTGGACACTTGACTCTTTCGCTGCAACAAACAGGCTCTGTCCGTGCTGTGGCGGCTTTTGGTTTGGCGGAGCTGCTTGCCAAATGGTTGTGCCTGCGTTCAGAGGCGGCGTTCCGGTTTATATGAAATACTTATCATCCGATTTTTCCAATACTGTTACTTGAAATAACTTGATTTTTCACATATTACAATGTGATGTCTCCACTCGATGAAGAAAATAATTTCTTTTCATTATCCGTCATGCTTAAGTTGCTTCATCAAATTAAATTAAATATTGCACGAAATTTTAAAGAGTTTGCGGAGGCAAAAACACATTGTGTAAACTTAGCTTGTGGTTGACGTCAGCTTATACATTTCGGTAAATTAAATACAGATAAGATATCGAAATTTTATTTAAAACTCAAAGCAGAATAATAACTTATTTCGTTCTGGAATTATTGGCTTCTATATCTGAAGGATGGAGGAGCGCTCGCGCCCATTAACATCGCAAATCATGTGGTCATAATAATCTTCATATCTCATACAAGATTCAAGATATCACAATGATCCTTTTTCTTTTTTAATGCAAATGATAGCACGCAATGAGGTAAGTATATTGTATGAAAAGCACAGGAAACGTCTTTATTAGCTGAGATATGAAAGTAGCTCTTCCGCAGCTATGAGAGGTCGGCACCTCAGACGTCCACAGCGCTGCAGGAAAATCGAAGCGGCGAGCATATACTTGGCAACACATGGGTAACGGCGTAGCACGACGTGCATGCACGCCCACAGATGCGAAAGCGTTAATCAGACATGATAGTTGGCTACCATACGGTTTCGAAGGCTAGATCGACGGAAAGAAAGAACATGCCGTATGAAATAGATGGTCACTGAAATGAGAAGATCTTCACACATGGAGACGAAGGGGTGTGATGAAATGAGGAAGCTGTGGCTACAGACATAAAGGTCATCCTTTTGAAAGAAGGGTAAGAGTAAGAAGAAGAAGAAAAAGGCACAAGGGTCGATCGTTTTCCTGACAGTGCGGCAGTTCTCCTCTAATAAAATTGGTAACCGTGTATTAGTAATATCAAGTATGCTATGTAATCGTTTCCATAAGGTACAAACTACAACGAAGTGCCTAATCTGTACCGTAGAAGATTGCACAGCAGTTGCAACACTAAGCTCACAGATGTGAGCCACATTGATTATTTACATGCATACACACACACACACACACACACACACACACACACACATGTTGACTACAAGTACAAGCCCGTCCCTGATTTCTCGGTTTCTTTGAACTTTGGTTGGAAAAGAGGCTGACTGATTGGCAGCAGATTATCTGAACTTACAACTTCCAGTGCATTAAGCAGCATATGCTGCTGAATGATTCACTGTTGGTTCAGACTTGCAGGGCTTAGTTTGCCTAATTGCAGTCGCTGCCACGTATAAGAAAGATGTTCAGTCTGGCACACTACAGCTCCCATGTATAACAGGGTGTCAGGGATGGCTTCGTGTGGGATAGGATTCTGTGTTGGAGAGGGGTGTGGTGTGGTGCTGAAGAAGATGCGATTGGGGGGTGCAATCACTTTTTTATTGCTTGTTTACAATCCTGGCTCGGGACTGCAGCTAACGACGACTGACGAGGTGCATTTCATGGCGTGCGCCTGTGTGACAGTCGTCAGCTTTTGTGTGCCTTTCTGAAGCTGCTGCTGCTGCGTCGCCAGATACTTGGATTAGGTGGGAGTTGCTGGCAGGTCTTCTACATCTACATCTACATCCATACTCCGCAACCCACCTGACGGTGCATGGCGGAGGGTACCTTAAGTACCTCTATCGGTTCTCCCTTCTATTCCAGTCTCGTATTGTTCGTGGAAAGAATGATTGTAGGTATGCCTCTGTGTGGGCTCTAATCTATCTGATTATATCCTCATAGTCTCTTCGCGAGATATATGTAAGAGGGAGCAACATACTGCTTGACTCCTAGGTGAAGGTATGTACTCGAAACTTCAACAAAAGCCCCTACCGAACTACTGAGCGTTTCTCTTGCAGAGTCTTCCACTGGAGATTATCTATCATCTCCGTAACGCTATCGCGATTACTAAATGATCCTGTAACGAAGCGCGCTGCTCTCCGTTGGATCTTCTCTATCTCTTCTATCAACCCTATCTGGTACGGATGCCACACCGGTGAGCAGTATTCAAGCAGTGAGCGAACAAGTGTACTGTAATCTTTTCCAATCGTTTGGAACGCTACGCTCTTCTAGAGACCCACAGTGCACCGCTGCAAGAAGGAGGGCACGTTTCTTCGCGTACTCTGCATAAAATCGAACTGGTATCCCGCCAGGTCCAGCGGCCTTTCCTCTTTTGAGCGATTTTAATCGTTTATCTATCCCTCTGTCACCTATTTCGATATCTACCATTTTGTCATCTGTGCAACAATCTAGAGAAGGAACTACAGTGCAGTCTTCCTCTTTGGAAAAAGACATTTAGTATTTTGGCCTTTGGTCTGTTATCCTCTGTTTCAGTACCATTTTGGTCACAGAGTGTTTGGACATTTTGTTTTATCCACCTACCGCTTTGACATAAGACTAAAATTGCTAGGATTTTCTGCCAAGTCAGTACATAGAACTTTACTTTCGAATTCGTTGAACGCCTCTCGCATAGCCCTCCTCACACTAAATTTCGCTTCGTGTAATTTTTGTTTCTCTGCGAAGCTATAGCTATGTTTATGTTCGCTGTGAAGTTCCCTTTGCTTCGGTGACAGTTTTCTTACTCGGTGCCGCCTGTAGTGGCCGTGCGGTTCTAGGCGCTACAGTCTGGAATCGCGTGACCGCTACGGTCGCAGGTTCGAATACTGCCTCGGGCATGGATGTGTGTGATATCCTTAAGTTAGTTAGGTTTAAGTAGTTCTACGTTCTAGGGGACTCATGACCACAGCAGTTAAGTCCCATAGTGCTCAGAGCCTCAAAGCCTCTAACTCGGTTGTTGTACCACGGTGGCTCTTTTCCATCTCTTACGATCTTGCTTGGCACATACTCACCTAATGCGTATTGTTCGATGGTTTTGAACTTTGTCCACTGATCCTGGACACTATCTGTACTTAAGATAAAACTTTTGTGTTGAGCTATCAAGTACTCTGAAATCTGCTTTTTGTCACATTTGCTAAATAGAGAAATCTTCCTACCTTTTTTAACACTTCTATTTACAGCTGAAATCACCGATGCTGTAACCGCTTTATGATCGCTGATTCCCTGTTCTGCGTTAACTATTTCAAATAGTTCGGGTCTGTTTGTCACCAGAAGGTCTATTATGTTATCGTCACGAGTTGGTTATCTGCTTAACTGCAGGCTTAACTTCAGGCTGCATGAAGCTCTAGTGTCCAGAGCGTAGAGGTCTGTTGATACCTCAGCGTGGACAGGGATGGCTGGACCTTCACTCCTACTCCCGGGACCGTGACGAAGCGCGTGGCTGCCCTGACGCCCAGGCGCTTAAACTGCAGGGAGCGGGTCGTGTCCCTGAAGAGGTAGAAGCGGCTGCGTCATCGACACGGCGCTGAACAGTTATGGTTCGAAGTCACACAAATGCCCAGCAGCTCAAATGCTGCCAGGCTCGTTCGGGTTGGGTTAAATGCTGTTGCTGCTTGCCGATTTTGCGAGAGTCGCAGCATTAGTGCTGAGACGTGGAAAAGGTACTGCTTCATGTGGTACGATGATAGCTGACCGGCTTACTCCAAATAACCATCCTTCCGCTCTATTTCCGGCTCCAGGTGCCCTTATAGCTTTTTCCCTTTGCAATTCTTCGCTTATAGGAAGACAGTCCGGCCTCAAGTTCTGCTGAGACGTAGTTACAGGTTTATTTACAGTTACAGTACTTCACGTTTCCATCTCCACCTACAGCGTCGCTTTCTCCTTTGCCATATTTATGTTTTATGACTATACATAGAGGTCTCAGTTCAAGATTCAGTTTGTGCTTCGTCAAATCGCTTCTTGTTGGTAACCCCATGATTGGTTTGGAATAGGATTGTGGCTACTCTTCACATGAATTGCAAGTGCACTAGTCCTGCAGCTGCTAAAATCATACAGACGTCTGAGGCTTATATATTTTCTCGTTATTGATGATGTTCAGTAGGATACTTTCTTATGTGGTCAAAAGATGTTCTACTGATAAACGGGCACTCGTCGTTGCTAGGTTTTGACCTACGAAGACACTCATAGTTGTGTCTAATGTTTGGTTGGGGTAAGTTAGGTTTTCTGTGGGTAGAATGTCGAGTGGAAGGTCAGGTACGTAATGAAGGTGTGAGTTAAATTCGGGGTGGTGATGAGTAATTGGAGGATCTGCCAGATGTGTGATATTCGATACCATTGACTTACAACCGCTGGGCTTTTATTTCTATTCATTGTGTTCCATTGTCGATATTGCTTGTAAGAAATATCAATAATCAGTGTTTGGTATGTTACAGAGTATAATCAGGGCAGACCTACACTTCGGAAAACATAAATTCTGTTTTGTCTCCAATCATATCTTTCGCACAACCTGTGGTAGATTCAAAGGGTTTGAAACAAGTTACATTCACATGACCTACAATCATATGTACCTCTTTTTCAGGAGAGATGGTAATGTGGTCGGCTTGGCGTAGAGAGGAGGCCATTGGATTGCGTGTTTGGTTCAAATGGTTCAAATGGCTCTGGGCACTATGGGACTTAACATATGAGATCACCAGTCCCCTAGAACTTAGAACCACTTAAACCTAACTAACCTAAAGACATCACACACATCCATGCCCGAGCAGGATTCGAATCTACGACCGTAGGGGTTGCGAGGTTCCAGACTGAAGCGCTGTCCCTAGGTTAGTTATGTTTAAATAGTTCTAAATTCTAGGGGACTGATGACCTCAAATGTTAAGTCCCATTGTGCTCAGAGCCATTTGAACCACTTAACCCTTCCACGAATTGCTGCAGTGGGTGCAGCATCGGTGTCTGCGAACAGCATGTAACAGGGCTTCTTGTACTTCCATGGTCCTTATGCGTGCAACAATAATACCACCACTATAGGCAGAAGTGGTGTCTGTTCTGTTGGACATGTGCAACGTTCGCCAGGTAACAGCTGGGAGGTATACACGAATAATTGGGGTGAAAAGAATGGAAAACAGAAAAACATAGAAAACAAATAACGACTTCCAGCCGCACAGGACATTACGGCATTCCAACGGTAGGAGTTGATAATTTGGGCCAGAGCGAGACTCGAATCCGGATGTTCCACTTTTCTGGAACGGTTGCCTCAAGCGCCTCAGCAAACGGGTCACACTTTCCTAACGGAAAGCCAACTGCACGCTCCCCGCAACCCAAACACGCCCCTGCCATTAAACCCTACTAGCACGATTTCTGATTCCAGTAGGAGTTCGGACGTTGGTTGAGCATCCTCACCGAAACATTTTCGTCTTACACCTGCTGCGCACAGAGATCTAACGATATGAGTGGTGTCTCTTCTGTCGGAAATGTTCGACTGGCTGCGGATCATACGGTTGTTTATCCTGGTGACTAACCTGATTTCGTCATATGGAGGGTTGCGACGAAGAAGACGTACTGCTCGGCAGCAAGAAGGTCGCTGACTGGCGTCCGGCTGACCTCAGTATGGCATAACCGCCGTCCTGGTGCTCCATCGCTGGCTCCAAGTCTCTTTACAACTTTTTACGGTTTCACATGTAAGAAAGGCGTCGTCACGAGAAGTCTGATGACGTTATTCGGACAACCTGTAGAATTTTGCCTCCGAAATGGATGCGAGAAACTTCAGCTGCCATCGCCTCTTCGCAAAAATGTAGCTCAAATACAAAAATTAGGAAGGTATTGAAGAAGTGGATGAGTGGCATATAGCGAATAAATTCGTGGAAATAATAACATAAAAATGGCTTATTTGTCCAATGAAACATAATAAATGCAAACTGCCAAAGTAGCTACTCATCTCACTAAACCATCCCCATTACTACTTCATTTGCATGAACTGCGACGTCAGTAGCGCATTTAATGTAATAAACCGTAATGTTGCCAAAATGGGTGGTGAAGCTGACTGGAAAGCCCTTGGGCACTAATCAGGGGGGCCAAGTTTGACCGTTGGAAGGATATTCAAGGATTCGACAGCCTGGTGCCAAGGGTACACAACATATTACTTCTTTGTTGACTCTGGGACCTAATTGTTGCGCCTTGCCAACTGTGGGGGATGGTCGCCGTTGGCTTGGGCAAGGAAAAGGCAGAGGGAAATTTTTTTCAGGTTGTCCCACTTGAGTCGGTCTGGAGCCAAGTGATGGTGCACTTGCTCAGCGGAAAATTCGAACAGAGGAGCAATAAAGCCGCCAGTATCCTGTTGTTAAGTTCTGATTCGTTCAGTAGTTCATTCTTTGAGACCTCAGTTCTCACTTTCGGCGCCCAGACCTCGGTACTCAGTCTCAGGGCAGTTATACACTCATTATTACCGCTCTCTATCAGCCAATGTCACGCTGACACGTGAGCAGCGCTGGATGCGGTAGGTCTGTCCCTACACGAAACCGTGTCGAATTCTCTCCATTATTGTACCGTCGCGATACTCAATAGCCCATACAAGGATCTTGCGTCGTTTTGGTATTGTGTCTCAATTTGCAACTCAAGCAGGTAAAGAAAGAATATACCCTTTGGTTCTTCTGCATAATTGTATGCACATCTGATACTCTGTAATTCTTATGTTAAGATGATATCCAACAGTTTTCGAGACATTTTCTTATTTAATGGAGTGCAGCATAGCCAAGGGGTACTAAGATCGTCTTTCGCGTGGCACACGCAGCAGCTGTGGTGCGAGCTGCACTAAAAACCAACATCGGTTTTTGAGCAAATGAAATACATCGGTAGATAACACTAGGAAAAAAGTGCACAGTATTAAAATAAAGTTTTATTTATTTTGCTTAATTATTTTGTTTAAAAATAAATTTTATTGCTTTCAGCTGCGTTTAACAAATATTTGTCAGTGTCGAATAGCTTCACAGGATCTTTTCAGTCTGTATTTAACCTAAAATACACAAATAACTTATTGTTATCAGATACAGAGAGGCTTTGTGTCTTTCATTCAGCCACTTAAAATTCATCACAGAAAAAACTCTCTGTGAATGAAGTGGTCTTCTAATGATTCATGTAAAGTAAATCCTAAGAAATATTAATGCGATTTATTTTTCTCATGAACTACGGAGACAAATTGCCCAAATTAAATTAATTTGTACAATTTTGTAAAATAATCATGTGTGTCAAATATTTATTGCCATTTTTATGCAGTCGACTGTTTTTCAGACCTAAGACGTATATATTTGATCATATAATAGTTCAATAATGCTGTTGCCCTACTAAAAAATGGTTCAAATGGCTCTGAGCACTATGGGACTTAACATCTGTGGTCATTAGTCCCCTAGAACGTAGAACTACTTAAACCTAACTAACCTAAGGACATCACACACATCCATGCCCGAGGCAGGATTCGAACCTGCGGCCGTAGCAGTCACGCGGTTCCGAACTGAGCGCCTAGAGCCGCTAGACCACCGCGGCCGGCCCGTATTAAAATCATCCGTATTATAATAAAGATTTTGTAGCCTTAAATTTTCGCCTACATTAACAAAATGGTACAATTCGACGTTTCTTCTTAAATTAAATGACAATACTGACACTGGAGGTTAAGTTGTGTTCGAAAACGAGAAATGAGTTCGTGGTTTTGTTACTCAGCCAAGCCGTTATACACAAACTTATGATCAAATTCTGTGGTCTTTCACTGATTCATGTAAAGTAAATCCTAAGAAACTGAACTACGTGAAATAAAATATATTTATGCAATTTATTTTTCTCATGAACTACATAGACAAATTGCCCAAAATCACGTACAGTATTATAAATAACTGGTGGCAACCCTAACTGGGAGGCCAATTCAGACTACAAGACTGCGTACAGAGTTTTAAACCTTTAAACTATCACTAAAGATAAACAGATTTATTTATTTAAATAAGCAATATATACATTTTTAATAAGCTGTATCAAGGAAGTGTTTAAGTGAAAGAGTGTTGCGAAGGATGACGAATCAGTATTTTTCTTTCGGTGCGGTTTAATTGTAGTACTCGCTCGAAAAGGCATCTTTGTGAGATGAAAGCTGAAGGAATACAGGCAGTGTGGGAGGAGACTGAATAGCTAATGAATTTTGAAATTCCATCAGCCTCTTAGTCTTTACCTCTTTTGTGAAGTTGGGCTTGTACCTTTCCTACTAGTAGCCTGAGAGAAAAGGGATGCGGGGGGGGGGGGGAGGGGGGAGGGGAAGAGGGAGAGGAGGGAAGCACCGCTAAGAGGCACGCGTGATAACGAGAGAAACATGGACTGTAAGCTTTTATTATTATTATTATTATTATTATTGTAACACGTGGGTCAATTGGCACTACATTATCCTTGATACAATGGACAATGAACTTTTCACATCATCTGTGTACATAAAATCTTCTTGATTTTTGTTTGGATTTTAATTTGCTCTCTTGTTTTTGTCAGCTGATCAGCACGGTATTTATAGAAAACGCTTATGTCGAAGAACTTTTTCCCCTATGTTGAGAGTCAATGTATAATTATAATCTTGGTTATCGTAATATTATGTTTTGTACCGAAAAATAAACGCACTTCTAGGTACAGAAACCAGTACGTTGTTTTTGAGTGCAGGTGTTCACCAGAGACAAGAGTATTGTGAGGTGTGCCCCAGGGAAGGGTGATATGACTCTGTTTTTCTCTCTATATATAAATGACCTGAAGGACAGAGTGAACGGCAATTTATGGCATTTTTTGATGATGTTGGGTTGTGCGGAAGGATCTCGTCATCGACTGTAGGCGAGTACAAGATGACTTGGACAAATTTCTAGTTTGTGTGATGAATGGCAGCTAGCTCTAAATTTGGAAAAATGTAATGCAGGTGAGTAGCATAAACGATCCCGTTATGTTCGAATACAATACTAGGAATATGCTTCTTGACACAGTTATGTCAATTAAATCTCTAGGCGTAACGTTGCAAACCGATATTAAGTGGAACGAGCATGTAAGGATTGTAGTAGGGAAGGCGATTGGTCGACAGCAGTTTACTGGGAGAATCTTAGGAAAGCGTGGGGGCGTGTAAAACACAAGAGACACCCATTCTTGAGTACTGCCTGAGTGTTTGGAACCCCACCAGGTAAGATTAAAGGACATCGATGCAGTTCGGAGGCGGGTTACTAAATTTGTTGCCTGTAGGTTCGATCATTATTCAAGTGTTACGGAGATGCTTCGGCAACTCAAATGGAAATGTCTGGAGGGAAGGCGACATTTATTTGGAAAAGCACTACTGAATAAATTTAGAACACCTGCATTTGAAGCTCACAGCAGAAAGATTCCACTGCCACCAACATACATTTCGTGTAAGGACACAAGTTAGGAATCGAGAAATTAGGGTTCGTATGGAGGCATGTAGACAGTCGCTTTTTCTTCGCTCTATTTCCAAGTGGAACAGCAAAGGAAACTACTAATAGTGGGTACAAGGTACTTTCCGCCATGCTCCATACGGTGGCTTGCGGAGTATGCATGTAGATGTAGAATTCGTTTTAGATGGTCTTTGTTTGAGCATTGTTACTGCTGATTTATCGATTTCAGCGTTAGGTTTTATTTGTTTATTGATGCTATAGCAGTAATTATGCGGGCGAAATTGTTTCCCTCTAGCATTGATAGGCGTGAGATATACAGGGTGATTCAAAAAGAATACCACAACTTTAAAAATGTGTATTTAATGAAAGAAACATAATATAATCTTCTATTATACATCATTACAAAGAGTATTTAAAAAGGTTTTTTTCACTCAAAAACAAGTTCAGAGATGTTCAATATGGCCCCCTCCAGACACTCAAGCATTATCAACCCGATACTCCAACCCGTTCCACACTCTCTGTAGCATATCAGGCGTAACAGTTTGGATAGCTGCTGCTGTTATTTCTCGTTTCAAATCATCAATGGTGGCTGGGAGAGGTGGCCGAAACACCATATTCTTAACATACCCCCATAAGAAAAAATCGCAGGGGGTAAGATCAGGGCTTCTTGGAGGCCAGTGATGATGTGCTCTGTCACGGGCTACCTGGCGGCCATCGCCTCGGGTAGTAGATTGTGGAATTTGCAGCTCTCTGCTAGCTCTGCGAGTCGGTTTTCCTGGACTGCGAACAAATGCTTGCTGGATGCGTGCTACATTTTCATCACTCATTCTCGGCCGTCCAGAACTTTTCCCTTTGCACAAACACCCATTCTCTGTAAACTGTTTATACCAACGTTTAATACACCACCTACCAGGAGGTTTACCACCATACTTCGTTCGAAATGCACGCTGAACAACTGTCGTCGATTCACTTCTGCCGTACTCAATAACACAAAAAGCTTTCTGTTGAGCGGTCGCCATCTTAGCATCAACTGACGCTGACGCCTAGTCAACAGCGCCTCAAGCGAACAAATGTACAACTAAATGAAACTTTATAGCTCCCTTAATTCGCCGACAGATAGTGCTTAGCTCTGCCTTTTGTCGTTGCAGAGTTTTAAATTCCTAAAGTTGTGGTATTCTTTTTGAATCACCCTGTACTGTTATGAAAACTTTTCCCAGTACATAGCGCAAAATAGGAAATTTGATATTACGCCGTTCCGTGACGGTCGAGAGAAACGGCCAATGTAAGCGGACCTGAGCAAAAAATATAGATAAATTCAATTAATGATTATTGTCAAAGGATCTTGTGGTTATTATCAAATGATACGATCCGGTCTCATACTGCAGTTAAGTACCGCTTACACATTTCAAAAATGTCTTACATGTTATCCTTATGTTACGGTACGGAGAAACATGTTTGCTTACCTTACAACAGCCAGACGAAGAAAAGGCCACAGAATCTCGAGAATAAACGGAGTGCATTATCATTTGTTTTACAACAAAGGATACACAGAGTTCGTCTCCATTTGGTCTCCTTACCAAAAGAGTCTGAGCAACGTTTTTATTAGGATTTTAATTCTAAACGTACTTTACACAGAAAACAAAAACATAAATTCATCACATATCACAGTATTAATACGCATCTCTTGGAACATTTTCATATTACACTTTAGCCGGTTGTAAAAGTACATATGGGAAATGCTTAAATGCATTTCATAGTTATCATATTTAACGCTAGAGTACAGATCTTGTCACTAGGTGCTAAAATTTGCTGTACAGCTCGTACGGGAGTCCGCTTTTGGTCCCGAAAAAATAAGATTTTTGTGGCGTACAGCAGTACTGTATTCTAAATTATTTTGTAGTAAATCGTCCTGGAATTTTATGCCAGTTGTTTCCTGTGTCGGTTACTCATGATCTACTACAGATATTTAAGTATTTGTATTCAATATCAAAATGTTTCTTCATGGAACCCATTTTTCATGTTCATTTCCTTTATATTTCCGGTGGGGTGTCTAATGCTTCTCATTAAAATGAGTGTTTCTAGTTAATATCATATTTCAAAGCCGCACTAAAATTGTAGGTCTTCTTTAGACAGGAAAACACACTAAGGAATGAAGTTATCATGTACTTACAAACCTTCGTCATTACCGAAGCTACCCATGTGGTAACAGGAAGAAGACTTTATTTTGAACACACTAACGCAGACACGTGGTGCATTAAGTGCAATCTTTTTATGTTTAAATTTTCTACTTCGAAGCTCTACCTGAAGTCAAATGTTCCTCTCAATTTACTCTTCATTAGAAAAGTCTTTTTCACTTTTTTACCGCCGTTGAGCTACACCCGCTACCGCAACGTACCTTAGAAGCAGCTCTGTCATTAAAATATATGTTCGTGAATGGACCAGCAACGGGTGTTATTCCACATCAGGAGGAGATGGCGTCAGGGTATTGTGATAATTAATGTTCTATTTGCATACTCATTCTGCGAGACAATTACCTTTCATTAAGAATGGAAGCTGTGAGGAAAGCATTTTCACTTTTGTTGCGCTAGCCTCTTAAAATATGATTTAAACTACGTCCACGTCCCAAGTCTACATTCTTGAGCTATATATGTAGATCTGAAATTTTTTGGAGCCATTTCCATTTGAAACACTACTGACACTTCGAGAATAAAGCGAATTATCATAGGTTACTTTTGGGGTGTGATAACAATTGGAGAGATTATTTTTTCAGGGGCATTACTGTGGCATTTTGTTAGCTAACATCCTCGCCAGATGTATTTTGGAAAGTATTTGAGACGTGAAAGAAAATACCGGCCTCACAGTTACATATCTTTTATCCTCACCTTTAAGTAGGCATATCTCTCTTGGAAAGCATTTCGCCCCGAACGACCATATGGCTTTTTCTGCTCTTCTCCGCACAGTCACAGGTCTTTTATCTTCACCTTTAAGTGGACATGCCTCTTGGAAAGCAGTTTCCCCTGTGCGTCCATATGACCTTTTGTGCTCTTCTCAGGTTAAGGATTCTTTTCTGAAATTTGTTCCCTATTCAGAAAAACGACCCTGCATAAACGAGCGATGTGTGAGACCGAAAGAGAATAAGAGAGTTGACTTCACACGTTTAAATATGTTATAATGAGATGTTTTTCATTCGTAATATCGAATATTAATTGAATAAATTTGTAATTTTCGAGCTACTGGGATGAAACAGACATTAATGAACAGTGGATCACTTTTGAGTTGTGTGCTCCAATATTTTGTCATGGGCTTATAGGGAGGCTTTGGAAGCGAAAGTCTCTGTAATGATAAAACTGCCGGCCAGTGTGGCCGAGCGGTTCTAGGCGCTTTAGTCCGGAACCGCGCTACTGCTACGGTCGCAGGTTCGAATCCTACCTGGGGCATGTATGTGTGTGATGTCCTTAGGTTAGTTAGGTTTAAGCAGTTCTAAGTTCTAGGGGACTGATGACCTCAGAAGTTAAGTCCCATAGTACTCAGAGCCATTTGAACCAATGATAAAACAAATATTTTTTCCAAACTGAAAACAGAACGAACTTAATAAGAAACCGTTTTATATGGATTGTGTATTAAGTGGCTAGGGCATGTCCGTAGCATTTTTCAGTATCATAATTCACAAATATGGATAAAAAATGGCATATCATGTCACTTGCTTTATGACTTCAAGCATTGCGAAGCTGAAACACGGCCATTAATTCCACGGATTGCTGAAATTAAAACATCATGCGAACAAGTATCCCGATACGGGATGCATAATACCACAATTTTGTTTGTACATCGACAACAAGTGTTACATGAAACGTTGTCATTAATAAACAGGGCCAAGGACGTTTGCATTTTATAGTATGCTAAGCTTTTCGGCGCTCTACGTTCCTGGAAACTAAGTGAAGTTTGTTGCGTTTGTGTTATTTTACGTAAAGCATTTAGCGTATTTTAATAGAAGTTGTAAATGAAACTACGTATCTGTACAGATTTTGCTTATTGCAAGTCTCTGTGCGAGAGCAGAAGAGGCCAGTGTCGAATATCGATACGATACATTCGTATCGAACGGGTCTGATAAGCGCAGGTCGCCGAAACCCCACAGGCCAATGGCTAACAAACAAGAGAAGATGCCGACAGAGTCGTCTGCGTTTATAATACTTAATTATTCTACACTGCGTTATCCTAATTGTGTTAAATGTGAAACTGTAAATCATTTTATGTCCATCTACCGAAATATGAAATCTATTCCCTGTGCCATCTGTTAACAGTGCAGAAATTAAACTGTTCGATAACGCAAGAGTATTCTGTATCTTGTGTGTGTGTGTGTGTGTGTGTGTGTGTGTGTGTGTGTGTGTGTGTGTGTGTGATTACATGTGAAGAACGCAACAATGTAAATTCACATGAATTTTACTACGGCTGAAACTGATTTATACGTTTAACGAGGGGTAGAAAAAACATTACTTATAACTGATGAATTACTTAGAATTCAGATTTAAATACGGTAATACACATCGTATTTTTCACTGGAAAAGAAACTGTTCAATGGGTCTACAACTGTAAATTTTAGAAACGACGAAGATAGAATCTAGTATTAAAAGATAAAATATATTCGGTTCCGATTTGGAGAAAGTAGATGCTGTATTGTAATTTGACACTTTGCGCTGTACAAACAACAAAGTTACACTATTAAAGAGAAACTAGATTATATTTAATTTGATCCTGCTTTAAGGAAATCAGATAATTTGGCTTGTTCCACTTTTCCTGCATTAACTGCATATACCTTATTTTGCAAACTTATTAATGAATATGGAGCTTTTTCATCACAAGTTCTCTCACTGATATAACGCCTACATACATCTATTGCACTGAACCCTGGACCTAGTTTTGCCGTTTCTAGATCTCCAACTGCATCACTGTCACTTTCATGTGGTACACCTTATTGATCATAATCGCGTTGTAGGCACACATCAACAACAAACTCCTCATCCTGTGGTTCGCAAACAAGGCGAGATTTTCATCAACATGTACAAAACTGTTGAAATTTGTACCCTTTACTAGAGCTAGCTTATTAGCGGGCACTTCACCGTCTCCTTCGTCATCATCATCATCTACAGCAGTCTCTTCCACTAATGCACCAGGCACCAGCTTCACGGAAGAAAATGTTGATTGTGGAGAATGAAAGCAGCTGCCGAGCAGCCGAAACAGATTGCACGACTCGTAGTAAGTTAACGGAGAGATTTTAATTTCCTGCATCGGTCAGTGCTATCACATGTTGAACAAGGTTTTTTTCCTGTAATGCATCTTGGAATTTGCAATAATGCCCGAATCAAACGGCTGTGGAACACTGGTACAGTCTGGAGAGAAAGGTTCCACCTACTTGGATTGGACGTGCTGCACATCGGTCCATAAGAAGAATGATAATCTTTTTTTTTCTTTATCATTTTAATGGTCTGTTTTTTTTTATCCACTGTTCCATTACAATCATAGTCTTCAAAGAATTTTTATTACATAGGTATTCTTAGGTTTTGTCTTTACATCTCTGAAATACCTCAGATTCTTAGATTTTTCCTGTCACAGGTGAAGGAACTTTATCAAATCCATCTACATTCGTGACGAAAAATACTAGCATGCGAATTTTACTTTTCTTCACTTTTGCGCTAAAGTTTCATTACGAAGCAGACTGTAGAATAAACCGGTCTCGTCACTGTCGTAGGTTTTGAGACGGTAATCCCTTAAGATACCCTGCAGAACCTCACCTATCCAGTGTTGCACCGTTCCGTCGTCTACAGCTTTCGATTCACCGGAAATTTATCTCCCTGTGAGTCCATGACCATCTTTATATCCTTGTAACATTCTGAAGCCTTGAAATGAGCAGTAATGTTCATACTTCTAGCTAAATCTATCGCCTTTGCTATCACCATATCGTCACTGATCTGGAGAACAGCAGCCTGTGTTTGCTGGAACGATGTAAAATGTTCCTTTTCCAAATCTATAATCTCCCTTCTTACCGACGACTGCGTTTTGTTGATTTTGCACTCTGTTTTAAGAACTCGTTCAGAATACTTTTTCTTCTGCTGATGAATATACATAGTGTGAAGTAATTTCAGATTTTCTTTTGCGTTCATTAGCATCCACCTCTCGTATAATTTCACTTTCTGACTGTTTCGTTTTCTGTTCTCCACGACTAGTCGAAAGCGACTGAGTTATTGAACTATTCTCCAGCAATAAAATCAGATATCAACTTTTAACTTCTCGGTTGTTACCACAAAAGATATTCTCGAATCGAAAATAACATTTTTTTGTTTCCATGACGCACGCTCTGCTTAACCGTCTCTTTGTCCCATGTCTCCGCGGCGCAGTACGCTCGCTGTATTTGCTTACTTCAGCAAGGTAAGGAAAATATCACTGGCTGCTTTTCAGACAATAATGCTCATTACAATTACACATAACTGCATTCATTTCACCGGAATTTCTTACGTATAACAGCGAATTACTTAAAACTGCATTGCGGTGTATATAAAGTCTAAATAAATAACACAATTTTAAATTATATTTTGCCGGGACCGAAAAAACTATACGTATAAATAAGAATTACGCAGAACAGACGTACATATAAATCAAGTTCGCTGTATATGCGAAGAGTGAAAGCAGTATTTGTATTTTCTTTCTTTCTTTCTTTCTTTCTTTAGTGTTGGTAATGTTGAAAGACGGAAGAAATGAAATAAGGAACATCCCTAGAAAACTGATTTACGTTTACTAACACTTTCCAGTGATCAAAGCAATTCCAACCGAAAATAAGAAGAGAATACTGCAAGTTATATAATTTTATTTATTTATTTTTACGAAGATATAGATATCTATCAGCAATAAAATTTATAAAAGCCAAAAATCCCTAAAAATTATGTCGTCTGCAGTGCATGATTTATGGAATGTCTTTGGAGCAGCGAAAATAGATAATCTCTGAACGTTTCTGTCAATACTGAAAATTCAGTAGGAAGAAAAGAGAATGTTTAATGACCGAAACATTTGCACTAACTGGCCTAACTCAAAGAGAGATTAAAGAAGCTGTGATAGTGGGTGAAGACAACAGATATCAAATGTACTTGCAAAGAACGTTTGCGGAAGAAAGTATCTTTAGACAGTGAACAATCCGAACCAACGTAATAAGCACTCAGTGAGCACTCCCACGGCATTTACCTGCTCACTGCTACAGCACTGGCGTATGATGTGATGGCAAAATATAACGCAACACTAGGGTTACAAGGCTAACGTCGCAATCATTTCTTCGTTGCTTGTGTAGTTAGGTACTTACTAAGTTAGCGGCCGGCCTTTGTGGCCAGGCGCTTTAGTCTGGAACCGCGCGGCCTTCTTCTGTCGCAGGTTCGAATCCTGCCTCGGGCACGGATGTGTGTAATGTCCTTAGGTTAGTTAGGTTTAAGTAGTTCTAAGTTCTAGGGAACTGATGACCTCAGATGTTAAGTCCCATAGTGCTCAGAGCCATTTGAACCATTTGAACTAAGTTAGCCACATGAACCGGTGTCGGCTCATAGCCTCACTCTTAGCCTTTTACATTGGTCTCTATCCCAGGTAATGTTCTCGTGGGCCTCCTGGATCTCCAGGTCTGCCTCCAACCATCCACATCGGTTGTGGTCTACCAAGACTATCGTTCCCTGCGGCTTCCATTCTAGCATTGCTTTCACTATCCGCTCTTTTCTTCCCAGTAAATGTCACTGCCATTCAATTCTTCTGTTTTTTATTACAATTGTCACAACCGATCCATTCAGCAGCTTGTGGATTTCTATATTTTTTCATTTTTCCAAAACTTTCATTTTCTGACATGGTTCCAAAGGTTTTTCTTAACAACCTGTTTTCGAGGGCTACAAGTTTTCTCTTCACCTTTTGGTCAGTGTCCATGCTTCAACGACAAACTTTAATGCTGATCGCACAATTTTCATGTACGCGTGTTGCTATTGTTTGTAGTAATTCGCTGCTGAATACTTTGCCCATTGTGAACAGACACAACTCTGTGGATTTTACCCGGCTCATTATCTCTTCCTCCATTGCATTGACAGTACTTCCTAGATTTGTAAAGGACCTAGTTCAAATCAAATTGCTCTGAGCACTATCGGACTTAACATGTGAGGTCATCAGCCCCTTAGAAATTAGAACTACTTAAGCCTAAGTAACCTAGGGACATCACACATATCCATGCCGGAGGCAGGATTCGAACCTGCGACCGTAGCAGTCGCGCGGTTCCGGACTGAAGCGCCTAGAACCACTCGGCCACCGAGGCCGGGAAAAGGACCTAGTCCTCTGAAATTCTGTATCTTCTGTTGTCAGCGATCTCTCCTTTCGTCTCTCTTTTTACAATAGTACACTTTTTTACCTTGATTGATGCGCATACCAAATGTTTGTGGCGGCTTCATTAGCGGCGTAGTTGTCATTAGTTCGTCTTCCTCCTCCGATATTACGACAGTACCAAAGATAAACGCTTTCAATTTCACAATGCCACCCACATTTACACCTCTTCCTGTAGATGACGCTCGTTTTAGGATCTTTTCTAATATCGAGTTAAATAGGCTAGGGAAGATGCAGTCTCCCTGATTGAGAATGCTTCCATTGCAAAATATTTACACTTCCCGTATTCAATCTGCACCTTGTATTTCGTTTGCTCACTGCACATTCTCGTTATCCTGACTAGCTTTGAAGTTACCGCCGATTACTCCATTACCTTCCATTTGCTTTCTCCGTGGACACTGCCACAGGCTTTCTTGAAACGTGTAAGTATACATTCTTATCAAACATCGGCATCTTTTCTATTAGTTGTCTGATAACGAATATTCGAACCGTCGTGGACATGCCTTTCCGAAATCCGGCCTGGAAAATTATTTTTATACCCGCAAAATACGTGTAGATAAGGAATTTTCGACAAAATTAAATAAAAGAGAAATTATAATTCCAATCAGGTTAACGTGAAATGCAGTTCACACGCTGTCCGGTAGTAGTAATTTGCTTAAGCATGGTTATCAACTGTAATTAAAATCACTGAATTCCCAATAGCAAATTTTGTTGTTCAAACGAATAAGCAGGTATACTGTATCCCTTTGTAACACTGCTTCAAGACAAATGCTACGAAATAACATTCAGTTTGCAGATCAGCTCTCTGTTATCATGAGGCATGCAGAATAGCACACGCTTCGCTGCTGGTTTCATTAATTTATCCCTGTGGTAAGAACTTCTGCACAAGTTCTTTCGTTGAAAAATTGTGAAGTAGGTTTCACGGCTGTATACACGACGGATAACACTTTACGGTGTGGCATTCACGGCTACGTGGCGGCCGCAGCAACCCGTGTGCTCTGTGAGGCCGGAGCCCCTACAAGTTCCCGCCGTGTAGCCGGGCCCAGGATGTGTTCCCAGGTTCCACCTGCCGCCCCCGTCTGCACCAATTTCCGCCCACCAGCTGCACAGCTCGGGCTTCACTGCCAGCCACAGAGTGCGTGCGCCAACTCCGCCTTGCCTCGTGCTTCATAATTTTCTCTTTCCTGTATACTGTAAAGTTCTCTGTACTTGCCATATGCAAGCAGGTAAGCCTGCCCACGGTAACGAATCACAGAGCTCGCCATTTACAATAGGTAAGCGATCTCAAGGTAACGCCAGTAAATGGTGTTCTCCGTTCTACAGTAAAAAGAAGTGACAAACGTCATGGAATACCTCCTAATATTGTGTCAGACCTCATTTTGCCCGACATAGTGCAGCAAGTCGATGTGGTATGGACTCAAGTCACTGGAAGCCTCCTGCCGAAATATCGAGCCATACTGCTACCAATAGCTGCGAAAGTTTTGCTGGTGCAGGACTATGTCCACGAAATGACGTCTCAATCACGTCCCATGAATGTTCGATGGCTGGCCAGACCATTCGCTCGAGTCGTGCTGGGTGTGCTTCAAACAATCGCGAACAGTTGTCGCCCGACGATGTGGACTGTTGTCATCCACCAAAATTTCATCGTTGTCTGGGAACATGAAATCCATGAAGAGCTGAAAAAGGCTCCAAGAAGCCGAACCTAACCATTTCCAGTCAATGTTGAATTCAGTGGGACCAGAGCGGCCAGTCAGTTCTATATAAACGCAGCCCATACCATTACTGAGCCACCAAAAATTTTACAGTGCATTCTTGGCAACTTGGGTCCATGATGAACTATGACATCAACTCTTAACAACTGAAATCTGGACTAACCTGACCGTACGGTGGTTCTCCTGTCCACCCGATATGGTCACGAGCCTAGGAGACGTGCTTCAGGGATGTCGTGCTATTACAGAAGGCACTAGCTCCAGTCGTCTGCTGCCATAGCTCATTAGCGCCAAATTTCGTCCTGTGTGGTAACAGATTCGTTCGTCGTACGTTCCACATTGATTTCTGTGGTTATTTCACGCAGTGTTGCTTGTCTGTTGGTGCTGAGCCGGCCCATGTGGCCGAGCGGTTCTAGGCGCTCCAGTTTGGAACCGCGCGACCGCTACGGTCGTAGGTTCGAATCCTGCCTCGGGCATGGATGTGTGTGATGTCCTTAGGTTAGTTAGGTTTAAGTAACTCTAAGTTCTAGGGCACTGTTGACCTCAGAAGTCCCATAGTGCTCAAAGGCATTTGAACCATTTTTTTGTTGCGAACGCCGTTGCCCTCGGTCGTTATATGAAGGACGTTCGGTACTACCTCGTCCGTGCTGAGAGGCAGTGCATGAAATCTGGTAGTTTCGGCACATTCCTGACACTGTGGATCTCGGAATATTGAACTGCCTAACGATTTCCGAAATGGAATATTCCATGCGTCTAACTCCAACTACCATGCCGTGATCCAAGCCTGTTAATTCACGTCGCGCTGTCATAATCACGTCGGAAACCTTTTGACACGAATCACCTGCGTACAAATGACAGCTCCGCTAATGCACTACACTTATATGCCTTGTGTACGCGATACTACGGTCTTCTGTATACGTGCATTCGCTATCCCATGACCTTGTCGCTTCAGTATATGTAGACGTGTTGCACACCGGTTGGCTGTCCTAGAAGAATCGCAAAACACACAAACGTGCTGCCGGAATCGACATCCCACTAATACATTCAAACATATCAGCCTTGCAAAAAGGTGTCACGTGACTCTGCATGTTGAGAGGCAGTCATTGATACCTGGAAAATATGGAAAGTTGATGGAGGTATGAGTAGGAAGTCTCTGAAATGAATTGTAAGTCATTTATTATTTTATAATTCTACTTTTTACGTTTGTTTTTCTTTGACTAGCGAACCTGAGACGAAGAATTAAAAATATGGATCTCAGAGTTAAAAAAATTGCTTTGCCCTAATTTATGAAGTTTTGGCTTTTACAATCACAACCCTTCTTTGTTTATCGAAAAAAAAATTTACCAGGAATACGAAAGCTGGAATAAGAACAAATTTCGATGCTAATTTTGTGTTCCCTCATCGTTATTACATGGCTTTAGTGGTCTCGTACAAGTCACATCACCTGCTGATACGTTGTTGCGCAGCGAAAATTACACAAGCACGCGGTCGGAATGTAAATATTTAGCGACTGCTAACGAAACTTCGAACAACAACTCTGTTGCATGGTACGATGAATTTTGTGCGCTCCTACCCCGCCCCAAAGTTCGCAATATTTCCCCAGTGCACCTTTAGTGTAGACGCATTCACGGTTGAACGACGTGTGTTTGTAGATACTGCATCATATTTATACTTGTGCAGTACTCGTCTGAATGTTATTTTAAGTGTAAAATCAGGGTGTCTAAATTGTAGTGCTCTACACTGAATGTAACAGAATTGAAACTTAATTGTTTTATGGTATGCAATTCCTAAGCATTAATGTATATTTCAGGACTGTGATCGGATGGCCATTACTTCATACAGACATATTCAACAATTATAACTGTGAAGCGGGATGACCCTGACGTATTTCCTGGATTCCACCATTTTCATAATCTCGAATTACTAAAACGAAATATAGATTCTAGTGATCCATGGCTAGGCGCCTTTGTAATTGATGATCCGTGAGCGGATAGCTTGTCTGGTGTCTGTCAGGGGAACTGAGTGGTAGTGTACGTGTGTGTGTGTGTGTGTGTGTGTGTGTGTGTGTGTGTGTGTATGGTACTGAGTTGTTTCTGATGGCGAGAGAAGGGGGAGGGTGGGAGACAGTGCCGGAATACAACCTACTCATCTAGTACAGCACGTAGGGTGGCGCCTAGCTTCCAATGGACAAATCGCCATCAGTAATGCCTTACGTATGATTTCGTAAAACACTGCGGACTCATTGCGAATTTGAACCCTGGACATCGGTACTATTTCTGACTATATACTGTTCGTCGACGACTCTCATCCTACTGTAGACCAAATACCTCTTATGTACATTTATTCCACTACTTCTATTCGGGCAGTCTAGCCCCTTACCCATCCTCTCCCCGCCCCACTCTGCCCCAAGCAGAGCGACATCAGATATGCGTGTGTTTGTGAACTAGGCAACCTGTTTTTGTTTTTATTTATTTATTTATTGCTTGTGCTCTTCAGGCATACACCTTCAACGGCGCAAGAAAATCTATCGTAAATGTTTCCTCCAGGAATTTGTTGAGAGGGATCCCGCGCGCTGTCTAAGTTGCAATTACTGGACACAAGCCTCTTCTCAGTGAAAATCGATGACAGTGATAACAATAAAATAATTATTAACGAATAATAACTTCTTCAAAAACAAACTATTATCTAGGATAAACCAAGTTCCTCTTTAAATTCATGTTATGCAACATAAATAGAGGTTCTCCTTTACATACAACGAAAGAAAACATATTGTTGTACACCTGACGCGTTCTGAGAACACAGTAGTGACTGTCCGTGAATAAAATTCCTTATAAATCAAAAGCAGCTCTTCTTAAAAGAAAATTAGAAGTCTCCACCACAACAGAATACTTCAAAATAATAAACCCATGTTGACACAAATGACGCACGCGCCCATTATAAATCCTCAAACACGGCTACGTGGTGCGTTCTGAAATTGGCAGTTAGTTACTTAGTTGTGACATGGAATTGCTTTCGATGACTTAACTTTATGGAACGAACCAGTTTCAATTTCATTTATGTATCATGTATATCTAAATATGTTTACTCATTACGTATTTTCAGTTGAATATATCTTATGGTTAAGAATATTTAAGCAAAACAGTTATGTATGTAACTTTTTGACTCTTCATATGCTACATGACTGTTCTTAAGAACAGGTCTGTGGAATGCACTGAAGTAAAGGCGACAACATTGTAGATATCTGCCATTATATGTTTCTAGACTTTGGGAAAGCTTTCGATGCAGGATTACACTGACGCCAAAAAGGGATTCGGCATATGCCTAGCTATGTTTCTGGTTATAGTGAGAATTTTGGACAGGAAGAACACATATTCCAACATCCATCATCTTTCAGGCACCCACCGGGGTAACCCACATTTCTGGCTTTGATATTTTAGCCGTCTTCAAGGCGAGCTTGTTGCTGAATTACAATTACACAGTTCGTAAGCGCTGAGGATTTGCTGACTCGGCCCTTGTAGAGCGTCCATATAGTTTTAAGTATTAAATTCAGTTCCAAATATTTTATAGCTGCATTTATAAAAATCTCTTTCCCTCAATCCTGCAAGACGACTGACAGTCAGCTGCCGCGTAACTTCGTTCCCGACTATACCTCGGCAAGTGAGTCTGATTTCTGATGGCATATGAGTATGACTGTACAACACCTCTCTCTCAGCTGCAGCTGTCGTCCTTGGGTTATTACGTCGACGCGACTCAAAAATGATTTAACAAAAGCACAGTGGGTCGACAGTGGATCACAGTAACGAATTACAAATAATAAGAAATTCCCTCTGTACCGTTTTGTTTTATTCATAATGACTTGGTCCCTTGCGCCGATATAAATGTTTTTAAAGCACAGTTATGTAGTCGACAATTCGTCAGTCTTCCTACGATAAGGGCAAAGCCAGGAGCAACCAGAATTCGTACCTTTCACTAGTTCACCGTAACCCAGAAGGGAATGAGAAAGATAGAATAACTTCTAAACCAAGCGCCAGCCGAACTCGCCACAGCGATTGATTGTCTTGATCGACATGACTGAGTCTCGTAAACGCAGATATAAAAAAATTCTTGAATGAAGAAAATAATTCCTGAATTATTGTTAGGTCTACAACTTTGTTTCTGCGCTTTTCAAATAGGTGGTAGTAGCTGCAAGTGATAGTACAGGTGGTAGGAGGTAAGTGTCATACAATAAGCTCTGGTATTCGTAAACATAACGCCATCAAAATACACTCATTGTTCAGATAAAACAGAACAACTTGGACGATTAGAGATAGAAGGTTAATATTCGCAGCACAAGTATGTCAGGTATGTTGCATAGAAATGAATAGCATTTCAGTCACTTCGATTCAGCATGTGCCCTATGGTAGGTCGACAAAGCGATCGCCAGTCCATTTTGTTAGTATGCGTTGCCTACAACAGGTGCAGGTATACACTCAGGGGCAAACTTATTATTCTCCTTTGATTGACAGGTCCTTAAGCTATTGTTCTGCTCAAAGGACCCTTCCTTTTGATTTACAGGCACTTAACCTATTGTTCCCCTACCCCCTCCCATTCACCTCCCCCTCCCCCTCAGGAAATCTCCAACCCACCCCTCCCCCTCACTGCTACAGGTACACTTTCAGGTCTGAGTTATTGGAGTAGCCCTCTCTCTCTTATCAATTTCATTTACTACTTAATTAAATTGATCAATTAAATAACCTTTGCCCCTCTGGTAAACCGCAGTCCCCTCTTACCCCCCCTCCAGGAAATTGTTGGGAAAAAGACTCAGTTGATCTGCCATTTGGAGGAAAATTGATTGCTGTGTATGGAATATTGTATAAAAATTTAACAGATTCAGGGCAGTGTATGGAATATATGGAAATTGTAGGAGGGGAAGGATCTCATAACAGGAAAGTAAAGGGTATATTGTTTATTTATAAAAAAAATTCAGTTTGTGGGGTTGGATTTCTCTTGCTCATCATTCTCTGCTGTTTGAAAACATGTTATTCTTGTAAGAAGTAATCACGTGGGGCAAACATCTTGCATTACATTTCGGCACTGTAATCTAGATGTCTTAACCTAATGTTCTGCCCTTTGTCGGCACACAACCTACTGTTCTGTTAAGTGGTCTTCCATGTCACCCAGATTTCCTTAAACTATTGTACCGCCTTTGACACCAAATTAAGCAATTAGTAATGTCCTCCCAAAATTTTCTTATAAGCTTTTCGGATTTCACATGTTATTGAAACCCTTTTATGGCGCATTATTCCTTTCCACCCACGCCTTAAACTATTGTACTACATTTCACATAAAAATTATCCAAATTAAACTATTGTTAAGCACTTAACCTGCTGTTCTGCTCCATGGAATCCACTCACACACACCTTCCCCTTAACTATTGTACCGCTAAGATCACATTGATATAAAAAACTTATGCAAATCATTTAAATTGATATTCTTCAAATGTACGGGGTCGTTCTTTTTTAAATTCACAGCATCCTATTGGTTGGTGAAATTGGTGGAATATAGTTTGAACAAAAGATCGTTAGTAGAAACACATGCCACCACTCGATGCCTGACGCTGATGCCACCGACTCTCCACATGTCGTCAGGAGTCCGGGTGCACCAGTGGCCCCTGCTAAGTGATGACTCAGCTGTCAGGTGCCAAGAAACGCACAGGTGTCCAATCAGGTAATGCAAGCATGAGGTGGTGGCAGCCCTTTTATACTTCACACCTGAGAAATTCCTGAGGCTACTCATGTTGTCATTCAATTCGAATATAATTCGTTTCAGTTTGTTTAAATTTGTTAAAAATTTCTTTAAATTTGTTGAAATTTGTTTAAATTTATTATCTACCTACAGCATTAGTGGCTTAGTGTGGTGTTACCACCACAAGAGGCTGTGCTATCAGTGCTTGTTGAGAGGTCAGTGTTCCATTAGCGAGATTTTAGTGCCAGACATTGGGAGTTTTAATAGCTGTAATACAAGCTCTCATTCAGCTGAGGAGTGCATCCACAGCTCACTGCATGAAGAATCGAAGCGAGCATTAATGCACCAACATATGAAGATGATGAACATGGTCCTGCTAATAAATGCTTTGCATTAAAGATGCATTACATGATGAATGGGAGCATCTGTCTCTGCTGGAACTGTCTATCATTTCCAAAACCAATCTATAGGCTCCGACCACAGAAGAGACAACTGCCTCCGATCCACCAGACCAAAGAACTGACCTAGTTCGCGAGTTCACTGCTAGAGAGCACCGCAATAGGTCACATGATCGTGCAGTTCAGTTCATAGGAGCACATCATCATGATAAAGTCATGTGTTTTTCTCAGCTGCACATCTGCTGCAGCCTGTTTATCTCCCACTGCAGTCTGGAGGGGAAAACTGGTGGGAAAAGGAATCAGCATATCTGGACTGCTAGAGAGAGGAACGACTGTACTTTATTTATTATTGGAACAATCCATTTAGCGACAGGTTTTACCTAGTTTATTTAGTATGATGACACAAAATACTCACCCTGATGTGCTTGGGACACAATATACAGTTCACAGACCTGGAAACTACTCATAAATAATTCAGTACACTGACGTACTCAGACGCAGACAACACGAAAACTGCCTAAATAATCCAGTACACAGCATGCAGATGTGCAAACTACCTGTAGATCGCTGAAATAATGCATGCAAACTTGCTCATAACGCTTAAACACCCGCAAATAATTCAGTGCGCAGACACTTAGTGCATGTAGGAAACACAACTTTTCAGCGACTCGAACCCTGATTCTACTGGATGGGAAGCCTAAGTGCACCCCCAACACATGGAAACTTTCCAGATTCAGGAGAGGAAGGTTAGGTTAGTGTACTTTATTTATTTTGCTTGCGAAACTGACGCAAATATCCCTCCTAATTACGTAAGTAATCACGACGATCGGTCCTAATTACACAACTATATGCATAGCGCTACAGAGAAACGCTTTAGAATTGCGAAAAATAATTATACCAAACAACTGGTATTATCATGCTTGGAAAAAAGTTCGCAGTACCACCCGAAACGGTCGCAAATACCGATCCTAATTACATAATTAATCACATAGATCTGTCCTAATTACACAACTACATGCATAGCGCTGTACAAGGATGGCCTAAAATTGCCATATATCGCTAAAACTGACCATACCATACATCTGGAGTTATCCTACTGGGAAAAAAAATTTCGCAATACCACCGGAAGTCAGCGACAGAAACACCCAAACTCTATCCTACACCTACAAGCTAGAGGGAAAAAGGCTGGAGTATACGGTACGTATCTTTATTCTTTTTGGTGGGAAATACATTCAACTGACTAGATGCTGGTGTTGGACAAAAAGTAGTTTGAAAAAACTGTATTATCTGCAAGCATGTAGCATCTATCCCTGTGTGTCGTCAGAGTTCATTACAAATGCCTACTAAAAATAAACCTACAGCCCAGCTAACCGAAGCCAGTACATGCTATCACAGATGATGAAAAAAGTTCGTCACAATTATAATTACACTTCGAAATTGTCGCAAAAAAGCAGCAATCGTTTTGATTGGGTCATAATGCATCACATGTACTGGGGAAAATCGTCGTCCTAAAAGACTTCAGTTCAACCTGCATTCTCCTCCATGTACAATCACAAACTACAGGATGGAGCTACTCAGCTGACAGTATCGCATCACAGTGCTGGCAGCGGCCGACGCTGATACGATCGCGTTTCGCCAACACAAAATCAGGTATAGTTAAGTAGTAAGTGCTGCACTGAGAAGAGTTATCGATGTCGGTCGGTGAGTCCTGGCACGAAGTCGGCGTTCCAAAACATCCCAAATGTGTTCTATAGGACTCAGGTCAGGACTCTGCGCAGGCCAGTCCATTACAGGGATGTTATTGTCGTGTAACCACTCCGCCACAGGCCGTGCATTATGAACAGGTGCTCGATCGTGTTGAAAGACGCAATCGCCATCCCCGAATTGCTCTTCAATAGTGGGAAGTAGGAAGATGCTTAAAAAGTCAGTGTAGACCTGTGATGTGATAGTGCCACGCAAAACAGCATGAAAAACACGAGCACACCATAACACCAATGCCTTCGAATTTTACTATTGGCACTACAAACGCTGGCAGATTACGTTCACCGGGCATTCGCCACACCCACACCCTGCCGTCGGATCGTAGATTGTGTACCGTTACTCCTCACACCACACAACGTTTTTCCACTGTTCAATCGTGCAATGTTTACGCTCCTTAAGCGAAGGGATGTGTCGTTTGACTTTTACCGGCGTGATGTGTGGCTTATGAGCAGCCGCTCGACCATGAAATCCAAGTTTTCTCACCTCCCGCCAAACTGTCATAGTACTGACAGTGGATCCTGGTGCAGTTTGGGATTTCTGTGTGTTGATCTGGATAGATGTCTGTCTATTACACATACAACCCTCTTCAACTGTCGGCGGTCTCTGATCGTCAACAGATGAGGTTGGCCTGTACGCTTTTGTGCTGTACATGTCCCTTTACGTTTCCACTTCACAATCACATCGGTAACAGTGGATGTTTAGGATGGATGCTTAGGAGTGTGGAAATCTCGCTGATAGCCGCATGATACAAGTGACAGCCAATCACCTGACAACGTTACAAGTCTGTGAGTTCCGCGGAGCGCCCCATTCAGCTCTCGCACAATGTCTAATAACCACTGAGGTCGCTTGTATGGCAGTACGTGGCAGCACAATGCACCTAATATAAAAACGTATGTTTTTGGGTGTGTGGATACTTTTGATCACATAGTGTACCTGTCTAACACGCTTATAATAATTACAAAGGTGATAACTGGTGTAGCCTTATTACATTGTGTAATAAATATGTCGCTGAAAATTCTAACCCATTAAGTAGGCCAAAATGGTTTCCAGGTACAAAAAACAAAGAAATTTTGTTTAGATGTAAAGCACACCAGCGGCAAGACTTCGTAATAGCAATGCTAATGTTTCTGATGCTAATACCAATGAATTACTGTTAGTAAACCCGGTTTTTCCGAAATAACTTTACCAAACAAGACGAAGTAACTATTCCAGAATTCGAAACAAGAATAACTGCCAACATGAGTAACTTACAGGTAGATTTCCTCAGTGTAGGGAAGCAGCTTCCATTATTATAAGTAACACAAAGTCTCCGGTCTAGATTTCTAGATTATATATCACTTACGGTTCCTCTCAGACAAGGCTGGTAAAATATCTTCATATTTAGTTATCAGTACAACAGCTCGATCGTCGAAATATCCTTACCCGAACAGTGGAAAGTGGGACAGATCACTCCAATATCCAACAAAGAAGGTAGGAGTAATCCACTCAATTACAGACGCATATTTGTAACGTGGATTTTCAGTAGGATCTTGGAATATATACTGCGATCAAACATCTGTCGTTCACCAAAGAAGTGTTACAAAAATGGTTCAATGGCTCTGAGCACTATGGCACAATTGTAAAGTGATTTAGATTACATATCTGTATGGTGTGAAAAGTGGCAAGTTATTCTAAATAATGAAAATTGTGAAGACATCCACATGAGTACTAAAAGGAATCCGCTAAATTTCCGTTACAGGAGGAATCACACAAATCTCAATGCCGTTAATACAACTAAACACATGCTGACTACAATTAACAATGACTTAAATTGGAACGGATCGGATAGAAAATTTGCAGACAAACTGAAGACTGACATTTATTGGCAGAATACTTAGAAAACGCACCAGTCTATTAAAGAGACTTCCTACACTACGCTTGTCCACCCTCTTCTGGAGTACTGCTGTTAGGAATACGATACTGGTCAGACAGGACTGACGGAAGACATCAAAAAAGTTAAAGGAATGGCTGCTTGACTTTTACTTTCGATAAACATGGTGGAGAATGCCACAGATATGATAATCTTAAAACACAGTTGTTTTTCTTTTCGACAGGATCTTCTCATGACATTTCAGTCACCAACTTTCTCCTCCGAATGCGAAAATATTTTGTTGGGGCGACCCACATTGGAAAGAATGATCATCATAATAAAGTACGGGTTCACACTGATATATTGAAACCATTTGTTTTTCTCGCGCTGTCCGAGAGTGGAATCTTAGAGAAATAGGTGGAAGGTGGTTCGATGAACCGACTGCCAGACACTTGTGAACTGCCGTTGTAAATGTAAGAGTAGATAATTTGTTGGGTTTTGGCTGTTTCTACGTACAATTACATATTTTACTCAATATTTTCACAATTATAACCAATTAGCCAATGTACAGGACAGCTGTCTTACGCTCGCCAATCTGAAGGCAGCGTCTCCACTTCCAGAATTTTTAGTATCTCTCAGCCTGAAGCGTTAGTATTATCCGTAAGGTGGTGCTGTCTAGTCGAATGATCTGAAATAATGGTTAGTCATATCGACCCTCTCGTCAGGTCACCCCAGTTTCTCCCTAACAGCTGCATGAAGGAGGTCAGTGCCATCATCCAGCAACTACAGCCGTTGAAAGTTTCATGCGTATGTCAAAAACATGCTTCATTCTTCACCATAACTTAGCGAATACGCGCATGAATACATTAATCAACTCTGGATATAGCGGAGAGTGGTTTCCTAGAGATTAATGTACGTAGGAACACATGTTTTTTTTTATTTGTCCTTCCTTTGGACTGATGGTCCACTGGAATTCGGAGGTTTAATTACCCAATAAAATGAAACACCTTCAGCCGTCGTTCTGATGTTATTTTATTACCCTTTGCAACCAATTTCGATGATTCAGTACACCATCTTTCGGTTTTAACTGACGCTGAGATAATCAACTCCAATCGCATACACGATCCTGTTCGTACCCAATATCTATGAACTGGGTTCCGCAGAATACCGTAAAAACTATGGTTACATACAAAGCATCGCTTTTACAGTATTCTACGGAAGCCAATTCATAGATATTGGGTATGAATAGGATCGTGTATGCGATTGGAGTTTAACACCTCAGCGTCAGTTTAGACATGAAGGTGGTGTATTGAATCGCCGAAACTAGTTGCAATACCATAACATAACATCAGGAGGACAGCTGCAGATGTTTCATTATATTACGTTATGTTGTTTTGGTCGGTATTTCCACGTCCTGATTGATTTTAGAATCATTTAAACGAATGCGTATCCCTCCATGTTCTGCAGTTTTTGTTGTTGTTAGACGTGAGGTAGTGTTGCGCGCAGTATTTGTAAATACATCGGTTTCTACACATTTAAGTGCTGTGAGATACATTGAAGGTATTTGTAATCTTTGTTAATTGTGCAGTTACAGGTATCTGTAGTGAGTAAAATACAGCAAATTTTTAGATACTAGACCAACATGTACCTGGAAACAGGAGAAGGTCCTTAATCATGGAACATATGATACTTGCAAGTGACTAGAATTTCTTTAATGTTTGAGCAACGTTATCTATCTTGAAACTGGCAATCTGTGTTATTTTTACAGTGGATACTGTTTCAAAATACATCAGAGGCCTTCGAAATTTTCCCCTTGAGCGCATTGCTGCAGCATAACGTCACGTAGCGCGACTTCGATGCAGGTATGCAAGTACCGGCGTAAAGACAAAGACTAATATGGAATTCGTGTGTGCAGCATATGTGTTCAATACCACCACTGTGGAATGGTTCGTCGAGTTCCATGCTCTTCGCGATTCGACACAAGACTCTGGTCGTGGTCGATCTGAGAGACCAGCCAACTCTGGTGAGAGACACTCGAGCACATGCCCTGTAGTCCTCGTCTTTCCCCATGCGATTATCGCGCCTTCCGTCCCTTAAAAAAAAGTATTGAAGTGTCGATGATTCCTCTCGGAAGTGGATGTTCATCAGGCAGTTACGGCATTCTTCATATAAGAAGAAATGGTGTTTTACAAATTGGTTATCATCAACTGGTGCATCGATGGGCTGATTGCTTCAATGCTCCTAACCATACCGATTCTGGACTGTACGTCCTTTGACCAGAAAGTTTTTGATCGCCTCTTATCTTAACTTATAACTCATTTTCGATAATACTTCCGCTTAATTTGACTTGGCGATTACAATATTGGTAAATTAAAGTTGATTGAGGAAGTTATACGACGATGGAGATAACAGTTTTGGTAAGTCAACGTTGATTGAAAAGTTACAGGGGGCAAGCAAAATTGTTATATGCCCTTATGTTCCGAATTGGGCTTTGTATGGTTCTAGTCAAAGATACATACTGTTATACTGTTGGATAAGTTCGAGTAGTTCAAATGGCGCCCACATTCATATATTTTTAAGGGTATTTTTGAGGTCCGTTCGGTAACAGTGAATGTTAAGAACCACTCCAGCCTTACTATTGTTCATAGCTCTTCGCCAAAATTTACTGCAAATGAGCTTACTATAGGAGATGAGGCAGTGAGGAGTTATTTGCATGTTTGTGAGACTGCGGCTGGATGCTAGTAAGACATGCAACTGGTGACAATATCACTAAACAGATCGCTATTCCCATGGAATTATGTGAGATGAATTAATGAAGAAGGCGAGCATTGGGAACCACAGTAGTCTCGAATCATAATAGGGGAAGGGCGGGGTCTTATGAAGAATGAAAACATGAGTCCATAGGTCACATGGACATGTTATAGAAGCGTTTGATCTAACTACCAAATGAAACTCAGGGTTACTTTGGTTACATTTAAATTTATTACAGGAAGTAAAGACGCTAAGTAGACATGGGTTGAATTGACAGTCAGCACAGAACGCACAATTTTGCAATAAAATTCACAAAAGGACACGTTGCTGGACGTGTGCATACTGAATAAAGTTATTAAAAGTGGCCACGTAGATAACATACCCAGAACCTTATATTAAAGCCCCAGTTCTCTCCACTAAGCACATAGTAAGTCAAGTGGTCTGTCAATGTGCATTCACTCAGGCCAAACAAACATAGAAATGAGTAAGCTCGCAGCCGCCTCATCAGGATATGCAACTTCTTTGTATTCTGACCGTACTCGTTCTGCCATAGTGGGTGACTAAAGTGGTGGCTGCAGACTCTGAGTCCAGCCACAGCACATGCGATGGAGTTCAAACTCTGCAAGTCAAAGGTGGAGATGGCTACAAGGCTCCCAGAGAATAAGTGTTGTACTGTGCTCCAAAAGTAAGAGTCATCTCTGTTGGCCTCCCACAGTAGGAGTGTTCTCTGCTAGGTGCTAGAGAAATGGTGCCGGTTCTCCCACTTACAAGATCCCTACCCAATTACAGTGAAGACTGCGTGTTCTCACCAATGGTAAATTCAGAAACATATTACAAAAATTTCCTTCTGTATGTATTTTGATCTGCTGAGCCAATGATGTAAACTGTCTCTAAAAGTTGAGACAGAAGATCAGAGTTCTCTCCCACCAAGAGCGTGATTTTCCATTCTGACCAATGGGAATTTTGGAATGTACGCACTTGCAAGCCCTCCCCACTCGCGAGAACCAATCAGAGCTCGTTTGACATGTTTGATTAAGAATATGTGGCTGCTTCCTTCTCACCATGGAGTCATTCCTCGCGTGCGAAGCATGTCGTGTTTTTTCCACTCTGCAGATCTGAATCTTTGTAAAACTCATTCTTAAGGATACATGGTACATACACTCCTGGAAATTGAAATAAGAACACCGTGAATTCATTGTTCCAGGAAGGGGAAACTTTATTGACACATTCCTGGGGTCAGATACATCACATGATCACACTGACAGAACCACAGGCACATAGACACAGGCAACAGAGCATGCACAATGTCGGCACTAGTACAGTGTATATCCACCTTTCGCAGCAATGCAGGCTGCTATTCTCCCATGGAAACGATCGTAGAGATGGTGGATGTGGTCCTGTGGAACGGCTTGCCATGCCATTTCCACCTGGCGCCTCAGTTGGACCAGCGTTCGTGCTGGACGTGCAGGCCGCGTGAGACGACGCTTTATCCAGTCCCAAACATGCTCAATGGGGGACAGATCCGGAGATCTTGCTGGCCAGGGTAGTTGACTTACACCTTCTAGAGCACGTTGGGTGGCACGGGATACATGCGGACGTGCATTGTCCTGTTGGAACAGCAAGTTCCCTTGCCGGTCTAGGAATGGTAGAACGATGGGTTCGATGACGGTTTGGAGGTACCGTGCACTATTCAGTGTCCCCTCGACGATCACCAGTGGTGTACGGCCAGTGTAGGAGATCGCTCCCCACACCATGATGCCGGGTGTTGGCCCTGTGTGCCTCGGTCGTATGCAGTCCTGATTGTGGCGCTCACCTGCACGGCGCCAAACACGCATACGACCATCATTGGCACCAAGGCAGAAGCGACTCTCATCGCTGAAGACGACACGTCTCCATTCGTCTCTCCATTCACGCCTGTCACGACACCACTGGAGGCGGGCTGCACGATGTTGGGGCGTGAGCGGAAGACGGCCTAACGGTGTGCGGGACCGTAGCCCAGCTTCATGGAGACGGTTGCGAATGGTCCTCGCCGGTACCCCAGGAGCAACAGTGTCCCTAATTTGCTGGGAAGTGGCGGTGCACACCCCTACGGCACTGCGTAGGATCCTACGGTCTTGGCGTGCATCCGTGCGTCGCTGCGGTCCGGTCCCAGGTCGACGGGCACGTGCACCTTCCGCCGACCACTGGCGACAACATCGATGTACTGTGGAGACCTCACGCCCCACGTGTTGAGCAATTCGGCGGTACGTCCACCCGGCCTCCCGCATGCCCACTATACGCCCTCGCTCAAAGTCCGTCAACTGCACATACGGTTCACGTCCACGCTGTCGCGGCATGCTACCAGTGTTAAAGACTGCGATGGAGCTCCGTATGCCACGGCAAACTGGCTGACACTGACGGCGGCGGTGCACAAATGCTGCGCAGCTAGCGCCATTCGACGGCCAACACCGCGGTTCCTGGTGTGTCCGCTGTGCCGTGCGTGTGATCATTGCTTGTACAGCCCTCTCGCAGTGTCCGGAGCAAGTATGGTGGGTCTGACACACCGGTGTCAATGTGTTCTTTTTTCCATTTCCAGGAGTGTATAAATGGTGGAAAATCGAAAATTTTTATGACTTTATCAAATTCTATAGTCTTTCCTGATTACATTGATGTATACATTATAGGGTATCAAATGAAAAATGACCTATATATACAAAATTTTAAAGTTACGGTCATCTAAGCCGCTATGACCACTTTATTTCCGTTTCCAGCTGTTATACGTATGGCACATTGTATATGTTGGTGACAGTGCAGGTTTCTAGTGTCTGTAAATGATTATCTTTGCTAGTATTTATTTTTGTTTCCCTCAAGCAGTTTGTTCACGTGTTATTGAATGTTTGTTGGCCAAGTTTTATACATATTTGTGGAGGTACATATCCTTTAGTGTGCAATAAATACGAACTATGCCACACGTCAAGAAATTCAATAAAAGGAAATTCCGTGGTAACCAGTTCACAAACAAAGCAAGAACACTGTTGACAATAACCCATGTATCAGATCTTCAGGGAAGAAACTCCCACATGGCACACCTCCTGGTGATTCAAATTTTTGTGTTCACAGTGACGCTGTTTATAGTGAATTTGTTGTTGTTGATGTGGGCATCTTAGTTTCTTTGATAAATGAAGTGGCGAAATGTAAGCAATGTGATGCTGTAGGCCGTCTGGGAGTAACTGAACAACAAGGTTGAAGAAAGGGCTTAGCGTCAAAATCAGTTGTTCTGTGTAGATCCTGCAATAAATCTACCTCGAAAATGACTTCAGACATTGTACATAATTCATTTGACATGAATTTGAAGTTAGTGTATGCAATACATGCAACAGGAAAAGGAGAAAAGGCTGCTCAAACGTTTTGTGGTTTGGTGGACCTTCCTCCTCCAAGCAGTAGGTTCAGCAAGTACATAAAAATACTTTTAGGTGCCTTGACGGTTGTATCTGAAGCATCTCTGAAACGTGCAGTAGAAGATACTATAAATATCAGTTGAACCAGGAACATTGTTATCGCACTTGATGGGACATGGCAACGTCGATGACGTCGTTCCTTGATTGGTGTCTTAAGTTCTACTTGTCTGGAGAATGGAAAAGTTGTTGATGTTGAGTGATTAGCTAAGTATTGCCACACTTGCCATGGTAATACTGAAGGACGTATTGAACATCGGTGTTCTAACAATTATGATGATTACAATGGAGGTATGGAGTGTGATGGAGCTGTAAAAATATTTCAGAGTTCGGTGCCCTTTATAACGTTAGATATACGAAGTACTAGGCGATGGGGACTCTAAAGCTTCCAATAAATGAGTTCAATGTGCAGATTTTTTGCAGTCGTGGACTGGGTGTTATGTTGTCTTCATCATCCTTACATTATCGTCACCGACACGCAAGTCGTCCTGTGTGGCGTCGACTAAAATAAGACTTAACCCGGTGGCCGAACGTCTCCGGATTGGGCTTCCAAGCTAACAATGCCACACGATCATTTCATTTGCTTTTATTGTGAATCATTTTTTCCTGCCCAATTTTATGATTCTGGGTCAATAGGAAGTAAGCAATAGATTTTGATGAGTGAGTTTGCGAGTGTCAAAAAATGTGACGAAATCTGCCGTACCTTTTGATTACTTTTACTAAGAAGCTTAAATGTATTATATCACAAAGAGACTGTAAACCATAGTATGCGACATAAATTTCGACTTCATACCTCTACCCGTCCTGAGATAGAAAAAGAGTCATAACAGACAGTCAGAATATGAATTGATGGTGTGGCACTGCTGGCCACGAGGCCCCATCTGGGGAACTTCGGCGACCAATTGCAAATCTTAGGTGACGCCACATTGGGCGACTTGCTTGTTAGTGATTATATGATGACGACGACAACACAATACCTAGTCCAACAGCAGAGAAAAAGGTAGATGGAAAAAAATCGGTCCTAAATAGTAAGGCTATGGCGATGCTGAGCCACTTTTTCTTCCCACTGGGAATTCTGACATCCTGAGGTCACTGCCCAAGTGTTGACGTAATTCTTCTCAGTAGTATCATTGCTATTAACCATGTCGTCACCATCTTAAACTGTGCCAAGCAACACGCCTTTCCAGCTCTTCTACCCCTTCCTTACATCCAGTCAGCCCTAGAGCAGTATGAAATAAAGACCAAGATGGAGGAAATTGCTCAGTTACATCAGTGGAAAATTTAACATCACCTCCCTTCACCCAGTCTCCAACCAGTCACAATGCATCACTCCTTATCTCTCCATCGTATCACAGAGCAGTATCAAAAATTCCAAAATGGCGGAAATAGCCCAACTGCAAAGACGTAAAATCTAAAAACTTTTCCAACTCTCTCCCCCCCCCCCTTGTCACAAGCCGATCATACTGCAGCATTAAAATACGAAGAAGATGGAAATACTCGAACTAATTTACAACCCCCTTTCCCCCTCTTTGCAACCAGACAGAGCCTGGTATTAGAAATTAGCCCAATTCTGTTAATCGGAAATTAATAACCCTCTGTTCTCTCCTTCCCTCTCTCTCTCTACTACCATTTACAGTGCAGTATTAAAAGTCCAAGACCGTGGTATTGGCCCCCTTTTCTTAATGGAAAATGTAAAACACCAATCAATCAAAGCCTAGTATTAAAATGATGTGTAAAATAGTGTCAAATTACATTATTTCTTACATACACACCAAATTACGACCGTTTCGTCCTCCCACCTACTTACCTCAAATCAATCTTAGCGCAGTATTACAAATGGAAAATGATAGAAACAGTACAATAGTGGGCCTTCTACGCACCCTCTTTTTTCAAATAGAATGTAATACAGATATACAGTATAATACTATGCATCCTCAACTTGAAACTCAAAGATATTCATTAGTTGCATAAAATGACTCTGAAACGCCCGCTGAATCACGCAGGGCTAGCAGGTAATTAGGGTTGTTGAAAGGGGCAAGGGAGTTGCTGTCGGATTCATTTCACAAAGGTAATTTATTATCATTCAGTTCACAAATACAATTTTGGAAGAATTAAATTTGCTTCGCGGTCGAAGGCCTCCAAACAGATGCTTTAGAATAAGTTCAGTTTTGAAAAGACAGGACACACAGTTAAATTTACAAATAAGATAAATCGTATACATATATGAAATCAGCACGGGGAGCGGCTTAAGGCTGCTGGATTAAATCTTCAAAATTCCAAATATACTACGATGATTACTGAAGGCGGAAGACTACAATGTTTTAAGATGCTAAACAGGCTGACGGCCCACAAGGTGCACAGAAAGAAATAAACGCAATAAGATGGCAAAAAGCCGTATAGTTAAATTCTGCAAATTAAGGAAATATATATACTGGCTGGTCCATTGATCGTGACCGGGCCAAATATCTCACGAAATAAGCGTCAAACGAAAAAACTACAAGGAACGAAACTCGTCTAGCTTGAAGGGGGTAACCAGATGGCGCCATGGTTGGCCCGCTAGATGGCGCTGCCATAGGTCAAACGGATATCAACTGCGTTTTTTTAAATGGGAACCCCCATCTTTTATTACATATTCGTGTAGTACGTAAATAAAGATGAATGTTTTAGTAGGACCTCTTTTTTCGCTTTGTGATAGATGGCGCTGTAATAGTCGCAAACATATGGCTCACAATTTTAGACGAACAGTTGGTAAGATGTAGATTATTTTAAATTAAAATACAGAACGTAGGTACGTTTGAACATTTTATTTCGGTTGTTCCAATGTGATACATGTACCTTTGTGAACTTATCATTTCTGAGAACGCATGTTGTTACAGCGTGATTACCTGTAAATACCACATCAATGCAATAAATGCTCAAAATGATGTCCGTCAACCTCAATGCATTTGGCAATACGGGTAACGACGATATTCCTCTCAACAGCGAGTAGTTCGCCTTTCGTAATGTTCCACATGCATTGAGAATGCGCTGACGCATGTTGTCAGGCGTTGTCGGTGGATCATGATAGCAAATATCCTTCAACTTTCCCCACAGAAAGAAATCCGGCGACATCAGATCCGGTGAACGTGCGGGCCATGGTATGGTGCTACGACGACCAATCCACCTGTCATGAAATTTGCTATTCAATACCGCTTCAACCGCAGGCGAGCTATCTGCCGGACATCCAACATGTTGGAAGTACATCGCCATTCTGTCATGCAGTGAAACATATTGTCGTAACATCGGTAGAACATTACGTAGGAAATCAGCATACATCTCACCATTTAGATTGCCATCATTAAAATGGGGGTCAATTATCCTTCCTCCCATAAAGCCGCACCATACATTAACCCGCCAATGTCGCTGATGTTCCACTTGTCGCAGCCATTGTGGATTTTCCGTTGCCCAATAGTGCAAATATGTCGGTTTACGTTACCGCTGTTGGTGAATGAAGCTTCGTCGCTAAGCAGAACGCGTGCAAAAAATCTGTCATAGTCCCGTAATTTCTCTTGTGCCCAGTGGCAGAAATTTACACTACGTTCAAAATCCTGATACATAGAAATATGGTACTGGTGTAATCGATGTTGATGTAGCATTCTCAGCACCGACGTTTTTGAGATTTCCCATTCTCGCGCAATTTGTCTGCTACTGATGTGCGGATTAGCAGCGACAGCAGCTAAAACACCTACTTGGGCATCACCATTTGTTGCAGGTCGTGGTTGACCTTTCACATATGGCTGAACACTTCCTGTTTCCTTAAATAACGTAACTATCCGGCGAACGGTCCAGACACTTGGATGATATCGTCCAGGATACCGAGCAGCATACATAGCACACGCTCGTTGGGCATTTTGATCACAATAACCATATATCAACACGATATCGACCTTTTCCGCAGTTGGTAAACAGTTCATTTTAACACGGGTAATGTATCACGAAGCAAATACCGTCCGCACTGACAGAATGTTACGTGATACCACGTACTTATACGTTTTTGACTATTACAGCGCCATCTATCACAAAGCGAAAAAAGTTGTCCAACTGAAACATTCGTAATTATTTACGTAATACACGAAACATTCTCAGAATTTTGAATACCTTGCATCAACTGACACTGTAGAACGCTTTTCCCTGGTTGACAGATGCTATGAATATGTCGTGATTGGTCTCAGTCTCACTTCCTTTATCAACAGAAACTATGCTGCCAATCCGCTACAGTCTGGAACCGCACTATCGCTACGGTCGCAGGTTCGAATCCTGCCTCGGTCTTGGACGTACGTGATGTCCTTAGGTCAGTTAGGTTTAAGTAGTTCTTAGTTCTGGGGGACTGATGACCTCAGTAGCTAAGTCCCATAGTGCTCAGAGCCATTTGAACCACCTTTTGTAATTAAAAATGGGGGTTCCTATTTATAAAAACGCAGTTGATATCCGTTTGACCTATGGCAGCGCCATCTAGCGGGCCAACCATAGCGCCATCTGGTTTCGCCCTTCAAGCTAGACGAGTTTCGTTCTTTGTAGTTTTTTCGTTTGATGCTTATTTCATGAGAGATTTGGGCCGGTCGCTATCAATGGACCACCCTGTATATTGCAACAATAGGTAAAACAATACATTAAGTTTAAAAATTTCACTTTTGCAACACCAACGGTGGAAAGCCCACAATAACTTGTAAAATCTTGCAGAGGAAATTACAATAACCTTTCAAGAGCAGAAGGCGATAATGTCTGGATTTGAAGGAAACTCTGAGAACATGTTTCCAGGGCTGAAGGCCCATAACTAACCTTGCACAATTAAAAAATGAAACACAGTTAAATTACAGTAACATTAACATTGCCAAAAGGATAATTAAGAGAACGGCACTCAGGAGCCTCCAGGCGATCGGTCTGCCCTCCTTCACTTAGGCGAGACAGGTGGTAAGCCCAACTACACTGGATAACCCAATCAAGGGACAGTCACGGACCGCCCGACCGACCAACCGCTTGCTTGCCACGACGGAGTACAGGAGAGTTCAAGGCCCCACAAAAAATTACAAGTATCACTATCCCCAAACAAACGCGTATGTGAACTGAGCTGCCAAAACTGCACACCATGTTGGTCAGCAACAACGGGTCAGGAACAGACACTGCCTAAATCCTACGTTAGCGGCCAGGACAGATAATCAGAACACTAACGGCCACAAGGCAGAAAATTCCACTGGTTCACTCGAATTGTAGTCAACCAATACAGTTAATTGCACCGCATGGTGGCTAAATTTCAGCACTAGAAACACACTGTGTTGCTCACAGGAAAACCTCCCCAACAACGAACAACCGAAACGAACCACCACAACATGAATGGACGTGGCTTGGGTAGTTGAAACCACTACTCAACTTTTACGGCCTGGGTTGGTGAACCACGAAGTTCGTAGCGATCGGATAGCTCCACACACACACACTCCGTCACTGCGCAGGGACCGCCAGCGGACCTAGCCGATTGCACCGCGTGGAGATAACTTCCCTGGTCAGCAGCAACCGACCGACTCCCTCAGAATGCCGACAACATGAAGACAAATCGGGAGTCGATGCACGCACGCACACACACACACACACACACACACACACACACGACTCATGAACGATCGGCGAGCGAAAACGCGTCGTTCAGTAGGACGACCGACCGACGATTCACCGCGATTGTGCGCCGGCTCAAGTGACGCGTGGCGACAATGGTCGGGCGAGCCATGTCGACGCAGACCTCACTGCCGCTCCAACACGACTGCACTAGTGCCGCATTGCAACTCCCCGACTGGCAGGTCCGGAATGCGCTCCAGACGCATTCCCACCGACCGGTAAACCTGAACTCGCTATTTGAACCGGAAAGTAATAGCAGTCGAACAAAGATACAACGAGAGGGGATATATCGATACGCGCTGCTAGCGCCGCTCACGATCAGGCAAAGCAGCTACTCAGTAAGAGTAGTAATTTAAATTAACATAGTTGGCTGGAAGTACGTTAAAAACAGGGTGTAAATTACATGATGGCGGGAACACGAGCCACGCACTGCTCAGACTCACATAGAGTGCAAAGTATTCCAACTCTGTCGGCTCATTTCCAGTCAGAGTCTACCACTGAAGTGAAAGAGCCATTTAAAATGTAGCCCCATCGGCACTGTGCTCAAAGGTATCTAAATGATTGGATTATTTGTATAAAAAATTCATCTCACACCTCTTTCTCACTTGTCTCCTCTAGTCTGAGCCTGATAATATAGGAGAGCCAGTTATAATGTAAGCCCATCTAGGATATGCTAAAAATATAGCCTGCATTATTCATTAAAAAAAATACATTGCACACCCTACTCTCCCCTCCTACAATCAGAGCCACCTATTAAAACGAAAGAGATAATTACAATTTAACCCCATCTAGACTGTGCTTAAAAATATCTGAATGCCTCGAAATACTTGTATATGAAAACATACATCACACACCTTTCTCTTCTCCAATCAGAGCCTACTAATACTGTTATAGAGTAGCGTCACCTGAATTGTGCTCAAAGGTATCCTAAATATTTATTAAAAAGTAGGTCAGAGCATCTCAATTGCTTAATAAATGATGAACTATGTTTTTATAAATCGCAAAGAGTCTGCTTTAACTACCTCCAAAAAGGATCCATTTTGAAATTGTTCACCAGACACATCAGCAAATTTCATTCGAAGCTGCATATCATTCACTCTTGAATAATGGAACGAGTAAATAATATAGCCTCTACAAATAAAACCAACATTTGATTATAAAATATGAATAGCAAATTAGAAACTCGTAGTTGTAGAACATGAGTTTTTCCTTAAATACTGTCCTGTAAAACCTAAAACCTGAAACCACGGAATAAAATCAACTGCTGCTTTATATCCCAATTTCATATTGTCACTAACATATGGCTTCATTGTTGAAGCTTCAAAGTCTTGACGTTAGCACCATGAATTGCTGCTACTGTCACATACAGCTGTCTGCACTGTCAAAAACGTTGAGTGTCCGACCTTTGGACTACACTTGGTTTAAGACACAACATAGCCTTAAACTAACAGCTTTACACATCTACAGTATTTGTCAAATGCCAAAATGTTCTAAAATATATGCAAAATACTTTGGCAAGACTGAAAGTGCGATGGTTATGTCGATTACCACAGTGGTACAGCAACTGATTTTCCATTCTTATTTGTCTATAAAACATGGTTGTAATGTCTATAGTATGTACCAGGAAAGGGTAGAGTGAAAACACTAGAAATATATAGTTGGTAAAAATTATGGCAAAGGTTGGACTTCGTTGCAATTAAGTAAAAAATGCTTCAAGTTTCAAATCAATGCTGGTGAAAGCCACAGTATTCCAGATGCGTCAACAATATCAGAAAATGTAGTGTTTGAATTGCAGCAGTATGCAAATACGTGCTGTGTATTTAGTCTGCTGATGTGTGCTGTTATCACTTAACGTTCTTTTCAACAATAATACAGGAGAGGAGAAAAGATAATACAGCATAATAAAAAATGCAATCCATGACAAGTGTTATGCAACTTGCTGCATCATTCAGAATTATGGCTCGCTAAAAACCTGTAATCAATTATACAAACACTGAATAAAAGTGCCAAAACACGCACAACGTGATTTTTAGGGAAGAAAGAAAGGAAGAAGGATGTATATTTTTAGAAAGGAATAATGTGTTTCATTTTATATCACTTAACTGCATAAAGGAGAGCATTGTTTATACACTCTTTCACGAGACGACAAAAAATGGGAACAGGGAGAGATATATCATCTCCAGAGACAATGACATGGCAAATATCTCGAAAATAAATAAAATTATTTATCATTTATGATAGTGTACGTGACATTTCTCAAATTTTACACCACATCTGAATTGTCTATATCACTTACTGAAATGCAGAATCTGTGCTATGAATAACAAAAACTCTTAGGTTATGCAGCACTCATAAGAGTTACACAAGCTTGTTCTACCTAAATGTGTTATTACAAAAAAAGAATGATATTCTTTCAAGAGGAGTGATTTACTTTTCATAGTTGACAAAGTAAAGGAAATGTCTATTAGCTATACATTTTACATGTCAAAACTATTAATTGATACTGAATCTATTATGGCAAATATACTCTTAATGTAGCTAAAACAGGATTCTGGCACATGTTGGATGAGGAAAGAAAAAGTGCACATTAATTGCAAATACTGATGTGTTCATGTGGAAAGAATGGCACTCCCATCGCTTCTTGAAAACAAGTTTTACAGAGGCGAGCACTGTTAAAAGCCCCCGTGATTACTTATTGTTCAGATGACAACATTTGCTGGTTTGGGGTTAACAGTTGTTCAGTCTTCCTGAATGTTAGGAGAAACTTCATATTAGCTATCCCCTTCATTGTAATTAACCCATCTTTATTCAGGGGATGTGGTATCTATCAATACCCATCACAAGGATCACAAACACTTGGTAACCACAGAGTATGTTTAGCCCATGGGTTACCCAATTCATCCCAACGTTTAAAGCCTCCTTCACAGTGGAAACACACAGATTTATCTTCATTACCATAAAAGAATCCAGCTTCACTGCGTCTCTTTGGATGTTTCTTTATAGCAAAAGATGAATTACTGAAGAACACTAATCTCAAGTCATATGCTTTGTACAAGTGTTTAGAATGAGCTAACATTACGTTTCGCATGTCATGAGTTGAACTGTTAGATGGTGATCGCTCAAGAGAAGAATGCAGACATATTTTCAGCAGAAATATATCCATTATCCCACATAATGTGTGGACTTACACAGGGAGATAAATGCATTATTTTACATTCAGTTACTGATAAGCATTTCCCCATAGCGAATTATAGCATGCTTGAGGACTGCATCAATGCACATTCACAGACATCAGCAAGTCTTACCTTGATGTTGACTAAGCAAGCCGAGACTTGACCTTAAAAGCAAAAGGAAGCTGAAATGTATCAACGCAATACTTGGAGGGAGAACTGTACCTCCCCTGCAATCTGTTGTTGCCTGGAAATTTAATGTGGTTTATAAATCAGATAGATGATTACGATGAATATGACGTGGAAATAATAATTGTATGTAATAACAATCGCCAGCAAAATCAGCAAGTGATGAGGGCATGTAAGCCCCTCTGGAACTTTTATCTCCACCAGTTTCCAAGAATGAACGTATGCCATAACTCTATCGCCACTTGATCAAGGTCTTGCTGGAAGTGCACTGCATTACATTTTATGTTACTGAAAATTAATGACAATGAACGAAATTGAAGGATATACATTTAACAAATGAAATCCTAGAGAGACAGGTGGTGTGATATCAAGAAAGAAGATGTATTACTAGTGTGCATGGAAATAAATATTGTCCACCCTGTCATTCCCGATGTCGAAGGCAGTGATATTCAGTATTAAGAGGTGTAGTGTCAGTTACCTTGTCAGTTGCAGCCCAGATGTCAAGCAGGTAACAGTGTTCTCAGAGTTCATAATTAAGGGACTGGTATCATTGATTAAACGGCATCCTATTATGCATCAAGTGTTTATTAATGATTCCAAAGATATAGAATAATTGCGTTCACCCTTGTTAACTGACTCACCCATTAGTAACAAGGGAATGGTGGTCAATAGTGTAATGTAATAAAATAAAATTTATTTGCGACTGTTTTTCTTTGCTATCAGTGTGATGTAATAGAATGAATAGGAGCCTTGACTTATGTAAAAAAGAAACATTAATGCAAAGGCTCAGCATAAAAGAGAAATAGCTAATCTAGGAATATTATTAACAGTGTAATATGTTGTTTAATTTAGCCTGACGTGTATAAGCACTGAGTAAACTAGCTCAGTTCTCAGGGTAGTTACGTAATCGTCGATAATTAATTGTCCTTTACTAATTTACCCAACACTACAGATATTATTCCATGCTCTTGAGAAGTCGCGTGCTTATTGCACTAGAAAATATTTGCCAAGTCTGTTCTCTGTACACTGCTGCAATACGTAACTTATCATCGTGGCTTCGTCTCGATTCCCCAATACAAGGTAACAAAAGTAGCATCTACAAATTAAATCCTATAGCATCTACAAATGAAATCCTATAATGGAACTGGAATCCTGTGACCAGACCTTTTCTGCCTGGGATGTTATCTCGCTATATAAAGACAATGTGTAAGTAAAATTGTTACATTGTTAGTAACTGCGTCCGGTCTCGTGGGATCTGAAATAAGATTAATTGTCCTAACCGACGGCTCGTCCCGTAGATGAGCTAAAAGAAGAATGTTAAAGATTTTTCTAAGATGGCGCCTAACAATGAAAATTTTTTGTTAAGGCCCATATCTACTTAAGACAGTCCAGGTAGCAGACTACCAATTGATTGACCAAATACACAAATTCTTTTGACAAAATAACCATTTTTCGGGTTTTAAGTACAACTTACATTATCAGCTGGTACAGCAAGATGAGTTTTACACAAGAACGTCCTCTTGGGTCCGAATCCAAGCAGATAAGATAAGCGAATGGCAAAGGAAAGATAGTTCACGCATAGAAGCGCAAGAGTGCATGGAATAACATGTCCATTGTAGTCCTATCTCTTCTTCTTTGGCGTATTTGTTGATTACTTATAAAATTTATCATAATATTTAGTTTACATTTTTTTTGCACCCAAGTCCACCCAGGAGAAATAGTGTTATGGCCCCCTGGTATGGCTGGGACAAAAGGGTGAATTTGAACCAGACTTACCACAGTACTGTTTAGTTCTTCCACACGATTGTACATGCATGTTTGTACGTTAGTTTCTAAAACTAGTTTGCGCATATTATCATTTAAAATGTGTTTTCTCAAATGGTAAGGGAGAGCAAGTATAATCTTCTTGTTTGTGGGACAGAAGTTTCAGTCCGGAAAAATGTTGACTAATCTCACCGGAAATCGACTTATGTTAACCCCCTCCCATTCGGGGGGCAAACCGGGAGTCAAAAACCAACCCAGGGTCTTCGGACTATTACAACATTTATCCAGTGTGTTAAAAAATAAAAAAAATTAAAAAAAATTAAAAAAATAAATAAAACCTGAATATTGTTATTCCTTAAGGACATATTAATTGAATGTTCCCCAAGTGAATTAGGTCAGAGAAAAGGTACAATCAAAGAAAATACAGTGACAGTAGTTACATATTGATATATACCACACAAATTACTCATATGTGATAATCGGCGCATGCTTTTTACTTTTTCGTGGCAGAGACATTTTGACTTCTATAATTGGAGCTTGCTACCACAAGACACGCACTAATCACACGCAATACACGTCGTCGATAGTCGATTCTCCGCAGATGTAACGAAGACGGTGGCGCGGCTGCACGTGACGAAGGTGCCATGCGCCACCCGGCACGCGCGGACAGGCGATTGTTGAGCGGCTGCCGTTGGTCCCCTGGTCAGCAGTTTCGCCTCTGCTTGGGAGCCGTCTCAGCAACGTGTCCGTAGAATGCGCGTGTACATGAAGTAACCCATAACTAATTCCGTAACAGATGTTACCGGCTAAGGGGAAGTGAGAGTTATTAGAAGTTCATTCATTCAATATTAATTCACGAGTGTTTGTTTCAATGTTCTGTAACGTATTCAAGTTTCCGAGTAACCTTTAGTACAGTTTCCGGGACACGATGTGTTTTCTGTCAATTTCCTTAGAAAATTATACAGTTTATTGCTCCGTGACTAGCTAAGTTTGGTACTCTTAGAATGACCTGTGAACTTCTGTACTCACTTTACATAAACTCCAACCCTGTTCCGTCGTCCGTAACACGCACGTACACAGTTGTATAAAATACACTAAGTTTTCTACCTTGTCACAATGGTTGGTGTCCAAATATAGATTCACTTTGGTCCACACTTACTACCGAGTTCCCCGTGTAAAACATTTAGCTTCACATGATGTCACCATTCATATTATTTCGTCAAGTCATCTTTGCTGCACAGCTATAGTCTTCACATATTAACTATTTGAAACCACTTTTTTATATCAGAACAAAATAAATTACCATGTCAGTCGTCACATTCCAATTGTAGAGTCTTTTTCTCCTTAAATTGTTAACTGATAAACAAAATGCACATTGACACGGTCTTGATACGTTTGCTAGTATTTTTTTCTTTTCTGACATAGCACACGCTGATGCTTCTGGCATAGTTTCACATATAGTTTCTATTGAAACTTAATTTATCCTGTTAAGATTGACATTACATTTTCAGTTTGACAAGTCATGACATTAACATTTTGTCCACATTAGAATTTGATGTTATTTATAAGATTTTGTCATCAACTGACCTCAACCTTTCATGCCGAAAGTAGGCCTTGGGCCGTCTGCACTACCGATCCTCAGGCAGTTACATGTGTGCTATGAGCCATTCATCACAGATCCACACCCTTAACTATTCTAAACTTTAAGTGAGGAACCGTTTGCCCGAAGACCAGGTCCCAAATTCATGGATACAATCCATGTTTTCGTACGCGTCATTACCTGATAGACTTCAACCTTAAACTTGGTGTCATGAAGTTACTTTCTCTACATGAGACGTTCTCTTTAGTTCTCAATAGTGCCTGTGAGACGCATGGAATTACATGGCTAAAGGCCACTAATGGAAGAAACAAACTGTCATGTGGTCTCAATAGTTTTCTTAAGTAATCATAATATGCTTGTTTATATTCACACACCGAGAAATCAATTATTAGTCACTAGTACATATTATTATTTCTCATGTACTCTGCCAAGTTCTTGATCACATAATATTAAATCACATTTTATTTACTAAAATTGGTTACTCACAAAAAAAATGCCCAAGAAATTCTTATCTTAATATATACACACAAAACTGACAACTGTCTCTTAACTCTACCTTCAATGCAATTTATTCTTTGCTACTTCTTTTGTTTCGAAATCAAGTTCATCCTTCAGACTGAACGTCTTATTACCACCGTATTCTATCCTAAAACTACAAAAATATCAATGCTATTGACACATGAATATTAAATTTCTTACTTACTAAAGTATTTTACTATGTACATTACAAGTCAAGAACAAATGTTCTCTTTCTCAATGTATGTATATATGTACAATTTTAAGTCATTGTGTGGGTATAACCCGCGTATTTTTCCGGAGTCGGTATACCCCAGAATATAGCGTCCTTCATTTGGAATTCTTAATATTTTGTACGGTCCTGTGTAAATTATTTGCCATTTTCGGTTTACTTTCTTCATTGCTGATGCTTATGGGTACGCCTTTAACAATACGAGGTCTCCTTCGCGGTATTGTTGCACCTTTTTTTGATTGTCGGTCATATCGTAGCTTCCTGAGAGCCGCCTGCTGACTCAAAGCCGTCAGCACCTCTTTTATTTTTCCCTCGTGACTTTCTGTTCTGGATAGCTGAGGTATGGGTTCAAGCCATTCATTTCTCTCCGGATGGTGAACCATTAACTCTGCTGGTGTAAAACCTGTGGCATCATGAGGCAAGTTGTTATATATTTGCTCAATGATGTTGAGGTACTCACTCCACTTCGTATGTTCAGTTGCAGCACATGTCCTCGTGAATCTATTGTACTCCCGAAAAGTTCTTTCCACAGGACTTGCTTGTGGGTTAAAGCGGGATATCAATATGTGCTTGATCCCCTCATCCCTAAAGAATTCTTCCCACTTCGTACTCTTAAAATACGAAGCATTATCTGACAAGCTAGCAATAGGCTTGCACACTTGCGGAACAAATTCCATTGATATCCACTTAATAATAGGGATAGATGTGGCACGTTTTATTGCATATTACTTCACATAGTTATATAGACAAGATACGCTTTACATCTCCGCGAGCAGTGCGTAAAGGTCCTGCGATATCGACTGATACCAGGCTTAGTGATTTATTTGGTATAATAAGGTGCAATTCCCATCTTGTGCCTATATTAGTGACTTTAAGCTTTTGACTCGTGGTACAGCTGCGTTTTAACCTCTGTACATGTTTCTGTAGGTTTGGATAATAGCAACAGGTATCGATCTCTCTTGTACACTTTTTTATACGAAATGTCCCCAACAATGGTGTGTATACTAGATTAGATTTTCTAAGCCCCCTTCTGGAATGCAAACAAGCCATTGTTCACAATTAGATTTCTTTCTGTAGAACAAAACATTGTCCTTGATTTTATAGTGCCTCTGTAATTCACTATCCTTCCCACTGTTAATTATTTCTCGCACAGTTCGGCACAGCGAATGTGCCTCTTGCAAATTCGCTATGTTCTTAAACATAGACAAATATTTCTGTCGTCGAGCTCCATCCTGCAACAGCAGTACTTTACACTCGGATGATTGCTCAACTAATTCAGTGAATTCGCCTATGCCCTGTGGTAAACGCGATAACGCATCCGCCACCACATTTTGGCTTCCCTTTACATGTCTTATTTCAAATAAATATTCCTGTAAGGCCAAAATCCACCGAGCTAATCGAGCAGGTAGCAACTTACATGATAGTAAGAAACTAAGTACTTGGTGATCGCTGTGGTATCGACAGCAACGATGCCACGGCAAGTTCATAAGTTGGCACTACGAGACACCGACGACAGCGCCCTCTACCCGGCGCTGTGCTCTACGAGCTCCGCTCCAGATTCTTCAGCTTTGCTCTACATACGACGGGTCTCAGCATCGCACCTCATCGCAAGTTATGTATTTCTCTTGTTGCTAAAGTAAAGGTGATTTTAAAGGTATGCCAGCGTAATCAGTCAATAATTTAGAGAGTTCATGCTGCTGCTCATCGGTTAAATATCCTGACTTCTTAACCTTGGATTGAATTTCCTGTCGTATCTGAACGACTTCTTTGTCACGTTGGTCACTTGTTTCATGATACGCCTTTAGTGGTACATTATCCTGAATATTAAGAACCACCGACAATACCTACTGTGCCTTGCCACTGTTTTTATCAATGGTAATTGCAAATCCTTGGTAGGCGTTCGCAGGAAGCGCCAGCCCTGAGGGATGTCGATTATAGCACTCCTTTCCCTCAGGATGTCCAATCCCAGGATGCAAGTCGCAGTTAAATTTTTAACAATGAGGAACGTGCATAATATCGCATCATTGACTATTTCTATTCCTGCCTGCACCTGGGCCTTGACACTTTGTGCATTTCCCTTTAGCGCCCCCGTAATTTTACAATTTTGAACCGGCAACGTAGGCAGTCTTTTACTGTCGTTAATAACGTTAAAGAAATCTTCAGACGTGACTGACAGAGCCGATCCTGTGTCAATCACAACCTTAGCAAGTACACCGTTTACTTTCACTTGTACTGCGGCCTGCACAATCTCTGTTTGCTGGTCAGAACATTTACGCGGTTCTTTGATTAATTACTCCCGCAAATCCATACTCCCGCAAATCCAGGCCGTCACTATAGCGCAGCATAGCAATCCGATTGTTGTTATTTTCGTGTCTGTCATCGCTTCTATTCCTGGTGGTCGAGTGCCGAAGGCTTGCATCAAATGGCTCTGAGCACTATGGGACTCAACATCTTAGGTCATAAGTCCTCTAGAACTTAGAAGTACTTAAACCTAACTAACCTAAGGACATCACACACACCCATGCCCGAGGCAGGATTCGAACCTGCGACCGTAGCAGCCCCGCGGTTCCGGACTGCAGCGCCAGAACCGCACGGCCACCGCGGCCGGCTATAAGGCTTACATCGACCCCCTGCTGTTTGTTGACTGGTTCTCCTCGGTAACTTCTACTATTTGCACATTGTGCTGTCTATTCGCACTGTTTTGTGAGGTATTTTGTTTATTAACCCATGTTGGCGTCGCAGTATTCCCATGCATAGGAATAGCCTCGACACTATTAATCGGGACTCCCTGCTCCGGTCTATTTGACTGCGCCGACCAGTTAGCAGTCACATTCTGACGCCACTGGCCACTTTGTTTCATATTTTTAGGTTGAAAATTACTTCCGTAATTCTCATCGTTTCTACTTTTTCGATTCATCGTTTCATTTCTATCCTTATTGGGCGAGCAGTTACCGCTCGACATACCACTTCCTCTATTCCAAAAAATGGTTCAAATGGCTCTGAGCACTATGCGACTCAACTGCTGTGGTCATAAGTCCCCTAGAACTTAGAACTACTTAAACCTAACTAACCTAAGGACAGCACACAACACCCAGCCATCACGAGGCAGAGAAAATCCCTGACCCCGCCGGGAATCGAACCCGGGAAACCGGGCGTGGGAAGCGAGAACGCTACCGCACGACCACGAGATGCGGGCTCCTCTATTCCAATTACCTCCTTTTTGTCCATTAGCTCTCTCATAAGTATGGCCGCCACTTCATGTCCCCAATTATTATTTCGGTTTTGATTTCCATCACCGCTATTTCTAGGTTTATGGTTATTATTTATCTCCTCACCGTTATTGCTTTGTTGTTGTGCATCCTCTTGCATCAGAGAATCCACAACCGACATGAATGTCTCTAAATCATTATCAGGTACGTGTACCTATTCTCTCCTTATTGAGATCGGCACCTTAGATTGCAGTATCCTAAGCACGTCGCGTGTAGCGATCGGCTTGGGCCAGTACCTTGTTTTGTTAATATACTTTTCAAAGTATTTTCTAAGTGTTCCTTGCTTGAAATTGTACATCTCCGGATTGTATACCTGTTTCCGCAATCTCTTTTGTATACTAGCCGACCAAAATTTGGCCAAAAACTGTTGCTCGAGCCCACAAAAACCGTTCTCTGCAACTTCAGATGCCCATAAAGCGGCATCTCCGGTAATATATGAGATAACAAACTGTATCATTTGCCTTTCCTGCCACGATGCAGGTAACACATTCTTAAATTTTTATAAATATTACTGGATGGCCGGCCGAAGTGGCCCAGCGGTTCAAGGGGCTACAGTCTGGAACCACGCGACCGCTACGGTCGCAGGTTCGAATCCTGCCTCGGGCATGGATGTGTGTGAAGTCCTTATGTTAGTTAGGTTTAAGCAGTTCTATGTTCTAGGGCACTGATGACCTCAGAAGTTAAGTCCCATAGTGCTCAGAGCCATTTGAACCATTTATTACTGGATGATAGGATTTTTTCTCTTCGGAAAATACCTGAAATTGTCTATGTTTCAGTAAAGACTCTTCCTGTTTTAGTGTGGTCAGAGTGTGTGTTTCATTGCGAACAATTATCGGGTTATTTTTACCTGTATTCGCGGCATATGGACTGACTGTTACACTGTTTGCTAGTGGGTTTCCGCACGCGCCTCGATTTGAGGCATAACTTTCGCCCTGCTGAGCATTACATGAACTAATGCAACAGGGACTAGGTTCGGCACAGTTCATGATTCTATTGTCATAGTCATTCACGGGCTTTTCTGTAATCTCGGGTCTTACAGGTTCGTGGCTCATGGAGGTACCTTGCTGACTCTTGTGTTCAACATGATCAAGCATTACGAGCTTCAATTCAGCTTCTACCTTTCGCTCAACAATTAAAGGTATTTCCTCGATGCCTTTTTGTTAACTGCTTAACTTTGGCATCGAGAGATTCCTGCACCTCTTTGACCTCTGATACCTCTCCTGCCAAAGTATTTACTTTATGGGGTAATTCCTGTAATTTTTTCTTCACTTCCGATACCTCAGAATCAACTTATTCTATCTCGCTGTTAACATGTTCTAATATGCGGTGATCCCTACCGTCAAGAGCGCGATTCAGTTTTTGTATCAACGCTTCTTCGCGTTTGACTAACCGCTCGTCCACTGTTCCGATTAGGGTAGTCTCAACTTTTTCGAAATACTCATTCTGGCGTTGGATATCCTCCTCGCGCTCTCTATTCCTCTGCTGTTCCACTAATTCCAATTTCCGGAATAGCTGTGCAAGCATGACGCTTGGATTTGCAAAGCCGACCTGCGTGTGGACGTTTTCGTCCGCTTTGTCGCAACTGATTTCTCTCGCGGTCTCGACATTCTCTTGTCCGTTCAGCGATTGTATACTCGGTTGAGAAATATCAATCTGCGATTCTACACTATCATGTGGGATCGTAGCTTGTTCATTTTAATTAGCTCCCGAACCTTCTGTCAGTGATCCAGGAATATTCTCTAATTGTCATCACTTTCATTATTCTCAACCTTACGTCTAGTATTTGGCCTAACCATGTTGCTAGTTGATACTAATCATTTCACACACAAAAATTCAGACTATAACTACCCAACACTCGCTACACTAATAGTCACAATTGAAAAACTAGAAGAAAGTTATGTGTACAGATTGTTTTAATTGCATGTGCCCAGGTGCTAGTAACTAGTTTTAATTAGAAACCTGGTCGCGTGCATTCGGTTCCTTATCTTACAGTCTATGTCAGATGTTAGAAACAGCGTCGGTCTGCAATCACTCACTCAGTTTTCTATCAGCTTGCTTGCCGTAGTTCCCATGCGTATGGTACATGAAATGGAAACGTTCTACGCATTAAGTGCAATTCACTATTTCTGGTATACATACAGGTAATCAATTACAACAATGGAGATAGGTCGTAGGATTCCAGATTCGATTTCGGCCCCACTAGTAAGTGTTCCGTTTATTCAGTTATTGGTGAATACCCACCGAGCTGTTTAAACACAAAAATATATACTGATAAGAATTCTTTAGATATTTAATCATAGATGCTGCAGAACACTTACTACCGGCGCCAAGTGTAATGTAATAAAATAAAAATTATTTGTGACTCTTTTTCTTCGCTATCAGTGTAATGTAATAGAATGAATATGAGCCGTGACATATATAAAAAAAGAAACACACATTGGTGCAATGGCTCAGTATAAGAGAGAAATAACTGATGTAGGAATGTTATTAACCGTAGGTGAGCTAAAAGAAAAATGTTAAAGATTTTTCTAAGATGGCGCCTAACAATGAAAATTCTTTGTTAAGACCCATATCTACTTAAAACTAATCCAGTTATCAGACTACCAATTGATTGACCACATACACAAATTCTATTGACAAAATAACCATTATATTTTTCGGGTTTTAAGTAAAGCTTACATTATCAGCTGGTACAGCAAGATGAGCTTTACACTAGAACGTCCTCTTAGGTCCGAATCCAAGCAGATAAGATAAGCGAATGACAAAGGAAAGATAGTTCACGCATAGAACCGCAAGAGCCCATGGAATAACATGTCCATTGAATTTCTATCATTTCTTCTTTGGCGTACTTGTAGATTACTTATAAACTTTATCGTAATATTTAGTTTGCATTTTTTTACACCCAAGTCCACCCAGGAGAAACAGTACAATAGGTGAATGGTAGCCGCTTAGCAGGGGAATGGTGACATCTTAGGAGGAATTGTGTACCAAAGGAGGAATGTTTGCCTCCTAGGGGATTGGTGCTCACGAAGGGAGAATGGAAACCCTCCATTAAGGCAATGGTAGCCACATAGTAGGGGAATCGTGACCATCCAAAGGGGAATGCTCGCCACTGAAAGAGTGAATGGTGGCCACTTAGAGGATTGTTGGCTAACCTGGTACGGGAATGGAGATCATTCAAATAGGTACGGTAGCCTCCTGGGAGAATGATAGCCACCCAAAGATGGGATGACAGCCACCTAGTGGAATGGTAGCCATACATTAATGGAATGGTGGCCACCCAAAGGAAGAATAGTGACCACCCAAAGAGGAATCGTGGCCACCTGCAGAGGATGATAGGCACCCAAATGGGCACAGTTGGCCACCTAGGGGAATGGAAGGCACCTAGTAGAGAAATTGTACACATCCAGTAGGAGAATCATGCACATCAGGCCAACATCGCCTTCGTTAAACTCAGTAAAAACTTTTCTAGATGGACGCGAAAAGTTTTTACTGAGTTTAACGAAGGCGACGTAGGCCTGATTTATTCTACGATGCCCTTTGGCTACACTGACTAAAGGATTCTTCTAAAAAATACCAAATTAAGATAACCTGAAGATCCTTAAATAAGGTGAAACGCGTCGTTGAAAATTAAAAAACTAAAATTGTAACCAAGACTGTTTTTAACCAATACTGTTAAGCACTGGTTTGCTGCATGCCCCATATGGATTGGAAGAAATTCATTTCGCTAACCCTAAATTTGGGTGTCAATTCTACGCAACGTCATTCTACTGCAGCCTTAGCAAAGCTTAGTGAGGATGTTAACTTAAACGTCCGAGTTGACTGAATTATATTTTAAAAATAATTCTTTTTTGGTGAATGCTCTCATTCACGACGTTCACTCTGTTGAGCGTGCCAGCAAGAAAGAAGCAGTGACAAAGAGAAAGAGACGGGGTGCGAGAGAGACACACAGTGATGGAATGAGAGCGCCAGAGCTGGTGGGCAGAGGAAAGGCAGATAGAAAAATCTTTCCAACGATCGTCTGATAGGGCCACGGCTCTATCTACTCCTGCGGATTGGCGCTCCCGAGATAAACCCACTCCTCCTCCGTCAGCACACGGGGTCGTACCGCCGCCAGCCGCCCCCGCTTAACAGCTCCAGATCGGAAGCAGATGGCACTCGGGATAAGGGCCAAGGAAAGCGCTCCCCTGCCACGCGGGCCAGCCAGGGCTGCAGCGTCCGGTGGGGTGGGGGTGGGGCGGCAGCGGAAGAAACAAATGAATTCCCGCTAACAAGACGTCGCGACGGCCCCGCGGGAGGCGTCGCCGTGCCGTGATTGCTGCTGGTCGTGGTCTGAGGAGGAAAATGGGAGGAGCGGGGTTGGGGTGGGGGGTGGTGGAGGACGTTGTGTCTAGGGGAAGGAGGAGGCACCAGGACGGCGCCGTCTCTTGGAGGTCACACCAATCAAGTTGCAAAGTGGTCCTCGCATATCCTCCAAGGGGGACCAGTGTTCTTCACTCTCCAAACCCTTTATGGACTGAACTTTCAGTCTTTGTCGCGAATGACCACTCTCAGTTTTTGAATTTTTACAGGTTATTTCCGGTATTTTATTTCATTCTTTTTGGAAAAGGAACATTAGAGTCCTTTCAGGCCATCTTGATCTAGTCAAAGAGAAAAATTACTTCTTAACAACTAGGTTTGATAAAAAAAAAATTTCTCCCATTCACATATAAAAACAGCTTACATTGGGAACACATCCAATGAATTCTTGATTATATATTGCAAATAGAATAGTTTTCACGTTTTCCACGATTGGCACTAAAATCTGGCTTGACCTCCAATATTTGGGGTTCTAATTTCCTTTGAAAGTAAAAACCCCTTCTTTCGCGTTTTATTCTGAAGATAATTAGGAGATATTTCTAGCTATTTTTGCCATCTCCAAATTCATCAGCTTCTGGAGCATAAGTGGAAATATTGTTTACAATGACATATGGCATGGTGTCATTTATTGTTTGCTTGGTCCGTGATTTGGTGAGTTCGAATAATTCAAGAATGTGTTAGGTTCAACAATCACTACTTTCCTGAATTAATACATCAGTTTTAAATGGTGGAAACCTCTCGAGTAACTCCATTTTCTCCTTGTTTTCCCATTTTCTTGCCATGGCATGTCGTACAAAAACATGAAGCTATCGACCTGGCAAAACTTACGAGTACAGACCATTTTACACGAAAGTTTTCTAAAAATCTTCAGTATTTTCTGCTTCCGAACAGTTATTAGCATATTTAGATCAACGACGAAATTGGAGCCAATAATTAAGACCAAATTACCACAGAAAGCACGCAAAACCAAGCACAGAATGATTAAGATTCAACTACACACATCTCTGGAGCCACAGACAATCACTTGCAGAAGTTCTGCGACGCGTTCACAATGTACGAAACTAAAAATACAGGTTGCAGCAGTTTTACGCTTTTTTTCTTAAGTGGGGCTCAGAAGTCCCTTCAGTGACGAGCCAGATAAAGTAGCGTATCTTATCAACTCCTTGGTTAAAATGCATGAAATTGCGGTAGCTTGCTGCGAGACGTCTAGTCGTGCACAGAAAGTTGTACATGACAAGGAGTGAGGTCAGCGTGGCTAAAGCACCATATGGGACTGGTCCCGCAACAGCAGCCAGTTGAAACATGGGGAAAAAGTGTCAATCAGCCAATATCTGTGATGCATGGTGGTGATATTCACTATAACATGGATCGGAGACACCATCTCCCTATGTAGCATCTATGGTCCAGTTTTCATCAAGGTATGTTTCTTGACTGCGGCACATCATGCGAAACTTACTTTTCGTCCTGAAGTTTTGCGCACCAGTATACTTCCGAAGGTCGGTTTCTGGAGCAAACCAATTTTCGCAAGATGTGCTCGTATCAGTTACTTTTTACCGTTTGTCCTTTCACTTATATAAAAAAATATTTAATCTTTGTCAGATATTTCCGTTTCTCATTTCATCTCTTATCGGATATTCTGTAATACTGTATCATTTCCGCTCCCTTCTGCTTTTCCTGTACAGCCCAATTCCTACGTCTTTACCACAGCATACTCACTGACGTATAAAGAGCAAATAGCGCTGCTGACAGCCGTATTAGATCAGTGATGCAGTGAGCATGTGTCGAACGATGTAAACAACATGGCAGTTATAATGCTATTCCGTAGGCTATATTTTGAAACATAAACATCGTAGACAGTTATTTTTACGAGAGTTTATTACAGCGGGATAAAATAGTTCGAATTACAATTATTACGGTCAGTCACGTATAAATAACAGAAGCCGGCCGCGGTGGTCTAGCGGTTCAGGCGCTCAGTCCGGAACCGCGCGACTACTACGGTCGCAGGTTCGAATCCTGCCTCGGGCATGGATGTGTGTGATGTCTTTAGGTTAGTTAGGTTTAAGTAGTTCTAAGTTCTAGGGGACTGATGACCACAGATGTTAAGTCCCATAGTGCTCAGAGCCAAATAACAGAAACATTTCTTGCTAAGAAAACGATTCGAACATCTTACAAATAAGTTCTTAAACTGTAGTGGACATGGTCCTCAGTTTGAGAAAAGAATCTTCTGAGATCCCTCGTTTATGATCTGGGACTATGGCAAAATAGGAAGGAAACAAACTCGATTCGTTTGAGGCGTATTCGATTCAAACGTGTTCTGAAAATTTAGACATGAGGAGGTTTTTCGCAGAATTGGTGATGATCAGAATGTGTGGAAAACGCTCACGTTGACACAAGAAAGGAGATCGTGGCCAGTTGCGTTTAGATCAGTCAGATAACTGATGACCTAAAAAGAAAAATCAGTTTATATCATTCTTGCCGTTGCCAGCAGAAACGTTCCTAGTGATGTTTGCGTAGCACAATCCTCTCCGCGACAAATTCATTGTTCAGCAGCAAACGCTCTTAAAAAACTGGTGAGTCCTTAGAAAGCGGTGGAATAGCATCTACGGCGACTGGTCCCGGTGGAGGTTCAAGTCCTCCCTCGGGCATGGGTGTGTGTCTTTGTTCTTAGGATAATTTAGGTTAATTAGTGTGTAAGCTTAGGGACTGATGACAGCAGTTAAGCCCCATAAGATTTCACACACATTTGAACATCTGATTTTTTCTACGACGACGTAAAGGAACACTGGTATTGACAGAAATGTTAAAGTCCGTGCAAAATGAAACACTTTACAAGAAACAGGAGCATGTCATCATCAACATACTACATTACTTTTGACAGCTTTTAAAAATGAACCTGTATCGTACTAACGATGAAGCGTCCAGTATCAGTCCTTTCTTGCGAAGACGCCTGAAACTGGATACCATGAACGTTATCACCATTAATATATATATATATTGATCAGGAACTCCACCAACAATGTTACGGAGGTTGTACATGGACATTTTCTGAATATTTTAGTAAAAGTGACCCGTGGTACAGAGTAATTAGATTAAGAAGTTGGGCCATTATGGAATACGGGGAGTAGCTCACAATTGGTTCTCTTCTTACTTTAACAACAGACAGCAAAAAAGTCGTTATTCAAAGTGTTGAGAATGGCTGTGATGTGGACTCTGAGTAGGGTACGGTCAAATGGGGACGTGCCCACGGATCAGTGTTGGAGACAAAAAAATTGGTTCAGATGGCTCTGAGCACTATGGGACTTAACATCTGAGGTCATCAGTCCCCTAGTACTTAGAACTAATTAAACCTAACTAACCTAAGGATACGATAACCATCCATGCCCGAGGCAGGATTCGAACCTGAGACCGTAGCGATCGTGCGGTTCCAAACAGCAGAACCTAGAACCGCTCGGTCACAGTGGCCGGCTGTTCGGGGCACTCCTGTTCCTTATTTACATAAATGATATTCCCTCTAGTATTACAGGTAATTTAAAAATATTTCTGTTTGCTGATGACACTAAAGGATGCTGTGTACAACAATAGCTTATGTCATGATGTGCACTATTTGAATAGCGCACTTCATGACATAAGTTCACGACTTGTAGAAAATAAACTATTGCTAAATCACATTAAGACTCAGTTTTCACAGTTTCCAACACACAGTTAAAAAGACCGATATTTTAATTTCACAGAATGGGCATATGATTAATGAAACTGAACAGCTCAAACTCTACGAGTCGTGTAAAGCCCACGTTCAGGCTCTTGTTCAAATACTTAATGCTGCTATTTTTACTATTCCAACAGTATCTGAAGTAAGTTATAGTTCGATACGAGAAGTCGGCTATTTTGCTTATTTACACTCGCTTATGTCGTATGGTATTATATTTTGCGGGAACTCTTCCCATTCTCAATGGATATATTGGCTCAGAAACGGGCAGATCGCGAACACCTCTTGTCGACCTCTTTTCACTAGTATGGGGACTCTGACGTTGGCCTCTCAATATATATATATATATATATATATATATATATATATATATATATATATATATATATATATATTCTTTACTGTTGTTTCTTGTTAATTATATCAGCTTATCAGTAAGAATTAGCAGCTTTCACTCAGTTAATACTAGGCAGAAATCCAATCTGCATTTGTATCGCACTTCCTTGACTCTTGTGCTAAAAGGTGTGCAGTATACTGCTTCATCCATTTTCAGTAAGCTACCACAAGGAATCAGAAATCTTAGCAGCAACCCAGGCGCTTTCAAACCAAAACTGAGTAGTTTCCTCATGACTCACTTCTTGTATTCTGTTGAGGAGTTCCTTAAAATATTAAGCTGATTCCTATGTTATATTGTTCATTGCATTTAATATGCTTGTAACTTGCCTTTTTTTGGGTTCATAAACATTTTATTTTATCTGTTATTACATTTATGTTGTAATTTCATGCACTGACACGTTCCATGACCTTGGAGATATGCTCCTGAATTTGGTCCTGCAGAACTAGACGTGTACCATAAATTTAAAAAAAAACTATTCCTTTTGTCATCCCACTTAAGCGTTATTTACGGGAAAAAACCTTCGCAATATCGAAAAAGTCTGTGATACGACAACGCAAAACACAGAGAAAAAAGGGAAAGAGATGAGACGGAAGTCAGCAGTACAATATGCAGTCTTGTGTTCGAAGAGTAAAGTGGGCTGTGCTGTTCTCAACAACAGTACCATGAGTACTCCAAAAAGAAGTCGCATGAGCAGGTGGAACAAGTGCTTCCAAACAAGACACACAGTGCATATCGTCGACATTCCCAGGATGATATTCGGATATTTTAAGTGGAAAGATAAATGAGGCTAAGAAATAGAACGAAAGGCAATTGCATAACCGGAAACCATGGGTCGATTATACCAAAATAGAAAATATCGTTAAACAACCTGGGTAATCTTTTCGGTGTAGTTCTGGTTCATTCTGTACATTTCTCTTAGAGAACGAAGGAATTATACACTACTCAGTTGGCACTGAACGAAAGACATACGTAATGAGGACAATGTTAGTTTCCTGTTCCTTATGAAATACAAATCTTCGTAGTTATTCAAAACTGAACATTTTTTGGAGAGTTTTTAATTTTAAAGTCAAGGAAATTGTGATTTAGGATTTATTTCAATAACACATTTTTTGTGGAAATTTTAATTAACATTACCTCAGTTTTCGCCCTGTCACTAAGAAGACATGTTTTGTCACAACATAATAACGATGCATGTGTTGCAGCTGGTCTCCATATTGTACCAAATGGTTGCTGAAAGCTGTAGAGATCTTACAGGAAAAAATTGCTGGGAGACAGTATTTTAATTACGCATTTTACCACTTTTACCAAGTAATGGTATAAAATAATTCTGTTTCCCACATGAAATGATTTTTTTGGTTGAATATACGACGTGAAGAGTTAATAGCGGCTTCCGATTATGTTCTTCAGATTTGTTTACAATTTGTGGAAAATCCTCTTCATCCTTAAATTATGAATCATAAACTTACCGTAATATTAATCTCTCATCTGTCCTGGTAATCATGTAATAATAGTGTCTCTGTGCAAATTATTATTTTTTTTTTTACATCTTCATTTAACCTTTGATAGTAAGGAAACACTCGCAGTTTGCCCGAGAAGTAGCCGCAGTATTACCCATTCTCTTTTTTGCGACCCAGTTGTTAGGTGGTCTTGATATTCCCTTTGAGTTGACCGTGTATTTGAGGCCAGCTTGAGTTGAACGCTCTCATCTGCATAGAAAATTGAATCTTATTTCGGCAATAATTCCATCACAGCCGACACCTCTCAATAATTCATTCCGATGCTGTTCACCGTGTACTTTGTATACGCTATTCTTGGCAATGAGGTCATTGTAGCCAAAAACTTCTGCTTTGTGAAGGGTTGTGGTATGCACATTTCATTCTTCTCTACTACAAACACACTGTATTGTAGATCGTACATCAGGTTTGCATCGATAGAATTACATCGTAGCATGCCTTCTAGGAAGTCTAAATAATCGATCGAGTGTATGTAAAGCTATAATCTATTCACAGCCCCTGCTTCCGATGCTGGAAAGACAAGCGGTTCGACAACTTCACGTTTTAAGAGTTGCTCTCATATCTGGTAGGCAAGAAATACTAGTCGATTCTAAAGCATCACGAAAGCCATCGATAATACAGTATAGGCTACTGTACCACTGTCTGGTTCGTACAATGTGAGTTACAGTTTCGCAAACCCTGTCGTGAGGTGCAACAGTTTAACGCTCGTAAGGTACACTAGTTGAATGTTTTCACATACATTTTAAATTCATCTAAGGAAGAGTTTCCTTTTAAGATGGCGTAAATTCTTCGACTATTATTCGGAAATATGGAGCCAGCTGTCTAAAAAGAGCCAAATAGTTATTTTTAAATTTACTTTATGTGTCGTTCGTTGTAATTTAGTCGTGGCAATGAACAGAAGGCATATTTCCAACAGAGCAACAGCAAGATTTACAAATAATTTGATGACAGCAAAATGAATAATGTTATACCTGACTGGTTTTAATCGCTAAGCACATTTAGGAGAATGCTTAAATCATAGCGACGATCTCATTTTAGTCTACTATGCTTTCTATAGAAGATAACGACAAAGCTCTACTTACATGTAATCGATTCCTTCATTTTACTTTCCTTTCTTTTCTTAATTTTCCCCTTGAGATGGACACAGTACACGTAATATGGACTTTACTATGCCATTAATACTGAAGGTTTACATTGACTGTTTGTAATCAAAAAATTAAAACAAAATTAGAGGCCATAAATTTGAAGGAGAAGAGTCGATTAAGTAATACTTTTGATACATAGAGTTTCGTTGAAGTTGCATTGAAAGACACCGAGAAAAGAAAGAAAAATTACAAATAAGAAGACGTAGGGGAAACCATTACTAAGACAGTAAAGGGAACAATAACATATGCATTGAGGCACTTATCTTGTCAATGGCATAACAAAGGCGAGGACATAGTCGCAGATTAAGAATATATCAAAGCTGTTGGCGTTGGCTGTTGACTAAAGCGGTCCAATGAGGGTGTAAAAGCAAATAACAATATATATATACATACACTCCTGGAAATGGAAAAAAGAACACATTGACACCGGTGTGTCAGACCCACCATACTTGCTCCGGACACTGCGAGAGGGCTGTACAAGCAATGATCACACGCACGGCACAGCGGACACACCAGGAACCGCGGTGTTGGCAGTCGAATGGCGCTAGCTGCGCAGCATTTGTGCACCGCCGCCGTCAGTGTCAGCCAGTTTGCCGTGGCATACGGAGCTCCATCGCAGTCTTTAATACTGGCAGCATGCCGCGACAGCGTGGACGTGAACCGTATGTGCATTTGACGGACTTTGAGCGAGGGCGCATAGTGGGCATGCGGGAGGCCGGGTGAACGTACCGACGAATTGCTCAACACGTGGGGCGTGAGGTCTCCACAGTACATCGATGTTGTCGCCAGTGGTCGGCGGAAGGTGCACGTGCCCGTCGACCTGGGACCGGACCGCAGCGACGCACGGATGCACGCCAAGACCGTAGGATCCTACGCAGTGCCGTAGGGGACCGCACCGCCACTTCCCAGCAAATTAGGGACACTGTTGCTCCTGGGGTATCGGCGAGGACCATTCGCAACCGTCTCCATGAAGCTGGGCTACGGTCCCGCACACCGTTAGGCCGTCTTCCGCTCACGCCCCAACATCGTGCAGCCCACCTCCAGTGGTGTCGCGACAGGCGTGAATGGAGGGACGAATGGAGACGTGTCGTCTTCAGCGATGAGAGTCGCTACTGCCTTGCTGCCAATGATGGTCGTATGCGTGTTTGGCGCCGTGCAGGTGAGCGCCACAATCAGGACTGCATACGACCGAGGCACACAGGGCCAACACCCGGCATCATGGTGTGGGGAGCGATCTCCTACACTGGCCGTACACCACTGGTGATCGTCGAGGGGACACTGAATAGTGCACGGTACATCCAAACCGTCATCGAACCCATCGTTCTACCATTCCTAGACTGGCAAGGGAACTTGCTGTTCCAACAGGACAATGCACGTCCGCATGTATCCCGTGCCACCCAACGTGCTCTAGAAGGTGTAAGTCAACTACCCTGGCCAGCAAGATCTCCAGATCTGTCCCCCATTGAGCATGTTTGGGACTGGATGAAGCGTCGTCTCACGCGGTCTGCACGTCCAGCACGAACGCTGGTCCAACTGAGGCGCCAGGTGGAAATGGCATGGCAAGCCGTTCCACAGGACTACATCCAGCATCTCTACGATCGTCTCCATGGGAGAATAGCAGCCTGCATTGCTGCGAAAGGTGGATATACACTGTACTAGTGCCGACATTGTGCATGCTCTGTTGCCTGTGTCTATGTGCCTGTGGTTCTGTCAGTGTGATCATGTGATGTATCTGACCCCAGGAATGTGTCAATAAAGTTTCCCCTTCCTGGGACAATGAATTCACAGTGTTCTTATTTCAATTTCCAGGAGTGTATATATATATTGTTATTTGCTTTTACATATATATATATATATATATATATATATATATATACATATATATATATATATATATATATATATATATATATATATATATATATTCGGACACTAGTGCTTATGTTCAACGCTTTAATTTTGAAAGGCTGTGTTTATTTTACCACAAAGCAGTGTAAACAGGTGATAGTGATATAGAAACTATGTAAAGAATACAGAACGTAAATAATTGTAAAATGCATAACGGTAGACAAAAATGTTCTTCGTTTTTTTCATCTTGACAGATTTGCACACACATTCCGACAGCTGGTTAATGTGCTCAGTATGGAGTGTGACCACCTGTGGCAGCAATACAGTGCTGACAGTGACGGGGTATACTGGTATGCTTTGAATGATGTCATCAATATCAGCCGGCCGTTGTGTCCGAGCGGTTCTATGCGCTTCAGTCCAGAACCGCGCTGCTCCTACGGTCGCAGGTTCGTATCCTGCCTCGGGCATGGATGTGTGTGATGTCCTTAGGTTGGTTAGGTTTAAATAGTTCTAAGTCTAGAAGACTGATGATCTCAGATGTTAAGTCCCATAGTGCTCAGAGCCATCTGAACCATCATCAGTCTCATGTCGAGGCAATAGCGCCCATTCTTCCTGCAGAAATGCTTGAAAGTCTGGCTGGTGGATGCAACCTGTCTCCTTGTGCGTCAGAGACATGCTCCATGGCATTCAGATCGGAAGAGCGAGTAGGCTGAGCCATGTGTACAGTATCTTCCGTTTCCAAGAACACATCAACCACCAATGCTATATGAGGTCGAGCAATATCTTCCATCAGTATGATGTCTGGGCCCAGAGCAAGTCACGACAACCGCAAATGAGGTCCTAAGATCTCGTCACGTAGTTAAACCTAGTCGAGTCACCTGTACACTTTCTTGAAGAGGTGTTCGAGCGGTCAACATAATTCCTGCCCACAACTTCAGAGATCCTCCGCGATATCGGTCTCTTTCAACATTCTTTGGGTCACGAAATCGTGTTCCATGTTCCCTACAGATGTGAATCCGTCGAGAATCACTCTCCAGACCAAATCGGGCCGCATCAGTTTGCGACTGTCCTGCTTCCGTTCTTCCTATAGTCTTCCAGCGCAGAGAGTCCGTAGGCGTCTTCTCTGTGCCACACTACACTGTCTTTGACTGTGTACACAGCGATTGTGGATGTGGGACTATCCGGCTAAACAACATCGTTTAATAGGTACCGTGACGTATTCGTCGGCGTGGTTGTCCGTCGATAGTTTGTATAATTGCATCATTAATTAGTCACAGGACGCGGAAATAGTTGTTTCTTGCTTTAATTTTTGACACAAGTATATATATATATATATATATATATATATATATATATATATATATGTGTGTGTGTGTGTGTGTGTGTGTGTGTGTTTGTATAAGTGCCTAAACGTTTACTACGGTAAGGTGTAAATCGGAAAGGTACGTTTTGAGATTTTTGATAACAAAAGTTCCGCTTTCGATAATGTTTTATGTATACATACTTATATATAATATGAATTAAATATATAAATATATTAAATTGTTAGGTAACTAATAAGACGCCCATATTGGAATTCAACATTGTGTCAAACTTTCAAAGCAAACGATCCAGAAGTTTCGAAGATCAACAGTTTTGAACAAATTAACATTTAAATTTTCATAACGTTTCCCCTTTTACAACATATATATTATATATATACCACGTGGCGTTCCAGTAGGTATATAAAACACGAGAGTACTCGAATGCCGTGTTGTGTCAAAATTGTGATTAGAAGAAGAAAAGAACATCTACGTTTGTACTTATCTACAAACTATAATGCTCCTAATCGCAGATCTGCGAAAGTTTTTGACGGAATGTTTTGAAATTTTGTCAGAAGGTTCTAGTTATATATATAAAACACGCCTGTGTTCGAATGCAACGTTTTGAGAGAATTTCAAAGCATTCAGTCCAGAATTTTCGGAGATTAACGTTTTTGAACAAACCAACATTTAGATTTTTGTAACGTTTCCTCTTTTACATATACAAAACGCGAGAGGATTCGAATGCAGTGCTTTGTCAAAATCCGAAAGCAATGAATGAAGAAGAAACGAACGTGTACGTTTGTAGTTATATACGAACTATAATGTTGTGAATCGCAGATCTCCGAAAGCTTTTGATGAAAGGGTTTGAAATTTTGACATAAGGTTGGATTTTGATTCTTGGATACGCGTGTACTTTTATACAGGGTGTTACGAAAAGGTAAAGCCAAACTTTCAGGAAACATTCCTCACACACAAATAAAGAAAACATGTTATGTGGACATGTGTCCAGAAACGCTTAATTTCCATGTTAGAGCTCATTTTAGTTTCGTCAGTAAGTACTGTACTTCCTCGATTCACCGCCAGTTGGCCCAATTGAAGGAAGGTAATATTGACTTCACGTCATCAACACAGATTTTCTGTGAACGTTTGGACAGGCATTGTTGGTGATGTCTTGAATGGGCCCCATGTTCTTCCACACGCTCAATGGAGCACGTTATCATGATTTCATACGGGATACTCCACCTGTGCTGCTAGAACATGTGCCTTTACAAGTACGACACAACATGTGGTTCATGCACCATGGAGCTCCTGCACATTTCAGTCGAAGTGTTTGTACGCTTTTCAACAACAGATTCGGTGGCCGATGGATTGGTAGCTACCCTCAGTGCAACCTAATTATCACTGGGCGAGTGAAACTGACGAAAGGTCGACGGATTTACATTTCTAAGTCATATAATGCTATCCTCTCCTAATTACTGGCTTGGCATCATATTTTCGTGATCGTGAACGTTTGCATTACCGTAATCGCGGTAATTTGACTAGCACTGTGCAATCAAAAGATAATAAGGTTCTAACTAATTTGTACAACTCGTAGTTACCTCCGTGGGATGGCCACAATGGCGGCTAAACAAATAACGCCCATGCCGATTATTCGCACTCATGCAACAAAACTCATCAACAGTCAGTAACATATTAAAGAGGGTTAAATTAAGAAATAAAAACAAAAGTCATTACTTGAAGGAAGTAAATAATTATGAGGACTCTTATATGTTCACAATGATACATAATCCTTAACAGGAAAGGTGGGAAGATAAGGAAGTGACAAAAGAAAAAGGATGGAAATCACATCACTACGATATTGTAATTTATATCCGTTTCTCCAGATGCTGAAATATTTTGGATTCATATCTTATAAATAAGACTCTTTTATTTGTCATTAATGTCTCACTTTATGATTAATTCATTGTATTTACTAAAAGTAATATTACTAGCAGATGAAGAAGTACTGATATGTCGTTATATATTCCCAGATTTCCGAAAACCATTTGACACGGTCAACGAAGGTAGGAGCATGTGGAATACTTTCTCACATATGCGAGTGGCTGGAAGACTCGTTAAGTAATAGCACCCAGCTTGTTGTCCTAGACGGCGAGTGTCCATCAGATACCACGGTATTACCTATCAAGGCAGCCCCAGAGAAGTCTAACAAGACCACTGTGATCTTGTATATACATAACTGCCTTGGCGGACAGGGTGCGCAGCAGTCTGCGGATATTTGCTGTGGTGTGAAGAAAGATGTCGAAGATGAGTAACTGTAAGACAACACAAAAAGAGTTACATAAAATTTCTAGTTGGCGTGATGAATATCGCCTGGTTCTAAATGTAGGAAAATGTAAGCTGATGCGGATGAGTAGGAAAACCAAACGCTAATTTCCGAATTAGTAGTGCCCTGCATCGTCTCGCCGTTTAAATGTCTGGATGTATTGTTGGAAAGCGATGTGAAATCATGTGAGTGATGTGGTAGGAAAGGGAATGGCCGGCCGCTGTGACCGAGTGGTTCGAGGTGCTTCTGTCCGAAACCACGCTGCTGCTACGGTCGCAGGTTCGAATCCTGCCACGGGCATGGATGGTGTGATGTCCTTAGGTTAGTTAGGTTTAAGTAGTTCTAAGTCTAGGAGACTGATGACCTCAGATGTTAAGTTGCACAGTGCTTAGACGCATTTGCATGCAGGCGAATGGTCGACTTGGTTTACTGGGAGAATATTAGGAAAAAGTGGTTCATCTGTAATGGAGAGTGTATATAAGACGCTAGTTCGACGAAATCTCGTATTCTGCTCAAGCGTCTGGGACCAGCGCCAGGTCGGATTAAAAGATGACATCGGAGCAACTAGGAGGTGGCCTGCTAGATTTGTTACCGGTATGTTCGACTAACACGCAAATGTTACGGAGATGCTTATGGAACTCAAATGGAAATCCCTGGAGGGAAGGCGACGTTCTTATCGAAGGACACTATTGAGAAAATTTAGAGAACCGTAGTTAGGAAAAAAAAATGTTAAAATGTGTGTGAAATCTCATGGGACTTAACTGCTAAGGTAACCAGTCCCCAACCTTACACACTACTTAACCTAAATTATCCTCAGGACAAACCCACATACCCATGCCCGAGGGAGGACTCGAACCTCCTCCGGGACCAGCCGCACAGTTCATGACTGTAGCGCCTTAGACCACTCGGCTAACGTAATTAGAAGCTCACTGCTGAAAGGTCCTGCTGCCGCGTTAAGGACGACGAAGATAAGATACGAGAAATTAGGACTCATATAGGCAGTGGTTTCTCCGTCGATCTTTCTGCGAGTGGAACAGGAAAGGAAACGCCTGGTAATGGTACAGGGTACCCTGCAACAACCACCGTACGCTAGCTTGCGGAGGACGTACGTAGATGCGGATGTAGGTGTAGATATACCGTCGAAGAACGTGGCATCACAACACGGAACTGGTGGAGACTGCTGAAAATATTGAAAATCTCTGGTTTTCTGACCTGTATTTCGTCCATTTGGGACAATTCCAATAAAAGTTTTTAGTGATTAAAAGAAACGATTGTGTGAAGAAATCGCTTTAATGAAGGACAAGGACCTTACTGCAAAGTATGAAAAAAGAGCAAAATATTCTTGGTTATTTTACTAAGATTTAATGCTGCAGTAGGTGACATTAAAACGCATTACAAATGTGTTTACGCGATACGAGGGAGAGCAACGACCGGGTTGTGAAGCTGCGGTAGTGACGGCGGTGGCGGGGCGTTGTAAAACGCGATGAGGCGGAAGACGCTGCAGGGGCCAACCACGGGGAAGCGGCCGTGCGATTTATAAGGCAGAGGGCACTAAACGACGGCCCGGACGCTCTGTGTATGCAAATCTGGCCACGGGCGCGTCTGCGAGGCAAGGCGGCGCTGTTTTATCGCGAGAAACTGGTCCGCCACTAAAACGTACCGGCTTAAAATGCTTTACTGTCCGCTCACCGACTGCGTCCGCACCAGCTTTGTCGCCGAGAATCTATTCTTCGCGAGTTCACGAGTCGTGATTTGGCATTTCTAATGGTGTGTACATCGCAGAGTTCAGCTGAAGAGGCCCGTAAGGTATAGAGCCATTGAGATAATTTCCATACACACACACATTTTCAGCATTCGGTACATATCAGCCATCATACGACAACCATTTAGCTAGCGGTGGGTCGCAATTCTTTTTAGCGAAAACTCTCTGGTGTAACAGTTACAAATTTTGCTGCTTGTGAGTCCTCAGCTACTATGAATTTCCCACAACTAGCTGAATTTGTAATTTTAATACAGGGTGTTAGTGGTATAAATGCAGATAACGTGATATTTGGTACCTTTATATGTGCTAAGCTCAGTGAGTTGTTTCTGTTTTCTCTGCATCTAACAGTCTTCCCACAAACACATCACATAATTTGTTACCTGATGGTTTCTGCACGGTCGTATTGCGCCACTAAGTGGACTGTGCTTGTCAGTGTACACTAACCAGTTTGCGTCCACGATTAAACACCTGACCTGCTGCCAGGGCAAAATATGCATTAATTGCTTGCTCTTGCCGCTTGTACTCGGGGTTACTAACAAAGCTCAAAACATGCTACTCCCAGCAGCTGTAATTATTAGTCTGAAAATGAATACTAATGTAGTGGTGTTCAGTACACTGTCCTCACTCACCAATGAAAATAACTGCACTTACGCTATTCGCATTTGTATGTATCGCTGTAGTTCCGTTTGTTAAGGTATGAGAAATTGTATATGGCCGACAATATGGCTCAGTAATGTCCGAAACACTGCTGCCCACATGAATTGCAAGCACTTGTTCTGTAGCAAAAAAAAAAAAAAAAAAAAAAAAAAAAAAAAAAAAAAAAAGGTTCAGATGGCTCTGAGCACTATGCGAGTTAACTTCTGAGGTCATCAGTTGCCTAGAACTTAGAACTACTTAAACCTAACTAACCTAAGGACATCACACACATCCATGCCCGAGGCAGGACTCGAACCTGCGACCGTAGCGGTCGCTCGGTTCCAGACTGTAGCGCCCTCAATCGCACGGCCACTCCGGCCGGCGCTCTGTAGCATATCCGGGCACTATTGTCGGGCAACGTTTACGGTAACACATTTCTGGGTCACACTCGTGCCTGTAAGGGGATAAAAGCGGACTATTTTACTAGAAGACTGAAACGCTTAGAACCGCTCAGCCACACCGGCCTGCTTCTTTTTCATTCCACCAGGCAAAGATATAGCACGGAAACAGGACGTGTCCTTTTTAAAGCAAACAGAGAGTATAGTATATCGTGAAATAAGTTGCGGTAATTTCACCCTATATACATTGTATAATCAGTGCTGCAGCAGTCTCGTGCGCTAATCAATCAGAGGAATTGCTATTATTCGTTTTTCGATGTCCGACGTGAAACGAAGTTGTTCATAAATTATGCTGGAGAGTGTAAAGATAAGAAATTGTCTGTCCCGTATAGGGTGCGGCAATTGAAAATACTTTTCGATTTCCGAGTTTTAATTTCACTATCGGAACTTTTATTTTAAATGATTTGGTATTTATTGTTGGTCAGTGGTTAGTCGTTTCAGAATATGTCTTCGGAGACAATATGGCGCCTTACACTATCTAATCAGAACGTAACATGCAAGCTTAACAAGGGTTATGCTATACAATAACCATCATACAGAGTTCTGATTACCAGTAAGGGAAGAACTCATTATTCCGATTAACATCAATTATAATTTCGTTGCTTTATTTCAAGGACCGCTGACTATGATTCATGAAAGATGTCTACGGGAAACGTTGTTGTCGTTGTGGTCTTCAGTCCGAAGACATACGAAGCAACTCTCCGTGCATCTCTGCCCTGTTGCAGCCTCTTCATCTCCGAATAACTACTGTTAACTTACATCCTTTAGAATCTGCTTACTGTATTCATCTCTTGGTCTCGTTCTACGATTTTTACCCCATACACTTCCCTCCAGTGCCAAATTGCTGATCGCTTGATATCTCAGAATGGGTCCTATCAAATGATTCCTTTTTCTAGTCATGTTTCTCTTCTCCCTAATTGTATTCATTACCTCATTAGTTACGTGATCTAAAGGTAGCTATTATTCTACTGGCTACTAGACTATACGATTGTAGGTCAGATTAATAGAGTTCGGAAGAAGGATATTTTACCAGCTTCAGAAAGTTAAATTCTTTAGCTGATGCTGGATAAATACCCTTTTGTAAAATTTCATTAGTACATCGATACACGATTTTTGATTATCTCATAAAAACTGCTCGTCAGAGGACTGGAAAGACCAATAACAACATGAAAAACTATAAACCAGTAGCAACCAAACTTGTGACTCTCTGGTTTCTGAAATCGTACAGAAGTTAAACAAACGGATACTTGTAAAGCGCATCTCGTATTGATATGCCGGCTGGTATCATAAGTTTTCGATGTATCGGTATAAGGATTCATTAAAATAAGTGTGGATTCATTCCATTAATAATTCATTAAAATAAGTGTGGAATAACAACCAAATATTTATATTTTATTGTGTTTCACCAGTACGGAAAGATAGTTATGAATTTCATAAATGCTATACATCCGTGACCAGAGTTATCGGATATCGAAAGGAATGTATACAAACACAATAGTTAAAAATACGACTGTTGTCTATTTGCTGTCCATGAATATAGAAATACATCAGATGAAGTTTACAAAAATTTTTGGAATCTTAAGGAATTATGTAGAACACAATAGTGGCTCAGTGCTACAGATCATTTAACACGACAGCAGCAAAGAGAATGTCCGTTTTCAGACTGCAGTCTTTGCATATAATTTCATTCTATCTTCCATAGCTCTGCTCGTATTTATGAACTTCATAGCTTTCCGGTTGTCAGCTACATTCCTATGGACTTCAGACTAATCGACTGTCTTTAAATATTCGTGCCAGCTTTCAAACTGAACCGAAATACGTTTCACCATTTGAATAACGAAATTCGGCACTGCAAGTGCTGCCGGCTAAGGAAAGAGGAAGCGAGGGTACGTATGAGAGGGAAATCATTTTCATACGCGGACAGAGGTAGATACGGTGCGGCCAAACGAAATAAGCTCTTCGGAGAAAAAATTTGACAACTCAGTGCCCACGCACAGATGAATCGTAAAGCTCTTACGGATGGCGCAGCGATCGAATTACGTGCTCAACTGCGCATGCGCTGCCTCTAAGTGAGAGTAATGCAGCAGCGATCGGTGAGACGTGTCTCAAGCGGACACTGTGCGAAAAAATGGAAATTTGCACAAATCACAGGAATATCCAAGAAATGAAATAGGAGTAATCCGCTGAATTACAGACGCATATCACTATCGTCGATCTACTTTAGGATTTTGGAACGTATTTTGTGCTCGAACATTATGAATCAAATTGAAGGAAACGATTTATTGACATATTACCAACATGGATACAGAAAATGTCGTTATTGTGAAACACAACTAGCTCTTTATTCTCACGAAGTAATGAGTGCTATCGGCAGTGGACATCAAGTTCATTCCATGTTTTTAAATTTCTAGATGGCTTTAGTCACCGTTCCTCAAAAGTGACTTCCAATTAAATATCGTTCCCCTGGAGTATCATCTCAGATGTGTTAGTCCATTCGTGATTTTCTGCCAGTAAGTTCACAGTTCGTAATAGCTGTCGGAATGTCATCGAGTGAAACGGAAATAATGTCTGAGGTTCTCCAAGGACGTATTTTAGGCCCTCTGTTGTTCCTGATCTTCATATACGATTTAGGAGGCAATCTGAGCAGCCCTCTTAGATTGTTTGCAGATAATGTTGTCATTTACCATAATATAAAGTCATCATTTGTTCAAAACGAATTGCAAAGTGATTTAGACAAGATACCTGTATGGTGCAAAAGCGTTAATTGACTCTAAATCTTGAAAAGTGTGAACTCATTCACGGAAGCACTAAAATGAAACCGCTAAATGTCAGTTATTCGATAAATCACACAAATCTAAAGACTTTAAACTCAACAAAATACTTAGGGATTACGATTACGAATAGCTTGAACTGGAACGATCATGCAGGTTTCGAAGAAAGCAAACGAAAGACTGCGATTTATTAGCAGAACACTTAGAACATGTTACAGGTCTATTAAAGAGACTGCTTACACAACACTTTCCTACCCTCTTCTGAAGCGGTGCTGTGCGGCGTAGGATCTGCATCAGATAGGATTGACGGAGGATATCGAAAATGTTCGAAGAAGACCAGCTCGTTTCGTATTATCACGAAATAAGATACAGAGTGCCACGGATATGATACATGACTTCTGGTGGCAGTCATTAAAACAAAGACGTTTTTCCCCGCGGCAGGACCTTCTTACGAAATTCAAATCGCCAAATTCCCCTCAGAGTACGAAAATATTTATTTGGCGCCCATCTACGCAGGGAGAAATGATCATCATAATAATATAACAGAAATCAGAGCTCTCACGCAAAGGTGTGTGTGCGTTTTTCCCGCACGCTGTTCAAGACTGGAACGACAGAGGAGTAGCTTAAAGGAGGTTCGATGAATCCTCTGCCAGTCATTTAATTGTGAATTGCAGAGTTATCATGTAAGTGTAGATGTAGATGCTGGTGTAAAAATGGGGAAATTTAAGGAAATAACAGAGTGCCCAAAAGGGGCAATCCTGTTTGGCGGTGTCCATGGCCATGAAATGTATGAAATTGATGGGTTTGTTAGTGTTTCGTAACATACTGTTCAAGGTGACTACAAGTAGTGGTGTAACAGAAGTGACCGTGAAATGTGACGTAAGAATTGTGATTGAAGAAAGATCTTTTCCAAACCCGACATGATTTTGTACAGAAAATGTGGCACGTCCCGGCTGTAACGTAGACGATCTATATTTAAACCGTGCGATTAGCTAATTACGACGAACGCTCCAGCTATACTTCGGCAACTACGTGAGACATCTAGCTCCATCAGCAATAATGCTGGGCCGTACAGCAATACTGGGATGCACTGCAGCCACATTCCAGCAATGCTGATAGCGAAACTTTTACGCAAACACACTGCCATTCAGCGTGCCTCGTGGGAGGCCATTTTCAAACACTGGACTAAAACAGGTGCCGTCAAGAACTAAGTTTGTCCAAATTAAACAGCATAAAAAGTAAAACTCCTACAAGATCATTTTGAGAAGTGATTACAAATTAGGGGAAGAGACACATAACAAAAAAGGCACGCGCTATCGTAAGGCAGTGCAACTCGGTTTTTTAATGTATACGACGATCCATAAACGTTATGTTATGTCGGTGCCGTGCCTGCTTGTTTAAAAAAAATTGTTATATTTGATTGGTACTATGAGTAATCAACGTTTCGCAAGACGGCTTACATGATTCACTATTTTTCTCACTCCGTGCTTTGCACAAAACTATGGCTTGGGAAAAATTGCTTCAGATCATGTATATTAAAATGGTTTAACAGTCAAAACTGCACGAAAATAAGGTTATAAATTGCTCTAGTTGTGGAACCTGTTGTCATACAGAAAAAGAAAAACAAATATCGATGTAACTAAATCAACAACAAATAAAGACGTAATCCCTCTTTTATTAAATTTGCTCAATATTCCCATTAAGAAGAGAATTGAGTACTTTCTTTCGGTTCCAATTGCTATGTTCTTGCACTGCAGCTCCGAAAACACAAGCTGTCATGTTTTTAATTTTAAAGTCCGACCTACCACTACATTTTAACAAACTGTGATTAGACAAACGTTTCATCATTAACACAACTATGTCCGTCTGGTGGTTTACACTACACCCACGTGAAAATGAACACAAAGCTAAGAGTTGGCGGTAGTAAAGAGTCTCCAGTAATAGGGTACTTCAATCCAGTGAATGACAACCAGTGCTACAGGTTTGTCATTTTCAGACAAAAGTGAGTATATAAGCAGCCGACGGCATTGATTTCGTAAAAAACATTGATATATTGCAATTTCCTCCAATTCTTGGTTACTGTTTAGAATGCACTTTATATCAACAGGTGATATGTCAAGCTAGGTGATATGCCAAACTAATGCACAGATTGAATAAGTTCTGGAAGAAGGCATAAATTTTCCTTGTTATATGTGACATGCACGCTAAACGATCAAAAGCGTCCGGACAATCCTATCTAATACGCAAATAACCCCTAGATCTCACGACCGATGTACTCGCCAGTATAAAAGGAGATAGGGAGCATCGTGTTGTCAGTAGGGAAGCAGTAACAACAGATAGGCTCAGTCCGGAGACATTAGTGTCTTCGTACGTGACTAATCATTGGATGTCTTCCGAACAACAAATTTATCAGGAGCATTCGAACCCTTCTAAATGTTCCCAAGTTGATTGTTGGTAATCTGTCTGTGTAGTGTGAATAGGAAGCAACAACCACAACTAAATCAGGACCAGGCAGGCATCATGTACTGACAAACAGAGCCCGCCGAACATTGTGGAAAATGGTTGTGAAATAATGCATGAAATCAGCGGAACGAATCCCCCGTGAGTTACAACCAGCTATCCAATTAGCACGGTGGTTGGGGTACAACGGTCAAGCAGCTCTTTATAAGCGAAAAATGTGTGAAGTCAATTCTAAGTAACGCTTGAGGTGGTGTAATGAGCCGCAGATGATTGAAAACAGTAGTTTGCCGTTATGAATCATGCCATATTCCCTGGAAATCCTACGGAGGCGTTTGGGGTTAGAAAATGTTCGTAGAACGTCTTGCGTCATCAGTGAAGTACAGAGAAAGCGCTGTTCAGGAATGGGGTTCTTCTTTATGGCTATGAGACGCTTAATGTGCAAGGATATGAATGAATTTTACGGTAGTGTGTACTGTGTACAGAAGACGGACAATTCGGAGTTGATGACTGTATCACCATGACTATGCCCGTGTCATAAAACAGCAATTCTGAGACAAAGATCTGTGGACGACAACATTCCTGAAATGGACTGGCTTACCTAGAGTCATGACCTAAACCCAACGGAACGGGTCGGGGATGAATTAGAACGGCAACCTCGTTCCAGATCCCAGTGTCCAACGTCACTGACATCTCCAGCTTCGGCTCTTGAGAAAGGCTGAGCGGCCATTCCTCTGTATACAATGAGACAACCCACTGAAAGGGTCTCTAGCAGAGTTACGGCCGTCATAAAGCCGAAGATTTAACACAGTCCATATGAATTTCCACTTATAGGTGTCTGGATACTTTTTACCACATAGTGAACTGGGCTTCTGAAATGTGAAAATCGGAGCTCAGTGAAAGAAGGGCAACAATAGTGACCAGAACATCACACTCTGCCTCTGTTTGCTATGCCGCTCAAGTTTAGGTCAAACAGATTTGCGGCAGACACTGAAGGGCACCTTGAAACGGGAAAATTTTAAAGTTGAGATGTATACTTACACTCTGTTTAATATTTCTACTTCGATAGATATCCCTTCAATAACTCTGTTTTCAGTAAGACTAATATTTCTGGCCGTTCATGATAAGACAGTTCTGGGAGAAGAGTGATTCATCTCTTGGCTGTACCGATCACTCATTAACTTGTGCGTACGGTGCTCTGCAGCAGAAAAATATTTTTATGACAATCCTTTTCATAATAGATCGACGGGGAAGCCGCAAAATGGATGTTTGTTTACTATAATGAGAAGCGGTATCGGGCTCAAAACCTATCTTCAGACGCATTACGGAGTGCTTCATTTTTTTATGAATAAAATGCAGAAAAAATTATAGTTTCATATAACAAGTTACGTAAAATACGAATGAAAAATACGTGATTTCTTTCTCTGAGTCTTTCGAGTTTACTATAATAACCTCGTGGATATCTAGAAGGTGGGTATCCTTAAATAACGTATTTGCCCATCGTTAGACGTCTAAAGAACGCTTGTAACTTTTTTTTATCAACATAGAAATTAGCAGCTTTGTTTATGACGCAAAATAATGACCATATCAGTTTTAACGTCGCTTTCTGTTGAGTACCATTAATATACCACATAGCAACGAAGTTGTTGTCTGCAACGAAGTTGTTGTCAATTTGTGATACAATGTGTTGATTGTGGTATCTATCAGACACCACAGTGCCACACCAAAGTTGGCAATGCATATCGAACTACAGATGTTGCGAGCGCTCCCTGCAATCCGCAGCTACGCATAGGAGGCGCTCCTGATGACCACACCTCCCCACTTGGCACTGCAGTGCCCTCGCACTTAGGCCAACATAGAGCCGAGCTTGGAAGAGCTCTGCCTCCAGTTCGTGACTTCATCTGACGGAATTAACTTCATAATGTAGGACCGACGAGTTGTTACAGTTTCCGATCAACATGTATTTTAGTAAACATTGAATATTGTACCTGAAGAGAAGAGTTAGTTAATTAGTGCATTGTGTGATGCTTTGCTATTTAATGACAGTTGTAAATTACCTGGTACTCCTGTACCAAGGTTAATCTTTTATTCAGTTATCAAATAAAGTGAACTACTTCCTGTGTTCTAGTTCTATGAACCTTCTCTCAAAGATATTAAGAACCCACAGTTATGGCTGGACAATTGTAGTTTCGTCTGGTCACAACACTGATGATGATGAAGAGTCAAGTAGTGTTTTGGTGATCCTTCCTTTATTTATTCTGACAATCAATATAATTTCAGTAACGGATCTAAAAATATTTAATATCTGTAGGCTCAATAGCAGCTTCTGAAGCCTTTGAATCCGTTTTGTTTGGTTTTGTTGATCTTAAATGGAAAGCCATTTTTGTAATAATCTATTTTATCTTTTAAATTTTCTATCGCTCCCCCTCACTCCTCGCCCTAAACCACTAGCAGGTACAAAGGCATTTTTGTTGCATTTCAAGCTTTATTAATGCCGCTATACGAGGAGCAACCATAAAGTTTCACTTATAATCTCAGAAAAAACAAGTTGCGACATCTAAAATTGCCCTGGTGTTTTTCCCTTCTGTCCGAAACGCTTTTCCCAGCAAGGGATGAGTGGGGGTATATACTGGTTGTATAAGTCTATTTCTGCCTTATTCATCCGAGGAAACACGAATAAGTCACTGAGTGCCATGTCAAGGAGGTTAGGTGCACTGTGAATGACCCAAAGACACAGCAAGTGTGACAGTACTCGTGAACCAAAAACACGCCCTTGGACAGCTTCCTACCACGCTTCCTTTACCTCCTCAGAAAATTTTTGTAGTACGCTTGAGTGATTAATGTAGAAAATGAATTTTACTGTATCCCACAATATCAGTGGGCTGAAACACTTCGTTTTGGCTCGTTTGGTGGTGTGATAATGTAGTGCGTCGCAGAGGCTTCAGCCTGTACCAGGACTCCTGATAAGTGTCCGCAAATAGAAAAAAATGGATTACATATCTCTAATTTTTGAGTGCGATAGTTGAAACTGTAAGAAAAACACGCATGGAGGGTGTGTCATAATTATTGGCGTATACTCATGCAGTACACGATTCCAGGAGCAAAAACGGTTCCATAAACAAAGATCTGTAAATGAACCGTTTCCGAGATAGTTGTGACTTTTTGCTTACTAGCTACTACTGACGTGATTCTGAGTAAACACTGCATGCTGATCTGTCCTGTGGTTTTCATTTACATTTCCGAAACGCGGGGTTGTAAACAGTACAGTATATTGTAAGAGTGCTACACACATCCGCTGTTTGCCAAACGTCAGTTGTGTCTTACGAGTGTGGGTGGATATCCTTCGTGTATAGTAGGGCTAACGGAAATGCACAGGGGGCTGCACGACTGTAGCAAGAAGCATACCCTGCCAGAAGGCACCCCGAGAGTCGAACGTTTATGAGGGTGCACCAACGCCTCAGAGAAACTGGGAGCTTTACACAGGCTGCGGGAGCGGATAGCCCTGCACGGTCACACCTCAGCTTGAAGATGTGATGCCGGGAACAGTCGAACTCACTCCGTAGCAGACTTGCCAGACAAATTCCTGGCATGAGCCTCGGTACCGTTTGGTGACTAACGCATCGGAGTCCAGTGCACCAGTACCACCTACAACGAGTTCAGAGGCTTACTGAGTCGGACTTCGGTCCTAGACTAACGTGTCAGTGGGTGCAACAACAGGTTGTAGACAATCTTAAGTATTGATTTACAAATGGAGCAGGGTTCACTCGTTACAGCGTGTTTAAGTTATCATAATTCTCACGTTTGGAGTCATCTAGGCTCCAAATCAAATGCTGTGCATGAGTCTCCACACCATCAGCGACGTTCCTCTTTGAATTTGTTGTTAGAGATACAAGGTGATCGCCTTATTTGGCCGTACATGTTACCAAACAAACTTGGTTGGCGGTATTACATTCGGTATCTGTGACTTCATCTTGCAGGATCTCTTGACGATGTTTCCTTAGAGAAGTGACAGAAGATGTGGTACATGTATGATGGAGCAGCGTCATATTTTGCTGCTAAGGTGAGACGAAAGGTAGCGCATCGACGTGGTCGAAAATGGGTACGGCGGGGAAACCTGGTACGTGGCCTCTAATATTGCGTAATATGAACTCCTTGTTGTGTGTTTTAGGGCTACTTTAATGGTCTTTCAAATGGTTCAAATGGCTCTTGGCACTGTGGGACTTAACATCTGAAGTTATCAGTCACCTAAAACTTAGAACTACTTAAACCTAACTAACCTAAGGATATTACACACATTCATGCCCGAGGTAGGATTCGAACCTGCGACCGTAGCGGTCGCGCGGTTCCAGACTGAAGCGCCTAGAACCGCTCGGCCATACCGGCCGGCTTAATGATCGTGTCCACACGATTTAAGAATGGAACAAAGACTTGTCAAGGCTTGACAAGCATTTTCAACTGTTCCAGGCATGTTTGAAAATATTCAAAACTCATTGCGGCGACGGGTATAAGCCTGCATAGAGGTAGAAGGACGACGCCTTGACCACCAATTTTAACTGCGAGTACAGTCATGTAACTGTTATCGCGTTTCTTCAAAATACCTGAACTTGTACCAAAGCATCTCTAATTACTTTCCCTAATGTTGTACAGTACTACTCCTAACAGGAAACATATATTCACAGCATCAAATCACTGGTGGCTGAGAAACACAAAGTCTCTCTTACATTACAAGCCGTTCGTTTGAGGGCCTATTTTAAATGAGACTTCTTGCTTCTAGCATCAGTACTTTCAACTGTATACGTTTATGCTATTAATTATGATGCACCCTGTGTAATATAGTAACCACAAGAAACAGTATTTGCAAGTAAAATTTCTGCAGAGACGCCACGGATTCTTCCAAACGATTTAAGTGGAAAGAAGGAGTTATTTACAGAAGAAATAGACCGTGAGCACAACATAAGGGCAAACAAATTTAAGCACGATATGTCACTAACAGGTAACATAGCTTGCCGAAACATACATAGAAAGACTTGCTACTATGTGGTACAGAAGGTAACTGACTGAAATACAGAAATGACACTTTTGTTCAAACAAAATAATTACATTGAAATCGCCACGATTTATGATAATCCCCTGGACATTACGAATGATGGAACCTGGTTTTCAAAAGGGTGGGTGATCACCACGGACGGCCGTGTATGCTTTGCACCATGTTCCCATGCTGGGCAGCAGGGTGGTGAGGCGTTCTTGTAGAGAGTTTCATTCCTCCACCAATTCGGCTGAGAACAGCCCGTTGATTGTTGTCGAAAGTGGACGTGCATCAATACGTCCCTCCAGCGCACCCCACTCGTGCTCGATGTGATTTAAGCAGAGGGAACGGGCAGCCCATTCCGTGATTAACCTTTCTTTCCAAGAGCAACTCTAATTGCGCTTTTCGGTGCGGTCGTGCAATGTCACACATAAAATTGAAGCCAGAGCCGAATTCACCCATGAAAAGATGCACACGGGTAAGGACTGCAGTGTCACAATAATTTTGGCCGATTAGTATACCTGTTACATAATGTGGAGGTCAGAATGCCCATCAACATTATGTCTCCCCAAACCAAAACACCTGGAGCATTGGAAAGATATATGGAGGGTCGTCCGACGTTGTCGAACATGATTGTCTTGGTGGTCCAGATGTTATGGTGTGAGAGGGCATATTGTTTCATGGGTGTACAGACCTCCAAACCTTTGAACACGATTCATTCACCGGTCAATGTGATAATTGAATTATACTTCTTCCCAGCGTGCCTCGTTTCGGTGTTGCATTCGTCCCTAAATTATTTTTTTTTATGGAAGATAATACGCTACCGCTTGGAGCAGCGCCAGTAGAGAAGCTCTTGAAACGATAGCATATTCGGCGAATGGACTCGATTGCGCATTCATTCGAGTGAAATACGATCGAGTACGTGTGTGGTGCGTTAGGGAGAAGTGTTAGCAGCACGTCAACGTGCACCAACGAACTCTCAACCGAGCTGCTTGGATGAATGGAGCGCCCTACCACATAAACTCCTTACCAACGTTGTGGTTGGTGTGGAAGCACACTGGAGAGCATGAACTGCCAGCCGTAATGATGACACATCGTATTAAGAACCATGTCCCACCTTATGAAATGGCCAGTGAAATGCCCTGCTAAACCCGATGGGCAGAACAGGTAATTAGGATCGTGGAAAGGGCCAAAGAAGGTTGGAATTAGTTTCACCTTCTAAGTGTAATTTATTGTAATTTAATAACACATTTACAACCAAAGCGGCGCATAGCCGAATCACTACCAAGTGCAACTCTTTCACAGCTGAAGGCCTCCAAACAAGAAAACTTCAAAAATCTACAAGATAAAAATGCAATTAAAGTAACGAACAAAATAATTAAAAAACATATATCACAGCTAGGTGGAAAGCGTCAAGGCAAAGTAGATAGAACAAACATATGCAAGGTGCAATACAATTGGCTGAAGGCCACAATTACGTTTGAAACTTTTGAAATGTATTACTATAATCTTTAAAGGCAGAGGGACGCAATGTTTAAGCTTGAAAGACAATTTTAAGAACAAAGTTGCCAGACTGAAAGCCCACAATTAATTTTGCAAAAATTTAAAAAAAATATAATTATAAGCCTTAAATTTTAAGTAGATGAAAACAGATAATTAAACACTTGTGGGAAAGACGATAAAGACAACAGCACTCAGAAGCCTCCAGGGAGGTCGGTCTGCCCTCGTTCACTTAGGTGAGACAGGTGATGAACCCAACTACGCTTGATCCGTCGGAACCCAACCAGGGGACCGCCACGGACCGACTGACACAATGACTTGCTTGCCATCAATCAGTACATGAGAACTCAAACACAAAACGTTATGAACGTGATAATCCACAATGAAATATCTATTAGCTGTCATAATTGCACATCATATGGGACAGCGACAACAGGTGGGGAAATGACGCTGCCTGAAATTACGTTAGTGGCCAAGCAGGTAAGCGGAACACTAACGGCCACAAGGCAGAAAATTCCGCTGGTGCCCACGAATTGTAGTCAACTAATATAGTTAATTGCACCTAATGGCGGCTAAATTTCAGTAATAGAAACACTCGATGTTGTTCACAGGAAAACCTCCCCAACGGCGAACCACCGTAACTAACCACCACAACATAGTGGACGTGGCTTGGGTAATTGAAACCACTACTCAACTTTGACGTCCTGGGTCGGTGAACCAAGAAGCTCGTAGCGATCGGACAGCTCCACACACGCTCCGACACTGCGCAGGGACCGCCAGCGGACCCAGCCGACTGCACCGCGCGGAGATATCTTCCCTGGTCCGCAGCAGCCGACCGACTCCTCCGCAGAATGCCGACAACATCGAAAATCGTCGTCAGTGGAAACGACAGCAACTACACACACAACCTGACAAACACTTGTACGAAGACCTGAACGATACCCAAAAGTAACTAAGCACACACGAAAACAATCCGGAGTCGATGCACACACACAGCCGACTCATGAACGATCGGCGAGCCAAAACACCTCGTCCGGTAAGACGACCGACAGACGATCCACCAGGACCGTGGCCCGGCTCGGCACGGCAATGGTCGGGCGAGCCTTGTGGAGGTCGACCTTACTGCTGCTCCACCCGGCTGCACTAGTGCAGCATTGCAACTCCCAGACAGGCAGGTCCGGTCTGCGCTCCAGACGCGTTCCATCTGACTGGTAGACCCGAACTCGCGACCCAAACTTGCGACCTGAACTGCTTGAGGCAGACAACGACCGGTATTAATAGCACTCGAGTAAAGACGCTATTTAAATTAACGTAGTGAGGTGCCGCTATCGACAGGGGAACTCAGGATTTCCGGAAAGCTTTTGACACCGTCCCTCACAAGCGACTTCTAATCAAGCTGAAGGGCCTAAGGGGAATCGTCTCAGTTGTACGACTGGATTCGTCATTTCCTGTCAGGAAGGTCGCAGTTCGTAGTAATAGACGGCAAATCATCGAGTAAAACTGAAGTGATGTCAGGTGTTCCCCAGGGAAGCGTCCTGGGACCTCTGCTGTTCCTGATCTATATAAATGACCTGGGTGACAATGTGAGCAGTTCTCTTAGGTTGTTTGCAGATGATGCTCTAATTTACCGCCTACTGAGGTCATCCGAAGACCAGTATCAGTTGCAAAGCGATTTAGAAAAGATTGCTATATGGTGTGGCAGGTGGCAGTTGACGCTAAATAACGAAAAGTGTGAGGTGATCCACATGAGTTCCAAAAGAAATCCGTTGGAATTCGATTACTCTATAAATAGTACAATTCTCAAGGCTGTCAATTCAACTAAGTACCTGGGTGTTAAAATCACGAAGAACTTCAGTTGGAAAGACCACATAGGTAATATTGTGGGGAAGGCGAGCCAAAGGTTGCGTTTCATTGACAGGACACTTGGAAGATGCAACAAGTCCACTAAAGAGACAGCTTACACTACACTCGTTCGTCCTCTGTTAGAATATTGCTGTGCGGTGTGGGATCCTTACCAGGTGAGATTGACGGAGGATATCGAAAGGGTGCAAAAAAGGGCAGCTCGTTCTGTATTATCACGTAATAGGGGAGAGAATGTGGCAGATATTATACGCGAGTTGGGATGGAAGTCATTAAAGCAAAGACGTTTTACGTCGCGGCGAGATCTATTTACGAAATTTCAGTCACCAACTTTCTCTTCCGGATGCGAAAATATTTTGTTGAGCCCAACCTACATAGGTATGAATAATCATCAACATAAAATAAGAGAAATAAGAGCTCGAACAGAAAGGTTTAGGTGTTCGTTTTTCCCGCGCGCTGTTCGGGAGTGGAATGGTAGAGATATAATATGATTGTGGTTCGATGAACCCTCTGCCAAGCACTTAAATGTGAATTGCAGAGTAGTCATGTAGATGTAGAAATACGTTAAAAACAGTGTGTAAAATACATCATGGTGGAACACGAGCCTCGCAAGGCTCAGCCGGGGGCTATCATAAATCGCAACGACTTCAGTGTAATTATTGTGTTTCAACAAAAGCGTCATTTCTGTTCGTCTCATTATGAATTACTTCACTTACCTTGTGTACTACCGTGCAGTAATTCTTTCTACGTATGGTACAAGTTTCATCGAGATATAATACTTGGCAGTGACGCATTATACGTAAGTTACTTTCGTCCTTAAGTTTTGCACGCCAGTGTAGAACTCAGTAACCACTAAAGTGAATATAATTGTTTCCCATCCATTTAAGTAAAAGAGAGAATATAATTTTACCTGTTCTAGTACTGCGTCGTCAAAGACTTGAGTAATGTCTTCATTTCAGCCTGGTAGGAGCAGAGCAGAGGCAGAGGACAGCAAGCTGCATCGACTCGGCGCTGACCTATTTCCAGTGTTTCTCGCTGGCAGATACGGCAGGTGCGTGCCTAGCTAATGACCGCCAACAGCCCGGGCGTGGCAGCCAAGACAGCGGCCGTCCTCACGAGGCGTCAACGTCCGCGTCGCCACCGCCGCCGCTGCCAGACTCGGCAGCTGTCGCAACGCCTCACCGCCTCCAGCCCACCACCACTGTCAGCAGACTGGAGCGTCCGTCAAGCCAGGAGCAGTCGTTGTCAGCCGTTGTGGGCGGCAGGCGGCGTCTGGCGTCGAGAGCCGCTCCTGCCGTGACAGGATGTCCCAGTTTAAGCCACGCGATCACTGGTACGGCTGCTGCTTTAGCTGGTAGCTTACCTAAAATCATTTACTTCTCCACTAATAACACAAGCTTGCACTTACAAAAATTTTGACAAATGATTACTAAAAAACATTTCTAGGGGCAATATGTAACGCTGATTGTGAAAATTCCTTTCATTTTGTTCTATCACATCGGAATTTGGCTGAAAAACCGTCTTAGATTTTAAAGGTATAAGTAACTGAACAACAACGTTCATATTTACATGATTATTGTTTCACATTTTAAGACATGTAGTAAACGCACTACGAACAGTTCTCTAAACAAATTCATGAAAACATTATTACATTTAATTCTTAACCATTTTCATTCCTCGCAGAACCTGCATCTTTATTATCACTCTTCAATATCCAACAACAGTCGGTCGTCTTACATTCGTTCCACCTTTCTTCCCCAGCATCCTAACATCACGGTTGACCTTGTCCCGGATATTCGTGTGACTGTAGAATGTGAGCTTTTTCACTTTTGATGCAACCTAGGTTCTTGAAAGTTCTAAATCTCTAACATTCATTGACTCCTCTGATTCGTGATACTTGATTAATTTGTGAATTTTAGGATCACCAAAATTTCCGGTTTCTAATTTTTCTTGACTAATGAAGCGAAATTCCCAGAAAGGAACATCCATCTTGTTCCAGGACCTTCACTAACTGCTTCATCAAGCTAAATTTGATCTGTAGTTGTGGAAGAAATATTATTTGTAGTCTACAAGCGGTTCGTGCAAGATGTTTTTAGTCCTTGTCCCAGAAAGTTCCCAACTTGACCAAACCTGTAGAATCTACTGCCTTTTCTTTGCCCGATTATCCCACAGACATAATGGAAGAACATTTCTATGTGTTCATCTTGCGGTACGAACAAAAGCCCATTAACTAAAATTAAAAACATTATTTCATTACGAAAAAACTGTACATAAAAGAAGCGACCTAAGGTAAGTCTTCTGATCTGAATCTTCCTGAAAGATTAAAAATGCGTGTCACACTTGCACTCTAACCCGCAACTTTTGCCTTATCGGAAAATATTTCACTGACAGCTATCCAGAGACGACGAATGACCCCCTTCATAGCTTTACTTCTGCCCAACCTTGCAAACGCTAAAGAAGTTCCCTGCAGACCTGCCCAACCATGCAAACGTTAAACAAGTTCCCTGCAGACCTTACACAACCAGCACTCCTCGGACAAAGGATATCGTGGAGATATGGCTTAGCCCCAGCCTAGGCGATTGTTTCCAGGATGAATGTACTCTCTGCAGAGGAGTGTGCACTGATCTGCAACTTCCAGGCAGGTTAAAACTTTGTACGGAGCCAGGACTCGAACTTTTATTAGTTCACACATGATGCCAAAAGTCGCGCATTCGGGAGAAGGCACCTTTTGAGATTAAAGCAGGTAGGTGGAAACAATTCTGTATTTTGTGCGTATTGCACATACTTTTTTTTTAGGTTGGGACGGAGGCAGTACTGTGTACGCCACTTGAAAGACACGTTGTTTCTCTGACTTAAGTGACGCAAGGAGTACACATAGAAGGTCTGGGTGCTTTCAGGCGGATGTCTGTAAGACAGAGCGACTAACAAGGAGCTCGATAACAATTGAAACCTTTATATACTTCACAGAGGTTTGTACTAATACGAGGGACGTCCAATAAATAATGTAACACAGTTGTTTCTGGAAGCAGGTTGATTTTATTCCGTATTTCAATACATTATATTTTCCCCATTTTTTGACTACAAAGCCCTGTTTTTCAACAGAACTTCCTACCAATACGACCGCCTTACACCAACTTAGTTGGGGGGGAGGGGGGGGGGAGGGCTGTATGCCGGCACGGGACCACCACTCTACAGGTCAACGTCAGAACCAACTTCCAACTGCATCAATAACGTCCTCATCATACGTATGTCCGCCCCGATAGCTGAGTGGTCAGCGTGACGGATTGCCGTCCTACGGGCCCGGGTTCGATTCCCGGCAGGGTCGGAGAGTTTCTCCGCTCAGGGACTGGGTGTTGTGTTGTCTTAATCATCATTTCATGCCCATCCGGAGCGCAGATCGCCCAATGTGGTGTCTGATGTAATAAGACCCGCACCAAGGCGGCCGGACCTGCCCCGTAAGGGGCTCCCGGCCAATGACGCCAAACGCTCATTTCATTTCCATCATCCATATACTGCTTCTAGCGAAATGCGTCCTTCATTGTGCCAAACACATGGAAGTCAAAGTGCGAGATCCGGACGATAGGGTCAATGAAGAAGCACAATCTAATGAAGTTTTGTGAGCTCCTTTCGTGTGAGCAGACTTGTGTGAGGCCTTGAGTTGTCATGGAGCGGGAGAGTTCGTTTGTATTTTTGTGGAGACGAACACACTGAAGTCGTTCCTTCAATTCCCTGAGGGTAGCACAATACACTTTAGAGTTGATCGTTGCTCCTTGAGTGAGGACATCAAACAGAATAACCCCTTCAGAGTTCCAGAAGACCGTCGCCATGATTTACCGGCTGAGGCTGCAGCTTTGTGCCTTCTCTTTTAAGGAGAAGAAGTTGTGTGCCGCCACTGCTTGGATTGATGTTTCATTCCCGATTCGAAGTGATGAACCCTTGTTCCATCGCCTGTGACCATGTTCGATAAAAAATTACCACGATCAGCCTTGTAGCGCGCAAACAATTCCGCACAAATTGTCCATCATTGCCGCTCGTGGCCTTCTGTTAGGCGGCGAGGAACCCACGAGCACACACATTTGAGTACCCCAACTAGAGGACGAGAATGTCAGCCTACCAACAGAAACGTCCAGTTGAGCAGCGAGTTGTTTGATCGTGGTACGTCGATCACCTCGAGTGAGACTGTCTACACTGAAGGAGTCACACGTGTCTGTGGCCGGCCGGCACGTGGGACATCGTACAGGTTTGCGTGACCTTGTTGGGATGACGAGAGACGCCTCTCCCAACCACTCACCTTGCTTTGGTTTACTTTCAATCCTCCGTAGACATTCTGCGGGCGTTTATGGATGTCTGCGATGCTCTGGTATTTCCGCCAAAAGAAACTCATTGGCATCTCTCTGCATGGAACACACCTCCGTCACTAAAAGCAACGTTGAAGGACTCACATAGCGCCGCCTCCTGCCTCATGAAACTATAGGGTCTGAAGTGGAAATAATTCACCATGTCTCGCAACAAAATCCGCATTATTTAAATCGAAATTGACGTAGAAAATACGATTTTTTTTCTACTTATTGAACGCCTCCTATAAATTGTGCAAGTCGAGGTGGGCGCTTGGTTGTGAACTTCGAACTCTTTGACCACGGAGTGCTTCGTGCAGGGAAGCACCAGCCAGCGGTCGCTACGTCTGGCTCTGCAAGGTGGCGAGGCAATCTTGCGCCGTGTTCTATCCCCGGCGACCAGCGGCGCTGGTTCAGCTGGGTGGGCTTGGCAGTAAGCGAGGGTGGCTGGCGGATGACCCATATGTAAGGTGACGGAGGCATCCAGGTACGAACCCCACACCAGAATCGATCGGTGGCGTTGTACCGGCGAGTACTCGGTGACCGGCGGATCGGAAGGCGTCAGTTCGACTCTCAGCGGCTGAGCCATCAGACCGGTGGTCCTCTCAGGATGATGGTTGAGCGGTGGCGGTCACACAGCAGAAACCCACACTGCAGCCGTAGCCGACTAGATGACGCTCCAGTTCGACAGCCAACCTAGCCGAACGGCCATTACCTATATGACCCCGAGTAGGTTTTTTCATGGGTGGCCTCCACAAATGCCACATACGTCGAGTGCCAAAACATCCGTCTTTACGATAACTTTGCAGTCACCGTCCAGGCAGATGAGCCACAGATCTCAGATAGGCGGTGTATACACACTTTAAAGCGTCATAGAAAATTTATTACCCGTTCTACAGTGTTAAATTTCTGGCAGTGGAAAGCTTAAAATCCAAATGGAAAAATAAATGTACTTTGCAAATGTGATGAATGTTCAAACTGGTGGCCTTCAGAATCAAAACATTTCTGAGTACGAGTCACCACAGATTCTGTACATCGTACCAAAGTGTCCAATGAGATTTCTGCGCACACCACCTGAATCTCATTCCAAAGTGTGTCCAGGTTACGTGGTTTACGTTTGTACGCCTCATATTTTACTGTGCCCCATAAGAAGAAATCCAGCGACGTGAGGTCTGGAGAGCGTGCAGGAAACTCGATTGGTCGCCTGCGTCCTATTCACTGGCCTGGGACATTGTGATCTAGGTATGCTCGTACATCCCTATGATAGTGCGGCGGGGCGCCATCTTGTTGGAAATAAAACTCATCATTACCGTATGATGCACGAATGGCAGGGAATATGGAGTCAGCAAGCACTGTTAGGTACGTTTCTCCAGCAACAGTACCTTCAAAGCGGCAGGGCCCAATGAGTCCCCTTGCACACAAACCACACCACACATTTACACCAGGCAAATTCACAGCCTTTTCAACTGTAATGTGAGCATCATCTTCAGTCCAGTACAAACAATTGTACCTATTGACAATTCCATTGAGTTTGAATTGGGATTCATCCGACCAAATTATGCTACCCATAAGTCCCAGTTCACGTCTCTCCATCTCCTGAACCCATTCACAAAATTCTAACCTTCGATCTGGATCGTCGTTACTTAGCTGTCGCACCAGCCTTGGAATGTACACACGAAACTTGCCTTTCTTCAGAATGCGTAGCACACTACTAGCACTTTGTATGTAGAAATTTTCTTCTATTGTTAGTTGTCGGTATAGACTGATGTTTTTTTCCAGAATGTGTAGATCGTTATCGATATTAGTGGGGTTATTGGCTTTGCTCATTAGATGTTCTGAAAAAGTAGAATGTGTGCTGTCCCTCTTTAGAGCTTGTAACATTACGAGTCAAGACAGCTGTAACGGAACTTGAATAGCGTAAAGGTATTGTTAAAAACGCACGCCGCGCGATTTGTTATGATTTGGTCGGTCATAATAGTAGTAACATGCTTTTGAATACAATTAAAATATAACGGCGATACCTGTTTAGCGTTATTGGAAATAATATGTAATAAATTAATGATTAAGGTAGCCGATCCTATAAGAAGAGGTAAAATTGGGCATATTAAGGTGTTTTGCTTTATATCGACTAAGCCGATGATACGGCGTCTTTTTTTTCCGTTTACTCTTAGAAGAAAAAAAAAGAAAACAAGTAACGAAGTGCTAATTGTGCGTTGTGAAAAATATAGGGGCGAATTTGAAATAGCTACAGTGTATAATCAGATTAACAAATGGACATTCAGTTACGCGAAATAGCCGACAGTGAAGTGTGGTCATTAAATTGAGTACACCTACAGGGCGGTCAATTCCAGGATAAGTCTATTCGCGTCTCACGAGGCACGCGGTATTGAGACCGGTTTTTTTTTTTTATTATATCACGGAGAGCGGGCTTCAATTTATAAAAAGGAGAAAAGCTGTATCATTATCATTGACTGTTGGTGTTATGCAACCAAAACTGTTCATCAAAGGGTTTCGGTGAATGAGTGGTGAATGCGAAATGAAACTGTGAACGAAGTTATGTTAAATAAAGCAGAAGAGACAAGACAGTTTGGTCGTATCTGTTATTATTCCACAAACCGTAACATGTACTCTCGTTGTACGAAGCCTTTATAGACGATCGTATGACAATTTGCTTTGAAGGGATCTCGTTACGAGTTAAGTTTTGGGGACCTGGTCAACAGGGGATAGTTCGTAGATCTTAACTACTGCAGCTATTCTGGAATCAGGTGCTACCGTGACCGTTGTGTGTTGTCTATGTCTTAAGGTCATCATATCTCATGCTCTAAGATCGACGCGCCTTTCCTCTTGGTATAACGGTGTCTCACGGTAACCACGACAACGCCGACGGTGAAGGAAGATACGGTAGAAGTGGCGCCACAACGTGCGGCTCGATCGAGGAGGATTGCTGCATCGAGTCGAGTGTCATCCGGATTCACGAACCCTCGAGTTGGAAAATATTGTAGCAGCCAGTGAGTCTGTCCAATGAAAGAGGTATTCTTCAATAATCGCTAAAAGTGAGCGATACTACCAGGTATGATTAAAATAACTGTATAATTATAAAAAAAAAGGAAGTTGAGACTTGTGATTTCGGAAGATAAATATATAAATACATAGTGAAAATAAGTGTATCTCTTGGTAGTGAATAATCATGTCAAAACGAACGAAAAGAATACATGATAATGTGCAGTTGAGTAGAGTAATGAGTAGAGAGAGAGAGGAAAGTGAAGAGGAAAGGGATGATGCATCCCATGAGCTCAATGTGGGACAGGACACATGTACAGATAATAATACAGTTATTGATTTAGAGCCGTTAGGAGATTCAAATACGATAATAAGTAAGGTAAGCAGCGTGGGAGAACATAAAGATCTTGAGGTTTCGGATGTAGATCAGCAAGTTGATCCTCAAAATGGAAATATTAATCAAAAAATGTTTGATATGCTGGTATCAATAAATACTCAAATGGGTATAATGAATGGAAGACTTGGTTCACTAGAAAAAGATAATAAGCAATTAAAAGAGGACAATCAAAAGTTAAATGAAAAATTTGAGGCCAAATTTGGTTCATTAGAAGTTAAAATGGATTCTTTGGAAAGCAAACTGAACACCTTTGATTATAAACTGGAAAATACTAAGAAAGAATTAAAGGCGGACTGGGAGACTCAATTAAATGCGAAATTTGGAGAACTAGATGTAGAGTTTTCTAACACCTTAGAAAAGCAATATAATAATTTAATGGGAAAACTTCATGACGTAGAAAAGAAATATGAGGTAGTTTCGAAGAGTTATGATGGCCTCTCCAACAGGATGGTTAAGTGTGAAAGCAGCTGTTTCAATGCTAGCGCACAGATAGAAGAGCATTCGAAACAAATAGTCGAGTTTGAGTCTGATGCTCGTAAGGGGATTGACAAGTATTTAGTAGATCAAACTAAAAGACTTGAAGAAGATCTATCTGAATGGATAGAAATAAAAGGAAATGAAATTGTAGACAAGGTTAAGACTACTATTGGATTCCAGCCAAATGAAACTATCAATGAGCACCTAAGTAGAAATGATGAATTAATTAAGCTCTTCACTAGCGAATTTCAGAAAATAAAAGACAATATAGTTGATGAGTTACCTAAATGGCAAAAGGAAACCAATCATAAATTGGCGGAGTTAGAACGAAAGTCATCACAAAATTTGTTGACAGAGGACGAACGTTCGGAGAATAGGTCGAAAAACAAGCGAACATGTGATAATACGAAGTACAATTGTGGTGAATATTTGCATTGGGAAGTTGATGATTCGGTTGGCAAAGATGATGATTCTTTTGGTCAGCGAGGATATTTGTCTTCTTTAAAGGTGGAGAACAGCATTTTTAAAAGTAGACAATTCCCAACATTCTCCACTGAAAAGCACAACCTGCATCCGAAAATCTTTATCAATAATTTCAAAAGAATATTTCCGCGTAGCTGGTCAGAACACGACCGACTTCCATTTATAGTATCCAAAATTACCGGAGAAGCCGCATTATGGGCCGCCGAAGTAAGTGAAAGTTGCCATACTTGCGCTGAGTTTGAACAACTTTTTTTGACTAAATACTGGTCGTCGAGTAAACAAGAGAAATTAAGAAAAGAGGTTTACCAACCTGAGTATTTTAACAGTAAAAGGAGTACTTTAAGGCAATATTTTGAAAAGTACATAAATAAGACACGTTATTGGAGTGATCCAATTTCTCACAAGGAAGTGATCAGAATTTTGAAGGGAAGGTTGCCCATAAATATACGTGAAAAGTTAATAAATGTTCCTGACCACGACGTAGAACAATTTTTGTCGGTGATTGACTCTATAGATATGATTATGGAAGACGCAAGACAAATGAGTAGTAATCAAATGTCGACTCACACTCATAGTAATACGAATAATTATAATAATAATTTAACGTATGATAATAATAATACCGAAAATCAGGTCAAATCCGCATCACAGGAGCGTGGACAATCTTCATCCTATGGTTGCAATAAAAACAATGATTATAATAAGTATAGAAGTGATACTTACTGTGCTAGAGGTAAACCTCGATATGGTGACGCGAATGTGCATAGTAGTGATATTAATAAGAGTAACAGGTACCCAAGTGATGAACCCAATTGCATTCGACCTTGGGAAGATAATTCGAAGCAACGAACAAATGCCTCGAGTCCTCATCCAGCACAAGGAGTTATACCAATGGGCGAAGGAGCCTCCAATGTGCGACGGGGTGAATACCATAACTCGGATCGTACTGTACGGATTGTGGAAGTTCATGAACCCCCGCCGATGACTCAACGAGATAGATTAAACTAATACCAGTCACCAAATGCCTTCCTAGGATGACTGGAAAGGAGAAGGAAGGCAGGCATCAATTTGCACTGAGAGTATTAAGGTACAATAATGATCAGGATATAAGGAATGAATTAATTGAAGAGAAACCTGAAGTTTCTAATAAATATGGACAAATTTTACAGGCAATAATTCCAACAAGTATAAATAATGTTGATGTTGAAATATTAATTGATACTGGAGCAACTATTAGGGTCATGACGTTGGACTGTTTAAAACAGATAAGCCGAGGGGTAAAAATGCCCACTTTTCCTATCACAGGATGTACCGTGTCTGGCGCGTTCAGCGCAAAAATGCAAAAAGTTGTGAAACAGGTACGTGTCGACGTTACAATACGGGGGGCTCAAATAGAAAGTACATTCCTGGTTGTTCCTAAAATGACAGTACCATGTATCTGGGGTTTGGATTTTTTATGTGAGACCGGTGCAATCATTAATTTAGAGAAAGGTGAATGTATATTTAATTGCAATGGTAATGTTTTGACAACTACCCTGAGAAAGGGCCGAGTAATTCCAAATCAATTGTGTATGAATCTAATGGTAAAATATGTCAGTATTGATGATGAAAATGTGTATGATATATGCCTTATTGAATGTTCTGAAGAAATGATGGATAAAATGTCATTGCAGGAAAAGGTGTTAGAATCAGAATATTTATCTGTTATCCAAAGGGATGAACTGTACTACTTGTTGGAAGCATATCAGTCAATTTTTAGCAAACGTCCAGGTATAATAAAAGACTTTGAATACCATATAAAGACGTATGCACATAAACCCTTTTGTCGTACTTCCTATTCTATCCCAGGGACAAAGAAAGAAGTAGTCAGAAAGGAAATCAATAAAATGTTAGAATGGGGTATTATTGAGCCCTCAGATTCTGAATATTGTAACCCTCTTGTGGCGGTAATTAAACCCAATGGTGACATCAGATTGGTGTTGGATGCCAGAGAGATCAATAAGATCATTATACCTGTACAAATGCGACCGGAGAACCTAGAAGAGTTAGTACAAAAGTTTTATGGTGCCCGCTTCTTAACTTCTTTGGATATGCGTAGTTCATATTGGCAAACTAGAATATCGAAAGAATCTAGAAAATATACTGCATTCGTTTTTCTGGGCCGAAGTTACCAGTTTACTGTCATGCCATTTGGGTTGAAAATAAGCGGTGGTGTTTTCATATCGGCATTAGATACCGTACTGGGCAGAGACCTTTTGAATGAAGTTACTTTATATGTGGATGATTTGCTAATTGCTTCTGAAACATGGGAGGAACATTTGGACTTATTAAGAAGAGTTTTTGCGAAATTTTTGGAATACGGAGTTACTGTAAAGTTGAGCAAATCCAAGTTTGCTCATAACCAATTGAAATTTCTTGGACATATAATCACTCCTGGAGGGATAAAACCAAATCCTAAAAAGATGGATGCGATTAACAGATGTGCTTATCCAAAGAATAGAACGGAATTAAAGTCATTTATCGGCTTAGTTTCATTTTTTCGACGATTTTTACAAAATCAGTTAGGAAGCCAAGACTGTTTGTTACGGCTGTTAAGAAAAAATGTCATGTGGGAGTGGAATTCCGAATGCACGCGAGCTTTTGATAACATCCGCAATGCTTTGACTAATGCTCCACTGTTACATCATCCGAGACTTGATCAAGATTTTTATATTGCTGCGGATGCTTCTGAAACAGGATTGGGTGCCACTCTTTTCCAGATGGACAATCCAGAAGATATCAGTACCATCAAGATAACTGGGTTTGCCAGCAGAACACTCTCTAGCTGTGAACGTGCATATTGTACTACTGAATTGGAAGTACTGGCCGTGGTCTGGTCACTTAGAAAGCTTCGCTATTTTGTATATGGAAAGAAGATCATTGTATTCTGCGACCACAAAGCTTTATCTTTTATTTTAACAGGAAGGATGTTCCATTCACGTTTAACCCAGTGGGCCTTGCTACTGCAAGAATATGATATTACGCTCAAATACATCAGAGGGAAAGACAACATCATAGCCGATGCTCTTTCAAGATTACCGAAAAGAAAGAATGCTGACGAGTGTGAAGAACGGACTATTGACTTTAAAGTCATGAATTTATCAAGGCAATATTGTGAGAGGCAGATTTCACAGCTATCTCGAAGTCTTCCACAACTGCAAGATGATGATAAGTTGTGGAAAGCAATTAGGCATGCTGTTGAAAGCAAAACGCTAAGTCACTCTCAAGAACAGTATCAATTAAAATCCGGAATATTGTATCGGAGGAAGGATGAAGAAGATGTTTGGAAAGTTTGTGTTCCAAATAAATATTTAGAATCACTAGTATGGTACACTCACTTGAATTGGGGTCATTTTGGTGCCGCTAAATGTACAGCCAAAATAGCACAATACTGCTATCATCCAAATTTGGGACGTATAGCTACAAATATTATTAAGAAGTGCAAAATATGTCAGAAGGCGAAACCCATAAACTATTGTCGGAAGATAGAATTACATCCTATCATCCCACAACAACCTTTAATGTTGGTGTCATGTGACGTCTGTGGGCCATGTCCCATGACACGTGGACGGTTCAAATATGTATTGGCTTTCTATGATCTCTTTTCAAAATATGTGAAATTATATCCTTTGAAAAATCTCCACGTTCGACCCATGTTACGCAAATTTATCAACAACTGTATAACTGAGCTTGGCAAACCTATAATGATCTTGACAGACAGCGCTGCTTATTATATAAGCAAAGTATGGAGAGACACTATGAAAGAACAAGGAATCCAGCACATTTACATCTCAAGATTTTACCCTTGTGGAAATCCGGTTGAAAGAATCTTCCGAGAGTCGAACCGATTTTTACGGACGTACATACCCAAACAACATTATAAATGGATCGATTGGATTTATGAATTTGAGAAAGTGTATAATGACTTACCACACTTATCGACAGGTTATTCACCTAACCAAATAGTATTTGGTGAAAGTATTGTGCCAGAATGGATGAAGAAATTACCTGCAATAGAACAAAAGATTACCAAGAAAGAAGATATGGTGAAGAAGGTCTACGAAAACCTGAAGCATCAAGCACAATTGAGAAAAACCCGTTTTGATAAAAATGTGAAGAAAGTAGTCACATATGATGTAGGGGAAGAAATTTTATTGAGAAATCACCCAAAAGCATCAACCAGGAAAAGACTGAATAAGAAATGGCAATATTTATATACAGGTCCATATAAAATAATGAAAATACCTCATGAAGGGAGCTACCTCCTGGCAGATTGTGATACTGATGTAATTAAAGGCTTGTTCCCTCACATAGACCTGAAGAAGTATTATCAATAATGAGCAAAATATAGAGTCAAGAAACACTGAATGATACCAAGACTACACTCAGTGGACTAAATAAAAGCACCAATGGATAAATACGTACTTATACTAACTTACAAAGAAAATTAAAGAATGTACCGATGATTTCCATGAGATACCTTCTTGGTATCAGCAACAATGACGACGCTGAAATACGATTTATCCTCTCACTGAACGACGAGGATGGATGATTTGAAAGTGGAATTAAGAGGAAAAGAAAAGGACCAAATCCTCTCTGGTTAAACAAGTGGCCTGATAAGGGTTTTGGCCTAGGGTGCCAATCGTCGAACCCGGCTGTGATCCCTGCCTTGCACAGTCGGTTGAAGAACTGAGGGCTTCATCCAAGAAAAAAAATGTGGTGTGAATATGAAGTGATTAGTGTGAAGTGCTTCTAAGACAACCTATAAACAAATGTGGAATTTAGTTAAGGGCATTTTGTTTAGGCCCATTAACTCAACTTAAATATTGTAGAATGTATGTACTGACTTATTGAGTGAATCTGAGAGTGAGTGTATTCGCCGAAACAAATACCCTCTCCTGTCACAAAAAAAAAAAAAAAAAAAAAAAAAAAGAAATAAGCCTGTTCTGTCTGGAACCCTCTTCAAGACATCACAGTCTGGGGGGCCGTGTAACATTACGAGTCAAGACAGCTGTAACGGAACTTGAATAGCGTAAAGTTATCGTTAAAAACGCACGCCGCGCGATTTGTTATGATTTGGTCGGTCAAAATAGTAGTAACATGCTTTTGAATACAATTAAAATATAACGGCGATACCTGTTTAGCGTTATTGGAAATAATATGCAATAAATTAATGATTAAGGTAGCCGATCCTATAAGAAGAGGTAAAATTGGGCATATTAAGGTGTTTTGCTTTATATCGACTAAGCCGATGATACGGCGTCTTTTTTTTCCGTTTACTCTTAGAAGAAAAAAAAAGAAAACAAGTAACGAAGTGCTAATTGTGCGTTGTGAAAAATATAGGGGCGAATTTGAAATAGCTACAGTGTATAATCAGATTAACAAATGGATATTCAGTTACGCGAAATAGCCGACAGTGAAGTGTGGTCATTAAATTGAGTACACCTACAGGGCGGTCAATTCCAGGATAAGTCTATTCGCGTCTCACGAGGCACGCGGTATTGAGACCGGTTTTTTTTTTTTTTATTATATCACGGAGAGCGGGCTTCAATTTATAAAAAGGAGAAAAGCTGTATCATTATCATTGACTGTTGGTGTTATGCAACCAAAACTGTTCATCAAAGGGTTTCGGTGAATGAGTGGTGAATGCGAAATGAAACTGTGAACGAAGTTATGTTAAATAAAGCAGAAGAGACAAGACAGTTTGGTCGTATCTGTTATTATTCCATAAACCGTAACATGTACTCTCGTTGTACGAAGCCTTTATAGACGATCGTATGACAATTTGCTTTGAAGGGATCTCGTTACGAGTTAAGTTTTGGGGACCTGGTCAACAGGGGATAGTTCGTAGATCTTAACTACTGCAGCTATTCTGGAATCAGGTGCTACCGTGACCGTTGTGTGTTGTCTATGTCTTAAGGTCATCATATCTCATGCTCTAAGATCGACGCGCCTTTCCTCTTGGTATAACGGTGTCTCATGGTAACCACGACAACGCCGACGGCGAAGGAAGACACGGTAGAAGCTCTCATGTGCTCCGTGTACTTCGTTCCGAAATTTCTGCTTGTTTGTCCGATGTATTGGACCTGACAGGAGTTGCAAGTGAGTTGATATATTCCAGCATTGCTGAATCTGTCTGAGGTCTTAGTCTTTTCAGAATTGTATTGTTTGTTCTGGATGCTATTGGGATGCCTTGCTTTTTCAAGATGTTTCCAATTCTATGTGATATTTTGTTATTATATGTTAGTGCGTACCATCTCTCTCTTTTTCCTGAAGTGATGTGGTCTGCTGTGTTGCTGTGTGCAGTGCACGTTTCAGTTTTACCTTGTTGTTGAGTTTGTTTATGGTATCTGTTTTGTACTCGTTTTCAACAGCAATTTGTTTGATTATATTTAGTTTCTGTGAGTAGTTTTCTGGTTTAAGAAATGTTCTGTTTATCATGTAGAGCATGTGTGTGAAACTGGCATATTTACCCACTGTCGTGTGGCTGAGTGAGCTATGGGTAACAGTTCTTGTGGATGTGGGGTTTCTGTAGATGAAGAATTCATGTTGGTGGTTGTTTCTTGTGATTTTAAGATCCAAGAAATTTAGTTTCTTATTTTTTTCTATATCCATTGTGAAGTGAATTTGTGGGTGTACTGTGTTGTGTTAATGTGTAGTTCATCTATCCTGTTACGTGTTTCATCTACAAGACAGCTTAAGTCATCCACACATCGGTACCGGTAGGTTATTTTGTACCCTCCTTGTTTTACACTGTTACTGAACATTGTGTTCTCTATATGGTCCAAGAAAACGTTGGCTATGGTTCCACTGATGGGGGACCCCTTGGGTGGCCCCTCTTGTTGCAAATGGCAGTTGTTGTTGAGAGTTAAGTAGTTTTGTTCTGTGATTAGCCTAAGAATGAATGAGATTTCATTTATTTGTATGTCTGGGAATTTCTTGCATTCTAGCTGTTGTTCTATAATGTTTATAGTTTCTTCTGGGGGTATGTTTGTGTACATCGATGTAATGTCAAAAGATACCAGTTTTGGTGGTATGTTGACATTCTTAATTTTTTCTATTACGTCTCCTGTGTTTCTGAGGCTTCTGTTGTTTGTGTATGTGTATGTTTTCTGTAGGAATGTGTGCATGTGTCTCCCTGGTAAGTAGGATGGGACTTTTCTGAAGTCCACCACTGACCTCACTGAGATGAGATGTTTCTGGACCTTTGGCAGGCTTGTTAAGAGTGGAGCTTCATGGTTCTTTTGTGTCAATCTTTTTGTCTGGTTCTGTGTCAAGGTGTGTGTGATGTTTTTTAAGAGAGACTTTACGTTTCTTTGGTATCTTTGTGTTGGGTCACTGGTTAGCTTGCTTATTTCATCCTCTGCCAGAAATTTTTCTGTTTTCTCAATGTATACTGCCCCTGTTATTAAGACTAGAGAATTATTTTTGTCCGCCTTGGTGATAAGAGCATTGTTTTGTTTTAGTTATCTGTGTATACTGTTTATGGTTTTCTAATCAGATTTTTTTTTTTTAATTTGTGTTGATGATTTGTTTCATTTCCTCTGTCACTAGTTCTCTTGTTAGACCTGGGTTGAAGTCTGGAGTGTTAGTTTTTTCATGTTGTCCTATGATGTATTCAGTCTCAGTAATAAGATTTTCTGTGGTGTTATGTGTTACGTTGGTGTTTAAATTGTATTTGGGGCCTTTTTCAAGCAGCTGTTCTTTTTTTGTGCGTGTAATGTCAGTAAAATTAATCAAGAGTTCATGGAATGTGTGTCGTGTGTGTGTTTCGCTTTTAGATTAGATTTTTTGTTGCGTTTACTTAATTTCTGTTCCTGTTTCTGCCATTTCTTTTGCATTATTGACTGTGAGTGGTGATTTATTCTTTCTATTATGTCATACAGTACTGAGGAGCTGGAGATTTGGGTTGCTAATTCTAGTTGTAATTTCATTCAGCGGCGTACGTGGATACTGTCCGCGAAATATATTGCGAATAGAGTTAGTAGGAAAGAAGTAATAAATTTAAAAGTTATGTGTGATGCGGCAGTTTTTCACGCGTCTCTTTGTTAATGACATCATATCTCCTGAACCGAGGCTCACGAGAAAGACAGGCCGCGGCGCTTACGTCACGAAGGTATGCCTGAGCTCGCTTGCTCGCTTTGCTCAGCGGGCAAAATGCGTTTCTAAACCTGTCAATTCGCAACTGGGTATGTACAAACCAAAGACACTTACATCTTCTACTGGAATCTGCTATATGACGTCTTACTGATTGCTAGTCGTACAACAAAATTTAAAATCAATTCTCGACATGAACGGATAACGGCTTGTTTATGGCATTTAGTCTCTTCTGTGTAACAGTCCTCATCTCATAGAAGATGTGGTGCCTTATGAAACTGATAGTCATTTTAGCATGATTTTAATAATATTGTACCCCAGTACGACCGTAACAAATTACTAGTAGGCCTATGGATTTCCCATCATTGTAGGACTAATAACAGTAAGATTCCATAACAGTAGATTCCAGTAGAAGACGCAATTCTCGTTTGTACATACACACCTAGTTAAGAGTTAAGAGGTGTAGAAACGCAGTTTGTCTGCTGTTGAGCGAGCTTGGCCTACCTTTGTGACGTACGTGCCGTAGCTTGTGTTTCTCGTAGGCCTCGTCCTGAACTATGTGTCGTGCCAAGATACAATTTTGCAGGCTCATGTACCGTCATATGTGGATACTGTCTGCGAAATATATTGCTAATAGAGTTAGCAGCACACTAGTAATAAATTTAAGGGTCATACATCATGCGATAGTTTCTCACGCATCTCACTGTTTATGACGTGATATCTCTTGAACTGTGGTAGCTATGGAGTTGTTGTTACCCCTATAGTGATTGTTGCCAGACAGTAAAAGATGTGTGTAAGAGGTTTGGTTGAAATCGGGAGAGCGCTTTAGGAGAAGATGTGGAATATACACACAAACATACTTCTATATTTATAATATGTCTGAATGTCTATAATTATTTGTTGTGAAAATAGTTTATTATTTTATCTCTTTCAATATAGGTTAAGAAAGTTTAAAATACTTAACTGTAGATTAGATTTGGAAACAAAAAAGCTTCAGCTCCCATCAGAACATGTCTTTGTCCCTTGAGATGTTCATAATCATTCTTTTCAGCTAATGTAGCGACTAGTTTCGAATTTCTATGCGTGATTCGTAATATTAAGTGTCAATTTTTCAATATTCATCGTTTTTTATGTTTCTCAGTACACCTTTCGATACAACATTTTCTTACTTATAGCACTGCAGCATCCGTTCCCCAATCTCTTATAGTATGAAACAGCATGGGGCAAACAGAAACCTACACCTATCCCTGAACACAATATTTTTAATGCGTACAACAAACTGTCCTCTTTCTAGTGTCAACTTTTGGCAATATGAGCTGATTCGTGGTGGCAAACAGTCACGGTTTTTGAGAACGAGTCCAAATAGAGAATTTATCGGCCCTGGTATTACCCACGACTTACCTCTCATTCATTACAGAAAATACATTTATATCACAATTTTTGTCGGCATGATATCACCTCTGTGGCATCCTGCACAAAGTGTTAACATAAAAGGTAAAGATTTCAACACATACATATATTTACAAGCAACAATACTCTAACAGTATTTATACGTTTTCCCGAAAGCTGTTGAATCCTCCATTGGAATACAGTTACATGTTGTCGGAAGAATATTTAGTGCTTAAATATCTTCAAAATTTCGCGGCCCTGACAGCAACTGTGTAAATATTAATATCAATTTTAATAATTAACAGCCTCGCTTGCACCGTTTGCCTAGAACTTACCTAGGTTTCATCGGGATAACCCATCCTTCTTCAGAATAACAGTAACTACCGTCTTTGCATAGCGGACATCGTCAAGCTAAAACTACAAAACCATAAAGTATCGTCAGACTATAAAACTTATCTGGAACTGCCTCAGCCCCACATCGCGACTGCCACTCGTGGCTGCCGCATCGCGCATCGCGGTGGCAGGATGGCCGTTTCGGATTATTGCCACACAAGATGAACGACCTGCATCAGTTGTGCAACGACGCTGGTATCAGTGGTCACGTGATCATTGTCACACCTGTAGACGAGTTCCTGGACGTCCACTCAGCACAGGCGCCTCCCTGGATCTTCATATTGTACGGGCAGCAGTGGCCGATTGCATAGCTGCGACAGCACATACAAGAGGGCTTGGGAGCCCAGACGAGTCAACACGGACTGGTGCAAACCCGTTATTAGCAGTTAGACTACCGAGACGCACATCTCTAGACCTTCTTTCGTTCACGCCACTGCGTCGACCTTAACGGTTGGATTGGTGTAGTCAGTGGATCACTTAGCATATGGAATGGCGCGCCGTGATCTTCAGCGATGAGAGCAGATTCTTCCTGCATGCAAGTCGTAGGCATATATGGCACGAACCTGGTGAGCACTGGCTCGTAGAGTGCGTTCGTCCAAGACACACTGCCCCTTCCCCTAGGCCTTAGAGAGATAAACAACAACCCTCGTTCAGTTGTAGTGTCTCTGGTAGCGACATTAACCAACGCTCGGTATCTGCAGAATGTTATTAGACAGTTTCTTCAGCCGTTCTTTCAACAGGTAGGTGATGTGTAGTTCCAACAGGATAATGGTACACACACACACACACACACACACACACACACACACACACACACACTGTCTGTGAAACTCAACATGCACTGTAACAATAGCAGAAACTTCCCTGCCGAGTCCGATCTCCGGACTTGTCTCCAATCGAGCACGCATGAAATATGAAGGGACGAAGAGTTCTAACAGAACCTCGTGAACAAGTCGAACAGACGATACGTAATGTATTCCAGGGCTATATTCCTTGTACCTCATAACCGCTTGGGTTACTGATCTGTAAATGTTATCATTCCATGTACTCCTTATTCACTGCTGAGAGATTAAATCCCGAGTGAACCGAAATTTTTGGGGAAGCAGTGTATATATTTACAGGCAACACATTAAAAACACAATGACATTTGTCACTCAACAATCCTTCACACTAACCCCAGTATTGTTAAGCACAGTAAAATTAATCATTGATAAGAATTACCATATTGAAATAAATATGGTACAAGGAAAGGGAAGACTAAGTGACGAAACAGTCTGGTCGATGTGGAGGGGAATGGAAAGAAGATAAGGTTCAAATTGCTCTGAGCACTATGGGACTTAACATCTGAGGTCATCAGTCCCCTAGAACTTAGAACTGCTTAAACCTAACTAACCTAAGGAGAGCACACACATCCATGCCCGAGCCAGGATTTGAACCTGCGACCGTAGCACTCGCGCGGTTCCAAGAAGATAAGGAGTTCTGGTCAGACAAATGTAGGGTAACATCAACAGCATCAGAAAATTATATAATGGAAGGTAGATCGGCGAGTGAGTTACTGCAAAATAGTTCAACGATATGGTTATTCTTGTTAAAATCGACATCAAACCAACACCAGAAGCAATACTTCAGTTATACCTACTGACATCACAGGCAGAAGATAAAGAGAGAGGGAAAGTAAACGACGATATTGAACCACGCGGGATTAGCCGAGCGGTCTAACGCGCTGCAGTCATGGACTGTGCGGCTGGTCCCGGCCGAGGTTCGAGTCCTCCCTCGGGCATGAGGGTGTGTGTTTGTCCTTAGGATGATTTAGGTTAAGTAGTGTGTAAGCTTAGGGACTGAGATCCTTAGCACTTAAGTCTCATAAGGTTTCACACACAGTTGAACAGTTGACGATATTGAACGGCAGATTCAGTATGTAAACGAAAGTAATAATCTAATAATCATGGGGGTACTGATGGGGGAGGGAGTAGAAGGGATAGTTAGGGGATAATATGGGCTTGGTAGTAGGAATGAGAGGGGAGAAATACTACTGGAGTTCTGCTGTAAAGATCAGCAAGTAACCGTAAGTACACTGATCATATATCACTAGACGAAGAGGTATAAATGGAAAAGGCCAGAAGATACGGGAAGAGTCCAGCTGGATTACATCATGGTCAAACAGAGTCCTGAATCAGATACTGGATTGTAAGACTCAGAAACATTAATAGACTCAAATGGTATGAAGTTTAGTTCACTAGTCTGGAAGAAACGATGTGGACAAAGGTAGGATACTGAAGTAGTGAAGAATGATGAGATGTGGTTGTAGATCTCTGACGTTTTAGATACCGCGATAATAAATACTACTGTAGGCAGTTTAGAGGAAGAGGAAAAAAGAGCGCTCACAGAAGTTAGATGACAAACAATCGTACAAGAACTGTAACTTCGAAGAAACTTTGGATAATGGACGAAATATTACCATTGATGAAAGGAAGACCGAGGTACAAAAATATTCGGGGAGCAAAGGCGAAATGGCTGAAAAAGTGTTATGAATTCGAAAAATGGTTCTTGGAAAGATTGATTCAGCAATTCAGCATACTGAAAAACTAAACAACACCTGGTCAGTTTAAAGGCTCGGGTGTCAACATCAAGACTGCAATAGGGATTAGATGGAAAGAGTATATAGAATGCATGTCTGAGGATGAGCACTTGTTCGAAGACGTGGGAGAAGAACAAATTGGAGTAGATATGCAAGACATAGGGGAGGCAGTATCAGAGTCGGAGCTCAACAGAGCTTTCGAAGACACACGGTCAAATAAGGCTCAAAGAATAAATAACGTTCCTTCGGAATTTCTAAAACAATTGCAGTGAATGGTAACCAAACGACTATTCAGAAAAGAAGGAAGGAAATTAGAGTTTAATGTACCGTCGACAGCGCGGTCATTACAGAGGGAGCGCAAGGTCGAATCACGAAATGATGAGAAAAGCAGTCCACCGTGTCCTCTTTCCAAATGAACCACGATTACATTTGAAATTGGATGGTCGGACCGTCGTTCTCCAGCATGCGAGTCCATTGTGCTCACCAATGAAAAGCTATCTCGACGCAACTATTCAGTTTGGTGTACAGAAACTACGAGTCAGGACATATAAAATGAAACTTCAAAAAAATATGACCCACAGAAACATGAAGATAGCAAGGGCCGATAAGTTAATGGCTCATGATCCAAGTTTCTGACAAGAATAATACATAGGAGATTACAGCGCGTTATCTAGTCCTACTTAGTTTCACGTGAGCTCCCGAGGCCCACCGCACGGCGTCCATGGAGACGAAGCGCACGCCAGAGCGTAAGTCTTGGTTTGGCTTAATACTTATGTACCGCAATTTTAGAATGTGACTACGCCTATTCAGGCTGTTTTAGTTTTATTTCTAGACCATGCCGTCTTAAACAAATTATAGATTCAGGTATATCTTCTGAAGAAGGCTCAATTATTTGGGCTGAAACCTAGGTAGAGGTTGGGTTAATTACCACAATAGAGGCTGATAGTTTCTTATATATTACAGGGTTATTACAAATGATTGAAGCGATTTCACAGCTCTACAATAACTTTATTATTTGAGATATTTTCACAATGCTTTGCACACACATACAAAAACTCAAAAAGTTTTTGGGCATTCACAAATGTTCGATATATGCCCCTTTAGTGATTCGGCAGACATCAAGCCGATAATCAAGTTCCTCCCACACTCGGCGCAGCATGTCCCCATCAATCAGTTCGAAAGCATCATTGATGCGAGCTCGCAGTTCTGGCACGTTTCTTGGTAGAGGAGGTTTAAACACTGAATCTTTCACATAACCCCACAGAAAGAAATCGCATGGGGTTAAGTCGGGAGAGCGTGGAGGCCATGACATGAATTGCTGGTCATGATCTCCACCACGACCGATCCATCGGTTTTCCAATCTCCTGTTTAAGAAATGCCGAACATCATGATGGAAATGCGGTGGAGCACCATCCTGTTGAAAGATGAAGTCAGCGCTGTCGGTCTCCAGTTGTGGCATGAGCCAGTTTTCCAGCATGTCCAGATACACGTGTCCTGTAACGTTTTTTTCGCAGAAGAAAAAGAGGCCGTAAACTTTAAACCGTGAGATTGCACAAAACACGTTAATTTTTGGTGAATTGCGAATTTGCTGCACGAATGCGTGAGGATTCTCTACCGCCCAGATTCGCACATTATGTCTGTTCACTTCACCATTAAGAAAAAATGTTGCTCCATCACTGAAAACAAGTTTCGCACTGAACGCATCCTCTTCCACGAGCTGTTGCAACCGCGCCGAAAATTCAAAGCGTTTGACTTTGTCATCGGGTGTCAGGGCTTGTAGCAATTGTAAACGGTAAGGCTTCTGCTTTAGCCTTTTCCGTAAGATTTTCCAAACCGTCGGCTGTGGTACGTTTAGCTCCCTGCTTGCTTTATTCGTCGACTTCCGCGGGCTACGCGTGAAACTTGCCCGCATGCGTTCAACCGTTTCTTCGCTCACTGCAGGCCGACCCGTTGATTTCCCCTTACAGAGGCATCCAGAAGCTTTAAACAGCGCATACCATCGCCGAATGGAGTTAGCAGTTGGTGGATCTTTGTTGAACTTCGTCCTGAAGTGTCGTTGCACTGTTATGACTGACTGATGTGAGTGCATTTCAAGCACGACATACGCTTTCTCGGCTCCTGTCGCCGTTTTGTCTCACTGCGCTCTCGAGCGCTCTGGAGGCAGAAACCTAAAGTGCGGCTTCAGCAGAACAAAACTTTATGAGTTTTTCTACGTATCTGTAGTGCGTCGTGACCATATGTCAATGAATGGAGCTACAGTGAATTTATGAAATCGCTTCAGTCATTTGTAATAGCCCTGTAGATTATCACGATTGCTGACTGTGCTGGAATGTTGAAAATACAAATACAAAATATGAAGTAAGAGTTAACCAAAGTAAGATGAATATAATGAAGAGTAGGCCTAGTAGAAATGAGATTAGCGGTAAACTTCGGATCATAACTGGGGACCATGGAGAACAGGCAAATCAGGAATTCTGCTACCTTGGAAGCAAAGTATCAGATGGTGGACGAACCAAGGAGGATATAAACAGCAGATTAAAATAGGAAAAGATTGTGTTTCTGGTCAAGAGAATATTGCAAGTATCAAACTTCGGCTTTAATATGAAGAAGAAATTTCAGAGGAGGCATATTTGAAGTACAGTATTGTAGGGCAGTGAAACGTGGGTTGTGGGAGATCCGGAAAAGAAGAGAATCTATACGGTTGAGATTTCGTACTATAGAAGAATGTTGAAAATTAGGTGGACGGGTGCGATGAGGAATGAGCCAAAGAAAGGAACACTGACAAGAAGAAACGGACAGAAGGATGGGACTTGGAGAAACATCAGATTATAACTTGAATAGCATTAGTGGGAGATATGGATGGTAAAAGCTGTAGGGACGGCAGAGACTGGAACACGTCTAGAAAATATTTGAGGACGAAAGGAACAAGTGCTCTTCTGAGATCAAGTGGTTAGCACAGGAAAGGAATTCGTGGCGTGCCCCATCTATCCAGTCAGAAGACTAATGGCGAGAAAAATGATACACGTAGTATAATCCTGTGGATTACACTGGTCCTTTTGAAATCTAAGAGCAGAAATCAAAGCAAAAATTGTACTAGAATTTATGAGTTTTTCATTTTCAGTTGTTTTTAATTAAAGAAGAATACATAAGAGCTGTGATGACGCAACCTATTTCTAATAATATTTGAAACGGTTCTTTTTTTCGTTAGTAATTCCACTGTATTTCATTGTATATATATATATATATATATATATATATATATATATTCATCTCGTATACTTTCGCTACAATGAAACGTAAAGGGAGAAAAACGGACAAGTGACTGTAAAACTCGCGCTCTGAGTTTCCCGTACATACTTAATTACGTATAGTGGGTGATTCAAACAAACGTTTACCAACTGGCGTTTTCCGTACAAATTTAATTACGTATACTGGGTGAATCAAACAAACGTTTACAAACTGGCGTGGGACATCGGGCACGCAAGGATCAGTAAACACGCAGGAACCGGCGATCGCAACGGCCATCCAGGGCGACTAAATGGTACTGCAGGTATTTAGTCACATGCTACAAATGGAGGGACACTACAAGAGATGCTCAAAATTTTGCCCAGATGCATCGAGACACGTCTAACACCGACGCTGCATTGAACGACGCTCCCTCTCAAAGACAGCTCATGTATCTCGAAAACATCCTGCTGCCGCACTAATCCTGTCCACTAGGTTCTTGGGTGATGTAACAGGTGTTTCACACACAAGGCCCTTCAGATACCTCCACAGGAAAAAGTCAACTAGGGACAGATCGAATGATCGTGGTGGCCACGCGACTGACCCACCACGAAAGGTTGCCTGCAGATGTGTCATCCTTCTCTGCTCAAAGGCAGCTCTGTCGTGCTGAAATCGCATGCAGCGACGAATAGGCTCGGGAACATCACTCAGCGTGACGGGGAGAACCTCTCGTAGGAATACGAGCTACGTGCGGCCATCAAGTGGGTCCAGTTAACCAGTCTCCGACGACGCTAACACCCCCCCCCCACCCCCCCCCCCCACCCCGTGATCGTGGCGACCCCAGTTCCTATGTGGCTACTGATCCTCGTTGTATACCCAATGTCTCACGTCAGTCTGTAAACGCTTTTTGAGTCACCGTGTAGATAGTTTATCCATAGGCCTTGATGACTGAGTTTGCATGTATCAAAATATGCGAAAGGCCAAAATGTCCTAATCTCTTGATTGCATTTACATAGAAAATTAAATGTGTTGCATCGACAAGGGACAGTAGATCTTAATATTTGACATAAAGGCCAAATTTATACTTCTACCCGGCACTGAGAAAAAGAGATGCCAGTAGCCGACCTATCTTTTGACTGTGTTGATTTAGAAACTTAAATTCTTTACACCGTCAAGGAAGCATATAGCTTAGTATCTGACATAAATATCAACTTGACACACACACACACACACACACACACACACACACACAGGGTGGTCCATTGATCGCAATCAGGCCAAATATCTCGCAAAATAATCGTCAAATGAGAAAACTACAAAGAACGAGACTTGTCCAGCTTGAAGGGGGAAACCAGATGGCGCTATGGTTGACCCGCTTGATGGCTCTGCCATACGTCAAACGGATATCAATTGTGTGTTTTTTTTTAAATAGGAACCCTCATTTTTTATTACTTATTCGTGTAGTACGTAAAGAAATATGAATGTTTTAGTTGGACCGTTTTTTTCGCTTTGTGATAGATGGCGCTGCAATAGTCACAAACATATGGCTCACAATTTTAGACGAACAGATGGTAACATGTAGGTTTTTTAAATTAAATTACAGAACGTTGGTAGGTTTGATCATTTTATTTCGGTTGTTCCAATGTGATAAATGTACTTTTGCGAACTTATCATTTCTGAGAAAGCGTGCTGTTACAGCGTGATTACCTGTAAAAACCACATTAATGTAATAAGTGCTCAAAATGATGTCCGTCAATCTCAATGCATTTGACAATACGTGTAACGACATTCCTCTCAACAGCGAGTAGTTCGCCTTCCGTAATGTTCGCACATACATTGACAGTGCGCTGACGCATGTTGTCAGGCATTGTCGGTGAATCACGATACCAAATATCCTTCAACTTTCCCCACAGAAAGAAATCCGGGGACGTTAGATCGTGTGAACGTGCGGGTCATGGCATGGCACTTCGACGACCAATCTACCTGTCATGAAATATGCTATTCAATACCGCTTCAACCGCACGCGAGATACGTGCCGGACATCCATCATGTTGGAAGTACATCGCCATTCTGTCATGCAGTGAAACATATTGTAGTAACATCGGTAGAACATTACGTAGGAAATCAGCATGCATTGCACAATTTAGATTGCCATCGACAAAATGGTGGCCAATATCCTTCCTTCCATAATGCCGCACCATAAATTAACCCGCCAAGGTCGCTGATGTTCCATTTGTCGCAGCCATCGTGTTTTTTCCGTTGCCCAATAGTGCATATTATGTCGGTTTTCGTTACCACTGTTGGTGAACGACGCTTCGTCGCTAAACCGAACGCGTGCAAAAAATCTGTCATCGTCCGGTAATTTCTCTTGTGCCCAGTGGCAGAAGTGTACACAACGTTCAAATTCGTCGTCATGGAATTCCTCGTGCATAGAAATATGGTAGGGGGGCAATTGATGTTGATGTAGCATTATCAATAACAACGTTTTTGAGATTCCCGATTCTCGCGCAATTTGTCTGCTACTGATGTGCGGATTAGCCGCGACAGCAGCTAAAACACCTACTTGGGCATCACCATTTGTTGCAGGTCGTGGTTGACGTTTTTTCACATGTGGCTGAACGCTTCCTGTTTCCTTAAATAACGTAACTATCCGGCGAACGGCCCGGACACTTGGATGATGTCATCCAGGATACAGAGCAGCATACGTAGCACACGCCCGTTGGGCATTTTCATCACAATAGCCATACATGAACACGATATAGACCTTTTCCACAATTGGTAAACGGTCCAAGTTAACACGGGTAATGTATCACGAAGCAAATACCGTCCGCACTGGCGGAATGTTACGTGATTCCACGTACTTATACGTTTGTGACTATCACAGCGCCATCTATCACAAAACGAAAAAAATGGTACAACTAAAATATTCATATTTCTTTACGTACTACACGAATATGTAATAAAAATGGGGCTTCCTATTTAAAAAACGCAGTTGATATCCGTTTGACCTATGGCAGCGCCATGTAGCGGGCCAACCATAGCGCCATCTGGTTTCCCCCTTCTAGCTACACGAGTTTCGTTCTTTGTAGTTTTTTCGTTTGATGCTTATTTCATGAGATATTTGGCCCGGACACTATCAATGGACCACCCGGTAATATATATATATATATATATATATATATATATATATATATATATATATATATATATATATATATATACTTTGGTTATAGCCAAATTTATGACTGTAGGTGTACAGTGAAGTACCCTAAACTTTTTTGATGAGACATTTTGCGCCGCGCAGGATAGCCCTGCGGTCTGAGGCGCCTTGTCACAGTTCTCGTGGCTCTTCCCGTTGGAGGTTCGAGTCCTTCCTCGGGCATGGGTGTGTGTGTTGACCTTAGCGTAAGTTAATTTAAGTTACATTAAGTATTGTGTAAGCCTATGGGCCGATGAGCTCAGCAGTTTGGTCCCATAGAAACTTACCACAGATTTCCAATTTTCAAGCAACTTGTGATCAATAAATAGCTATAACTTATATCTGACATGTCTGCTAAATGAACTGACATTTTCGTTAAATGTTTCTCGCCCAGAATAGGCAGAATAGACATAGAATACTAGATTGGTAAGTGCGGAAATCGGAAAAAGTTGATACAAGTCGAAGAACTGATTTACAATCACAAATGGTGAAATAATTAAATATACTGGTATTTAGATATAATATCTTGATAAAGCAGTGAAAGACTTAAATCGAAACAAGGCACCGGGTGTAGACAACATTCCGTTAGAACTACTGATAGCCTTGGGAAAGCTACAATGACAAAACGCTTCCATCTGGTACGCCAGATATATGAGCCAGGCGAAATACCCTCAGACATCAAGAAGAATAAAATAATCCCAAATCCAAAGAAAGCAGGTGCTGATAGGTATGAAAGTTACCAAACTATCAGTTTAATAGGACACGGCTTCTAAGTACCAACAAGCATCCTTTACAAAGAATGAAGAAACTGGTAGAAGCCGACCTTGGGGTAGATCAGTTAGGATTCCGCAGAAATGTAGGAATATGCGAGGCAGTACTGACTCTGAGACTACTCATAGAAGATAGGTGAAGGAAAGGCAAACCTATATTTCTAGCATTTGTAGACTTGGAGAAAGGTTTTGACAATCTTGACTAGAATACTCTCTGTCAAATTCTATAGGTGGCAGGAGTAAAATACAGGGAGCGAAAGGCTATATACAATTTGTACAGACATCAGATGGCAGTTATAAGAGTCGAGGGGCACGAAAGAGAAGCAGAAGTTGAGAAGGGAGTGACACAGGGCTGGAGCCTATCTGTGATGTTATTCAATCTGTGTACTGAGCAAGCAGCAAAGGAAACAAAAGAAAAATTTGGAGTGGGAATTAATGCCCAGGGAGAAGAAATAAAAATTTCAGGTTTGTCGATGACACTGTAATTCAATCAAAGACGCCAAAGGACTTGGAAGAACAGTTGAACGGAGTGGACAGTACCTTGAAAGGAGGATATAAGACAGGAGAAACAAGGATAATGGAATATTGCTGAATGAAATCAGGTGGCGCTGAGGGGACTAGATTCGGAAATGAGTCTCTTGATGTAATTGATGAGTTTTGCTGTTTGGGAAGCAAAATAACTGGTGATGGTCGAAGTACGCATACAAAATATAGACTGGCAATGGCATGAAAAGCTTTTCTGAAGAAAGTAGATTCGTTAACATCGAGTATAGATTTAAGTGTGAGGAAAGAATTTGCATGGAGGATAGCCATGTATGGAAGTGAAAAATGGACGATAAACAGTGTAGATAAGAAGATAATAGAAGTTTTTGAATTGTGGTGCTACAGAAGAATGCTGAAAATTGAATGGGTGGATCATAACTACTGAGGAGGCACTGATTAGAATTGGGGAGAAGAGAAATTTGTGGTACAACCTGACTAGAAGGGATGGGTTGGTAGGACACATTCTGGATCACCAGTTTAGTATGGGAGGGAAGTGTGGGGGGCAAAAGTCATGGAGGGAGACCAAGAGATGAAAACAGTTAGCAGATTCAGAGGGACGTAGTTACTCGGAAATGAAGAGGCTTGTTGAGGATGTGCTTGGACTGAAGACCACAACACACACCATCTCTTTACATCAAGGCAACAATCTGCTATGCTGATGTTATGCATAGTACAAACCAAACTGGAGTCTGATGCAACTGGCAAGTATGCCCGGTTGAGTCATACATATAGTGGGAGTATAAATATTTTGTCTTCTTATGTTGTGGCGGTTTCCTTTTACATTAAACTGGAGAGTAAGCTTATCAGTGAAAACAAGCCAGATACCGTCGTGGAGCATGAGAGAATGTTACGCAAGTCTGATGCATTTTGTTGTGCATTAGATATCAAGAACAGATTTACGATCCTTTTTTTTAACGAAAAAGGCGATTATGTATATTGTGTACACACTTAAAGCGAAAATAAACGGCGCACCAGTAAGAAATTATCGGAATGGGATGGAAATCAGTGGATGAGATGTACACATACAAATAAATGATAATAATTTCAGAAATGTTGGATGATTTATTGAAGAGAAAGAACTTCCGAAATTGAGCAAGCCAGTAACGTGTTGATCCGCCTCTGGCCCTTATAGAAGCAGTTATTCTGCTATGCGCCGATCGACAGTGTTGATGGATGTCCTCGTGAGAGATAGCGTGCCGAACTCTGTCCAATTGGTTCTTTAGATAGTCAAATTCCGAAGATGATTTAGAGGGCCCTCCCATAATGCTCGAAATGTTCTCAACTGGGGAGAGGTCCCTTTGCCTTGGTAGCTGAGGTAGGGTTCGGTAAGCACAAAGACAAGCAGTAGAAACCCTCACGCTCTGCAGATGACCGTTATCTTGCTGAAATGTATGTCCAGGATGGCTTAACATGAATGGCAACAGAACAGGGCATAGAATATGGTCAACATACCGCTGTGCTGTAAGGCTGCAACAAATGACAGTCAAAGGGGTCCTGTTATGAACTGAAATGGCACCCCAAACCCTCAGCCCTGATTGTCGAGCTGTTTGGCGAGCGACAGGTTATTGTACCGCACCTGTCGAAGGCGTCTCCAGGAACGTCTTCAGCCTGGAATCGTTGACTGGAGTGGAATTGTCTTCAGCACCAGTTCGAAGTGAGCTCCGCTGGCCAGCGAAGACGTGTCTGAAGAGTCCCGGGACAGCGCTGGTATATCAACCTCACTGTGGCCCCCGATATGGCCCGACAGCCAGGAGTGATGATACAGGGTGGCATTTCTTTTGGCAGCAGAACCCCTTCGGTTGTCATCCGCGGCACCCTTACAGCATAGAGGAACGTCTACGATATTCTACGCCCTTATATTTTGCCCTTCATGGCAAGCCATCCTAGGCTTACATTTTAGCAAAATAATACCCGCATGCACAACACGAGAGTCTCTACTGCTTATCTTCGTGGATACCAAAGTCCACCTTGGCCAGCAGTATGGGCTGATCTCTTCCCAGCTGAGAATTTTTAGAGCAATTTCGGTAGGGCCCTCCAACCAACTCTGGATTCTTAAGATATAGCACGCCAGTTGAACAGAACTTGGCACAATATCCCTCAGGATATCCAACAATTCTATTAATCAGAGCCACGCTGAGTATCTGCTTGAATAAGGCCCATATGTGAACCAAAACTTTATTGACTTACGCAACATCTGAAGCTCTTTCTCTCGAATAAACCATCCATTTCTTTCGGAAACTGAAATCACGCATTTTTGTGTGCATATGTTCATCCCAAAGAAAGCAGGTGTTGACAGATGTGAAATTTAACTAATTATCAGTTCAGTAAGTCACGGATGCAAAATGTAGCACAAATTCCTTACAGACGAATGGAAAAACTGATAGAAGCCGACCTCGAAGAAGATCAGTTTGGATTCCGTAGAAATATTGCAACACGTGAGGCAATACTGACCCTACGACTTATATTGGAAAATAGATTAAGGGAAGGCAAACCTACGTTTCTAGCATTTGCAGACCTAGAGAAAGCTTTTGACAATGTTAACTGGAATACTCTCTTTCAAATTATGAAGGTGGCAGGGGTAAAATACAGGGAGCAAAACGCTATTTACAATTTGTACAGAAATTAGATGGCAGTTATAAGAGTCGAACGGCATGAAAGGGAAGCAGTGGTTGGGAAGGTGAAACGTCCCCTTAGAAAAATTAGTGAATTACTGTGCTGGTAAACCCCTTACGTTATTTGATTTTGAAAGTGCTGAGCAAAACTGAACGTACTCAGACGTTTCTCTCTTTACTTATTCTGATCATCAATAAACTGACACACAGTATTTTAGCGCAACGCAATCTGACTTTTAATAATCCCTACAAAAGAATGGCCCTGACTAACAATAACCTATACCTTTCATGAATCACTTACCTCACAAAAATCTTCATTACTCGAACTACTGCAATACAGCGAGCGCCACTACTGCCAGCTAAATAAAATATTCTAACTACTGGAGTCACTAACTACTGATAGGCATAGTTAGCAAATGAATGATTTTGATAAAGAACAAACAATGTATTTACCTTAATCGTGTTCAAAAGTCATAATATATATATATATATATATATATCAGTTCATGACAACCAGTCTTACAAATTTACTGTCTCTGATGGACACACGTCCAGATTATCTGCTCTCAAAACTCCGCCATCTCTCACCCCACATCCTCCACTGTTGGCGGCTCACCTCCAACTGCGCAATGCTATGCGCTGTTAACAGCCAACTGCCCAACACTACAATAACAATGTTCCAACAATGCAAATTAGCCACAGACTGCACACAGCACAGCCAGTGATTTTCATACAGAGCGCTACGTGGCGTTACCCATATAAGAACCTAAACCGCCTACTTAAATAGCCCCCATGCTCCATACAAAAAAATTTCACAAATTGTTTTGGGTACTGGCCAATAGATATTTGTTAAAAAAATTTTATACTGGCGCTAACAAATATATCAAATGCACACACTTATCGATACAATGTTGGTCAAAAGCTAAAATTTTCTCACAGTCCATAAAGACAGTCCAGATCATTCATCACAGTGTTAATTACAATTTTATGCACAAAGTCTGAGCAGTAAACGAAAATGCACACGGAGGTAGCCTTGAAGAAGTAGTGTTGTCCTTCCAACGGAAAGACAATGCTGACTCTTGACATGCAGACAGGTAATGGGCCACAACAGAGCAACCCCACAGCAGAGTCAGTCGAAGTCTTTAAGAATATTGGTAGGTAGGTCATCACAGAGCGGACCCACTGTAGTCCTAGTAGAGATTATGGTATTGGTGGGCCACCAGAGGTGCAGATCCACTGCAGTCCTTGTAGAGACGGCCAGCAGCCATCTGTTGCGATTGTGCAGGTGCACTATCACCATCGAAGAGTCTCGAGGACAATACAGCAAGTCCATAAACCACCACTTGTGCACTAACAAACTGTTTGGTATGTCCTTAGAACCAGCAATGCTGTTAACCAGTCCCTTGCTGAACTGTTAACCAGTCCCTTGCTGAATTATCAACACACATGCAAGCACTAACAGTCCCAACTTCTCATCTATTGTGCATATACTATGATGAACAGAAATGTGAGCAGTGAAATGTAACTTAATTTGAAGAACTGGTGTCTATACAATTGTAAATTTACAGCATAAGAATACAATTACAAAGGTAAAAAATACATAATTAAAGAACATAACAATACAGATAACATTTGTAGTAATACGGGCTTTACAAAAGAACAGAAATATACATATACATCAGTGTTACAGGATTTGTGACATAAGTAAATACATTGACGATCAGAATAGCTTTCGAAAATAATGTTTAAACAGCTTTACAAAGTAAATAACATATTATTAATGCAAATTATATTTGAGGATAACAGTATTCCTCATCATAGTGAATGTAGCTTAGTATTAGAAAAATTGTACAACATAAATCTTATTAGCTAAACACATAAAGACAGGAAAAACACAAATACACAAGGGTAGACAAACACATAGCGGAATAACACAAAGGGAAGGGACAGAGTTTGTTTTCAGTGGGATGTCTGGTACTGCAGTCCAACCCAAAACTTCATTCCATAGAACTTTTCTCTTGTTTCAACATTCGTTTCCACAAAAAAAAAAAATCCTATCCAAACATGCTTTCTGTATTCTATTCATATCGACTTTGAAAATCGTTATTCTCCACTGTACACTACTTTTTAGGCCAAACCATTTTCTTATAGCTTCTCAATGCATTTCTTCCAATTCATCACAGCTCGTTCTCTTATATAGCCTACCCCATCTTAAGCTAACTTAAATCTACTAAACTCAGATATATATACTAAAGGACGAGGCAATGAAGCAACACACAACAAATTAACACAAACAGCAATGACAAAGATATGCAAACTGGCAAACCAAGCAGCAGTATATCTAAATTAGCAAAGCAAATGCAACATTACCACTAATATGAGCCAATGTGCAGCAGAAACAAAAATAAATCAGTAGTAAAACTGGCTTAATACAATGTAAAATTCAGTAGAACTATGCCTGGCAAACAGCAGCAGCAAATGCTATAACTTATACCGAAACATGACAAAGCTCAACCAGAAAAAACATTACAGTAAAGATAGGAAACGTCTAATAACTATGTCACATCTTAACACTAGAGTGATGCATCACCTTGACTTTCTCTACGAAGCAAGTTACCCAGTCATTGACAAAAATTATGTATGCAATTCCTGTGAAGTAAAATGTCTATTTGTGCTCTCTTTTGTAAGAAAGCACATCATAAAATTTTTCTTTACTGGGTCCGTAGACAGAAAATAGTGATATTAGTACATCTATAAAATTTTGTTTTAATCAATGCTGCAGTGCAACTAGAAACTAGATATTAAACGAAATGAGCAATCTCTCAACTAGAAAGACAATAGATGTAAAATGTTTCTCATCGTTTCATTAGTCATTTCAGTAAATATCAGAATGTGTCGTATTTGCGATGCTTTCTACAAAGGAACGTCAATATCGAGGTTAATGAATGGTCTCCTTTTTTTTTCTCCACCTAATGACTTTTTCTCCAGGCAGGTGACACAGCTGGGCGCCCACGACGCATTACGTGAAAGTCACTTAACTTTCTTACCGAAATATTTACGACAGCAGTGACAGTCTCGTATAAAATATTTCACAGGTCGAGAATTTGCTTTACAAATCTGTAGAAACAAAATCCTATAAATATAACAGTGTCCAAAAAGATTTTCGTCGTCATTGTGATGCATTCACGCATGTACACACATTTCATAACTCTTAAAATACGATTCTTGGTTTCCAACATCCTTTTTCTCAAATCAGAGTCCCTAACCACTACTCATTATTCCTTACCTTATTACACATATACATATTCGTCGGCACTTCTTCAATATTTCATCATAATAAATACATAGCACAATCAAATTCCTCATATAGCATCAGCTTATTGATGATAAACATACCTCAACAGCATAATACACATCGTCATCACAATAATAACATCATAAAACCTCAGCCAAATCTCAAAAAGGTCGTAGATTTCTCCAATAATTTCAAAACCTAAAAAATTTCTCTGCTCATTTCAATGGTGTCATCTATCTCAAACGTACTTTAAAAATCATGATCCGATACCGAATACATCATTCAAAGCTCTCTTAGTATCACAGTGGTTCTGAAAAAAATATGAACAGTTCACAAAGTACAGACAAAATACAATTTCGTAAGTGTGAAGTTATCCAACTGTGTAATTACGCAAACATCTGTCACTGATGTAGTAAAAAAATGTTTGTCTCTCTCAGTTAAATGATCAGGTGGCTGTGCAGTTTGTGTTAGAGAAATATGGTACCGATATGTAAAGTTATATAAGCAAATGCCATATTAGCTAGGGCTCTTTGTGCTTGCCAACACATGGTACACAAAGTAGGCGTGTACCCCCCTGAGAATTAATGTAGTTATACCATCAGGTGTTACAGATTACAGCAATGGAATGAAATGTATCACGGAAAACTTTCTTTGTAATTCAAAAATCTTTAAAAATAAATGTTTTAAGTACAAAATTAATCACTCAAATGCGTGTCCTGTAGCTCTAAATGTGCGTCTTGCTGTAAGATAATTCTGTGGAAGTGTTGTAGTTATCCTCCTCTGTCAGCAAAGTTCTGCTGAAGTCAATGTACCCACCTCATCATAAACAAAAGCGAAATGCTTTGCGTATAGATATCGTAGTTATTACGCTTATTGCCATGATGAAGAAAGTACTGTACTGTAACGTATTGTTGTGCTACGGAAAGGCTGGCTCATTGTAGCTATACCACAAAAGTTACTAGTAAAACATGTTTTACTTTCCAGAAAAGTTCAGAAGAACTGTGCAGATATAAAACAGATACACCGCAAAAGCATCAATGTAAATTGTGTCACACATTAGTAGCGTTGTGATATAATCGTGTAGCTGTCAAAGAAACCAAATACTAAATGATCTTTAATCTCACAGAAAGTACTTCAAATAAAGAATGTCTTTTCAAGTAAACCAAAATGTTGCATTAAAATCTCATTAGCAGTATATGTTCTAAGTATGTAACCCGTATATTCGTTATGTAATCGTGCAACTAACAAGCAAAAATGTACAAATAACAACACTGTGTCGTCTGTTCACTATAACAATGCATTCGTAATTACTGTCTAAATATGTTCCCTAGGTTGTAGACTGGATAGTTAACTTCAAAACGTTGTTGCATGTTAACACTTTCTAAGAGTGACAAAGAGTACTAGTAACGTGAACTGCAAGATTTTATGGCAAAGACTAAGTTAAAAGCAGATTATCTCTCAATAAACGGTTTTACATGTGAAATATGGTGTAACCCTGTTACCCGTTATAATGTGCAGGGTTTCAACTTGAACGCAATTATCATGCGGTATACATTGGTAAAGAATACTGGAATTTTTCCCAAGGTTAGCGTCAATGTTATTTTTCTCTGAGCCAGCCGGCGCATGTGGCTGCCTGCGGTGCGAGTTATTGTCTGTCTCTTTGCTGGAGCGCGTCGTTATTGAGATTAGGAGACTTAACTTCTACAAATTCACCTTGTCGAGAGGGCCCTGCCCTGTTTGAACCACGCCAATTTTGGTTAAATTCTGGTCTCTTGTTAAGATTATATCGTCTGTCGTCCTGTCGGTAGTTTCTGTAATTTTTTTCTTGTGGGTCACGTGATGGAAATTTCTCCATGAGTCGTAATTGCGCGGTGGACCGTTGCGTCTGAAGATATTCTGTCTCCCTTGATAATAATTATTTTGGTTCCCATATTGTCTGTTTCTATGGTTATCTCTTTCATATTCATTACTATGGAAATGCGATCTTTCTCTGTAACTATTATTCTGCCAACGGTTGTCATACTGGTGGTGTCTGTTTTGGTCACGATTTGCGTTGCAAGAATAGCCTAGTCGTGTCCAGTTATTATTTCTTTCATTGCGGTCATGTGACGGATGTGACCTGTAATTGTTGTGTTCCTGTTTTCGCGTTCCGCTATTGTCAGTGTCAATTTCCAATTATTGTAAGGGCCCCTGGAAAGATTCAATGTCGTCTTTGCAACGTCCTGCCAAAATAATATGTCGTAAATGTTCCAGCAATTTGATTAAGCAAAAATGGATGAGTTCTGAGGGGCTATATGGATTTGACAGGTGCTGATTCTTGTGCAACATGTCTTCAAAATATTTCACAAGACTGGAAAATTCAGATTGTTTTAAATGTTTCATCATTATGACGCTATGTTTTACTCGGTCTTGTGTAGCTTGAGACCAATATGCTGAGAGGAAAGCATGATAAAATTCTCCTTTACTGTGACAATCGTGAATGAGCGATCGCATTCTTACAGCTGGTTCATTCTCTAAGTAGCGACACATAAATTCTAATCTGTGCTCTAATGACCAGTTGGGAGGAAAACAATGCGAGAATTGATGAAGCCACGCTTGTGGATGAATGTCGTTGCCAGAATTCATAAATGTTTTGAATTTATGTGTAGTAATGAGCAGCTTATAGTTAAAATCATCGTGTCGGCGAGTCGCATATCGGTCATTGTTACGTCGTGTCGGCGGCTCCATCTCAAAATTCGGTGCACCTTGCCAATTTCTTTCATAATTCCTGAAATGCCCTTTATTATTACTTTGTGGCTTTTCCGTATTTCTAAGTCCCTCTTCCTGTGTTGGAGCGCGAGTGTCCTCTGAAACATGTAATTCTTGTATTACTTGTGCCAACGGATCTTGTAATTCCCGGATTTCTCTTTTGTGTTGCGTATTAATTTGATTCCGATTTTGTTTGAATTTCTTAATTTGTTCATACTCTTCTGTGTCAGTGAAGGCTACAGGTCTTGTGTCATTCAGATCAACATCCACCTTTGTAGATAAGTTAGTGAACTGATCCGAAAGTTCGGCTACTTTCTCCGATAGTGAACTTATTTCCTCAGTGTGTTTTTCTGAATCAATTTTCAGAGTGTACATTGGTCTTGAAATCGTATCTACTGTGTCCTTTAAGTTTTCCTCAGTTTTTGGAAGTTGCGTAACCGAATCGGTAGATGCAACTCAGTCAATTTTAGCTTGCAAGGAGTCGTGATTTTCATGAACAATAGTTTGCAGCCGGCCGCGGTAGTCGTGCGGTTCTAGGCGCTCAGTCCGGAACCGCGCGACTGCTAAGGTCGCAGGTTCGAATCCTGCCTCGGGCATGGATGTGTGTGATGTCCTTAGGTTAGTTACGTTTAAGTAGTTCTAGGGGACTGATGGCCACAGATGTTAAGTCCCATAGCGCTCAGAGCCATTTGAACCATTTTTGAATAGTTTGCAGTTATTTATGGCTGCTTCGTGATTCTGTAATGCAATTTCATGACGCGAAAAAATAGGTTGGAAATGCTCACAAATTTGTGTTTTTACGTCATTACAGACTTTTTGAAATTTCGATTCGATTTTAAGTAACTCACCAGTTAAACCTTCACGTGTTTGTACAAGCGTGGTGTCTAACTTTTGAAGCTGTTGCTGTGACTGTTTTTGATTTTGTTCCATTGCGTCTAACTTTTGAAGATTTTGTTCCATTTGTTTCTGATTTTGTTCAAGCGTTGTGTCTAACTTTTGTAGCCTTTGTCCCATTTGTTGCATTAACTGTAATAACAATGCACTGTTGTCTGAAACATGTTCCTCAGTGCTTTTCGGCAGTGAAGTTGCACCGGCAACATTCACATTTTGACAAGCAGAAAATGCGTCTTGACCTATTTGAGAAGACGGTGAGGACGGAAAACCTGAATCTACAGTATTTGCAAGATTTTGTCCTGTCATTTCGAAATCCTGAGGCTAGCTTTTGCCGACCGATCGATCGATAATGCTTCCCTGTTCACTATTTGTTTCACTGTCTACACCATTATTTGCAGCCCGCTCCATTTCTCTATGCACAATTACCAAATTACTACTTTGAACATTAGTTAATTCATTACACGGTGGCGCTAACACACTGCTTTCGTCTTTACTGTCATTTCTCAGTTTGCTTTGGAGCCTAGTATTACGTTTTACACACGCCACTATTGTCACAATGTTTCACACGATAACACAGAAAAGCACAATTTGAAGAGCAAAATAAAAATAAAAACACAATAACATAGCAATGAAAATAATATCTCGTTAATTGCTAGTGCAGCTGCGAACTACTTGGTGCAGATCTACATGCATGCCACAACTGTTTTACTGTACAACAATGAAAAATTACAACTACAAAGGAAATTCTCTCTACAATTACGAGCTAGCAATAAACAATAAACACACTAATTACACAAACAACAAGAAAAAATCAGAAGATTCCAGGGAGGTATCCTCGGCTAAGGGTCGACGTATGAAACGTCCCTTTAGAAAAATTTGTGAATTGCTGTGCTGGTAAACCCCTTAGTTATTTGATTTTCAAACAGCTGAGCAAAACTGAACGTACTCAGACGTTTCTCTCTTTACTTATTCTGATCATCACTAAACTGACACACAATATTTTTAGCGCAATGCAATCGGACTTTTAATAATCCCTACAAAAGAATGGCCCTGACTAACAATAACCTATACCATTCATGAATCACTTACCTGATAAAAATCTTCATTACTCGAACTACTGCAATACAGCGAGCGCCACTACTGCCAGCTAAATAAAAGATTCTAACTACTGAAGTCACTGTCTCCTGATAGGCATAGTTAGGAAATGAAAGATTTTGATAAAGAACAAACAATGTATTTACCTTAATCGTGTTCAAAAGTCATAATATATATATATCAGTTCATGACATCCAGTCTTACAAATTTACTATCTCTGATGGACACACGTCCAGATCATCTGCTCTCAAAACTCCGCCATCTCTCTCCCCACATCCACCACTGCTGGCGGCTCACCTCAAACTGCGCAACGCTCCGCGCTGTTAACAGCCAACTGCCCAACACTACAATAACAATGTTCCAACAATGCAAATCAGCCACAGACTGCACACAGCAAAGCCAGTAATTTTCATACAGAGCGCTACGTGGCGTTACCAACATCAAAACCTAAACAGCCTACTTACAAAGGGAGCGAGACAGGGTTGTAGCCTCTCCCCGATGTTATTCAATCTGTATATTGAGCAAGCAGTAAAGGAAATAAAAGAAATATTTGGAGTAGGAATTAAAATCCACGGAGAAGAAATAAAAACTTTGAGGTTCCCCGATGACACTGTAATTCTGTCAGAGACAGCAAAGGACCTGGAAGAGCAGCTGGACGTAATGTACAGTGTCTTGAAAGGAGTATATAAGATGAACATCAACAAAAGAAAAACAAGAATAATGGAATGTAGTCGAATTAATTCAGGTGATGCTGCGGGAATTAGACTAGGAAATGAGAAACTTGAAGTAGTAAATGAGTGTTGCTATTTGGGGAGCAAAATAACTGATGATGGTCGAAGTAGAGAGGATACAAAATGTAATCTGGTAATGGCAAGGAAAGCGTTTCTGAAGAAGAGAAATTTGTTAACACCGAGTATAGATTTAAGTGTCATGAAGCCTTTTCGGAAAGTACTTTTATGGAAGTGAAACGTGGACTATAAATAATTTAGACCAAAAGGGAATAGAAGCTATCGAAATGTGGTGCTACAGAAGAATGATGAAGATTAGATGGGTAGATCACATAACTAATGAGGAGGTATTGAATAGAATTGGTGAGAAGAGAAATTTGTGGCACGACATGACTACAAGAAGAAATCGGTTGGTAGGGCACATTCTAAGGCATCAAAGGGTCACCAATTTAGTATTGGAGGGCAGCGTGGAGGGTAAAAATAGCAGAGGTAGACCAAGACATGAATACACTAAACAAATTCAGAAGGATGTAGGCTGCAGTACGTATCGAGTGATGAAGAACCTTGCACAGGATAGAGTAGCATGTAGAGCTGCATCAAACCAGTCTCTGGACTGAAGACCACAACAACAACAACATGTCCATCCCAAAGAAGCAGGTGTTAACAGATGTGAAAATTACCGAACTATCAGTTTAATAAGTCACACAAGCAAAATCTAGCACGGATTCTTTACAGACGAATGGAAAAACTGACAGAAGCCGACTTTGGGGAAGATCAGTTTCGATTCCGTAGAAATGTTGGAACACGTGAGGCAATACTGACCCTGACTTATCTTAGAAGATAGATTAATGAAAGGCAAACCCACGTTCGTTGCATTTGTAGACTTAGAGAAAGCTTTTGACAATGTTGACTGGAATACTCTCTTTAAAATTCTGAAGGTAGCAGGGGTAAAATACAGGGAACGAAAGGCTATTTACAATTTGTACATAAACCAGATGGCAGTTATAAGAGTCGAGTGGCATGAAAGGGAGCAGCGGTTGGGAAGCGAGTGAGACAGGGTTGTAGCCTATCAGTGATGTTATCCAATGTGTATATTGAGCAAACAGTAAAGGAAACAAAAGAAGAATATGGAGTACGAATTAAAACCCATGGAGAAGAAATAAAAACTTTGAGGTTCGCCCATGACATTTTAATTCAATCAGAGACGGCACAGGACCTGGAAGAGCAACTGAACGGAATGGACAGTGTCTTGAAAGGAGGATATGAGATGAACATCAACAAAAGCAAAACGAGAATAATGGAGTGTAGTCGAATTAAATCAGGCCATGCTGATGAAATTAGATTACGAAATGAGACACTTAAAGTAGTAGATGAGTTGCGATTTGTGGAGCAAAATAATTGATGATGGTTGAAGTAGAGAGGATATAATATGTCGACTAGCAATGGCAAGGAAAGCGTTTCTGAAGAAGAGAAATTTGTTAACATAGAGTATAGACCTAAGTGCCAGGAAGTCTTTTCTGAAAGTATTTGTATAGAGTGTAGCCATGTATAGAAGTGGAACATGGACGATAAATAGGGTAGACAAGAAGAGAATAGAAGCTTTCGAAATGTGGTTCAAAATGTCTCTGAGCACTATGAGACTCAGCATCTATGGTCATCAGTCCCCTAGAACTTAGAACTACTTAAACCTAACTAACCTAAGGACATCACACAACACCCAGTCATCACGAGGCAGAGAAAATCCCTGACCCCGCCGGGAATCGAACCCGGGAACTCGGGCGTGGGAAGCGAGAACGCTACCGCACTCGTAATGTGGTGTTACAGAAGAATGCTGAAGATTAGGTTGACAGATCACGTAACTAATGAGGATGAACTGAATCGATTTGGGGAGAAGAAAAACTAGTGGCACAACTTGACTAGAAGAAGGGATCGGTTGGTAGTACATATTCTGAGGCATCAAGGGATCACCAGTTTAGTACCGGAGGGCAGCGTGGAGGGTAAAAGTTGGAGACCAAGAGATGAATACACTAAGCTGGTTCAGAAGGATGTAGGTTGCAGTAGGTACTGGGAGATGAAGAAGCTTGCACAAGATAGAGTAGCAAGGAGAGCAGCATCAAATCAGTCTCAGGACTGAAGGCCACAACAACAACCACAATGTTTATCACCGATCCATCGTTTTCCATCCCATTCGGATAATTACTTCATCCTCTGTAGTGCCTTTTTAATATTTCCCCAGCTTCAACACATGTGAATCCAGTATGGCGCTGCTGAGTAGCACATCCCAAAGGTAGGGTTCAGCAGCCAGTCTTAATGGAGGTTCCCCCCGCGCACACTGACTCCTTTCCTTGCTGATATGTGAGACTTGCGACGTATGTGTATTTGTAGAGCGTAGGCGAACGTATTAGAGACATGTATAGTGTAGTATACAGCGTAGTGTGATTCTCTTATTTATATTGTATGATGACGAGAATAGGTAAAGCGTGAAATTCGGTGCACGCATAGAGCCTACAGCTCTCGAATAGCGTCAAATAGGCCGCCTTGTTGAACGTCACTCCCCATGTGGCGGATCCATCACCATCAGCAGTGTCGCATGCCCTTACCTCGTGAGACACTGCTGTGCGGTTTGGAGTTCAGTACAGGACACTGGTGCAAAGACTTGTGGTTATGAGCTTAACGGCATCACCCATCCTCTCCTTGCCGGCCATACACTGGCAGTGAAAGTTTCATCCACCGGCAGAGTTACATGTGGCTTACTTTCGAGTCGAGCGCCACCTCACGGATGTAGCCACCTCACTACAGGGGTGGTCTCCACAATTGTGATAACATGCCGAAATTTTCATTTGGCAACGGGACGAAGCTACATCGCAGTATCATCTGCGTGTAAGGGCATTTCATGATAGGAAGCTGCCTGAACGATGGATTGGTCGTAAGGGGCGTACGAATCTCGCACTCCGCCAGTGGATTCCTTGGTCGTCTTCTCTCACGGTTTCTTATTTTCCTTTTTCTCTTTTCTGTCTTTTTTGTGGCAGTTTCTGAAAGACTGCGAGCCTCAGCCCACTCTTCTTTCAAGAACGCAAAGTAAAAGCCTATGCTTCATAGGAATAGTAATGTATTTCCAGTCATGTGGAAGATACAGTCTGGTAAAATCCACACCAGTCTTTTTTAAACACCCGTGACTTGCCTCGTGACATACGTAAATTAAATTGTAACATTATAATTACTCTTGCAACAATTCAAGTTGGGTGCTTTTTGTCCTTAAAACAACTTCTGAAGATACCACAGTTACTATCCGGCACAAAAGCCAATTTATCATACAGGGTCTTTCAAGAAGAATATACGTATTACAAAGTATTATTTTGTCCAAAGTCGATCGCTGCGTCTCGGCTCGGCTATTGGAGAAACAAATACATAGACTAGTTTGTATTAATAGCCGCTAGATGTCGGTTGTTTTCTGTTTTGCGTGGTAATCGTCATATTTTTAAAATGGCTACTCCGCAGCAGAAATCGTTTTGTGTTCTCTATTCGGCGAAGAGCATTTTCATGATTACAGTGCAAAGATGTCTCAGTTTGAGATACCAAATTGATCCTCTGAATGCGTGGAACATTCGCAGATGGTATCGACAGTTTCTAGATACTGGATGTGTATGTAAAGGAAAGAGTTCTGGCCGCCCTCATGTTCCTGAGGAAAGTGTTGCACCAATTCAAACAGCTTCAAAATCAACTCGTCGTCCCAGTCCGTACGTTTATGTATCACCACTCCCAAAGAACCTGGAGGAGTTGAGTGGAGGAGTTGAAGAACCGGATCCGTAATCCCATAACATTAGTGACGTAGGACATGCTTTCCCGAGTATAGGACGAATCTGATTATCAATGCGATATTGTTCGTGTCGCTGATGGAGGACCTGTAATCTGGACTTGAGAGGTTAGTAAATATTTGTATAAAGTTTCATATTTGTATGTGTTAAAGTTTAATAAATATATGCATTCAAAACACCTATATTCTTTTTAAAACACCCTGTATACCATCAAAAATTAATGCATTAACGAATCTTCCTTTCTGATGGTGTAGATGTTTCCTATCTTTAAAAAAAGTTGAGAGTATTTCAAACTCATACATTACCTCCGTCCTGCCTTGTACATGCAACAGACTACGTTGGTTTCTTCTTTGAAAAAAATTATTAAATTCAGTTTTATAAAGGGGACTATGCTCCAGACTGAACGCTGAAAGGCATAATCAGTCTTAAATGATGATGATGATGATGAGTTTCATGCTGTGCCTCTCTCAGTTGCTAAGATTTATAAAAGCTTAATATGCTGCATTATATGCATCTGAAATCGGAGTCACAAGCAGCAGTCTTTGTAAAATAACGTTTTCGGTAACTTTTGTGTTACGAAGTAAGACTGTGGAGAGGAAGCAGTCGAAACATTAACATTGTTTCCTTTATTACTGCCTTGCCGTTTTCTTTTATGCATTAGTATTTCCTTTTATTTGAGGTTATTTACAAGGTTATTCTGCGAGAGCATACCGGGAAATTAAGCGAATTGTGTTGGAAGTTTACGCTTCAGTCTTGGTTCGTTATTGTAACCAATGGATTAAAAAAGAAAAGTGTTCTTCTCCTGATACTCTATTGTGTATTTATTTATTTCTTTGTTTCATTAGGTTACATTTTGATGCTAAAATTGATCTCTTGTATAACCATTGTTTGCTTACTTCGTTTATCTCTAAGAGTGGGTACACGTATTTGATAGGTTTTCCCTCTGTCCTTAATAAATTGCACAACTCATTGGTTAAAACAACTTTGATGGGATGTGGATTAACGCGATATGTGCCCGTCCTGAATTGTACTAATGTTCTATAAAATTTGAGAATATTCTATAACGTTCGAAAACATACTTCAACATTCATGTGGGTTATATAACGTTAGTTATAAAACGCTACAGAACTATACTAAACTCTTTTACCTTGAAAAATACATTGATGCGAAATAGACAGAAGACGTCTTGGCGACAATAACGATGTGATGGCTACCTTTTAAAGCGTTCATACCTTCATAACCATTACAGCTGCCACCAGTCAACAACTGTATTACACATAGGGGTAACCAAGGTTAGTACCAAACAGAAAAACCAGTGGTTGTTAGTACGTGGTTTTGGTGCTGTCTTCAACTTCACCTACGAACACTTTTGTACTTATAATACGAGATATTTCGTTATGAGAAGATAACGTGCAGATATGCCTAAGATACTGTAAATTTAACTGCTGGAAAGGTGCGGCGTACCGAGAAAACTTGTAACACCATATCCCTCATACTCTACTGATTTATTTTGCCTTTTGCTTTGGTACAATGTTACATCGTTGAGCTTCTGTAAATGTGAGTGATTGAATCGATAACATAAAACTGTATACTCCTTTCTTCGTTAAAACTTTGATGTCGTGGTTTGTTTCTATGCAAAGTAGTGTACCTGTCATTTAAATTCTTTGTCCCATTTGGAGGGAACAACACTTACTATATATAATTGTAATTTTGTGTGAATAATTTTTGGTTGTAATGTCAATATGTGCAAATGTTCTGTTTTATTTATTGTATTTGTTTGCTGTTATGTGAACTGCTGATCCTCACTTAGGGTTCTTAGTTATTCTGTATGTAAAAGTTGTAGTAGTGTAGTGCGCGCAAATTGTGGTTGGACTAGGTAGAAAAGGTGGAACAAGAGTCAGTCGGGGACGAGCTACGAGTCGGGGACGAGCTAACAAATTGTGCACTGCCATGTAAAATAATGCATATTGTGCTGGCTCCGAGAGAGGGTTTTCCTGCTGCTTTCCAATGCCTCGGATGGATGGATAAATAGCTGGAACTATTCTGGAATTTGTATCTATCATCGCCACCAATAAATGACAGAGTCCAGCAATTCTACCTGCAATTCCACCTACCAACATGCAGTTGCCACCACATTGCGCAATCATTGCATCGGAATGCTACAATGATGTACAGTGAAGGATAAGCTTAATGGATGTGTTAATGTGCTCAAATATAAGGTAATTTATATCTGAATTTATGTACCTACCTTGATTTTTCTCCTCATCATAACACCTCTCAGGTTCCTCTCCGTTTGAGCTAAAGTAATTACCGAGTGTCCCTACTGAAAGACCAGTGTTTTGCTAATTGATGCCTCTTCAACATAGTAAAAAGAAAGTTAAACTTAATGTTGCAAGAGAGTGAGTTAAAGTTAATGATGCTTGATAAAAATAATTTTCCTAGTAAAAGTGCTTATTGATATGTTGTTGCCAACTCCAAATTAAAAGTTCTTAAGACTGAGGCTTATAAAGTTTTGCTTAATAAATAATGACATTACTGCCTGTAGTAAGTCGCAGAAGGTGAGTCAGTATCTTACATATATGTTAATTTTGTGTCTCACGGTAGTAAAAGTGGAAAACTGCAGTTGTGAAACGTTATATACTCATGTTTACTAAGTGTTACTCTCTCTTGTGTATTGGAAGTGCATATTAATAGTATAACAGGATCCACAGTTTGTCTATTGTGTTAACGCTCCGTAACAAGTAACGGTAAGACCACTAATTAGGACAACCATAATATCTTTATTCAAATGATAGTGAGAAGAAACCTGTTAGTGGATTCCAATTAACTTTCGTTTTAAATAGTAAAGTATTTAGCTGAGAGAGACTTAAACTATATCAAATTAATGATTCTGCATTGAATAGTAATAATAACGTCATAAAGACCATTCAGTTTGTGTAAGCCCTGAAAGTAATAGTGTGTTTCGGTATCTGTTATACTTCTGAAAATAGTTTGTGCTGCTCAAACTGTTAGTTTCAATCTTACCGTAAACATATGTATGTGGCAGAGTTCATTGCACTCGCGTGTGACAAAGTATAGGTTGTGTTTATCCGTTAAAATTACGAGTAACTATTATCTTGAACGAGAATGTTAATCATTCTCTTGCCTAGTTAGGCTGGCGACCGTTTTCTTTATACGTTAAACTGCAGGTAGGCAAAATTTTGTTTGTTACTGTTCAAATATTTACGTAATTCTGACTTTCATTTCCGATAAGCCACCTCCGTTAGGTACAACACGGTCAACATAACAAAATTCCTCTCAGAGGGTAACACTGCTCTGTTGCTTTACACTATAATTGCTTTAATAAGACAGTTTTATTTCACAACCCGCCTCCAGCTTCGAGGTTATGGTATAGCAGTAGCAGAAGGACAGGAGTGTTATAAACTGAATTATATTAATGTAAACTGATCCATTCCACATCAGATGAATAATCTCTAAATAACTAAGCGAAATCAGATACCCCCGCAATCTGCTGCGTCTAGTCAACTGTATGACACCGAGCGTATGAAAGAAGATCTGTCGATCTGCAGTATTCAAGAGCGAGACAGTCTCTGCAAAATTGATGGTGTTCCCCACAAATGATTCCAAATTCACAACGAGTTGAAAAGAATATCTTATCAATAAGGGAAACAATGCACGGAATTCTACGGAGCTAATATTAAGTGAATAGACAATTCTTCTTTATATTCCGTCCAACATTGTTTACACAGCATTTTCAGATATTAATATCGTACAGGCTGCCTGATATTCAAGTGCTAAAATTTTCAAACGAGCAGATGAACAGCAATACGTACAAAGTACTCAGGTTCCCTTTGTGAATGGCTGAATAAAAGCTACCCATGAGTGGAATACAGTTATACTCGTACGTTCGAAACATACCCGGTATTTACAAAGCACACTTCAAATTAGCGAACAACCATCACGTAAAGTGTGGTCAGAAACCTAAATATTTCCGCTCATTACACTAATCAACCAACACTCTGTGTCACTTCCCACTGCTGTAAAGTATATAGCTCATAAAGGTCATCAAACAAATATCAAAGCGAAGGCTTTATACAGAACAACTAAGTTTTGCCTTATTTGCAATAATTATGAACAATCTACGATCAAAGAGAGAGTGGCATGCAAATAACAGAACTGTATGAGAAGATACTCACATAAACATCAGTTTGAATATTCTCCACACATTTTCGCGAGATGCGCTTTGAGTCATTACAGTGACAGGCTTGTGCTTTCGCCTTCCTTGCAACTGTTCGCTTTCCAGACTTTATGGCACCTTACATTTTCTTACTTTGTGCCTGTAGCTGTAATGATCTGTTTTGTAAAGTGTGGTGTGAGAGGCATTGTAATTATCGCCTCTGCCATTTCTTGTAGTTGTATTCTAACTATTCCTGGAATGCGGGCGCTGCCAACTATAATCATTTAACCCCTTAATACCGATCGTCGTGAAATAACATCATACCAAAGCCACGCTAATAAATGAAATGTCACCTGTTTTTGGGTGCCAGTAATGGCAGGTGCAGATTCCACACGAAGCTAACAACCCTTCTGTCTCCAGAATGTTTTGAGTACTTCGAGAGTGACTTGTTGTTCACTGCTCTGTTCGCAACATGCATTCGTGAAGTTGGTATCATTCTTTGGACGGCTACTACCTGATACAAAGGTAACTTCAGTTCCGAAAATTATTTGTTTGTTCAGTAGTGTCAGTGACGTAAATTACGTTTTGTGGCAATACTGGTTGCACGTGCAAGTAAATTCGAAAATACTGTGTGTGTAAAAGACACATACGTCAGGCGTTTGTGTACATTTCTGGGAGCATGTCAGAAATGAAATCAAGTCAGGAGTAAGAAAATATCTCCGTTATTTTGTACCACAAGAATGCTTCAGTGACTAAATATCTTCATTATTTACGTATATACACTGTATTACAGGTTTCGGCTAATTCATACGGACATCCCACTTAAACACTGTTTTAACTGGTTGCATTTCACTTTTATTACAGTACGGGAATTCTAATGAACTGTTAATAGTCTGAAACTTTTAGTTTCTTAGCAATGGATCCCCGTGGTTTTATACTTCACGAAATGCCAATGGAGATTTCAAAGAATGTATACCACGTGCTTAAAGGGACTGTGTTTCAAAATGTCCCATAATAAACGTAATTATGTACTAGATTCCAAATCCAGAAAGCAAAGGCAATGTACAAGTAGGGAAAAGAAATGAAAATAAAAAAAAAGACGTAGGGCTTCAGCCAGTATAGGCGCACAACTGTTATGCAAGAATCATTTGTGTCCAACAAAACCAGTGCGATATAAGCCCATCCTAAATGGTGGGATTCGATAATTGGTCTCAAGTAACAGACACAAAGGAAAGATTAAAATAACGAATTCCAAAGGACAGACGGTATTGGTGAGTCGTAAATGAAACGTTCGTCTTTACTTAAACAAGAGAATAAACTGTTACCGAGAATTTAAAAGATGATGATATGCTTTATTATTAAAACAATATACAAAACTTTTCCCCCATTAGCTCTCTCTCTGCCTACTTTTTGTCATCATTCAGGGTACCACCTTTCAACTGCTTGGACTTCTTTCTATCTGGTTTTATAAGGTTTTTCGGAACTTCTTTCAAATTTCCACATGAATAATTGACATCTGTAGTACTTTCTACTGTACGAGGGTACTTCACCTACGTCTGTATTGTTTTTACTTATTCCTACCATCTTCGTAATCTTTCGTTCTGTATTTGTTCACTTCTTTTATGGCATTTCGCAGTTTCAGTGCTAAGCTAATTTACAACTTTCGTGTTAATGCTACTCTTTAGGACTTTCTTTGGTTTTGTTCATTCCTTTGCTTCAATTGCAGGTGCTATTTTCATGCAATATTTCTCCCGCGCCTTACTGTCAAAGGGTTGGGTCAAGTCGACAACAGATCCTAGCATTAGCATCTCTTCCCCTAGTACTTTTATTGCAGTTCGTATATTTTCCTCTACTTCGTTAATAAATAAGTTGCAGTCATCTTTTAAAGTGTTATAACTGCAACCTGAGCGTAGTTTTCCTGATTTATTCATAGCATTTATTTTGTGCAATTATTCAGTAACCCTAAAATTATTGCTTTCCCCTTGGCTTTCTGAACAATTGATTCAACGCTGTTTTATCGGACGTCTTGTCTGGTTTCACTTTTGCTTTTAAGGACGATTTAATTCCAATTCATAAAATGTGCTCCTGCATCATTTGACACAGCACCATTATAAAGCCACTGTTCGCTTTAATACTACCAATTTTGCCGACAGAAAAACCAACAAGTGAAGATTTAATAGGAGATAACCTTGGGACCAGATTATGGACGATTCATTTAAAGAAGGCCAAAAGACCTGAAACTCTTTCTCAGTAGTTGACTCCACGTTAAATAAACAGATAGTGACTTTCACAATAACACGTTCATTTACATTGCCCCCCCCCCTCCCTCCCCTCACACACACAAACACACACACACACACACACACACACACACACAGACACATGCAGATAGGCACGCACGTGTAGGTGTGTACAGGAATGTGAGATTCTTCTTGTACTAGTAGAGTAACAATACTAGTGCTACTCAATCGTCCGTGCGTCTGTCTGAGAAACAGTGTTAAATACACAAACACATAAGCGTACTACAAGTATTAGCTTTTAGAACAAACAATTATACATTTTTACACCATTTAAATAACACCACTTCACTTACACGTCACTAACTCCACTTCATTCAAAGGTATGCTTCAGCAGTATTCTTTCCCATTAAAGAATCTGAAACGAAGACATAAATGAGCTGCAGAAACGTCCCAATACAACAGAACAACGTTTATGGTTTGCATATTTGCCTGCATGCGGCTGTATTTTCTGAAATTTATTTCAGCAATTATAGCTAATAACTAGGTTACAAATGTTCTCTTGCAGTACGCTGATCGGTTGGGACTAGGCGGCCTTTCAGTATATTTCTGAACGCTCTGATCCTTTCAAAGCATTTTGATTCTTTGTAGTGTTTCACTGCACAGAATATGTTCAGTAAAACTTAGATTTTAATCTCTTAATCTAAACTACTTCATCTCAAGCTGGAAATCAGTATAATTACATCTCTTGAAATTATTAACGCATCTGAATGTCTTCTTCTTAGTTACTCTAACCACAGCACATTGTACAAGGTATAAATGCGTCTACTGCCCAAGGTTTGATCCACATTAGGTGAATTCTAGTGTTCATTTCGAATCAAAGTTTAATGATTAGATTTTGAAGTCATATGCCTATCAACTGCAACATTCGAGGCTTTATAGATCCCTACCTTTTCCTCATGTGGTACGGAACCACTAGTCCGTGTACAGATGTCTATTTACGTGTTTTCATGTGTTTGTTCGTGTATCTCTTTGCTTACATTTGCTGGTTCATTGATCTCACTTAAGTATCTAGTAGCTCCATTTTTATTTAGAAACACAAATACTTCTGCTGATTTAGCATGTATTACTAGAAGAATGCCACTTCATTACATTACTTCACTGTAAGCTGCAGCGTAAGTGGCACAGGTTTTATACAGAATACTTCAGTTGGATGTGCTATAATTTTCTAGACGAAAAGTTTAGCACACCATTACATTATTACTACACAACTTAGGCTTTGTTTGTACGTAGTGTTACCAACATTCTACCACTTATTTTTGAGATCTCTTACTTTACCAACTGTAGAGTGTAAATCCGTTCATTAAATTATTTTGAGTAAATATAGCCATGCGCCATCGGCAGATCAGTGAATAAACCACACACTTTTCTTTACACACAAAGCACTTGTATTTGCTGTTGCTGCTCTGGTAAATCTACATACTTCCTAAACATGTGTTATGCCTTATTCGGGGCGAGATTTTTTTCTATAAAGTTCAGAATGCTCTAATTTATAACAGCAGTCTTTCATCAGGATAAGGTGTTGGGATAGTGTTCCTTTACAATTCCCGCTACTTTTGTCTTCATATTTATGTAATAGTATATCCTCCACTTTTGAGAAATATGTCTTCTGTAGATGAATTTATCTAAAATGGTAGTGCTTTCATCAGGCAATGTGAACACCTTTTTATTACCTTTCTTGCTGTACTAGCTAAGCCATCAGTGTCTTTTGGCATTAAAGAGTGTATGTTTTCTTACGGTTCAGCAAAGTATTAGGATATGTTCCCAATTTAACATTGTTGTAATGTTCTTCCAATCACCGACGAAAAATTAACACTATGTATGTTTTTGTTTCCACTTATGAATCATTATGGAGTATCAGAACAACCGTTTAGTCAGAACAAGGATGCCACTCAAGCAAATTTACTACAAATCCAATGGCTCAAAATTCAGTCCACAATCGACTCTTCACAGCTAGGGTTCTACCTTCGACAAATAATTCCGAAGCAACTGGCTAGATAAGCAAGTTCAAATGTCGGAAGAAAACAATGGTGTACCACCTTCAATCCCAATATTCCAAGTAAAGTACCGCGTTATGCAAACCAGTTTCATAGTGTAGTACAAATTTACCTTAACCTTGCTGTTCTGTTTGGGTCTATATGACAAGAAACGGTCATAAATTTCGCTTTCCATTGTTTAAATACCAAGATCACTTTATGAAATGTGTACTTTGTCTGAAAACGAGTAAGTAATAAAAATATCTTAAAATATATTAGGTAGTCTGCTCATAAACATTAATAGACGCATAATTGACATTCGAGTCATAAAGACCGAACACAAATATTATTGCTCTGATTCCCAATTTCTTAGTTTTCTGTCGTGCTTTAAGACAATAACGATATTTATTCTCCCAACTTATTCTGAACACTCACCAAATCCACTGTATTTGCAACAATACACTGTTTCTTGCTTTCTCCAAGAAATTGACACTTGTCGAATATTTTAACGTTTATTGTTTCTGCTCACATTCAGTTTCGACACCATGGCAATAAGAATATTGACTGATGTTGAGTTGGAAGAATTAGTAAATTCCTCAACACATGAAGGAATAATTTCCATGTTTGAAGATCATGAAAGTAATGCACCTAAAAGCAAGTGTTCTGTTGATAGAGGCAAAAATCCACAGCCTGAACTAAATAGTACACAGACTTTTCTTTGTGGAAATGGGAATTTAGAATCACAGTTGTTCTCACCAGCACAATATGATCGCCTGTCAGCTTCAAATATCATCGAGGGCACCCTATGTGTTATCTGATATGCAACCAGAATAATCAGTAATGTATAGTTCATCTGAAGTGGTATTTTGTACAGAGCTTCAAAGTTGTACGATAGAGATGTTATATATAAAGGGTCTGAATATTTCTCGATAAATTTGAGAAGTCACTGGTAGTAAAACACATTGAATCAAGCAATGGATTCCCAAAACCAGAGGGTTCTCTGAGAATGGTCAAACGCATCATCATGATATGAATAATAAAACATTCCGTTATAATACACAGAATGTTTTTTAAGAAAATTTAAATTTACCCTGAAAGTGTGGCAGGTGTGTCAGAATCAGTAGCAATCAGAAACCCTGTTGAATATGCAGCTGTGTCTAGAAAGCATGGAAAATGTAACAGACATGTTTCCGAATGACATGTCACGTACCTGTGTCCAATCAGCAATGACTAAGAGTAAAAGTTAGAAAACGAATGATAAAGCTTTCAGTAATAATTGACTGTTTGCATCTGTTTTTCATATTTTTGATTTTGTTTATATTTATGTGCCTAATTGTATGCAAACTGCAATCAATAAAGGAACAAAAAAGCTTTAGGAAAAGAATAATTTGATGTTTCCGAAAAAGTGCCTTACTGAAAACATTGTTCCAAATCTCCCCTCTTTGACTACTAAAATGTAAATTTTCTTAAAAGACGTTCTGTATATTATAAGCGCAAGTTTTATTATTTATATCATGTGGATTTTTAAATGAAGTTCAGGGTAATGTATTATTTTTATTATTACTTTCAACAATGTAATGAAAATTGGCATAGAGATCAACATAAACATAATTTCCGCCCTTTTTATTGCTCATGAAAACCACACATTGCAAGTACCACCACACAGTGATACCTTCAGAGGTGCTCGTCCAGATTGTAGTACACACCGGTAACTGTAATACACAGTAGCACGTCCTCTTTCATTGATGCATACCTGTATCCGTCGTGGCATACTATCCGCAAGTTCATCGAGGCACGTTGGTCTAGATCAGGGCCGGCCAGAAATTCTGCACGCGTGCGGTGCTCCTGCACATGTGCAACTTCCGGGTCACAGCGTGCACGCCGCAGCCGTCAGCGTTCATGTAGCGCATGTTTCTACGCATAGATGTCGCTTTATCCACTTGCTGGGATACTCTGTACCGGCGAAGCCTAGTGCTCTTTCCACAGCTTGCATTGGAAGGTACTTCGCGTATTAAACATTACTGTCACAGTCTGCTCATTGAGACGTCTACTTTTATGTTAACAGTTTAACCCAGTGAGACAAGCAATACAGTTAACAACCGTGGGTTTTTATTAAGGCAGCTTGACTGACGGCACGTAAATACGCGTAATGTTTTTGATCTAGTATTTAAGAAAGAGAGCACTTAGCGACTTCCAACGAACCTTATTCATGATTTCAAATAACATTAAACTAATGCAAGGTTTCCTATAACTAATTCTCGGTGCCCCCAGTTACACTCACATAATTTCTATCTCACTGACCTCTGAACAGAATGATAACCGCAGACCTCTCGATGATCACCTGTTATTTCAATACCATTATTGCTATATCTTTCATCAGTTCCGTCTGAAATCTCCATAATAACCGACAATTAGATGAATGTTATGTTTCATCGACTTCAGCTGAGCGTAGCCCTTCTCACATTAATAAAAACCCCTAAATGTAAGTATACATTGGAACAATCGGTTTAATGACCAGTTTTCCTGATAATAATGTAACATGGAGCAGAATGAGGCAATAATGCACAATTAGTAACCAATAATGTTTAATTATGAAAGGAATAAATCCAAACACGTTTATCACTCGTCATGAGAAATGATATAGTTAAAATCGGGCGCAAAAGCACGGCTCATTGACAAACGCAAGCAGTTGCGAAGATTTTCATCACTTATGCTTGATCGAAACCTTGTTTTATTCATTTTCATCACCGAGAAAAATCTTTCACAAACAAGCTCTGGCGTGTACCACATAAACAGGGAAGTGGAGCCACCGCCGTTCATTTAGGACACATGTCTAATAACAGATGTCGCTGTCGCTCGCTGTCGCACACGTGTGGACATACGCAGCACTTCCGCACGTCTGCACACTGTGCAGCGTATGGCCGGCCCTGGTCTAGATTGTCCAACTCCTCAACGGCGATTCGGCGTGGATCCCTCAGAGTAGTAGGTGGGTCACGTCGTCCATAAACAGGCCTTTTCAATCTATCCCACTCACGTTCGATAGGGATCATGTCTGGAGAACATGCTGGCCACTCTAGTCGAGCGATGTTGTTATCCTGAAGGAAGTCATTCACAAGATGTGCACGATGGGGGCGCGAATTGTCATCCATGAAGACTAATGTCTCTCCAACATGCTGCCGATATGGTTGAACTATCGGTTGGAGGATGGTATTCACGTATCGTACAGTCGTTATGGCGCCTTTCATGACCACCAGCGGCGTACGTCGGCCCCACATAACGCCACCCCAAAATATCAGGGAACCTCCACCTTGCTGCACTCGCTGGACAGTGTGTGTAAGGCGTTCAGCCTGACAGGGTTGTCTCCTTACAGGTGTCCGACGATTGTCTGGTTGAAGGCATATGGGACGCTCTTCAGTGAAGAGAAGGAAATGCCAATATTGAGCGGTCTATTCGGCATGTTGGTGCGCCCATCTGTCTCACGAAGCATGGTGTCGTGTTTGCAAAGATGGACCTCGCCATGCAGCCTGTTGTGCACACTTCGAGTCGTAACACGACATCCTGTGGCTGGACGAAAAGCATTATTCAACATGATGGCACTGCTGTCAGGGTTCCTCCGAGCTATAATCTGTAAGTAGCGGTCATCCACTGCTGTAGTAGCCCTTGGGCGGCCTGAGCGGGGCATATCATCGACAGCCAGCCAGTGTGGCCGAGCAGTTCTAGGCGCTTCAGTCTGGAACCGCGCCACCGCTACGGTCGCAGGTTGGAATCCTGCCTCGGGCATGGATGTGTGTGATGTCCTTAGGTTGGTTAGGTTTTAGTAGCTCAAAGTTATAGGGGACTGATGACCTCAGATGTTAAGTCCCATAGTGCTTAGAGCCATTTTTAGCCATATTATTGACAGTTCCTGTCTCTCTGTATCTCCTCCATGTCCGAACAACATCGCTTTGGTTCACTCCAACACGCCTGGACACTTCCCTTGCGGAAAGTCTTTTGTGGCACAAAGTAAAAATACGGACGCACTCGAACCATGGTATTGACCATCTAGGCATGGTTGAACTACAGACAACACGAGTCGTGTACTTCCTTGCTGGTGGAATGACTGGAAGTGATCGGCTGGCGGACCCCCTCTGCTGCGCATTCAAGGATGTTTACATCTTTGGGCGGGTTTAGTGGCTTCTCTCAACAGTTAAAGGGACTGTTCTCGGAACGGGGTGATGCAAAACTTTTTGTGATTGTATTAAACGAGAAGCCTAGGATATCAATATTTTTTATACTATATATTAATCGACGCCAAACACTATGGTATTTTAACTTCGAGGCTTGAGGCATTGGTACCTTTTGTCCAGTTCATCAAATCCAGCTGGTAATTTACTAACAGCAACAACAATGACACTGGAACTACCGGCTGTCTTGGGAGCGCTCAACTACGTCGATGAAACGTAGCACATGCTACCCTGACCATATCGAACTCTAAAACACAATACGCGTACATGAAAAGAGGAACATTTGAGGCAAATTCATAGTATTCCCTTTGTGAGTACTATTCTCTGAGCTCCAAATTGACTGGAGATGCATGCTATGTTATGAGTAGCTACACAAATTAACATATGAAGGAGAAGAGAGTGACAAAAAACTCTAGCCAACTTTATCACACTTAAAACATACCAAAGAAAAAATTGATCGTAAGAATGGCTAGTTATCATGTCACCAAGGCTCATTTCGAAGTGATAATCATCACTGAGGATATTTCTACTGCAGTCTATGAGATTCCAGGATTAAGGCTTGGCTAGAGACGCCCGAGACAGTGGTGTAATGCCAACCCGAGTGTAGCCCGTCGTACGGCCCGACAAATAGGTCCGGTGTGGGATGACATTTCTGTTCATAGCAGGACCCCTTTGCTTGTTACCTGCCGCATCCTTACGCCACAGCGGTAGGTCGACAATATTTTACTCCCCATTTGGTTGCCCTTCACGAAAAGTTATGGTGGGCTTATATTTCAGCGAGGTAATGCCAGTCCGCACATGGCAAGAGTTTCTTTTATTCGTGTTTGCTAATCCCTATCTTTCCAAACAAGGTTGCCCGATCTCTCTATAATTGAGAACGTTTGGAGCTCTTCTGACGATCTAACGCGTGAACTGCACAGGATCTTGCACGACATTCCTCAAGCGTACATTCCACAACAACTCTATCAATCACTGCCAAGCCGAAAAACTGCTTGCATGAGGCCCAGAGGTAGATTAGCACGTTATTGACGTGCCCAGTTTGTGAAGCTCATTCTCTTGAATAAATATTCCAATACTTTTCATATTGCAGTCATTTGTTTGTCTGTACACGTGTATCACATCCAGCGATTTCCGTCCCATTCGGATCATTCCTTCGCGGTGCGTCGTTTCTTTCCACTTCCTTTTTTTCTTAGAGTGTAGTATATAGTAACTGATACCCAATGTGTAGCAGTAATTCTATCTCAATGAAATGCATTCTTTTCTGAACCTACTCCAATCCGAAGTCAAAACTAAACTGACATGTTATTATTTGAGAGACAGTCACTTACGACATGATTGTCGCTGAATAGCGTCGTTCCGTTTTCATGAAAAATACCTGTATTGCATTTGTAGTATTACTAATTTACTTACCATCCTAGCGAGATCAACGTGACAATTGTAAAACAGCATTACTGACAATGATAAAACTGTGAGGTCGTAATTTTTCTTCGGTTATGATGTCCATTCCGCCTTTGTATGGCTTCGCTGCCAGCCATCAGCTATACCCAGTCTTTAAACAGGACGGCTATTGTCTTATTGGCTGGCGTTCAGGCGTGTGTATTCACATCAATTTTAAATACATTTTATATAGCGCTACATGAAAAAGCTGAAAATCTTTTTCCTCGTAATTTTCCGCAATTTCTATCAGACACTTTAGTACCGTAGTCCACACATTGTAATAACGCTGGAAAATTGAATTTCGTCGCTTTTGAAGTATCTTTTGTCTCATCAATATGCAATCAAACGCCTAGTGTTCTCCAAAATGACGCCGCGCTTCTTTTGACAAGTGTCCAGTGTCATACGCAGGTGACCACGCAGCTGCATGTTTTTCAACCTGGAAAGTCTCATTCTAGCAAAGTTTTACAAGATCATTAGGAAGGGTTCTGTATATACGACGATCATTACTCATGTATGGTCTCGGATTAAGTAGCAGATTTATGAGAAATATGTTTATATAACATCCTAAATAATACTCCCTCCTCACTAAACGAAAACAGCATTTCTATTTCCGATACAGAATTTTAGTATGCACAAGTGAAAGTCGTAGTGTCGTCATAAATCACAGACTGCCTGACAAACCTACGAAATTTATGTTTAATTTCCTGTTGGAGCTTTACCAATCCGATTCTTTGTTGCTACGGAAGATGTTTCTAACCACTGACCTGGGGCGAAGAAGACGTACGTGTAGTGTCGGCAGACTTGCCAACACTACGTACACTAATAGAAAGAGGCGGCCAAGATGCACGCGCTAACTCACGCAGGGTGGCGTGAGGTCTGAAACAGGATACGTAATGAATGCTATAAAGAAAAGTACGTAGCTGCTGGAATAATTAACTTTAATCCATCATTTGTATACAGCGTTCTTGATGATACAAGTGAGACTCTCTCTAGATAAATGCAGTGTAATGCTAATGGCGCCTTGCTAGGTCGTAGCCATGGACTTAGCTGAAGGCTATTCTAACTAGCTGCTCTGCAAATGAGTGAGTCTTCGTCCGTGTAGTCGCTAGCAAAGTCGTCCGTACAACTGGGGCGAGTGCTAGTCCGTATCTCGAGACCTGCCTTGTGGTGGCGCTCGGTCTGCGATCACTGACATTGGCGACAAGCGGGTCCGACATATACTAATGGACCGCGGGCGATTTAAAACTACCACCTAGCAAGTGTGGTGTCTGGCGGTGACACCACATTCCTCCCCCTCAAATCGCCGAACGGTCGTGTTATAAGGCTTCCGCCCGACTTGGGGAGGACCCCATGTGGGCGTATGCGATGAGGTGGGGAGCCTAACAACAGGCGAGGCTGTGCCACCCGCACCCGGCCATTCGGTCCGAGGGGAGCTAGGAAACGCCTGAAAACCTAGTCCAGGGTGCACGCCAACATGCGGTGTATGCGCCCGTAAAGAGACAGGAGGGGCTGATGGGTCGACCTCCATCGCGTCGGGGTACCCGACGCGCGAAGACGCCATGTGGTCCGGAGCGGGCAAGAGTCCCATGGCGGAAGACTGCTGGTCACGGGAAGCGAGCGGCGGTCCGTGACCCAGGGAGGCGCTTGGCGGCTGCAGCGACGCGTCCACTGCGGGCGGCGTCGGCGGGAGAACAAGCGGCGGCGGCGGCGGCGGCGGCGGCGGCGGCGGCGGCGGCGCGTCGCCATGGGGCAAAATGGAAGGCACCGTCGGTAACACCTGGGGATGAGGCGAGCCAGTAGATGGGTCCCCAGGGCGCTGACTGGACGGCACCGTCGCTGAAAGCAGACGGGGAGCGGCAGAACCCAGGCAACGACAGAGGCGCAGCTGATTGAGATGCCGACGCACCTCACCAGAGGCCCCCAAAACCAAATACATCGCGCGGCCGAGGCAGCGAAGAATGCGCCCTGCGAGCCAACGCCTGAACCTCGATAGTTGCGATAGAATACAACGTCGCCTGGAGCAAAAGCAGGAGTCTGCAGCTGCACAGGAACCTGATGCGGCGGATGCAGCAAAGACATCAAGGTTCGATGAGGACGACCGTGGAGCAACTCAGCAGGCGAGCGACCATCTCGGGGCTGAGAGCGATACGAAGACAAAAAGAGCAACAATGCGTCCTCCCGAGAATGCGACCCTTTCAACTTCAACATCTGTGACTTGAAAGTCCGGACCAGTCGTTCAGCGGCACCGTTTGACTGAGGCGAAAACGGCGCGGATGTCAGATGTTGAATACCATTGGCCTTGCAGAAAGACTGAAATTCTGCAGACATGAATTGTCGGAAACAATAGTCTGCGGAAGACCTTCAATGCAAAAGATAGCAGACAACGCTTGGATGGTGGCAGATGACGTCGTGGAAGACATCCGGACAACAAAAGGAAAATTACTGAAGGCATCTATCACAACCAAACATCTAGCATTCCCGAATGGACCAGCATAATCGATGTGCAAGCGTTGGCAAGGGGAAGTGGCTTTTAGCCATGCAAAGAATTTCCGCGGCGGTGCGGATTGTTGCTCGGCACAGGCCATGCAAGAAGAGCACATATTCGTAATCGCAGCATCGATTCCGAACCAAGTACAGTGCTAACGAGCAAGTTGTTTCGTTCGCACGATACCCCAATGTCCTTGGTGAAGAAGCCGTAAAACAGAGGACTGTAACGAACGTGGGACCACGACTCTGGACTGATCATTATCAGAACGCAACAACAAAACACCACGTCGTACAAAAAGTCTCTCCTTGTGAGCAAAAAATCGGCAAACCAGCGGATCCTCAATCCGCGACTTCGACAAGGGCCATTGAGCAGCAACAAAACGCAAAACGGTAGCAAGGACAGGGTCAGCAGCTGTGGCTGTAGCTACACGACGAAAATCAATCGGAAACGATTCGACCACGTCATCGCTTTCCGAATCAATGAACATGCAAGCAAGTTCGGAAGAATCGAATGCTCTATCCTCAGCAACAGGCAAACGAGACAACGCCTCGGCGTTTCCGTGCTTAGCAGTGGACCGATACAAGATATCGTAGCGGCACTGCGAGAGGAAAATAGACCAGCGAATGAATTTCTGCGCTGTACGTGGAGGTACAGGCTTGTGCGGATGAAAAAACGATGTCAAAGGTTTGTGGTCTGTGATGATGGTAAAGGGACGACCATACAAGAAATCGTGAAACTTAGTAACACCAAATACGAGAGCCAAAGCTTCTTTCTCTATCTGTGAATAATTTCTTTGCGCAGATGAGAGCAATTTGGACGCAAAGGCAATAGGGCGATCATGCGATCCATCTTTGTGCGCAAGCACAGCACCGATCCCGAAATCCGATGCATCTACCATCAACAAAAGGGGTTTCTGGGGATCGAATGGCGTAAGGCAAGTATTTGAAAGCAACGCCGATTTCAACTGACGAAAGGCGCGTTCGCATTCCGTCGTCCAGACGAACGGAACACCTTTACGGCGTAAGCGATGAAGCGGAGCTGAAATGGAAGATGCCTGGGGAACAAAGTTATGATAATAGTTAATTTTTCCCAGCACACTCTGTAGCTGCTTCAAATTCTGCGGCGAAGGCAAGTCTTGTATGGCACGGAGGTGCTCTGGACTGGGATGTATGCCTTGGGCATTGATTACATGTCCCAGATATGGCAAGTCACGAGCAAAAAACACACATTTGTCCCTTCGCAAGTGAAGACCATTTTGTAGCAAAACCTGAAATAACGTTCGAAGATTTGCTAAATGTTCATCTGCTGTCTTTCTGGAGATCACAATATCGTCCAGATAGTGTGCTGCAGTAGGAACCGACGAACAAACAGTTTGTAAATATTGCTGAAACAATGCAGGGGCGGATGCACACCCAAATGGCAATCTTTTGAATCAGTACAAACCAAGATGCGTGTTAACCACCAAGACGCGCTGGGATTCTTCGTCCACCGGTATTGACAAGTACGCATTGGCTAGGTCCAACTTAGAAAAATATGTACCCGGGCACAGTTTGTCAAAAAGATCTTCCGGGCAGGGTAAAGGAAAAGTGGCAATCACTAGTTGTGGATTCACTGTGGCCTTGAAGTCCACACAAAGTGGCAGTTTTCCGGAAGGTTTTGGCAACATCACTAAGGGTGATGCTCACAGAGAAGCTTGCACACGTTCAATCACACCTTGTGATTCTAAATCGTGTAATGTTCTTGCGACCTCATCACGCAAGGCGTGGGGAACATTGCGCGCTCTGAAAAATTTCGGTTGCGCGTTTACTTTCAGTTCCAAATGTGCTTTATAGTTCTTAGCGCAACCAAGGCCCGGTGCAAAAATGTCTGCAAATTCTTCACATAGACGAGAAACACTGGCGGAAGGCACAGTCTGGTTCACTGACAAGACCTGATTGACTATTGACAAGTGAAACAACTGAAATAAATCTAAACCAAACAAGTTCACTGCAGAAGAAGAACGAAGGACGTAAAACGACACAAGTTTTGGTTGTCCGTTGTATGTTGCAAGAAGGCTGCACTGTCCTAACACAGGGATCGTGTGACCTGAATATGTAGTTAGCTGAACATTTGCGGCACGCAACGGAGGAGTGCCCAGTTGGTTGTACGTGTCTTTATTGATCAGAGAAACCACAGCTCTGGTATCGAGCTGGAATGGGATCACGTTGCCATTAATGTCCAAGTCTACAAAAAGTTTATTGTCCTGCTGACGACAAGAGCGACTGTCTCGTGCAACGTGAACAGATACTGGTACAGAATCACTCGCGACTTGACGTGATTTCCGTCGACGTCGACGCACACTTTTTGTGGGACGAACACAGTCACCGTTAGAGAGAGTGGCACTGGGCGGAGTGGAATGAACTACATGGATGTCCATGGGTGAAGGTTCACGAGCCTGAGTATTCTTGGTTCGATTCCGGCGCGAAGCAAAGGGCCTGGAATCGTTGTGAGTGTCCGATCTGAGCTTTTTCTGGCAAACACTCTGAACATGTTCTTTTTTATTACAGAAAAAGCAAATAGCTTGGCGTGACGGGCAATTCTCACGCGAATGTCTAGTAGCACAATGCGGGCATGATTTCACTGCATTTGCGTGCTTGCGCGGCACACTAGGTTTAGAGCGTAGCGGCAGCTGCGCGGACGTGCGCGAGGGCTGTTTACCATTCCGTGCAGCGCGCTCGGCGGGCCGGTTAATGTGACACACGGCTGGCGAAGTTGCAAATGATTCCTGAGCAAAGTCGAGTGTGTCTTGCCTATCCAGTATGTCTATCACTTGTTGAAGGGAGGAATTGACTAGTTTCAAAATTTGTTACATGGGTTACTGCTGCTACAACGACAGGTTATCAAGATTTAAATTAGTTTGATGATGCTGTTATTGTTGGCAGACGAGCGAGGTAGCGACGAAGTGCGGATTTTTCCCGTATGACCATGTCACAAGTGTACACGGGTGGGCCTTGGGTTCCGAAAGCTCATAGCGATAGTATTTCGTTGAAACGTGTGCATGCCAACACTTGCTGATGACCCAGGATTGATATCTGCAGCAATGTGCGGAAGGATTGCACTTCTGTGACGTTGGACGATTCTCTTCAATCGTCGTTGGCCCTGTTCTTGGAGATTCTTTTTCCAGGCGCAGCGATTGTCGGATATGTGATGTTTCACCAGATTACTGATGTACATACACTGACGGAAAAAATTACAGCACCAAGAAGCGTTAGTGCGAGGTAAATGAAAGTTTGTAGGAGTGTTTCTACATTTTGAACATGATGTCTATTCAAATTTCGCTCCAGTCGCATAGCAATGGCCTTAAAAGCGCCACTATGAAGATGCAAATCACGTATGCTTTAAACACACGCTGTAACGGTCGGGGGTGTTGATTACATTTGAGACTGTACGTGGTGAGTTGGATAAGAATGCCTTTAAGGCGACAAGGGCGCTAGTATCAAACCTCACTGAGTTTTAACGAGGTCTTGCAATAGGGCTTCGAGAAACTGGATGTTTCTTTTCCGATACTACAGAAAGTTGTGGCAGGATTGTAGTCACTGTACATGATTGCTGGCACCAGTGGTCACGACAATGAATGGTCACAAGAAGAGAGGGTGGTCTCCACTTTCACAAATCGGACCCCCTTGGCCCCTTTCATAAAATCCTGGCTACGTTGTTGCAGCAGTCATGCCAACAAAAACATTACGATCACAGGCAACGAAAGTATAATAACGGGAGAATGACACATACGGAAACTAGAGAAACGACAGCTGGAGGAGTGACAATTTCAGCAATCAGCAGAACTTTTCAATGAGTGAGTCAGACAGTCGCTTCCCTCCAGGGCAACATATATCCAGTAATTTGGAACCACAAGGATCAGTATTTTACACATTATAAAGAGGGAGAGTCAAGTGCACTCGCACGCATTTTATTTCTGTAATTTCATTTCATCTTCTACATTTCATTTTATCTTTTTGAGAGTATATGTTGTCTTGTCTAATGTATTTGAGCAGTACATTATAGCACAGTGTAATAACGTTTTATGTTTTTCTCTGGAACATTTTAAGTACACTGGAATTGTATTATTACATGTACATGTACTTTTACATAATAACATTTTATTATGTATATTAGAACTTAAGAAAAAGACATATCCGACGTGTATATACGGGGAAGCATCTCGTCACGAATTTTTTCAGTTCATGTGCAATCATGCAATCATTTTGTTTCTTCTGTATTTTGTCATCAGTTGTGATGTATACGCATAGTTATATGTTAGTTTACTGTTACATGATCTGTATGAGCACTGAAGCCACTCTAAGACAACCTACGCATTTTCACTCCGTTCTGTTATAAATAAATTTTCCTATTCTGTCCGATTTTACCTTAGGAGCATATCATCATGTAGAAAGATGTATACTGTCAACAGACGTAAAATAATATTCTGATATGAAGCTTAGAATTTTTATTGCTGGAATGTAGTGTATCTGGCAACTGCACATAAAATGTGAATTATGAACGTATTTTTTCGCCAACGGCCTTAGTTCACATGTAAACAGTGTATTAGAATATTGATTTATAGTGATTTTTGTTAAGTATCTTAACACTGATAACGGTTCACAATGTTTATTTACCTAAATCATTTTACGATGTAGAGAGTTTCGCACTCATTTCATGTTACTGTATTCCTACAGTGTAAATGCATAGTTCTGACGATCACGTGTATACATGTCAGAGAATTCTGAAGTCTTACATGTGATAAAGCAAAATCCAAATTATGTGTTATTTTCGCCATTTTTTGTGAAATACCTCTGTCTGTTTGTGGGACTGTGTATATGCAGTGCTTATTTTTTGTACATTTTAACCACATGATACTACCCCAAATTTCAGTAGATAAATAAATAATTTCCACAGTACGGCGAACATGTCATCCAAAATATATTGTCGATTCCTATCGTTAGCAGGGCAATGAAACCGCTAGTAGCCGTCAAAGTGTCAGACTTACACATCTCTCCTCAAAATGTCGAAACTTCCTTGCTCTGTGAGGCAAAATAACTGGCGATCTGTAACACATCTGACGACAGAGCATGATGAAGGTTTTGGAACACATCGTTCAGTGCATATTGTTGAGCACGGGGCTCCAAAGCAGACAGATGATCACGCGCTGACCCATTGTTATAGTCAGTTACGGCTGCAGTGGTCAAGGGAACATCGAGATTGACTGTGGATCAATGTAAATAGGTCAGCTGGTTAGATGAATCACTTTTCATGTTAAAAGCAGGTCGATGCTAGTGTCTGGATACGCCGTCATCCAAGTGAATAGTTAATCGAAACATGTGACACACGAAGGACACAGACCGTCGAGGGCAGAGTTACGTAATGGGAGACTTTAATCTGGGTTTCCATGAGGTCTACGTGAACATAATTGTGGACCACCTGCATCACTTCATACTTGATGTCTGCCCAAAAGACGACGGCATTTTCAGAAGGGTAACTGCCTGCGTCACATTTTCACAACCTGCTGCACTGGTTTATGGAGGACAGTAGTTAACTCACTTTAATGCCTTGGCCACCAATTCCTTTTACCTGAATCCAAAGGAAAGTATGTGCGTAGACCTTTGCTGCCACGAATCTCCAGAAACCTGCTTGCGGGTACGTTTGCTACCATGTACCTCCTGAAATCTACTTGTGGGTAGACATTTGCTGCCACTTATCTCCAGAAATCTAATTGTGGGTACATTGCTGCCACGTAACTCCAGAAATCTACTTGTGGGTAGACATTTGCTGCCACGTATATCCAGAAATCTAATTGTGGGTAGACATTTGTTGCCACGTACCTCTGGAAGCCTACTTGTGAGTATACATTTGCTGCAATGCATCTCCAGAAACCTACCAACAACTTATAGAATCCACTTCAGGCAGTATTACGTTGGAAAGATGGACCGACGTGTCTCACGTTGACATACATTATCACGATGGACCCTAAAAGGGAAGGGTCATGATCTTGGTTCGAAAATTAACTTCGCCTCATGTTTCATCAATACGTACTTAGCTTTGTGCGAATAACGCCCTGCTTCGAGTTTCCCCCTCACTATCCCCTCACGTTAAACTAGCAATTATCAATTTTATACTACACGTCCAATCACTGTACTGTCCTCATCTAATTCTTGTGAATCACTCGCGTCTTCAATCCACTTGCTGTCTAAATAGTCATTTGCAATTTCTACTGTAGTAGCTAAGTTACACTGAAGAGCCAAAGAAACTGGTACACCTGCCTAATATCGAGTAGTGCCCCCTCCAGCACACAGCAGTGATGCAACACGACGTGGCATGCACTGGACTAATGTCTGAAGTTGTGCTGGATGAAACTGTCGCCATGAATCCCGCAGGGTTGTCCATAAATCTGTAAGAATACGAGCGGGTGGAGATCTCTTACGAACAGCACGTTGCAAAGCAACCCAGATATGCTCAATAATGTTCATGTCTGAGGAGCCTGGTGGCCAGATGAAGTGTTTAAACTCAGAAGAATGTTTCTGAAGTCACTCTGTAGCAATTCTGGACGTGTGGGGTGTCGCATTGTCCTGCTTGAATTTCCAGAGACTGTCGCTATGCACAATGGACATGAATAGAAGCAGGTGATGAGACAGGATGCATACGAATATGTCAACTGTCAGAGTCATATCTAGACGTATCAGGGGTCCCATATCACTCCAACTGCACACGCCCCACACCATTACCGAGCCTCCACCAGCTTGAACAGACCCTTGCTGACACGTAGGGTCCATGGATTCATGAGTTTGCCTCCACACCCATACACGTCTGTCTCGTCGATACAATTTGGAACGAGACTCGTCCGACCAGGCAACCTGTTTGCAGTCATCAACAGCCCAATCTCCGTGTTGACGGGCTCAGGCGAGGCGTAAAGCTTTGTGCCGTGCAGACATCAAGGGTACACGGGTGGGCCTTGGGTTCCGAAAGCTCATAGCGATGGTATTTCGTTGAAACGTGTGCATGCCAACACTTGCTGATGACCCAGGATTGATATCTGCAGCAATGTGCGGAAGGATTGCACTTCTGTGACGTTGGACGATTCTCTTCAGTCGTCGTTGGCCCTGTTCTTGGAGATTCTTTTTCCGGGCGCAGCGATTGTCGGATATGTGATGTTTCACCAGATTACTGATGTACATACACTGACGGAAAAAATTACAGCACCAAGAAGCGTTAGTGCGAGGTAAATGAAAGTTTGTAGGAGTGTTTCTACATTTTGAACATGATGTCTATTCAAATTTCGCTCCAGTCGCATAGCAATGGCCTTAAAAGCGCCACTATGAAGATGCAAATCACGTATGCTTTAAACACACGCTGTAACGGTCGGGGGTGTTGATTACATTTGAGACTGTACGTGGTGAGTTGGATAAGAATGCCTTTAAGGCGACAAGGGCGCTAGTATCAAACCTCACTGAGTTTTAACGAGGTCTTGCAATAGGGCTTCGAGAAACTGGATGTTTCTTTTCCGATACTACAGAAAGTTGTGGCAGGATTGTAGTCACTGTACATGATTGCTGGCACCAGTGGTCACGACAATGAATGGTCACAAGAAGAGAGGGTGGTCTCCACTTTCACAAATCGGACCCCCTTGGCCCCTTACATAAAATCCTGGCTACGTTACAGATATATGGACAACCCTGCGGGATTCATGGCGACAGTTTCATCCAGCACAACTTCAGACATTAGTCCAGTGCATGCCACGTCGTGTTGCGTCACTGCTGTGTGCTGGAGGGGGCACTACTCGATATTAGGCAGGTGTACCAGTTTCTTTGGCTCTTCAGTGTAACTTAGCTACTACAGTAGAAATTGCAAATGACTATTTAGACAGCAAGTGGATTGAAGACGCGAGTGATTCACAAGAATTAGATGAGGACAGTACAGTGATTGGACGTGTAGTATAAAATTGATAATTGCTAGTTTAACGTGAGGGGATAGTGAGGGGGAAACTCGAAGCAGGGCGTTATTCGCACAAAGCTAAGTACGTATTGATGAAACATGAGGCGAAGTTAATTTTCGAACCAAGATCATGACCCTTCCCTTTTAGGGTCCATCGTGATAATGTATGTCAACGTGAGACACGTCGGTCCATCTTTCCAACGTAATACTGCCTGAAGTGGATTCTATAAGTTGTTGGTAGGTTTCTGGAGATGCATTGCAGCAAATGTATACTCACAAGTAGGCTTCCAGAGGTACGTGGCAACAAATGTCTACCCACAATTAGATTTCTGGATATACGTGGCAGCAAATGTCTACCCACAAGTAGATTTCTGGAGTTACGTGGCAGCAATGTACCCACAATTAGATTTCTGGAGATAAGTGGCAGCAAATGTCTACCCACAAGTAGATTTCAGGAGGTACATGGTAGCAAACGTACCCGCAAGCAGGTTTCTGGAGATTCGTGGCAGCAAAGGTCTACGCACATACTTTCCTTTGGATTCAGGTAAAAGGAATTGGTGGCCAAGGCATTAAAGTGAGTTAACTACTGTCCTCCATAAACCAGTGCAGCAGGTTGTGAAAATGTGACGCAGGCAGTTACCCTTCTGAAAATGCCGTCGTCTTTTGGGCAGACATCAAGTATGAAGTGATGCAGGTGGTCCACAATTATGTTCACGTAGACCTCATGGAAACCCAGATTAAAGTCTCCCATTACGTAACTCTGCCCTCGACGGTCTGTGTCCTTCGTGTGTCACATGTTTCGATTAACTATTCACTTGGATGACGGCGTATCCAGACACTAGCATCGACCTGCTTTTAACATGAAAAGTGATTCATCTAACCAGCTGACCTATTTACATTGATCCACAGTCAATCTCGATGTTCCCTTGACCACTGCAGCCGTAACTGACTATAACAATGGGTCAGCGCGTGATCATCTGTCTGCTTTGGAGCCCCGTGCTCAACAATATGCACTGAACGATGTGTTCCAAAACCTTCATCATGCTCTGTCGTCAGATGTGTTACAGATCGCCAGTTATTTTGCCTCACAGAGCAAGGAAGTTTCGACATTTTGAGGAGAGATGTGTAAGTCTGACACTTTGACGGCTACTAGCGGTTTCATTGCCCTGCTAACGATAGGAATCGACAATATATTTTGGATGACATGTTCGCCGTACTGTGGAAATTATTTATTTATCTACTGAAATTTGGGGTAGTATCATGTGGTTAAAATGTACAAAAAATAAGCACTGCATATACACAGTCCCACAAACAGACAGAGGTATTTCACAAAAAATGGCGAAAATAACACATAATTTGGATTTTGCTTTATCACATGTAAGACTTCAGAATTCTCTGACATATATACACGTGATCGTCAGAACTATGCATTTACACTGTAGGAATACAGTAACATGAAATGAGTGCGAAACTCTCTACATCGTAAAATGATTTAGGTAAATAAACATTGTGAACCGTTATCAGTGTTAAGATACTTAACAAAAATCACTATAAATCAATATTCTAATACACTGTTTACATGTGAACTAAGGCCGTTGGCGAAAAAATACGTTCATAATTCACATTTTATGTGCAGTTGCCAGATACACTACATTCCAGCAATAAAAATTCTAAGCTTCATATCAGAATATTATTTTACGTCTGTTGACAGTATACATCTTTCTACATGATGATATGCTCCTAAGGTAAAATCGGACAGAATAGGAAAATTTATTTATAACAGAACGGAGTGAAAATGCGTAGGTTGTCTTAGAGTGGCTTCAGTGCTCATACAGATCATGTAACAGTAAACTAACATATAACTATGCGTATACATCACAACTGATGACAAAATACAGAAGAAACAAAATGATTGCATGATTGCACATGAACTGAAAAAATTCGTGACGAGATGCTTCCCCGTATATACACGTCGGATATGTCTTTTTCTTAAGTTCTAATATACATAATAAAATGTTATTATGTAAAAGTACATGTACATGTAATAATACAATTCCAGTGTACTTAAAATGTTCCAGAGAAAAACATAAAACGTTATTACACTGTGCTATAATGTACTGCTCAAATACATTAGACAAGACAACATATACTCTCAAAAAGATAAAATGAAATGTAGAAGATGAAATGAAATTACAGAAATAAAATGCGTGCGAGTGCACTTGACTCTCCCTCTTTATAATGTGTAAAATACTGATCCTTGTGGTTCCAAATTACTGGATATATGTTGCCCTGGAGGGAAGCGACTGTCTGACTCACTCATTGAAAAGTTCTGCTGATTGCTGAAATTGTCACTCCTCCAGCTGTCGTTTCTCTAGTTTCCGTATGTGTCATTCTCCCGTTATTATACTTTCGTTGCCTGTGATCGTAATGTTTTTGTTGGCATGACTGCTGCAACAACGTAGCCAGGATTTTATGAAAGGGGCCAAGGGGGTCCGATTTGTGAAAGTGGAGACCACCCTCTCTTCTTGTGACCATTCATTGTCGTGACCACTGGTGCCAGCAATCATGTACAGTGACTACAATCCTGCCACAACTTTCTGTAGTATCGGAAAAGAAACATCCAGTTTCTCGAAGCCCTATTGCAAGACCTCGTTAAAACTCAGTGAGGTTTGATACTAGCGCCCTTGTCGCCTTAAAGGCATTCTTATCCAACTCACCACGTACAGTCTCAAATGTAATCAACACCCCCGACCGTTACAGCGTGTGTTTAAAGCATACGTGATTTGCATCTTCATAGTGGCGCTTTTAAGGCCATTGCTATGCGACTGGAGCGAAATTTGAATAGACATCATGTTCAAAATGTAGAAACACTCCTACAAACTTTCATTTACCTCGCACTAACGCTTCTTGGTGCTGTAATTTTTTCCGTCAGTGTATGTACAGAAGAAATACCCAAATCTGCAATTAAATATTTCTTTACCTGGCAACATGGTAACTTCATTTCATTGGTTAATAAACTGAAATTCAAATATAATGTATTGCTTGTTTCCAACAAAACGCAACTCAGTAGAAGTTTCACTAATGCACAACAGAACACAAATATAATGTATTGCTTGTTTCCAACAAAACGCAACTCAGTAGAAGTTTCACTAATGCACAACAGAACAATCTTAATTTTAGGTTGAATAACTTAAGAAGAACGCGTTCATATCTCTTTTGACAAAAGCTGTCATTCTTCATTCTTGTAATAAGATATATCGCCGTTCCACAAGTGCACAGATAAATAGCACAAAATGACGATTGCTTGCCGCTTTATAGTGAGAAAGGCTTCCTGTGTCGAGATTCTCCGAAGATATACTCTACTCAATACAGTTCCTTTAAGCAGGCAGGCTGCATCATTAAGGAAACTGGAATCTGCCAAGAAAGAAAGAAATTCCGAAGGATGTGATTGTGGCCTATAGTTAGAGAACAACCCCCGGCGTTGACCCGAATTCAAAACGGAAAACCATTTTCAAGGCTTCCGGCGAATGCATTGGAACCATCCCGCCTCCTGAACCCAAAACTGCTAGCTCAGTGCCTCCAGGCGCATAACTAACCAGGTCGATGGAGAATTTGGAAAAGAACTTGTTGTTGTACATTGTTTTCAAATAACATAAAATGCCTCATAACAAAATAGATTTTTCTGATATTACATGTTTTTTTTTCTTCAAATGTGTATGTTTTGTCATTTGATAGTTCGTTAATGCCTGCATATTTAAAAATTTAGTAGGGCAGGGAACTGGTGGCTTCCGTTACTGTACACTACTGGCCATTAAAATTGCTACACCACGAAGATGACATGCTACAGACGCGAAATTTAACCGACAGGAAGAAGATGCTGTGATATGCAAATGATTAGCTTTTCAGAGCATTCACACAAGGTTGGCGCCGGTAGTGACACCTACAACGTGCTGACATGAGGAAAGATTCCAACCGATTTCTCATACACAAACAGCAGTTGACCGGCGTCGCCTGGTGAAACGTTGTTGTGATGCATCGTGCAAGGAGGAGAAATGCGTACCATCACGTTTCCCACTTTGATAAAGGTCGGATTGTAGCCTATCGCGATTATGGTTTATCGTATCACGACATTGCTGCTCGCGGTGGTCGAGATCCAATGACTGTTAGCAGAATACGGAATCGGTGGGTTCAGGAGGGTAATACGAAACGCCGTGCTGAATCCCAACGGCCTCGTTTCACTAGCAGCTGAGATGACAGGCATCTTATCCGCATGTCTGTAACGTATCGTGCAGCTACGTTTCGATCCCTGAGTCAACAGATGGCGACATTTGCAAGACAATAACCATCAGCACCAACAGTTCGACGACGTTTGCAGCTCGGAGACCATGGCTGTGGTTACCCTTGACGCTGCATCCCAGACAGGAGCGCCTGCGATGGTGTACTCAACGATGAACCTGGGTGCACGAATGGCAAAACTCCATTTTTTCTGATGAATCCAGGTTCTGTTTACAGCATCATGATGGTCGCATCCGTGTTTGGCGACATCGCGGTGATCGCACATTCGTCATCACCATACTGGCGTATCACCCGGCGTGATGGTATGGGGTGCCATTGGTTACACGTCTCGGTCACCTCTTGTTCGCATTGACGGCACTTTGAACAGTGGACGTTACATTTCAGATGTGTTGCGACCCGTGGCTCTACCCTTCATTCGATCCCTGCGAAACCCTACATTTCAGCAGGATAATGCACGACCGCATGTTGCAGGTCCTGTACGGGCCTTTCTGGATACAGAAAATGTTCGACTGCTGCCGTGGCCAGCACGTTCTCCAGATCTCTCACCAACTGAAAACGTCTGGTCAATGGTGGCCGAGCAACTGGCTCGTCTCAATACGCCAGTCACTACTCTTGATTAACTGTGGTAGCGTGTTGAAGCTGTATGGGCAGCTGTAACTATACACGCCATCCAAGCTCTGTTTGACTCAATGCCCAGACGTATGAAAGCCGTTATTACGGCCAGAGGTAGTTGTTCTGGGTACTGATTTCTCAGGGTCTATGCACCCAAATTGCGTGAAAATGTAATCACAAGTCAGTTCTAGTATAATACATTTGTCCAATGAATACCCGTTTATCATCTGCATTTCTTCATGGTGTAGCAATTTTAATGGCCAGTAGTGTAGTACCGAACTTTCTTTGCTGTCTGCTGGACGCGATGTTCGTTCCTAGGAACCGGAACAGAACAATCGTCCCTTTGTTAGAGTCACTGAAGCCAGAAAATTTCTCCATTTAGTGAGAGCATGGCCTTTGGCAAAGGTAATTATGATTTCCTAATTTGTCGTCCCTATTGTTGCTTTATAGTGAGGTGACGAGAGTCATGGAACACCACCTAACATCGTGACCTTTAGGCAGCGTAGCGCAGCAGTTCGACGCGGCGTGGACTCCACAAGTAGTTGGAAGTCTCCTGCAGAAATAATGAGGCATGCTGCCTGTATAGGCTCCCTATCTGTGAAAGAGTCCCGGTGTAGGATTTTGTGTGTAATTTGATGGCTCGATAATGTTCGTTTATGTCCTACAAACGTCTGATGGGATTCATGTCGGGAGATACGAGTGGCTAAATCATTCTCTCAAAATGTCCAGAATGTTCTTCAAACCAGTCGCGGACTATTGTGATCCGGTGACAATTCCATCGTTTTTTGGGAACATGAAGTCCATAAATGGCTGAAAGTTGTCTCTAGGTAACCGAAAATAACCATTCCCAAGCAATGATCGGTTCAGTTTGACCAGAGGAGCCAGTCCGTTCCATGTAAACACAGCGCACACCACTGTGTAGCCACAACCAGCTTGCACAGTGCCTTGTTGATAACTTGGGACCATGGCTTCGTGGGGTCTGCGCCACAGTCGAACCCTACCATCAGCTCTTACCAGGTGACATCGGGAATCATCTGACCAGGCCACGATATTCCAGTCGGCTAGGCTCCAACCGATATGGTCACGCGCTCAGGACAGGCGCTGCAGGCAATGTGCTGTTAGCAAAGGAACTCTTGTCGGTTGGCTGCTGCCATAGCCCATGAACGCCAAATTTCGCTGCACTGTCCTAATGGACACGTTCATCATTCGACTCACGCTGTTATTTTGCCCATTGTTGCTTATCCGTTAGCACTGACAACTCCACCCAAACGCCATTGTACTGGGTCGTTAAGTGAAGGTCTTCGGCCTCTGCGCAGTCCATGGTGTGAGGTAATGCCTCAAAATCGGTTTTCTCTGCATACACCTGACACTGTGGATTCGGAATATTGAATTCCCTAACGATTCCCAAAGTGGAATGTCCCAAGCGTCTGCCTCCAACAACCATTCCGCGTTTAGAGTCTAGAAGTCGGCCGCTGTGGCCGAGCTGTTCTAGGTGCTTCAGTCCAGAACCGCGCTACTGCTATGGTCGCAGGTTCGAATCCTGCCTCGGGCATGGATGTGTGTGATGACCTTAGGTTACTTAGGTTTAAGTAGTTCTAAGTCTAGGGGACTGATGACCTCAGATGTTAAATCCTATAGAGCTTAGAGGCATTTGAACCATTTTTTAGAGTCTAGAAATACCCGTTGTGCGGCCATAATCAAGTGGGAAACCTTTCCATATGAATCGCCTGTGTACAAAAGACAACTACGTCAGTGCACTGCCCTTTTACACCTTATGTACGCGATATCACCACAATCTGTATTTGTGTACATTGCTATGCTATTATTTCGTATGTTTCCCCATTCGTCTTTGGTCCCCTTATACACTCTTCTCACCCCGTCATGTTACCACAGACCCATTAGGCGGAATTCAGTCTCGCTGACATCAGTGATCATCATGTTTTCGCTGATCAGTGAATATCGTTATGATAGTAGTTACATCTGGGTGGGAGGTAGAATGAGTATTATAAGAGTAAAGTCGCGCAAATCAATTAATATGTTTCTTTATTTATAACGTCGATTCGGCTACTGCCAATATCGGATCATAATTTAGAACATGGAAAAAAAAGTCCAATATGAGGGTCAATAACATCTACACTTAACTGGGGCGTCAGGTTCTTTATTGATACTGACACTGAACGTATTTCACACGTTCTAAGCTCAGATCTGTTAACGGTAGCACGTATATCGACTGGAAATGTTTTCGACTATTTCACTGTCCGTCCTCCTGTGAGCTATTCGAAGACGGTATATACAGCGAAGAGACTATTGTTGGTTATCTAGACAACATAATGTGAAATAAATACTTTCCCATCGTAAGCTTTATATCTATATAGGAATAAATGCATTCTTAACTCATGTGACTATGAGAGATTAAACAGTGGATACACTGCATATGTCACTCTCTAACAAAGTTGAAATTTCATGTGATGAAAGAAGTGTGAATAAAGAAACACTTATTTTGGCTTAGATGCTAACACTGTCCAAAAAAAAAAACGTATACAGCGGCATACAACCAAGTGAGTCGGTGAGTCGGTAGCGCAGCCGATGCGAGTACAGACTCGAATTTTTCTGATTTGTGTTCAAATCCAATCTGACGTACTACGTGCATGCTCCATAAGTCAACGTACAGTGCATGGCGGACAGCACCATGTACCACTACTAGGTATTTCTCTTTCTGTTCCACTCGCAAACAGAGGAGAAAAAAACTGTCTTTACACCTCCGACGAGCCCTAATTTCTCCTGTCTTACGTAAGTAGTCCTTGTGCAAAATATTGATTTCTGGCAGTAGGGTCGTTCTGTAATCAACCTCAGAGCCGAACCTCTAAATTTTCTCATTGTCTCTCCTCGGAAGGAATGTCGTCTTCGCTTCAGAGATTACTATTTGAGATCCCTAATACACGCGTGTTGATCGAACCTACCGGTAACAGATCTCCCGGCTCTGGATTGCTTCTTGTCTTTCTTTAATCCGACCTAGTGAGTATCACAAAAACTAGAGCAGTACTCAAGAATGGGTCGCACTAGTGTTTTACATGCGGTTTCCTTTACATATGAACCATACATTCCTAAAACACTCCCAATAAAAAGAAGTCGACAATTTGGTTCCCCACTACAATACTTATATGTTCACTCCATTTCATTTCGCTATACGACATTGCATATAGATATTTAATCAACCTCAATGTGTGAAGTATCACGCAACTAATGCTATGTTCTAACATTGCGAAATTGTTTCTTCTATTTATCTGCATTAACATAGATCATTCCACATTTAGAACTAGCTGTCATTCAACACACCGAATACAAGTCGTCTCGTATCCTCGCACAGTCACAGAAATTTTGTCTAAGTCAGCTCGTATCCTTCTATAGTCACTCAACTACGACACCTTCCCCTACACCACAACTTCATCAGCAAACATCCTGTCACACTTCCTTGGCGCACTCCTGACGATATCTTTGTCTCTCATGAACGCCCTTGTAGTATCACTTAGTTTTCCGTCTGTCAATTCGCCTGTTAAGGTATAAAAGTGAATGTCAAATTCTAAATAGTACGATCCTTGGTGGTGTAAAATATTTAAGCTTCTAACTCAATGCAATATTAATATATGGTCATTTATGTCGCACATTTTGATACTCACCAACTGTGGTAATTTTTTGATTTGTAGTAAGATCCTAAGGGACCAAACTGCTGAAGTCGTCGGTCCCTAAGCTTGCACTCTACTTAATCTAACTTAAACTAACTTACGCTAAGGACAACACACGCACACCCATGCCCGAGGGAGAACTCGAACCTTCGACGGGGGAGCCGCGAGAACCGCGGCAAGGCGCCATAGACCGCGCGGCTACCCCGCGCTGCCAAGTTGTTTATATTAGTATGGTAAAAGTGAAACGAACTTCGGGTTTAATACTTCGTTGACAGGGAGGTCATTTAATACGACATTGAAATAAGACTAAGACGGGGAAGTAAATCAATCAGATCCTTTCCCAAGGAACTATCGTGTCATTTACGTTAAGCGATTTAGAATGTCCGAGAAAACTTAAAGCTATGTTGTAGAAAGAAGATTTCAACCAGCTCTTTTAAGGTGCGGGTCCAGTGACACAAACCACCATGGCACCTCCATCGGTTATTTTTACTTTGCGGTAGGAAAATATCTAATGTGGCTAGTCCCGCGAAGTACACCTGACGGGTTATTCAAAAGTCATGATGCCCACATAATATTATGTAGAGGAAATGTCGAATTAGTACTCAGTCGCTAACACAAGCAAGTAAACGTAGAATGTTATATGTTTTTGACCCTATGTGTATCAGGTGATAGTCCCTCAACGCTACCGATGTAGATGTTAGTGTCAAAATGGCGACTACTAAGTGTGAGTGTGCATTTTGCATGGCTCGAACAGGTGCTGTTGTCATTTACGACTAAATTCTGCAACTGTTTACTATGCGTCTTAAGGGTACAGTAGCCATAAATATAATGATCATTGTACAAGATATAAACGCAACATATCCTATAGCACTAAATTTGTAGGTGGTGCCAACAGTCCCTTTCAGAAATCAAAGAGGCCCAATGTGCCGTTTCTGCGTGAGACAAAGCCTGGTGAGGATATAGCTACAGCTTCTCTACAGTTTCTGAGTTTCATTGTGGCGCACAGTAGTAGCCAGGTTGTATATTTATTTATGTGACAACGGAAACTGCATTCTTCATTAATAAATAGCGTTTCAGTTAAAACTGTGTTTCATCGAGTTGGTCTAGCCGTTGCCTCATTCCACGGTGGATAACCAAACAGAAGTATTCAGGAAAACAATGACACTCACCGCAGAAGATGTAAGTGGAAGACACAAGCCGACCGTGCCAGGATATTGTCTTCAACGCAGTCTTCAGGCGACTCTGAGAAATCAGAGTGGCCGTACGGTGAGTGCAAGAGCTATTTGCAGCAACTGCGCTTTGTGCGAATCACAGCGTGATTTTATTTTTCAGTGAATAAGAATGAAACTGTGAACAGTACTAATAATTTTGAATTCGTGAATGACTTTTTAAATTATGTGCAGATGTGAGATGTAAGGGACACACTGAAGTGAATATATCTGATACAGAGCAAATCAGTAAAAACATTTTAAAGAAAAATGACAGTGGAACACCTCTGTTAATACAGAGCAGGTATTTAAGTCTGAAAATTTGTCATATTGTGAAAAGAAGGTAGTGGCGTCTGTGACTCAGATTCATCCGTGCAGAATTCAGCATAAGCAGCTAGTCAGAAAGCACTAACGACCGTTGTTATTAGTGAGCTAATTTTCAAAATGCTACAAGAAGTTGAAATCTTTCACAGAAAATCAGTCAACAAATCAACACGGTCTTCAAGGGGTTGACAAGGAATGCAACTGGCAGTGTGCGAACGGAGCTCACTGACAGATTTAATCAAAATTATGTTGAGCTCTGAAATGAATATTATGGACTTAACATCGAGACTCAAGATAGTGAGACATAGATTTCTGAACAAAACAAAATCGAAAGAAAATGCTTCATGAGGCTAATGGCTGAATTCGTGCCCAAGACAGGGAAGCTGCAAACACAAAGAGTAATTAAGACAGTAGCAGGGAGACGGCTGTTAAGGTAATGTGCGGTGTTCAGATGCAATGCAATGGGTTGAGCAACGAAGCCAGAAGGTTTCAGAATCCAAAAAGAAAACGATCGAAATAAATAAAAATTTTGCACTGGAAGAGGCAACTGATTGTTACATTTTAACGCGCCTCAAGTAATTGTAGGCGACGGAATGAGCGAATGAAATTTACAAGATTGTGAACTGAAACAAGTCATCCATGCTGTAAATTTTATTAAACAACTCAAACATGAATTTGTGAAACATTAAACAGAAAAGAATAAAACGGACATGTGAATCAGCCACATGAGAAGTGGAGATCGAGGTTGTCTGTGTATCTGAAAATTATTTCACATTCATATAACTTCATTCTCGAGGAAAACAATGGGATGTAAAATCAGAAATTGCTATACCGCAGCATTATGCAAGACATCATGGTATTATGCAACACTATATGTAGAAATTGTGTAATGACATTTTACGATCTGGTAAAAGAGAAAAATTGATTTTAACTCTAACCTTCCACCAACCCAGAGAATTTCAGAAGTACGGACAACCAAGTAGATTCGGTCGACGATAGGACGGCACCCAAAGAAGACACCAATATAGGCCACTGAAGGGAGTTAATCCAAGCCATGGCCAAACTGAATATCCTGTGTAGGAGGCAGAGCACACAATCGACGGCCAGAACATGCAACGAGCAGCGATCGTAATCCACGAGACTGTAGTCCAGTGAATTAAATCAAGTTTCGGAAATGGTTTATTCAGAAACTAGTACTAAGGCAAACGGATCAGAAATCATGATGAATATCATTAAATGCGAACGTATCACAGACATGAGGGAAGATTTGTACAGAGACGAAGAAGAAGCTAATAAGCACATTTCAGTGCCCATTGCCATATTGACTTTCAGCACAATAATGACGTTATTAAATATCATTCAATAAGAAATTCACAGCAATATTTATTTGATATACTGTCTTATATTTCTTAAAGTAAAAATATTTTTATCTTTTATCAGTATTGCCACCTTGCCCTATGGTCAGTGATCTTTGCCTTGCAGTGGGGCAACTCTTAAAAATGGCAGACTAACTGTAACTGTATTAAAAGAAACAATTTTGCTGCTCAGTACAATACCACAAATTACCTTTCCTTGAATTTATGAAAATAAAAATTAATTTAATAGAAATAGTTAACAGCTAACATTGTCAACTTGCCAATACCTAACATTAAGTGCACAAATAACTCTGTCCATCACTGGAACAACAACAACACTGAATGTACATTTATCAAGTAAGAATAAACAAAACATTCAAAACTACATTTTCTGTTAACGAATGAAGTCGTAAAATAAATTCCCTAGAGGTTACTAAAACAAGTACTACTGCTAATTAACACATCTATACTCTTAATAGGTACACAATTAAATTATAATAAATTAGTAACAAAACCCTACCACCGCTTAACAATTACACAATGTTAGAATTTTCTCTGGGAACTCCTTACACCATAGATCTGTCACTCATATTACTAATATTGTAGCTTTTTTCTCTACATCTGACTTATTGTAGAGGGATGCTAACTCAATTTTCCAGTCAAAGAAATAGGAAGCTGCGATAGTCAAAAACTGAAAAATATCATCGTCTTTATCCTGAAGTCAGTTGACATTGTGCGTAGTTCTTTTTTCTGTCGAGACACATTAAAGTGAACATCTGTCAAGAGACCAACCTTTGCAGCGCGGACAGCTGCGAGACGGGCAGGCAGAAAGTTCGTGAGGTTCTGGAAGGTGCCAGCAGGGATGCGGAACCGTGGCAACTGTAACGCCGTGACCGGTTGCGTTGGGTCTCTCGGTTGAGGATCCATGGCACGAAGAGCTCGATCGAGATATTCCCACATTTTCTCGATTGGTTTTAAATCCGGGGAGAGTACTGCAACCTCTTCCCTGTGCTCTTCGAACGGTGCACGCACACTGCGACCTGTGTGACACGTTGCATTAACCTGCTAATAGACGTCATCGTGCCGAAGAAAAACCAACTGCATGTAGGGGTGGACATTGCCCCTGGGTAGATGCGTACTTGTGCATCCCACAACGACAATATTACCCAGGTAACGCCTCGAAAACATTTCCCAGACCACAATGCTGCCTCCTCCGGTCTGGAGCCTTCCGACCAATGTACACTGTGTGATCAAAAGTATCCGGACACCCCCAAAAACATACGTTTTTCATAATAGGTGCTTTGTGCTGCCACCTACTGCCAGGTACTCCATATCAGCGACCTCAGTAGTCATTAGACGTCGTGAGACAGCAGAATGGGACACTCCGCGGAACTCACGGTCTTCGAACATGGTCAGGTGATGCCTCGCTTGGTGTAAGGAGCGTAAACATTGGACGATTGAACGGTGTAAAAACTTTGTGTCGAGTGACAAATCATGGTACACAATGTAGCGATCCGATGGCAGGGCGTGGGTATCACGAATGCCCGGTGAACGTCATCTGCCAGAGTGTGTATGCCAACAATAAAATTAGGAGGCGGTAGTCTTATGGTGTCGTCGTGTTTTAGAGAAAGGGGGCTTGCACACCTTGTTGTTTTGCTTGGCAATATCACAGCATAGGCCTACATTGATGTTTTAAGCACCTTCTTGCTTCTCACTGCTGAAGAGCAATTCGAGAATGGTGATTGCATTTTCCAACACGATTGAGCACCTGTTCATAATGCGCGGCCTGTGTGGTTACACGACAATGAAATCCCTGTAATAGACTGGCCCGCACAGAGTCCTGACCTGAATCCTATAGAACACCTTTGAGATGTTTTGGAACGCCAACTTCGTGCCAGACCTGACCGACCGACATCGATACCTCCCCTCTGTGCAGCACTCCGTGAAGAATGAGCTGCTATTCCCCAAGAGACCTTCCAGCATCGGATTTAATGTATTCCCGCGAGAGTGGAAGCTGTCATCAAGGTTAAGGGTGGGCCGTCACCATACTGAATTCCAGCATTACCGGTGAAGGGCGCCACAAACTTGTAAGTCATTTTCAGCCAGATGTCTGGATACCTTTTATCACATAGTGTAGCAGGGTAGTTTCTTTCAGGTAGTCATCTGTCTGATGGAGAAAACGACGTCACCATTCAGTGCATGTCTATTTTTTGTATTGGTGTGCTAATTCCAATCTTTGTCGCCGATTGGATGCGTGGTACAGGCGTCTTTTTCTGAGACCCACACGCAGAAACGGTCATTGAGGACATACTATTGATAGTTCCTTGGTTTATGTGGGCAATCAGTAGCTCCACAGTTACACGTTAATTCACCAGTCCACATATCCTCAGCAGCCGTCGATCACCCCTGTCATCTGTGGATCTTGGTGCTCTATAGTTGCCTCGGCACCGGTTTTGGTTAGTGCCATTTTGCCATACACGATATATTTTAACTATTGTCGCACGCGAACAGTCAAAAAACTTAATTGTTTCGGAAATGCATTCCTTGACCCTGCCCTTTGGGACGTCACATCAATCGCTCCGTTTGCGCGTTACGGAACGGCTGCATAGGTTCTTCATCCGACAGACACCTTTATATACCCTCCACCGTTAGTGTTCCTACCAATCATCTGTGAGGGGTTATAACACGTTGACATTGACCACAGGCGGTGGTCATATCAATGTCAGTGGACTGTATATGAATTATGTTTTTTATTCTTAAACTGTGACACAACTTTATGCAGTTGTAAAAGTGACCCACGGATAAATAAAATTACTGTCAGTAGTGCTACTAATGAGATGCCGTAATGCAATTTTTGTATCATTTGCCTTTGCAAAAATGTTGGGAACCACTACATATAGCATCTCGCTGCTTTACTGCGTGCGTATATCCTACTCAAAGACTTGATGTCTGACGTAGTGTTAATGATACCCATTACGACAGGAGCGTTTGCTCTCACCGTCCTTCCTCTAAACATATTTCTCTACTCCATCTGTCTTTTAAACGCTGCTCATCACACGCTATTAATTATTTCATTAACTAATGGTATTACAGCTGCAAAGGTCACCAAACGTCATAACGGTAAGAGCCACTTCCACTTATTGCTGTGTCGTAGGTATCTAACAAATGCGCCCACGCAAAACAGTTTACTCTAAATTATTTGTGGGAATTTGCAATTAGGTATTAATTTAAATTAAATTCACCCACTATGTTTTAGTCAGCCCACTCGCCACAGAAGCCTCTGTTGGCGTCCTACACACCTTCCGTCACCACCTACGTAACAAGTGGTAGCAGGAATATCTGCCTGACGTAATCTAGCATTTACATTTATCAATGTAGAAAGTGTTTTAAAACAGACAGGAAGTGCTTGAATTGGTATACTGTACAACTGGCGTAAGAGAAACTGAATGTCAAAAATATGTATTACCTGTAAGTACATAGGCACCAATACACATGCATATATATTATCAGCTGTCAAATGAAAACAAAACGAATGGTAAAAATAAGCACAATTTTTATTATTTAAAAAAATAATGAACAAGAATGTACTATATGAAAAAGCTTTTAAAATATAAATACGACCCTAGACCAGATATAATTAATTCCATTTAACTTCTACATATTTTTAAAGGAATACAGTAACGATTCATGCGTTGCTTTCATTGCAATATTTCAACTCCGATTCATCTTGATGCATTTTGCCGGCAGTTATTATTTTCATCTTTCGAGATGTACACTTCAATAGCAATGGGTAGCTACGTCCTCAGCTGTGGAGTCAGGTTCCTCAAAGTTGTCTTCAAATTGCACTAGACTGTTCTGCTATAATATTGTAAAATGTAAGATGTTATAAAATAGAATCACTGTAAAATTTAGACATATCATAATTATGTGTATAGAAAAAGTGACAGTTACTGTTCAGTTAATATGAATAGAGGGATATGCAGTACGCAGTAACACTGAATTGGCGACATTAACTTCTACAGCGTCATGAATGTGACCTTCACTTATGTATCCAGTATCGTAGTTAATGATTTATGTTATCTAGTGGTTAATGTTATCCAAATTCCAGTAAAAACTAATTACTTGTCTTTAGTCAGCAGTTCAAAATCTCATTGATGCCTCTCTACTAGGAATATATTAAAAATAATTAAAATTGATACAAATTCAATTAATCTTTGGTCTTTTGCTTTTATTTGGTATCATGTTTCGTCCTTATTGTGAGGTGCCGGTTGAGCTGTTTAGCATGCCCCTTAGAAGCTATAGATCCCATCTCCGATAACATACAGAGATGGAAAGCTCCCCAAAAGATCACGACAATTTAAAAGAAACAAGGTCGTGCAACGGATAACGTATTATTAAGCGAAAATTACTAGGTGTACCGCACTGAAACATGTAAGTACGGGTATCGCACGTCAGACTGGCATACTAATGAACTGATCGACCGAACTACGAAAGGAAACTAATGATCATTATAAAAAATCATGTTAACTGCCAAAAAAAATAGTTCAAATGGCTCTGAGCACTATGGGACTCAACTTCTGAGGTCATTAGTCCCCTAGAACTTAGAACTAGTTAAACCTAACCAACCTAAGGACATCACACACATCCATGCCCGAGGCAGGATTCGAACCTGCGACCGTAGCGGTCTCGCGGTTCCAGACTGCAGCGCCTAGAACCGAACTGCCAAAAAATTGGTTCAAATGGCTCTGAGCACTTGAGCACTAAGGGACTTAACTGTTGTGGTCATCAGTCCCCTAGAACTTAGAACTACTTAAACCTAACTAACCTGAGGACATCAAACACATTCATGCCCGAGACAGGATTTGAAGCTGCGACCGTAGCGGTCGCGCGGTTCTAGAACCGCTCGGCCACTCCAGGCGGGTAACTGCCAAAAGACATCAAGAAATTATGTACCCACTGAATCAAGAATAAAGACATTTAGCAAGGAAAAAGGGGCTGGAAATACGAAACACAGCATTAGCACAGGTGGATGGATACGTAAAAGAACGACATAAAGGTTGCAGAAACTAACAACAATACTACCACCTAAGCGCTTGATGGGTGCAACTAACTGGGGGTAAAAATCAGATCTGCGAAATGAAACCTTGATTTAAATTAACTAACTTCGCATACGCTTCGTTTCAGTAGCTGCAACGATCGCTGGCAGTTACCATTCTTAGGGTGTGTGAGGGCTGATGCAGTGACTAAAAATTCAGAGTTCAGCTCAGCTTCTGTGTTCTATTTTAAGTCGGAGACATCTCACTCAGCAGATTTAACATCCAGTGTACTGCCTCAAACACTGGAACAAGCGTCAACTGCGGTGCCCCCGGGTGCAAGTGTTTTCTAACTTTTGTTTACGAAACTTAGCTGGTTTTCCAGTGTCTGAATCTCGTTTGTACTTGAACGTTGGTGGGTTAAAACGAATGTGGAATCCGATTTCATCCGAGAAGAGCGCACGGTCACACCCGTTGCTGGTCCAGTCCCTATGCTCCTGGCACCATTGGAGACTGTGTCATCGATATGTAGGCGTTAACACAACGTGCAGTCTCTGTGCCACTGAGGAACGTCAGACTGTTTGTTAAATGCGGTTGCATGTGCACCTGCTGTTTGACGTGAATCCCTTCTGGTTTGTTGTATAATATAGCCGTCCTCTTCTGCTGTACTGACCATGGTCCTTCTCTTTGGAGAGAAGTGCCTGTGATTTGGAACGCTCCACCTACACGTCAAACAGTGCTACCAGCAACGCCAAACTCTAGGCCATTACTAGTCGCACTTCGTTCTTCTTCAAGTTACCGGATGTTTCTTCCTCGTGCGAAGCCATTAGAAAGTTGTTTCCGGCTTTTCCCGTTCCTTCAAATGCCTGGTGTTGCGGGGCCAGCCCCATTTCGCGCTGTCGCCACGCTTACATTACGCCATCCTGGTTTAGGTTTTCGGTGATTTCCCTACAACGCTTCAGGCAAACGCTGAGACGGTTCCTTTGAAATGGCACTGCCGATTTCCTTCCCCATCCTTCCGTAATTCGATGAAACCGATGACCTCGCTGTTTGGTCCCCTCCTATAAATCAACCAACCATTACGCCATGTGACGTTCAGCTTTCCGCGCAGGATCGGGAGAACTCTAACAACATGCTCCCACACTTCCACTCATTTGGTAAGTGGGCTGCTTCTGTGTTGGCAGCGCTGTGTAGCGCTTTGCATTGGATCTCTGACTGCGCTTTCTTTATAAGAGACTCTGTGGCTGGTTGGACTCGTTGTTGGAAGTTAATCGCCAGTACTGTTGGGCAGTTGGAAGTTAGTCGCCAGCAGTGATGGAAATAGTGTTAGCAGTAGGAGGTGAACAGTTAGCTGTGATGGGTTAAATGTGAGATGTTAGCATTAATTGAAGGTAGAGGTCTGAGGTGTTTGCGTAGGCTAACGATCTGGAAATATCCGACTTGCAGATTGAAAATTATTCATGATTATGTACCTTTGTACTAGATGTCAAAGACCAATTATATTCGTGTTTGAACTGGGTGTCACATTATTAAGATAAAAAATACATTATTTGGTTTGCAACAAAATCTTTCCTTTGCTAACCACATGCCTATTAGTAGTTAGTGGCTTTAGTAGTTAGAATCATTTATTTAGCTGGCTGTACTGACGCTCGCTATAATAGAGTAGTTGACGTTGTAAGTAGGCTGTTTAGGTTTTCTTATTGGTAACGCCACGTAGCGCTCTGTATGAAAATCACTGGCTGTGCTGTGTGCAGTCTGTGGCTAGTTTGCATTGTTGTTTGCCATTGTAGTGTTGGGCAGCAGGCTGTTAACAGCGCATAGCGTTCGGCAGTTGGAGGTGAGCCGCCAGCAGTGGTGGATGTGGGGAGAGAGATGGCGGAGTTTTGAAATTTGTAAGACTGGATGTCATGAACTGCTATATATATTATGACTGTTAAGGTAAATACATCATTTGTTCTCTATCAAAATCTTTCATTTGCTAACTATGACTATCAGTAGTTAGTGCCTTCAGGTGTTAGAATCTTTTATTTAGCTGGCAGTAGTGGCGCTCGCTATATTGCAGTAGTTCGAGTAACAAAGATTTTTGTGAGGTAAGTGATTTGTGAAAGGTATAGGTCAATGTTAGTCAGGGCCATTCTTTTGTAGGGATTACTGAAAGTCAGATTGCGTTGCGCTAAAAATATTGTGTGACAGTTTAAGCCCAGTCACGTATATAATTTTTCTAAGGGGACGTTTCAGCGTAATGAAGATTTTTGTGAAGTTAGTGCTTAATGAAATGTCTAGGTTATTGTTAGAGTTCCATTTTAGTCAGGGCTGTTCTTCTGAATTAATTATTTGAAGTCAGGTTGTAATTTGTTTGAGCAGTCAGGTTGCGTTGCGCTATAATATTGTGGGTCAGTGTTGACATGATAAAGAAAAGTAAAGAGAAAGTAGGCTCAGAACGTTCAGTTTTACTCAGCTGATGCAGAATCAAATAACGTAGAAGTTTCATCTTCTCAGTTATTCTGCAATTTGGTAGAGACACACTCATTTAAATAAAGAAGTTTCAATTTCCACAGAGTCGTTAATTGTTATTTTGGCTATCCCTTCGTTAAGCTTCACAGAGCAATGTTTGGAGTGAGGCCAGATTACTGTATTGAGCAAGCCCTGCGTTGGATACCGTAACCCATTCAAACAGTGAATGTGCCGGTCACATTCTGGAAATAAACGCTTAGGCCTGGCTACGTATTTATGCTGCACGTGGATCTCTGTATCTTGAGAGTGAAGAGATGGGTACAATGTCATACCTGGTAACCGGTGACAGATGTAATTGTATTACTGTACCAGTCAAGCCAAGTCATTCTCGTGAACTCGCTATTTTGTGAGACTCCGCACTGTCGTGTTTGCAATTATCTCCTGCACAACAGCAAATTCTATCTTGGAATCAGCAACGGCGGTTCGTGGGTGCCCACCACGAGAATAGAAACTGGTTGAGTATGTCAGACAGTTACATGCATCACCAGTCCAAGGCGTCACACTATGGGAGGGTGTACGGTTTAAGGTTTAGAGGAAGAGGAAATGACAAAGCCTACTACCATGTCAGTATCAAAGAGAATTTTTCGCACAACACCTTTACGGGACAACTTTTTTTATCATTTGTCGAGACTGAATTGATGCGACGCACTATGATTTCCTCTTTCGCGCCAAAATTTTTGTTTTATGTTAGAGTAGCAGTTACTCTCAACTTCCACAGTAGTTTTTTCTACTGTTAGAGTGTATCAGAATTAATGGCATAAAGCAGGTAGTTGAAAGTACATGATACTAGGAGCCATATGGTCTCAGTAAACACAGGCCCGCAAACGAATCGTTTGCGAGATAAGTACGACTTTGTGATTACCTGCGACTACTGATTTCGGTCTGTGTAAACACCACATTCCTGTTCGTGGTCTGGTCTTTGTTTACATTTTCGGGAAGTGGAGCTATAAACAGAATGTACACGATGAACAATTTCTTAAAATATAGGAGTTAAAACTGTCAAAATTAAACTGAATTAAGGTTCCAATGTTCCGCTGTAGCTGTACTTGTTCAGGACACTTATAAACCCACACAACCAGTTCGCAACTTTTAAGTTGCGTCTTCTGGTGCAAATATCTGTATAAAATGGTTCTTTAAATTAATCCTTAGATAATGAGGAATTGCACTTATCTGAAATATCTTAAAACACTGAATGACAGGGCTTAAATATGGAATCAAGCTAGGAGACTGGTGTGGACCACACAAGACCTGGCTTATGTACACTTAAGGCATATAATTTGTAAGTTCATAAGAAGCTGCATTTATTAAGTACAAATAAGTCCGTTCTTGTGAGGTGTATGTGCTCCACAACCGTTTCCTAGCTTGATGCTAATAATTTCTTCCATAATGAGATTTTCACTCTGCAGCGGAGTGTGCCCTGATACGAAACTTCCTGACAGATTAAAACTGTGTGCCGGACCGAGACACTAACTCGGGACCTTTGACTTTCGCGGGCAAGTGCTCTACCAACTGAGCTACCCAAGCACGACTGAGGACCCGTCATCACAGCTTCAATTCTGCCAGCACCTCGTCTCCTACCTTCCAAACTTCACAGAAGTTCTCCTGCGAGTTCGAGTCTCGGTCAGGCACAAAGTTTTAATCTGCCAGGAAGTTTCATATCAGCGCACACTCAGCTGCAGAGTCAAAGCCTCATTCTGGAAACATCCCCCAGGCTGTGGCTAAGCAATGTCTCCGCATATCCTTTCTTCCAGGAGTGCTAGTTCTGCAAGGTTCGTAGAAGAGCTTCTGTGAAGTTTGGAAGGTTGGAGACGAGATACTGGCAGAATCGAAGCTGTGAAGACGGATCCTGAGTCGTGCTTGGGTAGCTCTGTTGGTAGAGCACTTGCCCGTGAAAGGCAAAGGTCCCTACTTCGAGTCCCGGTCCGGCACACAGTTTTAATCTGTAAGGAAGTTTCAATTTCTTCAATGTTTAAGTGTGGTTATTCAGTATTTTACGCTACCTCAGATAGCTGCAATTCCTCATTATCAAGGGATTAATTTCAAAAAAACTATATTTTGTACAGATATTAGCACCAGAAGATCCACCTTGAAAATTGTGAAACCGACTGTAGGGTTTATAAGTGACTTGAACAAATAGAACTACAGCCTACCATTGGACATTCCAATCAGTCCCATTCTAATAGTTTTAACACCTGTATTTTAAAAAATTGTCCACTGCATGAATTGTCAAGCAATCATGTGTAATCTAGAGATGCCTTTAGCCGCTTGTAATTTCGTATCAGTAATAAATTTCAGCACCCCAGTTTCTCAATCAACAAGCAGAAGCTATTAAAAAGTACGCAGATTGTCAGACCGTCTTGTATTTCGTCACATTACATAACTTATCTCTATATACAATTTGGAAACACTCTTACATTTAGTGAGATTGATTAAAGACAATGCTACTAGAAATCTTAAAGGGAGCTGTATGTATGATGATTAGGGTGGTGTTTTTCAATGAGCCTAATGCTAACTCTGTATTCAACGTAATTCTTAATGTGTCTGTAGCCATTTCTTGAAAGTAGTTTCCCTGAAAATGTAGTTAACTGTAATAATGCCAAGTATTTAAAGAAACGGTGGACCACTACATGTGAAAGAGTACTTGCTAAAAAAAGAAAATGTAATGACCCAGAAATACTTTCCTACATTAATCAGTACCGTAAAACATAAAGAAAAGTTGTATAAAACTGCAAGAGTATAGACATCTTGCCTGAAACTGACAGATCAGAAAATAAAATCTAATAAACATGATATATTGTTAGCAGGCAGGTAGGATAAGTAACCATGGAAGATGGCATTATTTCTGTTAAAGAGATTATGTGCATTGTAAAATACAGTTCAGTGTAGTAGTTATTTTTAATAATTACTTTTTAAAAACAAGTAAGAGAATTGATCCAAATACATTAGAAGAGAAAGAGAAAGAGTAGAATGAAGAAGCAGTACAGAGAACATTTAGTGACCTGAAAATTAAACTGACATCCTCGCCTGAAATAATGTTGATCAACATGACTCTGCAAAGTAAAAGTCAGTATGAAGTGAATAATATCTCCAATAAGACACTAAACATTCGCCGCTGTATAAATGTATTCGTAGTCATTTGTTTACTGCATCATTAATGCAGAATGTTTTCCAAGAAAGACGAAAATATGCTATTGTTAGGTGTAGATGATAAAAGAGTGACTCCAAAGGTGAAAATAACTACCGCCCTGTGTCACTTTTTACACCATTTTATATAATTTTTGTTTAGATAATGCAGTCCAGGGGTATCACTCACCAATATAGCAACAGATTACTTAACCAATCACAGTTTGGACTTCAAAAGGCTGATCCCACTGTGTAAAGTATTTATACATTCACTGAGCATATAATAAAATGTTTAAATGATAAAATAACACTAACTGCGAACTCATGTGACTTATCGAAGCCATTTTATTGTTTCAGTCATAATATTTCATTATAGAAGTTTTCATACAGTATGAAGCTCACCAAATATACGGTTTAGGTCTTATTCAAGAAACGGAAGACCAGAAGTTATCCTATGGCATTCGAGTAATGCAAAGAGGGACGTCACAGCATCTGAATGAGGTGAAAGGTCAGTGGGAGTCCCACAAGGTTCGTTCATCAGCCCTCTACTGTTCTTGTTTTCTTTTAGTGGTCTGTCATTTTATTTGGATCCGTGTGAAGAGTTAAACCTGCTTACAGATGGTACAAACATTGTTGTGAAGCAGAGCAAAGAAGTGTTACTAGAGAAAATAGTAAATTGCGATTTTGTGAAAGTTACTGAAAAGTTTTGCACAAATGGGCTACTTGTAATCTTTGAAAAAAAAAACAGAGTTCATCCAGTTTTGTACTGTAAAAAGTATCCCAACTTCTATTAACCTAATACACGAAAAAGAAACAGTAAAATCATAAAAAACATCTAAGTTCCTACCTGTGCATATTGATGAAAACAAACTGGGAAAACTATAAGTAGCCCAGTTAGAACGTTTAGGTTTCGCTACTGTTACCCTCTTTGGGTCAGTAAGTGGTCATACTTTGAATATTTGCATTCATTGATGTTTTATGGAATACCATTCTGGGGTAACTCCTTGTTTACGCAAAAAGTATTCATTGCACAAAAGAGAGTATCAGTGTTATATGCGGAGTTAAATTTGTTACCAACGTTCCATTCAACTTTCAGAGTAAGAGAGATATGTGATAGTGCAACACCAGAAAGAAATATTATCTGAATTAACCTTTACTCAATTTTAATTTGGTACAGGAAAGGGTGAAATTGATAGCTGTTAAACTATTTGACTATAGATCGACCCATGGAAGTAAAGCGTCTGACACAGCAGAAGTGTTTTCAAACGTAGAATAAAGAGAGTTCTTCTTAATAACTTTCTGTGTACTGTAGAGGAATTCTTGGGTAGGTATACTTAGTGATTTTTTAAGAAAAAAAAATCTTGTAACTGGCCAGCATGTAACCGGACAAACAACTTTTTTCTTTAATTTTACTTTTGTATAAGGGTTCTACGTTAGTTCTAATGAAATGCTTCACGTGATAACGTTTATCGCGAGTTTAACCTAAGGAACAATAACTAACTAATTTTAGCACACATATCTAACGCACACATACAACGGACATATATATCAAACAAACTGAAAGAGAGTATACTTCAGGAAGAGACGTACCCGTCGAGCTACAGATGCAACTTCCGCTTGCAAATGTGCCGCTACGTCCTTGGTCAGGTGCGCTGTCCATGCCATAAACAGCGCACCTTATGGTATTAGACCTCAAAAAACGAAGACTTTTGGCCTGATGAGAGACGAGGCGAATGGTCAGCAAATTTTGGACTTCGTGGGGCTCAGAGAAATACCTCATAAGGTAGGTATACAGGTGCTTTCCAAAGACGGGATAATGGTGTGCATCGTGTGGCCTCGTTGTCTCTAAAGATCGAAGATTACAAGAAATGCCTTCTCGATGGTCTCTGTGATGCTCCGGCACGACATCCCCACCAAGTAGTCTTACGATCACGAAACCATAGTTGCATAATGTTAGAGGTCGATGTCGATGTGTTGCGCCATCATGACTAATGCTCCCCTATGAGGATGGGATCAGCACTCCCCAGTTCCAGTCCTATTCACATGGATGATAGAATGAGGATATATTTATTTATTTGTAAATAGTGGTTGTGCATTAAATTAAGATGTGGACTGATGGTCGTAGGTCTCTGTATGTGTCTGCGTGTGCATATATAGATTTTGTGTACTATTTACATGTCCTTGTGTTTGTAGTTCCTTCTTCATGTGATGTTATATGCCTGCGTCATATTGGATTGTGGTATCATTGTCCGTGCACCCAAGCAAGCTGCGAATGTTGCCAAAAATGCTCTAGGCGAATTTTGAAGCCGGGGCCACTATAACTAAACTTAGGACCGAGGGGTGTGCAGGAAGCCCCATAGAAATACTTCTAAATAATGAACCAAAAAGGGTAGTCAATTTTGAGTACTGTAAACCGAAGATAAATAGGTTCATGCTGCTATCACAAAAAGCACGGAAGGAACGAAAGAAGTTTCTAAAGGTCTCAAGTAGACCAACAATTCAATTTTATCGCAGGATACAGGTAAAACAGTAAACATTAATAATAATGCATGCAGTGAGAAATAAAAATGCTTTAAAAGTAGACCGCAAATATGTTTACAGCAAAGTAATTAAATGGTACGGACATCATACTTTTGTAGCGCACAACGGTTATAGCGGCAAAGCAGTCTAACAAAATCAGTATTATAAAGATAATAACATCTGAAAAGACCAACTAGGAAAGACATTTGCTTCTTACGCCAAACGAATAAAATTGTAGACGAAATAATTTATATTCGTTTCTGTAATTGTATACATCATGGTGTGTGACAGAATTCACATCCAGTGCATTTTTAAATTATAGTAATCATTAATAATACCACCTGAGAAAAGGTGTATATGCTGCTACTTAAGGGACTATGACAGAAAAGTGGAGAACCAGCAGCCTCAATCTTCGTACCTCCTTCTCATCAAAAATTTCGGCAATTGAACATATTTGTGCTCTTTTAACAAAGAACATTCTACATTTACCCAGACTCTCATTATATAGTGAAGCCTTCATGTGCAGCTTCTCGCTTTCACTCTCACTGTCTACATATGTTTCCCTCCCATTGTCTCCTGTTTCTCTCACTGTATTTTCGCCTGTCTGTCTCCCCCTACTGCCACTGCCTTCTTAAATATCTCTCCTTTCTTACAATTGTCTCCTTCTCTGGCTCTTTCACTGTTCCTCTGTCCCATTGCCATAGGATGTGTACAGTTCTTTTTCTCTCCTATTCCCAATGTCTGTTTCTTTTTCACTTACACTATGCTAGCTTTCTATTCAACCATCGTCTCCTCTCCACATATGTGCTTTGGTACGGTTTGCTCAGGGTTTGACCCCTGGATTGGGAAGTGTAACAGGTGACTACATTGGATGGAGGAAAGTGGGCAAATTTTATAATGTGAAATTTGAAAATTTCCGGGAAGGAGGGACGTGGTCCCAATCCCAAGTCTGTGTATGGTCTCCCATATCTCTTTCTCATTTTTAGTGTTGAAAGGTGGCTACACTGAGTCACAGCGCCAGAGATAGCGCAAAAGAGTATTATTCAGCCGCCTCCACTGGCAGTAGTAGTTCGGAAGTTGCCGTGGGCAGTAGTGATTCTGAGGTTGCCGTGGACAGTGCTTGTTGAGACGATGTTGATAGCAGTATTATTTGTGAGCATGTCGTGTACAGTTGTTCTGATGGGCTACACAGCCGATGCTGTTCGATTGGGGATGTTGTAATGATCAGAGTGTATTTTTCGTCAATATATATGAAGGTAAAAAAACATTTTTTTTTATTTTCAAATTTCCTAACTAACAATGTCTCTTGGTCACAGGTTCAGTAAACAAAGCATCTGGCTTGTGTTCATGTATTAGCCTGTAAGTCTGGTTTCTATGTGCAATTATAGTATTTCTGTTTTTTTTAATTACTTCAGTGTAAATGGTGTTTAAAATACCTTGTCTTATTGAGGAAGAACCGTGCCAGATGTGTACGTTAAATCACACTACGACACACAGAACAGTTACACTTGTGCTTTGTTGTTTCGTAGCTCTTGTAGTTGCTGGGGACTTAATTAATTGTGTTAACGGAAATTTCCTTTCATTCTTTGTTGTTATTCTATGCAGTCAGATTGCGGAGTAATACTAGTCAGGGCGAACCGGTTACGAGACTTCGTAATCGGACAAACAGCGACTAAATCTAAAAATATTTGCATTTTATTTAATTAAACCCCCATGCACGTGGCGACCGCTGCTTCGGATCGTCGCTTGGAATTCTTTTGATAGTAAAAATAGCAGACAGTAGTATTGTTGATGTAATTTGTAGTTTAGTAATTGTAGTCTATATTGCATGTGTAGATTTGGTAATGAACATTTGTAGTTGTCTTGTCTTTCTTCTAATGGTATTTTCGCAGAATTTAATTTTTGATGTCTTGCATATGCGTTTGACTATTTTGTGTAATTATGAAGATTTCAATTGCTCGTTAATCGTGTTTGAGGGAAGTATTTCGTGTGAATGGCATTGTTGGTGATGAAGTGTCATATTGTGTGTAATTTTCGTATAGTGACGAGTTTTGTATGTTTTGTAAATGATTACGTGATCGATGAAAAAGGCAAAAATGATGGATAGTTACAATGACGAAATTGTTAACATGGCGAACTCGCCAACACAGGAGAACAGTATGATGAATAATGAAGTAGAAAATAATTTGATAAGCAGGGAAAACAGTTCGGAACCAGTTCAAAATTTTTCACAATCAAAAAATTTTCAGAATACGACATTAACGACAGAAGATTCTGGAACAATATCGAACACAGATAGCTTTACAGCTATGACGAAGGAAGTTAGTTTTACGGGAAATGTTAGGGGCGAAAAGAATTTCGAACCAGTTAATATGGAGCAGTTGATGAGTGCAATATTAAATTTGGGATCACGGTTAGACTCACAAATTGGAACAACTGAAACAGAGATGGAAACAATGGAGACACGGTTAGACTCACGAATAGGGACATGTTTCGAAAACATGAAAGATGAATTAAAGAAAGAAATTAGAGAAGAAGTATGCCCACAATAATAGATTAATTTCAATAGAAATTAGACTAAAGGAACAGGATAGAGAACAGGAAGAAAGAGATCGCGTGATAGTACAAAAATTTTCAGAGTTAAATTTACAACGTGCACACGATAAGGAAGAAATATTTGAAAGAATCGAGGAATCCGTACCAATTGACAGAATAAATAACCTAACACAACAGTATGAACAGTTAACTACTAAATGTGTCAATACCGAAACCCAAGTCGCGACACTTGCGGAAGACGTAAATAAACAGAAATAACAGATAGGTGACTTATCGGAAAGAGTTGAGGAGATTTCAGATAAACTGAGAAGTCTTAGTTTAAATGGGGACAGAGATTCAGATGAAACAGCTCCATTGCCATTTGCAGAATCCGAAGAGTACCAGAACATAAATAAACATGTTGAAAATCTGGGAAAATTTAATGAACGCGTTAAAAGAGAATTTGAGGCGTTACGAAAGCAAGTAAAACAAATTGAAAGCGAAATCGTAGGAAAAGACGGTAGAAGAAATTTGCAATCACCGATAGCAGCGAGGTTTGAAGATAATAATGTATTTCATTTACGAGATGCAACAAGAGAGCGCCAGGCGTGAGAACTTGACAATAATCGACATTGGGAATGGGACAGACGCGGTAGGTCTTTGTCGCCACGAGGCGAAAACTTTGACTATAAACACTTTTTAACTGTTCGAAAATTTAAGATCTTTCGCAATTCTAAGAATGACATAGATCCATTTTCATGGTTAGATCAATTTATGTACACACTTCCACCAAATTGGCCACTAAGTCACAAACTGGAATTTATGTGTGGGTATTTATGTCCTCAGGGGATTCACTACGCTAAGTGAATATGTGCCGTAGCGTGCACAGGGCCCAGAGCTGTAGTAGTGATATTTCCCTTTTAGTTTTCTGCACTGCTGCCTACTCTTTTACTATTCCTTGTATTTATCAAAACAGCTCTTGAACTATCAATCTATTTAGAAAAAGACTCGGTAAAGAATAACCGGATATGACTATTTTACCCAAAAGTGATTTCGGAAATTACCATTTGGACTTACTGTATCTTCAGCAGCATTCATTCGTGGTTTAAACGAAAATTTTCCTGTTTATCTTCCTGACAATATTACTTCATATGTTGACGATATTCTTATTGCTAAACGTTCTTGGAGTGAGCATAAAAAAATTTCGGATTCATTATTTCGTATTTTTGCAAGAGTTGGCATTACAGTGAACTTGGAAAAATCTGAATTTGGTCGTTCTCAGGTGAAATTTGTTGGTCATATTATTTCTACAGAAGGTATTCTTCCTGATCCAGAGAAACTAGACGCTATTCGTAATTATGCTGTTCCTACCACAAAACGTGATGTTCGTAGTTTCCTTGGTGTCTGTAATTTTCTTAGACGCTTTGTTAGATTGGACGATTTGGCCACACCTCGTTTATGTGAACTATCTGGAATGAATTCTAATTGGTGTTGGGATGAGGAAGCTCAATCGGAATTTGAACAACATCGTGATGCTTTAGTTGCTGCTCCACTTCTTTTACATCGAGATTTATCCAAAGATTTTTGTTTGGCGACGGACTCATTATACAAAGGCCTAGGTGCACATTTATTTCAATAGATAAAAGAAAACGGCATTGTAGTACAGAAAACTATTGCATTTGTAAGTCGTGTTCTCTCCAAATCAGAAAAAAATTATTCGATTACGGAACTTGAAGCTTTGGCTGTTGTATGGGCTTTCACAAAATTTCGCATATTTTTGTATGGCAGACATACTAAGGTTTACACCGATCATCGAGGAATTTCTTATGTCAACAAAAGTAACACATGGAACATTGTCACGATGGGCGCTGTATCTACAGGAATTTGATTTTAATAATGTTTATATACAGGGTTCTTCAAATATTATTGCTGATGCTTTATCACGTGCACCTATGGGTTTGAAACAAAGTGCTGAGGAGGACTGCAAGGAAAACAATTATTGCTTGATGTATATTCAAGGTGTCGCGTTTGAAAATTTTATTTCGCTTCGCTCCAGGACATCGCTAAGGAGCAAAATAAGGATCCAATCTGGAAGGACATCAAGGAGAAGTGGAGGAGAAAGGAAAGCATAGCGATTAGACAGTATTATTTAGTTCGCAATGATATTCTTTTTAAACGAAAGTCGGTAGACAACTCTGTTTGGTTCGTTTGCATTCCTGATGAGTGGGTTAATAAATTGATTTGGTATACACATTTCAGTTGTGCACACTTTGGTCCCAGAAAATGCTTTCATAAATTATGAGAAAATTGCTACTTCAGTAATATGGAAAAACGTATTCGATCTGTTCTTGCCAAATGCAAATTATGTCGAAAGGCTAAGCCGCCAACTATTTCTCACAGAGCACCGTTGTCTCCTATCATTCCAGCGAAATTAAAGGAGATGGCTGCAGTCGATTTGTTCAGTCCAGTGCTTCGTTCTACTAATGGTTTTGCGTACATTTTGGTAGTAGTGGAATTGACATCAAAATATGTGTGTTTTACACCTTTACGCAAAGCAACAGCTCGTTCAGTATCTAATGCTTTCATCAAACATTTTCTTAAAGAAGTGGGACATGTTGACAAGGTTATATCAGATAATGGATCACAGTTTCGCCCTAAAATTTGGCTTCGTACTCTACGGCGTCGTAAGATTAAACCAATTTTCATTTAAGTTTTTCACCCTCAATCTAACGCTTCAGAAAGAGATGGATGAAGGACATCAATAAATTGTGTCGACTTTATTGTCATCAGAATCACAGAACGTGAGATCAGTATCTTCATATTTTTCAAAACATTCTGAATGAACTCCCTAATGATTCAACTTCTCTACCGCCTATATTGATATTAAAAAATAAAGCACCGACAAATCGCATTTCTGAAATCGTTCCTTTTCCGCCTACACGAAAACTGCGACATTCTGAAGTTGTGAACCTCGCTCTGCAAAATATTGCATCTGCGGCTGCTGGAAGAGAGAAATCAGCTAAACGTCCTGGTCGTTTAAAAACCTTGTCAGTAGGTCAAAAGGTGTTAATTAAGTCTCATCGTTTGTCTCACAAAGGAAAAGGCTTGTGTAGCAAATTTTTTCTGCTTTATAACGGTCCATATAGAGTTCGCAAAATTATTCATGATAACACTGTCGAAGTAGAAACTCTTAAATCTCGGCGCTCTAAGGGAATACATCATATATCGAACGTTAAAATTTTTGTGGAATGACATACTTTTGAGAAACTAACAGTTATACGTAAACACACGGAGAGTACAAGGATATCGCGCCGTGTTCCGGCGGCGGCACATACTCAAAGCAACAGTCATGTCTGCGAGGCGCGCAAGGCAGTCGTTGACCGCAAACAATTACTTCCTACGTCACGCGTACCTACAGCTGATCGAGCGCTCCGTGCGAATGCACTGACAGCCGTAAACAAATACACAGTCTAATTTCTCTGATTAAATTCAGTATAAAGCTATAGTGACTTGATAAATTATGTTATTAACGTTCAGTATTTTTCAGGATACGGTTGTATAAAATATTTAAGAACTTCAGGTAAATTCTGTGTGTGTCCGACGTTAAGAGGACTTGCTGTCGAGAAATTTTCAGGAAGAATGTAATTTCGAAGAAGACACTAATAAACTAAAAAGGTAACTATTAATTGAGTTTATTTTTCAGGTAACATATTTCCACTTAGGTACGTACTTTAGACGTAATTTGCTGCTCGTGATTACGTGATTTATACTTTGTGCTCAATTTTATGTTCTATGAATTTACTTGTGAAGCGACGTGCTTGCGTACATTTGCTGATTTTGACAATGTTTTATTAATGAACAGGGTTGTTACTTGTGTATATTATGCATCGCTTGGCTGCTATGCTTTTTAACTGATGTCACATTTTTTTTTATTATGTGCCTGCTGTGCTTATTTATTGAAATTATAATTGTCACCTGATTCATTGTGCTGATATGATTATGTGTAGGCTATACTTTGTGATTTTTCTGCTTGCGTCTTCATGTTTACTTATTAAGATTACATATGAACATTTATTTGCTTATGCTGATATGATGCTAATGACCGGTTTATTATGTAAGATACATATTTGCTGCTTTGCGTATGGATTGCATATTTACACATATGTTTTGTTGTCATAACTTCTCTTTAGTTTGGTATATAGAAATGCTGATATACTGTGTACGAACATGGAGTTTAGGTCACACTGTGGTATTAATTATAGATTGTTTGCTTGGCAGAGCCTCGTTGTAGGGATTGTGCTGCATCCACTTGTTGACATCCTGTTCTCTACTGGTATATTTACTCGCTATTGCATGTTTTGCTTACGCTCAGTGCCTTATATTTTAAGATAAGAAAATGAACTACTATAATGCTACGAACGACATTGGTACAAGAAACTTCATTGAAACATGAGCTGGAGGTTTTATGGAAGCTGTATAAATTTGTGCTAATAGAAAGAAAGCTAACGACATGACATACCAACACTAGGTTTAGACCGTTGACAGTTATTACACTGCGTTCTTCGTGAGCAATTGAAATAGCAAGTGACACTTGACACAAGAAATACTCCACATGTTTGCTTCTGTTTTGCCATGATTCTTGAAGTGGTGTACACACTGTGAAATATTACGATCATTCACACTCCGTACTTGTACTTACTTACTGAACGTTATTCGAACTCAAGGCTTTTAGAGGTCATGTATGCATTTCTTTTATTTAATGATGGACATGGTAACCAAAATGTATTTTATAATTCATAATGAGTAGAAGATTTGGGTCTGACGGATTACACAGAGGTTGTGTGTCGACATTGGGTCTTCAGATTGTATGGGATGATGAATTGAAGTCTGCACTAGGATTTTATCTGTACTTTTTCGAGGAGACTGACTAAAGGAAAGAGTTGTTATGGAAGTGGAATGATATTGGTGATAAGGTTTATATATATCGACGTATTGAAGAGGTATTATTGAGGTACTGAGATTGTGTGAAGTCGATGATTATTGGAGTTTTGGTGGACAAGAGGTAAGGTAAATGATATTGATGATAAGGTTTATATGTATCGACATAAGAGGTATTATTGAAGTATTAAGATTATGTGATGCTGATGATTATTGGAGTTTTGGTGGATAAGAGGTAAAGTAAGTGAGGAGCATTTTTTTTGTTGGTTTATATGGAACAAGGAGGATGAACATGGCAGACTAGAACACTCAAGTAGAAGGTAGATTGTCTACACACACACTTTGTTAAATCAATAAGCAGTATATACCTTTTTTTTTTTTTTTTGGAGAGAGGAAGTAATTGCATATCTTGGCACACTGACAGTTGTTCAGCAACTGTACATTTTGATCTGGCTCGGCAAACATTGGTCTTGACATGATGACTATGACGTTGACTAACTATTATTGACTGTTATACACTGTTGCCACTACTACTTGATACACATGTTGAACATCAAATATTTGACAGAATTGCATTTACACAGTTAACACTATTCAATTACACAGTAGTACTTAATGTGGATGAAAGATGAGTGAGTGTGTTTTGTGTGTTTTCCTTTCCTAATCCCAAATAATTGGTACCGACCTATCTCCTAAATATTATTTTACTTGTCTGTTGCGGCTTGCACTGACACCCATAAATATTAAAGGGTTACTGATATTTGTGTATTTGTAATATTTAATATGACAATTATCTGATATCTTTTGTGTGTTTATTATAATTCATATGTTTAGTGTAAGAGCATAGATAATAATTTTGTAAAAGCAATTGTGTGTGCGTTCAAACTGTTGTTCGTGCTTACACGTATTAACATTGGTGGGTGCCACTTGGAAATGTTTAATTTCTGCTGATAAACTCTGATGAACTGTCTGATTAGTGATAGTGAATATTATGGACTGTTACCTGCACTTGTTAAACATGATGGGTGCCACTTGGAAATGTTTAATTTCTGCTGATAAACTCTGATGAACTGTCTAATTAGTGATAGTGAATATTAGGAATTGTTACCTGCACTTGTTCAACATGATGGGTGCCACTTGGAAATGTTTAATTTCTGCTGATAAACTCTGATGAACTGTCTGATTAGTGATAGTGAATATTATGGACTGTTACCTGCACCTGTCAACATTACTGGGTGCCGCTGATGGAACTGCTTCTACTGAAATAATGTCACTTGTTGCTGTCTGCACCTGTTCTACATTGCTGGGTGCTACTGATGGAACTGCTTCTACTGAAATAATGTCACTTGTTGGTGTCTGCACATGTTCAACATTGCTGGGTGCCACTGATGGAACTGTTTCTACTGAAATGATATCACTTGTTGGTGTCTGCGCCTGCTCGCCATTGCGGGATTCCACTGTTGGAGCTGTTTAATTACTGCTGATGAAATGTTATGAGACTGCTATTTGCACCTGTTGACCATTGCTGGGTGCTACTGGTGGAACTGTCAACTACTCTGAGGAGTGTTACCTGTTTATTGAACTACTGAAAAGATTTTATGTGAATATTTGTATAAACAGATTTTTTTGTGTATTTACTGTTTATGAAATGATATGAGACTCTTACCTACACCTATTCGTCATTCCTGGTGCCATTGATTGAATGATACTTGTGTAAACTGTTATGTAAAATCACATGTATGAAAGCATTTGTATTCCTTACTGTATTTTATATATTAGGTTATTGAAGGGTCAGTGCAAAGCCAAAATTTATTTAGTTACGTGATATTTACTTATTAATATTATCTTTTATTTTTGTCTGTAATTTTTTTGGACGAATTTGGTGGCATTTTCACCACCAATGCTGGCAAAAATACCATCAAATTCTAGCCGTGGAGGATGGTCATATGAAAGGTGGCTACACTGAGTCACAGCGTCAGAGATAGCGCCAAAGAGCATTATTCAGCCGCCTCCACTGGCAGTAGTAGTTCGGAAGTTGCCGTGGGCAGTAGTGATTCAGAGGTTGCCGTGGGTAGTGCTTGTTGAGACGATGTTGATAGCAGTACTAGTTGTGAGCATGTCATGTGCAGTTGTTCTGATGGGCTATACAGCCGATGCTGTTCGATTGGGGATGTTGTAATGATCAGAGTGTATTTTTCGTCAATATATATGAAGGTAAAAAAACATTTTTTTTTATTTTCAAATTTCCTAATTAACAATGTCTCTCGGTTACAGGTTCAGTCAACAAAGCATCTGGCTTGTGTTCATGTATTAGCCTGTAAGTCTGGTTTCTATGTGCAATTATAGTATTTCTGTTTTTTTTTAATTACTTCAGTGTAAATGGTGTTTAAAATACCTTGTCTTATTGAGGAAGAACCGTGCCAGATGTGTACGTTAAATCACACTACGACACACAGAACAGTTACATTTGTGCTTTGTTGTTTCGTAGCTCTTGTAGTTGCTGGGGACTTAATTAATTAATTGTGTTAACGGAAATTTCCTTTCATTCTTTGTTGTTATTCTATGCAGTCAGATTGCGGAGTAATACTAGTCAGGGCGAACCGGTTACGAGACTTCGTAATCGGACAAACAGCGACTAAATCTAAAAATATTTGCATTTTATTTAATTAAACCCCCATGCAGTGTCTCTTATATCTTTTGCTCCCATTTCTACCATCTCCATCCATCTACCTTTCTCTTTTGCTGTCACAGGCTCTCACTCCTAAGCTCTTTACGGCTCCGACCCCCATTGCCTTTATCCAGCTGTCTTTCTCTTTCACTGCCACTGTCTACCACCGTTACTATCTCCTTTCCTTTTGTCTCCTACTGGAGCTGCCTCCTCTCTCTTCCACCGTCACTAGCAGTTTCCAGGTGGTTCTCGTTTACTGCTGCTACAGCAGTACTTATATAAAACGAATTCTGTTGCTCAGTAAAATTTTGACAGTTTATTTATATAATTTGCTGCATTTACAAAATTTGCCAGAAGTAAACAACAAATAACTACACATAATACAAGGTTAACATGAAATCGCCTACTATCCATCTCTAGCTTGATATAAGCTGTACGTAAAAGTGAGCAACATCTTTACCTAGTGCGCTAAGACTTGTGTGTTTCATTTGCAAGTGCAAAGATTTTCTTATGAAAAACATATATTTTATGAGGTGTTTACGCTGCCAGATGGCATCATCGAATAATTTCCAGGTCCAAACAGCGTGCATGGGCATTTAGTGCCCATCATACCGATACAGCACGTCATAAAGTTTTATTGGTTAAAAAAAATGACAACTAAAACCATAGTGTGGTGCCCTCAGAACCGTTGCGATGCATCTGGAACCCCTGCCACGTGTTCACTGTTAGTTAAAACGACATTAAAGCTACAGGCAAGACAGTTTATTAAACATTACTGCCAATCTGCGGTATCTGAAGTAAATTTACCTAATATCTCCCTTCCAGACGGCCCATACCATCAGTACCTAAAGTATGACCATTTCCTCCTGACTCATCTATATGCAAACAAGGCTCATGAAATGTTTCGGGGGCAGTCACACGTCATCTAATCTGTCATATCAGCATGGTGAATGAAGTAAATTCACTTTTATTTCCTGAGATTTTCAAACCATAGAAATGGAGTCATCGGGAGAAGGCCACGTAATTTTGTTGTCTGCGAATTACTGTTTTAACCTTTTGTTTCAGCAGAGATGTTGAAGTGGGTTTCATAAATGGAATGATACCTTTTTTTTTAATGAAATGGAAGCTCTTGAAATGACGGGTAACGTGACATGACACTGATTACTGTTGACGTTGAAATTATTAGCAAACATATCCTAGAATTGTGCGATGTTATCTTCGCCAAATGGATCTCTCACACCACATCACATTATTATATGGAACAGTTTGAGAGGCCAAAGCAAAAACAAATCTCTGCGTTCTGGTCCTGATGCGTCTTTCTGGACAGACCGACCGCTTTGATATTCTCTACCAACGGCGTCACTGGATGCCGTGTGGAGCGCCTGAGGTTAGCATACCTTTCTCCCGTCTGTTATCGGCTTCCTTGAGCCCTTGGTCCCTTCTTCTCAATCGAGTAGAGCCTCAACTGACATCGCGAGGCTCTGTGCAACCCGTTCCAGTCCTACTACCACGAATGAACAATGCCCGGCAGCAACTGGAATCGAAACTGTATCCTCCGCATGGCACCGAGACAGGCTGTCGGCCGGGCTACGGAACCGCACTGCCTTTCTCAAATAAAAGGTATTTCCTCTCATCTTTACGTTATACGATATACACTCCTGGAAATTGAAATAAGAACACCGTGAATTCATTGTCCCAGGAAGGGGAAACTTTATTGACACATTCCTGGGGTCAGATACATCACATGATCACATTGACAGAACCACAGGCACATAGACACAGGCAACAGACCATGCACAATGTCGGCACTAGTACAGTGTATATCCACCTTTCGCAGCAATGGAGGCTGCTATTCTCCCATGGAGACGATCGTAGAGATGCTGGATGTAGTCCTGTGGAACGGCTTGCCATACCATTTCCACCTGGCGCCTCAGTTGGACCGGCGTTCGTGCTGGACGTGCAGACCGCGTGAGACGACGCTTCATCCAGTCCCAAACATGCTCAATGGGGGACAGATCCGGAGATCTTGCTGGCCAGGGTAGTTGACTTACACCTTCTAGAGCACGTTGGGTGGCACGGGATACATGCGGACGTGCATTGTCCTGTTGGAACAGCAAGTTCCCTTGCCGGTCTAGGAATGGTAGAACGATGGGTTCGATGATGGTTTGGATGTACCGTGCACTATTCAGTGTCCCCTCGACGATCACCAGTGGTGTACGGCCAGTGTAGGAGATCGCTCCCCACACCATGATGCCGGGTGTTGGCCCTGTGTGCCTCGGTCGTATGCAGTCCTGATTGTGGCGCTCACCTGCACGGCGCCAAACACGCATACGACCATCATTGGCACCAAGGCAGAAGCGACTCTCATCGCTGAAGACGACACGTCTCCATTCGTCCCTCCATTCACGCCTGTCGCGACACCACTGGAGGCGGGCTGCACGATGTTGGGGCGTGAGCGGAAGACGGCCTAACGGTGTGCGGGACCGTAGCCCAGCTTCATGGAGACGGTTGCGAATGGTCCTCGCCGATACCCCAGGAGCAACAGTGTCCCTAATTTGCTGGGAAGTGGCGGTGCGGTCCCCTACGGCACTGCGTAGGATCCTACGGTCTTGGCGTGCATCCGTGCGTCGCTGCGGTCCGGTCCCAGGTCGACGGGCACGTGCACCTTCCGCCGACCACTGGCGACAACATCGATGTACTGTGGAGACCTCACGCCCCACGTGTTGAGCAATTCGGCGGTACGTCCACCCGGCCTCCCGCATGCCCACTATACGTCCTCGCTCAAAGTCCGTCAACTGCACATACGGTTCACGTCCACGCTGTCGCGGCATGCTACCAGTGTTAAAGACTGCGATGGAGCTCCGTATGCCACGGCCAACTGGCTGACACTGACGGCGGCGGTGCACAAATGCTGCGCAGCTAGCGCCATTCGACGGCCAACACCGCGGTTCCTGGTGTGTCCGCTGTGCCGTGCGTGTGATCATTGCTTGTACAGCCCTCTCGCAGTGTCCGGAGCAAGTATGGTGGGTCTGACACACCGATGTCAATGTGTTCTTTTTTCCATTTCCAGGAGTGTAGATGTGGACATGGTCAGGTGCTACGGCTGGAACTGGAGCTGTATGCTAACTTCTAATATGTCGGAAAACCTGGTAATGTATTTGATATTTCGAATGTCAGTTATATATTGGAATGAAGTCAGTGAAAATTTGTGCCGGACCAGACTCGAGCCCAGACTCGAGCGGTCGCCTTAATCGCTTCGGCCATCCGTGCACGAATCACGGCCAGAAACAAACTTCAGTATCGTCCATGGGTCAAAACCTGCGTAGGAAGAACATACATTATTGAGAGTCGAGGGCCTGGTATTGGCGAATAAATACGAAATACTAGGGTTGTCCAGAAAGTAAGTTCCGATCGGTCGCGAAATGGAAACCATAGTGAAAACCAGAAACGTTTTATTTGCAACACTTAGGTACACCTTCCGCCTACTTCTCTACATAGTCGCCGCTCCAACTTCAGGACCGAGCGAGGTGGCGCAGTGGTTAGACACTGGACTCGCATTCGGGAGGACGACGGTTCAATCCCGCATCCGGCCATCTTGATTTAGGTTTTCCGTGATTTTCCTAAATCACTCCAGGCAAATGCCGTGATGGTTCCTCTGAAAGGGCACGGCCGACTTCCTTCTCTAAACCGATGAGACCGATGACGACGCTGTCTGGTCTCCTTCCCTAAAAAAACCAACCAACCAACTTCAGGTTTTGTCGTAGTGTTGTATCAACTTTTCAATACCCTCGTCATAGAAAGCAGACGCCTGTGCTTTCGGCCAGTTATCTTCACGGGTCTGCATCTCGTGGTCTGTGGAAAAAATTTGTCTTCATAGCCAGCGGTTCTTGTGAGCAGGGATGACAGTCAGGGGGAGCCAATTACGGACTGCATTGGGGGTTATTAAACAGTTCTCATCGGAAACGCTGCAGGAACATCTTCATTGCCCCTGCAGTGTGTGGCCGAGAATTGGCATGAAGAAGGAACTGCTCGACAGTTGTGTTATGTGCGCTGCGTGACACAGGCGAAATCTCTAACCAGACCCTCACTTTTGGCGGGAGACGCTATTCCCTACGCATCTTTACGTGCTCACTGTTCACTCAAAACTGAAAAGAGCGATGTGACACGATCGACGGGCATACTAGAGACATTGCCCAAAACATATGTGAAAAGATTTACCGGATTTTCTCAGTGGTTTCCATTTCGCGACCGATCGGAACTTCCTTTCTGGACAACCCTCGTAGCAGTGTCTGTGTTATTAAGTTGTACAATGTAACGTGCCTTAAGACATGCATTCATGTCCAAAGGAACATTTATTCGTATTTCTTAACAACACAAGCACTGCTCTTTTGTATCAAAAGGGGCCCGGACAAACTGTTTCAAACGATTGTCCTGACTGACGTTTAAGTGCGCATCTTTCTTGGAAACAAGCAAACAATCGAACGGTTTGATACAAAAGTGCAGCCTTAAAGCCCTACTTGGTGACGTTTGCGCTGCAATAGAAGATTACGAGGGTCTCACTGCTAAATTGAGCAAATTTCTCGAAAGTTGTTAGTCGTTGCTCCTAAGTAGTGAATAGTATCACCGTTACGGTGCATCCGATTCTGCTTTCCAGTCTTACCATGTTCGCCTTTAAAGTCGACGCATTGTGGGCCTGAATCCTGATAACCTGGACAGAATTTCAAAATTGGCCCAAATATGGCCAAATGAGTATAATGAAGTTTCCGACCTTCCTAATAACGTTTTTATGTCAAAAGTGAAAACTTTAAAATGGAAGAGGTACACGAAGAAAATAATCTGGAAAAATATTAACGAACTGGGTACAAAATATTTTCCAGTGAAAATTTGTAATTTTAATGATAACCTTCATTATAAAACTGCCTTTATTATTGTCTTTGTTACAGAAAATGTATATCAGTAATAAAAATAGAAAGTGTTGTGTCGGCTACTGTAAGTGTCTGCACAAAGACAAACAAGCAAGGAGAGAAGTTGTGACAGCCAGTGAAAGAAATCCGAAATGATCTGTAATAACAATCAGATTAATTGAATTCTTTATTTCTAAGAGGGAAAGAATCATAACTGCTCATTATGCAGTGGCTTCCTGTGCTTCCTGTGCCTCGAACACGCAATTACGTATCTCTGTTACTACTCGCAGAACGGAGGCTAAGTATCGCCTTCCTGTTACTCGGTACTGATGCTCACGAAATCCACGACCAAACCGGGGATGACAAGCGATGAGCGGCAGGCTAGCGTCAGCGTTGACTTCCTATTCCTGGATGTGTGGTACTGTCCGCTCTTTCCATTGGCTCGGGGGTCAGCCCCCTCTAGATGCCGTTTCACGGCGCTGCAGTGGTCAGTGTGCGGTCGATGCTTTGGGTCTGCACAGAAAGTTTTATAAGTCATGCCAATCTTCTTCCCCTCGCGTTTCCTGTTCTTCTCGTTCATTTCCTTCTCCATCTTCTTCCTCAAAAACGTTTGCCTTACATTACCTGCATTAAATGTATTCGCAATTGTGAATATGGACAATCGTCAGCTGGAGAATGGAATGTACTGAACCGAGTCTCGAACCCGGATTTTATTATTATCGCGAGCGCTCGTCTTACCGTATGGCTATCCATGCACGACTTATGGCCAGACCCAAACTACGTTATGTCGCCAACCATGCCTCTATAATCTGTACTCGTTCATCCATTATGTATATTCCCTTACAGGTGAGATATTTTAATTGAAAGCCGCTTTCCCTGTGTCGTCGCTCAAATTCTACATTGCAGAGCCTGTGTTGTTCTGAGTTACGATGTAACATTCCGTTGAACATGCATACACGTTCCTTTGGAAATGCATACACGTGCAAAGAAAATTGGATCGTAATTCGGAATAACACAGGCACTATATATCTTACGTAAAATTAGTCTTTCTGACAAGGGCGCCAGTACGAAAATTTGTAGGGGGAGGTAAAATTGAGGGAGAGCGGCAGTGTATGAAGTACGTAAATATTCTGGAAGACGAATAACGACTATTAATTAGCCGTAAAAGTTTCAGTACAAATTTTGTCAAAAACATGCATAATACAGACTTAAATCATTTATTTCAAAGAAAGGAACATTACTGCACTATATTTTTTCTTCCATGAGAGCTTGGGGGGGGGGGGGGGGACGACTACTGGCCCACCTTTGCGCCCTTTCTCTTATTCATCCCTCCTGTATCTGATCCCTCGTAAGCCCCTGCACTACTGCACCAAGTGGGCAACAGCTTCCGACGACAAAATTTTCAGTTTCCTTGGATATGGTTCCCGCATAGTAGAATTCTTGGGATCAGTTGTTGCCAGAAGGCTCAGGAATATATCCTCCATATTATTCACACGAGAAGGTTTTCGTGCAAAGCTTGGCGAAACTGCCTTGCGAACTTGGTTGATTCCCGCTCATTTTCCAACAGTTCACCGATTGGTAAAATCGTAAAATAATTATGTATACTCCATGGATCAACAGTCCACGGTCTCCTGTGGGTGTATTGTACCATGCGTTCTTTTTGACATAATGCCTGGCTGTTAGAGTGGCGTAACTTCAAACTTTTCTGCATCACTTTGATGTCCGCTCGTAATCGACGATATTTTTCAACTGACAATTAAGAAATGGCTCGGAGTTGTGGCTAGTAGCTGGATTTTAAGTGTTATTCGCAAAGACAAATAATGTCAATGCCGTGTGGCTAGGACCTCCCGTCGGGTAGACCGTTCGGCTGGTGCAAGTCTTTCGAGTGGACGCCACTTCGGCGACTTGCGTGTCAATGGGGATGAAATGATGATGATAAGGATAACACAACACCCAGTCCCTGAGAGGAGAAAATCTCCGACCCAGCCGGGAATCGAACCCGGGCCGTTAGGTATGACATTCCGTCGCGCTGACCTCTCAGCTACCAGGGGCGGATATTCGCAAAGATAATAGTACGTACTTAATGACAGAATGAAAACGGAGGCGGAATATCGTGAAAAACTTCTCTCTTTTTTTATCACTTTTACAATTAATTTGCTTTCATTCAGGTAACAAGTCAACAAAACCAGTTGTTAATTACAGATAAAATAATGATGTAACTGTTTGTAAAAAGTACGTATCATCTGGAATGTCATTCATTAAAAGAAAAATCGGTCTGTTTTCGCTGAACAAATATATATTATCCCTAGGACGCAGTAATTTTCGAGCTCGGGGAGCGGCTCAAAAACGAATGTCATGTTGGACCTGAAATTCAACCTTCGTAAGAAACAGCTGGCCACTTGTAAGACCGAGAATCAATAGATTCCATATTACTCAAGCCACCTATTAAAAGTAACTTTTTAGCTCTGAACCTTTTTTTTTAAAATTATGGCTACTTTTTCGGGACTCTGGCCCACTTGCGACGTGTAGGATTATGTTAGTCGTACCACTAATCGGCCTACATGTGATTTAAATTCTTCAGTTAGAACCTCTAAGCGGTACGATAGCATCGCTTCTACGTTATTTTAGGCCCCTTTCTGTCAGCCGCTGTAGAGATTAGTGATTCACGAAACCTAAGACATTATGACTCATTATCTGGCGCAGTACGGTAATCGCGCAGTTAAATATATTTTACACGGGAAGGGAAAAGGACGGAGATTAATGGACAAATCCGCCCCCTGCCGCGCATGGAGAAGTTACGTCACGCACGTTCGCGTGAGGTTGTTCCCCGCTAGGCTTTAATGAAGAGGGGGCGGAAATCGTTGACGACAGACAACGCTTTCGCTTTGAAGCGGATGTTAACAAGGGCTGGTGGGAAACTCATTTTCCTCTTTGTGCCGCGTCTTAAGTTGCCACCAAGAAAATAGCTCTAAATGAACGACAATGTAGGCTAATTGTGCTGCGTCAACCAAAATTTTGTCATTTAATGCAGTATTTCCCTTATGACATTATTCGTGCAGTCGATAAAGCACTTATGAAATTTGTTTGTTTGAAGCACATCGCCGTCACACACTTTGGATAAAGGTGATTTGACCGGCTTTTTTGTTAACAGGTGTTCTCTGAAATGAGTTTTTCTTAATAGAAAATTGTTTTGAATATATCCAAACGGTTCTCTGAATTCGATTTGCTTCTCTGAGATCATTAGATGGCAAGAAAAAATTTGCAGTAAAAGATGTAAGCCCACTTTGAAATAAAAATTACTAAGTCTGTATGACTTAGGTAGTCCAGTTATAAGACACCTTAACTTGTCGTGAGTACTGATATTAGTAGTTATTCTCAAATTTGCAGTTGAGATTAAATTTATAGCTGTTATTGATCACTATTTGGTACTACCATAAATGAAACTCCAGTAACATAGTCGGCAGTAGAATTGTCTGTTGGCTACGAAGAGAAAACGCATAGAAATGACGGGAGAGAGGCATAATACTTTCTCGAAAAGTCAGCAACAGTTTCCTAAATGAAATGAGTGATACAAATAACGAATATAGGAAAAATATGAGGTGATTACTTCACTTACTGTCCGCCCCAGTAGCTGAGTGGTCAGCGTGACGGATTGCCGTCCTCTGGGCCCGGGTTCGATTCCCGGCTGGGTCGGAGATTTTCTCCGCTCAGGGACTGGGTGTTGTGTTGTGTTCATCATCATTTCATCCCCATCCGGCGTGCAGGTCGCCCAATGTGGCGCCGAATGTAATAAGACCTGCGATATGGCGGCCGGACCTGCCCCGCGAGGGGCCTCCCGGCCAATGACGCCAAACGCTCATCATCGTCATCGACTTCACTTACTTGAGCACTCTGCAATAGCTCTGATTCACACATTAAAACAATTTTGACTGATTTCTTTGTTTATGAGAGGACCTATCTGCAAACTTGTTGTCATAATTATATTCAGATCTATGGCAGTGAAAGTTCTATACATAAATAGGCATCGGCTCTGATAACGTACGAGGTCGTGATGGAAAGTAATGCCTACGATTTTTTTAATTTTTTTCAGTAATGGTTGAGACACAACATGTCATGTATCTTAAAGGTCTACTTTCCCGCTTCACTGACACAAGTTGCAACTCGCTGCCGTTGGAGTGCTGCGAATTGTAGCGTGTCAGGTGGCGGTGTATAATGTAAAGACATCGGTGCGTGAGACACTTTTGGAACACTGAAAGCACGAGAATGAGATTTTCACTATGCAGTGGAGTGTGCGCCGATATGAAAGGTTCGCAGGAGAGCTTCTCTAAAGTTTGGAAGGTAGGAGACGAGGTACTGGCAGAAGTAAAGCTGTGGGGACGGGGCGTGAGTCGTGCTAGGGTAGCTCAGATGGTAGGCACTTGCCCGCGAAAGGCAAAGGCCCCGAGTTCGAGTCTCGGTCCGGCACACTGTTTTAATCTGCCAGGAAGATTCACTGAAAGCAGGAACTCGAACTGTTCTCTGTACATGGAGCCCTCTCACCTACATCGTGACATTACCAGATCACAAACGAACGACATGACATATGCATAAAACCACTCTCGCCGATCATCCTCCATATAGTACCGACTTGGGTCTATCCCATTTTCATCTGTTCCCAAAACTAATACACTTTCCAGGACATCACTTTCATAGTGATGAAGCGGTGCAAGCAAAGATGAGGTTGCAGCTCCGTCAACGAAGTCAGACACTCTACAGTGACGATCTCTCCTTGGGAGAAATGTGTTCGTCGGCATTGTGACCATATTGAGAAATTAATACATATACTTTAAGGGTCTAAGATTTGACACGTTAATAATGCTTGTTTTATGTAAAAAGCATTTTGAATTTGTACATAAAAATTCGGAGGAGTTACTCCTCAGCAAGCCATCGGAGAAATGTAAGGTAAAGGCGCCAAATTTCGTCTCTGTGCCCAGTTCCGTCCCTCTAAGATTCTATGTTCTGCCGATAGGGGCGCAATCGGTGATGTTTTTCGTTAGTTGTGCACATGCCCACCAGTCAGTTGTGAAAGTTTCATGCATGCAGTTTTATGCGTGGCCGTCCGCCCCCGTTAGCTGAGTGACAGCGTGGCGGAATGCCACGCCAAGGGGCCCGGGTTCGATTCCCGGGTGGGGCAGGAGATTTTCTCCGCTCAGGGACTGGGTGTTGTGTTGTCCTCATCATCATTTCATCCCCATCTCCGACTCGCAAGTCGCCCAATGTGGCGTCGAATGCACTAAGTACTTGCCCTCGGCGCCCGAACTTCCCCGAATGGGGGACTTCCGGTTCACAATGCCGTACGCTCGTTTTTATTTCTGCGTGGCCGTTTCAAAAGACGAATTCTAATTTGTCAAAACCTGAGTTGTCGAAATACTATTTGTAAATGCTCTTTTCGAATTATTGTAATGTGTTTATTTAGTTGTATTCGACTTATCTGTTTAGGGTAAGCTATCTGAGAGTTTTGCCGTGTTAGGTTTACTTCACGTAATGTACGGAGCCGCCATATTGGCAAGTAGGATGTTCCTACTTTCTTTTCCCCATTTGTTCCTAAATTCGTCCAGGGGACGAAATTTAGAACATAATTTTTCATTTTGTTTCAGATGCCGCCTATGTAGAAGTGGGTCAGAGAGGCGATGAAATCGGCAATAACTGCGGTGAGAAACAAGGAAATGGGATATAAAGCTGCGAGTAAGACATTTAGTGTGCCTAGAGCAACTCTCAAGGATTATACATATAAAGAAAGGAGAAGGTAAGGTCTGAAGAGTTAATTGAAAAAGCTATTGGTAGAAAACCAGTTTTTTTCACGTGAGTTAGAGGCTCAGTTAGTGTCTTATTGTAAGGACACGGAGAAAAATTTCTATGGCCTTACAATGAATGATTGTACGCGAATGGCCTTTCAGCTTCTTATAGAAAATAAGGTTGATCACCCATTTTTTGTCGGGCAAAAGACAGTTGGAAGAAAGTGGTTGCGCCGGTTTCTTCAGAGACATGGCTGAGCTGCACTCAATGTTCCGTGTGGCAACACGAAATATATATATTGCGGCACTTTTATGGAAGGTCAAAAAATAATCGTACAGTGGCTAACCAATATTTTTTGTACCAAAACTGAATTTTTGTAGCCTGTATCTAATATAAATAAATATTGTAACATGTCTTTATTATTACTAATTTTTTTTAAACTATTAATACCTCTTTTACAAGACGTGTTAGTAGGGGACGAAAATAGGACCACTTTTTCAAGTTTGGTAAAAGCACATTGTCTTTGAAGTTTTTTCTTTAAAGATTACATTTTGAGCTGAATATCATGTGTAGGCTTAGTTGGTGGTGCTATATGAACTTTTTGGGAATAATTGATTTAAAGATATGGTATTCAGAGGCCAAAAACAGACTGGAGGATGAAATTTGGCTCCTTTACCTTACAAAACTACAAATCACAAATACTTTCTTCATTTTTCCAACTATAATTCGTACTGATAAAAGTGCTTAGAATGTTCTAATCATCAATTTATCACAGGAAATTAAAACAGTAACTCTCTTTAATTATCTAGAGCTATCGATATGTTTTTACTACATCTCGTTTTACATACAAATTTATTGCATGACGTTACTACTTTTAGAAATCCAGTTTCCTCATTGCTATTGATTGCAACATCCATTGAATGCTATGCTGTCACAACGGATCCACCTAAACACTTCGTGATGCGTCGCAGGGAAAGCAACCTGATCGAGCGTAATTTCTTGATTCTTAAAGAATATGAATGTGACTTCACGACTGTGGAAAGGCATTCATTCCAACTCACGGACTGTTTATCTAAAAGTATGACAGCCCTTTTATGTTGTTTTGTCTGTAAACTGTGTCAGTTGATATACTGTCTGCGACTCTATCATTTTAAGTATTTTCTTGGTATAAAGGCGAAATACTGATTTAACACTTTTTCACGAACTAGAGATAACATCAAGTATGAGGTAATTCAAGTTAATGTACGAAAAACCAAATTCAATCCTAAATAACCACTGAAAGAACCGTAAGGAAGCACGTGTGCTCATAAAAATGCAGCGTTCTGAAAATTAAAATGTATATTAAAAAATATATAGCAGCAACTAAAATTTAATCGAAAGAGCAATTTTGTCATTTTACACAAGTAACAACAATCGGATCATCAGAAAGTTTGTGGTGAACTAATAACAGAACAACGAATCTATTACAGCGAACAACGGATTTCTATAATGAAAACATTTTTAAAACAATGAATCGAAAAGGCAAGCAGAAGAAAGATAGCTGGAAGTTACTGGAGAAGAGGAAAACGATAAACTGCGGAAAAGGTACGTTGTAACAAAATGAAGGAGAGTCGAGAGCCCATTCAGATTAAAAGCAGACTTCTTTCTGATTTAACAGCAAAATGAATTGAAAGTGGCTTTGAATACTTTGAAATGAAGTTATTATTTGGATACTGACAATAAGAGAACAAGTTACAATCTTAACATTATATACACTACATAGTCTTTCTTAACAGTTTCATCAACTTGTTATCCTAAAAATCTTTAACAATGTAGGACATGACCACAGATTTTAAGTACAAAGTACGTACGTTTGATTCCGAAAAATTTTTCGCATTGAATCATCTAGGTAATACGGAGTTTCAGAACTTGGAGATAAATTCCCGACAGCATTTGTAGCCCTCATGTCAGTTGTGCTACTGACCGCATATATGTACACCTAACAGACTGAAAATGTAATGTGACAACTTCAAAACACTGAACTTAATCAGAGCGGAAAGTTTACAGTAGGTAATTGGAATCAATTTATTTCGCCATAATAATGCAAAACAGAAGTCCTAATTTTGACGCAATAGAGGACTCAAACAAAACTGTGATCGCAAAATTTGCACCGAATAATTTACCTAAGCAAATAACGCAATAAATGTGGTCATTAGTACTATAGGACAATACTATTTAACAAATTAATAGGTTATTGATATGGTATTTTTACGTAAGCTAACAGCACTACGCACACCGCAAACATAATTCGTGACGTGTGAACAACTGACAGACATGCTCGTGAAGCGCTTCTCAAAGCCTCTTTACTGCAAAAATATGCAGTTTAAATAAGCAAATCGAATAATGCGTTTTGAATATCCTGAAATATCTATAATCCTGATTAACACTACAAAGGATTTACGTTAAGATTTACTTCCAGGAATAGCTGGAAAATTTTAGTGTTGAAAAATATTCTGACCACTTTTCTGAAAGCGGTAATAATTTAATGGATAATAATTTCAATGAAGCAAAACGGTGCTGTAACTCAGCAGTATGATATGTCATGTAGAGCCACTACATATACGAGAGCATGCAGAAAAGTAATACCTCCGAATATTTTACATGAAAACTCGTATAGTTTTTTAAATAAAACAAATGTTGTTAACAGTCTGTATCTTTATTCTTCATGTCAACAAGCGCTGATCAGTCAGAACATTATGAGCAACGACCTGTTATCGATATAAGTCTACGTGGCAGCACCGTTACCTGTTGAGGAATGACAGCTAGTCAGACACACGCACAGTGCGTGTAGTATCAGTGAACGTACTGTACTTGTGTACAAAGAGGAACGCGCGCGATCTGAGTTTGAGCGAAGGGAGATTTTTGTGGCCCGGAGGCTAGGCACGAGCATTTCGGAAACTGCACGACTCGTTGGGTGTTCGAGGAATGCTGTGGTGAGTGTCTTCAACACGTGACGAAACCAAGGTAAAACCACGTCCAGGCGCCGTGGGGTTGCGCTTCCACCCCTCATTACAGACGTCGGGCGTCGTAGGCTAACCAGAATGGTAAAATAGGACTGGCGGCGAGCTGTGGCGGAACTAACATCATACTTCAATGTGGGCAGAGTATAAGTGTGTCTGAACAAAGAGTGCATCGAACACTCCTGTCGATGGACCTCGGCAACCGACGACCTACGCATGTGCCAATGTTAACATCGTGACATCGGCAAATACGACTGAAGATGACACGTGACCATCGGCACTGGACGTTGGCGCAGTGGCAGAGCGTTACATGGTCTGCTTCATCCCGATACCTTCTTCATCATTCCGATGGGAGGGAGAAAATCAGTTGTTCCCAAGGGAACAGCTCCTTGACACCTGTAATGCGGGACAGAGACTAGCTGGCAGCGACTCCATTATGCAAGGCACCACGACGGCCAAGAAGTATCGTACACAGATTGCTGAACACGTACATCCCTTCATGACGACCATGCTTCCCAACGGCAGTGATTTTTCAACAACAAGATAATGCGCCATCATGTCACAAAGCCAAAAGTCTGATGGAGTGGTTCGAGGAATACAGTGGCGAGTTCCAACTGATGTGCTGCTCCCCCAACTCGGCAGATGCAAAACCGATCGGACGGATCTGGGTTGTGATTTAATGTGGCGTCAAAGCTCATCTCCCGACCCCCCCCCCCCTCCAGGATTCACCAAATTAGGTAACTTGTGTGTGCAAATGTGGTGCCATCTCCCTCCAGCGACCCATCCAGGACTCATTGCTTCCATGTCACGACGCGTCGCTACTGTTATCCGTGCCATAGGTGGTCATAATTCTTTGGCTGATCAGTTTATTTTCAGCCCTCTGCCACTAGAGGGCTCCGAATTGTAGCAAGTAACATGGCTGTGTGTAACTAACTATCTCAATGCATGAGAAACAGTGTGCTGTTATAGGGTTTCCAGTTAGAAGAGTTCATCAACTCATGAAGCACCATCTCCTTGAGCATGACAAAACCATACCACACACATGCTCTTGACGTCTGCAACAATTCGGGTTCACTCCCATCCATCATCTATCATACAGTCCCAACTTGGCTCCATCAGATTTTCATCTATTTCCAAAACTTAAAGAACATCTTCGACGACTTCGCCTTGATAGTGACGAAGCAGTGCAAGCAGAGGTGAGGTTGTGGCTCCATCGACAAAGTTAGACATTCAACAGTGGCGGTTTCAACAAACTTGCCTCTCGCGAGGAGAAATGTGTTCGTCACAAGGGGACTGTGTTGAGAAATAAATATGTAGACATGAAAAATAAAGTTCTAGAATGTTGTTCAAATGGAGTGGTTGAAGTGGCTCTGAGCACTATGCGACTTAACTTATGAGGTCATCAGTCGCCTAGAACTTAGAACTACTTAAACCTAACCAACCTAAGGACATCACACACATCCATGCCCGAGGCAGGATTCGAACCTGCGACAGTAGCGGTCGCTCGGCTCCAGACTGTAGCGCCTAGAACCGCACGGCCACTCCGGCCGGCGTAGAATGTTGTAAAGTTTCGTTTATCTAAATATCTTTAAGGGTATGCACACAAAAAATTCGGAGGCTTTACTTCTTAGCACGACCTCGTAGAAAGCCAGAATCAAACATGATGGCTATATGTGAAGAGCAGAAATTAACTTTACTTCGATCACATTACATTTTGCCACAGTAAATTCTTGAACTGTTACACGTCAGGGAATAAGGTTTAATGTACAAATTCTGGCCAAATTGAAAAGTATTTTATCTTTCTATTCTCATTCTCCCATTGAGATAATCAAGAAACTGTGTAAAATAACGGAAAAAAATTCCAGCACCAAAAAATAATTGATGTAGAGCAATAAAATTACGGGAATATATTCTTCTAGGTAACATATTTAAGTCATTAACATTACAAGATCAAAGGTAAATTCGAGCCCGAGTTAAGCCACCCCAATTGTGAAATGCTGCTACATAATAATCTGTAACCACCGGAATGTTGAATGCAAGCATACAAACGTTCATGGGTCGTGCTGTAAAGGTAGCGGATGTTCGTTTGTGGGATGGAGTTCCATGCCTGTTAGATATGGTCGGTCAATACAGGGACGGTTAACGCTGTTTGTGTACGACGCTGGAGCTGTCCGCTGATGTTCAATGTGCGCTCGGCTGGAAATACACTCCTGGAAATTGAAATAAGAACACCGTGAATTCATTGTCCCAGGAAGGGGAAACTTTATTGACACATTCCTGGGGTCAGATACATCACATGATCACACTGACACATAGGCACATACACACAGGCACATAGACACAGGCAACAGAGCATGCACAATGTCGGCACTATTACAGTGTATATCCACCTTTCGCAGCAATGCAGGCTGCTATTCTCCCATGGAGACGATCGTAGAGATGCTGGATGTAGTCCTGTGGAACGGCTTGCCATGCCATTTCCACCTGGCGCCTCAGTTGGACCAGCGTTCGTGCTGGACGTGCAGACCGCGTGAGACGACGCTTCATCCAGTCCCAAACATGCTCAATGGGGGACAGATCCGGAGATCTTGCTGGCCAAGGTAGTTGACTTACACCTTCTAGAGCACGTTGGGTGGCACGGGATACATGCGGACGTGCATTGTCCTGTTGGAACAGCAAGTTCCCTTGCCGGTCTAGGAATGGTAGAACGATGGGTTCGATGACGGTTTGGATGTACCGTGCACTATTCAGTGTCCCCTCGACGATCACCAGTGGTGTACGGCCAGTGTAGGAGGTCGCTCCCCACACCATGATGCCGGGTGTTGGCCCTGTGTGCCTCGGTCGTATGCAGTCCTGATTGTGGCGCTCACCTGCACGGCGCCAAACACGCATACGACCATCATTGGCACCAAGGCAGAAGCGACTCTCATCGCTGAAGACGACACGTCCCTATTCGTCCGTCCATTCACGCCTGTCGCGACACCACTGGAGGCGGGCTGCACGATGTTGGGGCGTGAGCGGAAGACCGCCTAACGGTGTGCGGGACCGTAGCCCAGCTTCATGGAGACGGTTGCGAATGGTCCTCGCCGATACCCCAGGAGCAACAGTGTCCCTAATTTGCTGGGAAGTGGCGGTGCGGTCCCCTACGGCACTGCGTAGGATCCTACGGTCTTGGCGTGCATCCGTGCGTCGCTGCGGTCCGGTCCCAGGTCGACGGGCACGTGCACCTTCCGCCGACCACTGGCGACAACATCGATGTACTGTGGAGACCTCACGCCCCACGTGTTGAGCAATTCGGCGGTACGTCCACCCGGCCTCCCGCATGCCCACTATACGCCCTCGCTCAAAGTCCGTCAACTGCACATACGGTTCACGTCCACGCTGTCGCGGCATGCTAGCAGTGTTAAAGACTGCGATGGAGCTCCGTATGCCACGGCAAACTGGCTGACACTGACGGCGGCGGTGCACAAATGCTGCGCAGCTAGCGCCATTCGACGGCCAACACCGCGGTTCCTGGTGTGTCCGCTGTGCCGTGCGTGTGATCATTGCTTGTACAGCCCTCTCGCAGTGTCCGGAGCAAGTATGGTGGGTCTGACACACCGGTGTCAATGTGTTCTTTTTTCCATTTCCAGGAGTGTAGATTTGGTGATCGAGCAGTCCAAGGCAACTTGCCGACACACTGTAGAGTTGGCTTACTGCAGCGGTATGTGCGCAACAGTTAGCATGTTGGTATCCAACACACCGCTGTTACTGGCACCCAGGCACAAATAGCTTTAATCACAAATCACAACAAACCTTTACCTTGCCCTCCAATGAGCTCTCGCTTGACACTACTGAAGTTGCAAATGGCGGTTGTTTCGGGTCAGTGGATTGTGCGCTACAGGAGGTCTCGCTCGGAGCTTCCCTTGAAGTAACTTATTTGCACCAGTTCATTGTGTCACTGAGCTGGCAACTGTTGCTCAAATTGCTGCTGGAAGATCCAGTACGGTGAGGTAGACCCACACTCTAAATACGATAGTCTTCCTTCTTGGTAGTACCGCACGGTCACCCAGATCCCTGTCTTCTTCCTCCCGTACTTTCTCGTGACCACTGCTGCCAGCAACCATGTACAGTAGCTACATTCCTGCCAAGTCTTTCTGCAGTATCTTAGGAGGAACATCCAGTTTCTCGTAGCCCTCTTACACGACCTAATTCAAACTCAGTGAGGTGTTGATAATGGCGTCATTGTCATTCTTGACTAACACCAACTCACCACGCCCCATCTCAAAATTACATAACGCTCACGAGCGTAACTGCGTGTATTTGCCGGCCGCTGGTGGCCGAGCAGTTCTAGGCGCTTCAGTCTGGAACCGCGCAACCGCTACGGTCGCAGGTTCGAATCCTGCCTCGGGCATGGATGTGTGTGATGTCCTTAGGTTAGTGAGGTTTAAGTAGTTCTAAGTTCTAGGGGACTGATGACCTGAGATGTTAAGTCCCATAGTGCTCAGAGCCATTTTTTTGCGTGTATTTAAAGCAAACGTGATTTGCATCCTCATAGTGACCGCCTCTAGCGGCACCCTTATGCTACTGGCGCGAAATATGAATACCCATCATCTTTCAGATGCAGAAACACACCTACCAACTGCAGTTTATATCACACAACCCCTTCTTGGTGTTGCAAATTTTTTCCGTCAGTGTATATTGTAGAAGCACCTGTTAACGGCGTAAGTGCCAAAACTGCAAACATAATTTGAAAAATAAACTCTATCAGTACAGCAAATGGCGGAAACAAGATTCCCTTAAGAAAAGTTCATTTTGACTGTTAACCCCAAAAACCAGAAAGAAAAAGAATTAGGTTTGGGAATCTAAGCTAGGTAAGAGCGACATAGAGTGCCAGTAAGAACAGCGTAAGTATGCTGACAAAATAATCAGAGAAAGATGATCGAATTGTACCTTTACGCATGATGCACACTCGTGCGAACATAAGAGAACGAGCATCAATAAAAGTGAATTTTCTCTGGTGTAATCAGTAGGTGATTTCTAGCAATCTGCAAAAGGTCCCTTCACTCTCATTCATAGATGCTCGATAGCGTGCCAGTGGTTGTCGGTCATATAGTGAATCACCAACGGAAATTCACTTTCCCTCCACAGACGTGTAAACAGTACACTGGGCAAGAGATTTCGCACTCTGTTTTCAGGCGCTAACTAGATTTTTCTGTAAAAGTAAGTTGCGTGAGCAATGACCAATACTGTGAGACGACAAAATCCGTGGGATGCCTACTAACATCGTGGCGGACCTGCTTTTGCCCGACGCAGCGCAGCAACTCGACAACAAGTCGTTGGATTGCTCAAAAAACTCACGGGAATGCAGCCGGGTGACGTCCCAGACAATCACCGATGATTCGACAGGAGCACACCCTGCCATTTTCAAGTCACAACTGCGGCAAGTAAGCGCTGTGCAAGTAAATTTAAAACCTCGGTTTTCAGCGAATTTCCGGGTACATAACACTCATGCACATCGTAAACACTAGCGCCATCACAAACAAAAGATGATGGACGTCAGAAGATACAGATAGTACAATTAATAATCAACGGGTGAGATGGCATTAATTCCACCCCTCTGTTTTTTGACGAGGGGGAGAGCAGGATTCCAAGCAGAATTTAACCAAAAACCTCCATCTCCATTCGTTATGTTTTTTGCTAATTTAATTTCAACAGTTTGCTTAATAACACTACCCCAATAGCTGGACGTACATGCCAGAATATCTGTGTTGTTATATTCTGTAGGCTGACTGATGCCAAGACAATGTTCAGACTCTGCGGAGTCGGTCGGAAGTTATAAGCGTGTTTGCCGCTCATGTTCATACATCAGTCCTCCACAGTCTTGATAGTCTGACCAATACATGGCACGACATTTGCAAGGAATACGGTACACCGGCCTCACGCAAACCAGGATCATCCTTTACGGAACCTAAAAGGACCCTGATTTGAGATGGTGATCGACAAAAACACTTCATAAAATATTTCCACAAAATACGACCAACCGTTTTTGAAACGCTCCCTGCGTCAGGCAAAAAGTGACAGAGGAGACAGAGCAGTGGGATGTGCTGTAAATCAGTGAGAAAAAAAGATACAGTGACAGAGAGAAATAGATAGAAAAATGGTTGAAATGGCTCTGAGCACTACGGGACTTAACATTTGTGGTCATCAATCCCCTATAACTTAGAGCTACTTGAACCTAACTAACCTAAGGACATCACACACATCCATTCCCGAGGCAGGATTCGAACCTGCGACCGTAGCGGTCAAGCGGTTCCAGACTGAAGCGCCTAGAACCGCACGGCCACTCCGGCCGGCAAATAGATAGACAGTGCTAGTGAGATAGAAGTGCTAAGTATGAAGGCCTCACTAAAACAAGGGACAGAGTCATGGAATTTAGAACGTTTTCTGTTAAAAAAAAAGCACGAATATGTTCATATGCAAAAATTTTTGGTGAGGAAGGTGAATTGAGTATTGAAGCAGCTGGTTTTCCACTTTCCTGTCAGAGTTAAAGAGGTGTGCATTCGCCTTTTTTGTGCTCCGGCAGGAGCGTTTCTCCGCTCATAGTCAACTTTACAACTAATGCAACGTTATAGAGCGCTACATACGAGTACGCTGTGCACGAATCCGCCCGGCGGATTAGTGTCTAGGTACAGTGTGCCGGCCAGCATGTGGATGGTTTTTAAGGCGGTTTTCATCTTTATCGCGCAACGGCCTTGCCGCAGTGGAAACACCGGTTGCCGGTAAGTCACCGAAGTTAAGCGCTGTCGGGCGTAGCCGGCACTTGGATGGGTGACCATCTGGGCTGCCACGCACTGTTGCCATATTTGGGGGTGCACTCAGCCTCGTGATGCCAACTGAGGAGCTTCTCGACCGAATAGTAGCTGCTCCGGTCCACGAAAACCATCATGACGACCGGGAGAGCGGTGTGCTGACCACACACCCCTCCTGTCCGCATCCTCAGCTGACGATGATAAGGCGGTCGGATGGTCCCTATTGGCCACTTGTGGCCTGAAGACTGAGTGCTTTTTTTCCCTCATATGCCTCGGTAAATGTGGGCTGCTTCCTGTTATTCCGCGTCAGTTACACTATGTTGAATCGATTGCTGCGCAAACACTGTTTCCACGTACGCATACAGCATAATTACTCTACTGCGCAAACATTTGGGGCTACACTCAGCTGGTATGAGACGTTCCCCAGGGGAGGGGGGGGGGGGTGGGGGTGGAGGGGAATCCACTGGGGGTCGAACTCCACAATAACCGTGGATTCGGTGTGTGGCAGAGGTGGTGTGAGTGGACTGCTGTAGCCTGTTGTGGGTTCTGAACCACTGAGGGCTACGGCGGGGACGAAGATTCTCCGTCGTTTCTAGGTCCCCGGTTCAATACACAATATACACCCGCTTGCTTCCGTTGTTGTACACCAACTGTCACTTCTGTCCACAAGTGGAACAGTTACAGCAAAGATATAGCAATTTTAATCAGTGTGTCAATAAGTCGATGTGTGCCAGAGACGAAACTTATGTACCTTAATGTAAGCATATATTAAAACGTCGAAATTGTAAAAAACAAAATCGAGAACGAACAAAATGCCAAGACATCTAACGCGTCTGCAGAGTGCTTTCAAATCCAAGGAAAGGGGTAAAGGAAGTCATTATTACATTTTGGACGTACAATAACTAGAAAATTAACTCTGCCAGACGCTACAACATCGAATGTAGTGTGTGGCTACACAACTACATATATGTGACAATGTTTATTTTACTTAGAAAGCCGCATTTATTACCGAGGACAGCTTACATTCAGAGTCTGAGTAATTGTTGTAATATATGGCTCGCTAAAGGAGATACAAACGAATGTTTTTAACATAACAAAATACAGACGTAATGATATTTAAGTAAAAGTGACACGAATTGCTCGCTATAGCAAAGGAATGACATATTGATAAAAGTAATGCTGCTCTTACTTCATGGTTGCATAATAAGAAATATGAATAATTTCAAAAAATGTACTGTATTTCAGTTCTTGTTTACTTTTGCTTCTTAAATTGTTTGAAATTCTTCAGTCTAATGTTGTTTCCTTTTAATAAGAAATATTTTTCTTAGGTTTCTGTCCGTTTTTGTTACCGAGAGAGATGGCGCAGTGCTTAGCACATAAAGACTCGCATTCGGGAGGACGACGGTTCAAACCTTCATCCGGCCATCCTGAATAACGTCTTCCGTGATTTCCCTAAATCGCTTCATTCAAATGCCGGAATTCTTCCTTTGAAAGGGCACGGCCGACTTCCTTCAGCATCCTTCCCTAATCCTACGGGACCGATAACCTCGCTGTTTGGTCCTCTCCCACGAATCAACGAACCATCAGTATTTTAGTTTGCATTCAGTATATGAAACAGAGGAGAACCATTTTTTGTAACATAACGACACAAAGCTGTTATAAAATTTGTCGGGTAAAACAATCGACTGTGTAATGTACTACCTTTCTCCCCCTGTATGGGTTTCATTATTTCAAATTTGTTAATGAAAGTAAAGTGCTATCGAAGTAAGGATATATTACAATGTCGATAGTAAAATAAAACAGGTAATCATAAGATTGCCAAGAAGGTGTCAGAGCTCTTAGTCTTTTCTTACGGTATAAAACCAATTTTTACTCGTACGAGTTTACTTTCATTGTGATTAGCGTCAGATTAAGCAGTCGTCGTTGGAAAGCAGCGAGCTAGGTGACGGGTAACTGTGTTACCGTTAATCGTTAATGCAAACAGTTACTTTTTCGTAGTAGTAATAATCACACTCGGAGTTCGTACGTAACATAGGCTGCAGGTTCGACTTACAAATTTTGAAATGGGAAATCGATAGCGCGCTTCTGGTGCACGATCATTGGATCAGTGAACTCACTACTTCCAACCAATTTACAGGCCCAAAATTATTACGACGGGCGTTTAATAAAAAATGCAACAAGTTTTCTCTGAAAGCAGTTGGTTTAGTTCAGGATTCCAACACACCATATTATTCTCCAATCTTTTGGCACGAACCCCTATTTTTCAATATAATCTCCGTTCAGTGCGACTGCGTTACGCCGCCTTACTGGAAGGCCTGCATACTCGCATGGTACCAATGGTACCACTCTACTGATCGATGCCGGAGCCAACGTCTTCCTACCTTAATAGCCCCTTCATCATCCACGTACTGTATCCCACGAAGTGTATCGTTCATTGGGACAAACATATGTAAGTCCGATGGTTATTGTTGTTAGCGTACACCTTTCACCCTGGAAGATATTACCATTATTTGTACTGAGCTGCAGTCCGATTGAGAGTCGCATTTGGATCTTAACGCATTGAAAAAAATCGCTAAACTCTGTAATTTATAATGATCTATCGTCGTCACTTCCTGTAATGTGCCAGCGTAGTGAAAGGCGAGGCATCGTGTCTTGATCACCTTCTGTCGGCTGAAGCGATTTGCCAGTACATGTGACTCGGAAAATCACCTTAAGGTATACTATTAAGTGACGTCGCCGAAATATAAAAAAGGATATTACTCATCTTATTCACTGGGTTAGAGTTGGATAAAATAATAACACCACAATCGTTCCATTTCAATAAGCGATCTACAAGTCCACACGCAAATTAATCCACACATGTAAATGAGAGACTTCCGTACACATATGAACAACTGATAAGACTTCCCCGACGGCCGCGGTGGCCGAGCGGTTCTAGGATCTTCAGTCCGGAACAGCGTGACTGCTACGATCGCAGGTTAGAATCCTGCCTCGAGCATGTATGTGTGTCATGTACTTAGGTTAGTTAGATTTAAGTAGTTCTAAGTTCTATGGGACTGATGACTTCAAATGTTAAGTCCCATAGTGTTCAGAGCCATTTGAACCAAAACTTCCCCAGTTATTTTCATACAGTGAAGGATTTCACGATCGTATGTATTTTCTGTCGAGGCATCAGGTTTGTACGGGCGTGGTGCTACAAATTTTTCGGTTCCTGCTGTTTCGTTCATAGCTGCGCTGGGGGTGTTGGGAAGTGCTTCTGGCGACGCTGAGTGTTGCCGACTGAGAAGTCAGGCGTCGGAGAGCGAATTAAGCATTGTCTAAAATGGGCGTGGTCTAATTTACATGTGAACAACAGAGATAACTCCTGTCAGAGACAAAACATAACTGTCGATTGTCGCTCTTCATGACAAAAACTTACGTAACGGTTTTGGAGAGCCACTGTAAAGACATGAGGGAATGACTTCCATGCTACTAGAGTGAGCTATAGAGGGCAAAAACTGTAGAGGAAGACAGAGGTTGGAATACATCCAGCAAATAATAGAGTTCGTAGGTTGCAAGTGCTACTGTGATATGAAGAGGTTAGCACAGGATAGGAATTCGTGGAGGGCCACATCAATTTAATCAGAAGACTCATGACAAAAAAAAAAAAGCTTTCATCTCCTTCTATAGATAACCGTGGTCAGACACCTCCTCTCCGTGGGTTCGAAACTCTCCCCATGCACATGGAACGTTGCTAGGAGTTTCCCGATAATTCTTCAGAGTGTGAATTCATCCAGATGTCTCCGGACCATGTTGTAATGCAGACCGCCGCCACCACAGTTCGCAATAACCGCTCTCTGATTAAAACACATTGTTTTTCGCGTTCCTTCAACTGACTCGTGTTGCGTGGCCAGTCCCAATTGGCACTTTAGTCACGCTGACCTCAGGCCACCTGCTGTCCGGCTTTCTGTCAGTGATTGGGACACCTCTGCCCACATGCTCCGACACTTCCATACATTTCCTCCGAATGGCCGAAACGTAACGTTCATTTATCTATCTCAACGTTGAGGTTTGCCGAGCAGGCTACATTGATGACGAGACTCCGTGCACATAGGAAAATTTCTATGTAACATTTTATATAACAAATAATGAGTAATGAAGTTAAAAATTCTGGCTCGATGGCAGAGTGTGGAATCGGTCCGCCGGTGCCATGCCAGCAAAAGCACCCATGACGCCATTGTTAGAGAATAACATGGCGGTGAGTCGGCCCCTATTCGCCCATCACGGACAGAACGCGGAGTTTTGCTTTTGCTCTGAACTGCGGTGCTGCGTGTAAGGGACCTATGTTTCGTTGGTTTGTCGCAAAAACCGTTCACTACTTTCTAAGAATGTTAGTGGCCAGCTACAGTAAGTAGGATGCTTTGATGGACGAGAAAGTAATCTTGAATATGAGAGCGAGAAATTTTACATTCCTCACTTATGCTTGCTACCTCTCATTACTGGGATAGTGTCAATAAGAACAACCACAGATATATTAATGTACTCATGCATTTATTATGTCACGGCCGGTCTAGTTCAATGAGCATCACAGGCGAGACTGACAGCAGTCTTCACAACTAATCCTCACAGAAATCTGTCGACACAGAGACTCAAGAAGTCTTACTGTCTTACTTAACGTTAAAGGCACGTTTCGGAACATGACAAGTACACGAACGCTTCATCAGTAAGTCTATGTATTTTAGTAGTCAGACTATCATGAGCAGCTGCGTTACCGTTCTGTATTTGGTTTACAGCTTTTCTCGTTTCTTTTGGGAGGATTTCTGGGACATCATTGGCACATGGTGTTCTAGGTGGTTCATGACTTCTTTGATACAGTTTGCTGTAGAAATACCTTATATGGCCTAGAATTTCTTGTTTATCGGTTATGCTCCGTTTATCACTGTCAATCGCTATAATTTCTTTGTTACCATTCATTGAGTTTTTCTGTAACATTCTTGCAGCTCCTTTTATTCTCAACTGGTGATTTTATGGCATTTTCATTGTATTTGTTTCTATCTAATTAAATTTTTTTCCTTGAAAATTCACAGAGTTCTGAGTATTCTATCTTGTCGACGGGTTTTGATTTCTCGCTTTCCTGACAGTAAGATCCTGGTTTCAGCAGTTAACTTCCCTGATTTTCTACTTGCATTAATCCTCCTATTTGTTTGCGGTTTTCATTACTGTTCCACTAGTTATTTTTCTGTCGTCTGTTCTAATCTCACCTGAAAAGTCCTTCGGAATTCTCTTTGTTTCTCACATAAATTGACCATGTCCATACTTTATGACATTAGCTTCCTTCTTTCTTGTTGGATGTTAGTATCTACTTTCGCTCTTACCACTCTATGGTCGGTACTTGTATTAAATAGGTTTAAAGTAGAAACCTCTTTGATTAATTTGTACTAGACTGGAATACTAAAATCTGTATCAATTAGAGTCTCGTGATTAGGAATTCTCAATGTCCATTTTCTGATACGGTGTTACTCAAAAAAGTTCCTCAGGATGAATAAACTGTTCTCTTCAGCAAAGAGAAAAAGCTTTTAGTGACTTTCATCTTTTCAGCGATCCCATGGGAACCAACAGAAACATCTCCTTATTTTTTGATACCTACTTTGGCATTTAAATGGAACAGAATAGTATAAACACCATAATTTATTTTGAAACGTAAGGGTTACGTACCCTATGCTTATAAGATACATTCCAGTAAGGCATATATTAAGTACCACACAGATTCTCTACTATAGCCTAACAGACAGTCCACGGGATGTTGTAGAGGGTCTCTATGGACAAAGATATTCAATTATATATGCGTTTTACAATCTCTTGGAAGGCCCGTGGTAATTTTATATCTCTTGAGATATTCTGATGCTAAACTAGTGGCGATATTAGCAGGAAACTGGAGTTCCAGCATTTCATACATCGCAGGTTCTCTGTGGGTGTGACTGCAGATGCTACCATGATGGGATATCTTGGTTATAAGAACACGTACCGTATCTCCAACTTGCAAACCATGAAATCCCGGGAGAACACGTTGCAGATAACAGTACAGCAGCATCGTAAGCGTTTACATCTACAGCTACATCATTCTCCGCAATACACCTAATGGTATGTAGAGTAGGGTACTTTTTGTACCACTAACTGAACCCTACAATCTTGTTCCACTCGTGAACAGCGCGTGGGAAGAATGATTGTCGGTAAGCCTCTGTATTGGCTCTAATTTCTCCAATTTTCTCCTCGTGGCCATTGCGCGAGAAGTATGTAGGGGGAAGTAATATGTCGTCGGGCTCTTCCCGGAAAGTGCTATCTCGAAATTTCAATAGTAAGCCTCTCCGTGGTGCACAACGCCTCTCTTGTAATGGCTGCCAGTGGAGTTCGCTCTTCGTTGGATCTCCCCTATCACTTTTAGCAGTCCCTAACTTGTAAGGTGTGGAGGTCGCACGAGACAAGTCGGCAGTGACACAGAAACGCATTCCCAACGTCAGTGCTGGCCGACTTCATCCCGTTGATCCGGATGGCTGGCTGCCTCACCTGCCGACCTGAACACTCGGAGAGTTCTCGCAGCTATCTCTTTATTATACGGCATGGCACCGCAGTCTTCACGCACTATAGACACAGCGAAATGTCTTCATTATCAAGACCATGTGATAACAGGCACTTCCTTCAAACTTTTGTTAGATGAGCCAAACTAGGAAGCAAAACCCCAACGTTCCGTGCATTTGTATGCCTATCGGAAAAACGGGCATACTGTAGCTATCCTACAAAATGGGGTGAACATTTAAATATTACACAGTTCCTCCAGCCTAGTACACTCCTGGAAATGGAAAAAAGAACACATTGACACCGGTGTGTCAGACCCACCATACTTGCTCCGGACACTGCGAGACGGCTGTACAAGCAATGATCACACGCACGGCACAGCGGACACACCAGGAACCGCGGTGTTGGCCGTCGAATGGCGCTAGCTGCGCAGCATTTGTGCACCGCCGCCGTCAGTGTCAGCCAGTTTGCCGTGGCATACGGAGCTCCATCGCAGTCTTTAACACTGGTAGCATGCCGCGACAGCGCGGACGTGAACCGTATGTGCAGTTGACGGACTTTGAACGAGGACGTATAGTGGGCATGCGGGAGGCCGGGTGGACGTACCGCCGAATTGCTCAACACGTGGGGCGTGAGGTCTCCACAGTACATCGATGTTGTCGCCAGTGGTCGGCGGAAGGTGCACGTGGCCGTCGACCTGGGACCGGACCGCAGCGACGCACGGATGCACGCCAAGACCGTAGGATCCTACGCAGTGCCGTAGGGGACCGCACCGCCACTTCCCAGCAAATTAGGGACACTGTTGCTCCTGGGGTATCGGCGAGGACCATTCGCAACCGTCTCCATGAAGCTGGGCTACGGTCCCGCACACCGTTAGGCCGTCTTCCGCTCACGCCCCAACATCGTGCAGCCCGCCTCCAGTGGTGTCGCGACAGGCGTGAATGGAGGGACGAATGGAGACGTGTCGTCTTCAGCGATGAGAGTCGCTTCTGCCTTGGTGCCAATGATGGACGTATGCGTGTTTGGTGCCGTGCAGGTGAGCGCCACAATCAGGACTGCATATGACCGAGGCACACAGGGCCAACACCCGGCATCATGGTGTGGGGAGCGATCTCCTACACTGGCCGTACACCACTGGTGATCGTCGAGGGGACACTGAATAGTGCACGGTACATCCAAACCGTCATCGAACCCATCGTTATACCATTCCTAGACCGGAAAGGGAACTTGCTGTTCCAACAGGACAATGCACGTCCGCATGTATCCCGTGCCACCCAACGTGCTCTAGAAGGTGTAAGTCAACTACCCTGGCCAGCAAGATCTCCGGATCTGTCCCCCATTGAGCATGTTTGGGACTGGATGAAGCGTCGTCTCACGCGGTCTGCACGTCCAGCACGAACGCTGGTCCAACTGAGGCGCCAGGTGGAAATGGCATGGCAAGTCGTTCCACAGGACTACATCCAGCATCTCTACGATCGTCTCCATGGGAGAATAGCAGCCTGCATTGCTGCGAAAGGAGGATATACACTGTACTAGTGCCGACATTGTGCATGCTCTGTTGCCTGTGTCTATGTGCCTGTGGTTCTGTCAGTGTGATCATGTGATGTATCTGAGCGCAAGAATGTGTCAATAAAGTTTCCCCTTCCTGGGACAATGAATTCACGGTGTTCTTATTTCAATTTCCAGGAGTGTATAATGAATTCTACTCTGCTTTTGTAAATGATGAAAGTCTATGTGAATGCAGCTTGCCGCTAACTTGGTGTAATGCTTTTTCTGTACAGAAGTGTATCTGTCGCCTTTATCGCTCTTTCCCTCTCACACATAAATCGGTACAATAAAGTCAGGGCTTCGTGTTTTCTAGTTAGGCTGATCCGTGAAAAGACAGAGAAACAATTATGCTAATGGAGGATTCTCTCTCTCTCTCTCTCTCTCTCTCTCTGTCCTTTATCTGTGTACAGTTTAAATATATTATTTACGTGAAATCAGCCTAGTAGAATCTCTGGTGGAGCCCTTCGTCTTAATATTCAGCGGCTGGCTTGCTAGAAAAGATCTTTACATTTGTTATTATTATTAAGCGCTGCATTCAGTTGGGAAAATCGATCGTTTGAACAATTCGTTCAGTTTACGACAGATCTAGAATTTCAGATGTGGACGAAGCCTTTTTGGACGATTTCAAAAAAAACTCAGAGATTGCAGGCTCTCTTCGTCACAGCTGAAACTTCCCAATTAATTATAGGGCCCAGACAATCATCAATGGTTCAGACAGAGAACTCATTCGTCATTCACTCTAGAATAAAATGGTCACAAACCTTATTTCTGAGGAAAATTGTATATTGAATCCATTTCCGTACATGTTCCGTTTTCTGTTGGTTCCAAGTCTCATGTAATTTTCATTTACAGGGTTTTCTTTCTCTTTATCTATCACGCTAGCGGCACAAACTTTCCTAGCTCGCTTTAGCGCGAAGAAGAGTAAATAAATCTCCTTTAGCAATCCGACAATCTTCCAACCGATACTTCCGAAGCTGTTCCTCTCTCTCTCTATAATAACCATGGAGCATACATTTCTGTATCTCTGTTGTTCCAAAGAATAAACGTACTAGAAAAATACCTTGGCGTCGACGAGCTGTCGGCGCATATATTACTAGAAAATCTGCTCAGATACTTTTCAAACGTAAATACATGTGGATGATTTGGTTGACCATTATTAATTATTGCGTGGTAGAGGGTAATTTTCCGTGGGGAGATTACAACGCCCCTCGCAGCGAGCGAAGTTTGTGAGCTCAATTTTGATTCACCGAACACACTTCGCGAGCTATCTATTAGCGTGGATAACCCGGAAGTGATGATTGTCAGTCCTCCGACTGAAAAAGAATATTATATTTGAGACAGACGAAGAAAAGAAATGTTGAAGACAGAAGAAATGAAGAGACCGGTACCGCGGCTGTATTGCTTTTACGTGCATCTAGGTGTGATATTTGCTGTGCACAACCAAGTAAGATGATCTTTCATGAACTGATGTCAGGGTCTACCCATTCGGGAACTTTCTTAAGCAGGGAAACCTTGGAAAACCTCTTAAGCCTAGACCCCCAGCCTACGGTACATAGAAGATAGGAAAGCCTATAGAAGAAAAAAAATATAATTTTGAAATAGATCTCTAAAGGAAGGACAGGGATCAATTTGTATCACGATTTGGAGAAGAGTGGTTTGTGCCTCTAGCAAAAAAAACGTTTTACAATAAATAACGTGACTTCTCGTTTTACAATCTTGCTCCTGGTACAATATCTTGCGGTGCTTAACTCCCCCGGGTCTTGTATGTCCCCGACGTCCACATTTGTAGTCGGTCTTCTACGCGGCCCCCTCTGTAGTTGATCTTCTACGCGGCCCACAATGGGAAGAGTAGAAGGAACAGGGATACTCGAATTCACATGCAACATTCATTCCAAAAGAATTAGCAATGACCAAAAGGAAAACTCTTCCTGTAAGAGAACTGATTAGGTTGCACCGTCCAAGATTCTCCTTTTAGAAAGCAAAATCCTTATGGCTTAATGGATCCTTTTTGTTACGACGTACTTCAAGGAATTCAACCATTAACTATTGATGTTGCCAAAAGCATCATCCGATTTACTCCCTTTTGAATACTCCTTTTGACTTTGCCTCCCCACTTGTGCTTATAAGTCCAAAAGTTCTAACACATTTTCTATCACTGATTTGTTCTTCGTAATTTAAAGGATTCATGTAACTTACTATAGATTTTGGATTCAAATCATCGAATAATGGAAAGTGTAGTTCATTTTATACCAAGACATCATCCATATTTCCTTGATAAGTCATATAATTTAGCTATACTCAAAACTTTTTATTCTAAATACATATATTTCTTCGCTTGAGTGCTGAAATGTAAAAGTTATTAGCATTGAGGAATGCGGATTCGCTTCTTTCAATTACTCTCTCATTCATACGGTGTTCATCCATGCTCATATATGGAAATGGATTTTTCACACAAAATTCCCAAACGAACACGAACCATTAAATTACTACTGAATCTATGAATATTACTTTCTTTAATCATTCATTAATAAATTAAAAACTCTTAACTTCTAATTATAACACCTATTCCTTTTAGAGTTCAACATGAATCATTTTATCCTCGCGTTTGGTGCGAGTCACTTACAAAGCATATCTGTATCGTCTATATCGATTTTAATTCTCGCGCCGACGTCAACTGTTTTGCGCGGGAAATTATCTTTGCGGCGTTAACCGTCACTCACGATTCACTACCACAACACATCCCTTCACACGTTTACACATGTAAGCGTTCACATGAGATTATATATGAATATTCACTCGGAACCTCTTTTGATTATTCCGCGTCATTTGCGGGAAACATTTCATTCTTCTTGAAGGTCAGTTAGATCCTTAATCATTCTTGATGACATTAGCAATGCTAAAGTTCTATGTTCACCCAAACCACAGGTGAAGCCTATCTCCACTATCTTCTTTACAACACTCGATAATAATAGTTAGTCACTATTTCTATATTCTATGTCACTGATTAACTATTTCAATTTAAAGGTTTCTATCACTACACACACAGTTTATTGTTATGTTTTTTACGAGCGTTCATTTTGCTTTTGGCACGACCAACAATGGGGAGCAGTATGGGCTTGTAGAGGGTTCGATCAAACCCCATTTCAACATGCGATCTATTTCTTTTTGAACTTGAGCCTTTAACCTCCAGGGAACAGGATAGAAAGTTCTACAATACGTTTCGTGTGGCTTAACGTAGAGATGGCATATGTATCCCTTAATAACTCCTGGCCTTTCGTCAAACACGTTTTCATACACTAATAATAATTCTTTGAGCTGCTTCTTCTGCTCTTCAATAATGCAGTCGGATTCATTTAACTTCTCATACACTAATTGACCGAATTCTCCTTTGACTTGGAACTCATTATTTACGTGCTGTTTAGAATTTTGTGCAGTCCTGATTACTTGCACACTGATCCCACTATTATATTTTCTGGTAAGGCTTTTCTTTTTCAACAAGTCCAACTCAATTTCTTATTTATTTACATTTAACCAAATTTTTCCTGTTTTAAAATCTATTCTGCATCCGTATTGACGTAGGCTGTCGACTCCGATAATGCAGTCTACCACCAAATTTTTCACAACAAGGAATGTGCTTAATATTGCTACATTTCCGACTTCTACACTAAGTAGTGACTGCACTTTTACATTAGCCGATCTAGCCCCAACGGCGCCTATTATTCTGCAATTTTGAACTGGAAAAATTGGTACTCGTCTTATATTTCTGATCTTGTTGAATAGAGCCTCCGAAATAACATTCGTGGTTGCAGCTGTGTCCAAAACCGCCACTATAGGTACAGTCTCCAAAATGACTTGCACTTCGGCTACTGCCACCTGTTCCATATCCTCATCTTGGAGTTCTAAGTCCTCGGTCAATTCATCTGCCAGTAATCGTCCATCATTATACGTTAGCATGGGTACACATAGCCTGTTGCCCCTCAACCAATTGTTGACCGCTCCTCCGGGGCACGAGTGGGTCCTTACAAGTTTGTTGGATTTTGATTCGCCTGGTGGTTGACATCGTGCGTCACTTCGGTAATTACCGGTTGATTCGTAGATGTCCGTCCCCACTGATGTTGGTTATTTGAATCTATTGCCCCCGGTTGATTCCACTTTCTATTACTGTTATTGTTCCAGGCTTGCGGTCTGAAATTCCTTTCGTTCCCCCATACGGGATTGTATCGTTTCCCATTCCTGTTGTTCCTTGGATAGCCCCTCGCAAGACTATTGCCGGTATTATTATTGAGATTTTGAGGGGTTTCTCCACTATTTATCGATCTCTGTGCGTTCCCTTGCCTACCATTTGGCGGAGGTTCTATCTCCCTATATTGGAATCTGTTGTTACGGGCTTTCTGGTTGCTCTCTTCTATAATGTCTATATGATCTAACGTCTTGAGGAACGACTCCAAGTCTTTATCGTTCCCGTAAATTAATTGATTCCGGATGTTAGTTGGTAATCTTGCCTTAAGTATGTTTATTATGTCTGGCAAAGGAATAGGTCTGTCCCAATATCTAGTTTTGTTTATATATTTTTCAAAATACTTCCTAAGGCTTCCTTTTGAAAAAGAGAAAGGCTCTGGGTAGAGCACCTCCTGCCTTAGGCGTTCCTGTACCCCTTCTGACCAGAATTTTGCTAAAAACGCTTTCTCAAAATCGTCATATGTCGAGCAAACAGAAGTCATGTCCGAGGCCCAGATCGCCCCCGAACCTTGTATATACCCAGTCACGAAACTGATTTTCTGCCACTCCGACCAATTTCTGGGTAGCACTCCTCTAAAACTTCGGATAAAAACAATCGGATGGACCCCCCTTTTGTCAGTGTTAAAAATCTGGAATTGCCGATGCTTTATCATTTTTTCTTCGGCATGGCAAAGGCTTTCGTAATCTCCGTCAGATAAAACTTCACGCGAACAACTAGCTCGTGGCAATTTAATATTCGAGTTACTCACACAAGTCGGTATCGTGTGCGAATGTGCAGTAACTGGCTCTACAGACGCTGCCAACTTCTGCTGCTGGCCGGTATTCATTTGTTCTGAGCCTTGTTGTGAAACGCGTATCGACTCTTCTATCGTTTGTTTCCAATGCTCGAAATCAGCACCTAACTGCTGTCGCACTTCCTCAAGTCCTTTCGCAAACAAATTCTCTTCCTGTTTGCCGCATAGACTCTGGAATGCTGCTTTAACATTTTGCTCAACGTTTTCACACATTAGTCTTTTGTTTTCTAATGTGATTTCGGATAATTTACCCGTTAATACATTAATCTGGTGGTCTATAACGTCTTGACGTTCGGTCAGATGTTCAACACTTTCCTTTAGGTTCGTCTGCGTACGTGCCAATTCAGGAAGTTGCGCAATTGCACATGACATGGCATCTTGCTTTTGTACTAATTGCGGAAGCATTTCCACCTGTTCCCGTACGGTATCTATCTTAATAGCCACATACTCCTTCATTTCTACACGTACGCGTTGAGTAGATTCCTCACATTGAGCTTTAACCAATTCTATTTGTGCAGTTAATTTTCGTTCCGTCTCTTCGGCCTGATCTTTAAGTTCCTTTGTCTTCGCCTCTATCCGCTGCTCTAATTCGGAAAAACTGTCATGTAACTGCTGCTTAATCTCAGCTTTCAGATTTTCCTGCCCCTCAGTAACTGAGGCTAACTTCGCATTGATGTCGGTTTTCATATTACTCATGCTCTCGGTTATCATCTGCATCTGTCTCATGATAATTACTAATGGATCTAATCCATGTTGCATACTTGCTGTTACATCTCCAGCCGTGTCTACCGGGCGTTCTATTGCACTATCTGTAGCGATCGGTTCTACAACACTTCTTACTACATCACTATTATCCGTGCTCACAGCTGAAGGCTGTTGCGTGTTGCTCTGCTCTGCTTGACTCATCTTAAACATTGCCCTAGTTAAAACCATATAAATGTTCTACAATCAATATATATATATATATATATATATATATATATATCCCTTCACACAAGAATACTTCTGTGGCTACTTTCTTATAGTACTTATACAGGTAAATGCAACTAGGGCAGGTCAATCAAACTACGTCTGGCATGAACACAATTAGTAAATGTTCAAATCTACGCCTACTTCCTCAATACTAGCAAGCTTTAATAAAAAATTATAGATGTGGCCTATTTTCTGTTTTTTTTTTTTTTTTTTTTTTTTTAATGGACTTGTAGTCCGGGGTGATATGTTACAATACAGCATCACCGGTCTATTCCGGTCTAACTGTGTTGGTGAGGCAGTAAATTTCCACAGGGCAGTGACTGCGTCACTGCAATTCACTTTGGAGGTGTGGCGGTGGGACTTGTAGTCCCGTACCACCCTCTGACACGGTGATGGTGCTACATGTGTCAGGCAGAAGAATTTTGCCTACGCCCACCGTGCTGCTTTTGTTTGTAGATCCACTTAATTTGCCTGCGAGTATTCCTTCTCTTTTCCAAGTTAAGTTGTCTCGTCGTAGTTCACATGAAACAGAGAACAAAATTATTTTAACAACGTCCAAAAACGTGTCCTGTCACGGATTGGCCATTATAATGAATTCTACTCTGCTTTTGTAAATGATGAAAGTCTATGTGAATGCAGCTTGCCGCTAACTTGGTGTAATGTTTTGCCTGTACAGAAGTGTATCTGTCGCCTTTATCGCTCTTTCCCTCTCACACATAAATCGGTACAATAAAGTCAGGGCTTCGTGTTTTCTAGTTAGGCTGATCCGTGAAAAGACAGAGAAACAATTATGCTAATGGAGGATTCTCTCTCTCTCTCTCTCTCTCTCTCTCTGTCCTTTATCTGTGTACAGTTTAAATATATTATTTACGTGAAATCAGCCTAGTAGAATCTCTGGTGGAGCCCTTCGTCTTAATATTCAGCGGCTGGCTTGCCAGAAAAGATCTTTACATTTGTTATTATTATTAAGCGCTGCATTCAGTTGGGAAAATCGATCGTTTGAACAATTCGTTCAGTTTCCGACAGATCTAAAATTTCAGATGTGGACGAAGCCTTTTTGGACGATTTCAAAAAAACTCAGAGATTGCAGGCTCTCTTCGTCACAGCTGAAACTTCCCAATTTATTACAGGGCCCAGACAATCATCAATGGTTCAGACAGAGAACTCATTCGTCATTCACTCTAGAATAAAATGGTCACAAACCTTATTTCTGAGGAAAATTGTATATTGAATCCATTTCCGTACATGTTCCGTTTTCTGTTGGTTCCAAGTCTCATGTAATTTTCTTTTACAGGGTTTTCTTTCTCTTTATCTATCACGCTAGCGGCACAAAATTTCCTAGCTCGCTTTAGCGCGAAGAAGAGTAAATAAATCTTTAGCAATCCGACAATCTTCCAACCGATACTTCCGAAGCTGTTCCTCTCTCTCTCTATAATAACCATGGAGCATACATTTCTGTACCTCTGTTGTTCCAAAGAATAAACGTACTAGAAAAATACCTTGGCGTCGACGAGCTGTCGGCGCATATATTACTAGAAAATCTGCTCAGATACTTTTCAAACGTAATTACATGTGGATGATTTGGTTGACCATTATTAATTATTGCGTGGTAGAGGGTAATTTTCCGTGGGGAGATTACACTAGGACAATTGCGAAAACTGGTTGGTTCTTTTGCATTAGGTGCAGTCTATGGTGAGTCTTAAGTGGCTTATAAAAGCACCATTTCTTCATAGCCGGTTTCTGAGAAAATCCCGAAACACTATGGTTTTTTGATACGAAGATTACTAGTTGCGGTGGTGGCCACTGCTATGATTTCTGTTCATCACATATCGTCGAAATTTTTACCATACGTGCTCTTATGATGTTCTCTGGGAACTTCAAAACGTTTTTCGATTTTATTATCCGTTACCGAGATCCAGAGATTAAACGTCACCATACTCATTCAGAAAACAAGTTTGTAGCTGATTTTGCACCATAGGTCACAATTTTTTTTAAAATAACTAACCACAGCAAACGGCTAAAATTTCAACTTCGTATTCTTTAGACATTCATCTATAAATACCACTTTCCCTATCCAAAATCAGTACTTGTTATCAAGCTTTAACTGAGGTAGTAAACATATAGCAAGGATCATCGTACGGGGTTCTCAAGCCACCATACTGTGTTTTTAGTCAGCATTTTTGACCAATAAAAACTTACGACCTTCTGTCCTTATGTAATGGGCATTTCACGCTAAAATCAATATGCCTAGCGGTCCTTCAGCGACAGCAAATGGGCAAAAAAGGGTTTTAACGTACATGGAAGAAACTTTAAATAACTGCCAAAAATGATCTAAAACTGGAAAGACTGCAAATTCAGCAGAATACTTCTTGCAACATTTTATTTTTTTAAGATAAAAATCATAAACCAGGCGTTTTGGATGAACTGCGACCAACGATGAAAGTATTCATAAAAATAGAAGACAAACGATTTTGCGTTAATCTTTTACTATGAATGTTATTTGTTGTTTATATCTGTAAAAGTACATAGATGTGCCGAAGTATGTAAACAAACTGTCGAAACTTTACTAACCGACAAAATTCGTCTTATATGTGCAGTACACCCTACTGTAATAAGTAAAAGAGGAGCACCAGAGGAAAAATACTACTGTCGAGAAGAAGAAGGCGAATATGCTACTCTTTAAAAGACTGGGATAGAAAAGTGAAGAAACAGCTGCCTCGATGCTCTTTCCACTTTCTTCACCACGAAGTGTTGCAATTCAACATATCCGTGCTTTTCCGTGCTGAAAGAGAGTAGCAGAGAGACGGTGAAGTAGGAAGACAGAGGAGACAGTGACAGTGGGAGAGAAAGAGAGAGGAAACACTGACACTGGGTGAGAGAAAGTGCAGCGTATGACAAAGGGAGATGGATGATGACAGCAGTGGGAACCAAAGAGCGAGGATATATTGATGGTCAGTGAGAGACTGCTAATAAAAGAGAAAGAGTGATGGGTGGAGACAGAATCGCTGGGAGGAAAAGAGAGAGGAGGAAGTGGAAATGAAAAATAGAGATGAATGGAGGCCATAAATAGGCTTTGGGGGCCTGTAACACGTAAGTATAAGAGAGGGCGAATTTTGGGCCAAAACTTTAAACACATGTGTATAGGGGAAAGAGTAAGTTGGACACATCCTCCCAGAACTATTAAGCTGCAGGGGTGTGGTGGAGACAGTGGCAGTGGGAAATAAATGCAAAAGGAGACAGTGTAAGTGAAAGAGGAGATAATGGCAGAGGTGAATACTACAAATCAACATGAGAAAAAGGAAATAGTGGGAGAGAGACACATGCACAGACACTGGGAGTGAAAGGTGGATGGTAAGTATGAAGGTTAACTACAAAGAGAGATCAGGTACAAGCATTTAGAATGTTCTGTGCTAAAAGAGCGTGAATACACTATGTGATCAAACGTATCTGGGCACCTTGCTGAAAATGACTTACAAGTTTGTGCCACCCTCCATCAGTAATGCCGGAATTCAATATGGTGTTAGCCCACCCTTAGTCTTGATGACAGCTTCCACTCTTGCAGGAATACGCTCAATCAGGTGCTGGATGGTTTCTTGGGGAATGGAAGCCCATTCTTCACGGAGTACTACACTGTGGAGAGTTATCGATGTCGGTCGGTGAGGCCTCGCACGACGTCGGCGTTCCAAAACATCCCAGAGTTGTTCTATATAATTCAGGTCAGGACTCTTTAGTTCATGATAGGGATGGTATTGTCGTGTAACCACTCCGCCGCAGGTCGTGCATTATAAACAGGTGCTTGATCGTGTTGAAAGATGCAATTGCTTTCCCCGAATTGCTCTTCGACAAAGGGAAGCAAGAAACTGCTTAAAACTCCATGTAAATCTGTGCTGTGATAGTGCCACGCAAAACAACAAGGGGTGCAAGCCTCCTCCACGAAAAACATGACCACACTATAACACTACCGCCTCCAAATTTTGCTATTGGCATACACACGCTGGCAGATGACGTTCACCGGGCATTCGCCATACCCACACCCTGCATCGGATCGCCACATTGCGTACTGTGATTCGTTACTCCACACTACATTTTTCCACTGTTCAATCGTCCAGTGTTTACCCTCCTTACACCAAGCGAAGCGTCGTTTGGAATTTACCGGCGTGATGTGTAGCTTATGAGCAGACACTGGACCACGAAATCCAAGTTTTCTCACTTCCCACCTAACTGTCATAGAACTTTCAGTGGATCCTGATGCAGTTTGCAATTCCTGTGTGTTGGTCTGCCTTTTTCACATTACGACCATATTCAACTGTCGGCGGTCTCTTTCAGTCAACAGACGGAGTCGGCCTGTACACTTCTGCACTGTGCATGTCCCTTCACGTTTCTACTTCACTATCACATCGGAACAGTGGACCTAGGGATTTTTAGGAGTGTGTAAATCTCGCGTACATAAGTCTGACCCAAGTGACCGCAATCACCTGACCACGTTGGAAGTCCGTGACTTCAGCGGAGCACCCCATTATGCGTGTGTAAATCTCGCGTACATAAGTCTGACCCAAGTGACCGCAATCACCTGACCACGTTGGAAGTCCGTGACTTCAGCGGAGCACCCCATTATGCTATCTCAAGATGTCTAATAACTACTGAGGTCGCTGATATAGAGTACCTGGCAGTAGCTGCCAGCACAATGTACCTAATATGAAAAACGTACGTTTTCGGTGGCGCCATGATACTGTTGATCGCATAGTGTATGTTTGAATGACAAAATTTTTAGTGAGGCAGGCAGAATGACGATTGAGGCAATAAGTTTCCACTTTTCTGTCAGATTCCTCGACAGACGTATATATTCGCTTATTTTGTGCTCCGGTAGCAGCATTTTTCCGCTACTTAGATATTTTGGTTAGAGGGTTACAGGACGCACTAGCTATTCCAGTCACTCCGTAATGAAAATGAAGTACAGCTACGGCTACTTGACAATGCTTCACCACTTCAGGTAAGATGCGGAGGAAGGAGAACAGAACTTGACAATCAGGTAATAACCCCAAAGAGGTTGTCGGGGGACTGGCACATATTTCCTTTGTTGCACATTTCCTACATTTTACCTTGTCAGTGCCGCTGTAGACGATACCGTTCATTACACTACTTTTTTACTCCTTTTAGGTTTTATGAGGTTTCCTCCTCGTGGTCTATCTTGCTTTCTTGGTTGATCCTATGTTTATGTCTATAACTTTTATACAAAGAATATTACGCTTTTTAAAAAAAATTGTCTTGATAGTAATACATTCCTCTACAATAGATTACTAGTTTCCATTGCTAGACAACTGTCGTCAGATCTGTAAAATTAACAACAAACAGAAAACTACCTTTGGGTTGCCATGCGTTTAACATATTTAAGACAATACATTTTTTAAGAATAATAAAAGATAAGTAGTGAAAACTTACCACTCATGCCAGAGATTCTGCGTCTACATATAGTGTACCCTACAACACAGAAGTCTATAAGTGTGTCTGGGCACTATGTAATAAATAGAAACTACTTATCAGGTAGCTTGAGCAAAAGTTTTTACGAGGTACCTTAGATTAACAGTCGTTAGAGCTCTCGTAGTGTTTCAGTTTAATAGAGCTTTTCGTTTTTGCACAGGTTTTGCGTCGGCCGGTGAATTACCTGCTGACAAGAGACAGTATTTGCGCGGAGTTATTTAGGTTTGCGTGTGCTATTCCCTGCCGCTCATTGTTGTCGATAGAGAAGAATTTATAATACGAGACGCATAAAATGAATTCGCCATTATCACAATATTCTCATCTGGAGTCTGATAGTACTTTACATCTGGCGCTGAATATCTGTATATTTCAATTATCGGGGTTGTTGACTTAGTATTTCTCGCTAACGCTCACTATAAAAACATTAATACTCCAGATACCGTAAAATGTGTGCTCAGTAACGAATAACTATAAATTGAAAGTAATTATTTGCGTGAGGGTACCTTATTGCATTTAATTTCGATAATCCACTTGAAAACAATCCATACTTAATGAGATATTAAAGTGTATAGGCTTAAATTCAATAGTTGTTTTTATAATGAAATGCGTTTTTCAGACTGTCTGGTGGGATTAATTTTCAAAATAACTTGCTTTCATAGTTTCTGTTGTAGCACTCTCCTGCACTTTCGAGGATAAGTCTCATTATAGATGATTAAATATAAACGCTACATCAGCATAAAGCTAAGATTATGGAAAGCACTACCACCAGCTAGTCCAAGAATCGATGATCGTACTAGAAATGGAAATATTGATTGATTTATGTTTGGTGCAATATACAACAAAACAAAAGTAATGGAATATATATAATTAATGAGTCAAGCTTTCAATACGCTGTTGGTGGTACAAACAAATTTGAAAGTGTGATTATGAACCAATGGAGACAAATGCCTTTCAGAAAAGTACAACACTAAACCAATTTAACACATAAATGATTTTTAAAAGCATTATAACTTGAAGAACGAAACATAATAAAAACATAACATGCCTATTAAGAGGTGTACCTGATGTGAGTACGTTGTTGACGTATCCTCGTTTCAACGTTCATGTTACTATTGCTTTTTCGGACCCCAAGAGGGAAACTGTTGGCTATGAACGTCTGTATTTTCAAGTTACTGGTCGTAATAACATAACTGGTTAATACGATTGTATGCAAACTCACTCATTGTATCTTAAAAGTTGTAAGAGTTATTCGTTTGCACCGTCTCTGTATGTACGAGCCAAGTTATCTTGCTCGTGCACTACCTCCCCGCAATTTCTTCTACGTTTTATTGTCTCTCACTTTAACATCGGGGATGCGATCGGAAGCACTGAAACTGAAGAGAAGCAGCTGATACATGTGAGGTATACCCGCTAATTCCGATGCATAGAGTTCAACGAATTTCAGTATCACTGTAAAATATATACTTCTGCTTATGTTCATTAGATGGAAGCTGTGGTCTCTCCATACCGCTGTGGCACACTTAATGAGTCACATATGACCAAGATATCGTTTAATGCTATCGGCATGGGGAACTAGAGAGATTACTGAATGTGTGCCGTACATCCGTGGAAGAACTGGTTACAAGACATTCATTTAATTTGTAGCAAATTTAAAGATCTACTGCCTGACATTTTATAAAACAAGTGGGACATTGCACAATTTTACATGCAACAGCACACTGCTCCACATTAGTAGTCATTGCTTTTAAGAATAAACAAGGGTAAGTACAATTAATTAGAAAGAAAATTAAAATAGTTGCAGGAAATGAAATGTTTAAATAGTAAATTTTAGTAACTTATGGAAAATAATAAAATGATAGGAGAGGGACGCTCTGCAAATTTTGCTTTCACTGTCAAAACGAAATATAACACATAACTTATGGCTCGTGTTGTTGCTACACCAGGAGGGAGGGCCTCGACTGGAACATCTAGCCCATCCCACATGAAGTAGCATAAAGAACTGTCTTGGTGCATTAATGAAAGAAATACACTATTAGTGACTCTGTGCGTTATTTGTTTCTACTATCTATGAGCTAGGACTACTTACTACTTCTTTTAGGGGCTTATGTAGGCATAACCATTGCACTATCCGTGTTACTATATCCAAACGTAGTACTATATGTTGTATGTGTGCTGTTATGCTGTATGTTGGTGTGCATGATGCAGCTTTCCTTAGATGTAAAGATTGTCTCGTTGCGTTTATTAGTCATCTTCCTTTACATTCGTACATACTGAGGACCTTTCTTGTGATGGGAGAATAAGGTAACAATAATCAATGCCAACAGCACAATAACGAATAAAATAACGTGGCCTACTTGTTCACAACAGTTTCGGGGAAAATAAAATTTCATGTGTCATCCAACAGGAATTTTTTCAGTGACTCTACGGTGTTAGGTTACGAAATAAAACCAGGCTTATATGCAGGCGCGAGACCAAGGGAAAGGGGAGGGGATTTTCTGGAAATCGTGCTCCTCCATAAAGAGAATTTTTTTTAAAAATTAATGTATTAGAAATAACAGACAGTCAGTTGCAAATCTCAGGTTTGTTAAACCTTGACCATGGTTTCGACGGTTTTAAAACCGTCACCCATCCACTTAGTCAACATTTAAAATACATTATATAAAAGTAGTAGTCGTCTACTGCAGGAGCTGGTCTTAAAACTTTGAAAAATGTGACATATTTAATGCTGGATACAAAAACATATAGTACGTCCCATGAAAGATTTGTATAAAAATGACAGTTGAATGTAAACGTGGCATCGGATTCTATGGAGCGTAAATATGTCACGTTCAGAGCTAGTGAGAAACACTGACTCGTATCACTAGATCTGAAACTGAGATATTCTCTCTCCAAATTATTTTATTTTTAAATGTCAGTTTTATACAAATCTTTCAAGTTTCGTACTATGTGTTGTATCCAGGGCCAAGTAAGTGATATTTTAAAAGTTTTAAGACAAAACCCTAGAGTTGAAAGCTATACTTTCATGTAATGTATTTTCAATGGTGGTTAATTCGATGATAGGTACTAGAATGACATGTACTAGGGATAGTCGACGACTCTCACAATGGATATAGAAAATGTGATTCTACGTACAATGTCTTCTGAAAAAGACGGTTTTAAAACTGTCGAAACCGTGGTCAGGGTTTAATAAAAATGTACTTTGCAACTGATTGGCTTTTATTTCTAATCCACTGAAGTTCTTCCATGCACAGTTGCTGAAATGCAGCCATGACCATAGTCATTAAAAAATTATTGACAGCATTTACATTTTTGCAGCAATGACTTTGCAAGCTTCTGGATAAATTTTCAGAAAAAAGTAGCATGAAAAGGTCTGGAAATGACAATGAATTCTAGAAAGTTACAAGCTGTGTCTAACACAGGATACTGTTCGTTTGCCTCTCTGGGACCGTACCCATATAGATGAGCCAGCATCTATATTGCCTGAAGGCAACATCTGAGCCAGGAACAGGTTCCCATTCTTAAGCTTGCCAAAGCTGCTACCAACAGTAGAAACTCGGACGTGGTTCGTGAGGCCACGGACAGAACCGGGAATCCGCATTAAGAAGAGTAAAGCAAGGGAGAAAATGAAAGACCCATAATCAGCAAATAAATGACATCAACTGACATTCCCGCACCGAAGTGAAAACGACGGAAAAGAAACATCATTCCAAACATTTACACGCTGTATAGCGATAACCTGCAGAGCCGCTGAAATGACAGGGAGAGCACGGCCTGGAAGCTATAAGATGCTGGATCCAAGAATCAAATCATCTTTAATAATATTTATTCGCCTCAGCAGCAGTTTAACAAAATGAGCAATCTAAAGCAATTGTTATAGCGCCGTAGAAAATAGTATAGGCACGCGTATTCAAATACGGAGATGCCTAGACAGGCAGAATACGACGCCGCTGTCGGCAACGCATATATAAGACAGAAAGCGTGTGGCGCAATTGTTCGACCGGATACTGATGCTACAATGGCAGGTTATCAAGAGGTAAGTGAGTGATGTGTTGGTAAATGTGCCAACACCTTGTAGATAAAGGAGGCCGAAAGGCACGCTATCTAACGCAGATGGGCGTGATTTCTGGAACAGGATAAGTAGTGAATTCTAATAAGAAAAGTATGCAGCTCCTCGAATACTTAACTTTTATTCCTTCATGTGAATACAGCATTCTTGATGAGACATTTCACACGATAACTATCAAACTATGTAAGGCTAATGGCGCCTTGCTAGGTCGTAGCCATGGACTTAGCTGAAGGCTACTCTAACAGTCTCTCGGCAAATGAGAGAAAGGCTTCGTAAGTGTAGTCGCTAGCAAAGTCGTCGTACAACTGGGGCGAGTGCTATTCCGTATCTCGAGACCTGCCTTGTGGTGGCGCTCGGTCTGCGATCACACAGTGGCGACACGCAGGTCCGACATGTACTAAATGGACCGCGGCCGATTTAAGCTACCACCTAGCAAGTGTGGTGTCTGGCGGTGACACCACAGTGAGTCTCATCGTGGTGTTATGGTCGGCGCATGACCGATGGGACACAGCATCTCAGAGGTAGCGATGAAGTGGAGATTTTCCCGTATGACCATTTCACGAGTGTACCGTGAATATCAGGAATCTGGTAAAACATCAAATCTCAGACATCGCTGCGGACGGAAAAAGTTTCTGCAAGAACGGGGCCAACGACGACTGAAGAGATCGTTCAGCATGACGTAAGTGCAACGCTTCCGCAAATTGCTGCAGATTTCAAGGGGGGGGGGGGGAGGGGGGGCATCAACAAGTGTCAGCGCGCGAACCATTGAACGAAAATCATGGATACGCGCTTTCGGAGCCGAAGGCCTACTCGTATACCCTTGATGACTGCACAGCACAAAGATTTACGCCTCCCCTGGGCCCGTCAACACCGACATTGGACTTTTGATGAATGGAAACATGTTGCCTCGTCGCGCGAGTCTCGTTTCAGATTGTATCGAGCGGATGGGCGTGTACTGGTATGGGGACAGCCTCATGCATCCATGGACCCTGGATGTTCAAATGGTTCAAATGGCTCTCAGCACTGTGGGACTCAACTGCCGTGGTCATCAGTCCCCTAGAATTTAGAACTACTTAAACCTAACTAACCTAAGGACATCACACACACCCATGCCCGAGACAGGATTCGAACCTGCGACCGTAGCAGCGGCGCGGCTCCGGACTGGAGCGCCTAGAACTGCACGGCCACCACGGCCGGCACACTGGATGTCAGCAGGGGACTGTCCAGGCTGGTGGAGGCTCTGTAATGGTGTGAGGTGGGTGCGCTTGCAGTGATATGGGACCCCTGATAGGGCTAAATACAATGCTGACAGGTGAGGGGTACGTAAGCATCCTGACTTATCACCTACATCCACTGTGCATTCCGACGGACTTGAGCAATTACAGCAGGACAATGCGGCGCCCCACACGACCGGAATTGCTGCAAATTGGTTCCAGGAACACTGTTTTGAGTTTAAACACTTCCGCTGGCCACCAAATTTTATTGAGCATATCTGGGATGCTTTGCAACGTGCTGTTCAGAAGAGATCTCCACGCTTTCGTCCTCTTACGGATTTACGGACAGCCACGCAGCACTCATAGTGCCAGCACTACTTCAGACATTAGTAGAGTCCATGTTACGACGTGTTGCGGCACTTCTGCGTGCTCGCCGGGCCCCTACACGATATCAATCAGCTGTACCAGTATCTTTGGCTCTTCAGTGTAAAATACAATAATAATTCCAACAATAAAAATCACATAACTTTTAAATAATATTTCAAAGTTTGTACATATAACTTCAAACACGATGAACAGTCAAAAAATCAATATTAACAATATTTAAACAGTGAAAACACAATAATATTCATCACAATGAAAGGATCTGAAACAAGTAGATTTCATCATGAAACATACGTCGACACAAGTTTTCCAACCTGAGCTTACACCAGACATCGTTCGGTTTCTTCATTCGGTTTAGATTATACGTTCTGAACACAGCTTAAAATTTAAAACTACATAACCACATGCGAACATTAACAGAAATGAACCGTGAATCGCACAGCAATAAATCTCGTACGGTCGTTTCATGTTTTAACTGCGACTCCGTAATAACTGTGTATGAAGTAGCCAGTAAGCGAGGTGCTTGGGGAGTAATCGAGTTAGTCCGGCAAGTAAACACCCCTCGCACGATAACAGTTCGATTAAATAAACCAGCGCTGCTCTCACTATGTAACGACGTACATATGGTTGTCCAAAAGTTTACAGTGCAACTATGAATGCTAGTAGGTGTCCAATTAGTTTCGTTTTACAATCAAACGACTATAGACAGGACTCAACGCAGGTATCAGTTCACAATAACGGACGCGCCGTCCTACAGGACGTTGGCCAAACAGAGGAGTCACTGGTACTTCTAGAATGTATAAATAGAATGCATTTAACAAATGCACAATAACCACTTCACAAAAGCGGGATGCCCTTCGATGTTTCATAGGATTGCTCAATGCGTTGCCTGCGCCCAAAAACATATTTAAAATAACCTTGAAGAGCACTAAAATGTAATTTAAACGCCGCAAATAACAATAAGTTACAAGAACAGTGCTTGTACCTAGCGTCAATAGGTATTAACTCTTGAATAATAAATAAACAAGAAGTCCTTGTAAACCTGACAAGCCTAATACAGCTAGGTTATAACTAGCAAGAAACAGTGACAGATGCGTAATGGAATAGAATTAAGCAAACTATGACGAGCTACAATACTCTCATATCAGAATCATAAGAACGGAGGAACTTACTGAGCAATTCAGACCACATTTTACCCTCAAATTTGTTCTCCCCGTACACACCGGTACTCAAACGAATAAATGGCCAATTTAAATCCAGGGCCAATAATCTTTAATTCTGACCCATGATAAAAGGAACAAACTAACAGGCAGAAGCAATTTAACATCAAACCAATAATAATCAACTTTTTTCGAGTCTGTTGGAGCCATTAAAAAACACTAAGTAAGGAAAGTTATCGTAAGCGCACAGCAACAGGAAATGTTATGAAACTTACTCACCTAGTTCAGTTCTTTTTGTTGAACAGGGACTGTTCCATTAGGTAACTGGTACACCAGTCATCTTTTGGTGGCGTCCCGCAATGCACGGTCACGCATTTCGCCTGCCGTCTGCACACTTGTGCAGGCACTGACGACGTCGTGCGATTGGCCACACGCTTCTCTGGAACCGCCCACTCAGTTTGTCTGCTCGCAATGGACTCCAGGCTCCTGATGCCAGTTAGAATCTTCATTCTGGACCGCCAGACAGCCCTGTACACCCGAAAAAGACTCGGAAGTGACCGCGCTCCCCTTATTGGGCGCCACGCTTGAAGCTGTCGCTGAGCAACAACCAAAGAGAGTAATTACGCGCAGTATCGAAGAGCCGGTATGGCTCAGTGGTACTTTCACACATAGTTGTTTAAAAGACAACAAATCCTTACAAAGGTTAAAGTCTTTTAAGTTTTAAGAGATGGACCCTTAAAAAGAAGTATATGTAAATAATTTTTACATTTTACAAGAAGGATTGAAATAGCTTAGGAAAGCACTGGTAAACCGAACTGATTATCCATATTTAGGCTAAGAGCAAAGTAAGGGTGTTTACTCAATGTACGACAGCAAACTTCTTCAGAAATCAAGTTAAATATTTAAAAGGAAGACTCAGTGAAAGAACAAAGAGTTCCCCCGAATCACAACAGTACATTAGTCACACGTAACGAAAGGTGCTTAGCGTTTTTCTTGCAACGCCAGTCATTGGCTGTATAGTAAATGCTGGCAGCTTAACATCCACTAACCAAAGCAGTAGTAATAAAGAAATGTGCCGACTCTGAAGACGCAAACCTGTGACTGCAAAGCTAGAAGGAAGCACTAATGGTAGGTACAATTTCCACAGGCATACATAACATTGCGAACTGGACCTCACTCCTCGATGAGCAACCCTACTTACTATGCAGAACAAGCAAACGTTGAGAGCTAAGCTGGAGTGCACATGCTATTAAATCAACTAACATAGGGCAAAGCTGCCTCTCACAGGACACCGGCGAACCAGTTGCTAGGTAATTAAATGCAGAGAGGTTTAATGAGTGCAGTTACCTATTCTAGTCCACGCACGTCTCAGCTGTATTCACAGTCGTAGGGCTAAGTGCATTCCCGATTATGGTGAATGTGCACTTCGATTTTATATTGTGCAAATAACGCGTTGTAGAAGATGTGAGAGCTTTTCCGCTTATAGTATTCAAATCTAATTCATGATACATGAACCTCTCATGTTTCCGGGCGAATGCTTTAAAATGTTGATTCTATATGAAATGCATTTTCTTGTGAGCTACGTTTAAGCATCCATCTCTGTAGCCGAGATCGTTAACGCACGCCCTTGCAGTGGTTCTAGATTCAGAAAAAAGCCAGCTGGAATCCTGGCAGTGCAAAATTCTCGCTTTCAATATTTGGCCAGCAAGTGGGGAAGAGGCGGTGGCGTAAAGTTCCAGAAAACAAGTCCTCTCGCCAATGTCTTGCAATAAAGTTCAATTCTATACGCAGTGTCTCATGTAATGCAGGCATGTGACACCGTCGATGGTGACTCGACCATCGGATGGAGATTCTGAGCTCGCGATCCCTTCGTGCAATTCGAGAGGAGCGACTGTGTGCACGCAATGTGTGTCACCCTCTCCATTCCCTTCATACATTACAACACAAGCCCGACACTGCACTGCACAGGCAGTCGTGATAGTCATCCACACAACTCAGATACGCACCTGACACTTCATAACAGTTCGACGAAATTAAATGGCAAAACATCTCCACTAGGACGTTGCCTACAACCGCATAACTAAAGTTCAGGCTTTTTTTTAGGTTTCCGTACCTCAAGCGGTAAGAAACAAAACAGTTATAGGATCACGTTGTTTTCTGCCTGTCTGTTTTTCTGTTTGTCTGTTCGACTGTTAAACCCTTTTTCCCGGGAAAAGATGGACGTGTCAAGTTGAAATTTGTTACACACTGAAGTCTGTGGTCCCTTGGCGGTTGAAATCATTAAAGCTTCTAAGTCAATGGAGACAAAAGATAAGGCCATTTATGTCACATATTTTGATACTAGCTAACTCACTCATCAAAGCCTATAGGGTACTTTCCGTGAGACTATAATCATGAAATCTGGCGAGATACGACATTTCACAGCACAACTAAAGGAAAAATATCCGAAAATTGTTAATTCGTACATAAAGGGTGATTTTTTTCCGCCGTGTATGAACTCTAGTTACTGATAGATGTGCGGATATGGAACAAAAACCGGCTGATGAACTTATGTCCTGAAATACATGGTTTCCATGCTAGAGATCATTTATTTCGTCATACTTTATTACAGAGAATGTGGTCTAATACGCACTGTACCATGTAGACACAGTTACAGTATGCGTGATTTCCTCCTAGAGTGTGATACATCATGCCTTAGCACCCACTCCGGCCATAGTAATGGTAATGTGTCCGATCCGCTTCTAATGCTGACTCGACTTGTAGTGCATGTGATACAGAGTTGTACACAATGTTCTGTATTCGAATCGAGAGGTTTCCGACGTGGTGTTTACTTGCGGAAAGTCAAATGGGCCGGCCACTGTGGCCGAGCACTTCTAGGCACTCCAGTCCCGAACAGCACTGACTGCTATGGTCGCAAGTTCGAATCCTGCCTCGGGCACGGATGTGGGTGATGTCCTTAGGTTAGTTAGGTTTAGGTAGTTCTAAGTCTAGGGGACTGATGACCTCAGATGTTAAGTCCCATAGTGCTCAGAGCCAAAGGCAAATGGTAACTGCGGCGGGCAGTGAGGTTGTATCAGGAGACCTATCCTCGCTGACAACAACCACAGCATTCGATGTTCGCAACATTGTTTCGTCGTTTGTCTGAGACAGGGTCGTTACAGGAAGCAGGAGTTCATGAAGGATCTACTGGAAATTTCGGACACCAGACCTGGAGGAAAATGTGATTGACACTGTGGAAGGCGACCGCCGAGTCAGTACCAGGCCATTGGCTTGCCAGTCTTGGGAAAGCCAGACGACAGTGTGGAACATTTTCCATCATAACTGTTACTACCCCTATCACCTATAGCGTCTGCAGGGCTTACTAACGACAGATTTTCACATAGGGAGCAGTTTTGTCACTGGTTTCTTCACCAGGCCATCACGATTCCTAGATTTATGTCATCCATCCTATTCACAGATGAGTCCATCTCTACGTGGAGTGGTATCTTGAACTTTCATAACAGTCATCCGTGGGATAGTATGCAGAACCCCCATGATATGATCACAGTGAATCATCAGCATCGGTGCAGCGATAAGTGCGGTTCGGTGTAATTGGCGACCATATTCTGGGACCAGTCTTCCTTCCTCGTCACCTAAAAGGCTGGAACTATCAGCGATTCTTCCCTGCAGGAAGAAGTGCCGTTGATGAATCGAAGGGTTATGTTGCTGCTACATGATAGAGCTCCAGCCCACTTCGCCATTAACGTCTTGATGCTTCTCAGCCATGTCTTCCCTGGTTGATGGATCAGACAAGGGGATCCAGTTGCATGGCCTACTCATTCACTGCGTCTCAACCCATGCGATTTCTGGTTATGGGGCCATCTCAGAAGCTGAGAGAGAACAAGTTTCTCTCTCACCTATTTTTCATATACCGAAAATTATTGAAAATTTTGTTACAACCTGATGCACCTTGAGCGAGACTCCAGAAAGTTAACAGCCTGAGCAGGGCGCTAAAAGCATGAGGTATTTCTATGGTTCTTGTAGAAATGGCATGTTGGGAGTTGGAAGCAATTGGCGGAGAGCACATCCCTCACTAAATCTTGCCAGAAAGGGCCACAGCCATACAGGACAGGCGGAGCAGCTCCTCATCGAGGCAGATCTCCAGTAGAACAATGCTGCAATACCTGCACTGGCGCCAGCCAAGGCTGGGGTGGGGAGTGACAGACTGAGGGGCCATGTCTACACAGTGGAGTTGTAGACAGGGCATTGTGTGCAGAGCCATGCAAAATAAAAATTCACAAGTTTTCGTGTTCGCTGATACTGCAAATAGGCCTGTGACACAGTTCCATCAGCCGCCTCGGTTGTGTAAGAAACTCCAGAGTCTGAGAAACATTTAGAGATAGAATCTTTATTACACTTCACAGCTAGGAATAACAACCTCCAAGGCACAGGCTATTTAGATAAAGATCTTTAAGACTATATCTGTTTGCTTGTTGGCATGAGAAGTAACACGACTTCGGAGAAAAGCATCTTCCCCTCCCCCGAAGACTCAAAAAAGTCAGTAATTGGCGGTTTCTTTTCTTTCCAGAGATGCAGGCTTCTTAACTCTTGCCCTGGTTTACCAGTCTTGACGTTTGGTACGATCAGCGAACGGGTGTGTCACACATTGAAATCTACCGTGATTTGAGGGTTCTGGTAGAGAGTAAATTGCGATCCGTCTGCCTGATCGCTAGTCCGATCGATCGATTCACAGGTGCCGCCTCACGTCTCACCTCCGCCGCACCCATCTCGTCAGCTGCAAGTTACTTCGCCGCACAAAGCAAACAGGGCAACATACTGCTGCTCCGGCATTTTCAGGTTGTACAGATCTCAACTGCCACTTGCTCTCAGCTGCATCTATGTAGTGATACCACAGTAGATTTAATCAATCAAAGTCTGCTCAACGTCAGGTCAATTCATATTGCGTTATCCACATTTTCATGCCAGAATACTTGACTCACTTCTGCCACCCAGAATCCTTGTCTATTGTACTCTTAAACCAACTGTTAGTTGTTTACAGTATTCAATCAACAAATTCTTTATCATAATTTATGTCTGTCTTTGTTTCGGGAAAATTAATGTTGTTAGTAAACTAAATTTCTCATACATTCTCAATCATTTTATAATAGCCCCACAGGGTTAACTTTCTAAGATCCGTGTCTAGAGAGCTCATTCGAGATGTGGATATCCTGGAGCAGCGTATTCATGCAGCCTTCGACATTGTTTGGATGGAGCATGGCCGATGTGAATATGTGGGACAGAACATGGTGCAGCGCGTACACGCATGCTTTGAGGCCCATGAAAGCCATTTTCAGCACATACTGTAACTGTGGCTTCAAGGTACAGCGCGTATTAGACCACAGTCTCTCTAACAATATATGACTGAATAAATGGTCTCTGACATGGAAGCCATGCATTTCCGGACATGAGTTCATTAGACCGTTTCGTTCCTTATCCTCTCACCGATCAGTCCCTAGAGTTTGTACACAATAGAAAATATCGCCCTGTACATCACACGAAAAAAATATCTTTCGTCGTTGTTATCTGAAGTCAGACTTGAAATTGAAACAGACACTAGTTCTGCATTCAGGCTCCTTAGATAGGAATATTACCGTTGCGACCTAGTCACCCTTAATGGAGAACTACTGATTACTGTTATACTGGTCCCTGCTCATGTATACTTAATGACACATTTATAGTAATAAAATTAAAACATCGTCGAAAATCGAGGAATCTCCGGGTCCAGCATCTTACCAGTATCAATGTAGATAACAGGAAAAAATGGTAGAGATTCTTGATTCTCGGAATGGATGAACTGTCTATATACAAATAAAGGGTACTCAAATGAAACCCAGTCACTAATGTAAAGTAACGGTAACGATTTTATTAACTCAAAAATGTAGTTATACTCAGTACACATACTCAAAAATAGTCGCCAAAACGTTTGGCACATTTATCCCATTGCGATATTAGCCAATCGATTCCATCCTTGAAGAAGCTAGTAGGCTGCTGTCGGATCCAGGCCTGGACCCAGTCACCCAGTTCGTCGGCCGTTGCGAATTGATGTCCGCGAACAGCTTGTTTTAGAGATCCAAACACATGAAAGTCACACGGTGAAAGGTCGGAACTGTACGATGGATCTTCCACCGAATCTGCTGCAATGTCGTCTTCACCGCATTGGCCCTATGTGGGCTGGCATTATCATGCAGGAGGATAACCCCACTGGACAACATGCCTCAGCGTTTCGACGTGATGGGTCGTCTAAGGCTCTGTAAAGTGGCTTGATAACGTTCCAGGAACCCGACAAACAGTGGGCCCTTGCGGTCACAAAAGAAGGACATCATGACCTTACAATAACTGGTGGTCACGGCCTTTGATTTCTTTGGATGTGGTGAAGTCGTATTTTTCCACTGCTTGCTCTGACGCTTGCTCTCTGGTTCAAATGGTGACACCACGTTTCGTCACCCATGAAAATACGTGAGAGAAAGCCATACTCCTCCTCATGATAACGTTGCAGATGACCCGAAGACAGCGCCATTCGAGTATTGCGATGTTCGGCGGTCAGTTAGTGGAGAACCCACTGCGCACAGATTTTTCGAAAGTTCAAGTGTTGATGCATTATGATGTGGGCTGTGCCCATGCTAATACCCAGTAACTAATGGATATCATTCACGGTGATTCTGTGGTTGTCCAAGACTAAAGCATTCACTTCCCCAACAATTTCCGGTGTGATGACACGATGAGCCTGTCCGGGACGAACATCGTCTTCCAGTGACTCGCGCCCACAAGGAATCGTTTGCGCCATTCCACAACACTTGAACGACTCAGACTATACTCACCGTACAAAGCCTTCATCCGTCGATACATTTCACGGCCCTCAACTCATTCCCCCGCCAAAAATCGAATAACTCCTCGTCGTTCCTGCTTACTCGCTTGCATGTTCGGTAGTACCGGGTGCTGTGACCGAACGGTTCTAGGCGCTTCAGTCCAGAACCTCGCTGCTGCTACGGTCGCAGATTCGAATCCTGCCTCGGGCATGACTGTGTGTGATGTTACGGCAAGAAAAAGGAATAAAAGTGCTATATTGTTAATACTTTCGTCCTTCTTTACTTCCTCTGCATTACTGCAGATGACGTGTCACTGAGCACATTTGTACTGTGCGTGCAGTACACGTGAGGTGCCTAGTTGTTTCCACTGCCCTGTGTTGAATACATAAGTTTTTGTACACTTCACTAACCTGTTGTCTTCATGATGGTGATGTCCCCAGCGCAGAAAACAGCACGCAGGTCGTGGATTCTTTTTCTTCAGGCTGAAATTAACTTCGCAAGGAACTGCTGCTACGAATAAACTATAACTCATTTGGGATGCCACTCGCTTTTTTATTGATATAGACACGAGAAACTATTCTTGATCACAACGTATTGAACATATCTTTCCACAGTCATTATATCTGGCTAAAATAACATGAAATACATCCTGCCACAGACAACATGTCTGTCTACTGGAACCATCAGAACTGGAGAATAAAATTACATGAATCAAATACTACTATTACAGACATGTCTCTACCTAGCGACGGTCGGAACTGTAGTAAATAAAATTGCATGAAACAAATACTGCTATAAGAGACAACATGTCTGTCTACTGGAACGATCAGAACTGCAGAGCCGGACTGCCCGAGACACTTCGCGCGCCAAGCCAGCATGGCGTGACCCGAACGCCACCGAAGTGCATCGGCAGTAATATCGTCAGTCTTTTGTTTTAGTAATACTTTGATTTTAATAATTTTGAAATGACTGATCGATATCTGGATGTTGAGAGATGTTTATTAAAAAAATGAAGTAATTTGGATCACAGGTTTAATTAATAATAGCAACTATAGTTTAACATTTTGGCGCCCTACAGCCGAACACAGCATCCAATCACAGAACAGCAGCATCATGCAGGCGGTCTTTCTCACGGGAATGGTACCGAATCCAACATCTGTCACCGGTACCTCATCCCACATTGCGTCATCTCTATGCTTCTTGTATCTCCACTGCCCTGGGAATAGCTTCCTGGAGCCTAATATGACGGCTGAATAAGCCAGAAATGTCCTTAAGTTAGTTAGGTTTAAGCAGTTGTAAATCTAGGGGACTGATGACCTCAGATGTTAAGTCCCATAGTGCTTAGAGCCATTTGAACCATTTGTGACCACCTTCTCTACGGCGCAAAACCACACTGGCGCACGCGTCAGTCTCTCCAACAATAGATGGCGCCACCATAACCGCAGTTACGTGGTGCCATCTTACGTGTAAGATTAGATTAGATTAATACTAGTTCCATGGGTCATGAATACGATATTTCGTAATGATGTGAAACGAGTCAAATTTTCCAATACATGACATAATTAAGTTAATTTAACAACATACTTAAGTTAATATAACAACTTTTTTATTTTATTTTTTTATTTTTTATTTTTTTATAATTTTTTTGTTTTTTTTCTTTTTTTTCTTAATTTATATCTAAAAATTCCGCTATGGAGTAGAAGGAGTTGTCATTCAGAAATTCTTTTAATTTCTTCTTATGTACTTGTTGGTTATCTGTCAGACTTTTGATACTATTTGGTAAGTGACCAAAGACTTTAGTGGCAATATAATTCACCCCTTTCTGTGCCAAAGTTAGATTTAATCTTGAATAGTGAAGATCATCCTTTCTCCTAGTATTGTAGTTATGCACACTGCTATTACTTTTGAATTGGGTTTGGTTGTTAATAACAAATTTCATAAGAGAGTATATATACTGAGAAGCTACTGTGAATATCCCTAGATCCTTAAATAAATGTCTGCGGGATGATCTTGGGTGGACTCCAGCTATTATTCTGATTACACGCTTTTGTGCAATAAATACTTTATTCCTCAGTGATGAATTACCCCAAAATATGATGCCATATGAAAGCAATGAGTTAAAATAGGCGTAGTAAGCTAATTTACTAAGATGTTTATCACAAAAATTTGCAATGACCCTTATTGCATAAGTAGCTGAACTCAAACGTTTCAGCAGATCATCAATGTGTTTCTTCCAATTTAATCTCTCATCAATGGACACACCTAAAAATTTCGAATATTCTACCTTACCTATATGCTTCTGATTAAGGTCTATATTTATTAATGGTGTCATACCATTCACTGTACGGAACTGTATGTACCGTGTCTTATCAAAATTCAGTGAGAGTCCGTTTACAAGGAACCACTTAGTAATTTTCTGAAAGACAGTATCGACAATTTCATCAGTTAATTCTTGTTTGTCAGGTGTGATTACTATACTTGTATCATCAGCAAAGAGAACTAACTTTGCCTCTTCATGAATATGGCAAAGGTAGACACACTGACCATGTTTCGCTTGAATGAACATTGTAATTAACTTTGCACAGAACGCTACTCGCGCATCTGACCTTCTTATTTATTTTATTTCTAGTCTGAGAGGATGAATACGAAGAATTTTAGCGCTGGTGTACAGCTGTCGGCTGCCTCGTACGAACCGCGCCAGATGCGATACAACATGCCCGAGTCTTCCACCTGCAGAGCGCGGTCAACATACCAGGTCAGCGCCTAGGGATCGATGCAGCGTCGCTGACTTATGGCCCTGCCAGTGCTTCTCGTAATCCGCCCTCCGACAGCCATCAGTTGCCCGGCAGCTCGCCGCTTGTACCAATTAACTAGAAAAACTACCCGCGGCACGCAAGACCGCGTTTATCCCGCATATCCACTCTCTGCCGGCTGTCGACGGCCGTAAGCCCTGTCCATTACTTTGTCTCCTTTTTCGTTTTCGTCACGTGTTCTCTTCGTCGCCTAGTAAACGACTACCATTTGCACTGTGCACACAGACACCCGTGCAGAGGAAGCTGTTTCGCTAGGTGTGAGCAAGAAGACAGGGTGCATAGCGAGGGTGGGCGGACGAGTGGGAAGATTGCAAAACGCGTATGACGGGGCCCGCGGAGAACAAAGGCGAGAGGCGTTATCTCGGCGCCGTATTCGCGGCCTGTGTTTCCTTCTGCGAGATGACGCGCGGCTGCGTGGCTGAACAGGGCCCGGTTGGAGGGGACGCGGTCTAGCGGACGAGATAGCGACCACCGCCGGCCGCCTGCGGATTTACAGTACGCTCGTAAAATCCTGTGGGGCCTCGTAAACTGTACCTACAAATCGTCTTCGCAGATTAAAAGGAAAAGAAAAAAAAAAAACAGCGCGCGGAGAAAGGAGGTAGAATAAAAAAGGAGGAACAAAGGCCGGCTTTTACTTAGCTGGGCCTGCCCTCGCGGAGATACGGAGGGCTTTAAAAATGGCGTTTATTAAGACATAAAATTAAATTTAGCCTCTAAGACTTCCCTTTTCACAAATGTAAACTCGTACTGCTGTTGCCTCTGGAATATACACTCCTGGAAATTGAAATAAGAACACCGTGAATTCATTGTCCCAGGAAGGGGAAACTTTATTGACACGTTCCTGGGGTCAGATACATCACATGATCACACTGACAGAACCACAGGCACTTAGACACAGGCAACAGAGCATGCACAATGTCGGCACTAGTACAGTGTATATCCACCTTTCGCAGCAATGCAGGCTGCTATTCTCCCATGGAGACGATCGTAGAGATGGTGGATGTAGTCCTGTGGAACAGCTTGCCATGCCATTTCCACCTGGCGCCTCAGTTGGACCAGCGTTCGTGCTGGACGTGCAGACCGCGTGTTACGACGCTTCATTCAGTCCCAAACATGCTCAATGGGGGACAGATCCGGAGATCTTGCTGGCCAGGGTAGTTGACTTACACCTTCTAGAGCACGTTGGGTGGCACGGGATACATGCGGACGTGCATTGTCCTTGTGGAACAGCAAGTTCCATTGCCGGTCTAGGAATGGTAGAACGATGGGTTCGATGACGGTTTGGATGTAGCGTGCACTATTCAGTGTCCCCTCGACGGTCACCAGTGGTGTACGGCCAGTGTAGGAGATCGCTCCCCACACCATGATGCCGGGTGTTGGCCCTGTGTGCCTCGGTCGTATGCAGTCCTGATTGTGGCGCTCACCTGCACGGCGCCAAACACGCATACGACCATCATTGGCACCAAGGCAGAAGCGACTCTCATCGCTGAAGACGACACGTCTCCAATCGTCCCTCCATTCACGCCTGTCGCGACACCACTGGAGGCGGGCTGCACGATGTTGGGGCGTGAGCGGAAGACGGCCTAACGGTGTGCGGGACCGTAGCCCAGCTTCATGGAGACGGTTGCGAATGGTCCTCGCCGATACCCCAGGAGCAACAGTGTCCCTAATTTGCTGGGAAGTGGCGGTGCGGTCCCCTACGGCACTGCGTAGGATCCTACGGTCTTGGCGTGCATCCGTGCGTCGCTGCGGTCCGGTCCCAGGTCGACGGGCACGTGCACCTTCCGCCGACCACTGGCGACAACATCGATGTACTGTGGAGACCTCACGCCCCACGTGTTGAGCAATTCGGCGGTACCTCGTCCACCCGGCCTCCCGCATGCCCACTATACGCCCTCGCTCAAAGTCCGTCAACTGCACATACGGTTCACGTCCACGATGTCGCGGCATGCTACCAGTGTTAAAGACTGCGATGGAGCTCCGTATGCCACGGCAAACTGGCTGACACTGACGGCGGCGGTGCACAAATGCTGCGCAGCTAGCGCCATTCGACGGCCAACACCGCGGTTCCTGGTGTGTCCGCTGTGCCGTGCGTGTGATCATTGCTTGTACAGCCCTCTCGCAGTGTCCGGAGCAAGTATGGTGGGTCTGACACACCGGTGTCAATGTGTTCTTTTTCCCATTTCCAGGAGTGTATTAGTTGTCAAGGACGAAGTCTCTGGAAATGTCCCAACTCCATATATCTAACTCACACTGCGCTTCGCGCCAAAATGCTTCTGGTCTCCCACAGAACGGGAAGTGTACATTCTTCCTCAGAAGACAAGAAAACCGGGAAAGTGCGAATAGGATTCGCCCTCTATTGGTTCCGTACGAACTTAATTATTTGTATACATGATAATAATATTAATTTCGTGTTCCTCAGTGGCATACTGCTAGTCCTTTTGTCGAATCCCACGTCGGCTACTAAGGTACCCCAGTGATCCAACTGAGTAAAGGGGTCCTACAGCTTAACGTGGATTCCGAACCATGAGCTGTATCTTACGACTTCTCACACCGTTGAGAGGTGGAGGTTAGGTCACAGAAAAAGACTGAAAAATACGTAGTCAGACGAAGACTCTATCACAAAACCTCTCGATTTGCAGGCACACACTTTACCGTTTAAACCACCACGCCCGACATGAGTGTACTATGTTCATCTACAGATTTCGATAACTGAGTTTGCGAGTATCGAAATATGTGACATATGGGTCCATATATATTTATCGCATTCACTTAGAACACGAATGGGCAACCCGCGGCCCGTAGGTCAGAGTAAGCCAGCGGTTAGTTTCGATAGGGCCCGTGGTGCAGAATTTTGCAACAGAGGTTTTCGAGACAGCTATCGTAAAATGTCTTATGTGCAGCACCAATATTTATGAATCATAATAAAGGTAAATATATGAAGATGGGGTGAACACGAAATTAATGTAATGAAAAACGCATGCTTTGTGGCATGATTTGTTGGCATGGAGTGTGCGTAAAGGGATGCCGGTCAAGTCGGTCCGTTATGCCACGGACGTTAACGTCACAGACGCTCTAGTTTTGACTTCAGGCGCTAGGAGCGCTGCCATCCCACCACGTGACGGGGAGCCAGCAAAATAAAGTATGTGATCCAGGTCTGGCGTTCAACAAAGGTCGCTCATGCGTGGCAGAAGCTCAGAATTTTTAAATCACCAACAGAACTTGATACCTACACAGTTTCCTGAGAACAAGGGGTATATCAGGTGGACTGACAGACAATAGACAGCAAAAAGTATTCTGTGTGGTGTATTTACAATTTTTATTAATAATTGATATTCTTCTGGGTGCTGTACTGCGACATTGTTTTAAATAGTTTAATAATAACCTATAAAACTGATATTTCGACAGTATTACAAAGACTTTCGTCAGAATAAGACTGGTTTGTGAGGAGGAGAGGTGCCTCTATTTATTGCATACCTCGCTGTCAGTATATCTTATTTGTGAAACTTAATTTGCCCTACAATATAACAGGCTAGTCACGACGACAGGGGACAGAATAAGGAAACAGCTGTTCCTGGATTATTTGACTCGACAATGCTTGAATTCTGGTGGCAGTGTTTTCTTCCTGGTGTATACGGAAATGCACTGACAGCCCCTCCGTAGCACTTTCTTGAGCTTTCACGTCCGTACCCGATGAGGCTTCTTCCCCATGATCGCTCGCGGCCCGTCGAACTTGCATAGCTGGCAGCCAGGACGCCGTAAGTTTGTACAAAATAGTTCAAATGGCTCTAAGCACTATGGGACTTAACATCTGCGGTCATCAGTCCCCTAGACTTAGAACTACATAAACCTAACTAACCTAAGGACATCACACACATCCATGTCCGAGGAAAGATTTGAACCTGCGACCGCAGCAGCAGCGCGGTTCCGAACTCATGCGCCTAGAACCGCTCAACGGAAGTTTGGAGTCATCCTCCCTACTTGTTGTTGTTAAACTGCTTAATAATTTCTATCGCCTCTCCTATTTTGCATTGGCTCGTCCACGACTGTTTCGCAAGCATGCAGGCTGTCCAGAGTCACGGTTATGCTCCACTATCGCCGATTTATTATGCTGTGACAATTGCGCATAGCATTCGTGTTCTGTTAATCGTTTGCTGACTGGCCTCCCTCACTCAGCTGTGTAGGCAACTCCGTACTCACAATGTAGCTCTTACACTCCTGCAGTATTTAGGTTGTTCACTGCATCCTTGGTGGAACCCAGCAAAAGTCGTGCATCCGGTAGCTGCTACGGAAAACAAGTTTGAAACCACGTTCGCGGAGGATGTTGGCTAGCATTTCTCTGGCGCCCTTCCCCACCCTTTCCTAATCCGATGGGACCGATGACCTCGAAGATTGGTCCCCCCTCCCATATCAATCCACCAACCTTATTCTGGTTGGTCTTTATTATCTTCCTCACAATGTTGCTATGATAACCGTTGAAATTTATTTGCTCTGACTTGAGCGTTCGTTCAAGAGCATAAAAATGTTTGCCTGCTTCTTACTTAAAATTGAAAGTACCGTCCTCTGTTGTAAAAAGGTTGAACTGAAATTGCTATTGCGAACATCGCGTCCAAGTGCACACATTTACATAAAGACAAAGTTAACTCGCGTTCACTGTGCAGGAAATTAAATAACACAAAAACCACTACCGAAATCAAACTGTACACTGTCCAAAAAAAATTGAAACACTGAAATTATGTAGCAACACCACGAAACATGCACTGTTCACTGGCCAGCCATAAATCTTACTTAAAAAGAGTATGCTTAGAATCTGCGCAATGGAAATGTGAGATGAGAGACGAAATAACCAACAAAATACGAAAAGAATCTCACCTGAAATATTACGGCATAATCAGCGGCCACCGCACAGCATGAAGAAATACCGGCAGGTAAAAAATGCTGAAGCAAAACTAAACCACAGAGAGAACACTGGAGTTATTTTCTCATGCTAAAGAAAAACTTATCACCTAAAATGAAAATACTAATCTGTTCATTACGACGACAATGTTGTGTTTTAAACTCTTATTTCACAAGTACGAAAAAGTCACAGAGAACCAAGAACTTTACTTTCTTTAGAAAAGACTTACAAGGTGATGCTGTTACTATTATGCAGATTGAAATGAATTGAACAGAAAACACCTAAACTGAGGCGGGGATCTGGACTGTTCTGTTGCAAGAATCGCTAACATTATCAGTACGCGCCAGCAAAAATCATTACCTTAAAAACGTATCCATAATGAAAATCCATTCTCTCTGTTCCATCAGTGCTGCGTCTGTAAGTCCTTCCATCAGATAAATAATTCCTAACAATGTTCTCCAGGAAAATCTTCCTCCAATATGCACTACGCTAAAAGTTCTGCCAGCTTAATCCATGTCTCCGCTCTGCAACTGAGCCAAAGTTGCATAACTTTAGAGCTACTGTCACTGCCGTAAGTCAACTATTCCACAGATGTCACACGCGACTGGTTCGCTCTCGTAACAGTGAATTTCCATTCATTCTGAAACTATCCCCAAATAAATGTCCAATCCGCCTTATTACGTCCACCTTTCACGGTTGGCACGAAACGTATGGTGTGCCTGCCTCAATTCTTCTGTGACGTTGATAGGGTAATTTATCCGGTAGTCTTGGGCAGTCAACGTATCCAGAGCAGAATACTTCGCTTCCTGCACACTTTGCGTTCCAGTATACCATCGGCAGTCATGTACACCTCCAACTCCAAAACTGGTAACGCGCCGTTGTTTTGGTTCCGTGAGTGAACAGTATAATCTTGTAGAGGCTTTTTAAACGCTGAAGGTAGTTTCCCAACTCGCACCTCCGTGTGGCAGATAACGAATATGTCATCTTCAAAACATAACCAATATTATTTATTTAGCGTATGGCTCATAACATCACAGCAAAAATTCCAGAAACAACACGATTTAAAAAAAATGACATATGTATAAACAGAACAATAAATAACAGTTTGTATATAAGGACACCATCAAATGTAAATTTACACTCACAGAAGAGCAATCACAAACAAACGTCCAGCTTAGATAATATATAGTCGATTGCCTCCTTGGTCGCCATTAGGAAATCCTGTGGGTCTCCCTCATATGCCCTTAGTGAGCATTCCTGCACGATGTGTTTGACCGTCTGTCTCTCAGCGCCACAGTCGCAAGCGGCCGAAGGAAAGTTTACCCCTTCTGTGTAAGGAGTCGGCGCATCTCCCACAGTTGGTTCTGATGCGATTAAGAGTTGACCAAACTTTGCGAGGGCAATCAAATCCTTTTGGTTTACTAAACATGCATGGCATATTGTGGCAGTTTACTGCTGTTCTACTCTCCCATTTCTCTTTCCATCGGTCATTTATTATAAAGTTGGTTTGGTGCAGCGCCTGTGCGGTCTTTAGTGGAGGATGACTAGACCGGAGTCGGTTTCCTTGGATGTCGTGAGTATCTTCATGCATTTGTAATTGAGGGTTGGTCATGATTTTTTGAAATTCTCTAACCAGAGCGTGTTCTTGGCGCAGGTTAGGAGGGGCCATGTTACAGAGAACGGGCAGCCACACTGTAGGAGTTGGCCTGATTGTGCCTGATATAATACGCATTGCTGCATTAAGTTGGCTATCTACCATGTGTGTGTGTTTGCTGTTGAGCCACACTGGGGCACAGTATTCTGCCACTGGATACACCAAGCCGAGTGCGGATGTTCTTAAGGTAGATGCTGTGGAGCCCCAAGTGGTGCTACAGAGCTTCTGCAACATGTTGTTGAGTGTTCGTGACCAATAATAGAGACGTGACGGTGCAGAAGCTAGGGTGGTTTGCTGAAAAGCTTCCATGAAGATGTACGCCGCCACTGGGAAAGAGCGGAGCCCATTTCCATTCCATTCAATTTTTCGTAATATTTTCCCCGCTAGGTGAAGTACGTTGACGACAGGTATAAACGCATCAAATCGCAAATATCAGATGGGATCTGCTCCTGTAGGATGTGAGCGGTCTCCTCTATGGAAGTACTGGTAAAGACAGAATTGATATAGGAGATAACCATAATGTCAGTTGCCTGCATCCGTTGTTCCTTTATCAGTTGCACAAAGTAGGAAGACTCCTTCACTTAAAAGTGTTTGCCCCACGAGACGACTGAATATGGATGCTAGATGTTTCGCTGCGTAATAGGTAGGCCAGTCGATTCCGTTCACTATAGGTTTCAGTGGCTAACCCTCCTAATGGAACTTAGGAGGCAGGGAAGCTTTGGTGATGAGTCTCTTGGCTGTGTCGGGATCATTTTTCGAGTAATTTAGAAGATCCTTCGTATCCTCTACTATCCTCACTGTCAGATCGCTCCTTAGTTCCCTGAAAATAGGGTCGTTCAGCAGTTGGTCCATTTTCTTCTAGTATTACGTCTCACAGAAACGTTTTTTTTTTTGGCCGCTTGTAGGACCATAGTATCCTTGTTAGTCTTGATTTCTTTCACGGCCTGCATTTTTTCACGTGTAATATTATTTCTGGGTGTATTAATTCCTTATAATATTCTAACAATTGCCTCTTTCATATTTTCTGTTTCGACACATTATAGTTGTTGGAATGACGGCTCTACGGAGTGAATGATCTCTTCCGTGGAAATCTTCGTAGGCGCTGCTGTAAAGTTTAACCTTTTGAGCTGAACTGACGTCGCTGCGTCACTGAAGGTCTACGTCGAGATGTTTACCACTATACGGACTGTATCCAGACTTTGGTGCATATAAAGTTCGTTTCTTGTAAACTCGCAGATTTCTTTCTTTGTCGACTGCTGATCAAGTCTTTCTCTACACAGGCTTGTTTGTGCGTTTTCTGTCGATGTTACACCTGTTATTGGCTAATAACTTTAATGAGAACCATGAATGCTTGCTGTACAATTGCCTGTTGTTGCAACCTATAAAGCTCCAAAGTTGTTGTATCCTTCCCCTTAGTAAAGCATGGATGGCTCGATAGTAAATGGTTCTTCCTTTCCTGGTATGAATTTGGGCATTTCGGGATGACATGGTGATCTCGACACCTTTTGAGGAACGCCAGTCATTTGCCGATTTATCTTCCTCTTCCTCAGCAATTTCAGCTTTCGTATTTGATAATAGATTTCCTGCTCACAGAGGTTACTGACTCAATTACGTAGGCTTCCTGCGCCGGTGTCTTGCGTCCTTGCATAAAACATAATAACTATAAACTATAAAACCGACGTTTCGACACTAGTACAACGGCCTACCTCAGGGAAAGACTGGTTTTGGAGAAGGAGAGGAGCCTCAATTTATTGCAGACGATCGGTGTCAATACGTTATATTTGCGAAACATTATTGGCCATAGAATATAACAGTCTAGTCATGATGAAAGTGACAGGGCTGGAAACAAGCTGTTCGTGGACTATCCGGCTTGTCAATGACTAGCGACAGTCCAATGGGCTGCGAGCAGTCGCTGGGGAGAGGCCTTACCAGCACAGACGCGACAGGCTAAAGACAATACTACAGCGGACCTGTCAGTGCTATTTCGCGCAGTTATGGAAGAATAAACTCCCACCAGAGGGCAACAGCTGAATGCAGACTGCCCCGATCGCTGCTAGGCCGATTACCCCCCAATAGCTTCATTCCTATTCTCTTCCCGTTCCTCGTGGCTGGTCTGTTATATTCTTGTGTCAATAACGTTTCAGTCAACTATCTTATTCGCTCTGATCGTCTACAACGTATAGAGGCACCTTTCCTCCTCCCCTAACCAGTCTTTCTCTCAGGAAGACCACTGTAATAGGTAGAAACGTCAGTTATATTGCATTTAATTAAAGGATTTTGTTCACTGACGCGGTGCGCACACAGAAGAATTTTAATCACCCTAATACCAGTCGCAGAGGCCTACGAATGTATGCCCATTTAGGATTTTTTCTTTCTTTGTACTGTGGAACCTTGCCTATTATTGTATTTAATGTTTCTAGTTCAACGAGAAGTAAATTATGGGTTTTGACGAGTACGTTTCCGAGTGTCAACAAATGTGACCTAAATGGTGTGCTGATATTCGTGAGAGAATATGGCACATCCTTGGCCAGCACTACCTTACTTCAGTGGAGCGGTTCGACGCATGGTTTGTGGTATGAACTCTTTTATACAGTACAAGGTATGTAATATTCATATCAAAAGATACGTAATTTTAACTCTAGTGGGTCATAATAATAAAAATGACTGTTTTTGTGATACGTACAGTGTAATACTCTAGTTTTACAACCATCATATTCGTCTACAAGAAGCTCTGCTTGGAGCAGTTGGAAAAGCAGCAGTGGCAAGATGACGTAATGTGGTGTGAGGTACCGATGACAGGTGGTGTTTTCGGTACGGGTATCGTGAGAAAGACCGTCTAAATTGTGGTCCTTCTCCGCGATTGGTTGCTGTGATTGGAAGTTGCTGGCCAAAATGATAATCTTCATATTAGAAAAACTAAACAATGAATTTACTTGTCTTTCATATAAAAGCATCTCTCAATACCATGCCACCATTCCATTATTTCAAAACTGTTAATAACCAGCAGAATAATAAACAAATTCTAATCGAAAAGGCAGCAGAAGTACTTCGAAGGTCTTCGGATCACCCCTAACTTGGATGGTGCGTGAAATGGTTCGGCTGTTAGACCATAGCTGGTTCGGCTCTCTCGGAAGACAGACATGTGATCTGCCTTCGTCGGTATCGATTAAGGACTAAATTAGCAAGCACTGGTTATTCGGATATATAACTGAGAACACTCTGATAGTAATTACGCAGAGATGCAGTACATTGTTTTGTTTAGTTTCTATAAAAGTGTGAAGAAAGGAAATTATTTATGATGGTGTTTAACTGTGCAGTTTCTCATACTCTGCTAATAAAAAGCGAATAGTATTCCTTATAATCTAACGACCTTGCCGCAATGGTAACACCGGTTCCCGGCAGATCGCCAAAGTTAAGCGTTGTCGGGCTGTGCTAGCACTTGGATGGGTGACCATCCAGTCTGCCGAGCGCTGTTGGTAAACGGGGCGCACTCAGCCCTTGTGAGGAGCTACTTGATTTAGATGTAGCGGCTCCGGTCTCGTAAATTGACATACGTCCAGGAGAGCGATGTGCTGACCACATGCCCCTCCATATCTGCATCCGGTCACGCCTGTGGGCTAAAGATGACACGACGGCCGGTCGGTACCGTTGGGTCTTCCAAGGTCTGTTCCGACTGAGTTAAGTATTCCGTACAAACAAGCTAACCTACGTGCTGTTTTCTGCGCAGGGAACAACTACAGAACACTGCAGGTTGGTGAACATTAATTAGAAGTTACGCATTCCACTCAGGGCGGTGGAAGCAAATAGGCACCTCGCATGTCATGCCATCTTAGTACAAACGAGATCAGTGACGCGTCGTCTGTGGCAATAGAAGGGAGGTATGAAGGAGAGAAATTTCCAAGGGAAGGGGTTTACAATACACTCGTATATATCTCCCTCTCTCTCCCTCTCTTCTTTCAACTTGCCGTAATAATTTTACGTCAGAAGTAATGTGTAATGTGCATTTTTGCTTCCTTCGGTTACATGGGTTCGAGATCGCTGGAGGAACAGCGGTGGGAGCTTTGCAACAAGATATGGTGTCACCGAAAGCTGGTCACCATAAGCGCGAATCCGATGACCGTGCCAAGCTGAAAGACATCATCTTTAGGACAGTGGTCTTCAATCATTATAAAAAAATACTGAAGGCTGTTCTTTTGAATAAATAAAACTAGATGAACAGCTTTGTATGAGTTTAAGTCATGTATGAGCTATTGCCTGGTTGTCTTCACAGCATTAAGTCGCTAACATACGTCTGAGCAAGCAGAGATTCTACAGTTACGTTGACGAATGAAATATACTATGAAGAAGACATGAAAATTGAAAAGGAGGTATTATTAATTTAAATTTGAAGTCCCTGTTGAGAAATTATTTGTTGCACTAAAGTTTGTCTTAGATGCCCATCGTATTAAATCTTACCCAGATCGTGTTACTGACAGAAGCCGCATCATTATTTGAGTGAGGCTGAGATAAAGAGATGTGGACATTTCGGAACTGATGATATTCGCTGAAGTGACACCCACGATAAATTATCAAAGACTATTATTATACGCTGTTTAAGTGATCTAGAGCTTTCAAAAGTGAAAAGGTGCCACAGCTGTTCATACTGACGAAACATTAGCTCAAAGATATGAGTTACGTAGTTGTACTCATCACTGACTTGTAGCATGTGCTAATATCGCTGGTTGTTTTAGCAATTAACAACAACTATATGTTGAGCTGCGAAAAGAACTTAGGTGCTAGAGATTATGTGCAGTTTTATTCATCACAATCACTCAACTAACCCCCGCTAGTCCTATTAAACAACAACCTGCTATAATAAAGTATTTCTTCGGAAGAGGCGACGGTGATATGGACCAAATTAGTATTGGTGGAACAGTTTTCAATGTTCTCTTAAAGTTTGGGGCTTAGTGGGTTAATTTTATCAGCCAGCGTGAAGACCAGGTAGTTACTAAGAGCATTGAAAGACCGAACCGGTCAACATATTAGCATTAGAGTTGCTAATATCATTCATTGTTAACGTGTTTTTATTAATGAATTACAGGGTCATGTCCATTGAAGGACACGGTGAAGAAATATCACGTGCTTATCGACCCGCCACAGGAGGCGACCGTGATAGGATCAGGCATATGTGAAAGAGAAATACAATTTTATCCTACGAATTAAACTAAGAACTAGTAAAAGCAAGAGACAAGAGGACAGAGAAGAAAGAAGAGATAAAAAAGGACGAAAAGGAAAGACGAAGAGTAAGAGAGAAGACGAACACACGAGAAAAGAAAAAGAGGTCCTCTTACAGGTCCTGGTGGAGGCGACTGGACGGGACGGCGGGGACCAGACGACCACCACTCTACAGCGTCTCGGAGTCGTCTGCAGAGCAGCTGGCAGTAAAGCGCCTCTCACGCGGAGTAAGATTCGCTGCAGTCTTACTTGCCAGCCCATGAGACGGCTGCCTTCAGAGCTCTGACGTCTGCTGACCAGCTGCCCTGCAGGGAGCTGTGCGTGTTTCCCGTGCTATGTCCGGTGCTATTCTTCTTGTGGGGCCTAGTGGGATTCCTTGAATGCTGCCTGCGCTGGCCGAACAGGAGGTCGCAGCCTATAGGGCGGGAACTCCGAGACAACGCTAGTTAATCCTGGAAACCAAACAACGATAATAAACAAACTATTTGGTAAAAAAAAATGATCCTCGCACAACCATAGCTTCATTCATCAGATTCATGATGAACTGCCTATCATTACGTTAATGGTTTTATTTATCGTGATATTTTAGGGTTAAGTAAACAACTGCAAGTACTTCCGAAAGTTTGTAGTAAAAAAAATAGAGGATGCTATGAATATGCGTTTGGTGCATGTTATCTCATGTGTTGCTGCGAATCAAATGTCGCTAGCACATTGAATTTTTCTTTAATCTTTGAAGGATATTGCTATCTATGACCAACCTCGAGAAATTGGGTCGTATATAAAGCGCTTCGCCCCGAAATTGCCTGCCAGCGAATCAGCCAGAACAATATATTCAAAAATGACTGCAGATTGGTGTTCGATAGCTTACTGTTTTTGTTTACTTGCAAACAATCAGAAGATCACACAATAACATGAGTCTCTGAGTGAATGGACACGTATTCCTAGAAAGGCACTGGTCGCTGTCAATGATGAAAGTCTCATTAAGAGGAAGGAATAGTTAGAGGCTAATTATGCAGAACTCGAACAAAAAAAAAAAAAAAAAAAGAAAAAAACTGGATACTCACAGTGATGAACTTAATGTTAGGACGAAGGAACTGCAAGATGCTAATAATGTAGAGCTCGAAAATAAAATGACCCAAAATATAGCTAATTATATCACAATACTGAAGTAAGTGTCTCAAGATATTTCAGAACTAAAGAAGGGAATTAAGGATTTGAGAACAGTAATCGATGCAGTGGATGAATGGTTAGAGAAACCTATAAAGTAATCAGGGAGGAAAATGATGCTACGAAAGCCTGAACAGAATAAGTTATGCAAGAACTTTGTAGCTTTAAGACTAATTCCAAGCAAGAAATAGATGGGTGTATTAAAGAAGTTTCAGATGAAGTCGAAAACAAAATTACCGAAGCAGTGGATCAAGTAGATGAATCAGTAAGTTAGCTAAGAAATGAGACTGAAACACATCTTCGCGCACTCGGGGACCAATTAAACAAAATAAAATTACGACATGATAGTGACAGAATAGATCCAGCAAAAGTAAGAGATGAGACTGACCAACTATCTCTTTTTCCACAGAAAGAGAGAAGATAATAGATATTAAGTTATTAGGTGCTAATGTACAGAGATTGTTAAGTGATCCTTATAATGTGCCACAGTAAAGCGAAACTAGATTCTGGGTTAGCAAAACATGATGATAATGGTAAGGACTCTCCCCGATAAGCTAATAAATGGTGGGAGAAGTTTCGTTCTGCAAGAAACAGTAGGCTGCCTAAGACATTATCAAAGCTGGAGCCAGAGAAAAGGAGTATGCTGCATAATTTTCCTGAGACAGTTTGAACACGTGGTGCCTAGTTCGAGAAGCAGTGAAGGGAAAATCCACTTGTCATTAGCGCACTAAGAAGAGAGGCAGTAAATTAGGGTATACTGCACTGAATTTTGTGATGAGGAAGAACTGTGTAAAGGTTCAAATGGCTCTGAGCACTATGGGACTTAACATCTGAGATGATCAGTCCCCTAGAACGTCGAACTACTTAAACCTAACTAACCTACAGACATCACACACATCCATGACCTAGGCAGGATTCGAACCTTCACCGTAGCAGTCGCGCGGTTCCGGACTGAAGCGCCTAGAGCAACTCGGCCACCGCGGCCGGCAACTGTGTAAGGGATTAAAATAAATATCGGTCAGCAACTGAGCAGCATAAATTGTCGTTAGTGGGGATGGTGCCTAGCCATTACGAGAGCTGATTAAGTCATTTTAAACAATTCTGGACGAAGCACAAATATTACAAGAACCTTCCAAAAACGCAATTATTGAAAGTATTAGTTAATCAATTATCCATCCTTGTAAGAGAGGAAAGATTCCACCACTCCTCCGCCGCAGTCTGAAGTACCTGTACTCTTCCTGTACTATTATTAATTTGCTGTGATATACTTTCTAACATACACTGAAGAGCCAAAGTAACTGGCATAGGCACGTATATTCAAATGCAGAGATATGTAAAGAGGCAGAATACGGCGCTGCGGTCGGCAACGCCTATATAAGACAACAAGTATCTGGCGCAGTTGTTAGATCGGTTAATGCTCTTACAATGGTAGGTTATCAAGATTTAAATGAGTTTGAAGGTGGTGTTACAGTCGGCGCACGAGCGATGGCACACAGAATCCCCGAGATAGCAATGAAGTCGGGATTTTCCAGTACAACCATTTCACGAGTGTATTCTGAATTTCAGGAATGCGGTAAGACATTAAATCTCCGACGTCGCTGCGGGCAGGAAAAGATCCTGCAAGAACAGGACCAACGACGACTGAACAGAATCGTTCAAGGTGACAGAAGTGCAATCCTTCTGCAAATTGCTTCAGAATTCAATGCTGGGCCATCAAAAAGTGTCAGCGTGCGAATCATTCAACGAAACATAATCGATATGGGCTTTCGGAGCCGAAGGCCCACTCGTGTACCCTTGATGACTGCACGACACAAAGCTTTGTGCGTCGCGTGCGCCCGTCAACAACGACATTGAACTTTTGATTACCGAAAATGTTGTCTGGTCGGACAATTCTCGTATCTAGCGGATAGACGTGTAAGGGTACTGAGGCAACTTCATGAATCCATGGACTCTGGATGTCAGCAGACGACTGTTCAAGCTGGTGGGTTGTGAGGCGTTTGAGGTTGGACTGATATGGGCCCCCTGTACGTCTAGATAATACTGTGACAGGTGACACGTACGCAAGCGTCCTATCTGATTACCTGCATCCATTCATGTCCATTATGCATTCCACCAGACTTGGGCAATTATAGTAGGACAATGTGACACCCCACACGTCCAGAGTTGCTGCGGAGTGACTCTAGGAAAACTCTTCCGAGTTTAAACACTTCCGATGGCCTCCAAACTCCCCAGGCATGAACATTATTGAGCATATCTGGGATGCCATGCAACGTGCTGTTCAGAAGAGATCTCCACCCCCTCGTACTCTTATGGGTTTATGGACAGCCCTGCAGGATTCATGGTGTCAGTTCTTTCCAGCACTACTTCAGACATTAGTTAAGTCCATGCCACGTCGTGTTGCGGCACTTCCTCGTATTACGCAGTTGTGTCAGTTTCTTTGGCTCTTCAGTGTACATAATGTGTTCGACTGAATATTCGTGTTTTTAAAGTTCGTCTTCTGTAAAAGACATTGTATTTCTCATTTCCATACTATGCTTTCGAAAAGGTGAAATTTAAAGAATCATATTTAATCCGCAAACACAGAAAGGGAACATCAACGTGTGCTTATAGCTGCAGCTAGGTTTTTAATCATATTTTTGTGCAGAAATGCAGGATACGTTCTCAAGTTGCAAAGAAACGAATACTATGTCACATTCTTGTTTTTATTTTTATTTAAATTACTTTCCTTAGTCATGGTTCCGTAATTCCGTCAATAGAAACTGAACTCTTACAGGATCACTTAGTTTTTTCTGTTTACTCGTCTGTCCATCTGTTTGTCTGTCCGACCCTCAATACACCTTTTCCTCAAGAACACGTATAACCGAAATTTATGTCACATATTACGGTAAATGGTCCCTTATGGGTGTAAATAGTTTAAACTACTAAGCCAAAAAGGTAGGGCCACTGCGGCGAGTCGGCGGGTACATAATACTTTTCATCATGTCCGCCAATCAACCGGACCGCGTAACATGTTAATAACAATACGTTGCCGACGATTTTCGCAGTCTGATGCTTTATGTTTACCGGTTCGGTCTTTCAGTGCTCTAGTCTTCACACTAGCTAATAAGATTATACTGCTAAGGCCTTAAATTCACGAGAACGTTCCGAACTATCCCACCAGTAAAACTGGGTCGATATCACCACCGCCTTTTCCGAAGAAACACTTTAAGTTAGCAGTTTGCGTTTAATACGACTAGGGAGCATTAATTGGATAACCGTGATGAATAAATCTGGTCATTATCTCAAGCAATTACCTAGCTTTCGCAGCTCAACGTATAGCTGCTGGTTGCTAAGACAATCATTGATATTAGCACATGCAACTAATTAGTCAAGAGCGTAACTATGAAGCATGTATCTCTGAGCTAACGTCACGTCAATGTCAGAAAATGTGGCATCTTTCCCCTTTTGAAAATTCTAGAGCTGACACGCCTATGTACAAAGTGCGCCAAACACAAGTAACATTGTCTTTTATCGTTCCGTTGTTGTTTTACACCTATGAGCCCGTACATATTCCTTTTTCATTTCTTCGGTTAACACAGTGATAATTTGGTTGTCATACGACCAAACTAGCAGCAGCAATATAAACAGCGAACTAGCTGAGAAAACATTTACGACCCATTCAACAAAATGACCCAGATTTCGAGCTAACAGCACAGTCCCACAATGATATAGTTAACTACGAAATAATTAGTAATCACATAAGCGATTGGCAGGGACCTAACGCGTCTGGACATTTATTTGCTTGGAGTGGGTCATTACTGTTGGGTAATACTTGTACCCGGCGACAGAGTGATATAGTGATACGAAACTTCCTGGGAGATTAAAACTGTCTACCGGGACGAGACTCGAACACGGCAGTTTTAATCTGCCAGGAAGTTTTATATCAGCGCACACGCTGCTGCAGAATGAAAATCTCATTATGGATATAGATAGTTAATTGTATTATTATTTAATTGAACAGATTATAGTTCATATAATGTAAGTTTATTTTATCGTTGTTGAATAATCTAAATTAAACTGTGATTTTGCTCATACGTATTTACCTTCGTAAGATAAAGACATCTACTCTTTACACGTGTACAAAGTGCGGCTCGAGTCCACTAGTGTTATGAAAAATGGTGCAACTGCTGGAGGGTTAAAGAGCATATAATTGCCATTCACAATTGATCGTAGATGTTAATACTGCCTCCAACACCCAAAGTCACTTCATCGAAATTAATAAGTCTCGAAGATAGTTTACTTCCCTTTTTCTCAGCGTAATTAGACGTTTCTGCTCAATAACATGATTTGGGTAAGAAAAAATGGTTCAAATGGTTCTGAACACTATGGGACTTAACTTCTGAGGTCATCAGTCCCCTAGAACTTAGAACTACTTAAACCTAACTAACCTAAGGACATCACACACATCCATGCCCGAGGCAGGATTCGAACCTGCGACAGTAGCGGTCGCGCGGTTCCAGACTGTAGCGCCTAGAACCGCTCGGCCACCCTGCCGGCATTTGGGTAAGATTTAACATGAGGAGCATCTAACACAAACACTCGTGCAACAAATAACTCTCCAACGCAGATTTTAATTTCCGTTAATAATGTCTTGAATTCAGTTTTTATTGGTTGCTCTTTATACATTATTATCGTCAATACAACAACAGAAACTGTGAGTGCTCACACGTATGAGTGCGACATAATGCTGTGAAGACAACCAGACAACAACTAATATATCAATTAAGATCATACAGAGCTGTTGATCTTTTTCATGTCCACAATACAATAGCCTTCAATATATTTCTTAACAGCGATCAGAGGCCGCTGTGACACCGACGATGTCGTTTAGCTTGGCACAGCCGTCGCCTTCTCGCATATGGTGGCCAGGTCTCGACAACGACGTACCCTGTTACAGCAAGTCACCGCCGTTACTTCAGAGTCAGCCCATTTAATAGAAGGAAACACTAACGAAGAGTACATACTATTTGTAACATAAAACTGTACTTAACATAAATATACCCGTTTTTGATATTATGAGCCGATACAGCTTGACTACACAGTGGATGCCATAATCTTCACAGGTGCTAGAAGAAGTAATTAGAGTCGCTATGGTACAGACAGGGGTTCAGCACAAGAGTCAGAGTTTAAGATAGGCCTATATGAGAAGGGATAAATAACATTCCCTCCATATTTATAAAAACGAAGGGGCAAATGGAAACCATACGAATACTCAGGTGTGTGTGTGTGTGTGTGTGTGTAGAAAAATGGCTCTGTGCACTATGGGACTTAATTGCTGAGATCATCAGTCTCCTAGAACTTAGAACTACTTAAACCTAACTAACCTAAGGACATCACTCACATCCATGCCCGAGGCAGGATTCGAACCTGCGACCGTAGCGGTCACGCGGTTGCAGACTGTAGTGGCTAGAGCCGCTCGGCCACTCCTGACGGCTGTGTGTAGAATCTATTAGACTATGAGACTATCAGACTTTCGCGAAAACATCGTCCACAACATTCCAATGATAACAAGACCTGATAATTGCTTGATCTATTGCGCAACCTTGTATCAAAGTTCTGACAGGAAAAATGTACAAAAGGACAGGAAATAAAACTGCGTGTCTATTAGATGACGATCAGTTTGGCAGTAGTGGAAAAAATTTCCTTATGGCACATTTGTTAGTGCAGGTAGCCTACATCAGGGACAGATATGCACTCAGGGGCAAACCTGTTAAGTGCTTTTCCATGTCAGCCTATTGTTCTCCTTTAACTGACAGGTACTTAACCTATTGTTCTGCTAAGTGGTTTTACTATCACTGTACTTAACCTATGCCCCCCCCCCCTCAAACGCTTCCCCAACCCTCTCCCTCCTCACTGCTAAAGGTACACTTTCAGGTCTGTGTTATTGGATAGGCCCCCCTCTCACTCTCACCAATTTGATCAGCTACTTAATTAAATTGATCAATTAATTAAGCTTTCTGGTGGGAAGGTGCCACGCTCTCCTGACAGGAAGTTCAAAACCCATCAGCACAATGCAACCTCTACTAACCTAACAAAAAATGGTGGCAAGATAGGTCACATTGACTAGTTAATTAAATTGATTAATTAATTAACCTCTTAGGTGGGGAAGTGCCACACCCCCATGCCGCACCCCCTCAGTGGTGGTAAATTCAAATTTTGTCAGATTTTCGCAAGTACCACACCCACTTGGACTTGGACTGAATAATTTAACTCTCCACTACATTCATTAACTGACTGTCACGTCCACTTACCAACCTATGTTGGTGGGCTAATGTGTGTTAACGTACACTAATGTATACTAATGTCTACTAATGTGCACAGTGCATGAACTCATCCAATATGGCGGCCATTATGTCAGTTGATGACACAAGTGCCACACACCCATGGAAAATGCAACCTCTACTAATCTAAGAAAATGGTGGAAAAAAGAGCACCTCCACTAACCTAAGTCATCTGACCACCATCTCTTCCCAGGAATTGGTACGGAAAAGACTCAGTTGATCGGTCATTTGGAGTGTATTCGACACTCTGTATGGAATATCGTTTAAAAAATTTAGACAATGTACAGAACGTATGGAAAGGGTATATTGTTTATTTATGAAAAAATTCAGTCTGTGGGCATTGGATTTCTCTTGCTCATCATTATCTGCTGTTTGAAAACATTTACGTCTTGCATGAAGCAATTACATGGGGCAAACATGTTGCATAACCTAATGTTCGGGAATGTACTCTGGGTGTCTTAACCTAATGTTTGGCCATTTGTCATCACTTAACCTATTGTTCTGTTGACCGCCTTTGATACGAAATTAAGTAATTACTTATCTCCTCCACCATTTTATGGTACGCTTTTCGAATTTCACATGCTTTTGAACACCACTGCTGGCGCATCCTTCTGTGCCACCCACACCCATAAACTACTGTACTGCGTTTTACATAAAAATTATGCAAATTAACATAGTGTTCTGTAGAGAATCTGCTCTTCTGCTCCAAGTCACCCACTCACGCACTCCCTCCCATTAACTACTGTACCGCTAACACCACACTGATATAAAATAATTATGCAAATTAATTAAATTGGTATTCATCACATGTATGGGGTGGTTTTCTCTTAATTCGTAGCATCCTATTGCTTGGTGAATCGATGGACTATAGTTTAAACAAAAGATTGCTAATCAAGAACCCATCCCGCCACTCAGCACCCAATGCTGACACCACCCCAGCCACAGACGCCGCCGCAAGCCACTGCCGGATGCAAGCCAGCACGAGCCATCCCTATCACACCGCTGCAGGTGAAAGCTGGGTCTATTTTCGTGTATACAGTTAGAATTCTTTGAGTGTCATACTGACGTCAGAGAACTCCAAGGCGCGTTCATGCGATGATGCATAGCTGTGGTATGGTCCAGCACCGAGAGAGATGTTCCAATGCTTCCCAGAATAGCACAGGGTGCATTGTTCATAGCGATCCTTTCGCCATTGTTTTCTGCAGACGAGACTTTCAGCAGTAAAATAATTTTGCACAGATCGCTAACCTACACTTATAACACTACTGACAGTTACTGTTATACCATTACCTTAAAGTTGGAGGTAGATAGTGAAATAAAACTATCTTGTTAAAGCAATTATGGTATAAAACAACAGAGCAGCGTTACCCTCTGAGAGGAATTTTGTTATGTTGACCGTGTTGTACCTAACGGAGGAGGCTTATGAGAAGTGAAAGTCAGAATTACGTAAATATTTCAACAGTAACAAACAATATTTTACCTATCTACACTGTTCAAAGAATAAGGAAAACGGTCGCCAGCCTAATAAGGCAAGCGAATTATTGACATCCTTGTTCAAGAAAATAAGTATGAGTAACTGTAACGGACAAATACAACACACGAGTGCAATGAACTTTGACACCTGCATATGTCCATGGTAAGATTGGAAACTGACAGAACAGAACAAACTATTTGCATAAATATAACAGATAACAATACACACTAATACTTTCAGGGCTTGTTCAAACTGAATGGTCTTTACAACATTACTATTAATATTCACTGTAGAATTATAAATTGGACATAGGTTCAATATTACTTTTCAAACATTTTCTTATCTTACAAAAAAAATTGTAAATGTAGTTCATTGCAAAATTATGAACTAGTCACAGGTTAAGTCTCTCTCAGCTAAATACTTTTCTATTTAGAATGATAGTGAAATGGAATTCACTAACAGATTACTTCTCACTGTCTTTTGAATAAAAAAGTTATTGTTTTCATAGATGGTTGTCTTTCTATTAACCGTTATCTAGCATGAGCTCAACAGACTAACTGTTGATCCTGTTACACCATTAATATGCGCTTTTAATACACAAGGGGAGTCCGATATTGTACAGAAGGTCACTTCAATAAGAAAGGTAATTGAAACTTGCTATAATTAAGTAACTTTGTGCATTTGAACTTCTTTCAGTCGAGGGGGGCCCTCAATCTTGACCACTGTAACAGAGCATACTAAACACACTGTCAACACACTAAAAAAAATAAGCCCTTACTGCAGTAGACCACAACTTGACATATCTGTAAGCAAGTGACTCACCTTTTGCGATTTACAACAGGCAGCAATGTGATCATTTCCTAAGCAAAACTTCATAAGCCTCAGTTTTAAGAACTTTTAATTTTGAATTAGGCAACAACAGTTTTAATAGAAAAATTATTTTCAGCAAGCATCATGTACTTTAGCTCACTCTATTGCCACATTAACTTTAACTTTCTTTCAATAAAAGACACTTGTTAAGCACTTTAGCGTGGGAGGAACTCTAAGTGGATACATAACTGAGGATAAATCACGGCAGGTACAAGAATTCAGTTAAAAATTAGCTTGTATTTGAGTACACTAAACATCCAATGAGCTGATCCTTCACTGTACATTACTATAGTGTTCAATTACAGTGATTGCGCAATGTGGTGGTGATTGCATGTTGGTAGGTGGATTTGCAGGTAGAACTGCTGGACTCTGTCATTTCTTGGTGGCGATGATAGACATCAATTTCAGAATAATTCGTGCTCTTTATCCATCCATCTCAGACATTGGAAAGCGTCAGGGAGAGCCTCTCTCGGAACCAGCACAACACACACCTTTTAAATGAGCAGTTGATAGTTTGGTAGCTCCTCCCTGACTGACTCTTTGTTCCACCTTTTCTACCTAGCCAACAACAATTTGCGCACGCTACACACTTCCGTTCCAGAGGGGAACCTCAACACCTTTTACATACAAAATAACTAAGAACCCTAAGTGAAGGTCATCAGTTTACATAACAGCAAACAAACATTTTAAATAAAACAGAACATTTGAATATATTGGTAGTTCTACACAAAATTATTTAAATAAGGTTATTTAATTTTAAAGCTAACCAAAGAGATTATATGACAAAGACAAAACATAATTTGCTCATAGATTACACTTCCTACACTCTAAAAGACATCAAAGTTTTTACAAAGCAAGTAATAAACAATTTTGTGTTTCGATTCAATCCAAAAACATTTACAGAAACTCAACGATATAACATTAAATAAAACAAAAGCAAAATAAATCAGTAGAGCATTAGAGCTAGGGGGTTACACACTGACACTGCAGAAGTTATCTACTGATCATCAAATACATACAAGACTCACAAGAATATTGAAAGCCAAGAACATATTTACCAGTGAAACTACAATTAAATATTATGATTGCTGCTACAGTCTGACACCAATCGATGTACAGGTAATCTCTCATCTTGACGGCTGTAGTTCCAGAATGAATCTCAGTATCTATAGCGAACTCTCACAAATTGCATAGTGTCCCAGAAATACTTAATGTGCGCTTTTGTAGGAGTTTTCGTGATGTCTCGGCTTGTATGCACGGAAATTCTTGCCCTAACAGATCATGTTTACTCAAATAGCGCTGAATAACGTGACAGCCCGTCCATCACGTATTACCCTTCCTGCTTTCAACACTCTCACTGCTGAAAGCCTGTGCACGCTCGCAAAAACACCGTTAATCATAAAAGCATTCTTGTTGTTTGGAAAGAGAGCACTCTGTAAGCACAGATGGGGAAATCAGAACAATTACACAAACAGAATTCGAAGCACTGTCTCACAGAAGAGAAAAAAATGGCCGGAATTTTCGTTATCCTACAGGTACAGGTCTGGAGATGTCCTGATTCCACAGTGGCGGCTGAGTGACGGCATCCCCGCCACAGATGGATGGATTGTCTTTGAACACTTGCTTTCTCAGAACTTTCCGTACATACCTTGTCTCCATCTTGTTCGAATCAGTTTGCAGACGCTCCTACGTCCCAGTACAGTGGATGTCTTGTGAATGAATAGAACATTATGATTCTATTTTACACTGATCGCCATATTGCACCGAAAACTAAACCTCACAAAATGCCATACATATAATCAAATACGCAAAGACACCTACTCAATTACACTGTCCTCCCACTGGGGCCAGGAGCCTGAATATTAGTGCGTGAAACCGATCTCCAACGCAACAATATATCAACATGTATGGTGTCGATGTAGTCAACATACGATTCGTATCCTACGCCATACAAAATCACCCCTTTGACATCAGAACGCCTTCAGTGAATCGAAGTCACTCTCAGAACTGATGTGTAAATACAGGCTTGTTTTCCCCTAGGTACAAACGTGCTACTGTTTCTGGTCTGGACCTGCCCGCTTGCTTGCGTTTCTAGAGGCATCTCCAGACTCGGGGATTACAGGAATATTCTTTGCCATAGTATCATATCGTTTTTGTGGTACTTCTCGATATCAAGCACACAGCAGTATCCTCCTGATCGCTCGCTCAACATAATTCCGAAGATATTGACTGGAAATTATTAATCTACAAACGCAAAACTTTAGCTATGTGGAGCGTGCTCTAGATCACTGAGTAACAAGAAACAAACAGATGAAACAAGAACGAAGGAGGGAAAATAAGAATTGACGACAAACAGCGAACTGCTAGGACTAAAAAAGGTGAAATACAGGTATACAATCCCTCGCTCCAGCCAACTGTTCAATCAATACATCGAAGATGCAATGACGGAAACGAAAGAAAAGTTCAAGAGCGGGATTAAAATTCGCTATGAAGAGATGTAGGCTTTAAGAATCGCTGATGATATTGTTATTCTTAGCGAAAGTGTAGAAGGATTACAGGATGTGTTGAATGGAATGAACAGTCTAAAGAGTGCAGAATATGGACTGAGAGTATACCGAAGAAAAATAAAGGCAACGAGAAGTAGCAGAGAGCAGAATAGCGAGAAACATAATTTCAAAACTAGTGATCTCTATAGCGTTATATTTTTGTGCGTAATACCCCTCAAGTCAAACAGAAATACAATTTCAGAACTATTCTCCTACGTGAAACATTAGTTGTGAACCTCTCTTTACTTATTAACAGATCAAAGATGCACAGTGTAATCTCATTTTTGTAGAAGCAGAGCAAGTAATGTAGTAATATTATGGAAGTCATCATTTTATGTAAATTGTATATGCGACAGATATCGCCACTGCTTGATAATTTTGTAATTGTCCTTGCTTCCTTTCTGAATGCCGACTATATTGCTTTTAAGAGCATTACTCATTGTATACATTACATACCGGTGAACTAGGGGTAGTGTCTTTGATTAGTAATCAAAACGTTCTCGGTCCTGGGTTCGAAACCCGCCATCGCTTATATTTTGATTAATAATCGGCATTGGCGGCCGAAGACTTCCAGCATAAGAAGTCACCCTCATTCTGCCAACGGCCTTGTCAAAGAGGGCGGAGGAGCAGACGGAGGTTCAGGGCACCCTCTTGACCCTGAGTTGGGAAACTGCCCCTAAAAGTGGAAGAACGGCAATGATAAACGGCATAACATGTGTCTTATAATTGAAAAAGCGTTATGATGATCTCTCCATTGGAAAAAGATTCCGGAATACTCCTCCATTCGCATCTCTGGGAGGAGACAGCCAAGGGGGAGGTGACTATGAGAAAAAGATTACGTTGCACGATCAGAGGATTGGAATGTCAGAAACTTGGACGTGGAAGGGAAGCTAGAAAATTTGAAAAGGGAAATGCAAAAGCTCATTCTAGATATACGAATAGCTTCGTAGTAGAAGTCAGTGAAGTGAAATGGAAAGAAGACAAAGATTTCTGGTCAGGTAAGTATAGGGTAATATCAACAGCAACGGAAAATAGAAAAACGGGAGTAGGATTCGTTATCAATAGGAATTTAGGACAGAGAGTGTGTTACTGTGAACAGTTCAGTGATAGTGTTCTTCTTATCAGAATCGACCACAAACCAACACCGAGAAAGGTAGTTCAGATTTACATGTCGATGTCAATAGCTGAAGATGAACAGACAAAAAAAGTATATGAGGATACTGATAGGGTAATTCGGTACATAAAAGGAGATTGAAATCTAACAGTCATGTGGGACTGGAATGCAGCTGTAGGGAAGGAGACGAAGAAATGGTTAGAGGAGAATATGGGCTTGGGACAAAGAATGAGAGAGGAGAAAGACTAACTGAGTTCTGCAGAAAATTTCAGCTAGTAATAGTGAATACTCTCTTCAAGAATCACAAGATGCGGTGGTCTACTGGGAAAAGGCCAGTTGATTTGCGAAGATTTCAGTTAGATTTTATCATGATCAGGAAGAGCTTCCGAAATCAGATAGTGGATTGTAAGGCGTACCCAGAAGTATATATAGACTCAGATCACAATGTAATAGTGTCGAAGAATAGGCTAAAGTTTAAGAGGTTAGTGAGGAAGAACAAGACACAAAGAAGTGCGATTCGGAAGTACTAATAAAGAGTAGCCCAATAGGCAGTACAGTTGAAGAGGAATGGACATCTCTAAAAACGGCAATCACAAAAGTTGGAAAGAAAAATTTAGTACAAAGAAAGTAACAGCGAACTGGGTCGCTGAGGAATGAAATGACTAGGTGGTACAGGAAAGCATAGACGAAATAGCTCCATGATAAATGTGAAGAAATCGAAAAAGAAATGCTTGACAGAAGGAGTGACTCAGCTAATAGGAAAGTCAAAACAACCTTTGCTGAAATTAAAAGCAAGGGTGGTAACATTAACAGTGCACCGGAAATTCTACTGTTAAATGCAGAGGTGAGAGTGGATAGGTGGAAAGAGTACACTGGAGGCCTCTGTAAGGTGGAAGATTTGTCTGACAGAAAAAGAAACAGGAGTCGATATAGAAGAGATAGGTTATCCAGTATTAGAATCAGAATTTAAGTGTGCCTTGGAGGACTTAAGATCATATAAGGCAGAAGGCAAGGACTACATTCCATCAGAATTTCTAAAATCGTTGTGTGGAGGGGTGGTGGTGGTGTGGGTTGGGGGGGGGGGGGGGGAGTGGCAACAAAACGACTATTCACTTTTGGTCTTGAATGTATGAGTCTGGCGATATACCATGTGACTTTCGGAAGAATATCATTCACAGAATTCCGAAGAGTGCAAGAGCCAAGTGCAAAAATTATCACCTTAGTAGCTCATGCATCCACGTTTCTTTCAAGAATAATATACAGAAGAATGGAAAAGAAAATTGAAGATGTATTAGATTATTATCAGTTTGGCTTTAGGAAAGGCAAAGGTATGGGAAAGCCAATTCTGACGTTGCGGTTAATAATGGAAGCAAGACTAAAGAAAAATCAAGACACGTTCATAGGATTTGTCGACCTGCAAAAAGCGTTCTAGAATCTAAAATAGTACAATACGTTCGAAATTCTCAGAAAAATAGGAGTAAGCTATAAGGAGAGACGTTTAGTATAAAGTATGTACAAGAGCCAAGAGGGAATAATAAGAAGTTAGAAGCTACGGAAATATACTGTCTTGTAAGCAAGATAGCCCACGATAGACAAAGAAATGAGGACATAAAGAGCAAACTACACAGGCCGAAAAGGGCATCCCTGGCCAAAAGAAATTGATTAATACCTAACATAAACCTTAATTTGAGGATGAAATTTCTGAGAATGAAATTTCGAAGCACAGCACTGTATCGCAGTGAATGATGGACGGCGAGAAAACCGGAAGTGAAGGGAATCAAAGCGTTTCAGATGTGTTGCTACAGAAGAATGTTGAAAATTAAGTGAATTGCTAATACAAGGAATAAGGAGGTTCTCTGCAGAATCGGCGAAGAAAGGAGCAGATGGAAAACACTGACTGGAAGAACGGATACGATTTCTGTTAAGACATCAGAGAATATACAGAGAACCAGAGGGACGTGTTACTAGCTGAAATTTTCTGCAGATTAGAATACATACAACAAATAATTGAGGACGTAGGCTGCAGATGCTACTCTGAGATGAAGAAATTGGAACAGGAGAAGAGTTTATGGTGAGCCGCATGGAACCAGTCAGTAAAGAAAAAAAAACTTTCCCCGTTGGAATGGTAACTGGAATAAGATGGGAGAGCTTTTAATTGTGTGCGCTACAGGAAGGCAGTGTCTATAAGACTTTTGTCGTTATAGGACTAACAGATTAAACAAATTCGTTAAATGTAATGGAACCTATAGAAGAAGTCTGCATAGCAAAACAGGACTGCACCTAGAACACAGATCCATTTAAAGACTGGGTAATATTAGTCGTTGATCAGCACAGTGAGGTAAGCGATACTCGTCGCGTTCGGTCGATAGTAAACTTTCCTCTGAAAATATGGGATGCTGTTTTCATTTCTGCTCGAAACTTCTTCACAATTACCTCGTCAGCGTCAGTCACCAGAATCCAATGTATTGTCGCAACCGACCAATGTCAAACTTAAGTAGTTTCATAGTCACTGAACAACTTGGAGTCTTCGTTCTGTATGTAAGTCGTCATCCACGTCACTGACATCATTCTTCTTACCTTTTTCATGAACCTGTAACATTTCATCGAACTCCAAATAGTTTGTTTCCTTGTTCTCTATAATGTACCACCTACAGACCCGCTTTTTCTATCCCTACAACTACGCCCTTGTCCATTAACTCCCAAAAAGCTTCGCTTTATTTCTCCCATCCTTCCCCACAGCCGTTCACCTCCAAAGTAACTACAAATAAACAACTTGTGGTACCACTACTACATTCAGCTAGAGCTCAGTCGGCAGATTTCAGCATCAAGGCAAATTACATCGGCTACAACAATGAAACAGAAGCAGCGACCAATAATACCAACAATCGCTGCCTCTACCCTTACTGATGGGAAGAAAAAGTTCCTATGGGATCAAACTACTGACGTCATCGGTCCCCAGGCTTGCACACTACATAATCGAACTTAAGCTAACTTCTGCTCTAGGACAACACACACACCAATGCCTGAGGGAGGACTCGTATCCCCGACGTGGAGAGCCGCGCGAACCGTGGCAATGCGCCCTAGACCGCACGGCTACCCCGTGCAGCAAAAACGTGAAATAAACCATAGGGGATGTGAAGATGTAGAACAATATACAGAAGAGCGGAAAAGACGTCGATCAGTTTGGCTGTGGAAAAAGTAAGCGCATCAAAGAGGCAGTTCTGAAGTCGCGATTGATAATAAAAGCAGCACATTAAAAAAGTGTACACACGTCCACAGGATTTGTTGGCCTGGAGAAAGCGTTCGACGTAGCAGAATTGTCCAAGATGTTTGAAATTCAGAGAAAACTAGGAGTAAGCTATAGAGAAAGATGGAAAATACACAATATATTCAAGAACCTATACAGAACAATGAGAACGGAACACCAAGAACGAAGTACTCTGATTAATAAGGTATGTGATAGAGATATAGTCCAGCGTTAGTCAACCTTTTTAACCTAGAGCCCAATTTTTTATCTAAGTTACTAGTAAAACTTTCTAATCGTCCACCGGTTCCCCAGAAATGGTGATTTATAAATCAGGGAAGCAATTTTACTTGACAAAATTTATAAAGCAGCGTTATAGAAAGTTAGAGAATACAACAATAATTACTCCAAGTACTCCATACCAAAATTTTATGAAAACTTGATTAAAACGTTTTTAAAATTCCTACCGCCCAGCGCTCACCATGAAAGTTGAAACGCCCACTAATTGATGCTAGGTACCAGGCTGACTACCAGTGAAGTAGTACACCGCTTGCACTGTTTAATGTATACTTCGAAGAAGCAGTGAAGGAAGTAAAAGAAAGGTTCACAAGTGGGATTAAAATTCAGAGTGAAATGATTTCAGTGGCAAGTTTCGCTGACCACATCGCACTGCTCAACGAAACTTAAGAACTACAGGATACGTTAAATGAAACCACAGTCTATTGAGAAGAGAATAAGAAACGAGAGTAAACCGATAGAATAATAAAGAGCATTGCGAATGATGTTAGCAATAAACTGATCAGAACTGGGAACGAAGAAGTAAATGAAGTAAAAGAATTCTACTACTTTGGAAGCAAAATAAAACATGACAGACGAAGGAAAGAGCACTTAGAAAGCAGAATAGCACAGGAAAAGAGGAAATTCTGTCCAACAGTAGCCAGCTAGTATCAAGTGTAGGCCTTAATCCTCTTCTTCTGCTTGTGGCTTGTCCCACAGTTTTAGCAGGGTTGGCATTGATACATTCGGATTTGGCAAGGTTAATTGCAAGGGGTAGCCGGGTGCCTTTGCTGCTGGAGCATACCCCCCGGGACAGAATCAGTTTACCCCAGCTGTCTATGTCTAGTGTAAGTCATGTAATAGTTCAAACGTGTTACAGATGTCTCTGAGGCGCAGCGTGGGGACCAGCCAGGTATTCACGTATTGGGATGTGGAAAACCGCCTAAAAACCACATCCAGGCTGGCCGGAACACCGGCCCTCGTCGTTAATCCTCCGAGCCGATTCGATCTGGGGCCGGCGCCCCTACCCGAATCCAGGAAGCAGCGCATTAGCGCTCTCGGCTAACGTAGTGGTCACGTGTAGACCTTAATCTGGGCAAGAAATTTGTGTTGGAGCATAGTATTTCACGGTAGTGAATCATGAACTGTGCAAAATCCGGACAAGGAGAGAATCCAAACGTCTGAGATGTGGTGCTATAGATCCTGTTGAAAATTAGGTGACTGATATGAAATGAGGAGGTTCCACGCAAAATCGACAAAGGGAGGGACATATGGACAACATAGCCAAGAAGAAGCGACATGATAAAAGGACATGTGTGAAGATATCAGGAAATAACCTCCTTGGTACTAGATGGAGCTGTAGAGAGGACGGAGATTTTCTTCGTAATGTGGAAAATGGTTGGGGGATGTTGCAACCAAATGACTATTCAAGTCGATTTGTAAAATCTATGATACACGAGACCACCTATCACGCATTCGGAGAAACTTCATCCATACAATTCCGAAGGCAGGAAGAGCAGATACGTGCGAGCACTACCTTACAATCAGCTGAACACTGCATTCTCTAAGCTGGCAACAGTAGTAATTGATACAACAGTAAAAATATTAGTGAGAATCTGTTGGATGTCGTTCAGTTTTGGTGTAGGAAACCTAAGAGCACCAGAGAGACACTCCTGACGTTGCACTTCGTAATGGAAGAACGGCTCAAGAAACATCAATGCCACTACATGGTGTGTCTACATAGAAAAAGCGTTCAGAAACGAAAATGAATTAATACATCAGAAATTCTATGGGATGATAGGGGTAAGCCATAGGAAAAGGCCGGTAAATGTCCAATATGTGCAAAAACGAAAAGGGCAAAAATGGAAGATCGAGAACGAAGTTCAAAACGTTGTAAACCAGGGCGATAATCTTTGATCTCTAGTGTTCAGCGTGTAAATCGAAGAAGCAATGACGGCAGTGAAATAAAACTACGGAAGTAGGACTAAAATTCAAGGGGAAATGAGAAATTCGATAAGATTCGCTGATGACTTTGATACTATCAGTGAGAGTGAAGAATATTTACAGAACGTGTTGTGGAAGAACAATGTAATGGATATAGAAAATGGATTGAAAGTAAACCGAAAAAAGATGAAAGCTGAGGAGTAGCAAAAATGAGATTTGCGATAAAGTTAACATCAAAATTTGAGACTACGAAATAGACCCAGGAATTCCGCTACCTCTGAAGTTATAACACTTGGTAGCGGGGCAGTACCTTCGTTCAACTCTGATATCACGTTACGTTATTAGACTTATTCAATGGTAAACAGTAGATCTTGGCGTAAGCAGTGTGGGACATATAACAATTCTAAGCTGAAACATCCATGTGACGTAGAAGTTTAAATACGTTAATGCAGCAATCCAACTCCTTGTGAAAGTCAGGTCGATTAAATATCTATCCGTATTGCTGCAAAGTGGTATGAAAAGAAGCGAGCACGTAAGACCGGTGGTAGGAAAGGCGAATGGTTGATTTCGATTTATTGCGAGAATATTGTCAAGGTATGGTTCTTCCTTGAGATAGACCGTATATGGAACACCAGTGTGGCCCAATCATGACTACTGTTTTAGTGTTTCGGACCCTCACTGGATCGCATTAAAGGAAGACATCAATGCAATTCAGAGGCGGGCTGTTAGATTGGTTACCAGTAGATTCGATCAACTGGCGATTGTTAGGGAGACAGTTCGACAGCTTAAATGTGAATCCCTGGAGAGATGACGATTTTCTTCTCGCGGGGCACTATTGAGGAAATTTGGCCATTGAAGCCCACTTCCAGAACGATTCTACTGCTACAAAAGTACATTTCACGCAATAACAACGAAGGCAAGATAAGAGAAATTAGAATGTGTACAGAGGCATATAGATAGTCGTTTTTCCTTCGCTCCGTTTACGAGTGGAACAGGAAAGGAAGTCATCAGTTGTGGTACAACCAACCACCATACAATGGCTTGCGTAGTTTGTATGTAGATGTAGGTGTATAGTGGTATTACATATCTTTAATTGGGTAATTGGCTTGTTTGGAGAAAAACAAGTGTCTACACAGATGTGGTGCCACTCCGTTGTCGTTGGAAGCTGCTATACTGGAGTACAAGTCTCTGCAGCAGCATCAATGGAAGCAACAACAATAGTCGCCATGCAGACTGTCCGCAGTGCCCCAGAAGTAGTCACGCTGCCTATTTGTTTACAAGTTTTACTGAAAAAAAAATCCTGATGCAGCACTTAATGTGGCTCTATTGTACAGCACGGCTGAGTAAACAAAATGTTAGTCACTTCGCGCAATAGTTGCGGGCGACCGCGGACATCCTGGATGGCGTTCAGTATGTCTACGTATGGCTGTGCCGAATATATCGACTCCATATTCCCATTACAGCGTTCGGAACCAAGTTATGGTGAAGAGCAGTATCGCAGAATTATAAAATGTTGTCGTTTGAAGGCTGTCCAATTTCGTCTCCTGCAGGTAGGCGTTTCTACTTCCTACACGATACATAACTCTAACTTCTCACAAACAAACAAAATTCATATGATATTGATGACTGCGAAACGCACTGCCCAATCCTTCCATATATAGAAAACGTAAATGATGTTACTCTGTCCTACGTTGTATGGTGGTCCTGAGATGTTAAGTATTTGCATTGTGGGACCAGATTTTGGTGAGAGCGGAGTTCGGGTGGTGGTTGTGTGAGAGTGGAATCCTATCCAATGAACATTAATCTTAATAACGATATGTACCATACAATTACAAACCACATGCATGAGAAAGCGCAAGCAAGAAGTAGAGGTCAGTGTTTTTAAATGTTCTTGCCACCTGATATAACAAAATAATATTCTGTAAAACGAAAATACGTGGCATCCAATATAAAATTTGGCTTCAGCACAGTCAACGTTTTAAAGGGGCTCGTAGTTTGTAGTATGCTAACAACAGACACATCTACACCAAGTAAATCCCGACGCCTGAAGGAAACATCATATAGACAACGCAGACATACAATATACACGGTGACACATTAACCAAATGTACATCAAACAACAACACGTAATGCAAAGTGACTTCTACTATAAGAAGGTTAACCATAAAATGCAGTTCACCTGATACATCCCCACTTTGTAACATTTAAACCTCACAACGCACTCATTATGTTTCAGCACAATACGGTTCACTCGTGCAAATGTATTACTCCTCAAATTACAGCCCCAACAGTGGTCTCGTCATGCTGCATGACCTACAACATTGGCAATTCAAGATTTCCTGGACAGACTCAACGGTTAGCATGGTCCTGTACACTGCCTTCCAACCGTCTTAAAGGAATCACCTCCCTGAAAACTCGTCTCAGCAGTGGTCTCGTCGTGTTTCACCACCTAGAATATTGGCAATACAAGATTTCCACGACAGACTCAATGGTTAGCACTACGGTACGGTCCTGAACACTGCCTTACAACCGTCTTGACGGAAACACGTCCCTGGCAGCTCGTCTTAACGGAACAGCGGTCTCGTCGTGTTTCATCACCTATAATATTGGCAATTCAAGATTTCCAGGGCAGACTCAATGGTTAGCACGACGGTACAGTCTGGAACACTGCCTTATAACCGTCTTACCGAAAACGCCTCCCCGACAGTTCCACCTCGCCCTCAGATGGCGTAACTTCTGGACACAGCGGAGTTAACACAGTCCACTCCTCCGAGCAACGATACCTCGTGTTGACAGTTGTCCATGCCCCATCTGAGGACAACCGCACTGCCTCGCTGCACTGCCACGCTCTCCACTCTGAATCCTCGAGGTGACCTCGAGCTTTCTCTTGTGTGATTTCCCTTTGTCTGACTCCACCGTCTACACCGAGCTGTGTTCACTAGGTCAGCTTCATCAGCCAGCCGTATTGAATCAAAACTGCTAATCCAGCTACTGCGCTACGCATCGCTCCCAATGCCGCCCCGAAGACTTGTCAGCCGCTGTACACTGCCGGCTAAGTCTCACAGATCGTTGTTGCTCCAGTTCCGTATTTCCAGCTGGCTCCTGCTGTCCCTCATCTCCACAGGTAACCTCCTCGAGGTGCTGAGTCCGCCCGCTCCCCAATACCTACTCCCTCTGGCACGTTTGCAACGCACGAACCAGCTGGTGAGATCTGCTGGACGAGACGGTAATTCAAGAGTCCTGTGAAATACGAGAGCGGCAAAATCGGAAACTAACGTACATTTCTTTTACTGTCAAAATGTTTAGCAGGTAACAAAACAAATAATCACAAATGAACTTTCATCTCTTACCTACTTTTCTATATAGTCACCAACATTATCAACACATTTCTCCCATCGTGATACCAGTCTCAATATGCCCTGTTTGCAGAAGTCCGTTTGGTTGGAGCATAACCATCTGGGGACTGCTGATTTCACTTCTGCATCTGTCGTAAAATGTTGGCCGCTCAGGAATTTCTTCGCGGGATCAAAAGCCGGCGGCGCAAGGTGCGGATTGTGTGGTGGGTGCTGGAGCACCTCCCACCAAAATTTGGCAGCCTTGTCATGAAGAAGTTTGACACCGTCAGCATTAATGTTGTGGAGTTTGTCATAAAGGGCACGAAGCATCTTAACCAAAGTTTTAATGTGGGCTGCAGCATTCATAGTAGTCCCGTGTTCGGCAAAGTCCACCAGTAACACATCTTGCTTATCCCAGAACACTGTCACAAGCACTTTCATAGCAGACTGAGTCCCTTTGAACTTTTTTGGACTAGGGAACCAGCATGTTTCCACTCCATAGAGGCCTGCTTAGTTTCGGCATGTAGTGGTATGCCTACGACTCATCACCAGTGTCGATCGTTTCAGAAAGTGATGCTGCTCTGCGGCGTAACGCGTTAAGTGATCCAAGCTTGTTCATTCGCTGGCCCTTGTGGTTGTTAAAAAAAAATGATTCAAATGGCTCTGAGCACTATGGGACTTAACATCTGTGGTCATCAGTCCCCTAGAACTTAGAACTACTTAAACCTAACTAACCTAAGGACAGCACACAACACCCAGTCATCACGAGGCAGAGAAAACCCCTGACCCCGCCGGGAACCGAACCCGGGAACCCTGGCGTGGGAAGCGAGAACGCTACCGCACGACCACGAGCTGCGGACTTGTGGTTGTTGTCTGCTTCTTAGACACCCAGTGAGCACAAACTTTACGAAATTTTAGCGTACCATGAACAATATCGTACACAAAACCATAGTAAATGTTGAACTGCTGCGATAAAGATCCTAAATGCACACGCCGACCATCCAAAATTCCTGCCTCAATAGCTACGAAATTCTACGGAGTTGCAGCTGTTACCGGCCGCCAGAACGTTGCGAATGACTAACATTACACACTGCCCTCTTGGAAGAATGCACACCATCTGGAGACATTGTTATGGTCCATACTGCCTTCTCCATACACGCCACGCATGTGCCTGAACTCAATTTATGCCATTTGGCCCAAAGGTACCGAATTCACTTCGCTGTTCTTCACAAGCTAACGACAGTAACATGGGCGCGTTTGATTCATAGTTCGTACAAAAATCATATTACGTTTTGAATTGCGAACTCTAGAATACCACGTTGTGAAATTTCAACCTTGCAACTACAATACCAAATTATCATACATGAGTACATTATAGAAATTTCAACCTTGCAACTCCAATATCAAATTATCGTACATGAGTACATCTTACTCATATAGCACAAATCTTACTACGCAACTCAGTAAGTGATTCATATGGCTCAAACACTCCTTACATCTGAGAGAGACAGATTACACAACCAACGATGGTTCAAATGGTTCAAATGGCTCTGAACACCATGGGACTTAACATCTGAGGTCATCAGTCCCCTAGAAATTAGAACTACTTAAACCCAACTAACCTAAGGACATCACACACATCCATGCCCAAGGCAGGATTCGAACCTGCGACCGTAGCGGTCGCGCGGTTCCAGACTGTAGCGCCTAGAACCGCTAAGCCACTCCGGCCAGCCAACGATGGTAAAACGTTTTTGCTGCAAATACCTTATTCTTATGTTTTTTACTGTGGTAAATCCAAATATCATACTTAAAAAACTGTGTATCACTCACCATATCTTCACATTTTACTGTTAAATTTATCAAATTAACTGGTTTTTTAAAGAATTTAACAGCTTTTATATATTTAAAATAATTGAAAAAGGATGTGTAACGAATGTAGATGACGCTGGCATCACTGCTGAAAAACATTTGCTGGCAGAGAAACGTCAGTTCGACTTTTGTGTTAACAGATGGTGCTTTGTTTACTGTCAACCTAACCCCACTTTCCCGTTTCCTGTACATGTGCTCAGTACAATGTCTAATCGTGGTTGTAAAAACTCTGTTGACAGTTCTTATTGCATTTGCAGCGAATTTGTTATTAAAAACCACCAAAGAAACATTATAGACTTTGTGAAAAAAGTTTATCTATCATACTTCGGATCTAAACTTGGTGATCAAGATAAATCTTGAGCACCACTTAAGGTATGTCATGTGTGTGTTGAAGATCTGAGAAAATGGTCCAAAAAGAAGAAAAAAGCCTTTATATTTGCTGTTCCTATCATATGGAGGGAGCTAAGAAATCATTCCGATGATTGCTACTTTTGAGTTGATATTACTGGTCAAAATTCGGAAAACGAGAAGGTAATAAGCTACCCCAACCTTCCGTCCGCCATCTGACCAGTAGGGCATGGTGTAGGAAACACCGAATGATTTAAATTCTATCCCATCAGAAGTATTTTCTGATGTACAATGTGATTTAGATGAACCAGATCATGATGAATTCCACTTTAATACAGAAGGTCTAGAGCCCAAATTGGGTACTCAGATGGAGATTGACGATTTGGCTAGGAATCTGGGCTTAACGAAAGAAAAAGCTTTATTTCTTGGCTCTAGATTAAAAGAAAATAACTTATTGGCAGTTGGAACCAGCATATACATGTATAGAAAGAGAGAGCAGCAATTTTCTAAGTTTTTTCAACCAGGTGATTTAGTGTACTGCTCAGACATTCCCGGTCTGATGAATGAGTTTGGTATTGAATACAAGAAGGAAGACTGGAGGCTGTTTATTGATTCATCCAAAACTAGTTTAAAGGCTGTTTTATTACACAATGGTAATATATATGCATCTATACCTGTAGGACATTCAGTACATATGAAAGAAAGCTATGAAAACCTAGAAATAGTGCTAAATAAAATAGGCTATTCTGCTTATGGCTGGATAATATGTGGCGATCGAAAAGTGACATGCATGCTCCTTGCTCGGCAACATGGCTTCACCAGATTTCCACGTATCTTGTGTGAATTGGACAGTAGGGCTATGGATCAACACTGGTGCAGAAAGAACTGGCCCGTGAGGTAGTCTTTGAAACCTAGTGAAAAGAACATTCTACGCAAAAACCTTGTAGATCCAGAAAATGTACTCCTAACACCTCTACATATAAATTTAGGCCTAATGAAGCACTTTGTAAATCTTTGCCTAAAGAAGGACCATGGTTCAAATATCTCTGACAAAAGTTTCCACACCTTTCAGAAGCTAAACTAAAATGAGGCGTCTTTGTCGGACCTGGAATGAAAAAATTGCAGTTTGATGTTAACTTTGAATCCACAATGACCTTAAATGAGAAAGAAGAATGGGTATCCTTCAAGCATGTTGTTAGAAATCTCTTAGGACATGAAAAAGTCCCAGAATATGTTTCTATTATAGCTACAATGATAAAGAAGTTAAAAATTTTAGGATGTTTAAGGAGCCTGAAAGTTCAATTTTTGAACAGTCACCTTGATTACTTCCAAGACAATATGGGAATTGTTAGTGAGGAGCAAGGAGAGCGTTTTCACAAGGACATTAAAGTGATGGAGAAACGCTACCAAGGCTGCTGGAACACCAATATGATGGGGGACTACTGTTGGTCACTTCACCGAGAAGTTCAGCAAGCGACTCATAGTAGAAAAAGCTACACAAGGAGCTTCAAAGAAAAAAGAGAATGAAAATACAAACCAATTCCAGCTGACAAGTGAAACCTCTATTAACACATATCATTGTTTGAAGTAGCTTACTATAAATACAAACCATGCTTATGTTGTAACAAAGCGTTTCATTAATTTCAACATTTACTGTATAGCACAGGATTTTTATTCTGTATAATAAAAAGCATATTGCTCGAAAACTATGAATGATACAAGAAAACTAAGGCTAGATTACGATTCATGTCATAAAAATCTATAAAGATCAGCTTTTTCGTTTGCCTGTGTTATCTGTGACTCGCGATATAAGAACTTAGCGTATAGAATGTATACAATGGACTGTATGGAATGTATACAATGGAATGTATACAATGGACTGACTACTTCTGATTTAGAATTGGGGAGAAGAGGATTGCAGTGAAACAGTAATTAGCAGCATTGGTGTAAGCTGGCGTCTTGAATACCGAATGTAATTTGGTGAACTATGATAACATTTCATCTCATACAGGAGGATGATGTATAATGAAGTGTAGCTAGGAAGATCATTAGTGGCAAAGGTACGTTCATTTCTTTGGTTATTTTAACTTATCCCTGGTCTGTGGCTCGGAACAGTATTTGGTGTGTCATACCTCGTAGGGAACTTTGTTTCCTGGGAAATCAGTAGAGCCTGCACCACGATCGTTTATGCTCTATTTTAAGAGATTAAATTCTGGACTTACTGGAAATTTACACATAACTTGGACACTGATTCCAATTCTGCAGAGTGAGTACGTCATAGCACCAAAAACGTCTTTCGCACGGAGTACGATTCTGCCCCTGATTATTTTAAGAATTTTCAGAGTCGACTATCGCCGGAATTTCGCGGAGCCTCAGAGACTTTGTTCCAGGTAGAGTAATTAATTTTATACCTAGAAGAATAGGAGATAATTCTGTAAGAACACTGGGGAAGCGACTTCTCTCGCCCAGAAGTTTCCATTCAAGTAACTAGTTATTATTCAGTGATATTAACTTCAGTTTCAGAGGAAAGAAGTTATACTCTCCTGTAGTATATTCACAGCACAGCATTTCATGCTAATTTGATGACGGTCGCACATCTTCAAGTTGTTACAATTTCCAGGGTCAGCAATGTATGTACTGAATGAACGAGACGAGTTTACTGTCCCCAGTCACTATTTGCTCATTTCCCCACGTTTCAGAGATTTAAACGTCCATCCTCAGATGGATTTACGCAGATTATTATGTCATGTACGTGATGTGTCGCGTCTTTTGGGTTATCTACGGCACTTCCTTGAAGAGAAAACAAATCATAAAAACTATTTCAGTGCATGACTCATGGTACTGCGGAGGTCTTCGAGTGAAAGGATAATATGAAATATAAATGTGAAAGTAAGAATGAAAATAAATATACCTTCAGTGATGACAAGTTCATTTTATTGCCATACTACATCTCGTGCACCATCACACTTCATAAACACTAACAGAGCAAAGATAGCCTCAGTAAACTCATAAGTGCAGCGAAAATATAAATCCCAACTGCAGAAAGGAAACGTATATTAAATATTCAAAACTCTTTTTATTGGATCAAAGAAGTTCAGCTGGTTAGGCGTATCGTTTACTGCAGAAGCGGAACTTTTCAACAGTTAGTATAGTGTCTCTAGCGACGGGTATAATTCACCGCTTACTGCAGGAAAGGAATATGTCCTGAAGTGTTCCATTTCCGAGGTGAACAATGTAGATATTTTGGCGTCATTGGAAGAAAGAAACTAGGAACGATATTACACTGCTAGTGAAGTGTCAGCGTCGTATTGGGTTCTCCACAGAAGAAAGGTATATTTAGTATCGTTCCCATGAAAAGTGTTTACTTTACTGAGTACAATACTTTGTGGCCAAGACAAAAAGAAAAAGTTGCCGTAGTAATGATTCTTATGGAAAAAGTGTTCCAAAGGAGCAAAACGATTCTATTGCGCTATCAATCAAGCATATAGTTTCAGCGAAGATACAACGCAGGTAGTTCAGTGTAAGATAGAAACATGAGTGACCTGCAAGCTGACAGTTTCTATGTGAGGAATACTCAGATGAATCTACCTAGAAAACCAAACTACCTGTACACATCTTAAAAATGGACGATATTAAATGCAGATTCATTTACGTTCGGGAAGAAAGGATGCAGTTTTGAAATAAGACTCTGAAATATCCGTCAACAAAATGAAATGGAACTGTAGAGAATGTTGAAGCCCATGAAGTTTTTTACATATTAATGTTGAAATTTGTATCCTCAAAATATAGGGCCTTTAATTTACGGACCACGTTGATTACTGCAGAAAGGGAGCATGGAGAATTGGAAAAGACGGTAAGAGAAAATTGGGCAAAAATTACAAAGTATAAAGCGCTTAAAACAACATATTATTAGAAAAAAGTCATTTTCTTTAGAGAGTTAGTATAAATCGGGTTTTTAGTCTCAGCAGTAAAATTCATAAAAGGAGACATGTTCCCTTCCTTAATTTTAGAGCAAGTCTCAAAGCATTGTGGAGACCTTTGTTTGCATAGATGTATAGATGTGCAAGTGAAAATATCTCCAATGCTAAATACATAGTGACTGGTAAGAGTAAAACATTGTTTCATTCATTGTGGCGTTTTACACCACTGTAAAGCCATACCAAAAATGTTCTCGTTTACCAGTGTTACTGATATATTGAAAGAACAGTCAGTCTTCTTTGTTTGGAGCATCCACGTATTTCTGGAAGTAACAGTTTGTGAGAACAGAGAACGTGGTAATTGGACGACTCATAGGTTGGCAGCGGGCGAGCAGTTACCACGTGAATTCGTCTCGTATCACGCTGGAGCGACGCCAATAAATGCAGACGCCAGTAGCACAAAAGTCGTCTGCTTGTATTTAATTTCTTTCACCACACGGTGGACCCCGCGGAGTGCCAGAAGCAAGGAGAGGAGACGGTGGTGGGTGGAGGATGAGGGGGGAGGGGAGGGGGAAGGTGTTTCTGCTCGCGAGCACGCCCCATCGATCCGCGCGACGGCCCCACCCCCGACCGTCAGTTAACACGAAACTTTGTGCTACCGGCCAACGTGACGTCATTTGCATCACACTGGATATTCAGCATCGTGCAAAGAGCGTCGAGAGGGAGGGGCGGGGGGGGGGGGGGAGGTGTGAAAGGAAAAATGAAAGGCCTCCTCTGACAAGGTGCCATTCACCGGGGCCCTGATGACGGCGAACGGGGCCCGCATTCAGGCTCACAGTGTGCGAGCTCACCGCGCGTAATGGGACACATTTCGCGCGCTGGAATGCATGTTGTTATTTTGAGGACTGGAAGGAGCGCTGGCAAAATGGAACGCTAGAAACGTCCAGGCTTTTAGCCTCCTGAATTTTTTGGTACCGACTGTCTGTTTCGAAACACCACTCCCCGTCGCCTGTCAACCTTAATTTCTGCATCTCCCTCATCATCGAATTCTCCGTCGCACACACATATACACACACACACACACACACACACACACACACACTCACGCGCACACGGACACACATATCGCGTTTTCGATAGACCATGTAAGTGAAAAATGAATCTCACGGCATCTACATCTCCATCTACATGGATACCCTGCACATCAAATTTAAGTGCCAGGTAGAGGGTTCATCGAACCACATTCACGATTCTCTGTTATTGCAATCTCGTATAGCGCGCGGGAAGAACGAACACCTATATCTTTCCGTACGAGCTCTGATTTCCCTTATTTTATCGTAGTGATCGTTGCACCCTATGTAGGTCGGTGTCAACAAAATACTTTCGCATTCGGAGGAGAAAGTTGGTGACTGGAATTTCACCAGAACATTCCGCGGCAAGGAAAAACGCCTTTGTTTTAATGATGTCCACCCCCAAATCCTGTATCATCTCAGAGACTCTCTCTCTCTCCTATTTCACGATAATACAAAACGTGCTGCCCTTCTTTGAACTTTTTCGATGTACTCCGTCAATCCTATCTGGAGAGAATTCCACACTGCGCAGTAGTATTCTAAAAGAGAGTGGACAAGCGTATTGTTGGCAATCTCCTTAGTAGATCTGTTACATTTTCTAAGTGTGCTGCCAATAAAACGCAGTATTTGGTTAGCCTTCCCCACAATGTATTCTATGTGTTCCTTCCAATTTAAGTTGTTCGTAATTGTAATACCTAGGTATTTAGTTGAATTTACAGCTTTTAGATTAGACTGAGTTATCGTGTAACTGAAGTTTAAAGAGTGCCTCTTAGCACTCATGTGTATGACCTCACACTTTTCGTTATTTATGGTCAACTGCCACTTTTCTAAATCGTTTTGCAGTTTGTTTTGATCTTCTGATTACTTTGTTAGTTGATAAACGGCAGCATCATCTGCAAAGACGAAGACGGGTGCTCAAACGGTCTCCCAAATCGTTTATATAGATAAGGAACTGCAAAGGGCCTATAACACTACCTTGGGGAACGCCAGAAAATACTTCTGTTTACTCGATGACTTTCCGTCAGTTACTACGAACTGTGACCTCTTTGACAGGAAACCACGAATCTAGTCAAGTAACTCAGACGATTTTCCATAAGCACGCAATTTCACTACAAGCCACTTCGGGCGAATAGAGAGCTAGTTGTGTTTCACAAGAACAATGTTTTCTAAATCCTTGTTGACTGTATGTCAATAGAACGTCTTCTATGACGTAATTCATAATGTTAGAACACAATATATGTTCCAAAATCCTGCTGCACATCAACGTTAATGGTATGGGCCTCTAATTTAGTGGAATCTGTAACGTAGACGATCTATCAGAAATTAAGTCGTGAATGGGCTTGCGTAATTTCCCAAATGGTTCACTTGGCTCTGAGCACTATGGGACTTAACATCTGAGGTCATCAGTACCCTAGACTTAGAACTACTTGAATCTAACTAATCAAGGCACATCACACACATCCATGCCCGAGGCAGGATTCGAACCTGCGACAGTAGCAGCAGCGTGGTTCCGGACTGAAGCACCTAGAACCGCTCGGCCAAAGCGACCGGCGCCTACTTTCCACCTGTGGACTGAATGGCTAAGTAGCATAAACGCAGAGGATCCAGCGAGTTAGCTCACCTTCCGCACGGCTGTAGCACAAATTTACAAGGTGACCTAACGGCAAATGAAATTTTTGTAATTTGTTATATTTGTTGTACGTGAAGTTCAGAATTTACGTAGCAATCTACCAAAGCAGTACGAAACAGATCTCAAAAAATCTCGAGAAAACTGTCTTTAAAATTTGCGGAGCTTATTTAACACTCGATTAAGACCCATTTTTCGAGAGGCAACGTGAATGTGAAGTTGAATGCTCACTTACCATACAATGGCGAGGCAAAACATTATGACCACATGTTTAATAGCGTGTTGGTCCACTGTTCGAACGGAATACAGCAACTATTCTGCTGGGCATGGATTCGACAAGTCCTTGGTAGGTTTTCGGAGGTATAATCGTGGTCTTTGGTGTGACGTCATAAGCGCGTGACTGCGTGTGAGATCGCTCTCTAAGTTTTCATCTATTTTTATGTTTCTGATATATATTTTAACTGTTTTTGTGATAATATTTACTATATGAGTGACTTATTAGTGGTTTCTTCATTCACCTCTGCATTTCTTGTGTTATGCCCTGATATTTGTGAGTGTTTCGTATCGAGCAACTTAACCTCTTACCCGTGTTTACATTCCGCGCTGACCAGTTGCAGCTGTAGCGGCGCATCGAAAGCTAAGTACTAATTAATTGTTTGTGTATAGTAGTTTATTTAGGAACTTTAGTAGTCTTCAACCGGTGTTCTTGGTGTTTTCCGGTGAAATAACTTCAGAAGAATTTTTTGCGAACTGCTTTCAGTTTCGTTACTGTCATTAGACGTTTGATTTTCTTTCTGTGTTAGTATTTTGTTATGATCTCATTTGTTGTTGATTAATACTGTCAATAATAGTAGTTACTTCCCTTGTAGAGCAAGTTTGTGATAATTGTAGTCAGTTTTTAACATCTTCTTATTGTAGTAGCGGAACTTAGGTAAAGTTGTTTTCTTGTTTCAATAATTGTAAAATTTTACCATGAGTGAGAAGTGTGGGCTTTGCCGTAGGTTCGTGAGTAGTGGATTGCGGTGTGAGACTTGTTCGAAGTATTTTCATTGGGGGGAATGCAGTGAGGAAGCCAGTGGGCATTCTGGTGAGATCCTCTCCTGGAACTGCAGGTTATGTAGCAAGAGTAAGTTGATAGAGGAGCAGGAGCGTAAGATCTGTGCCATTCAGGTGCAGTTGAAAAACGCACAGGAGGAGCTAGATAGGATGAGGAGGGAGAAGGGGGTTGGGGAATGGGAGCTGGCTGTTGGCAAGAGATCTGCTAGGAGAAGGAGATTTTCAGATAGTTTTGCTATTGGTGTTTGTAATAGATATGACCAACTGTCAGAGTCTAGTGGAGAGGAATCTCTAGTAGTTGTAGATGTAGGAAGTATGCAGCAGACCTCAGCAGTTACGGTGGCTAGGACAGTTGCAAAGTCTAAGAGAATGAAGAAGGTTCTGCTGTTAGGTAGTTCTCATGGTAGAGGTGTAGGCCAGCAGTTGCAGGAAGTTTTGGGGAGTGAGTACCAGGTCACCAGCATTGTGAAGCCTAATGCAGGATTGGCTCAGGTGACTTTTAACATAGGGGGGTTATGTAGGGATTTTACTAAAGAGGATCTGGTAGTGATTGTGGGTGGGGCTGGTAATAGTATTGATAGGGATGGGGAGTATGACATAGATGGTGACCTGGAAAAGATAGGCACTCAGACTGGCAACACGAATGTGCATTTCGTGGAACTGTTTCAGCGTCACGATCGGCCTCATCTTAATACAGCCGTCAGGCGTAATAACATGAGACTTGGGGGTGCGCTGATGACAGAAGGCATGAGTCACATTTCAGTGGTGTCGGTGGAGTCTATCAGTAGGACGGGTTTCACTAGACATGGCCTGCACCTCAACAGGTATGGGAAGGGGAGGTTGGCAAAACTTATAGGTGACAGCATAGGTGGGGGTGGTGGGATCACTCATGGGAAAATTCCGGTAGTTGTGGGTGTTAGAGCTGTACCTTTTTTAGATTGAAGTCAGCTGATAGGTATTCCTGCTTAAGGGAAGCCTCTCTAACAAAGAAACCACTTTCTACAAAGCTTGGGTATCCGATTAATGAGGGAATTAGTATATTTCATCAAAATATACAAGGTATTAGAGATAAAGTTAGTGAACTGCTTATAGATGTTGACTCTGAAATTATTGGTATATCTGAACATTTCTTAAATAAGGAGATAATTCAGAGGCTTCCTTTACCAGGATACAGGTTGGCTGGCAGCTTTTCTAGGAGCTCTTTGCGGTGTGGGGGAGTAGCCATGTATGTGAAAAACGGTATCCCATTTGAGTCAATTGATGTTTCAAAGTACTGCACTGAAAAGGTGTTTGAATGTTGTGCAGGTGTGGTTAAATTTAGTGGAGCTAAACTTCTTACTGTTGTTATTTATAGATCCCCAGACTCCGATTTCACAACATTTTTGCTAAAGCTAGAGGAGGTTCTTGGTTCACTTTATAGGAAATACAAAAAGTTAGTTATATGTGGTGACTTCAATATTAATTGTATAAGTGATTGTGCAAGGAAAAGGATGCTGGTAAACCTCCTTAATTCATATAATCTTATGCAAACCGTATTCTTTCCAATGAGAGTGCAAGGGAACAGTAGAAAAACCATAGACAATATTTTTGTTCATTCGTCATTATTAGAAGGGCATTCTGTTAGCAAAAAGGTGAATGGCCTTTCAGATCATGATGCACAAATTTTAAGTCTAAAAGATTTTTGTGCTGCAACACATGTTAAATATAGTTACCAACTTTTTAGGAAAGCTGATCCAGTTGCTGTACAGACTTTTGTAAACCTTATCAAGGAACAAGAGTGCCAAGATGTTTATAGTGCTGATACAGTAGACGATAAATATAATGCTTTCCTCAAGACTTTTCTCGTGCTCTTTGAAAGTTGCTTTCCGTTAGAACGTTCAAAACAGGTTACTAGCACAAACAGGCAGCCTGGGTGGCTGACTAAAGGGATAAGAATATCTTGTAGAACAAAGTGGCAATTATATCAAAACGTTAGAAACAGTCAAAATCTAAATGCAGCAGCCTATTACAAACAGTATTGTAAGGTGCTTAAAAAAGTTATTAGGATGGCAAAAAGTATGTGGTATGCAGATAGAATAGCTAAGTCTCAGGATAAAATTAAAACCATATGGTCAGTCGTAAAGGAAGTGGCTGGTCTGCAGAGACAGGTCGAGAATATAGAATCAGTGCGTAGTGGGGATGTCCGTGTTACTGATAAGTCGCATATATGTACAGTACTTAATAATCACTTTCTGAATATAGCAGGTGAACTAAATAGAAACCTAGTCCCAACAGGGAATCATACAGCGCTCTTAGAGAAAAGTGTTCCGAGACTGTTACCTGAAATGCTCCTCCATGATACTGACAAGAGGGAGATTGAGTTAATAATTAAATCACTAAAGACCAAGAACTCTCATGGATATGACGGGGTATCTAGCAGAATACTGAAGTATTGTTCCACGTATGTTAGCTCAGTACTTAGTCATATCTGTAACTTTTCCTTTAGGAGTGGTCGGTTTCCTGACCGATTAAAGTACTCGGTAGTGAAACCACTTTATAAAAAGGGAGACAGGGATAATGTTGACAATTATAGACCTATTTCTATGCCATCGGTGTTTGCTAAAGTTATCGAGAGGGTTGTATATACAAGGTTACTGCAGCATTTAAATTCACATAATTTGCTGTCAAATGTACAGTTTGGTTTTAGAAATGGCTTAACAACTGAAAATGCTATAGCCTCTTTTCTCTGTGAGGTTTTGGATGGATTAAATAAAAGGTTGCGAACGTTAGGTGTTTTCTTTGATTTGACGAAGGCTTTTGACTGTGTTGACCACAAAATATTACTGCATAAGTTGGAACATTATGGAGTAAGGGGAGTAGCTTACAATTGGTTCGCCTCCTACTTTAAGAACAGAAAGCAAAAGGTAATCCTCCGCAATATTGAGAGTGGTAATGATGTTCAGTCCCAATGGGGCACTGTTAAATGGGGTGTTCCCCAAGGGTCGGTGCTGGGGCCACTGCTGTTTCTTATTTATGTAAATGATATGCCTTCTAGTATTACAGGTGATTCAAAAATATTTCTGTTTGCTGATGACACCACCCACCTTGGTAGTGAAGGATCTTGTGTGTAATATTGAAACATTATCAAATAATGTAGTTCATGATATAAGTTCGTGGCTCGTGGAAAATTATTTGATGCTAAATCACAGTAAGACTCAGTTTTTACAGTTTCTAACCCACAATTCAACAAAAACTGACATTTTAATCAGACAGAATGGGCATGTTATAAGCGAGACGGAACAGTTCAAGTTCCTAGGCGTACGGATAGATAGTAAGCTGTTGTGGAAAGCCCATGTTCAGGATCTTGTTCAGAAACTAAATGCCGCTTTATTTACCATTATAACAGTATCTGAAATAAGTGACATTTCAACACGAAAAGTAGTATACTTCGCATATTTTCATACGCGTATGTCATATGGTATTATTTTTTGGGGTAATTCTTCTGATTCAAAAAGGGTATTTTTGGCTCAAAAACGGGCTGTTCGAGCTATGTATGGTGTAAGTTCGAAAACCTCTTGTCGACCCCTATTCAATAGTCTGGGAATTTTGACATTGCCCTCACAGTATGTATTTTCTTTAATGCCGTTTGTTGTTAGCAATATTAGCTTATTCCCAAGAGTTAGCAGCTTTCACTCAGTTAATACTAGGCAGAAATCAAATCTGCATGTGGAATGCACTTCCTTGACTCTTGTGCAGAAAGGAGTGCAGTATTCTGCTGCATCCATTTTCAATAAGCTACCACAAGAACTCAAAAATCTCAGCAGTAGCCCAAACACTTTTAAGTCTAAACTGAAGAGTTTCCTCATGGCTCACTCCTTCTATTCTGTCGAGGAGCTCCTGGAAGAGGTAAAAAATTAAGCAAATCCCAGTGTTACATTCTTGATTTTCTTTATTTAAACTAACGACTTGTCGCCTGAATATGTTTCTTATATTTCATTTTATCTGTTTCTACAATCGTGTTATAATTTCATGTATTGACTTGTTCCATGACCATGGAGACTTCTCCTAAATGTGGTCCCACGGAACAATAAATAAATAAATAAATAAAAAATAAATAAATGCAACACCATATGTCACAGCGCAGATCAGGCAATTCCAGTAAATTATGGGCCAGTAGTTTACATGTGCGCAGCTGACGCCCCCTATGTGTTCCAGCGAGTCCGGATCAGGGGCAATCGCTGGCCAGTATGTTAATGTGAGTTTCACTATCAAGCACCTCAAACATCTGCAGCACGATTATGACCTTGTGACATTCACCGTTATCCTTCTGGAAGATATCGCTGTAGGGGAAGACATCAAGCATGAAGCGATGGAATTGATCCTCAATAAAGTTCACGTAGTCGACAGCTGGCATGGTGCCTTCAGTTCTACCGCAAGTCCCGTGGAAGCCCGACTTAACATAACCCATCGCGTAATTCCGCCATCACTGGCCTGCAACTGTGGCGCGCGTGCTTCAAGAAGTCATTCGCTTGGATGACGGCGTTTCAGGACATAGCCAGCGACCTGGTGTAATAAGCAAATCGATTAATTGGATCGGGAGACCTGTGCCTATTGATCCCCAGTGAAAGCTCGATGATTCTGAGCCCACTGCAGTCGTAGTTGACGATGTAGTCGGTTCAACACAGAAACAAGTAAGGGTCGTGTGTGTGGAGCTCCATGTTCAATAGCGCCCTTGAAAGGTGTGCTCCAAACAATGGGTCAGCATCAGCACTATGATTTGTCGTCAGATCTGCCACAGATTGCTGCCTATCCTACTTTACACAGCGGGCAATCCTCCGGCCTCCACGCTTTGTGTTGAGAAGTGGACGTCCAGTACCTCGTGACCCTCCCATTATTGCACCATCCTTCCGCAGACGCTCACGGCAATTTCAGATATTCTGGTTCCATGGCTCAGGACCATAACAATCTGACCTTTGTCAAAGTCACTTACATCAGTGGATTTCCGCATTTTCGGTCCCTATATTCGCTACGACGACTACTCATTCGTTTCTGTTCCACTTGTATTCTTTCCTCAGAACGTCACGTGACCACAACATTACGAGAAGACATTCAGTGTCGCGGTGGGCAGTGTTCATCATGTTTTGGCCCATCAGTTTATATGGTTTGCCTGAGTTCGACTCCATGCTGATGCAAATTTTTAAACAGTAGTGCACGATCGATGATAATTCTCTGCAGCGTAACGTGCATAAAGATGAAAAAAAGGCTGTAGCGCTGGAGTCTGGTAATTACTGGATCGCTGAACTGAAAGGAGACCATACACGTGATAGACGAACAATCTATCAGAGACCCATAATGCTCTTCAAAACGACGACCGTCTTTTAGGGTGTTACACTCGGAAAACTTCGAATTCAATCTGTTCTCGAATTTTTAATGGTTTCGTCGAATTGCTTTTGAGGATAAATATTGGAATTCTGTACTTCAAGTACCATGACAAAAATTAGTACAAAAATCCGATTGTTGTTGTGGTATCCTGCTGGGTGTAACAAACGCTGATCTAAGAACGATGCGCTTCCCAAATGTTTTCTAGAAATCGATGATCAACGAGCCTGTCGAATACTATACTATCCTATTAGCGGTATTAGTGCAAACGGCTAAGACGACAAAATATTATTTTATGTAATACTAGATTATTCCATTCCTATGAATAAGAAGAAAATAATTTATTTTTTGTTTCATGTCTTCGTTTTATGTGTATAGTTAGCAAAAAAATTGAAACATCACTTTCATCTACAATAAATTTCAACAAATCCCTCATAATATTAACAGAAATAATACACTTTCTTCAAATATATGAAAATCTTTGTTTTAGGATAACATATTCTGTGGTAGCTGTTGGAATTAATCCCTTCAAATATATATGACTTACGTCTAAAACTACTCCAAGCAAGTTCGAACATATACAAAGAAAATGTTCAGCAAGAGAAAATTAAAAGATTTTTATGTTTTTTTAAAAAAAGTATATCTTCCTGGAGAGAATATAAACACGAGTATTCTAAGTTTTGGAAACATTTTACTTCATATTAATAATATGAGGAATGTGTTCTTAAGGGAGGGCTTTCGTATCAACGATTGTTCAGCGTTGACGTTCATTTTATTTCGATTAAATTAAAAGACTATTGTAGAAAAAAGTGCTTGCGCTGCTTCCGAGTCTCGTTTTTTTTGTTTTTTTTTTTGTTATCTACTGTTCAACCAAACAGCCTTATGTTCAGTAAATCACGTTTCTTCGGCAAGAAATAATAGTTGGAATAATTATCATAGTGGAGCATTCGTAGCGAGATATAATCTGGAATCGTCATGAACGTAAAAGTTTATTTATCGCTGTCAGTTTGTATTTGTAAAGATAAGGTTGTGGCGCTACATTCTGCCACTGACGTAAACTCTCGAAAATAATTCTGTCGCTGAGTTACAAAAACTAACTGCACCATCTTTTGGTTCTTTGGCATATTAAGCCGTTACGATTGAGCAACGGATCTACTACGCTAAGCAGACGATTTTACATAAAACTTTAAATTACAATATTTTCTCCGTGTTCCGATTTTGATGAAGTGGTGCCTAAATGTTGCCCCAAGCTACGCTCGAGTTGCCTGTGAATACCTAGGAAAATTCGTCAAAAGCTTTTTGGAGATTAGTGTTTTCAAACAGACAGACACGACGATTTTACAGATAAAATTCAACAACGTATCTTTTTTGATACGATTTTGATAAAATAAAGCGTATATGCTGCCAGAAGCTACGTTCAAGCTACCTATGAAAACTTATTCTCTCAGACACTTTGACTTTGGCGTGCTGGAAAGCCAATTTAAATAATTAGCGGAATCTGAGGTGTGACATTTGTCTCAAACTAGGTCTAGTATTTATCAGAGGCTTAAGGCTAATTCAGTCGAGGTATATGAAGCAAGTTATTAACATTCCAATGACACGTAGATATGAAAACGTGTACTCTGTCTGTGCTAGGTGTGTAATGGTAATGCGTGTTGAGGTTGACGTATCTAAGATGAAATACACATCTTTTGCGCAAAAAATTCTTTCTGAACGGCCAAAATTATTAAATGTTCATAAGATCCTTTTCCGCAATCATTAATTAAAAAGAACATGTGTGTAAGCTAACGACATTCGTAAAATACGCTTGTTGCAAGTGTGTGATATATTTCCAGTGCCTTTATGAAGTGTACAACACCGATTTTTGTCGGCCTACCTTTGACGTTGAGAAATTATTGCTGTAATGATTTCACTACTGAGCTCGTCTGGTCGCCGTTGTTGGCTTTGCCCACTAAGAGTAACAAAAATTATCTTTCATAATTCGGTACACTTGTTCTTCTCTTAAACATACATGAAACTGTCTTAAGGTTGATAAAGCACGTCGTGTGCCGACAACTTACGTCGTGCACTTCAGTTACACGATTCAAAGTTTAAACATTTTTCTGTCGAAAAATTGGTTAAACCCAAGTCAGCCTAAGTTTTGTGGCGACACACGGAATAAAAATTTACAAAATATTGTCTAGTTTCAAATAAGCAACAAAAACAGATATTTGAGAGATGAAATTATAGTAACAATGTTAAATTACAGACGCTGTGTAGAATACATGGGCACAACAAAATTTTTCTTTGGTACAGATGTGTAATTAATTTGATGACTGGAAAGAAAATGTTAAATTATCTACACTAATAACTGGACTGTGAAACAGTCCTATGTCTCTGTTTGTATGTTTGAAAACGCTAATCTCCAAGACCACTTGACGAGTTTTCTTGGGATTTTCACAGCTAACTTAGGCGTAGCTTGGAGCAACATAATGGCACCATTCCATCAAAATTGGAACACGGAAAAAATATCGTAATTTATAGTTTTGTCTAAAATCGTCTGCTCAGCTTAGTAGTTGATATGTTTAAATATCATGGACCACAACACCAAAGAACCAAGAGATGGCACTGTTAGTCAGTAACAGTAACAGTAGTATTTTCGGGAGTTTACGTCACTGACGGAATTGAGTTTCACAATTTTATCTTCACGAATATAAGCTAACACCGAATTTACTAGGTTAGGATATAAGGATTTACTTATTTCGTTTTGTTGGATTAAAAACTTAATTAAAATACTTTGCATGTTCATTAGGAAAATCGATTTTATTAAGTTTCCTTTGTGATTAGGTACCTAATCATTACATTTTGATTTCGTTTCGTTTATGAATTAAAATACTTAGAAAGAGACAGTCTTTCTGAATGCAACAAAATGGCTAAAAGACAAGACTATGTGGTCTCATGTGTCCAATGAAGATCGTGAGTCTAGACTTGATGCGGCTCGAGAACATCAGGCTTTAACTCGCTTTTTGGAAACTCCTTCCAAAAGTAAGGGATGACGTAACTCTGATCGAAAGCGTCATGCATTATCTCGCTCCTCAGAGTCCTTGAATCACAGAAGCTTAAAGTTACTTCTACCCAACGTAACATCATAGAAGAGGAATTTTTGAAGGGAAGCTGTGCAGGCGAGTGAGTTTCTATAGCCCGAATCCTGCTTATTCCTAACAATTTACCATTTTGCTTTAAACATGTACAATTCCAGGGGGATTATGTTGTTCATCAAACGAATAGGAAGCCCAGATGATGCATGTTGTGGGCGTGTACCTCAATGTCATTTGCTTTTCGCACATCCAGCTCTAGCTGTGTCTTTCCTATGTTAGTGAAGCAAATAGTCTCTTCATTCGTATTACCAATTATACTACATCAAACTTTGTGCACAAAGAACCTTTACAAGTCAAAAATAAATTCTACACGTGCAAAGTCTTGAGTAAAGTTGGGTTTCTCAAGTAGTGTGGAATAAACAGTAATATGACATTCTGCAGGTGGCCAATCTCGTACTGTTTGGGGACTGTGGAGTGATTCATTGTATTGTATCCCAGGGGGAATGGACAATATTCAAGGATATGACAGGAACGATCATTTGAAGCAAAAAGTCTACTATACATGGCGTATAAAATCCGTATCTTAAGAGCCATGGGCACTTGTTCATAATAGGAGAGCCAATTTTGACGGGAAGTTCAACAGGCAAACGAATTTTTATATCCCAAATCCCGCGTTTTCGTAAATGTTTACCAATTTGCTTTAAACAAATCACAAGCCCAGATGCTGCCTGTTATGGTTGTGGACCTTGATGTCAGTTCGTTTCCGCACAATCTGCTCTACGGGGATATATTAGAGAAGCTAAGTTATAGGAGCAAACAAGCTCTTCGTTCATGTCCCCAGCCATAGTACTTCAAACGATGTATACTAAGAAGCTCTATAAACCAAAAATAGCTGCCACACGAAGTCCAGGGAAATGGTTCAAATGGCTCTGAGCACAATGGGACTTAACATCTGAGGTCATCAGTTCCCTAGAACTTAGAATTACTTAAACCTAACTAACCTAAGGACATTACACACATCCATGCCCGAGGCAGGATTCGAACCTGTGACCGTAGCGGTCGCGCGGTTCCAGACTGAAGCGCCTAGAACCGCTCGGCCACCGCAGCCGGCAATGTGAGAGTATGTAGAATGGAACTGAGGATTGTCTTGCTGAAGATGTAGGGTACCGCATGAGGAATGTTCAGTATTCAGGAGTATGACAGGAACGATGTTTTGAAGCGAAAACTCTAGTAAACATGGACTCTTAAGTTGTGTACCTTAAGAGCTATGAGTGATTCTTTACCTTCCATACTAAAATTACACAAGAAGAAGTTGTTTAATATGCATGGGCTCCGAAACGCGTAGCTGAAGAGCTGTGAGCACTAGTTCAGTAGAAAAGATGCGTTTGACAGTAGCGAAGACGAACGAGTACTCACAGTTATGAAGGTACGCCCTTTAGGGATCATGTTTGCTGGATTTTTTTTTTTTGCTTCGCATAATCGTTTCTTTCATATACCTGAATACTGACCATTATTCCTCGGAGATCCCGTATAGGTAAGTATCCTGAGGAACACATGCAAGGGTAGTTGGTGTAACGTTTGGCGGTGGGAGGTGATGCACCGGACGTTCGATTTCATAATTTCAGATCATGTAAACAATCCCCGCACGAGGTACCTCAGAGGGATGACAGTACAAACTTCTGAGATTTTTCGACGTATTCTTTCTCTATCATCGCCGTGTCCCAACATGCACTGTACGTAATGAATTCAGACGATCATTAAGTGAGTATTTTCCGTCACCTTTGTCTCCAATATTTTGCTAACATCCAGTAAAATGCCGGACGATATCGCAGTCACGTGACATGTTGAACCATTTCTTCCGCTATGACTTTGGAGCGTTCAGTCTATTTTCTTAAAAGCAATTGTCTCTATTTTAGTTGCTCCCAAGTTCACGAAGACGACAAATTGCACAAGGGAAAGCCATCAGATAACAGGAAATGCTCTACGAAATTTAAAAATAGTAGGAAAAATAAAGAAAAGATATGGTGCTTTAGAGAGAAGAATACAACGGAATAAAAGAAAATAAATTAATAGAAGGAGCAAACGTGCCAATATAGAAAGTGTAAACATTTGGCAGACGAAAGGAAGAAGTAGCTGATAATGAAAGTGAGTAGTGTGAAAAGAGGCAGATATCTTGGGGCACGAATGTTCTGGAAAGCTACCAGTCTTTTCCAGAATCCTATCACCTGTATATTGAAGCAGATATTCACGGGCGCACTTCGACCAGCTCACAGCTTTAGGATAAAGTCAGAATACGTCACAGAATTTATGGTTCTGGTTAGAAACTGACTGATCTCGCAGGTATGATTTGCTCCTATCGCAGCACAAAATTTGCGATATGCCCCTGTTTAGTTACAAGACTTTGAGTGAAAAGAGTGGTACAAGCTGTTTCATTCTACCTTCCTCAGCTTCTCTAAGAATTTTCCCACAAATTTTAGCATGCAACCATATCCGCGCTGTTTTTAACATGGAACTCATCTCTCACTCACACAAGCTCCCCTAACTGTATCGCCCATACCCACTAGTCTATCGCTGTATGCCGTTCATACCCATCCACTATCGCTTGCCCATTGTACTCACACATTCAGCACAACTCATCATTATTACTTCTTTGTGTCTCTCTAACTACGCCTGTCTCCTGCCTCACAGACAGAATCTTCTTCGTTCAGTACTTTTACTATTGTCTCCTCTCACTGTCACTTTTTCCATCTTCCTCTCTCTTACTGCTGCTACTTCATTCATTCCTTCCCACTGCTGCTGTCTCTACGCACAGTCTCTCTCTCTCTCTCTCTCTCTCTCTCTCTCTCTCTCTCTCTCTCTCTCTCTCTCTCTCTCTTCCTTGTCGTCAATGTAATTATCACTGGATCTCACTTATTCCTGCTTATTCCTTTCCCACTGACAATTTATCCTTCATTTTTTCCTAGCATTGCTCTGTCAACTACGTACCATTCCCACTCTGTCCTTCTCTTTCACTCAAACACCGCTGTCTCCTTCTCGTACCATACGAGCTGTGGAACAACACGTCGGATGCACAGTATCTTGCCAACTTAAAATATCATAGTAGATTGCTTATTCTGTAGATTAAAAGGATATTTATTGTGGATTCACGGCTCAAATACATGTTCACGGCAAACATTTACAAGATTTTCTTTTCTTTGCGATCTGAAGGAGTTACCTTTTCATAATTTTTATATCCAGAGAAGTCGTTTGAACAAGATATAGTGCGTGAACGCTAGAATTGCTACCATTTCATTGTGGTACACAGATGAAACTCTAAATCATTCTGAAAATGCCCCATGCTGTTCCGATCTGGGCTTTGAGCTAGTCATATTGGATTCTCATTTAGCCGCCATGCTAAGGTACTCGCTTTGTGCAATAAAGCGTTAACATGACACAGATTCTCTAACAGTGAAGAGATGACATCCTCAGTGAAAACTGCTACTAAAAGAAATTGCGAGATTATCAACTGAGTGATAGGGGTTTCTGAGGCAGCCTTTCGATAAGTTTGTCTCTTCCTTTTCTAGTAAGGCTTTTGTTTAAATGCTGTGCGATCATTTTCATGCACAATCCAAAAGGTATCATAGTGGCTACGATACCTCAAAAAAATGTAAAAAAATAGGTAGCAGTCCTTGTATTTTACGTTACAATTTCCAAATGCCACCTCTAACTTTCGAAAAATAACGTAGTATGAATGGTAAACGTCTCGAAAATGAAAGTAATTCTAGTCCTTACAAACTTGCACTATCACACAAGATACGATTCGGTTGATTTTGTGAGGACGTGCCCATATGGATGGGCTTGCGGCTTGGCCCGTAAAATTCCAACCAGGTGAAGGTGTATATCCTCAGACTTAAATGTCTGCTGTGAAAAACAAATTCACACTATTCGTGATAACATGCTGAAATGCAGTTTATTGCACACAATACTAAAGCACTGCTCTGTCAACTACGTACCATTCCCACTCTGTCCTTCTCTGTCTCTCAAACACCACTGTCTCCTCTCTATACCACAAACACTATCTGCGATCTTCCAGTATTTATCACTTCCCCGTTTCTTTTCCCGTGCCACTGTCTTTTCCTCTCTCAGCATAATAAAGCGCGACTATGGTTGCTGCTACCTCACTCTTCAATCAGTGTCTTTTTATTAAACAGGAGCATATTCGCCCTTTTTTTGTTTTCCGACAGGATCATTTTTCAGCTCGTTCCCTTCTACAGCAGGGCGTGTCACTCACGGAAAAAGAACTTCGTGGATCAGTAAGGTTTTGACAGTTTATCTACGGGAAACTGAAATAAACCTAAACTAATTTTACACCTCAGACCGGATTTTACACGAAAAGAAAATTGCATGCGCATTAGTCCTACAACAAGGGGTTCCCAAAACGCTTCTGATGAGAAGATAAAAAACTGCATATGTCTTCTTACGACGCCACTTTAAAACGACGTTTCCGCGCAACTAGATTTTACATGTGTATTTTATGTATGCAGTTAGTGCAATTTGGAACTTTTACATCTCGGAAACAGATGAAGGCATTAAGAAAATTTTCAAGGCTGTTCGAGATCTTTGGAATATGTCGTAAAAGTTTTTGCTGTTTGGTGTGGATAGCCGTCTTGGAATATGCGGTTTTTGGGGTGTTTCTCGATAACTTCTAGATAAATACCTAAAACATACACCACTTAAATGTGAGTAGTTTGTTGCGGTAATTATTTAGATATCCGTCGCTAACGTCGAAAGAATGGTGAAAATAGCTTTTTTTTGGTTTCTCGGGTACAGTCTATGGGCTGAATGGTGCCTCAATAAGCCCCATAAGGCGCACAGTGGGCCACATCTAATGCAAAAGGAACCAACCGATTTGCTACAGTTGCCCTAATGCGCAGTATAAAAATTTTAACCCTTTAGATAAGGATAGTTACAGTACGACAATCATGATGTTGGTATACAAATGGTCCGTAGCACAAAAGCTATCAAAAAAACTTGATCTTTCTTTTCTATCGCCAATAGAATCCAAGGTATAAGGACCAGAAAAATTCCTTTTTTATGCGCGGTAAATTTGATACAATTTACTGTAGCACAAATTACTAGGTGTGAGAAACGCAGGCTCATCGTCAGGAGCCTATGTTACGTGAACATAATTTTCTGGACCATCTGCTGTTAGACGCGAGGCTCCTGATAATTGCTGCGGATCTTAGTATCGACGAACTGATCTCGATAATGTATGTCTTAGCCAGCTTACACACACACACACACACACACACACACACACACACACACACACACACACACGTCCACACAGGGTGCGGTTGATGTCAAACTAATGTCTGTGTGTGTTTGTTGGTTTGTGATGCAAGCACAACGATCCTAGAATATTGCTGCATAGTGTCAAAAAGTTGTGTTTCTGTAACATCTGTATTTGAATATGAGGCTGGAGTGGCTCGAAATCTAGTTAATGGTACAGTAAATCATATAGAATCACGATTGGTTGCATTTCATACCAAGAAAAATTGCAAATTTTAATCACAGTTAAAGTAAGTCATCTGTAATGAAAATAATGAATTAATCAGAAACGTCGAGATACACCGGCAACATACCTATGCAATATTCTGTTCAAATCGTGTAATCCTTTTAAGTACGTTAACGTATATTAACTGTCTTCATTGTGCTTCTTGAGTGAAATGGAAGGCAAATCGCAAATGTTTGCTTAGCGGTTGAGGAAACCAGCGTACTGTTTTAACCCAGTGTAAGTGAGATCGATTCTGTTCTGGTTCACTTTGTCTTCTACGACGTGTCGCAAAATACGATCACATGTAAATATGAAAATAGAAACATCGAAGACCGCTATCTGCTAATATGTTTGTCAAGTGCATAGCTTAACGCCACTAGCCTCGAAAGATTTATGAGAGTAGGAGGCCTAACAGAAATGGCAGTAAGCAGTCGATAAACATTAGCATCGAAACGGATTGTGTTCTCTGTTTTCACTCATTTTACGAGGGCCAAATTATTTGTTATTGTAAAGCATAAATTTACTACCTAGATTTCTACCTTCACTCAGATTAAGTGTTCCACTCAAATGAATATGCACAGACAAGACCTTATGTCAATTTTCAAGTCATAAGGTATCAAAATTTTCAACCGATACAAGTATGAAATCTTCTACTATCGGTTCAAAACAGTTAATATAAAAAGCTTACTCATAATATATGTTGCCCTCTTAGTTGTTCAACATTTTCAACCTTCTAAAATCAGCAAAATTTTAAATTTATAGATCATAATTTGAGTGAAATTAACTGTACAAGGTAGATATGAATGGTGGGCTCCATGTGGTTCCCAAGTCGTGCAGCAACCGTAAACCATAAAATTACCAAATATGCAGAAACCAGTCGCAAAACCATGTTTTATTTATTCACTTTTGCAAATCGATTTCAGCTGATTAACAGCTACATCGGTGCTTTCAACCAATATGTGCCCTGAGTAGTACTACTGTCTTAAGCTTAAGACAGTATTACTGCTCAGGGCAGTATTGGTTGAAAGCACCGATGATGGCTGTTAATCAGTTGAAAACGATTTACAAATGGTTCAAATGGCTCTGAGCACTATGGGACTCAACTGCTGAGGTCATTAGTCCCCTAGAACTGAGAACTAGTTAAACCTAACTAACCTAAGGACATCACAAACATCCATGCCCGAAGCAGGATTCGAACCTGCGACCGTAGCGGTCTTGCGGTTCCAGATTGCAGCGCCTTTAACCGCACGGCCACTTCGGCCGGCGTCGATTTACAAAAGTGAATAAATAAAACATGATTTTGCGACAGGTTGCTGCAGATTTGGTAATTTTAAACAAGATAGCGTTCATTAAAAACACATATAAGTTGCTCTTTAAATATTGCTACGTTTATCTTGATATACTACACTACCTGTTTTTGCGACTACAGTCAGTCTCTGAGTGATGGATCCGTAACTAAGCCGAAAACTTCGCTGTTGCAAGACTGATTCACAGTGATCAATTTTACACTTCCTTTCTCTCTTTGCATTGGTCAGGACACTTATCATTCTCTACCCGGAACAAACAAATAACACCATTTACCCATGCCTATGACCAACCAGATTCCCATATTACATTTGTCACCGCCGTGTTCCCTTGCGTCAACAAGGTACCTGTAGCAATATATCGTAAACCCTAAGTAAGCTCACCCTACCACAAAGTGCCATCAGACTGTAAATGGAATCAGTAGTTCCTTCAAACACCTGTTTCCAAAAGTCTTTCTGTCAATATATACGTAACACATTTCCACCATGCTCTTCAGTGTAACCACTTCCTTTGGCGGGACCGAAATCCTCGGTTCGAACGGTCACAAAGCCTGAAAATTCGAGAAAGCTTGACATGCCGTACATCTGCCACTATAGTCACTTCTCGCCTTCTTCATCCAAGCTAGCTACACTCAATCCAAGTGCCCTCCTTCACACTCCACTGACCCACTATCCAAACACTGTTCGTCCGACCCCCGCTTGACTCTCTTCTCTCGCTGCCCGCACAACAGTACTCTCCGTCACTGACGGGACCACTCTCCAACCAATCCCCACTGTCGTCCCTCCCCATTCGAGTCTTAACATATAGTACATATAGTATACCGCACAGGACAGTAAATTTGTTGAGGAACACCACCCAAGCGCCTCGGATATGACGTAAAGTAATCGACTCCTCCCCCCCCCCCCCCCCCCCTCTAATCCATAGTCGACCACACGACATGGTTGATTCCTCCCGCCCCGTTTCAACCCGACCCCATCCCCACCATCCTGATTCTGGGAGTATATAGGACTTCAGCTACAGTGCATGATATCTGAGAGCAGAGGGAGCAAGACATGGTTGAGTAACCTTTCTCTTTATTTTTTTTAATAACACAGAAAGATCATGTAAACAGAGGACATAACACTGGTATGAATATACATAAAATCTAAGAAGCCACACAGCTTATGCTATGCGTCATACATTCCAGAGTAATGAAATGCAGAGACATGTCTGTCCTTCACTTAGACATAATTGTACCGAAGTAGTCCACGTACCACTCACTTTATGGTGCAATAATCTGTCATATTAGGTTGGTACTTGAGTTCGTAGCGTTTTTGTTCTGCATGCTGGTCTTCCGTTTGTTACGGTTTTATTTATCAATTGTCATTTTTATCTGTAGTTTACATGTCATATTTGTAGTTTTACATATTGTCGTTTTGTCGTTTGGCGCTGACGACGTTAGAAAGTGGAGTTTCAAGTGGAGAAATCTGAACATATCAGACATATTCTTTTGTTAGAGTTAAATAGAGAGGTGACAGCAGCCGAAGTAGCCAGAAACATTTGCACCATTTATGGGGATAATGCCATTGGACGCATAACTTCAAGAAAATGGTTTTCTCGTTTCAAGGAGGGTCGTATTGACATTAGTGACGTTCCACAATCAGGAAGACCTTCAGGGTTTGATAAACATCCCTTAAATGCATTAATCAAGAATGATCCATGTCACCTTACTGAAGAACTGGCAAATGTGATAGACTGTGAGCATTCCACCATAGAGCGACATCCACATGCAGTGGGAAAGATTCAAAAATAGGGTGTATCGGTACCGCTTGCTGTAAGCTAAAATCTCGAAAATTATCTGTTGCTCCGTCGTCATCAATTGGCTCGCGACCATCCCTATCTTTTATCGTTACAGGTCACGAGAAATTGTGCCTTTATGTTAACATATGATAAAGAAAGTAGTGGTTGAGCCAGAACAATGTAGTAATTCCGCATACAAATGACCTGTGCATATCCACAAAATAATAATATGGATCTGGTGCAATAGCGACGGTGTAGTGTACTACGAACTGCTTCCCCGAGGTGTAGCCATCACTGCTGACGTTTTTCAACAGCTGAGACGTCTTGGAGAAGTAATCCAAGAACAACGACCAGGAAGACAGCATGAAGTGAGGCTACTCGACGAAAACAACCACTCGCATACTGCAACACTGACAATAAACACTGTGCAGTAGTTGGGTTGGGAAGTCATTCCAAACGCACCTCATTCATCTGATCTTGCGCCCTCATATTTTCACCTTTCCCGCTCTGTATTGAACGGCCTTCAAGCAGCTTCCTTTCCGGATCAAAATGTGCTCGATATGGTTCGTCTGAAAACCATGTGATTTCTACTGTTACGGAATCCAAAAGTTACGCAGCGCTGGAGGACTGTTGTACAAAGTCAAGGAGAATATATTATTGATGACTCAAGTCTCTGTTATCTATGAACTGCTACGAACTTATACGCCAAACCAATGTATAAACTCTTGTTAATCTTTCCAGAAGCTGCATCACTACCAAGAGAGAGAGAGAGAGCAAGTTTAACATATTAATGACTTCGTGATGACCCACAAATTTGGGCGTCACTTTACTGCTTATTTTGTCAGCCCCCTTAGTAGTAGCCTAAAAAATTCTGATAAAACCTTGTCTAAAGTTATTATGCTCATGGAGCGTCTGCTATGCTTATGTCTCAGCCTTTCTATGATGTTCAGCTAATACGCTGGGCCTTGCTACATGCCTGCTTTCTCTGAGAGCAGTAGGATAATTTTTCTCAGGTAGTAAATCATCAGTTAGCCACAGGTTATACAGGAGGGACTTTGTAGTATGTGCTAGCATTAACGTAACCGTAGAAGTGCTATGACTGTCATGGATAATGGTGTTGAACGCATAACTTAGTCACTGTATGGATTGATACCATCGCATTTGCTTTTGATTTGATGTGCAGTCAACTTCGCCTTGAGATTACGATTCTCTCTTTTTGCGAAGGAAGGCAACGAGTTATAGGGCATGCAGGTTACTTGACTAATGGTGTGAATAAAACAAAATCACTTAAATTGATTGGAAAATAATGAAGGAGCGTTATCTCTTAACACTCTCTTGTTGTTGTTGTGGTCTTCAGTCCTGAGACTGGTTTCATGCAGCTCTCCATGCTACTCTATCCTGTGCAACCTTCTTCATCCCCCAGTACGTACTGCAGCCTACATCCTTCTAAATCTGCTTAGTGTATTCATCACTTGGTCTCCCTCTACGACTATTACACGCCACGTTGCCCTCCAATGCTATATCTATGATCCCTTGATGCCTCAGAACATACCCTACCAACAGATCCCTTCTTCTTGTCAAGTTGTGCCACAAACTCCTCTTCTTCTCAATTCTATTAAATAGCTCCTCATTAGTTATGTGATCTACCCATCTTTTCTTCAGCATTATTCTGTAGCACCACATTTCGAAATCTTTTATTCTCTTCTTGTCCAAACTATTTATCGTCAATGTTTCACTTCCATACATGGCTACACTCCATACAAATACTTTCAGAAACGACTACCTGACACTTAAATCTATACTCGATGTTAACAATTTTCTCTTCTTCAGAAACGCTTTCCTAGCCGTTTTCAGTCTACATTTTATATCCTCTCTACTTCGACCATCATCAGTTATTTTGCTCCCCAGATAGCAAAACTCATTTACTATTTTAAGTGTCTGATTTCCTAATCTAACTCCCTCAGCATCACCCGACTTAATTCAACTACATTCCATTATCCTTGTTTTGCTTTTGTTGATGTTCATCTTATATCCTCCTTTCAAGACACTGTCCATTCCGTTCAACTGCTCTTACAAGTCCTTTGCTGTCTCTGATAGAATTACAATGTCATCGGCGAACCCCAAAGTTTTCATTTCTTCTCCATGGATTTTAATACCTACCCCGAATTTATCTTTTGTTTCCTTTACTGCTTGCTCAATATACATATTGAATAGCATTGGGGAAAGGCTACAACCCTGTCTCACTCCATTCCCAACCACTGCTTCCCTTTCATGCCTCTCGACTCTTATAACTGCCATCTGGTTTTTCTACAAATTGTAAATAGCCTTTCGCTCCCTGTATCTTACCCCGCCAACTTTAGAATTTGGAAGAGAGTATTCCAGTCAACATTGTCAAAAGCTTTCTCTAAATCTAGAAATGCTAGAAACGTAGGTTTGCCTTTCCTTAATCTAGCTTCTCAGGTAAGTCGTAGGGTCAATATTGCCTCACGTGTTCCAGTATTTCTACGGAATTCAAACTGATCTTCCCCGAGGTCAGCTTCCATTAGATTTTCCATTCCTCTGTAAAGAATTCGCGTTAGTATTTTGCAGCTATGACGTATTAAACTGATAATTTTCAGATCTGTCAACACCTGCTTTCTTTGGGATTGGAATTATTATAATCTTCTTTAAAGTCTGAGGGTATTTCGCCTGTCTCATACATCTTGCTCACCAGATTGTAGAGTTTTGTCAGGACTGGCTCTCCCAAGGCCGTCAGTAGTTCTAATGGAATGTTGTCTACTCCCGGGGCCTTGTTTCGACTCAGGTCTTTCAGTGGTCTGTCAAACTCTTCACACAGTATCATATCTCCCGTTTCATCTTCATCTACATCCTCTTCCACTTCCATAATATTGTCCTCAAGTACATAGCCCTCGTATAGACCCTCTATATACTCCTTCCACCTTTCTGCTTTCCATTCTTCGCTTAGAACTGGCTTTCCATCTGAGCTCTTGATATTCGTACAAGTGGTTCTCATTTCTCCAAAGGTCTCTTTAATTTTCCTGTAGGCAGTATCTACCTTACCCCTAGTTAGATAAGCCTTTACATCCTTACATTTGTCCTCTAGCCATCCCTGCTTAGCCATTTTGCACTTCCTGTCGATCTCTTTTTTGAGACGTTTGTATTCCTTTTTGCCTGCTTCATTTACTGCATTTTTATATTTTCTCCTTTCATCAATTAAATTCAATATTTCTTCTGTTAGCCAAGGGTTTCTACTAACACTTGTCTTTTTACCTACTTGATTCTCTGCTGCCTTCACTACTTCATCCCTCAAAGCTACCCATTCTTCTGCTACTGTATTTCTTTCTCTCATTCTTGTCAGTTGTTCCCTTATGCTCTCCCTGACACTATGTACAACCTCTGGTTTTGTCAGTTTATCCAGGTCCCATCTCCTTAAATTCTCACCTATTTGCAGTTTCTTCAGTTTTAATCTACAGTTCATAACCAATAGATTGTGGCCAGAGTCCACGTCTGCCCCTGGAAATGTCTTACAATTTAAAACCTGGTTCTTAATCTCTGTCTTACCATTATATAATCTATCTGATACCTTCTGGTATCTCCAGGATTCTTCCATGTATACAACCTTCTTTTATGATTCTTAGAGAGCCCAAAACTAGCGGAAACCCTTAAATCCTTAGACCAACGTTTGCTGTCAACTGCCGACTAGAAATAAGCCGCACAAGAGACCTACTACATCAAATAGGTGCCTGTTGTCTTCGCTTGCTTTAGGTAATCGGTCCAAATAGTCTATGAACCATCAGGGCGTCGGAGTCTGTTCTTAGTTCGATGTTAGCCATGCCTGTGGTCTATCATCATTTGCTTTACTTATTTTACAAACTTGGCATTTCCCCTTAACTTCTACATATCCATATCCATTCCTTTCGACGTAAAATATTCCTCAATTTCTTACGCGACTTTCATATACGTATATCACCACCCATGAAACATTTACGTTAATGCTTAAATACGGGTGCTAATAATTTGTTATGCAGCATTATTTTTTGTCTGTTATCATTATGTGTCTGGCAACACTAAACATGATTTTTACGAAAATGCAAAATTCACCCGCTTTTTCAGTTCTTTTTAAAAAGTACGTGATTCACTGTCACTATCCTGGGATGCACCTAATTTCTTAAAGAGTTCCTGTAAAATCATCAATGTATTATTTACCCCTATAGTTACTTCGTACATCTCTGTTTTCTCTTCTACCTGACTTTCTCCAAATATTTCCTGCAAGTGTTGCCAATAGTACTGTCACTTCCTCTTACCTGTTTAAAACCAAATTTAAAAACTGATAAGCATACCGAGCAATTTTTACGGTATTCCATGGGCGTACCAGCGCTCACCTCAGTTTTCAATGAAAAATTCTCATTCTGTAGATATAAAAGGAACTTCTCTATCGCAAATAATATCACTATAGCCTGCAACTCATATACTAAATAACAGGCTTCTTACTCAGACAATCCTCAGGAAGCACATGCTATTAATCTATGTTTCCCATTCTCTTCTGGTAAAAGACCAGCTACCACTTTGGTTTTAAAAGCGTCAGTCGGAGAGATAAACTTTTTTGGGGGGAAATCTGGAACTGCTAATAATAAAGTGTTGGTATGTGTATCCCTCAACTCTTAAGACGGCTTGTAGTGAATCCATACAAACAAATTTCTGACCTTTTCTCTGCAGCTGAATGAGGGGTGTCGCTAACTGGGTGAAGTTGGGAAACATTTACAAAAAAAATTTATATTCCTGTAGGTCGTGGAAAGCTACAGATAGTGTGCGTTCATTCCTGATCAATATGCACTCTTTTCTCTGAAACGATAGGACCGAAGACCTGGGAGTGTGTTAAACTAACCTTTTATGGTTTCACCCTGAGACCAATTTCTCTTAAATGTTGTAGCACTTAGATTACGTCATCCAAGTGAAAGAAGCACTGTAAGCAGTGGTACCATCTAAGAAATAATATAAATATTTAAATTTTAAGTGATCCAATTTGGACTCTAATGACTGGAAGAGCATACCAGCTTCTGTTACCAACCGAACAGCAACCCTTCAGAATTTACCAAGTTCTAATCAGTACGAAATACAACAGCTGCCTTTGACTTCTGAGTCAAAGGAGTCTGCTAGTATGCCTGATTCAGGTCTAAAACAATGAGATACTGGCCCACTTAAACGAAACAAAAAAGTATGTAAAGTACCTCAGTTACCCAACTGGAGGAACGGGACCTTCAGTTTAACGCGGAATCTGAAACATACGATGTTGCTCGCGACTGTTCACGTCACTGACGGCTGAAGGCTACGTTAAAACGAAGACTAAAATATCCGTCGTCCGAATGAGACCTACAGTTTCCCCGCAAGCCCTTATCCGCTAAACCGATAGGGCCGACATTTAGGTGGGTAGTTCATCTATAGGTTTTGATGAATAGGACGGCTAGAATCAAATTACACTCCCACGGAAAAAAATAGTACACTTGAAAAGACGACGTCGACTTTGATTAGATGAATGCATATGCCACGTGCTGGGTAGTAGGTGTACTGATAATGGTTTCAATGTCGTCTTCCAACAGATTCCGTGGTTGTATAGCCCCCAGAGCGCAATCTGTGTCTTACCGAAAATGCTCCCAGCCAGAAGGCTAAGTGTGTCGCAAATTTGTGAAGCAAGCAGGCAAACATACCAAGGAGACGCACTCGTAGCTTCGTACAACCGACTGAGCGTGTTTGGAAGGGGGTGGAACTGTGGCATTCTGAGTGGCGAGATGGTCCTTTCGGAGAATTGTCACACAAGTTGGACATGCTGCGTCAGTTGTGCAACCATGCTGATGTCAGTGGTCCTGTAACCATTCTCACTCCGTGACACGAGGGTCTGACCTTCCATGGAGCACCACCAGGATCGTCGTACAGTAAGGACAGTAGTGGCAAATCGTACTGCTACCGTAGGCAGCCACAGCACAGTTAGGGGGGCTTGGGAGCCCAGACGAGTTAACACGAATTGTTGGAAACCGGTTATTAGAAGTCGGACTATGGGCACGTACACCTCTAACCCATCTTCCACGCACCCCACAACATCGACGTGCCCCGCACGACCGATGCCGTCAGGTGATCACTCGGAATGTGGAATGGCATTACTTGGTCTTCAGCAATAAAAGCAGAGTCTGCCTGCAAGGAATTGATGGTCATTTGCGCGTACGACGTAGACCTAGTGAGTGCTGTCTCGAAGAGAGCACTCGTCCTAGACACACTGGTTCACCCCATCCCCTTATGGTCTGGGGTGCGATAAACTGCAATTCTTGTTCACCGTTGATGTTTTTGGAAGGGACGCTAACCAGCGCTCGGTATGTGCAGAATGCTGTTAAGCGTGTTCTTTTGCCGTTCTTGAAACGTGAATGTATGTGTTGTTCCAACAGGATAATCCTCACTCATACGCAACCCGTGAATCTCAACGTGCAAGATCTGCAGCAACTTCCCTGGCCAGCACGATACTTGGGCTTGCGTGATAGAACGCTTCTGGGGTATGATGGGATTCGTCAGTCAACAACTCTTACAGAACTACGTAATCAGGTCGATCTGCACAGTTTTCGCCATCTATGAGATCGACTGGATGCCAGAGTCAACGGCAGCATTGCCGCAGGTGTAGGTTACACCAAGTATTTATATGGCTGTTCCAGTGTGTATCCATACTTGGTACCTAACAATACCTTATGCTATTGATCTGTAAGTATATAATCGTTTTACAATACCAAGAGACGTCATGCTTAGCAAGTGACGTAAATTTTAGTCACATCGGTTGGCCGTGTCTGAGGCCTTTCCACTGTGAGTAGTGCATTAATCTTGTCATTTTATATCGTTACGTAATGTAATGTAGCGTAATCAAATTAAACTATGTGGCTCCAAGGAATATTTCATGTCTTAGCCATCTGTGATGTGTATCTGCAGATTGATGTGACAAATGAAAATATTTACTAAGGCTGGGATTCGAACCCAGATCTCCTCCTCTCTAGGCATAAGAACTAATGACTATGGCGCCGAAACACAGTGACTTTGGAAACTGCACAACTGACCCTAGCGTGTCCTCCCCTTCTTCTAAATCCTCATTCACGTACTTCGACACTTGTACCGGACTGTCGTATTGGTTATTGCACCTGCCTCGTGAGCGGGAGACTAGGGTTAGAATCGTAGCCTTGGTAAAAACTTCCATTTGTCACTTCAGTTTGCATATACAGGGTGATGCACGAAGATATGCAAATATTTTAATATGTTATTCTACAAGTAAAACTAAAGAAAAATGTTCGTATGAACATAGGTCCGCAAATGTTTAGTTACGGCTAATAAAAAGTTTTGCCCGAAATTCAGCAAACTTCGCGCATATGAAGCCATCGGAAAACAGCACGAGGTTAAAGTAAAGCACGATTTTCACTTATTTTGTGTTTTTTGGCCTGGTGATTTCCACTTATTTTGCTGTTAATGGTCTGATGAATCTAATGAAACGTGTCCCAGACGTGTATCTACAGTAGTTTTCCAGAACACCAAGAGAAGCAAAAATTATTATACGAGTAAATTTGTTTACTTTCCATTAAGAATGTAGAAACGTTTATTTCATTGCTGGCTACCGTTAGTGAGTTGTTTCAGTCGTTTCCTAACCTTGAAACGCGTTAGTTTCCTGTATTGTTCAGTGACGTTCATGAGCACAAAGTCAATACACGTGAGGCATTGCTTGCTCGCATTATGAATGCAATAGGTGACATTTAGAACAACCCTGTGAAACTGAAACGAGGAACAAAATCTGTTCATACACGTGTAGCTTAATGGATTGATCTCGGTGGAGACATTTCTGAAAATTTATTGTGAATCTATTGTGAAATTGTATGTACAATTTACGACTTTCTTAACACTGAGCTTTGTTTTTCCGGTTTAATATGAATTCACATGTGGTACTGTATTCATAAAAGCAGATTATCTGACACATTCATACAATTTCAGTTAACGTTACTGCAATAGTTTTTCCAAAATTAGAGTTTCTACAACTTCTGTTGAAAACTTTGTGCAATTGTCTGGAATTAAAAAGAAATTGGGCCAAGTAGCTAGTAAATAAAAAATTTTACGAAATTAGTTCTTTGCTTTTCTGGATGTTCTGGAAAACTACTACTGATACACGTCTGGGACATGTTGTGTTATATTCACCAGAGCAATAGCAACAAAATAAATGGAAATTGTTCTGTACTATAAACTTGTACAGTCTTGCGATGGCTTTATAATAACGAAATTGCTAAATTCGAGGCAAAATCTTTTATTACCTGTGACTCTGTAACTAAACGTTAGCGGACCTATGTTTATCTGAACTTTTTTCTTTCATTTTACTTGTAGAATAACATATTAAAATATTTGCATATCTTCGTGAATCGCCGTATATACGTCATAGATGTTTGAGACTTGAAAAGGTCTCTAGAATCATATAGTTTCAGCTAATTGAAGGACCTATCACGGTTTTAGGCAGAATCCCCTCTTTCCTTTGATGCTGAGTTGCTAAACCAATACATGGCGTTCGAGGTTAAGGGGAACACCCGTGAGCTGAGGCGTGAATAGGAATTAGGACAGAGGAGGGAAGCGTTCTTGGGTAGTCCGTGCAATTGTGCAAAGTTACTACGCCCGGGTGGCTTAGCGGTTAGCGCATCTTCCTACTGAGCAGGAGGTCCGACTTCGAATCCCGACGTTGGTACAAATTTTCCTTCGTCACTTCAGTTTGCATGTATAAATAACCTAATGTATTTTAAACTAAAAAAAGTGATGGTATTGTAAAAACGATACAAGCTTGTGCACTGACGTAATACGCAGGGGCAACGGGATCAGCTGACTAAACGAAACGTTTGTTATGACGCATTGTACTGAAATAGCACCCTATTTCAACAATAGAATCTGCTTTTCGGTAGACCAACAGGTCATTCTGAATATCACTCAACAGCTAGAAATGAAATCATAATCCTTTGTCTCTTTACTCACAGAATAAGTTCGTATCTCGTAGAACACAGGATGGGGGGATGGCGACCTTTGGGGGCGAACGCTGGAGGCGGACAGCTAAGAGCGACGCCTGGCTACCCCTACAATTAACCGCCGACGCCACATCGATTACAAGTCCGACCTGGCGAGGCGGACGAGGAAAATATGGTTATCAAGCTCCTCCTACGCTCGCCTCTCGCCTGTACGACGCGGAATTTCCATTCCCTCCGCCGCACGCCAGCGAAGGGGTCAACAAAGAGGACGGCGTATTTTCTCCCCCGGGGCAAGATAACGTCATTCCACGGGTATTTATACTCCGCTGCCATTATCGGCGCACAAAAGTTGCTAATTTCGTAACAGAGTGGTGGATTAAACCTGGCGGCAGTCGATGCCGAGGAAAGGGAGGTGCAGTCGAGAGCGGCGTTGCACGGTGGGCTGGGGGAGGGGGCGGTGGTTAGGGGTGGTGGGTGGTAAGCAGAGTTCACGGCTTGAGAAGTTAGTCAGGCGGCCCCTAAGGGTCAGGAGCGCTCAACTATTTAACTAGTTTCCGTGTAATTGGACTGCCTGAGGGCTAGGCTATCCTATCAGTACTCTTCCTGATACTTCGCGTGGTGGTAATCAGTTGCATATTGTGCAGATACTAAAGCACGAAAATTAGCTAGATGGCTGATAATATGTCGGGCGACTGAATGAAGAATATAAGCTATAGATAAATCCTCTTAATGAATGACTAAATTAGGATCTCAGCTAATGCACATTGTTGAGTCATCCGTATTTCAGGAAATTAGTTAAAAAATTGAACAAAAATATCTGGATAGTAACAGAACAGCAACGCGAACAGACAGTAATGCTAAATAAAACAGGCAGGACGTCAGCAGACCTTTCGATTCACACTACCCTTCAGTGCAGATCTAGATTTGAGCTACAATATAGCTATCATCAGTACGAAAAGTGAGTCATTAGAACCCAATGCGCTTGTTATTACACGACCTTAGAATGTACGTAGCTTATGTAGCTGTCTACATTCTAAGATCTGTAATAACATGTGCATTTACAAATTTCTGGAACTGGTAATGCGTCGTAAATTATTACCTCGAAGTCAACAATTTATTGACAGACACCCAACACATATTCAGAAAACATCGTTCTTGTGGAACACAATTAGATCCTTATTTTCACGAAGTGATGAGTACTATTGACAGGGAATGTCAAATTGATTCCATATTTTACATTTCCAGTTGGCTCTGGAAATCGTTTCTAATCATATTATAGGCTCAACTGGGCGACTGAATTCGTGATTTCCTGTCATAAGTGACGCAACTCGTAGTGAGTGATGGAAAGTCATTGAGTAAAACAGAAGTAATATCTGCCGTTCAAAAGGATGTGTTTTAGCCTCTCTGCTGTTCCTGATCTGCATAAACGATTTAGGAGAGCAGCCCTCATAGACTGTTTGCATATTTACCGTATTATAAGATCAGATAATCTAAATCAATTGCGAAATGATAGACGAGATATCTGTATGGCGCGGAAAGTGCCAATTATCTCTAAATAATGAAAAGTTTGAAATCATCCGCACGAGTAGGCCCTACTATAAACAATCCGCTAAATTTCGGTTACACGATAAATCACACAAATCTAAAGGCTATAATTTCAACTAAGAACATATGAAATACAATTACGAAGAACTTAAATTGGAACCATGACGTAGTTAATGTTGTGGGGAAAGCAAACCAAAGACTGCTATTTACTCGCACATCACTTAGAAAATGCAACAGTTCCACAAAAGAGACTATTTACACTACACTTGTCCACGCTCCACTGGAGTAATGCTGGGCGTTTTGGGATCCACATCAAATGGGGCTGGGTGTTGTGTGCTGTCCTTAGGTTAGTTAGGTTTAAGTAGTTCTAAGTTCTAGGGGACTTATGACCACAGCAGTTGAGTCCCATAGTGCTCAGAGCCATTTTCAAATGGGGCTGAAGGAGGACGTCGAGAAAGTTCAAAGAAGGGATGCTCGTTTTGTGTTAGCACCAAACAGGGAGTGTCAAGGATGTGGTACGCTAACCAGGCTGGCAATCATTAAAACGAAAGCATTTTTCGTTGCCGCAGGACTTTCTCATGAGATATTAAATGTCAACTTTCTCCTTCGAGTGTGAAAATATTCCCTGTATAGGGAATATTTTCAAATATAAAATAAGAGGAATCAGAGCTCGCATGGAGACGTTTAAATGTTCAATGACGCTTGAAGGTGGTTTGATGAACCCTCTGCAAGGCACTTAATTGTGAACTACAGAGTAATCATGTAGCTGTAAATGTAGATGAAACCTTTTGAGTCTGTGTGATTCACTGACTGTATGCACTGATGACAGCTATACTGTAGCTGAACTCTAGGTCCACAATCAGGTGCAGATGTAATCTAAACTGATTCCTGACTTTCTGCCCGTTTCAGTGACATCACAGTCGCTGTGCACAACGGGTCTAATGTAAACCAACGTGAGACAATGCTAAGATCGAAAAGTTTACATTTTTTCCAAAGAGGAAGAAAGAAGAACTTAGAAAAACTGTTCAAAGTGATATTTGCAAAGAACAATCCAAGTAATGAAGAAATAAAGAGTACCAGATATGAATATAATGACTTGGGAAACAAAAGAAACAGCTGCGCATGAAAGGGAACTCAGTTACCTAGAAAGCGAGGTTACAGAAGAGGGCGAAAGCATTGGTGATACAAACGAGTGGCGCAGACAAAAATCTTTTACTTCGATAAAAGAATTACTGGAATTATGTAGTGCCTTAAAAATCCGAAGAAAGATTGACCGGGAACACTGCGCTGTTAGTAAGGGAACCATTACCTATGATAATACCGGATATACAGGAAGTTTTGGAAAGTGGTGAAACAAAGGAATACGAAAAAGAAAACATGTAAATATCTCGAAAAAGAATTACACTGACGAAGTAATGAAACAACTATTGGGAAGATTCTCTGAAGAAAGGTCAGACTACAGAATTAGATACTATGTTTCTGGGAATTACAAGGAGCTGACAGAACAGAAAATTGTCGGAATAAGTGATAAACAAAATTCTAAAAAAATCACATAGACAGAGTGAAGTATGTGTAGAGAGGTGAAGTGACGGGGACGTAGCAGTATCAAATTTATCTAATGAATAAAAGGAAAGCAAAAGAAATACGGAAGGCATTTCACACATAAACAATAGGATTTCCAAATATCGTACTCTCAAATACAGTAACGTTAATTCTCTCAGTCAGTACCGGTAAGCATAGTAATTTTGGCTGTTATATGACGTAGCTTTCAGCTGTAGTCGTATATTGTGAATAGATGAAATATGTGGAACTGAAACATGCTTTGTAAGTATTTCACGTTTAACTGTTGGTCCTGTATGTACAAGCAACTGAATGACACAGTTCACATATCAGAGGAAGGTAAGGGTGTGGTGCTTATCTAAACAAAAGACAAGCATTACAACTACATTTTACGCCAGTTAATTTATCTTGTTATTGAAGGTAATTTACTGTAGCAAGTTGCTGAACAACTTCGTCAGGTATCTCAGTTTCCTTGCTAACTCCAAATTCGTTATCTTCAGATTTAAATAATTTGTAGGTAAAGTTTTTTATTCAGTTCTCAAGAAATATAGTATTTATGTCTTCTCTTTACAATACATTTCTGGCAGTTAACACTCCATCATCTGGGTGTCTCCTTCTTAAACTATATCACTACCAGCACTATATATATAGATACAAAACAATTTGGTAGCCAAAGACGGCGCAAAACCATACATATAAACTAATTACATACCATCATTGGTTGAACTGATCCATGAAAACTTTTTGAAATTTCATATAACTACTATTGATGTTCCCGTTAAATATTTGATTACAGATGTAAAATAATTATTTTTGTAAAGAAAAGATTAGCATATGATGGAAACGTAGATATACCAAAAAGAAAAAAGAACTGACTTTGATGCGAAAGAACCACACACACTTCTAATTCCTATAAATCATTCATGAGAAATATAAATTACTAAACGGAAGGCATACAACTCGAATATCAATACTGAGACACCTAACGAGGTGAATATACTGATACCTAGTGGGATGAAACGGCCCAAAAAAGGGGTCCGCACTTGCTAAGTAACCATACCTCCTGCCGACCGTCGAGTACAGATATTTCTGTCATGCTCCAGTGCAGGGATAGTCAACCTCTTTTACCCATTGAACATATTTGTATCTCTGTTACCAGCGGTTCCATAGTAATGATGATTTACGAAGCAGGGAGGAAAGTTGATGTTGATGTTGTGGTCTTCAGTCCTGAGACTGGTTTCATGCAGCTCTCCATGCTACTCTATCCTGTGCAAGCCTCTTCATCTCCCAGTAACTACTGCAACCTACATCCTTCTGAATCTGTTTAGTGTATTCATCTCTTGGTCTCCCTCTACGATTTTTACCCTCCACCCTCCCGTCCAATACTAAATTGGTGATCCCTTGATGCCTCAGAACATGTCCTACCAACCGGTCCCTTCTTCTAGTCAAGTTGTGCCACAAATTTCTCTTCTCCCCAATCCTATTCAGTACCTCCTCATTAGTTATGTGATCTACCCATCTAATCTTCAGCATTATTCTGTAGCACCACATTTCGAAAGCTTCTATTCTCTTCTTGTCCAAACTATTTATCGTCGATGTTTCACTTCCATACATGGCTACACTCCACACAAATACTTTCAGAAACGTCTTCCTGACACTTAAATCTATACTCGATGATAACAAATTTCTCTTCTTCAGAAACGCTTTCCTTGCCGTTACCAGTCTACATTTTATATCCTCTCTACTTCGACCATCTTCAGTTATTTTGCTCCCCAAATAGCAAAACTCTTTTACTACTTTAAGTAAGAGGAAAGAAACTTTATAAATTTTATGAAGCAGAATTACGGCAGGCTTAAACAATAATAATAATTACTTACAAAATTGGTTCTGTCAAAATTTTATGACAACCTAATGAAAATTCTTTCAAACTCCTCTCTCCTACCGCCCACCTTGAACGGTGGAACGCGCAGCAGTGGGCGGTGAGGACCATGACGATTACCACTGGTAACGTTTATTTCTAAAGTAAGTGCACCGTTTCTTTCTGTAGTAAAGTGTGATGTTTATGTCTAACAAAGATCAATTATATCAAGTAGTGTGCTGACTTTATCTCTGATTACGTGTATCTGTATATTTACCTGACCACGTTTTAAGCAATCTGCCTATTAACAAGAAAGCAATACCAGTAAACCCAAAGTAATTAAAACCAGTGCGAGACAAGACAAATTAGAAATAAGTACGTTCAGATCTACCCGATCTTAGTACGGCCCTGTAAATCTGAATAAGTACAAAAGGGGCCCTTGTGCGAAAATCCATAAACTGTCTGAAATAAATTTCTTACCTCGTACTGATGTCGCCTTGGATAACGCGTTGTTCTGATCTCACCACTACTAAACCAACTACAGTTGCAAAAACCAAAATGCAACACATTTGTTGCATGATCTGTTGACTCACCCATTTAGTGTAATTTAGTCAATCCTAAACAAAAATCGTAAAAAGTTCGTATTTTCCGACTGTGTATTTGGGCAGACTTCAATTTCGTAACTGACGTCCGAGTAATCTTCTGCTAAGCCTGTCTAAAACACGTACGTAAACACAGGTTATTGCCATCATTCATTTTATCTTCCAGTTCTTGCTAGTCTCCTTCCCTCGGATTTTCAAACCGAAACTTAAAATGTGTATGCGATTTAGTTAAAAATGACAATTTACATGGTCACTTTCTTACAGGTTAGTTACTCCCATCTTCTCAGTTTGCTTTAAATTTAGGTAGGACGTGGTAAAAGTCACTTTATCTTCAACCCAAAGTTTCCACTGCTCACAATAGGTCACTAGGAAAGATAACCAACAACAAACTGAACAATTAATTTACTCTATGACAAATAGTGCAGTAATCTAGACTTGTCCAAGCCCTTAATGGGGGGGTGATGTGCCATCGAATGTGTTGAAGTACCTTACCTTTAAGGTCTTGCTGGAGAGTAACAGCAGCCACAGCATACCAGGAGAGTCGACATACCTCGAAAATTGATGGAAAATAGGTGTAAGGACAGATTACTGCTGATGTTAAAACAGTCATTGATGACCACTATATTTGGCAGCCGAGAGCTGTGGCAGATTTATAGCTAATATCGTGTTCAAGTGTAAAGAACTGAAGAAAACGAATCACACTACTGCAGCCCTCATTGCCAGGTATTCCTTGCGCATACTATGGCCTGTAGAAATATGGTTGCTAGAATTTTTATATCGGTGACTATATGTTAAAAGCGGGAACAACACTGAAAGAATTCTATTCCATTATCCCATCATTCTTGAACATGACCTACACCGTCTACTAGAGGAAGTCAGAAATAATTTTCATACGGGTAGTTATATCATTACCCCTGTTAAGGAATATTTCTCAAATCTCCTACTTGGGTTCAGTCCTTCAAGGAAATATCTCCAGCATTCTACATCCAACTGAACTCATACTTACAAGTTGATGCATTTGGCTCTTGGCGTCTTTATATTATGCCGAAGCTTCCAAAAAAGGTCAAAGACGTAGTAGTCACTTTAGACTATGGTGAATCAGCTTTTATTGAAAAAGCCAAGACGGCCCTTAAGAATAACGAGAATGTAGCACCATTCTTTTTTTAAGATCTTATTTCCACCTTCTACCTGTGGAAATTTGATATCTAGTATCCACATCTGTACCCCTGAAAGACGTTGTATATGTGTTCTTCGAGGTGCAGATGTGTCTGGAGGACATATTTCATTTACTGGGTACGGTATGCCTCACTAACTGAAGTAATAGTCTTCTGAGGATTCTCTGCTGTAAAGAAATGAAGAAGGTGTCCGCCATTATTAAGGAGGAGAAATGCGAAGATTCGAGGATGGATTGTATTGGTGGCAACGAGCAATTGCGTCTATGAAATATGCACCGTTCACTATTTATGCTGTTGAGAGATTTATCTTAGCCTACAAAAATCCAAACAATGTTACGAAATTTTGAAACATTGTTAATTGTATCCTGCAATACTATAATATAATGTAATTGCTGACAGCTGGGAAAATTATCGAACTGACATTTTAATAAGCCATAGTTGCGAAATACTAACACGAATTCTTCACAGAAGAATGGAAAAACTAGTAGAAGCAGACCTCGGGGGAAATCAGTTTGGATTTCAGAGAAATGTAGCAACACATAAGGTAGTAGTGACCCTATCACTTATCGCCAAAGACAGGGTAAGAAAAAGAAAACCCACGTTTATAGCATTTGTAAGGTAGTCTTCTACTCAGTCGACACAACAGCGACTGATTAAGCACTGCAGTCGTAATTCCAGACAACATTATTTTTGGCGCGCTTGTTAATGTGGACAGCACTCTTGGTGCTTCGACATCTTCTGCAAAGGGTAAAAAGAACGTTGCTGGAAGAAGAAGAAACTTTCATTAAAGAAAAATTTAACCTCGCACCACAAAATAAAGTAGGTCCATGAATAAGAACAAATTGAGTAGTTTTACCAACTCCTCTTACTTCGTTCTTTTTACCCTTTGCAGAAGATGTCGAAGCACCAAGAGTGCCGTCCACATTAACAAGTGATTTGTAAACCAGCATTTTACCCTTTGCAGAAGATGTCGAAGCACCAAGAGTGCCGTCCACATTAACAACTGATTTGTAAACCAGCATTCGCCGGCGACCACGAAAACAGCGTTTACGCATCATTGTAAGAAGGAGTGCCTCAGTGGCTATTCACTCAAACCGAGTGAATGCGCTAGACAGAACAGTGTGCTATTTATAGCATCAGTCCTGGCGCACGCGGCGGATTTGGACTCTTATCAGCTTACGCAATCGTACCGGAAGTGAGTTTTCAAGCAACACGCTCCTAGTAATACTAGGTAGCGTGTTGCTCCAACATCATTTGAATCGCGCGCCAAAAATAAGACAGCCAATCAGAGACTGTGCTCGACATCCATTGAGCAGCCCAGAGAGCAAATGATGTTGGAGCAACACGCTACCTAGTATTACTAGGAGCGTGTTGCTTGAAAACTCACTTCCGGTACGATTGCGTAAGCTGATAAGAGTCCACATCCGCCGCGTGCGCCAGGACTGATGCTATAAATAGCACACTGTTCTGTCTAGCGCATTCACTCGGTTTGAGTGAATAGCCACTGAGGCACTGCTTCTTACAATGATGCGTAAACGCTGTTTTCGTCGTCGCCGGCGAATACTGGTTTACAAATCAGTTGTTAATGTGGACGGCACTCTTGGTGCTTCGACATCTTCTGCAAAGAGTAAAAAGAACGAAGTAAGAGGAGTTGGTAAAACTACTCAATTTGTTCTTATTCATGGAGCTACTTTATTTTGTGGCGCAAGGTTAAATTTTTCTTTAATGAAAGTTTCTTCTTCTTCCAGATTGGGTAACGGATGGATAACTTGCTTTCGTTGCTTGTAACAATGATGGAAAAGCCGGTTTGGAATCCCTGTTACCGTACGGGAGTTTGTCTTACGTTTTTGAGAACTGCTTTCAGTGATTATATAAAGTACAATCACCCACAATGCGACAATCTTCCAAAGAAGAAGGACCACTAGCCTTCACCCATAAGTGAATACTACAATCGGAATTAATCTTACAACGTCTACGACAAGACAAAGACAAACATTTCTAATTTCCAGAACAACTCTGCAGACATATCTCTTGGTTGAGAGCTCTTGAAGCTGACTTAACATTTTCAGTTAGTTGTTATGCATTATTCTCGTCTCTTTCTTCCATTGCTGTCTGTGAGGCTATTTTCGTAAAATTCCATTAAATCTCCAAAAATTACTAATTAACTAACAGAACAATACTTAACTAATAATAATACAAACGTATCACTCATTACTGTACTACTACAAAAAATAAATTAGTAAATTTAACATAGCATCACCACAACGTTTACATGATGCACAATCTCTTCTACCCACAAATTCAAAAAAATAATCTGTTTTCACAACATCAATGAAATTTTGTTGAGATTTAAAGCTGAATTCCGCATAGTTGTAGAAAAGTGAACTTGGTTCAAAACCCGTACAGAAGGGCATAAAATTTGTTTTATGACTTGTTAGCAGCAGCACCAACCAAGTTGTGTGCTGCGGCAGTCTGCGTGTAATTGTTTCCGTTCAGAATATTTAAAGCGTGTAACGGAAAGAATCATACATTTGCAATACAAAGCATACAACAATACAAAGAATATATTTTACAATCTAGACTGTACAGCACAGTTGAAGGATAACCTATCCGAAACCACGTGATTGTCAGCCATTGCGACGCAGAAAACTGAAATTAGGAACAAATCTGCGCTCAGAGTCCGTCGAGAAGGACTGAATTACCCGGGGGTATTAGCAGTGTCAAAGGTTGTCAAGAACGTCTTCCCGTTGCTTATCCACGGCGCATTGTCGTTTTAAATCGCTGCATGTGTGGGAATCAACGCAACAAGAAAAGGGGTGGTTTCATTCACTTCTTTTATGCACCCCCTGAGACCTTTTCGCGTCCATTCTGAGCTGCGACGTGTCTGAAACCTTTTCCTCGGCGTGATTTCAGCGGTTGGTGTCGCGGTTCTGACCTCCATCGCAGACATGTCCAAAAAGGGGTAAAATACGGGTAATTGGAGGGTGTAACGACCTTCCCGGCATGGGGTACGTACACAGCGGTGCTGGGCAGAATTGTGATGAACTCTGGTGTCAATGGGGCTCATTACCCTACCTTCCACGTCACATGACTTCTGAAATCTGTGCGTTTTGTCGCAAGTGTCGACAAGTTAGTTTTTGATACATCGTCGAGCCCGAGGGTGGCATCACAGGGCGCCACCCGTTTGTACCTTTACAAAGAAAGGTTGTGGGCACCTTTTAGCCAAATTTCAAACTTCTGCGTCGCTATGCGAGACAATTCCGAAATAGTGATGCCTTATTTGTGTCGCGCAATGTACAGTATATAGCAGCAGTAGTCTATGGACGTCACTATAGATCACATGTTTAGTGAGTAGCTATAAATGATCTTTTATTTTTAGTGTGCAGATAATATATAATTTGCTTATTTAGTTACTAATTGTTTTGATGGTTTATCCTTCTGATTTTTATACACAATACCTCATTTTTTTCTTTATGGTCGGTGAAGTATTGATACGGAGTTCAATCTGTGACACCAGTCTGCCGAGCTGATGATTAGCGCAGTTATTTATTTAATTGAAGGGTTTAATTAAAATTTCACTGAATTTGCAGTATCTAATCCTCGTATCAGTCAAGCCCCTAAACCATAATATCTAAATTAATGAAAGCATTTAATATCAGTAAAACACTTGAGACCTATATAGCTGCCTACTTAACAACAAGAAAATGATTTCTTACAATAGTTGTCACCTTAAACTGTACTCTGAATCTAAACCCCTAAAATGGTGTCTCTTAACAATAAGAAAGTACATCCGACTATCTTGTTCCGTCAGATTCGAAAAGCACTGTGAGTTATTCTTTTCACATTGCGCAGCGAACAGAACCGCTAAAAAATTAAAAGTACGCGTGAACAGCGCCTCTGATGGCGACTCCCATAAACAGATACTCTGACATGGCAATCAGCTAGCAATAAACTTTTCGACATACTATAGGAGGGAAAGGCCTGGAGACACCGGAAGATGTCTGCTTGATTACATCTGGATCAGACAGAGATTTCGAAATGAGGTGTTGGATTGCACCCAGGAGCAGATACGGAGTAGCACCATTTAGTAATGATGAGGAGAGACAGAAAATTAAGAGAATCATCCATAAGAATGAATGTGGAAAGAAGTTGGATACCGAAGGATTGAGAACTGATGAGATTCATTCGAAATTCTCGAAGGCTGCAGATATTCCAATAACGATCACCATAACAGGAATTTCAGTTGTAGAAGAATATCATCTCTAAAATGAGTAAACTACAGTTTCTACCTTCTATAGTTCCCTCTGGCACCATGGGAGTTATTCCTCACTTATTCTGCAGAGAACCTCCTCATTTCCTACCTTACTAGTCCACCTTATTTTCGACATTCTTCTGTAGCACCACATCTCAAATGCTTGGATTCTCTTCTGATCCTGTTTTCTCACAGCTGATGTTTCTACCATACAATGCTCTGCTTCAAACGTATATTCTCAGAAATTTCTTTCTCAATTAAGGTCTATGTTTGATACTAGTAGAATTCTCTTCGCCACTAATGTCATTTTTGCAATGGGTAGTGTGCCTATTTCTGTCCTTCTTGCTCCAGTCATCAAAGGTTATTTTGCTGCCTAAGGAGCAGAATTCCTCAAGTTCGGCTACTTTGTGATCTCCAGTTCTGATGTTAAGTTCCTCGCTGTTCTCATTGATGTTACTTTTTACAAATTCATCTTTCTTCGATTTAATCTTAGTTCATATTCTGATGTCATTAGGCTATTCATTGCATTCAACAGGACCAGTAAATCTTCTTTTATTTCACTGAGGATAGTAATGTCATCATCGATTGTTATCGTTGACATCCGTTCACCCTGTATTTTAAACCAACTCTTGAACATTTCTTTTGTTTCCATCATTGCTTCTCCGATGTAGAGATTGAACAGTAGGACTGAAAGACTACAGTTGTGCCTTAACTCTGATGTAGAGATTGAACGGTAGAACTGAAATATTACATTTGTGTCTTAAACCCTTTTTAATTTTCCAGTGGAGTTGGTCCCTCTTCGTCCTTCTACATATCGTATATTAGCCGCTTTCCCTAATCATTACCCCTATTTTTATCAGAATTTCAAATTTCTTGGCCTTTGACTTTGTCGAGCACTTTTTCCTAGGTTGACAAATCCTATGAGCGGGTCTTGAATTTTCATTTCATCCTTCCATTATCAATCCCAACCGCAGAACTCCCTCTCTGTTGCATTTACTTTTCCTAAAGTCAAATTTACCGTTATTTAACAGATCGTAAATATTTTTCACCCCTCCTGTATGATGGACAAGGGTTTGACCATATTGTATCTTTACCAGGATGGCGAGAAACAATCTCTCGATTTTTCGACCTTGGATGTGTAAGCTGTCAAGCTGATTGTGGAAAAATTCTCGCACTTGTCGGCTCTTGCTACCTTCGGAATTGTGTGGATGACGTTTCTCCGATTGTCTCATGGTATAATGCCAGTTTCATGCATTCTACACACCTACGTGAGTAGTCGTTTTGCTGCCATTCCCTGAATGTTTTTCGAAATTCGAACTGGAATTCCATCCTTTCCGCTACATTGTAACTGAAATCTTCCAAAGCTCTTTCACATTCTGATTATAGCACTTGATGCCCTTTCTTTTCTATGTAGACCCTATTTCTTCTTCTATCACGTCTTCAGACAGGTCTTCCACCACAAAGAGGCCCTCAATGTGCTCTCTCCACCTAGCCGCTCTCTCCTCTGCATGTAACAATGGAATTACGATTGCACTCCTAATATTATTATTGTTGCCTTTACTTCACCAAAGGTCCCTTTTACTTCTCTATAAGCTGAGCCAGTCCTTCCGACAATCATTTCGTTTTCAAGGTCTCCATATTTTTAAGCAGCCATTTCGCGGTAGCTTCCTTGCTCTTCCTATTTATTTCAAATGGCTCTAAGCACTATGGGACTTAACAGCTGAGGTCATCAGTCTCCTAGACTTAGGACTACTTAAACCTAACTAACCTAGGGACATCACACACATCCATGCCCGAGGCAGGATTCGAACCTATTTATTTCATTAGTAAGTGACTTGTATTTCCGTATCCCTGAATGTCCCTAGACATTTTGTACTTCGATCATTCGTCGATCAGCTGAAGTATCTCTTCTGCTACTGATGATTTCTTCGCAGTTACCTTCTTTGTACCTGCGTTTTCCTTCCCAGCTTCTCTGATTTCCTTTTCTAGAGATATCCAATCCCCTTCAACTGAACAACCTACTCATCTATGGCCTCAGAATTCTTCAACAGTATTTCTTGATTCCTTGGTAGTTCCGTGTCCCACTTGTTCGCACATTGATTCTTCCTGACTAGTCTCTTAAACTTCAGCCTACCGTTCATAATTAGTACGTTGTGATTAGAGTCTATACCTGCTCCTGGATACGCTACACAATCCAGTATCTGATTTCGGTACTCAGCCTGATTGTGATGCAAAGTAGCTGGAATATTCCAGCATCTCCCGGCTTTTTCCAAGCATATCTCCTCCTCTTGTGATTCCTGAACGGAGTATTCGCAATTACTAGCTGAAACTTATTGCAGAACTCAGTTTTTCCTTTTCTCGCATTCCTGCTACCAAAGTTACTCTTCCTTCTAATTCTTCCCATGCAACCACATTCTATTTTACGGACAATGACTATTAGATTTTCATCTCCCTTTACGTACTGAATTCTGCTTGTGACTCTGGCATGCGTGACTGAACTATTGTTGTCGGTATTGTTTGCTGTTGATTTTGATGAGAACAACCCTGTCACTGTACTGTTCATAGTAACGCAATCTCTGCCGTCTCTTCCTATTCATAATGAATCCTTCCTTCGTTATACCATTTTCTGCTGCTGACTCTATACTGGTCTAATCAGAAATTTCCTTCCATTTCACTTCACTGATACCCACACCTAGCACAATGGTGTCCAGCCCTCTGCTTGCTGGCCGCGGGCGACCCTATAGCAAGTATCAATAGGTTCCAAGAAATGAGTATCTATCACGCGATTGGTAAAAACAAAAACCAAAAAAAAATTTAAAAAAAGAGTACTGAGACTGAGAATTTACGATTTCTGGTTTTCTTGTTTTGCTAGCACGTTTAGCCTTTTGACATTCTGTGCCACGATTCGTGAAGCGTTACGTTTTCGTTGGTCATTCAGTTTTTTTCTCAAGGTCACAGCCGCATTCGCAGTACCTCCCAGATGGGGTCTATCTAGGAATCTTTTGCCAAGTTTTCCATTACAGGTATTGGTTTCCACTGCTTTCTCAATCCTCTAGACGCTGATCATTGCTGATTCTTCCGCGTTTAATAGGCAGTTTACCACCCCAAGTGCAAGAGAGTTCACTGAACCTCTGTCCGCTCCTCCGCCCTCTTTGAGAGTGCTGTTGGCATAAAGAGTGTGATTTCTTATACTGGAAATCTTCGGGCCCATTGTTATTATAAGCCACTTGGGAATGAGATTATTAGGAGTGTAGAAAAATCTAAGCCAAATGGCTGTAGGAAGAATGTGACGACTTCGGAAATGGAATGGTAGTCGAAATGATAGTGTCAGCATGTAGAAAAGTCAAAACAAGCTTCGGTGAAATTAGAAAAAAAGTAAGTACAAGGGGAATATCGTGTTACGCACGGAATGGAAAGCAGATAGATGCGAATAGTACACTGCAGGCTTCTACGGGTGTGAGTAACTGTTGGATGATGTGACTGAGGAATACATGGGAGTCGATACGAAAGAGATAGGGGTCCAGTATTAGCGTCAGATAGTGGAGACATAGCATCATACTTCCTGAAATGTGTCATCCACACTAGGCGAAAAATATCAAAGGCAGATAAGTGCGAGGAATCAGATTAGCTGTAAACTCAACATAAAAGTTAGCGACGAAGAAGTCTATGAATTTAAGGAATTCTGCTGCCTTGAAAGCAGAATAACACATGACAGATGAAACAATGACACAAGAAAAGTAGGCTGCACAGGGAACTGGGGTATTCTTGGCCAAGAGAAATTATCTAGTATGGATCACAGGCCTTAATTTGAAGAAGATATTTTTGAGATTGTGATTTAGGAGCACAGCATTGTGTGATAGTGAATCATGGACTGTGGGGAACCGGGAGAGAAGACAATCGAGGAGTTTCAGACCTAGTGCTGTAGAAGCCTGTTAAAAGTTTGTTGGACTTATAATGTAAGCACTGAGAAGAGTCTCCGCGGAATCGGCATAGAAAGAAACATGTGGAAAACCCTAACAAGAAGAAAGAATAGGATGATCGGAGTTTGGTTAAGATAACAGAGATATGTAGAGGGTAAAAGGTGAAGGGAAGGACAAAGATTCATCTAACAAGTAACTGAGGTCGTAAGGTTCTGGTGTTACTCTGAAACGAAGAGGTTGGCGCAAGAGAGGAATTCATATGAGACTTCAAAACACCCTAGAAACTGTAAGAATGGCTTTGAGGAACAGCATAGTATCGAGGAATATTTGCGTTTTACCACTTGCAACATCTCATTTTCATAGCTGTAAGAATTTTGCAAGTACAGTATATTTTACAGTTGCTAATAATCCTATTAATTAATTGCTCACGTAATTACCGATAGAGCGGGGCCAGTACCAACAGTCATTATTCTCACAGCTACATTCATAGATTCAGTGTTACTTACAACCGATAATAAGGATCTGACGATATGAATTACCATCCTCAATCATTGAAAATTAGTGGAGAATACTTTATTTACTGGTGGATAACGTGTGTCTGGGAGAGTCTAAATGTGGGTGTTGTGCATCAACATTAGGCAATTCAGTTGATGGTCATTTCAGATAATCAGTTTCAGGACATCGTACAAAGTTTGTTTCAGAAAACATAATAATATAGGGAGCGAGTATACGCTACTTTAACAATGGTAATCTATCATTTAATGTTGCCTAAATTGACTACACTGTAGTACACCTACACATCACGCATTTGTAGTAAGTTGTTGGTCTTTAGTTATATATTTTGCTCAGTTCGTATTAATGGACATATATTCTGAACGTCTGAACAAACAGTTACTTGGGAATGACTTCTCTGATTTGACATACTAATACACCATCTACATAACGGATTGGCAAGTATGAGGAATTTAGACCAGAGTATGCATGAGACATTCGCTCTTTGCAATATTGTTGGGGTTTGCCTTCCGAGTAGATGATGTTGATTTGGACAGTATTCTAAGACTAAGTGAGGTAGCCACTCCTGTAAAGAACAGTTTCAAGCATCTCAGACGAACTTAAACCCCTAGTTCTCTTTCTAAAGAGCTGTTTTCCTACCTCAAGACGATTGGGAAAACGCCTCGCCACGTAACGTACACTTTTCGTGGTTGCATCTATCCGCGAATTCGATAGTAGGATGTCACTGTTCTGTACTGAACATCAAAAACACCTGAAAGACTCTTTTTACTGTGTGTTATGCCTTTACCCCGATACGATATTGTAGGAAGGTGCCCAGGACATTGACGAACCAACAGGATTCGAAGGTTCCAACCTACCACCTCAAGGGCCAATCTTACTGCGGTATCTACAGGACACCGTCGATGTAGTGCTTGTTGGAATTAAAATAAAACATTTATATTGACTACGTGGATAAAATAATTTTTATGTTATTGATTAAAGTATGGTTTACTAAATGTGAAACTTAAGTGTCTCATTGAAGTGAGTATTTTTCTTTTCCGTATATCCTTTACGCTCTATGCTGATGGCCTTAATAGTCGATACTGGACAGCAGTTCGTGAGAAATGAAACTTCAAATACACAACGGAATCACTGGATACACATGAAACAGGAATCACGTATTAAACTACTAACATTCAGATACAGCAAATGAACAAATGCTAAAAAATATGTTTTCGTGACGTTACTTGAGCTGGTCACGACAGTATAAAGTAGAAGATTGACTGTCTGGCTGACTAGATCCTAACTACCATTCTAATGGTTCGGGCTATTAAGTGACTTTTGAGAGATGGCCTCGGAGATACTGATTCCTCTCGTTCTGTGAAGGAGACATAAACATTCGGAACCTGACGAGGTAGTCTTGTTAAACTGAAATGCCCTCAGTGTGCCTCTGTTAAATCTTGGGTGAAGACTGCTGGATTCGCCCGTGTCAAAAAAACAAAAAAAAGACGGAAGCTGAGGATATGTAGGTCCTTGCCAGTCGTAGCTTCGCCTCGTGGATAATCTATGCATCATGTGAACATCAAATGGATCTGAGCACTATGGGACTCAACTGCTGAGGTCATTAGTCCCCTAGAACGTAGAACTAGTTAAACCTAACTAACCTAAGGACATCACAAACATCCATGCCCGAGGCAGGATTCGAACCTGCGACCGTAGCGGTCTTGCGGTTCCAGACTGCAGCGCCTTTAACCGCACGGCCACTTCGGCCGGCTCATGTGGACATCGTTAGGCTTGGTACTTCTCTTAATTATTAATATTATCTAGTCAGAAACATACAAAATTACAGTAGTCACACACATCAGTTACCAATTGTATGTATATTACATGCGCCCAGTACTTTGCAACCTCCAAGGCGCTTGAAGTGGCTTGCAGGGGATCATTCTTCGTACAGGATGTAGGACACAAAGGGCACTGAAGCATGTGGCTTGTGGTTTGTCCTTTTACACAATCACAGGATGTGTCTTCTGTTATGAACCCCAATCTCTTCAGTTTGTCTCTGGATTTTCCAACCCCTGATATTTTATTGTGTCCAGCTGGTAGTTCTTCAGCTTATGGCATCCACCCGCGCAGGTGAGGCGTCGACTTCTTACATAACTCCAGCCTTGCCTTCTCTGGTGAAACGGTGATCATTTCGGGTGTCCCCAGGAAGCTGTTTCACGAGCTCAGCCGTTGCTGTGGTGGAATATGTCCGTGCAGTGGATGGGCACTTCTGTTCCAATTTCAGTCTCTCCTTGTTGGCAGCCACTGATCTGCGTACCCATGGTGGCGCTGTTCCAGCCAGGTAGTAGAGCTTATCGGTTGGGTTAGGTCTTAAGCAACCTGTGATCAACCTGCAGGTTTCGTTAAGAGCGGTGTCTACTTGTCTGGCATGAGATGACCTATACCAGACTGGAGAAGCATATTCGGCTGTAGAAAAGCACAGTGTCGTTGCAGAAGAGCGAATAGCTTGTGAATGTGAGCCCCACTGTTTGCAGATTAGGTAGTTTTGAATGGACATCTTCATTTTGGTGTACTTGCACTGGGTTTTGAATGTCAGAGTTCTACTCGAGTGTGAATCTCAAGTATTTACGAGCGTGATGATGCTGCAATTGGATTCCTGACCGTTCAACATGCAGCTCACGATTAGCTTCCCTGATCCTCCGGTGAAGGCCGCACACTTGTGTCTTCCAAGGGTTTGTTCTGAGTTGGTTCCGACTGTAGTAGCTTCACAGTGTTCTAAGTGCAGTTGTCAGGTTTCTTTCCACTGTTTCAAAGCATGAGCTCTGCGTGTGCAACGACTAGGTCATCTGCATACAATAATTTCCTCGTGTCCGGCGTCACTGACTGGTCGTAGGTGTAAATGTTGAAGAGAAGTGGAGCCAAGACGCTTCCCTGAGGTAGACCATTTTTCTGCGCTGTCCAGCGACTGCGTTGTCCTTGAAATTCAATAAAGAACCAGCAGTTTTGGAGGAGGATGTTGATTAGTCTAACTAGATCGGCATTCTTGAACATATTGTATAATTTTGCGTGGAGTAACTGATGATGGACAGTATTACAAACAGCTGTGAGATCCACGAAAACCATGCCCCTTACTTGTCGGATTTCAAAGCCATGTTCTATAAACTGAGCGAGATTCAAAAGTTGTCCTGTGCAGCTTCTGTTTGGTCGACATCCTGCTTGTTCGGGTATGAGAAGATACGTAGATGTCAAAGTATCACTATATACTACTGAAAATTCAGTCTGTGTGGAATAATTGTCAAAGCAGTCGCAATCACGTCCTAACTCTTGTGATGCTGATACCCAAAAGAGAGAAGACGACGGAGCTTATCCGTGTTCTCTTAATGAATTGTTACGATTTATTACAAATATAGTGTTGCTTCGACACTGTGTGTTCGCTTCTCTCGATTCTCGCTAATACTGGTAGGTGCTTTAGCTGGGTATGAAGGCATTCCAATAAATATGTATATACAAACTTTACTGCGATCAACAATCATTGACTGAGTACAAGGGAACTCGTGTTTCCTCACAGTGTACAGCTAAACTGGAGCTGTATTAGCGGCAAGGGTGTTAATTCCAATTTTGTTAAACAGCCTATAGATGCCACTTATACTTGGCAAAAAAACAATTCTGAGAGGGTAGAAAAAAATTCAACACGTTGACTCGTGATTCGTATGCTGGTAATTGTGTTTTTAATTTGCTACATAAGCTAAATGAATTGGTTGTAGAGAAGGCCAGACACACAAGTGACAGATACAACTATAAGTAAAAAAGTAGAGTGTAGAGAACTTAAAAACAGCACTCATGGTACTGAAAATCATTGTTCAATCCTTGTGACTAATGCAGATGAAAGTGACTCGAATTTGGTGACTTCAGAAACTTCAGATTGTCTTGCTTGTTTGAAAGAAAAAGAACGCAAATATTTAACGTCTGAAAACTAATAGTTTGAAGCAAAAAATCATTTTCTAGGATATCGTGTTTGCCGTGAAATCAGTATACTGAATTCTGGAAAATTAGCTACCTTAAACATTTATCTTATATCAAAGTTTCTCCGTAGCATCATAAAACATTAGACGCTACGCCACCTAGACAATAGACAGATGTCAAAACATCACTATATAATACTGAAAGTGCAAATCTGTGTGGAATAATTATCAAAGCAGTCGCACTCACGTCCTAAGTCTTGTGATGCTGATACCCAGCAGAGAGAGGAAGACTGAGCTAATCCGTGTCGTCCTATCTCAAATAAATGAAAAGCAGGATTGTATCCAACGTTGTGACTCTGAGTTTTAATTAGCTAATGTTTCAGGTTAATTAATCCTAGAGGACGTATAATTGCAGCAAAAGTAAGTCAGGAACGTTGCACTGCTCTTGATGCCGAGATATATTTAGTTCAACATATTGCAGTGGGTGTCAGCTATGATTTTAAACATATTACTTTTTTTCAGACTTGACCATCAACGAATTTTCATAAGGTGTTCAAGAGTTTGTAAGTTGTTCCAACAGATGGCAGGTAAAAAAGTCTCTCATATTTTCATCATAACAAAATAATTATGTAGCAAGTGTATGGCTTACTGTGTTCTTATCTGGATCATAGGATAAACGCTCAATCACTTCATTCATACACATAACAATAATAAAGTTGGTCCTCAGCAATAAGCCTTTGGATTTTGAAGTCAACGTAAATCATTGTGGTAGATATGTGATTTTATAGTGCATCTAATTAGATTTTCACACATAAGAACGGAATAATAGTGTTCATGTATGTATCGAACTTTCAAAAGTAGCATATGATTATTCAGCTGCATCACACGAGCACTGCATGAAAAAAGCTAAAAACTACTCTGCACTTTGCATCATTCGGTGGCGAGCGTAAACTCTTTTACAGTATTGTCTGTCTGGGTATCTTTCAAACTGCAAATATCTATTTCCCGGCTGCCTTGGGCTGGATGCCTTGCTTATTGCTAGGTTGGCTCCGTTCCGACACTGGCCCCCAGTTCCGTAGAAAACCAGGAACATCTATGGAAGGAACTGCCCGATCCACCCCTAAATAGAAGGAATACTTTCTTCCTTTAACGAAGAGCTGGATGTGATGCAACGTAATGGTGGTGAGTAAGTATGGCCCCACCTGAAGGACAATTTCCTTTCCGTAATAAAATTCTTCATTATCTTTGAACAAGGAACTAGTTGTAGAGGTATGCCAAATGTATTTAGACAACACATTTGAGTTTTGTCATGTTGCTCGTTTACTTCACGTATTTACATTTTGTTTTGTGTTGCTCACAGCGAGTTGATATTTATTCTGTCAGTGTTGATTGGTGTTTTTGTCTTTGTAGCAGAATAACGGTGTTTCTGACTGAATAGGTCGTCAACCCTCTGAGGTGAATAACAGCATGTGTTCAGCAAGTGTTTACAACGGTGATTGCAGCGAATTCAGTTTCTAATTCACTTCAGCTGTGCAGTGTTAGTATCTCGTTATGTACGGGGCAATAACTGCTGGGTTAGGATAGCAGTTCAATTGCCATTCACTGTAAACCTGGCGCAGACATTGCAGTAGCGCTGAAATTTGAATAGTCGACATTGTACCTTTATTTTACTGTGTTTAGCACACACTATGTATTGATAGTGTTCGTTCGTGTGAACTGCATGACACAACAGGTTCTGAAAGTGTTCACGCTTTTGCAACCACACCAGTCGATACACCGCCAGGTAAAGTTCCCTTCGTGTCCCAGTTCGCAGTATATGAGTAGGTAGAAGCAATTGATTTTTACTGTGAAGCGTGGCTTTGCGCTTCGTGCAACGGAAGAATAGGGGAGGTATGATTCAGCTCTTCTGTGAAATTAAAAGCAAGTGCGGCAATATGAAGAGTACAACGTGAACTACACTGTTAAACGCCGATGAGAGAGGGCATAGGTGGAAAGAGTACGCTGAATGCTTCTCTGAGGGGACGACTTGTCTGATGACGTGATAGATGAAGAATCAGGAGACGGCAGGGAAGAGACGAGATCCAGTATTAGAGTCAGAATTTAAAAAAGCTCTGCACTACTGAGGATCGAATAAGGCAAAAGGGATGGATAACATTCCATCAGGATTTCTAAGATCATTGTGGAAGTAGCACTAAACGACTGTGTAAATTGAAAGTTGATGGCGAGAAAGGACAAAAAATGAAGGGAATATTGTTGTCAGCTGCGTAGGGAGTTCATGAGGATTAAGCGGCGACGAGTGAAAATGTGTGTCGGACGGGGATTCGAACCCAGTATCTCCCGCTTACTACGCAGTTGCGTTAACCACTGTGCCACCCACACACTGTGTTTATCTCCCTTGAGCATACTGTCTCGGCAAGCTTCTCAGCCGACCTACACTCCCACTTAGTGCCACATCTTCGCAGTCCTCGTTGAGAGTTGAGATTACCGCAGAAGGTCGGACACAATTGTGCATCCACACTGAAGTTGGTGGATTCCATGCCAATCGAGACGCATGAGTTATATGAATGCTTGGTGTCTGTTCCTACGGAAGACTGCAAGCGCCGATAAGCGGGAGAATTATCGCACAGTCAGCGTAACAGCTCATGCACCCAAATTGCTGACACGAACTGATGATCTGTTAGATGACGGTGAGTTTCGCTTTAGGAAAGTTAAAGGCACCAAACAGGTAGACCTGGCGTTGCTGTTGATAACTGAAGCAAGAATGAAGAAAAAATCAAGACATGTTCATAGGATTTGTCGACTTGCAGAAAGCGTTCGACAATGCAAAATGTTGTAAGATATTCGAAATTTTGAGAAAAATTGGGATGGGGTGTAAGGAAAGATGGGTAATGTATAATATGCACAAGCACCAGAAGGGAAAAACAAGAGTGATGGACCCAGAAGGAAGTGCTCGGATTGAAACAGGTATAAGACAGAGATGTAGTCTTTTGCCCTACTGTTCAGTCTATACATCTAAGAAGCAATGACGGAAATAAAAGGAGGATTCAGTACGGCATTAAAATTCAGGGCGAACAGATATCAGTGATAAGATTCGCTGAAGACATAGCTAGCCAGAGTAATAGGGAAGAAGAATTACCTGATATGCTGAGCGAAATGTACAGTCGAGAAAAGACGAAAGTAACCAAAAATAGCAAAAATCAGAACAGCGAGAAGCTTACAATCATACGTGAGGGTTACGAAGGAGATGGCTCTAAGCCCTATGGGACTTAACAGCTGAGGTCAACAGTCCCTTAGAATTAGAACTACTTAAACCTAACTAACCTAAAGACAGCACACACATCCATACCCGAGGCAGGATTCCAACCTGCGACTGTAGCAGCCGTGTTGTTCCGAACTGAAGCGCCTAGAACCGCTCGGCTACAGCGGCCGGCACGAAGGAGATGAAAGCAAGGAATTCTACTGTAACTCGGAAGCAAAGTAACCCAAGATGGACAGAACAACGACGACATAAAGAGCAGGCCAGTACTGGCAGAAAGGACGTTCGTGGCCAAGAGAAGTCTACCGCCATCAAACACAGACCTTAATATTTGAGGAAGAAATTTATGAGAATATACGTTTGGAGCACAACATTGTATGGTAGTGAAACACGAATTGTGGAAAAACTGGAACAGAAGAGTATCGAAGAATTTGAGATGTGGTGGTACAGAAGAATGTTTAAAATTCCGTGTGCCGATAAAGGAAGGAATGACGAGGTTCTCGACAGAATCGCCGAGGGAAGGAATATACGGAAAACACTGACAAGAACGAGATACACAATGAAAGGACACCTATTGAGACATCAGAGAATAATTTCTATAGTATTAGAGGTAGCTATGGACGGTAAAACTGTAGAGGAAGGCGGAGATTGGAATGCATCCAACAAATAATTGAGGATATACGTTGTAAGCGCTACTCTGAGATGAAGAGATTGACACAAGAGAGACATTCGTGGCGGGCAGTAACAAACCCATCACTTCAGAAATAATTCTGAAATGATGGAATACTTTCTGTTTCAGTGAACCACTGAGTCATTTCGCATTGTATAGCAGCAAAATAGCGATCTCACTGCTCGGAGATTGTTTTCGCTTGGTTTGTTCTCAAATTTTTTATATAATTAGAAATATGAGATTGAATATTCTATGTTCGGGGTTGGGGCGGCCGCACAGGTCGCACGTCAAAGCCGCGGCTCGTTAGCAATCGTGTGATACTGCACAATAGCTGGACCACGTGGTGCCGAACGCTAGGGGGAACCAGGCGTGGCGTGGCTTGGAATTCCTTGGTGACGAGGACGGAGCTTTTTGTCGATGAAGAAGATTTCTATGCCGGGAATGCAAAAGATGGCGGACTTCGTGAAACCTTTATGGCAGACATTTCACAGTTCGTATAGAAATTAATAGTAGCCACATGAATCGTGATACCTCAAAAAGAAACATGTACATTACTATTACTTGCACGACGATTCTGTAAGTGTAAACAGATTTTCAATATATTTAATAGTTTGCAGTTTAGCATCTGACGGTAAATTATACAGGTAACACCCAGCAACCAAAATTCCAAAATCTAAACGGTTCTTCAGATTTTGTCGATGATGTGTCTTTAAAAAGCTATTAGTGTAAACCTAAATTGGTATGAATTGCAAGCATGTAACTCAAATAGTACATGAGTTATTGGAGGTCAAAGGGGCCGATTACGTCGATCGTGTCAGGCCATAAGTACTCCACAGTTACACGAAAAAACCGTAGCAGCATTCTTATAAATATGATTATTCATCTATGTCTTTGTTTATATCTGATATATACTATCGATGAACAAATTAGTTAAATATTTACTGTGTTTTAGAAAGCATAGAGACATTAGGCTACTGGCCTACCTTTTGTTCCATTCCTTTGATATATGTTTAATTAATTTGTTTATGTATACATGTTTATTTAATTTTCTTATGTATCTAATAATGTGTGTTAGAGCATGTTTACGGTCCAGCCGTAGGAATATTTATTTAATTTCAAGTTATCTAAACGTAATCCAGTATTTCGAATGTGTTTCACTATGTTTGTGTGGGTGTGTTGGATTGAGGACACGGCGCGAGCAGTCTAGCCAATCACAGCGCTCTTGAGTGGGGAGACTGGATGGAGGAAGTTCTGTAGAGGACGGACGGCAGAGGACAGGGGAGGTGCCTTGACGGTACGGCACGAGGGACGCACGGTCGTGAGAGGGACTTGGAGTGCGGAGCTGTGTGCGCCTGGTCGCGAGAGATAGAAATACTTCGGAGTGCGGATTTGTGACTTGCGAGATTTCGGAGGTATCTACAGTGAAGACGTAGTGTGCGTTTAGAAGTGAATATCTCGCGAGCTATATTGTTCTTCATAACTAATTACGTGTAGTAGGAAGCTATTGTTTCCCTGTTATTCAACTTATATTTTATTTAATTGCTGGACCATCGACACCAATAAGTATTTAGCAGAAATATACCGCATTCTCAAAAGTACTTCTCCTATCATACTCATCATTTAAAGTTCTTAAGATAGTACCTGCAGATTTTATTTAATTGCAATCTTTCATTTATAAATTTACGTGTTACATTCGTAATTCGCAATTGCCGAGTGACAGAAACCTACGACCACTCGATTCATGTGTGTATTCTTATCGTATACTGTAGACTCAGACGTATTTGGTCTGTAATGCGGCAGCTACGTATCCCAGCCCCTAGACAACGAAACCAGCCAAAATTTTTAATATTTCAACGTTGAGTTGGAGGGTGCATAGTCATTTGAAAGTCCTCACTGTGTATTTGAAATCTCTGAAGTCTGATTTAATAATTCTACCTTTATGCCATCATTGGGTTTGGATGATTTGGCTGGCTGTTCGATAATTGTTATTAATTCTGCTTTTACCTCATTTTGGGATTTGTATGAATGTTCGATTTTTTTAATAATTTTATCTAGACCTCCTACTGTGTTATCAACACAGTCTCCATGACCAATGGTTAAACTTGCACGTCGCTTATCACCCCTTCTATTTTGCTAATAGGAGGTGCTACTGGAATTTCTTCTTCCGCAGATGATATTTTGATATAACATTTAGCCTATTTGATGTTATTTATAGAATTACACTAGAAATAACATAAGGGAATAATGCAAATTTAAAGCACTACCTGTTCAGACTCCACTTAATGGCAGCGGGAATGGCGCAAAAACAACGTCGTGTCGACGTGAGGCTAGCAGCTTTGCGCACTGAACTCTACCATACACGTGAAGCAGCAGAGAGTTTCAACGACAATATTACTGAATTTACAATACTGAGATTGCCTGCACAGAAAAAAATTACTGCTATGCACTACTCTAACTTTTAATAAAAGGGAAAATTCTGACTCCAATTTTTTCTTTTTTTTTCAGCGACGGAAGAATTCGTCGTCGTCGTTGTCTCTACTTCTGCGCAGTTTACTCGTTTCCATATGGCTTGCTGTACACACACCTTTGTCCTACGTGTATATAAATGGAATGAAATCCACAAAGCAACTTGAGTGTTTCATCTAAATAAAGCAACTTCTTTTTGTTGGCCCTATTGCAATTTAGTCTCGACAAGTCCATCTTTACACAGGATCGTTGCGGGATGTCGGATGCTCAACATAAAATGTCGAATAAGAAACGCATTCAGCTGCCTGTATTTCCTATTTCATTTTATTTTTGCTGCAAGTTTCGGCGTTATATATGTCACCTTCATCCCCTTCGTGAAAGACAACAGTAATGACAGTGTAAAATATATAAGAAAATGGGCGGTGTGAAAGTTAAGATATCAAATTAAATACAGTGGCAATATGTAGTAAACGTATAACAATAATCGCAATATACAGGGAGTGACATAAAAGTTACAGATAGACTAAGGCATAGAACGAGAGCAAAGTTGCACACAGTACTGAAATAAACTAAGCAACAAAAGATGTTGATGTTGCTGTGGTCTTCAGTAAAGAGACTGTTTTGATGCAGATCTCAGTGCTACTCGATCCTGTGCAAGCTTCTTCATCTCCAAGCACCTTCTGCAACCTATATCCTTCTGAATCTGCTTAGTGTATTCATCTCTAGGTCTCCCTCTACGATTTTTGCCATCCATGTTGCCCTCCAATACTAAATTGGCGATCTCTTGATGCCTTAGAACATGTCCTACCAACCGATACCTTCTTCTAGTCAAGTTGTGCCACAAATTCCTCTTCTCCCCAATTCCATTCAGTACCTCCTTGTTAGTTACGTGACCTATCCTTCTAATCTTCAGCATTCTTTTGTAGCACCACATTTCGAAAGCTTCTATTCTCTTCTTGCCTAAACTATTTATTATCCATATTTCACTTTCATACATGGCTACACTCCATACAAATACATTCAGAAAAGACTTCCTGACACTTAAATCTATACTCGATGTTAACAAATTTCTCTCCTTCAGAAACGCTTTTCTTGCCATAACCAGTATACATTTTATACCCTCTCTAGTTCAACAATCACGAGACATTTTGATCCCCAAACAGCAAAACTCATTTACTACTTTAAGTGACTGATTTCCTAATCTAATTCTCTCGACATCACCTGATTTAATTCGACTACATTCCATTACCCTCGTTTGGCTTTTGTTGATGTTCATCTTACATCCTCCTTTCAAGACACTGCCCATTCCGTTCAATTGCTCTTCCAGGTCCTTTGCTGTCTCTGAAGGAATTACAATGTCATCGGCAAACCAAAGAGTTTTTATTTCTTCTCTATGGATTTTACTTCCTACTCCAAACTTTTCTTTTGCTTCTTTTACTACTTGCACAATATATAGACTGAATAACATCGGGGATAGGCTACAGCCCTGTCTCAATCCCTTCCCAACCACTGCTTCCGTTTCGTGCCTCTCGAGTCTTATAACTGCGATCTGGCTTATGTACAAATTGTAAATAGCCTTTCGCTCCCTGCATGTGACCCCTGCCACCCTCAGAATTTGAAAGAGAGTATTCCAGTCAAAACTGTCAAAAGCTTTCTCTAAGTCTACAAATGCTAGAAACGTACGTTTGCGTTTCCTTAATCTGTCTTCTAAGGTAGGTCGTAGGGTCAGCATTGTCTCACGTGTTCCAACATTTTTACGGAGTGCAAGCTGATCTTTCCCAAGATCGGCTTCTACCAGTTTTTCCAATTGTCTGTAGAGAATTCGTGTTAGTACTTTGCAGCCGTGACTTATGAAAGTGATAGTTCTGTAATTTTCACACTTGTCGGCACCTGTATTCTTTGGGATTGGAATTATTATATTCTTCTTGAAGTCTGAGGGTATTTCGCCTGTCTCATGCATCTTGCTCACCAGATGATACAGTTTTGTCATGGGGGGCTCTCTCAAGGCTGTCAGTAGTTCTACTGGAATGTTGTTTACTCAAGAGGTCTTGTTTCGACTTATGTCTTTCAATGCTGTGTCATATACTTCACGCAGTATCGTATCTGCCATCTCATCTTCATCTATGTCCTCTTCTACTTCCATAATATTGCTTTCAGGTACATTGCCCTTGTATAGACTCTCTATACAGTCTTCCACCTTCCTGCCTTCCCTTCATCGTTTAGGGCTGGTTTTCAATCTGAGTTCTTGATATTCAAATAAGTGGTTCTCTTTTCTCCAAAGGGCTCTTTCCTGTACGTTGTATCTATCTTACCCCTAGTGATATATGCCGCTAAATTCTTACATTTGTCTTCCAGTCATCCCCGTTTAGACATTTAGCACTTCCTGTCGATCTCATTTATGAGACGTTTGTATTCCTTTTTGTCTGCTTCATTTACTGCTTTTTTATATTTTCTCCTTTCAGTTCAGTTAAATTCAATATCTCTACTAGTCCTCGTCTTTTTACATACTTGATCGTCTGCTGCATTCATTATTTCATCTCTCAAAGCTACCCATTCTTCTTCTATTGTATTTCCTTCCCCCGTTCTTGTCAGTCATTCCCTAATGCTCTCTCTGAAGCTCTCTACAACCCATGGTTCTTTCAGTTTATACAGGTTCCATTTCCTCAAGTTTACAATTTCTTTTATTTTGTTCAGCTTTAATCTACAGTTGATAACCAATCTGCCACTGGAAATGTCTTATAATTTAAAACCTTGTCCCTAGATCTCTGTCTTGTTGTTGTTGTGGTCTTCAGTCCTGACACTGGTTTGATGCAGCTCTCCATGCTACTCTATCCTGTGCAAGCTTTTTCATCTCCCAGTACCTACTGCAACCTACATCCTTCTGAATCTGCTTAGTTATTCATCTCTTGGTCTCCCTCTACGATTTTTACCCTCCACGCTGCCCTCCAATACTAAATTGGTGATCCCTTGATGCCTCAGAACATGTCCTAACAACCGATCCCTTCTTCTGGTCAAGTTGTGCCACAAACTTCTCTTCTCCCCAATCCTGTTCAATACTTCCTCATTAGTTATGTGATCTACCCATCTAATCTTGAGCATTCTTCTGTAGCAGCACATTTCGAAAGCTTCTATTCTCTTCTTGTCAAAACTATTTATCGTCCATGTTTCACTTCCATACATGGCTACACTCCATACAAATACTTTCAGAAATGACTTCCTGACATTTAAATCTATACTCTATGTTAACAAATTTCTCTTCTTCAGAAACGGTTTCCTTGCCATTGCCAGCCTACATTTTATATCCTCTCTACTTCGACCATCATCAGTTATTTTGCTCCCCAAATAGAAAACTCCTTTACTACTTTAAGTGTCTCATTTCCTAATCTAATTCCCTCAGCATCACCCGACTTAATTAGACTACATGCCATTATCCTTGTTTTGCTTTTGTTGATGTTCATCTTATATCCTTCTTTCAAGACACTGTCCATTCCATTCAACTGCTCTTCCAAGTCCTTTGCTGTGTCTGACATAATTAAAATGTCATCGGCGAACCTAAAAATTTTTATTTCTTCTCCATGAATTTTAATACCTACTCCGAATTTTTCTTTTGTTTCCTTTACTGCTTGCTCAATATACAGATTGAACAACATCGGGGAGAGGCTACAACCCTGTCTTACTCCCTTCCCAACCACTGCTTCCCTTTCATGTCCCTCGACTCTTATAACTGCCATCTCGTTTCTGTACAATTTGTAAATAGCCTTTCGCTCCCTGTATTTTACCCCGGCCACCTTTAGAATTTGAAAGAGAGTATTCCAGTCAACATTGTCAAAAGTTTTCTCTAAGTCTACAAATGCTGGAAACATAGGTTTGCCTTTCCTCAATCTTTCTCCTAAGATAAGTCGTAGGGTCAGTATTGCCTCACGTGTTCCAGTGTTTCTACGGAATCCAAACTAATCTTCCCCGAGGTTGGCTTCTACTAGTTTTTCCATTCGTCTGTAAAGAATTCCTTACATTTGTCCTCTAGCCATCCCTGCTTAGCCGTTTTGCACTTCCTGTCGATCTCATTTTTGAGACGTTTGTATTCCTTTTTGCCTGCTTCATTTACTGCATTTTTATATTTTCTCCTTTCATCAATTAAATTCAATATTTCTTCTGTTACCCAAGGATTTCTACTAGCCCTCGTCTTTATACCTACTTGATCCTCTGCTGCCTTCGCTACTTCATCCCTCAAAGCTACCCATTCTTCTTCTACTGTATTTCTTTCCCCCATTCCGGTCAATTGTTCCCTTATGCTCTCCCTGAAACTCTGCACAACCTCTGGTTCTTTCAGTTTATCCAGGTCCCATCTCCTTAAATTCCCACCTTTTTGCAGTTTCTTCAGTTTTAATCTACAGGTCATAACCAATAGACCGTGGTCAGGGTCCACATCTGCCCCTGGAAATGTCTTACAATTTAAAACCTGGTTCCTAAATCTCTGTCTTACCATTATATAATCTATATGATACCTTTTAGTATTTCCAGGGTTCTTCCATGTATACAACCTTCTTTCATGATTCTTAAACCAAGTGTTAGCTATGATTATGTTGTGCTCTGTGCAAAATTCTACCAGGCGGCTTCCTCTTGCATTTCTTAGCCCCAATCCATATTCACCCACTATGTTTCCTTCTCTCCCTTTTCCTACACTCGAATTCCAGTCATCCATGACTATTAAATTTTCGTCTCCCTTCACAATCTGAATAATTTCTTTTATTTCATCATACATTTCTTCAATTTCTTCGTCATCTGCGGAGCTAGTTGGCATATAAACTTGTACTACTGTAGTAGGTGTGGGCTTCGTATCTATCTTGGCCACAATAATGCGTTCACTATGCTGTTTGTAGTAGCTTACCCGCATTCCTATTTTCCTATGCATTATTAAACCTACTCCTGCATTACCCCTATCTGATTTTGTGTTTATAACCCTGTTGTCACCTGACCAGAAGTCTTGTTCCTCCTGCACCGAACTTCACTAATTCCCACTATATCTAACTTCAACCTATCCATTTCCCTTTCTAAATTTTCTAACCCACCTGCCCGATTAAGGGATCTGACATTCCACGCTCCGATCCGTAGAACGCCAGTTTTCTTTCTCCTGAGAACGACATCCTCTTGAGTAGTCCCCGCCCGGAGATCCGAATGGGGGACTATTTTATCTCCGGAATACTTTATACAAGTAAAGCTGCATGCCCTCGGGAAAAATTACGGCTGTAGTTTCCCCTTGCTTTCAGCCGTTCGCAGTACCAGCACAGCAAGGCCGTTTTGGTTAATGTTACAAGGCCAGATCAGTCAATTATCCAGACTGTTGCCCTTGCAACTACTGAAAAGGCTGCTGCCCCTCTTCAGGAACCACACGTTTGTCTGGCCTCTCAACAGATACCCCTCCGTTGTGGGTGCGCCTACGGTACGGGTATCTGTATCGCTGAGGCACGCAAGCCTCCCCACCAACGGCAAGGTCCATGGTTAATGGGGGGGGGGATCTCTGTCTTACCATTACATAATCTATATGAAATCTTCCAGTGTCTCCAGGCCTCTTCCACGTGTACAGCCTTTGTTCATGATACCTTAACAAAGTGTTAGCTATGAGTAAGTTGTGCTCTGCGCAAAATTCTACAAGGCGGCTTCCTGTTTCATTCCTTATCCCCATTCCATATTCACCTACTACTTTTCCTTCTCTTCCTTTTCGTACTATCGAGTTCCAGTCCCCAATGACTATTAAATTTTCGTCTCCCTTCACTATCTGAATAATTTCATTTATCTCATCATACATGTCTTCAATCTCTTCGTCATCTGCGAAGCTAGTTGGCATATAAACTTGTACTCATGTGGTGGGCGTGTGCTTCAAATCTGTCTTGGCTACAATAACGTATTCACTGTGCTGTTCGTAGTATCTTATCTGCGCTCCTATCTTTTATTCGTTATTAAACCTATTTGATTTTGTATTTATCGCCCTGTACTCACCTGACCAGAAGTCTTGTTCCTCCTGCCACCGAATTTCACTAATTCCCACTATATCTAACTTTAATCTATCCATTTCCCCTTTTAAATTTTCTAACCTACCTGTCCGGTTAAGGGATCTGACATTCCACGTTCCGATCCGTAGAACTCCAGTTCTTTTTCTCCTGATAACGATGTCCTCCTGAGCAGTCCCCGCCTGGAGATCCCATTTGGGGACTATTTTAGCGCCGCAATATTTTACCCAAGAGGACGCCATCGTCATTTAACCCTACAGTAAAGCTGCATGCCCTGGGGAAAAGTTACGGCTGTAGTTTCCCTTGCTTTCAGCTGTTCGCAGTACCAGCACAGCAATGCCGTTATGGTTAATGTTACAAGGCCTGATCAGTCAATGATGCAGGCTGTTGTCCCTGCAACTACTGAAAAGGCTGCTGCCCCTCTTCAGGAACCACACGTTTGTCTGGCCTCTCAACAGATATACCTCCGTTGTGGTTGAACCTACGGTACGGCTATCTGTATCGCTTAGGCACGCAGGTCTCCCCACCAACGGCAAGGCCCATGGTTCATAAATAAGTCATTTAATAGTAAACAGAACCTGCTAATTGGAGGTCAAAATTACATATTACGCGTAGATAACCAGGTGTCACAAATATACAAACAACAAGTATGTAATGCTAATGTCAGTTCGAGTGAATCACCGTCGTATATTGATGAGTACAATCTGAAGATAAAATATTTATTTATATGTTGTTATATAGCAGTAAAACGTAAAAGCACTTATTAGATGTATGACCGTGTATTATATTCCAATAAAAACTAATAAAACAAGAAACGATGTGTACATTATCTATTACATATTCATAAGGTGCTATCTGTTTAATAAAAACATTTTTAATAAAATAACTGTGAAGCTAGTATAACAGCGTTACGAAGTGTCGCCATGCAGAAATATTGAAATATCAGATGGAATAGGCCATGACCAACACTATCATGAAATTGGGAAGTCTGCTGGTAGGCAGGTATGTGGCTAGACGATATACCAGACTGAAAACTATGAAGTAAGTGTACAGAAAATTATTGAAATACCCACACAGTACATCAAAAAGACATTCATTTCAATCAGATAAACCGAAGGCATCTTTCGTGTGACAATTAGCGCTTGTACAGGGCAAGGCAGAGAATAGTGTAAACTACGGCCAGAAGAACAAACCAGTAAAATAGATCTCCAATAAAGAACAATTACGCAGTTGTACATTTTGTGCCTCGATAATACCTGATATAGTTTTCCTTGACATCCTAATTCTCATTTAACAACCCACTCTTGAACATACCGACGGACATATTCCATGTAGTGTGGTATACTCTGACAATTTTTGAATTAGTGTTGATGGGTTGAAAAATTTGGGAAACGTGAGATACATTGGTTGCCCTCGTTACCGCCTTGACTGTTCTCTTGCATTCCGTTAAATTGCATGACATATAGACAGTTCTACATAACTCTTGATTCAATATGAAGCAAGAATAAGACCTTAATATATTTTCATATCGGCTAGATATATTAGTTTTTTTTACTGGCATTGCCTTTGGAAGTGTTGCTTTTATATTTTAGATAATTAGATATCGGGATCTGTAGCACATCTATGGATACTCACATCATAACTTTTGATCTTATCAGCATCTTGATATCCTCCTCACCATAATCCTATGTTTACTACACAAGTCGATTTGTTCTGTATTGATGGTCCATCATACTAGTTTGTTCTTCTGGTCATAGAGCACTCTAGCCTCTTTCTTACCCTGCACAGCGTCTACGTGTCATATAAAGGATGCCTTCGGTTTCTCTGATTGAACAAAATGCCTTTCTAATATACTATGTATGTATTTCAGCACCTTCCTTTAGATTTACATTATAGTTTGCAGTTTGGTATATCACCTAGCCACACGCCTACCTACCAGCAACTCCCCACTTCTGAGATAATGTTAGTTATGACCTTTTCCACGTGATATTCCAACATTTTCATAGAAAAGTTTTATTAAATATGTGGGACCTCATGAACCTGTGACGGGTTGATTATTAGTTCTTATTAGTATATAGTACATGATGGTAAAAGTAGATAGCGTGCCGTTGACCTTCAATGGGTGGTTTTCCATTTTGCTGTTATATGACAAAATATAAAGAAATATCTTACTTCCAAATTGTACTCATCAGTACATGACTGTGATTGTTTTGGTTCATGTGATTCACGGGAATTGACATTAGCATTTCATACTTATTGTTTGTCAATATGTGACACCATGGTTATCTACGCATAACATGTAGTTTTGACCTCCGATTAGTAGTTTTCTTTGCTGTTATACGGCATATGTAATTTGTTGCTTAGTTTACTTTCATATCGTGGGCAACCGCTCTCTCATTTTGTTCCTTAATCTATCTTTAACTCTGGTGTCACTCCCTGTGCACTTTCGTTTTTGTTATACACTGAAGAAAAAAAAACAGGTACACCTGCCTAATATCGTGTTGGGCCCCCTCGACCACGCAGAAGTGCCACAATACGACGTGGCATGGTTTCGAATAATGTCTGAAATAGTGTTGGAGGGAAGGAGGGAACTGATACCATGAATCCTACAGGGTTGTCCCTAAATCCGTAAGAGTACAACGGGGTGGAGATCTCTTCCAAGCAGCACGTTGCAAGGCATCCCAGATATGCTCAATAATGTTCATACATCTACATCTACATCTACATTGATACTCCGCAAGCCACCCAACGGTGTGTGGCGGAGGGCACTTTACGTGCCACTGTCATTACCTCCCTTTCCTGTTCCAGTCGCGTATGGTTCGCGGGAAGAACGACTGTCTGAAAGCCTCCGTGCGCGCTCTAATCTCTCTAATTTTACATTCGTGATCTCCTCGGGAGGTATAAGTAGGGGGAAGCAATATATTCGATACCTCATCCAGAAACGCACCCTCTTGAAACCTGGCGAGCAAGCTACACCGCGATGCAGAGCGCCTCTCTTGCAGAGTCTGCCACTTGAGTTTATTAAACATCTCCGTAACGCTATCACGGTTACCAAATAACCCGGTGACAAAACGCGCCGCTCTTCTTTGGATCTTCTCTATCTCCTCCGTCAACCCGACCTGGTACGGATCCCACACTGATGAGCAATACTCAAGTATAGGTCGAACGAGTGTTTTGTAAGCCACCTCCTTTGTTGATGGACTACATTTTCTAAGCACTCTCCCAATGAATCTCAACCTGGTACCCGCCTTACCAACAATTAATTTTATATGATCATTCCACTTCAAATCGTTCCGTACGCACACTCCCAGATATTTTACAGAAGTAACTGCTACCAGTGTTTGTCCCGCTATCATATAATCATACAATAAAGGATTCTCCTTTCTATGTATTCGCAATACATTACATTTGCCTATGTTAAGGGTCAGTTGCCACTCCCTGCACCAAGTGCCTATCCGCTGCAGATCTTCCTGTATTTCGCTACAATTTTCTAATGCAGCAACTTCTCTGTATACTACAGCATCATCCGCGAAAAGCCGCATGGAACTTCCGACACTATCTACTAGGTCATTTATATATATTGTGAAAAGCAATGGTCCCATAACACGCCCCTGTGGCACGCCAGAGGTTACTTTAACGTCTGTAGACGTCTCTCCATTGATAACAACATGCTGTGTTCTGTTTGCTAAAAACTCTTCAATCCAGCCACACAGCTGGTCTGATATTCCGTAGGCTCTTACTTTGTTTATCAGGCGACAGTGCGGAACTGTATCGAACGCCTTCCGGAAGTCAAGAAAAATAGCATCTACCTGGGAGCCTGTATCTAATATTTTCTGGGTCTCATGAACAAATAAGGCGAATTGGGTCTCACACGATCGCTGTTTCCGGAATCCATGTTGATTCCTACATAGTAGATTCTGGGTTTCCAGAAATGACATGATACGCGAGCAAAAAACATGTTCTAAAATTCTACAAGAGATCGACGTAAGAGATATAGGTCTATAGTTTTGCGCATCTGCTCGACGACCCTTCTTGAAGACTGGGACTATCTGTGCTCTTTTCCAATCATTTGGAACCCTCCGTTCCTCTAGAGACTTGCGGTACACGGCTGTTAGAAGGGGGGCAAGTTCTTTCGCGTACTCTGTGTAGAATCGAATTGGTATCCCGTCAGGTCCAGTGGAATTTCCTCTATTGAGTGATTCCAGTTGCTTTTCTATTCCTTGGACACTTATTTCGATGTCAGCCATTTTTTCGTTTGTGCGAGGATTTAGAGAAGGAACTGCAGTGCGGTCTTCCTCTGTGAAACAGCTTTGGAAAAAGGTGTTTAGTATTTCAGCTTTACGCGTGTCATCCTCTGTTTCAATGCCATCATCATCCCGGAGTGTCTGGATATGCTGTTTCGAGCCACTTACTGATTTAACGTAAGACCAGAACTTCCTAGGATTTTCTGTCAAGTCGGTACATAGAATTTTACTTTCGAATTCAATGAACGCTTCACGCATAGCCCTCCTTACGCTAACTTTGACATCGTTTAGCTTCTGTTTGTCTGAGAGGTTTTGGCTGCGTTTAAACTTGGAGTGGAGCTCTCTTTGCTTTCGCAGTAGTTTCCTAACTTTGTTGTTGTACCACGGTGGATTTTTCCCGTCCCTCACAGTTTTACTCGGCACGTACCTGTCTAAAACGCATTTTACGATTGCCTTGAACTTTTTCCATAAACACTCAACATTGTCAGTGTCGGAACAGAAATTTTCGTTTTGATCTGTTAGGTAGTCTGAAATCTGCCTTCTATTACTCTTGCTAAACAGATAAACCTTCCTCCCTTTTTTTATATTCCTATTAACTTCCATATTCAGGGATGCTGCAACGGCCTTATGATCACTGATTCCCTGTTCTGTACATACAGAGTTGAAAAGTTCGGGTCTGTTTGTTATCAGTAGGTCCAAGATGTTATCTCCACGAGTCGGTTCTCTGTTTAATTGCTCGAGGTAATTTTCGGATAGTGCACTCAGTATAATGTCACTCGATGCTCTGTCCCTACCACCCGTCCTAAATATCTGAGTGTCCCAGCGGAAGTGTTTAAACTCAAACTCAGAAGAGTGTTCCTGGAGTTACTGCGTAGCAATTCTGGACGTGTGTGGTGTCCCATTATCCTGCTGGAATTGCCCAAGTCCGTCGGAATGCACAATGGACATGAATAGATGCAGGTAATCAGACAGGATGCTTACGTACGTGTCACTTGTCAGAGTCGTATCTAGACGTATCAGGAGTCCCATATCACTCCAACTGCACACGCCCCACACAGTTACAGTCTCCACCAGCTTGAACAGTCCCCTGCTGACATGCAGAGTCTATGGATTCATGAGGTTGTCTCCATACCCGTACACGTCCATCCGCTCGACATAATTTGAAACGAGACTCGTCTGACCAGGTAACATGCTTCCAGTCATCAACAGTTCGATATCGGTGTTGACGGGCCCAGACGAGGCGTAAAGCCGTATATTGTGCAATCAAGGGTACACAAATGGGCCTTCGGTTCCGAAAACCCATATCGATGGTGTTTCGCTCAATGTTTCGCACGCTGACACTTGTTGTAGTCCCAGCATTGAAATCCGCAGCAATTTGCGGAAGGGTTGCACATCTGTCACGCTAAACGATTATCTCCAGTCGTTGTTGGTCCCTTTCTTGCAGGACCTTCCTCCGGCCGGAACGATGTCGGAGATTTGATGTTTTACAGGATTCCTGATATTCACATTACAGGCGTTAAATGGACGTAAGGGAGAATCCCTGCTTCATCGCTACCTCGGAGATCCTGTGTCCCATCGCTCGTGAGCCGATTATAACACCACGTTCAAACTCACTTAAATGTTGATAACCTGGCATTGTAGCAGCAGTATCAGATCTAACAACTGCACCAGACACTTGTCTATTACAGGAGCTGCGACCGCAGAGCCGTATTTTCTCTGTTTGCATATCTCTGTATCCGAATACGCTTGCGTACAGCAGTTTCTTTGGCGCTTCAGCGTATAATAACAGTCGCCTGCCTTCGCATGACCTTGTCACATTTATATTATTTAAATCAAAGTATTCTGCAAGATCTTGAAATGCCTGGTACCGATGTCTTGCAGCAATCAATGCCGATTTATCGCGAATCTTTCGACCAGCACAAAGTACAGACCGACTGGAAAAAAAGCACAGGTGTCTCCCGTGTATAGGAAGGGTAGAAGAGCGGGACCACAAAATTATAGATAAACATGCTTAACATCGATTTGCTGCAGAATTATAGAACATATTCTCAGTGCGAATATAATAAATTTGTTAGAGACCGAAAAGATCATTACCAAGAATCAGTAGGCTTTAGAAAGCATCGCTCTTGTCAAACGTAGCTTCCTCTTTTCTCACATGACATACTGGGAACTATGGATGAAGGGCAACAGGCTGATTCCATATTTCTAGATTTCCGAAAAGGATTCCACACGGTAACTCACTGCAGACTGTTAACAAGGTACGGGCATACTGATTAGGTTCAAAGATGTGCGACTGGACTGGAGACTTCTTAAGTAATATAACACAGTACGTAACATCTCTAAAAAGGACAATCATAGAAGATGAAAGAAAAACGTAGAAACAAAGAAGATAAGCGCGAAGAAACCGTGGGTAACAGAAGAAATACTTCAGTTGATCGATAAAAGAAGAAAGTACAAAAATGTTCAGAGAAATTCAGGAATATAGAAATACAAGTCGCTGAGGAATGAAATAAATAGGAAGTGCAGGGAAGCTAAGACGAAATGGCTGCATGAAAAATGTGAAGAAATCGAAAAAGAAATGATTGTCGGAAGGACTGATTCAGCTTAGAAGCAAGTGAGAACAACTTTCGGTGAAATAAATTGCAAGGGTGGTAACATTAAGAGTGCAACGGAGATGCCAGTGTTGAATGCAAAGGAGATGGCGGATACGTGGAAAGAGTAGATTCAAGGCCTCTATGAGGGTGAAGATTTGCCTGAAGTGACAGAGGAAGAAAAAGGAGTCGATTGAGAAGAGATAGGGGATCCGGTATTAGAATCTGAATTTAAGAGAGCTTTGGAGGACTCAAATTCAAATCAGCAGAAGAGATAGATATTCCATCAGAATTTCCTAAATCACTTGGTAAAGTGGCAACAAAATCATTATTCATGTTGGTGTGTAGAATATTTGGGTCTGGCGACGTACCATCTGGCTTTCCGAACAATATCTTCCACACAATTCCGAAGAATGCAAGAGTTGACCAGTACGAGAATTGTCGCACAATTAGCTTAAGATCTCATGCATCCAAGTTGCTTACAAGAAAATTATCCAGAATGGAAGGGAAAGTGTTAGATGACGATCAGTTCAGCTTTAGGAAAGGTAAAGGCACCAGAGAGGCAATCCTGACGTTGCAGTTGATAATGGAAACAAAACTAAACAAAAATCAAGACACCACCATAGAATTTGTCGACCTGGAAAAAGCGTTCGACAACGTAAAATGGTACAAGATGTTCGAAATTCAGAAAAAATTAGGGGAAAGCCACAGGGAAAGACGGTTACTGTCCAATATGTACAAGAACCAAGAGGGAATCATAAGGGAGGATGACCAAAAGCGAAGTGCTTTGAACAGGGATGTAGTCTTTCGCCCCTGCTGTTCAATCTGTACATCGAAGAAACATTGATGCAAGGGAAAGGAAAGTTCAGGAGTGTATTTAAAATTCAAGGTGAAAGGATATCAATGATATGATTCGCTGATGATTTTTCTATCCTGAGTGAAACTGAAAAGGAATTACATGATCTGCTGAATTGAATGAACAGTCTAATGAGTGCGGGTTATGGACTGAGAGTACATCGAAGAAAGACGAAAGTAACGAGGAGTACAAGAAATGAGAACAGCGAGACATTAGCATCAGAACTAATGGTCACGAGATAGATGAATTTAAGGAATTATACTACTTAGGCAACAAAATTACCAATGACGGACAAAGCAAGGAGGACATCAAAAGCAGAATAGCGCTTGAGAAGAGGGCATTCCTGACCAAAAGAAGTCTACAGAGGAATGTTGAATATTAGGTGGACTGGTAACGTAAGGAATGAAACGGTTTTGTAGAGAATCGGAGAGGAAAGGAATATGTGGAAAACACTGACAAAGACGAGGGACCAGCAAATAATTGAGGACATAGGTTGTTCGTGGCAGGCCGCACCAAAACCAGTCAGAGGACTAATGACTAAAAAAAAAAAAAAAAAAAAAAAAAATTATCCTCGATGGCGAGTGTTGATCGGAGACAGGCGTAACATCAGGAGTTTCTCAGGTAAATGTACGTTATTGTTTTCTATATACATAAATGATCTGGCGTACAGATTGGGCAGCTATATGCTGCTGTTAACTGATGATGATGTATTGTACAGCAAAGAGTCGAAGGTAACTGACTGTAAGTTGATACAAGATGACTTAGACAAAATTTCTGTTTTGTTTAATTAATGGCAGTGGCTGTTAATGTAGAGAAATGTAAGCTAATGCGGACGAGTATAAAGAACAAATCTGCAATGTTCGGATACAACATCAGTAGTGTTCTGCTTGGTACAACCACGTCGTTCAAATATCTGGGTGTGACGCTGCGTATCGACATGTAATGAAATGAGCACGTGAGGATTGTGGTCGGGAAGGTGAATGGTCGACTTCGGTTTATTGGGAGAATTTTAGGAAAGTGTGGTTCATCTGTAACGGAGACTGAATAAGGACGCTTGTGCGACGTATTCTTGAGTACTGCACGAGTGTTCGGAATCCGCACCAGGTTGGATTGAAAGAGGACATTGAAAATGTTAAATTTGTTACCGGTAGGTTCGATCGGCATGCAAGTGCTACGCCTATGCTTCGGGAGCTCAAGTGGGAATACCGGGAGGGAAGAAGACATTCATTTCGAACAACGCTGAGAAAGTTTAGAGAACCGGAATTTGAATCTGAGTTCAGACCGATCCTACTGCCGCCAGCATCGTTTGGCGTAGGGACAACGAAAATAAGAGAAATTAGGGCTCATACGGAGGCAATTACACAGTGGAACAGGAGAGGGAACGATTAGTTGAGGTACAGGATATCCTTCACCACGCATCGTACGGTGGTTTATGGAGTATGTATGTAGAGGTAGATATAGATGTCGACAACTGGCAAAAATGATCGAAAATCTTGATTCTCGGAATGGATGAGCTGTCCACACACATAATTAAGTCTGCACGGAACCCTCAATGCGCGAGTTATACTCGCTCCTGGCCCACTTTTTTATGTCCTCCTTGCCTCGTCTGTCATGGATTATTTTTATTCCATGGCAACAGAATTTCTACCTTCATCTACATCATGATCACAAGTTTTGAAGTTGAGCTTCTCGCTGTCCTTTCTTCTGCTTATTGCTTTCGTCTTTCTTCGATTTACTCTCAGTTCATGTTTTGCATTCAATAGACTGTACATACTATTCAGCAGAACCAGTAACTCTTCTTTACCATCGCTGAGAACAGCAATGTGATCGACAAGGCTTGTCGTTTACGTTGTGTGTAAGTAGCGTGAGTAAAAGGTGGCTATGTGTAAGAAGCGTGAAGCGCACTTTGAATGTATCCTGGTGGCTAAAAGAGCCACGCACACTTGGAATCAAAAAATGCTATCTGACATTGAAATCAACGTAAAAGAGTGGGTCGCCACCAACTCTACTCACACGACAAATAAGAGGTTGCGCTGAGTCAGATAATTACTTAATTTTTTCATAAGAAAAACTCACAAAAGAAAATTCGTTGTAAAGTCACTAATAAAGAATGAGATGTAATTATTAATATGATCCAGGCATTGTTCACGTGAATCAAATATTGAATAAAGTAAAGAGTGTGTGAACACTGTGCTTAATTACAGCTTGCAGCAACATTCCTAAAATCAAGATCAATTCCAAAGCATTTGTTTTAAATAAAAAGGGACACTAATTACTGGACCTGTGCACATGGAAACGCTATGGATGAGCTAACGAGGAAAACTAAAAGGTAAATGGTGTAAGTAACGGAGATGTAACGGCGGTACACTGGAGAAGATTGGAGGTAAAATTATTTATTCCTTAAAACATTGATGTAATGCATCTATAGAACTGCTGTTGCCCGGTAACTAAGTACAATTACTTGTGAAACGCTATACGTTTCACAACAGACTCGTATGCCAACGTGGTTCGCGGAAACACAACTTCTACGTACCTTGGCCAAATTTTAGTAACATCGAACCACGCAGTCGCGAACAATTAACATTTTACACAGGACAAATTTGAATAGACAAATGATGATGGCAGAGGGCCAACAAACTCTAATATTAACCCACATGGATGGTTTCCAACGGTCACTTACTTATGAAACAAAGAAAAGTCACGAAGAGGCAAAAATTACCAAGGTTCGTAAAACCATAGAATGTACACACACGCAGTCACAGACACACAAACCTTCACACTGAACCGAGGGCGCACTTCCTACGTGAGGTAGCTTCAACATATTCAATTCCTTTGTGCTGCGTTGTTCTCACGGACCAAAGTCTGCATTAGGAGCCAAACTGAAAGTCTGCAAAAGCGTTGCATCCCTTGCTGCGACCCAGTAAACCAATCATATAAGACGAGACGCAAGACCAAAAGCTAAAAGCTCCCTTCTCGCTATGAGACAACGCGCCACGCGGTTAAATCAACTCACCCTTCTTCTAAGAGTCCTCGGCCTCAGACCCTCGGCGATCTGGAACCAGACTGTCATCTCACACACTCCAACGTCTCCCACGCGGCCCCGTGGCCAGGAAAACCCAGAGATGAGGCTTCCGCCACCAACCTAACATCGGTAACTTTCACACAAGGAAATCAAACCTCATTGCCTACCTGAAAACTACGAGGGTTGGCCATTCTGTACGACTACCGCTGATTCTCTACTGCTAACTAAACCACCGTTTAGCAAAATGAAGCGCACCAACATTCATTCACTCACGCATGCCAGAGAGTTCTGTATCAGTGGAAAGCAAATAAAATGATAATGAAAGGAGACGACAGGACTCTTTCACCTATCACCTTGGATTTTAATTCCCTTTTATTTTCGTCATCGCCTCTGAAATGTATGGGTTAAACAGCAGGACAAAGACTGCATTGCTACCTCACACCTTTATTAATCCAATCACTTCTATCTTAGCCTTCCAGTATCATTATTCCCTCTTAGTTCTTGTACGTAATTAATGTCACCCGTCTTGACCCGTCGCTTATTCCTATTTGCTCATAATTTCGAACACCTTGCACCACTTTACATTGTCGAACACTTTCTCCAGGTCGACAAATCTTACGAACTTTTGTTGATTTTTATCTCAGTCTTCCAAAGCACATTGAGTTATCTCTTACGAGCTTACTTGTTAAAGTCAAATTTTCAGACTTAGTTTATTATTTAGTTTCTAGTCTATAAAGAGGGTCCAGGTAAGACAGCTGCTCTAGTAAATGTTAGTCGGCGATTGGAGGGACTGCGTTATGTGCAATTCGGATCGAATAGTGAAGCTTTAAGCTCTTCTAGAGTAGTGTTGATGGAGTAGCAGACCCGTCTGCCCGTGCTGTCATAAGTGAAATATTGTTGACAGATTAGTAAAGTAGGTAGTTGATAAAATTTGGTTTGAGCGTTACCAGCAATCTTTGTACTCTAGACAATTCATTTTCCATTCGGCTAACATGTATTTCTACTGACTTTTTGTATCCCGTTAATACCGCTCACCACGACTTTTTCATATTGGACAGATGCAAAACCAAAAATTCGCGATTATATACATAGATATTTCACAATAACCGGTACCAAAGAATAATCAGTGCACAGAGCGTATATTACATTTACGATGTAATACACATGAATGTAAGAAAACGAAGGGACGTGGCACTACAGACTTAGTAGGCAGTACGTTGTTTTGAAGCCCTAGTGGGTGGGACCTGCCGGCATTTTAAGTAGCCCAAAGCATTAGCAGACTACCGTTTATGACTGCTATTTGTCCATTATTTCTGCCGTGTGCATGTAACATCTGTTTTAAATACGAAAAATTTTAGAGCCTACATGAATACCACAACGTCAGGAAGGCAGTTTCGAACGTTTTTCTGTTCTTGACTGCGTATTTGATCTAGTAACACGACACGTTCAGAGTGACGTCACTGGAAAATGTCACCGCCGTGAACTATGGGGATACGAATGCGGTGAACCTAATGATTTGGGATAGATAGGATGATGGACATCGGCTTCAAGTTTGTGACGTAATGCAATTTCCCTTCTTTTTTTACCTCCATGATAATGCACATATAATCATTGGTCAACCAGTGGCGCACTGCTAATATTCTTAACTAAGGCTGCTAATGGTTTGACATAGACCCAATGAACTGTCAGACTAGACAAGAAAAGGTGATACTATACAGCCCACAAATGAGAACATATTCTTGATACGTGAAACGTTATGTGGCAGTTCCAGAAATTTGTTTAGTTGCTAAAGGCAACAATCAGTTCAATCAGCTTTTCGTGGTAGGAAGCTCATGTGCAGTATGGAAATCACACTACAGATGATTAAAATTAAAGATGAGCCCTAAAATGTCTTTCCATCAGTTGCTTCAATAGTTCCTTCTCAGTTCACCATGGTATATTCAAGGGGTACAGATGTTGTGTGTAAACACATTATAGGTAGTGAACTTAAATCATATATAAGTGAACTGAAGACGGAGGGAAGGAGAAATGAAAGGAAAGGGAAACAATAACTGATGTCAGCAGCATCGAGACATTACGCGGAATCAGCGATGGCGATTGAAAATGTTTGTGGGATTCGAAACCGGGATTTCCTGCTTACTGGGCAGGTGTTACCGCAACCGCGCGGCATAACTCTGCAGGCTCCACGGCCGACCCACACTAGGGAGCCTCTATACCAGGGCCGGCCAAACGCTGCACAGTGTGCAGACGTGCGGAAGTGCTTCACATGGGCGCACGAGTGCGACCGCGAGCGACAGCGACATCTGTTATTAGACATGTGTCCTAAATGAACGGCGGCGGCTCCACTTCCCTGTTTATGTGGTACAAGCAATAGCGCAACATACCCAGTCTCGTTTAGCCCTGGTGACCGAAACCTTAACAGAGAAGTACTGAGAAATGGCAGGTGCCGTGGAAAAGCAAAGGACGGGAGATCTATGTCCTCAGTCGTTTCGATCAAGCATCAGCGATGAAAATCTCCCACAAATGGTTGCGTTTGTCAATGAGCCGTGATTATGTGCCCGATATTAACTATATCATTTCTTATGACCAGTGATAAACGTGTTTGGATTTAGTCCTTTCATAATGAAAAAATTATTGTCTACTAACTGTGCATTATTGCCTCATTCTGCTTCATCTTACATTATTATCAGGAAAATTGGTCATTAAACCGATTGTTGTATACTTACATTTAGGGTTTTTTTTATGTGTGAAGGGCTACGCTCAGCTGAAGTCGATAAAACATAACATTCATCTAATTGTCGGTTACTATGCAGATTTCAGACGGAACTGATGAAAGATATAGCAATAATAGTCATCGAGAGGTCAGCGGTTGTCATTCTGTTAAGAGGTCAGTGAGACTGAAATTATGTGGGTGTAACTGAGGGCACCGAGAATTAGTTATAGGAAACCTTGCATTGGTAATGTTATTTGAAATCATGACTAAGGTTCGTTGGAAGTCGCTAAGTGCTCTCTTTCTTAAATACTAGATGAAAAACATTACGCGTATTTACGTGCCGTCAGTCAAGCTGCCTTAATAAAAACCAACGGTTGTTAACTGTATTACTAGTCTTACTGGGTTAAACTGTTAACATAAAAGTAGACGTCACAGTGAGTAAACTATGACAGTATTTTAAATGTTTAATACGCGAAATACCTTCTCGTGGTTGGCTTTCAAGCTGTTGAAAGAGCACTAGAATGCGCCGGTACAGAGTATCCCAGCAAGTGGATAAAGCGACATCTGTGCGTAGAAACATGCACTACGTGAACGCTGATGGCTGCGGCGTGCACGCTGTGACCCGGAAGTTGCACATGTGCAAGAGCACCGCACGCGTGCAGAATTTCTGGCCGGTCCAGCTCTATACAGAGGGAGTGGCCATAGGTGAAGTTGCCCGTGATTGGTTGATTAGCTTTGCCGCCATTTTTCTGCCAAACGTCTCTCGCGCTTCCTGTGTTTGCCGTGCTTTTGAGTTGAATTGAAGTTCAGAGGACTTTCGGAAACGATTAAAAGGTATCTGAATTATTGTGAGACTTGTTATGCGTTGTGCATGCATGTTCGATTTAGTTGTATATTGTTTTTAGTACGTAATTAGCGTTTGCGATTTTAAATACGAGTTGAAATAAAGAAGCGTTTTGTGATGATGTCGGCAGGTCTACATGTTTGAAGGAAACACGTTAGTAATTGTACAGTATTGTTTTTGACATCTGTAATTCATTCTGCAGAGGTTCGTACACGATGCCATTTGGTTGTTCCAACAGAGGCGAAGGTGGACTTCGTACAGGGTGTTTCAAAAATGACCGGTATATTTGAAACGGCAATAAAATCTAAACGAGCAGCGATAGAAATACACCGTTTGTTGCAATATGCTTGGGACAGCAGTACATTTTCAGGCGGACAAACTTTCGAAATTACAGTAGTTACAATTTTCAACAACAGATGGCGCTGCAAGTGATGTGAAAGATATAGAAGACAACGCAGTCTGTGGGTGCGCCATTCTGTACGTCGTCTTTCTGCTGTAAGCGTGTGCTGTTCACAACGTGCAAGTGTGCTGTAGACAACATGGTTTATTCCTTAGAACAGAGGATTTTTCTGGTGTTGGAATTCCACCGCCTAGAACACAGTGTTGTTGCAACAAGACGACGTTTTCAACGGAGGTTTAATGTAACCAAAGGACCGAAAAGCGATACAATAAAGGATCTGTTTGAAAAATTTCAACGGACTGGGAACGTGACGGATGAACGTGCTGGAAAGGTAGGGCGGCCGCGTACGGCAACTACAGAGGGCAACGCGCAGCTAGTGCAGCAGGTGATCCAACAGCGGTCTCGGGTTTCCGTTCGCCGTGTTGCAGCTGCGGTCCAAATGACGCCAACGTCCACGTATCGTCTCATGCGCCAGAGTTTACACCTCTATCCATACAAAATTCAAACGCGGCAACGCCTCAGCGCCGCTACCATTGCTGCACGAGAGACATTCGGTAACGATATAGTGCACAGGATTGATGACGGCGATATGCATGTGGGCAGCATTTGGTTTACTGACGAAGCTTATTTTTACCTGGACGGCTTCGTCAATAAACAGAACTGGCGCATATGGGGAACCGAAAAGCCCCATGTTGCAGTCCCATCGTCCCTGCATCCTCAAAAAGTACTGGTCTGGGCCGCCATTTCTTCCAAAGGAATCATTGGCCCATTTTTCAGATCCGAAACGATTATTGCATCACGCTATCTGGACATTCTTTGTGGCGGTACAAACTGCCTTAGACGACACTGCGAACACCCCGTGGTTTATGCAAGATGGTGCCTGGCCACATCGCACGGCCGACGTGTTTAATTTCCTGAATGAATATTTCGATGATCGTGTGATTGCTTTGGGCTATCCAAAACATACAGGAGGCGGCGTGGATTGGCCTCCCTATTCGCCAGACATGAACCCCTGTGACTTCTTTCTGTGGGGACACTTGAAAGACCAGGTGTACCGCCAGAATCCAGAAACAATTGAACAGCTGAAGCAGTACATCTCATCTGCATGTGAAGCTATTCCGCCAGACACGTTGTCAAAGGTTTCGGGTAATTTCATTCAGAGACTACGCCATATTATTGCTACGCATGGTGGATATGCGGAAAATATCGTACTATAGAGTTTCCCAGACCGCAGCGCCATCTGTTGTTGAAAATTGTAACTACTGTAATTTCGAAAGTTTGTCTGCCTGAAAATTTACGGTTGTCCCAAGCATTTTGCAACAAACGGTGTATTTCTATCGCTGCTCGTTTAGTTTTTATTGCCGTTTCAAATATACCGGTCATTTTTGAAACACCCTGTATGTTAGCATTTCCACGCAATGAAGAAAGACGAAAGCAGTGGGCAGTCTCTTTGCCCAGAGAACTCTGATTTTAAGGTGTCAGTTGTTTAAATATTTTTAGTCCGTAAAAGAGGCAGGTGTATTACAATTCACTGCATTTTTAAGCTCTTATTTCTTTTAACAGTTCGTTCATACCGGTAGCTTCACAAGCTTTTCTGAAGCCAATATCTGACAGTCCTTCCCGGAAACGGAAAGTTCCTGTAATTGTTGTGCCATGCTCATTCGACTTTATAGCGTCAAACTTTATTTCATTTTTTTCTGCCTCGTGATGGCTGGGTGTTGTGTGCTGTCCTTAGGTTAGTTAGGTTTAAGTAGTTCTAAGTTCTAGGGGACTGATGACCATAGATGTTAAGTCCCATAGTGCTCAGAGCCGTCTTTATTTCATTCCGAATCAGAACACTAGCCATTATTTGGTTTCAGTATTATTGGCTGACTGTTGACGCAGGCAAGTTGTAAGCACGTTTTCCGCAGTTGTAGTCGTTGCTGAAACATTATTCGTAGTAAATAATTGTAGGTACTATTGAAGACAGTTTTTAAAAGGCCTACTTACTGTGAGGTAGAAGGGATACGGTAGTTTTCTTGTTATATTTGGTCGTTATTACAGTAACCTACATTTAACATTACCTAATTTTTGTAATCTTTTTCGTTTGTTATCTACGAGAGGTATTCAGTATATATGTTGTTTACTTGTGTCATGCAGAAAGTTTGAAGGCGTGACAAGAAGTACTAACACGTCTCACACTTTTTGCTTGTCACAAGTAAACAACTGCTTACGACTTTCATTCATATGACGTAATACAGGTACGTTAAATCTTTAGCGTTACACTTCCGATACAAAATAAATGCTATACACTATATTTTTTTTATTTATGTTACTTTCATTGCAATATGTCTAGTAAACGAACTTTAAAGGAGATAAATGCAAGTAACGAACAATTTTTACAGTCACTGTATCAAATTTTCCTGTGCTGTACGTAGTAGGCTACTGTGAGTATACAATAGCCGTAAAGAAACGCATTTAACGAATGATTTCGCCATATTGTCTTGTGCTTTTGATTCGGTGAGTGTGTACTCCACTGCTCCACTACTGGCCATCCAAAAGTCCCGCTCGCAGTTTGGCAGAAAAATGGCTGCCGTGTCGTTCGGTTGGCCACTCTCTCCCTATACAGGCTCTCTAACCCACAGTCCCACCGAGCGTCACCTATCCGCAGTCCATTTCCTGCATGTTCGCTACTCTGAGATTCTTGCACGAGGTCGGACGTACTTGTGCATCCATTGCCCTTCTACGCAAATCAGCTAGATGAATGTGTAATGTCTGTTCTTTTGTGTATGACCGAAAGACCAGACACCAAGCTGAATCTGCAGCTGTGATGCATTATGTGGGAATTGAAGGTGAAGCAGGAGAGAAAGGAAAGGAAAGGGAAGGGATTACCGATGTCAGCCACATCGGAAGATTACGCGATATTAGCTGCGATGAGTGAAAATGTATACCGGCCTGGGATTCGAACCCGGGATCTCCTGCCTAAGAGGGAGGTGGGCTGATCACTGTGCCTTCCGAGACACTTATCGCAACTGCACGGACTATCTCGGCACACTTCACGATCGACCGACACTCCAACCGAGCGCCACATTTCCACAGTCCCTGACCATTTCCTCCATCCTCACTACTCCGAGACTCCTGCAGAAGGTCGGATGTACTTTTGTGCATTTGCTCTGAAGAAGGTTGATCCACTGTCCATAAAGGCAAATCAGTTATATGAATGCGTTCATATAAAAGTATATCTTTTACTGTTCGGCCGGCCGGGTGGCCGAGCGGTTCTAGGCGCTACAGCCTGGAACCGCGCGACCGCTACGGTCGCAGCTTCGAATCCTGCCTCGGGTATGGATGTGTGTGATGTCCTTAGATTAGTTAGGTTTAAGTAGTTCTAAGTTCTAAGGGACTGATGACCTCATAGTGCTCAGAGCCATTTGAACCATTTTTATACTGTCCACGATATTATAATGAATGAATACAGCGAAAATGTAGACGTATTTGATTTCTTGTGTTCTGAGGAGGTATGTTGTAACTTTCATGAGCCACTACTACGCATAACCACGTAAATCCGAACCGGAAAAGCTTACGAACTCCGGACTTACAGCTTCGCCCCTCTGTTTTGCCGCAGCTCAAAGGAAACCAGGTAAAACCCAAGAATGGCCTTCGGTTCTGAGACGCAACTGCGTTGGATGTCAGAGCATGATAGAGTGTCACACTGATGTTATTATACTTAAATTGTCAGGTATGCATCTGAATTAAATGCATGTATGTAAAAAAACTCAACAAGGAAATGTTCTAAAAATACACGCATTGGCGATTATTGTAGTGGCCATCAGTGGATACTCAATACGAAAAGTTTGAGAGGTTCAGCTGCCATTAATCGTTGTCGTTACAAATGATAAACTAGAATTGGGGTGTATCTGTTATCTTTGTAGGTGGTGTGAAAGTTAATCTTTCGTCGATAAAATCCATACTTTTATCATACCGATATGTTTTGAAGTCTTACGTTGATCTACTGGAAGTTGGTGGTGATTGAAGAAGTCAACTTGAGCTGATAAGAGCGACGACACATCAAGGTGTATAGCGATGGACGAGGCTGGGAACTGGTGGCAGCAACACTCGCTCAGACAGGGACGGACTCCAGACAGTGACAAGCAGCAAATTTTGGCAGTGGACATGAAACATTTCAACAACCGGAGCAGTGATAGGAAAGCGTTGTTTATTATTTAGAGTGGTTGGAAGAAATGGATTAATTACTGTACTTATTCATTCGATATCTGTTCAGCTGTAGTCTGGAGATATTCAGATTCAAGTAATCCTTGAAGTTACAGATCTTTACTAGCATCAGTCACCAGTACGATCAAGTTGTAATGTCTTCCTTAATCGATGACAGCGAACAGCAGTTCAAGGTTTTACAAATATACTCGTCGCATGGCACACATAGCAGCCTTCACGTTGAGTTTTCATTATTGACACTATTCCTTGACTTTCAATAGGGTTTCTTTTACATATGGTAAATTTAATTGCTTAATGCCGTGGAAAATGATTAATAATTTATAGTTCTCATAATCTGATTTTGGGGCGTCGTAACAGGACCTTCTGCATATACTTGTGAACTAAATCATAAACTAATTCTGAAAACTGGACTTTAAAATTTAGGCTCATTAATAATTATCATAGTAACAAAATTATCATAAGAAATAACTCATTCTGACAACGGATGACAGACGCCTGGTGATACACGAATAGTAGAATTAGTGTATTAAATTTCTTGTGTAGATTTTGTGCAGTGAATTACAAGACTCAATGTGTTTTCGTATTCGTGACTGGTCATGGGGAAACGGTCCGCCCCCGGTAGCTGAGTGGTTAGCGTGACAGAATGTCCATCCTAAGGGCCCGGGTTCGATTCCCGGCTGGGTCGGAGATTTTCTCCTCTCAGGGACTGGGTGTTGTGTTGTCTTAACCATCATCATCATTTCATCCCCATCGACGCGCAAGTCACCGAAGTGGCGTCAAATCGAAAGACTTGCACCAGGCGAACGGTCTACCCGAAGGAAGGCCCGAGCCACACGACATTTCATGGGGAAACGAAGTGTATTCATTCAGGTCCTTCCGCGCTCCGCTAGTAAAAGAGTTTTTTATGGGTACGAGTCAGTCTATAGATTCGCTATTTCGATTTTTGTAGCTAGTATTAGATATAAATCTTTTTCACATGTGTGTAGCGCGTGTTCGTCATTGGTGCTCTTGGCTGGTGTGATTCTGTATTAAGTTTAAAACATTTCGTTTCATGACGACGTTGGTTCACTGTTGTAGAAATTACTGTCGGTAAGTAGGTGATAATTTTTAGTCATTGCGCACAAGTTTAAAGTGTTATGGTTGGATCCGGCCATCGGTTTAAAATGGCAGAACGGGACGAAATGGATATTCGACAGACGGTGGAAAGTGAGAAGCAGACCGCGAGCAGAGAACAGACGCTGGATTCTTTTACGCGGAAATTAAATCAAATTAAATGAATTCTCGAACACCAGGAAAGGGAGATATCTGAAGGTTTGAAATAAGAACTGCCCAAGCAACAGGAAACCTTAAAACAAGGTTTATCTTAGAGTTTACATAAGAAAATGTCCAGGCAAATGCAAGAGGTTCAGACTTCTTACATTCTGTGATCGAAGAAGGACGAGATACACTTCACAAAGAGCTAACCGATTTTCTGGCTGCCTTTCCGGGGAAAATACAGAAATTTTCACAGTCCCATTCTGCTCTATTTTATGAGATTGCTGAATTTAGGGAGACACATAATAAGTTGCCTGAAGTTGTTCGTAATTTGCATGACGAAGAGTTAGAATAAAATCAAAGATCATGAAGCTATAGCTGTTAGTGTTTGCAAGATTAACTGCCCAAGTTGACGCGTGAACAAGATTAAGCTATGTGGTATAAGGTACAGAAAGGTAAATTCAATGCTGACTACCATGCCTGGCTGACACATAAGGACAATATATTAACTGTCAAAGTAGAACGAGCTCCATACTTTTATAAAGACATTTATATCCCGGAAGGATAATTTGAAGAAGGAAACTACCGAAGATTTAACAGAAGTGAAAACGCAGATAGGAGATAATTTCCTCCAATGGCGAACTGAAACAAATCAGTGTGTATAAGAAGTGAGTTTGTAATTAGCCGGTATAAAACGGAACTGAACGATAACAAATCAGTTGTCAGTGATAATGAAAAAGGAAACAAGTAACATTCCCTGCCATTTGTTCCACATGGTCTGGAACCGTGCGTCCGTACGGTCGCAGGTTCGAATCCTGCCTCGGGCATGGATGTGTGTGATGTCCTTAGGTTAGTTAGGTTAAAGTAGTTCTAAGTTCTAGGGGACTGATGACCTCAGAAGTTAAGTCACATAGTGATCAGAGCCATCTGAACCATTTTTTTGTTCCACATGCCAATCGACACCTACCGATCCAAGATTGTTACCCCAACTGCATACAATGCGTGAGCAGCGAATGAATTGGCCATTCTTATGGCGAAGGAGAATCGCATTAAATATCAGCGGTTTCCAGTATCCAATCCCGACAAGAAGACAATTCATCTCATCGTGTTCGTTCATGGATTTAAAGGCGCCTTGCAATTGAATGCAGACTGAAGCATAAAACATCGGTTATGTGAGTGGTTTCATACAGGGTGATGCCGCACTGTGGGCTATTGATGCAGTTGACTCATTCCTTATCTATAACGAATTCGAGAAATCATTCATTGCAAAACACTGGTCAAATGCAATAAAGGAGCATTTGCTCAGAGAAGTATTTGAGCTCCAGCATTTTAATATACGGTGAGTGAATTTACGCAAGTATTTCGAAAAATACATCACTAAAACCAGATACTGGACAGAACCAGTTGCGAATAAAGATTTATTATGGATTCTCAAGGCCAAGTTATCACCTGAAATCAAGAAAAAATTAATACACATTAACGACTTGAGTCTGGAAGAGTTCTGTTCTGTGTAATAAATATACTCTTAACATCTAGCACGAATACTCAAAAGTAAGTGTGCCACAGCCTAACAATCAGACGAGTTCCACTAGTCTGAACATCTATGGCCGATTGAACTCACCACTGGGCTATAGACAGAAACAAAATGAGAACGGACCGAATTCGCCGAATCCCACTGTGAGTAACATCTGCAATGGCGGCAATAGTGAAGGAAACGGGAACTCGAACAATGAGAACCACTTCGAGAGTAGGAGCCATTGAGGGGGAGATTCTGTTACGGTTATCATACAAAGCAAGAACATAACTTGTGGCAGCAAAATCGATCTACAACCGCTAACCTAAACCACTAAATGCGATCACATTGCCCGCCGATACGTTGGTTGAAAATGCTTTAGGGACCGTGCTAGTAGTGGTTATAGTATTAGTAGGCGTAGTAGCAGTTTAGTGATGCTACAGCAAAATGATGGGCAAGATATAAGTGACGAACATGCACAGGATCGACGTCAATGCAAATTCGACTCAACTAAAATACCACAATCTGCAATTCATTTTTAAACAGAACGCTGAACCGTAAATGCTATACGACGAGCATGTATCGATACAGTTTCGATGGCACTATTCCGAAGGATTCCAGAAAGAGCTGACGTAGTCACTGTTCCTGTAGTGAACTGCCGCGTAGTAGGGGCTGTTGAAGGACGTCTTTGAATTTTAAAGTGACAGACGTGACTGAAAATAATCCTGGGTAATGTAGTTACGTTATTAATGTGTCTGATGGCGCTGAATTTAGTTGACAACTGTATACTTGTCCTTATATAGCTGCAAGAAAAGATCTCAGTGACAGACTTTTCTTCAGGAAAGCTGAAATTTATGAACGAAGGAGTCCCAACCACAGTTAATATGTTAACACAGGAACGCCACCAACGGAATTACTGCCAAAGATTGACAATTATACGCATAGTTCGAACAGCTAAGGTTAAATCAAACCATCTGCCTGTTGTCACAGAGACATAATTGATACGTGAGCAGATAAGAGCCAAGACTGACGAACTGGCTGCCTTATCACCTTCAGAACAGAGTGAATTATCAGAACTTTTACTGAAATATGGTCATATTTTAGAGAAAAAGCCCAGCTTAATTAACGTACATGTTTTCGACCAGTTACGAAATCTCATCATGGTTACTGCTACAGCCACTATGTAGTCCCTTGGGCACTTATATATGCTACTGACGAGGAAATCAAAAGAGTGTAAATGCTATCTGAAGTGATTTTGAGAAAGTCAGGGAGGAATGAATGAGTCGTCAACCAGCGAGAACTCGACTAATAATGAGTAGTGAGAACGAAAATCAGAGAGATAATACTCGAGCGGTAGTAATCACTTTGACCTCCAAAGCGCGTCAGAAAAAGCTAACCTACAACAAAGATATGTGAAAGGTACAAAAATCTGAAGTTGACACGAAAGTACTTTACCGGAATTATCCCAAATCATCGTTGCTATAAATCCAGAACAAGAGGTGTCAGTTACTTTACACGGGGACTTTCAAGTTAATATACGTGCCTAGTGTTTATCTCTTGGTGTACTCCATGAGTGATGGGATCAGAGGACCCTGTTCACAGAGAGGTTAAAGAGATACTACTCTTGAGCAATCGTTCATGGTCTTAATGAAGTATAGTGTACTGACGGTTAGATTTAGCCTTAAGAAGTACGATTTTAGTAATTTTTTGTGTTCAAGTGTTCTCCATTCTAGAAGAGACTATTTACTCTGGTATATGTGTATTTACTTAGAACAAATGCAAGTTGCCAATTAATTTAGTTCCAGCAGTTAGACACAGAACTGTGTAGATCGGTTCAAAGTAGGAGACTATTACGTATCGGTTAGTCAAGTTGTTACATCTTACTAGTTGCAATGAAGTTTTTTTATTAATTAATGTACGAGAGTTATCAATTAGCAACTAGGATTAGTACCTAATTGATGTTTCTCTACTAAATCAGTTTTCCATTTCGCTACCTTACCAGTGATCTACACATCATTTGAATTCATGAAATGATAATTTACTAACTGCAACATGAGGTATGTGATGGTTTTCATGAGATTTCTGCTTGTTTGGGATTCGAATCTTTTTGTACGAGTGAGTGGTACCAGAGAATGGTCACAATCTTTGTGTGTACATGTGCTTGTCTTAGCCCCTAGCAAGCAAGTATGCAGTGAGCAGATTACAACCTAATTCTTAAATAAATGTACCAGTGATGTATCTTTCAAGGATACACAAATTGACGTGTGTGTTAACTGAATTCTACAGACATTCGGAACAGTAATCTAATTTGAACTTCAACTGACATGGTGTATCCATGGACGCATCTGGTATGGACTTTGAACAGTTAACTGGTATAAAATGCAGAGGACTTTGACGTCATGGCAGCCACAGCCTGGATATATGGCTGATACTGTACACATACAGTAAACATACAGATACAAAATATAGGGAGCGAAAGGCTATTTACAATTTGTATAGAAACTAGATGGCAGTTACAAGAGTCGAGGAGCATGAAATGGAAGCAGCGGTTGGGAAGGGAGTGAGACAGGGTTGTAGCCTCTTCCCAATGTCATTCAATCTGTATATTGAGCAAGCAGTAAAGGAAACAAAAGAAAAATTGGGAGTAGGTATTAAAATCCATGAAGAAGAAATAAAAATGTTGAGGTTCGACGATGACATTGTCATTCTGTCAGAGACAGCAAAGGACTTGGAAGAGCAGTTGAATGGAGTGGACAGTGTCTTGAAAGGAGGATATAAGATGAACATCAACAAAAGCAAAACGAGGGTAATGGAATGTAGTCGAATTAAGTCGGCTGATGCTGAGGGAATTAGATTAGGAAATGAGACACTTAAAGTAGTAAAGGAGTTTTGCTATTTGGGGAGCAAAATAACTGATGATGGTCGAAGTAGAGAGGATATAAAATGTAGACTGGCAATGGCAAGGAAAGCGTTTCTGAAGAAAAGAAATTTGTTAACATCGAGTATAGATTTAAGTGTCAGGAAGTCGTTTCTGAAAGTATTTGTATGGAGTGTAGCCATGTATGGGAGTGAAACATGGACGATATATAGTTTGGACAAGAAGAGAAAGAAGCTTTCGAAATGTGGTGCTACAGAAGAATGCTGAAGATTAGATGGGTAGATCACATAACTAATGAGGAGGTATTGAATAGAAGAGGAGTTTGTGGCACAACTTGACAAGAAGAAGGGACCGGTTGGTAGGACATGTTTTGAGTCATCAAGGGATCACAAATTTAGCATTGGAGGGCAACGTGGACGGTAAAAATTGTAGAGGGAGATCAAGAAAATACCCAAAGATATCCTACACGAACAAACAGATAAACGCAGAAATGCCTCGAAAATTATATTGACGTTGTAATACGGTAAATTATCGTTGTAACCACAAAAGAATAAAACACAATTTACGTAAAAATCTCAAAAATACTATTTCTGAAAAATTAAACGTAATCACTGACTTTCCGAGGAATAGAAATTCCATTGTAAACATACAGCATCGATGGAGTTGAGTGTGTGAAAAAAATTTTAAAAAACAACTAACACGACCATCTCATAACGAAAAGATAACCGAAGTTTACGTTCCAAGATGCCATATAAACTACGTCATACTATCTAAGACGTAAGCATAATTTAAGCATTGGAGTGCCGTATATAGACGTAGACTAACAGGCACGTAAAGAACGATGTTACACATATCATACCATCTTCATAGGCAAACTTGATAATTACAAAATACCGAAACGAGATCATCGAGTAACTTCTAACACTACAAGTAAATAAATAAATACTGTAGCACCAAATTTTTACTTAAAAAAGTTGTAGAATGATTCATAGAGAGTCTACGATCAGTATCTCGATCAAGCAACACTAGTTGGAGGCGACTTTAATCTACCTTCAATAGAGTGAGACGTCTATAGAATCATTGCAGACAGACCTGTAAAGTAGCTCTGGATAAATGATTCGCAAACTGTCTTGAGCAACTAGTTAGACAACCCACACGCAATGAAAATATTTCACACATCAAGCAGTATCGACAGAGTTAGTTAAGAGAAAGAGATAAGTGATCATGATATCATCATAGCGACGATGGTTACTAAAGCTGATTAAGTGCATTAAGAAGGCTACGAGCGCTTTTATGCTGGAAAAGCTGGTAAGCAGTCGTTAGCCTCGCAGTTACAGGCTGAATGGATATCAGTTACTTCCGAAATGATGGATTGATTACCTTAGTAAGTCAAAGCTCCAGCTGTAGGAGAGATGGAAAAAACAGAACATGAGGAAAGGTGAAAGAAGCTCAGACAAAACTTTTAAGATGTGTCTGTTCCAGAGAGTGAGTTTAAGGAACCTATATGAGCCTGTATCAGAGCAGGTTACCGAACCTACTCAATGTCGCCATGTGAAGATGTGATGTGGAAAGGACAAACATTATAAACATCCTAATAAACATCCCTGCAGAAGGACTAGGTGATAAATCCAAAACGAATCTAAAACTGTAAATTTTAATTTGGAACGAAGAGATAGAAGAAGCAATGGAAATTAAAATTAATGCTTGTAAGGAGCTCTTGCAGAAAGAGACAAAAGAAGCCATGAAAATTAGAAGTAAATCATACATGGGATCTTTCAGAAACAGACTGAGGAGGCTAAATAATAATATAATAAAGTCAGAATTAAAACGAAAGGGTTGTAAGGCAGGCACACAGATCATCATGCGTTACGTTTATAGACAGCGTTTATCAAGACATCCATAGTAGACAGGAAACAAGATATGAACTGATTAGAAGCTAAAAGGATTTGTACTGCAACTGTAAATATCATCATTCAGAAGATTAGGTAAATCACTGTAAGAAATTATAGTATAATCAAAATGCAGGTTCCTTTCAGAGTATGCTGATACATTAGCTCCATACTTAACAATCATATACAACCATTCGATCGACGAAAGATCCGTGCCCGAAGACAGGAAAGTTGGACAGGTCACATAATTATTCAAGGAAGGCAGTAGGAGTAATCTACTAAATTACAGGCCCATGTCATTAACGTCGGTAGCAGGATTTTGGAACACATATTATTTCGAACATTATGAATTACCTCGAAGGGGACTGTCTGTTGACACAAAGTGAACACGTATTTAGAAAACCTCGTTCTTGTGAAATACAACAAGCTCTTTACTCATACGAAGTACTGAGTGCTATTGGCAAGGGATTTCAAATCGATTCCGTATTTCCAAATTTCCAAAAGCCTTTTGACACTGTACCATACAAGCTGCATGTAGTAAAATTGTGTGCTTATGGAATATCTTCTCAGTTATGTGACTGGATTTGCGATTTCCTGTCAGAGAGGTCACAGTTCGTAGTAATTGACGGAAAGTCACCGAGTAAAACAGAAGTGATTTCTGGCGTTCCCCAAGGTAGTGTTATAGGCCCTTTGCTGTTCCTTATCTATATAACCGATTTGGAAGCCCTCATAGGTCGCTTGCAGGTGACGCTGTCGTATATCGATTAATTACGTCATCAGATGATCAAAACAAATTGCAAAACGATTTAGAAAAAATATCTGTATGGTGCGAAAATTGGCAGTTGACCCTAAATAACTAAAAGTGTGAGGTCATCCTCAAAAGGAAACCGTTAAACATCGGTTACACGATAAATCTGTCAAATCTAAAGCCGTAAATTCAACTAAATATCTAAGAATTACAATTACGAACAACTTAAATTGGAAAGATCTCATAGGACGGCTAACCAAATACTGTGTTTTATTGGTAGAACGCTTAGAAAATGTAACAGATCTACTAACGGGACTGCTTACACTACGCTTGTCTGTCGCCTTTCAGAGCACTTGAGCGTCACTGAAATGCGACTGGATTTGAGGTGGACGTCATTAAAACATTGGCGTTTTACGTTGCAGCGGAATCTCCTCACGAAATTTCAGTTACTCCCCGAGTGCGTAAATATTTTATTAACAGCGACCTATATTGGGAGAAACGATCATCGTAATAAATGAGGGGGACCAGATCGCGCACTGAAAGATATAGGTGTTCGTTTTCTCCGCGCGCTGTAGGAGATTGGAATAGCAGAGAATTATTGTGATGGCGGTTCAATGAATCCTTTCTCAGGGACAGAATGTGATTTGCAGAGTATTTATGTACATGTAGTTACAGATATAGATGTAGATTTCATAAAAGGATTGAAAAATCTGATAGTACTAAAAGAGGCATGCGAAAAAAAATGAAAAGCATTTATGTTAGATGGAATTAATTCGGGATTGATAATATATGTTGGAACATTTCTAGAATTCAAAATGCCCATTTCTATAACGTGTCAACGAACAGGCGTAATACCAGAAGGATGGAGATTTGCTAAAGTTACTTAGCTGTTTAAAAAATGACACATAATCGTTAGAAATAATTCCAGGAGAACCAATCTTCTGAGTGTTCCTTATGAGATCTACAGCAAAATGTTTATTTATTTAACCTTTATTTATTAGGTACATGACGCCTTCTCTTACGTGGGACGGGGGTTTCACCCACACAGTACCTTTTTTTACATAATAGATTCCTAAGACTGCATTAGCTAAGGATACTGGGAAAAGAGGAAGATATGGCAGGAAAGAAGGACGTACACGGGTAACGAGTGCGTACAGGGAAAGTAGTAATCACTATTGTTGCTTCAGTAAATATGTCCTAAACTATCTTATGAAAATGGAGGTGCTATTCGGTTTTCTAATATAATGCGGAAGTTATTCCAGAGTCTGATTCCTGCTACTGAGAAGGGCTTCGAGGAAGTAGCTGAACAATGGAGTGGGACACACAGGACTTTGCTCTGATGCGAACGAGTGTTCCTGACAAGTTGTTCAGAAAAGAGCGTTAATGTCGAGGAGAGATATGAGGGGCAGTGTACGTTCGTAAGACAGTAGAGAAGAGACAGGGTATGGTAATCTCAGCGCCTGGCTGCACTCAGACAGGATAGCTGTGCGTATGATGGAAAAATATGACCAAAGAGCCGAAAATAACAGATATAAGAACATAAGCAACTTACAGGATAAAATCATTGTAATAAGTAATTGGAAATATAAGTATTCGTACAACTTTCTCATTCATGTCAAGAGGGAAGAGTATTTTATATTTTTTAGGCCCTGGGAAGATGCTGGTATCTTCTTCCACATTGCAGTTACGTGCTGAGACGAGTTTAGATTTTCATCTATTAATACTCCTTGACTCTTTGCTGAAGGAGGCAAGTTCATATTTGTCACATTTAGGATTAAAGGTGACAGGGATTCCCAATAATTCGGGCTAATGAGACTAGAACGACCAACCAATACCGCTTGAGTTTTGGACTGGATGAGTTTTAACCATATATCCTGTGTCCATTTATGGAGGGCTTCGGAACATCACTGATCCAGTTTTTTAAAACAACAAGGAGGCTTCGCCAAAAAAGCATATTGCGTCGACGATGTTTTGACAGTGAAACAAATTATGTAAAGTAGGCTTTAATTCAGTTTGGAAACACACCTAGCATTTATCGACTATGTAGAGCTCTTAACGGCATACGCAAAAAAATTCTCTGGTGAATAATAGACAAAAGAGGTCTCCCCAGGCGACTGATGAAAATATACCAACGTTTATACACATAACAAAAAAGGTTTTGCATCACCTCGGTTCCGAGAGTTCCGGAACCTGTACAGAAAATTGGAATAGAAATAAACATAAACATCATTTCTACTGTTTTTATTGCTCATGAAAACCACAAATTGCATGCCGTGCACCCATACAGTGAGTCCAGAGGTGGTGATCCAGATAGCTGTACACAACAGTACCACTAATACCGAATAGCACGCCTGTATTCATCGTGGCATACTATCCACAAGTTAAAGGCATTGCTGGTAGAGATTGTCCTATTCCTCAACAGCGATTAGGCGTATATCCCTCATGTCTGGTGAACATGCTGGCCACATTCGTCGAGCGATGTCGTTATCCTGAAGGAAGTCATTCACAAAACGTGCACGATGGGCGCGCGAATTATAGTCCATGAAGACGAATACCTCGCCAATATGCTGCCGATATGATTGCACTATCGGTGGATGGCATTCACGTATCGTATAGCTATTACGGAGCCTTCCGTGACCACCAGCGGAGTACGCCGGCCCCACATAACGCCACCCCAAAATGCAGGGAACCTGCACGTTGCTGCACTCGCTGGGCAGTGTGTCTTAGGCGTTCAGACTGACCCAGTTGCCTCCAAACACATCTACGACGATTGTCTGGTTGAAGGCATAAGCGACACTCATCGGTGAATGGAGCGTGATACCAATCCTGAGCGGTGCATTCGGCATGGTGTTGGGCCCATCTGTACCGCGCTGCATTGTGTCGTGATTGCAAAGATGGACCTCGCCATGGACGTCAGGCGTGAAGTCATGCAGCCTACTGTGCACAGTTAGAGTTGTTACACGAGGATCTGTGGCTTCCCAAAAGGCATTTTTCAACATGGCTGCGTTGCTGTCATGGTTCCTCCGAGCCATAATCCGTAGGCAGCGCTCATCCACTACAGCAGTAGTCCTTGAGCGGCCTGAACGAGGCATGTCATCTACAGTTCCTTGTCTCTCTGTATCTCCTTTGCTTTGCTTTGCTTTGGTTCACTCTGAGACGCCTAGACGCTTCCCTTGTTGAGAGCCCTTCCTGGCACGAAGTAACAATGTGGACGCATGGTTGAACTACAGACAACATGAGTCGTGTACCTCCTTCCTGGTGAAATGAATGGAAATGATCGTCCGTCGTACACCCTACGCCTAATAGGCGCTGCTCATGCATGGTTGTTTACATCTTTGGGCGGGTATAGTGACATTTCTGAACACTCAAAGAGACTCTGTCTGTGATACAATATCCACAGTCAACGTCCATCTTCAGGAGTTCTGGGAACCGGGGAGACGCAAAAGTTTTTTTGATGTGTCGAAAAACATCAAAATAAAAATAGATAATGGAAAAAAATGAAGCTAAAAACACTGTTCAACATCCACATCGACGACCTACACAGTGAATAGATGAAGGTCAGAGTATCTCAGTGAAAAGAGATGAAGGTCAGAGTACCTCAGTGAAAAGAATTGGGACACACAAATTTTTGAGTAATATGTTTTTTGCCGACAGCTACGTAATCATACAAGACAGGGAAGACAAACTACAAAAAGCAGTACATGGATTACACAAAGTAATCGGAATCCCAAACTACAACATGAAGACAACGTCAAAAACAAAAACAATGACGTCTTAAGGATAATACACGATAAGAACCAATATAAACACCAGAAATATAACAACAGAACAGATGTACTGTTTGCAGTATCTAGGATGTAATACCTTTTAAAGATGAGAAAAACACAAATAATGAAATTAATAGCTGACAACATAAATGTGACACGATAAGAAGTTTATTGAAGGATAAAACGAGAAGAGAAACCCAAAAGAATTTTATGAAGTGATAGCACTAGTCACAGTGCTGTGTGGAGCAGGAAAGTTCACGTTCAGATAAAAAAAGACATCCAGAAACAGATAAAATAAAGTTTCTTATATAGGTGAAAGATTACACAAGAACGGACAATGTAAGAAACTAATAAATGCGAAAAAAACCGGGTGTACTCCCATTAACATAAAAAGAAGTCCAACGAAAGCCGGACTGGAAAGGGCATATGTCACTTCATATTATCCCACTACATCCGATGGAATACAATTCTATCGCAAAAAGGTATGGGTAGGCCGAAGAATACTTGCAATAGACGGAACAAGCCATAAGGCTTAATCGTAGATTGGTAAAAGAAGAAGGAGATCGATGGACGTAGAGCATATAAGGGCAAATTTTAAACCATAGTAAACCACGCGTCTAGAGCAATATGCGCTGGGTAAGAGGAATAATGACGGGAAAGCACTACCGTCGTTTTATAACAAAACTCGGAGTGTTCAAGCGACTAGAGGTTGTCGCTTTCTCGGTTCAAAAAGGAACGAAGAGATGTGGGCAGGCAAAAGTTAGTACAAATTAATGCGTCTACAAAATGATCGATGTTCGACACATTCAACTTCCAGCGTCACACCTTATCCAAAAGTCTTGCTGACAACTCGAAAAAATTCCGGTCATACGTAGATCCACGTGCACCTGTAGTCTATGGGTTGCGATTTAACTAGAAGTCAAAACGTTTTGGGTGCGGGGTTAGAAAATAGTGACTGCCTAAACTATGGATAAAAATCAGTGATAATGGTGTTCAAAGGCTTCCGGCACAAGATGTCACTGTCCTTCTGACAACGGTGGCGCAGCGGATAGAGGAGCAGTCTCTTGCCCTTCCGATGGGAAACTGTCCTTAAAAGGCAGAGGAATCAGCCAACATCTGCAGTATGAGGATGCAGAACGGAACGGAAACACCGCTTTAAGACCGCATTAGATCGTACCTGCCTTGAGCAAGCCTGCCAGTTTCAATCTCTGTGAGAGTACTTTACTGAATCGACGGACATCCTTTTGGGTTTCAGACTATGTGGGGCGCTAAGGAAGCAATACAACACATTTGTTTTCTGAGAGCAGGTTGGTTTAGTCAGGATTTCAATACACCTTATATCTCCCATACTTTTGAGTACAAACCCAATTTTCAAAATAATATCCGTTGAATACGACGGCATTATGCCACCATACTGAATGGTCTCGTAGGCCCGCATGGTACCACTGTACTAGTCAACGTCGGAGCCGAAGACTTACTGCATCAGTGACGTCCCCATCATCCACGTACTGCTTCTCTAGGAGTGCACACTTCATTTGGACAAAAACAGGAAGTCGGGAAACGTGTGAGAACCGGGCTTTAGTGTAGATGAGGAAGAACAGTTCAATGACGATTCGTGTGCTCTTCTCGCTTGCTCAGACTTGTGTGAGGCCTTCCTTTGCCATGTAGATGGAGAAGTTGGTTTGCATTTTTGTGGCGCCAGACAAGCTGAAGTGGTCTCTCCAATTTCCTGACGGTAGCACAATATACTTCAGAGTCGATCGTTGAAACAGGAGGGAGGGTATCAAACAGAGTCCATGACTTTAACACTTTATGGTGCGGCTTTGAACCTTTTCTTCGAATGAGAGGTCGTATGGCGTCACCAATGGACTATCGTTTTGTTTCCGGTTCGAAGTACTGAATCCATGTCTCATCGCCAGTCACGATCAATCTCGTAACGTGCAATCGATTCCGCATGGATGGTCCCTCGTTGCTCATTATGGTCTTACGTTAGGCGGCGAGGAACCTATCGGGCACACACATTTGAGTACACCAACTGGTGGACGAGTGTATCAGCAGTACCAAGACAAACTTGGAGTTCAGTTGTGAGATGTTCGACTGTGAGCCGTCGTTCACCTCAAATGAGGTAGTCCGTACATTCCAACATAGCAAAATTCAGAGCTGTGTGCGGCCGGCCAGCACGCAGGAGGTCGGATGGGTTTGCGCGACCTTGTTGGAATGACGTCAAACACCTCGTCAAAGACACATCGTTCTTCTAACCGCTGCTAGGTCTCCGTAGAAATACTGAAAGCGCCTATGAATACCTGATATACTCTGGTTGTCCGAGAGATGAAGCTCTATGACAGTTCTCTGCTTGTACCGCACCTCCGTTACAAGACGCCACTGTGAACCTTACGTACAGCTTCGGCCCCTATCGGAAATTCATGAAACTACAGGGTCTAAAGCAGGTATATTCATGGTGTCCCACAAAAAATTACGCGTCTGCTCAACCGAAATTACCTGGCAAAAAAAGGTGTTGCCTTACTTATTGAACCCCTCTTGAACTGCAATCCAGATATTGATATGCAATGTGATGAGTGCGGAGGTTATTATTCCCTCGTAACACATTTTCCATTAACTGCACCTTTGGTTGCACTAGAGCCACGATGTTTGTTTTTATGAGCTTTGGCACAGCAGTCAACGGTGCGTGGGCATCAAAAGAGTGCAGGGGCGCACCACAAACCTGCCTCTTCAGGTAACCGTTTCCACAGTACAAATGAGTGATACTTTGGCCGTCCACCTGAATTGATCAGCCTCGGAGGGGAATGTACGCCTGGTCTTGTTATCGGGTCGGCGCGGAGCTCTGTGTCCTAAAATTACTGGCCATTGTGAAGGTTGCAGATAAAACATTTCGGAGGGCATATGAGTCAGTCCCTGTACCCTACGTTGCGCTGGGAATTTTGATAACATCACGGCTGGCGCCTGCCTAGTATGAAAGCAGATTTTCTTGGAACTTCTACGTCACTGTTTGGTCTATAAATAATGTATAATCGTTGTCACATTTTAGGCCCCTCCTAATTTTCCACTTCCACCTTTTTGGATCTAATGTTTAGCTTTCAATGACCCGCGTAAAGGACGTGGGACATTTCGCCTGCATGATTGTACGTCACAGTAAAAATTAGCCCTTCAGGAGAGGGGGTGGGGGAAGGGGGTCGTACCTATCGTATTCTTTCTGAGAGGCGGTAACTCTGGCATTTTAGATTGGTTAGAGCTGCCACAGGTTCGCAGAGTGAGAGTTTCACAGCAAAACTTTGTAAAATTGTTTAAACCAAAAGATTAGGTGATTGTCCTGCATAACAGCAAACTTGGCAGAAGAGAGAGGGAAATGTTTACTACATGGACTTTCATTGGCAGCGTTTCGAACATTCGGTCTGGGTAGGAATTCTATAATTTTTGTGGACTTTCCTGCAGAGAATTCAGAAGGGTGTCGTTTTAATTTTTGTCTTGGGCGGGAGGTGTTGCAGGATCGTACTCTTGGGTGGGACGTGAAGTTGTAAAGTTCTTTCGGCCGGGACGCGGAGCAGTACAGGCTCTTGATCTGGATCAGAGGCACAGCATTCACCGTCTGCGTGGGACATGGCAGCTTTTGGAGTGCGCCTGCCTTCTGTAGTTGCTGGGGTCACACCTCGTCTTGATAAGTTCTGGCAGTAAAGCGAGGCGAGACGTTAGTGATGAGGCACGAATAGGCGCATCTTCAACGACACGTGTGGGATCTCTAACTAACTTTCTGTTAATTGATTTTCAGCATGCGTGTTCCTAATACCGTCTGAACGACGCGATCATCATGTTCAAGGTAACCGCGTACTTCATTTCCGTGCTTACCTCCACGTGTTCGTTACCAGACAATGTTCCTACTCTTCCCACGGACTTTCCCGCTCAGTTGCTGGAAACTGTGTAACTGTACGGAGTTTCCGTTATCATTTACTCACCTCCAGTGTGTGAGTGAGTTATTATTCCATTGTTTGTTCCATCTGTACGATACATCGTAATAAATTACAGTTACCGCTCTTTCACTTCACATGAAACACATGACCCCACTTAGCAGTATGAAATACAGCAAGAAACACACCTCGACTTACTTGTTTGGGCCACCTCCCTCTCCCTCCCTTTCCCTTGCGCAGCATTCATTAAGAACGACTAAGTTATACGGGCCGCACTGAATATCGAATGGGTTCACTCGATCAGATAAAAAACACCAAAAGGGTTTAGCCTTAGCTCAGGGGCGTCTTGCAAGATACATCCGCAAAACTTGTGGCCTATAACTGAAAAAGTGTCATGAGGATCTCACCATTTGCGAAAGATTCTCTATTAGTCCTCCATTCAGATCTTCGGGAGGGGCCTTCCATGGGGAGAGAAAGATGGAATAACCAACGAAAGAGCAACACTTTATGAGATGGAACTTGGGATGTTAGAAATTTGTATTCGGTAAGGAAGCCAGAAAATCTTAAAAGAGGAATGCGAAGGCTCAGTTTGGATATAGTGGGGGGGGGGGGGGGGGGGGTAGTGAAATGGAAAGAAAGTAAAGAAAGTAATGATTCCTGGTTAGACGAATATAGGAGAATATCCAGGCAAAAGTTTTATAACAGGAGAACGATTTATTATGAGTAGGAAAGTAGTACATAAAGTGAATTACTGCGAACAGTTCAGCGAAATTGTAATTATCATCAGAATTAATACCAAACCAATGCCGACAACAATAGTTCATTAATCGAGCGGACGCCGCAAGCAGAGGATGAAAAGATTGAGAAAGTATAGTGGGATATCTTCTCTTCTTCTTATTCTTATTGTTCATCTTCTTCTTCTTCGTCTTCTTCTTCTACTTTCTGCGAGTTTTGTACACCATACAACGTGTTTCCCAACTAAGCTTCCATCTCCTTCTATCCTGCCAATCCTCTTCCTGCATGTCTCTGTCCTGATTGCACGCGTCACTCCATCGTTCCAATGTTGCCGGTTACTCTTCTTCTGTGTCGTGGAGGTCTCCAGTGTCATAGTTTAGAAAGCCATCTTTCCTCTTGCATTCTTCTAAGGTGCCCGTACCATGTTAGTCGTTTATTTTCAATTCTTTAACTCCCATCTGTTGTCGTAGCATTTTATTTCTGACTTTATCTCTTTTTGTTACTTCACCTTTTCGTCTCCAAAACTTATTTCCGTGACATTCGATTTCTTCACTTTGTCCCTGGAGAATTCCCACAGTTCAGAACCATACTGAGCAATACTCTCAACTACAGTTTCGTATATCCTCTTTTCCAAATCTTTTGACGTCGTTTTATGGCAAATAATCAGGTGTAACTGCTCAACTGCCATCTTCCCATTTCCTATTCTGTGCATTATTTCCTCATTGCTTCCACCTTTATCCTAAATGACTGTCCATAAGTATTTGTATGAATGGCTTCACTGTACTATACATCCATCATCCATTATATTATATTATAATGATTACAAAGAAAAACTATAATCTGTAACATAAGTATTATTATTGTCTTTGTTCTTTTTGGTATCGGAGTGAAATAAAAAGCACCAGATTCTCACTTGCTTTGTCTTGTTCTTATAGTACGCCATTGTGCGCAGTCTACATAATAAGGTGTGCACATGTTTTATTATTTGAGCAGTGAGCTCCAATATATGTTTAAAGTAATGCTGTTGTTCATTTTAACTGTAACCTGCACCACATACCTTGTTTGCTTGTCCCATCATTTTTAAAAGAATTTCAGACGCCGCTCTGGCAGCAAGCTGAACATCGTTGGACGCCGACAACTGGCCGACATTAAGTGGCAGTTTCAAATTATCGTAATTATTATCCCGTTCTCTCCACAGGCGACGCTGGAGATCGGCGATATTATTTCTTCCATTCATGAACAATAGGAAATTGACCTTTTCAAAGTACTTCATTCAGACGATTTATGTTACCTGCAATAGGACACAGACCTGGCCTGCGCTAAGACGTAATTAAATCACATGTACGTCCTTACGTATTGAAAATGGTGTGTATATAGCGTATAATGATTAACTATTGTTGAGCACGAATTCTTCTAAATAACTTCATAATTATACAGGGTCACACGCTACATTTTTGTCAGTAAAATCTAAGATCGATCCAAGCCTTCGTATATCTTTGCAGTGAAACCAAAATCAAATTAAAAATTAAAATAAAATATAAGTTCAATAAAATAATAAAACCCCACATTCACGTCCCATTCAAGAACACACGCTTTAGTAGGTTATGTATACATACATAGATTATATATGTATACTGGCGCCCTTTGGTAATAGAAAATATACACCATTTCAAATAGAAGTTCTCAGTAATGCTTGTATTTTTGTGATTTTATGTGTGTATGTTTGTATCTATAATCTGTATATTTACCAGAACCCAAACTTCATTTACACGAATATTACGAGCATCTAAGGAATGTTGTATGGATGTGAAGAAACCCGACCCTGAGATATATGAAAGAGAGAGCTGCCTAGCTGAAAATTAAAAAAAATGAACCAATATCGAATACAGTAATAAAGGTAAGGGCTGGTATGCATATTATCCTGTTGTTGCTCTAAAGTTTGACATGCACTGCTGAACTGATGACTCATGGTAAGGCAGAAATTCATTTCAAGTTACAATTTTAGAACAATTACTGATATAAAGACAGTGTAATGTTACTGAGTTTAACTTTCACTTTTACACAACATTCAATTTAGCATTGTGAGTTTGCAACAGTACATACTTTCAATGTGTGTGATAATAAATATATATGTTTATGTACTGTGTCTAAGCGTGAGCAGACTTTGGAACTGGCTGTTTAGGTTTTCTTATTGGTAACGCCACGTAGCGCTCTGTATGAAAATCACTGGCTAGTTTGCATTGTTGTCTAACTTTTGAAGATTTTGTTCTGTTGTGTCTAACTTTTGAAGCTTTTGTCCCATTTGTTGCATTAATTGTAATAACAATGCACTGGTGTCTGAAACATGTTCCTCAGTGCTATTCGGCAATGCATTTGAACCGGCAATATTCGCATTTTGAAAAGCAGAAAATGTGTCCTGACTAATTTGAGAAAACGGCGAGGACGCAAAACCTGAATCTACAGTATTTGCAAGATTGTGTCCTGTCATTTCGGATTCCTGAGGCAAGCTGCTGCCGACTGATCGATCGATAATGCTTCCCTGTTCACTAATTGTTTCACTGCCTACAGCATTATTAGCAGCCCGCTCCATTTCCCTATGCACAATTACCAAATTACTACTTGGAACATTAGTAAATTCATTACACGGTGGCGCTAACACACTGCTTTCGTCTTCACTGTCATTTCTCAGTTTACTTTGGAGCCTAGTACTACGTTTTTCACACGCCATTACTGGCACAATATTTCACACGACAACACAGAAAAGCACAATTTGAAGAGCAAAATAAGAAAACACATTAACATAGCATTGAAAATAATATCTAGTTAGTTGCAAGCGCAGCTGCGAAATACGTGGTGCAAATCTACATGCATGCCACAACTGTTTCACTGTACAAGAATGAAAAACTACAACTACAAAGGAAATTCTCTCTACAATTACGAGCTAGCAATAAACAAAAGCTACATTAATTACACAAACTACAAGAAAAAATCAGAAGATTCCAGTGAGGTATCCTAGGCTAAGGGTCGACATATGTAACATCCCCTTAGAAAAATTAATTTATTACTGTGCTGATAAACCTCTTAAATTATTTGATTTTCAAACAGCTGAGCAGAACTGCACGCACTCAGACATTTCGCTCTTTACCTATTCTGATCAACACTAAACTGATACACAATATTTTTTAGCGCAACGTAATCTGACTTTCAAAAATCCCTACAAAAGAAGGGCCCTGACTAACATTAACCTATACCTTTCACAAATCACTTACCTCACCAAAAATCTTCGTTACTCGAACTACTGCAATACAGCGAGCGCCACTACTGCCAGCTAAATAAAAGATTCAAACTACTGAAGGCACTAACTACTGACAGGCATAATTAGCAAATGAAAGATATTGATAGAGAACAAACAATGTATTTACCTTAATAGTGTTCAAAAGTCATAATATATATAGCAGTTCATGACATCCAGTCCAACAAATTTCAAAACTCTGCCATTTCTCTCCCCACATCCACCACTGCTGGCGGCTCACCTCCAACTGCGCAATGCTACGCGCTGCTAACATCCAGCTGCCCAACACTACAATGGCAGACAACAATGCAAACTAGCCACAGACTGCACACAGCACAGCCAGTGATTTTCATACAGAGCGCTACGTGGCGTTACCAATAAGAAAACCTAAACAGCCAGTTACAACTTGTTACAATAGAAAAATCAAGTTACGGGCAAAGTGGGCAGAATCATGTATGCGAAATCAAACACAGATTTTATTCAGCATGATAACGTGCAGGGCATAAGTAGACTTGTTGACGATAGTATTGCCACTGCCTAAGCAGGTGAGGTGCTGGGGGCAGCTGGCTGTAGTTGTCAGGTAGAACAGCTGACTGCAACAAATATGTTGGATATAGAGGATGTCAGACTGTTAACAGAAAATGTTTTGACACCGAACAGGCCAGTTGAGAGAATTTCTGTGTCAGCTGTGTGCTCTCCACTGTCCGATCCGTTTGTGGCTTTACTACACAAATTGGAAGTACCTGATAAGGAATGTGATCGGCTACAGGCTGAAAGAGATGAAAAGTTAAAACGAAAATTAGAAGAACGTGATCGATTACAAGCTGAGAAGGGTAGGCAATGTTATCACAGTTAGCTGAGCGAGGACAAAATAATGAAAAAATTCTATCACTTCATCTTGAGAAAATTTCCTCAGAGGTAACTGAATTAAAGAAATCCTATCAGGGGCTGCCTGAACTAGTCAGAAACTTAGCTTTGGAGGTAAAGGCTATACGGTCAGCACAAACGTCTTTGAAGGAGAAGGTACATTAAATCGCATCTCACATGGAGCAACTAGAAGTTTCACTGCGAGAGAGTACTGAAAATAATTTCACCGATCAGGCTGAAAAAATCGAGGAAGAATCCCAGGAATGGCTGGAATCGAAAGAATAAACAATAGTACAACAGGTAGACGGAAAACTAAACACTGCGATACAGCGCGTGACTGGGGACTTTGAGCTTGCTAACAATCGAGTAACGAAAACACTGCGAACAGAAGTCGCACAGCTGAGAGATAAGTTACGCGCAGAACTGCCACACTGGCAGCGCGAGGTGACACAGCATATTGCCAACTTAAAGCGCGAGACGTTCGGCTGTCAAAACATTAGAGAAAGTATCACGTCTACTCGTAAAGTGTATCGTACCGCACCGAGTATGGTTACTACGTAATTATGATAGTGGCTGGAACAGCCCCAGTTCTAATAGTGTACCGATAATGCTACTTAGCATTCCGGGGGCGGCGGTACTGGCACCGAACCTGATGCTGGAGGAAATACTATTTAAACATAGGCAATTTCAAATTTTTAACAATGAAAAGAAATCGGTGTACCCAGTCATTTTCATATCTTGCCCAGTACGCGGACAGAAAAGCAAAAGGTTCAGTTTCTTGTACCTCATATACAGAGAGATGCTGGACTTCGGGAAAATGAGGCAACAGGTAGTTGTCACAATACTGAGCAATTTGAAAAGGCTTTCTTAGGCAAGTATTGGTCACCGAATATTCAGGAGAGATTAAGAAATGAAGTTTATTGTCCAGAAATGTATAATCCCAGACACGGTAGTCCAAGGAAATATTTTGAGAAATACATTAGTAAGACCAGGTACTGGGGTGAGCCAATGGTTAGTAAAGATTTGATCCGGCTGCTATCGTATCGGCGGCCCCAGACATATGAAAGATAGGATAATTAATGTTGACGAGGAAGATTTAGACAAATACGTAGCATTAACAGACAAGTGTGATTTGGCACTAGAGGAGACGAAGGTAGAAAAAAGTGATACAAATCATTCGTCTTCTCCTCAGAAAAACGGCAATAGAAGTAACAAACGAGACCACAATAATAACAATGGTAAAGCTTATGATCAGCCAACCAGTAATGGAAGGCAAGCGAATGGCGATGGTTATCCGCAACCGAATAGAAAAAGGAATAGGAATGACAGACACCTCACCGTATACCAAAGCAATTCGAAGTGGCGAAATAGCAACAGTAACAACCGAAACCAGTGGCAGAGTAATTTCTCGGCACAGTGGAATCAAAACACAGGTCCACCACCGGTGAACAAAGAAATGAAAAACGCGGAGGGAACTTAAATCAGCGACATTGACCAGCACAGCAATCCATTGTTAGGATAGTGGCGGTGTCAGAAAGCAACCGTCCAGGCTCCTCCCCGACAACAAACTAGTTCCGACCGAATAAACTCCAACTCCCTGTTGTTGGTCGGAGGGCGAAATGGGTGCACACCAAAACAGACTCGAGAAACTTTTGACCTGCTGTGGTATGATGATGATATCGCTATGCAGGATGAATTATTAAACGAATCTAGTAAGTTCAAAAGCAGCAATAAAGAACAGATACAGGGTATGCTTAAAACGCAGATAGAAGATATTCCAGTCGACGCGTACATTGATACTGGCGCGACTAGCAGTGTTCTGAGTTTGGATCTGTATGAGGCATTATGTAAGACAAATAGAATACCGACTTTCATCATCTACCTTTTATTTGACTCCTTCCTCTTGACCAGTCCTTTCCCATTAAATTAACACGTATTTCGACTGACTTTTTATATCCCGTTAACATCGTTCTCCACGAGTTTTTCGTACTGGATAGATAAAAAACTAAAAGCTGACGATTACATACATAGATATCTCACAACACTCACCACCAAGGAATATTCAGTGCACAAAGCGCTTATTACATTTACGATATAACACACATATAATCATTGGTAAACCAGTACTGCACTGCCAATATACACAACAACCACTACTAATGTTTTTACATAGTCCAAATGAACCGTCAGTTTAGACAAAAAAGTGTGGTATTATGTCCTTTAAATGTAGAAACTAAAACTAAATCCCCTGTCTATTCCACGTCGACTCCAGTTTCTTCTTCTGTGAGTCATCACACAGCCCCTTCCCGTTGTTTCGTCTTTTCTGTATGTTAAGTCGATCCTCCCGACGATCATTTCTTTTTCGTTTTCTTCAGATTTTTCATGAGGCCATTTCGTCTTGGTTTCCCTGTACTTCCCGTTCATTTCGTTCCAAAGTGACTTATACTGCTGCAGTCCTACCTTTCGCTGAATATTTATGTACTTCCTCCTTTCGTCGATCAATTGAAGTATTTCTTACGTTTTTCAAGGTTTTTTTGCAGTCACCTTCCTTGTACGTATGTCTGTACAATATTGTTGATTACTCCTTTTAGACATATTGACTCATCTTCAATTGAACTATCAAATGTGGCATTCCTTATCACAGTACCCACATCTTTAGCAAAGTTCATATGCTTCTCATCATTCTTCTGGCGTTAATTATCCCACTTCCTCTCAAACAGATGTTCCCGGACGATTCATTTAAATAACAGTCCATTCCTCATCATTACTAAATTGTGATATGAGTCTATATCTGCACCTGGATACACCTTAAAATCCAGTACCTGATTTCCGATTCTATTGCTAACGGTGACGAAGTCCAGCTGGAATCTTCCCATGTCTGAGGGCCCTCTCCGGGTGTATCTCCACCTCTTGTGATTCTTGAACAGAGTACCCGTTGTTACAAGCCGACACTCATTGCAGAACCCAATACGTTTTCCCTTCTCACATTCCTACTACCAAGCCCATATTTTTCTGTAACTTTTTATTCTACACTGTCTCCTACAACCGCACTCCATTCCTCGAAGATTATTAGAGTTTCATCTCTCTTTACATACTGAATTATCCATTCAATATAGTTACAGTGGAGGCGAAAACCCTCTCCAGTTTCATCACAAACAAACTTAAAACGGGAAGAAAAGGTGACTACGAAAATTATCGAGGTATCACAGTTCTCAGTTCTTCAGGGTGTTACAAAAAGGTACGGCCAAACTTTCAGGAAACATTCCTCACACACAAAGAAAGAAAATATGTTATGCGGACATGTGTCCGGAAACGCTTACTTTTCGTGTTAGAGCTCATTTTATTACTTCTCTTCAAATCACATTAATCATGAAATGGAAACACACAACGACAGAACGTACCAGCGTGATTTCAAACACTTTGTTACAGGAAATGTTCAAAATGTCCTCCGTTAGAGAGGATACATGCATCGACCCTCCGTCGCATGGAATCCCTGATGCGCTGATGCAGCTCTGGAGAATGGCGTATTGTATCGCAGCCGTCCACAATACGAGCACGAAGAGTAGCTACATTTGGAACAGGGATTGCGCAGACAAGAGCTTTCAAATGCCCCCATAAATGAAAGTCAAGAGGGTTGAGGTCAGAAGACCGTGGAGGACATGGAATTGGTCCGCCTCTACTTATCCATCGGTCACCGAATCTATTGTTGAGAAGCGTACGAACACTTCGACTGAAATGTGGAGGAGCTCCATCGTGCATGAACCACATGTTGTGTCGTACTTGTAATGGCACATGTTCTAGCAGCATAGGTAGAGTATCCCGTATGATCATGATAACATGCTCCATTGAGCGTAGGCGGAAGAACATGGGGCCCAATCAAGACATCACCTACAATGCCTGCCCAAACGTTCACAGAAAATCTGTGTTGATGACGTGATTGCACAACTGCGTGCGGATTCTCGTCAGCCCACACATGTTGATTGTGAAAATTTACAATTTGATCACGTTGGAATGAAGCCTCATCCGCAAAGAGAACATTTGCACTGAAATGAGGATTGACACATTATTGGATGAACCATTCGCAGAAGTGTACCCGTGGAGGCCAATCAGCTGCTGATGGTGCCTGCACACGCTGTACATGGTACGGAAACAACTGGCTCTCCCGTAGCATTCTCCATACAGTGACGTGGTCAACGTTACCTTGTACAGCAGCAACTTCTCTGACGCTGACATTAGGGTTATCGTCAACTGCACGAAGAATTGACTCTTCCATTGCAGGTGTCCTCGTCGTTCTAGGTCTTCCCCAGTCGCGAGTCATAGGCTGGAAAGTTCCGTGCTCCCTAAGACGCCGATCAATTGCTTCGACGTCTTCCTGTCGGGACACCTTCGTTCTGGAAATCTGTCTCGATACAAATGTACCACGCCACGGCTATTGCCCTGTGCTAATCCATACATCAAATGGGCATCTGCCAACTCCGCATTTGTAAACATTGCACTGACTGCAAAACCACGTTCGTGATGAACACTAACCTATTGGTGCTACGTGCTGATGTGCTTGATGCTAGTACTGTAGAGCAATGAGTCGCATGCCAACACAAGCACCGAAGTCAACATTACCGTCCTTCAATTGGGCCAATTGGCGGTGAATCGAGGAAGTACAGTACATACTGACGAAACTAAAATTAGCTCTAACATGGAAATTAAGCGTTTGTGGACACATGTCCACATAACATCTTTTCTTTATTTGTGTGTGAGGAATGTTTCCTGAAAGTTTGGCTGTACCTTTTTGTAACACCCTCTACAACGAGATTATATTATAAGATGCTTAAAACTAGAACTTAGACGGAAATTGAAGAAGTAGAAGAACAGAGCGGCTTTCGGGCAGAAAGGTCTGGTATCGATAATATCTTCACCTTTAGGCAGATGACTGACAAATGATACACATGGCTCTTATGCAGTTGCAGAAGGCCTATGACAGTGTACTATTTTCTAGGATGTGGGAAGCAGTGAAAACCAGAACATTCATATATATTATGTACAAGCCGTTAGCAATCTATGTGCGAATAATACTTGTCGTGTTATAGTTGGGAGGTCATTATAACAGAAACTTAAGTTTAGCACAGGACTGACACAAGGATGCTGTTTAGCGTCCACCCTCCTTAAAATATTTTTTCAACGAAGAACTGCGAAATTGGAAAAGAAAGTGCAAAAACATAGGAATTAGAGTGGTGATGACATCCGGCTCTTCGTAAATGTTACCGACGATCTGGTCACCTTCGAATAGAAAGAAGAGAACGGATTTTACACGTTAAGAAAGCTTAAAGAAGAATACGAACAGTAGACCATGAAAATTAACTTTACAAAAACTGAATACATGGTTGTCGAAGGTATAGGAGCGAATCTTGTTATGGATGATGGATCTATAGTACAGTGAAGCCGTTCATACAAATACTTATGGACAGTCATTTAGGATAAAGGTGGAAGCAATGAGGAAATAATGCACAGAATAGGAAATGGGAAGATGGCAGTTGAGCAGTTACACCTGATTATTTGCCATAAATCGACGTCAAAAGATTTGAAAAAGAGGATATACGAAACTGTAGTTGAGAGTATTGCTCAGTATGGTTCTGAACTGTGGGAATTCTCCGGGGACAAAGTGAAGAAATCGAAGGTCACGGAAATAAGTTTTGGAGACGAAAAGGTGAAGTAACAAAAAGAGACAAAGTCAGAAATAAAGTGTTACGACAACACATGGGAGTTAAAAAATTGAAAATAAACGACTAACATGGTACGGGCACCTTAGAAGAATGCAAGAGGAAAGATGGCTTTCTAAACTATGACACTGGAGACCTCCACGACACAGAAAAAGAGTAACAGGCAACATTGGAACAACAGAGTGACGCGTGCCACCAGGACAGGGACATGCAGGAAGAGGACTGGCAGGATAGAAGGAGATGGAAGCTTAGTTGGGAAACACGTTGTATGGTGTACAAAACTCGCAGAAAGTAGAAGAAGAAGACGAAGAAAAAGAAGACGAACAATAAGAAGAAGAAGAAGAAGAAGAAGAGAAGATATCCCTCTATACTTTCTCAATCTTTTCATCCTCTGCTTGCGGCGTCCGCTCGTTTAATGAGCTATTGTTGTCGGCATTGGTTTGGTATTAATTCTGATGATAATTACAATTTCGCTGAACTGTTCACAGTAATTCACTTTATGTACTACTTTCCTATTCATAATAAATCGTTCTCCTGTTATAAAACTTTTGCATGGATATTCTCCTATATTCGTCTAACCAGGAATCATTACTTTCTTTACTTTCTTTCCATTTCACTCCCCCCCCCTCCCCCCACTATAACCAAACTGAGCCATCGCATTCCTCTTTTAAGATTTTCTGGCTTCCTTACCGAATCCAAATTTCTAACATCCAAAGCTCCATCTCATAAAGTGTTGCTCTTTCGTTGGTTATTCCATCTTTCTCTCCCCATGGCAGGCCCCTCCCGAAGATGTGAATGGAGGACTAATAGAGAATCTTTCGCAAATGGTGAGATCTTCATGACACTTTTTCAGTTATAGGCCACATGTTTTGCGGATGTATCTTGCAAGACGCCCCTGAGCTAAGGCTAAACATTTATGGTGTTTTTGATCTGATCGAGTGAACCCATTCGATATTCAGTGCGGCCCGTATAACTTAGTCGTTCTTAATGAATGCTGCGCAAGGGAAAGGGAGGGAGAGGGAGGTGGCCCAAACAAGTAAGTCGAGGGTGTGTTTCTTGCTGTATTTCATACTGCTAAGTGGGGTCATGTGTTTCATGTGAAGTGAAAGAGCGGTAACTGTAATTTATTACGAAGTATCGTACAGATGGAACAAACGATGGGATAATTAACTCACTCACACACTGGAGGTGAGTAAATGATAACGGAAATTCCGTACAATTACACAGTTTCCAGCAACTGAGCGGGAAAGTCCGTGGGAAAAGTAGGAACATTGTCTGGTAACGAACACGTGGAGGTAAGCACGGAAATGAAGTACGCGGTTACCTTGAACATGATGATCGCGTCGTTCAGACGGTATTAGGAACACGCATGCTGAAAATCAATTAACAGAAAGTTAGTTAGAGGTCCCACACGTGTCGTTGAAGATGCGCCTATTCCTGCCTCATCACTAACGTCTCGCCTCGCTTTACTGCCAGAACTTATCAAGACGAGGTGTGACCCCAGCAACTACAGAAGGCAGGCGCACTATAAAAGCTGCCATGTCCCACGCAGACGGTGAATGCTGTGCCTCTAATCCGGATCAAGAGCCTGTACTGCTCCGCGTCCCGGCCGAAAGAACTTTACAACTTCACGTCCCACCCAAGAGTACGATCCTGCAACACCTCCCGCCCAAGACAAAAATTAAAACGACACCCTTCTGAATTCTCTGCAGGAAAGTCCACAAAAATTAGAATTCCTACCCAGACCGAATGTTCGAAACGCTGCCAATGAAAGTCCATGTAGTAAACATTTCCCTCTCTCTTCTGCCAAGTTTGCTGTTATGCAGGACAATCACCTAATCTTTTGGTTTAAACAATTTTACAAAGTTTTGCTGTGAAACTCCAACACTGCGAACCTGTGGCAGCTCTAACCAATCTAAAATGCCAGAGTTACCGCCTCTCAGAAAGAATACGCTAGGTACGACCCCCTTCCCCCAGCCCCTCTCCTGAAGGGCTAATTTTTACTGTGACGTACAATCATGCAGGCGAAATGTCCCACGTCCTTTACGCGGGTCATTGAAAGCTAAACATTAGATCCAAAAAGGTGGAAGTGGAAAATTAGGAGGGGCCTAAAATGTGACAACGATTATACATTATTTATAGACCAAACAGTGACGTAGAAGTTCCAAGAAAATCTGCTTTCATACTGGGCAGGCGCCAGCCGTGATGTTATCAAAATTCCCAGCGCAACGTAGGGTACAGGGACTGACTTATACGCTCTCCGAAATGTTTTATCTGCAACCTTCACAATGGCCAGTAATTTTAGGACACAGAGCTCCGCGCCGACCCGATAACAAGACCAGACGTACATTCCCCTCCGAGGCTGATCAATTCAGGTGGACGGCCAAAGTATCACCCATTTGTACTGTAGAAACGGTTACCTGAAGATGCAGGTTTTTGGTGCGCCCCTGCACTCTTTTGATGCCCACACACCGCTGACTGCTGTACCAAGGCTCATAAAAACAAACATCGTGGCTCTAGTGCAACCAAAGGTGCAGTTAATGGAAAATGTGTTACGAGGGAATAATAACCTCCGCACTCATCACATTGCATATCAATATCTGGATTGCAGTTCAAGAGGGGTTCAATAAGTAAGGCAACACCTTTTTTTGCCAGGTAATTTCGGTTGAACAGATGCGTAATTTTTTGTGGGACAACATGAATATTCCCGCTTTAGACCCTGTAGTTTCATGAATTCCCGATAGGTGCCGAAGCTGTACGTAAGGTTCACAGTGGCGTCTTGTAACGGAGGTGCGGTACAAGCAGAGAACTGTCATAGAGCTTCATCTCTCGGACAACCAGAGTATATCAGGTATTCATAGGCGCTTTCAGTATTTCTACGGAGACCTAGCAGCGGTTAGAAGAACGATGTGTCTTTGACGAGGTGTTTGACGTCATTCCAACAAGGTCGCGCAAACCCGTCCGATCTCCTGCGTGCTGGCCGGCCGCACACAGCTCTGAATTTTGCTATGTTGGAATGTACGGACTACCTCATTTGAGGTGAACGACGGCTCACAGTCGAACATCTCACAACTGAACTCCAAGTTTGTCTTGGTACTGCTGATACACTCGTCCACCAGTTGGTGTACTCAAAGGTGTGTGCCCGATAGGTTTCTCGCCACCTAACGTAAGATCATAATGAGCAACGAGGGACCATCCATGCGGAATCTATTGCACGTTACGAGATTGATCGTGACTGGCGATGAGACATGGATTCAGTACTTCGAACCGGAAACAAAACGATAGTCCATTGGTGACGCCATACGACCTCTCATTCGAAGAAAAGGTTCAAAGCCGCACCATAAAGTGTTAATACCATGGACTCTGAAAGGGTTATTCTGTTTGATACCCTCCCTCCTGTTTCAACGATCGACTCTGAAGTATATTGTGCTACCGTCAGGAAATTGGAGAGACCACTTCAGCTTGTCTGGCGCCACAGAAATGCAAACCAACTTCTCCATCTACATGGCAAAGGAAGGCCTCACACAAGTCTGAGCAAGCGAGAAGAGTTCACGAATCGTCATTGAACTGTTCTTCCTCATCTGCACTACATCCCGGTTCTCACACGTTTCCCGACTTCCTGTTTTTGTCCAAATGAAGTGTGCACTCCTAGAGAAGCAGTACGTGGATGATGGGGACGTCATTGATGCAGTAAGTCTTCGGCTCCGACGTTGACTAGTACAGTGGTACCATGCGGGCCTACGAGACCATTCAGTATGGTGGCATAATGCCGTCGTATTCAATCGATATTATTTTGAAAATTGGGTTTGTTCTCAAAAGTGTGGGAAATTTAAGGTGTATTGTAATCCTGACTAAACCAACCTGCTTTCAGAAAACAAATGCGTTGTATTGCTTCCTTGGCGCCCCACATAGTATGAAATCCAAAAGGATGTCCCTCGATTCAGAAAAGTACTCTCACAGAGATTGAAACTGGCAGGCTTGCTGAAGGCTGGTACGATCTCATGCGGTCTTAAAGCGGTGTTTCCGTTCCGTTCTGCATCCTCATACTGCAGATGTTGGCTGATTGTTCTGCCTTTTAAGGACAGTTTCCCATCTGAAGGGCAAGAGACTGCTCCTCTATCCGCTGCGCCACCGTTGTCAGAAGGACAGTGACATCTTGTGCCGGAAGCCTTTGAACACCATTATCACTGATTTTTATCCATAGTTTAGGCAGTCACTATTTTCTAACCCCGCACCCAAAACGTTTTGACTTCTAGTTAAATCGCAACCCATAGACTACAGGTGCACGTGGATCTACATATGACCGGAATTTTTTCGAGTTGTCAGCAAGACCTTTGGATAAGGTATGACGGTGGAAGTTGAATGTGTCGAACATCGATCATTTTGTAGACGCACAAATTTGTACTAACTTTTGCCTGCCCACATCTCTTCGTTCCTTTTTGAACCGCGAAAGCGACAACCTCTAGTCGCTTGAACACTCCGAGTTTTGTTATAAAACGACGGTAGTTCTTTCCCGTCATTATTCCTCTTACCCAACGCATATTGCTCTAGACGCGTGATTTATTATGGTTTAAAATTTGCCCTTATATGCTCTACGTCCATCGCTCTCCTTCTTCTTTTACCAATCTACGATTAAGCCTTATGACTTGTTCCGTCTATTGCAAGTATTCTTCGGCCTACCCACACCTTTTTGCGATAGAATTGTATTCCATCGGATGTAGTGGGATAATATGAGGTGACATATGCCCTTTCCAGTCCGGCTTTCGTTGGACTTCTTTTTATGTTAATGGGAGTACACCCGGTTTTTTTCGCATTTGTTAGTTACTTACATTGTCCGTTCTTGTGTAATCTTTCACCTATATAAGATACTTTATTTTATCTGTTTCTGGATGTCTTTTTTTATCTTAACGTGAACTGAACTTTCCTGCTCCACACAGCACTGTGACTAGTGCTATCACTTCATAAAATTCTTTTGGGTTTCTCTTCTCGTTTTATCCTTCAACAAACTTCTTATCGTGTCACATTTATGTTGTCAGCTATTAATTTCATTATTTGTGTTTTTCTCATCTTTAAAAGGTATTACATCCTAGATACTGCAATCAGTACATCTGTTCTGTTGTTATATTGGTTCTTATAGTGTATTATCCTTAAGACGTCATTGTTTTTGTTTTTGTCGTTGTCTTCATGTTGTAGTTTGGGATTCCGATTACTTTGTGTAATCCATGTACTGCTTTTTGTAGTTTGTCTTCCCTGTCTTGTATGATTACGTAGCTGTCGGCAAAAAACATATTACTCAAAAATTTATGTGTCCCAGATCTTTTCACTGAGGTACTTTGACCTTCATCTCTTTTCACTGAGATACTCTGACCTTCATCTATTCACTGTGTAGGTCGTCGATGTGGATGTTGAACAGTGTTTTTAGCTTCATTTGTTTTCCATTATCTATTTTTATTTTGATGTTTTTCGACACATCAAAAAAACTTTTGCGTCTCCCCGGTTCCCAGAACTCCTGGAGGTGGACGTTGACTGTGGATATTGTATCACAGACAGAGTCTCTTTGAGTGTTCAGAAATGTCACTATACCCGCCCAAAGATGTAAACAACCATGCATGAGCAGCGCCTATTAGGCGTAGGGTGTACGACGGACGATCATTTCCATTCATTTCACCAGGAAGGAGGTACACGACTCATGTTGTCTGTAGTTCAACCATGCGTCCACATTGTTACTTCGTGCCAGGAAGGGCTCTCAACAAGGGAAGCGTCTAGGCGTCTCAGAGTGAACCAAAGCGAAGTTACCCGGACATGAGGAGATACAGAGAGACAAGGAACTGTAGATGATATGCCTCGTTCAGGCCGCTCAAGGACTACTACTGCAGTGGATGAGCGCTGCCTATGGATTATGGCGCGGAGGAACCATGACAGCAACGCAGCCATGTTGAAAAATGCCTTTTGGGAAGCCACAGTCCCTCGTGTAACGACTCAAACTGTTCACAGTAGGCTGCATGACTTCTCGCCTGACGTCCATGGCGAGGTCCATCTTTGCAATCACGACACAATGCAGCGCGGTACAGATGGGCCCAACACCATGCCGAATGGACCGCTCAGGATTGGTATCACGCTCCATTCACCGATGAGTGTCGCTTATGCCTTCAACCAGACAATCGTCGTAGATGTGTTTGGAGGCAACCGGGTCAGTCTGAACGCCTAAGACACACTGCCCAGCGAGTGCAGCAACGTGCAGGTTCCCTGCATTTTGGGGTGGCGTTATGTGGGGCCGGCGTACTCCGCTGGTGGTCACGGAAGGCTCCGTAATAGCTATACGATACGTGAATGCCATCCACCGATAGTGCAATCATATCGGCAGCATATTGGCGAGGTATTCGTCTTCATGGACTATAATTCGCGCCCCCATCGTGCACGTTTTGTGAATGACTTCCTTCAGGATAACGACATCGCTCGACGAATGTGGCCAGCATGTTCACCAGACATGAGGGATATACGCCTAATCGCTGTTGAGGAATAGGACAATCTCTACCAGCAATGCCATTAACTTGTGGATAGTATGCCACGATGAATACAGGCGTGCTACTCGGTATTAGTGGTACCGTTGTGTACTGCTATCTGGATCACCACCTCTGGACTCACTGTATGGTTGCACGGCATGCAATTTGTGGTTTTCATGAGCAATAAAAACAGTAGAAATGATGTTTATGTTTATTTCTATTCCAATTTTCTGTACAGGTTCCGGAACTCTCGGAACCGAGGTGATGCAAAACCTTTTTTGATATGTGTATAAACGTTGGTATATTTTCATCAGTCGCCTGGGGAGACCTCTTTTGTCTATTATTCACCAGAGAATTTTTTTGCGTATGCCGTTAAGAGCTCTACATAGTCGATAAATGATAGGTGTGTTTCCAAACTGAATTAAAGTCTACTTTACATACTTTGTTTCAGTGTCAAAACATCGTCGACGCAATATGTTTTTTTGGCGAAGCCACCTTGTTGTTTTTAAAAACTGGATCAGTGATGTTCCGAAGCCCTCCATAAATGGACACAGGATATATGGTTAAAACTCATCCAGTCCAAAACTCAAGCGGTATTGGTTGGTCGTTCTAGTCTCATTAGCCCGAATTATCGGGAATCCCTGTCACCTTTAATCCTAAATGTGACAAATATGAACTTGCCTCCTTCAGCAAAGAGTCAAGGAGTATTAATAGATGAAAATCTAAACTCGTCTCAGCACGTAACTGCAATGTGGAAGAAGATACCAGCATCTTCCCAGGGCCTAAAAAATATAAAATACTCTTCCCTCTTGACATGAATGAGAAAGTTGTACGAATACTTATATTTCCAATTACTTATTACAATGATTTTATCCTGTAAGTTGCTTATGTTCTTATATCTGTTATTTTCGGCTCTTTGGTCATATTTTTCCATCATACGCACAGCTATCCTGTCTGAGTGCAGCCAGGCGCTGAGATTACCATACCCTGTCTCTTCTCTACTGTCTTACGAACGTACACTGCCCCTCATATCTCTCCTCGACATTAACGCTCTTTTCTGAACAACTTGTCAGGAACACTCGTTCGCATCAGAGCAAAGTCTTATGTGTCCCACTCCATTGTTCAGCTACTTCCTCGAAGCCCTTCTCAGTAGCAGGAATCAGACTCTGGAATAACTTCCGCATTATATTAGAAAACCGAATAGCACCTCCATTTTCATAAGATAGTTTAGGACATATTTACTGAAGCAACAATAGTGATTACTACTTTCCCTGTACGCACTCGTTACCCGTGTACGTCCTTCTTTCCTGCCATATCTTCCTCTTTTCCCAGTATCCTTAGCTGATGCAGTCTTAGGAATCTATTATGTAAAAAAAGGTACTGTGTGGGTGAAACCCCCGTCCCACGTAAGAGAAGGCGTCATGTACCTAATAAAATAAGGTTAAATAAATAAACATTTTGCTGTAGATCTCATAAGGAACATTCAGAAGATTGGTTCTCCTGAAATTATTTGTAACGATTATGTGTCATTTTTTAAACAGCTAAGTAACTTTAGCAAATCTCCATCCTTCTGGTATTACGCCTGTTCGTTGACACGTTATAGAAATGGGCATTTTGAATTCTAGAAATGTTCCAACATATATTATCAATCCCGAATTAATTCCATCTAACATAAATGCTTTTCATCTTTTTTTCGAATGCCTCTTTTAGTACTATCAGATTTTTCAATCCTTTTATCAAATTTACATCTATATCTGTAACTACATGTACATAAATACTCTGCAAATCACATTCTGTCCCTGACAAAGGGTTCATTGAACCGCCATCACAATAATTCTCTGCTATTCCAATCTCCTACAGCGCGCGGAGAAAACGAACACCTATATCTTTCAGTGCGCGATCTGGTCCCCCTCATTTATTACGATGATCGTTTCTCCCAATATAGGTCGCTGTTAATAAAATATTTACGCACTCGGGGAGTAACTGAAATTTCGTGAGGAGATTTCGCTGCAACGAAAAACGCCAATGTTTTAATGACGTCCACCTCAAATCCAGTCGCATTTCAGTGACGCTCAAGTGCTCTGAAAGGCGACGGACAAGCGTAGTGTAGGCAGTCCCGTTAGTAGATCTGTTACATTTTCTAAGCGTTCCACGAATAAAACACAGTATTTGGTTAGCCGTCCTATGAAATCTTTCCAATTTAAGTTGTTCGTAATTATAATTCTTAGATATTTAGTTGAATTTACGGCTTTAGATTTGACAGATTTATCGTGTAACCGATGTTTAACGGTTTCCTTTTGAGGATGACCTCACACTTTTAGTTATTTAGGATCAACTGCCAATTTTCGCACCATACAGATATTTTTTCTAAATCGTTTTGCAATTTGTTTTGATCATCTGATGACGTAATTAATCGATATACGACAGCGTCACCTGCAAGCGACCTATGAGGGCTTCCAAATCGGTTATATAGATAAGGAACAGCAAAGGGCCTATAACACTACCTTGGGGAACGCCAGAAATCACTTCTGTTTTACTTGGTGACTTTCCGTCAATTACTACGAACTGTGATCTCTCTGACAGGAAATCGCAAATCCAGTCACATAACTGAGAAGATATTCCATAAGCACACAATTTTACTACATGCAGCTTGTATGGTACAGTGTCAAAAGGCTTTTGGAAATTTGGAAATACGGAATCGATTTGAAATCCCTTGCCAATAGCACTCAGTACTTCTTATGAGTAAAGAGCTAGTTGTATTTCACGAGAACGAGGTTTCCTAAATACGTGGTCACTTTGTGTCAATAGACAGTCCCCTTCGAGGTAATTCATAATGTTCGAAATAATATGTGTTCCAAAATCCTGCTACCGACGTTAATGACATGGGCCTGTAATTTAGTAGTTTACTCCTACTGCCTTCCTTGAATAATTGTGTGACCTGTCCAACTTTCCTGTCTTTGGGCACGGATCTTTCGTCGATCGAATGGTTGTATATGATTGTTAAGTATGGAGCTAATGTATCAGCATACTCTGAAAGGAACCTGCATTTTGATTATACTATAATTTCTTACAGTGATTTACCTAATCTTCTGAATGATGATATTTACAGTTGCAGTACAAATCCTTTTAGCTTCTAATCAGTTCATATCCTGTTTCCTGTCTACTACGGATGTCTTGATAAACGCTGTCTATAAACGTAACGCATGATGATCTGTGTGCCTGCCTTACAACCCTTTCGTTTTAATTCTGACTTTATTATATTATTATTTAGCCTCCTCAGTCTGTTTCTGAAAGATCCCATGTATGATTTACTTCTAATTTTCATGGCTTCTTTTGTCTCTTTCTGCAAGAGCTCCTTACAAGCATTAATTTTAATTTCCATTGCTTCTTCTATCTCTTCGTTCCAAATTAAAATTTACAGTTTTAGATTCGTTTTGGATTTATCACCTAGTCCTTCTGCAGGGATGTTTATTAGGATGTTTATAATGTTTGTTCTCTCCACAGCACATCTTCACATGGCGACATTTGATTGAGTAGGTTCGGTAACCTGCTCTGATACAGGCTCATATAGACTCCTTAAACTCACTCTCTGGAACAGACACATCTTAAAAGTTTTGTCTGAGCTTCTTTCACCTTTCCTCATGTTCTGTTTATTCCATCTCTCCTACAGCTGGAGCTTTGACTTACTAAGGTAATCAATCCATCTTTTCGGAAGTAACTGATATCCATTCAGCCTGTAACTGCGAGGCTAACGACTGCTTACCAGCTCTTTCCAGCATAAAAGCGCTCGTAGCCTTCTTAATGCACTTAATCAGCTTTAGTAACCATCGTCGCTATGATGATATCATGATCACTAATCTCTTTCTCTTAACTGACTCTGTCGATACTGCTTGATGTGTGAAATATTTTCATTGTGGGTGGGTTGTCTAACTAGTTGCTCAAGACAGTTTGCGAATCATTTATCCAGAGCTACTTTACAGGTCTGTCTGCAATGATTCTATAGACGTCTCACTCTATTCAAGGTAGATTAAAGTCGCCTCCAACTAGTGTTACTTGATCGAGATACTGAGCGTAGACTCTCTATGAATCATTCTACAACTTTTTTAAGTAAAAATTTGGTGCTACAGTATTTATTTATTTACTTGTAGTGTTAGAAGTTACTCGATGATCTCGTTTCGGTATTTTGTAATTATCAAGTTTGCCTATGAAGATGGTGTTGTGGCGTAACAAGTTTGCTACGCCACACTGGGAAGGGAGCCGAAAGAAAGGCACGCGTACACACACGCCGACTGGCGTCAAGTCTGGAACAGGATACCTATTGAATGGTAGCAAGAAAAGTACGTAGCTGCTTTATACTTAACTTTTATTCTTTGATGAATACAGCGTTCTTCTTGAGACATTTATACGATAACTCTCAAACTAGGTAAGGCTAATGGCGCCTTGCTAGGTCGTAGCCATGGACTTAGCAGAAGGCTATTCTAACTGTCTCTCGGCAAATGAGAGGAAGGCTTCGTCCGTATTGTCGCTAGCAATGTCGTCGTACAACTGGGCAGAGTGCTCGTCCGTATCTCGAGACCTGGCTTGTGGTGGCGCTCGGTCTGCGATCACACAGTGGCGACACGCGGGTCCGACATGTACTAAATGGACCGCGGCCGATTTAAGCTACCACCTAGCAAGTGTGGTGTCTGGCGGTGACACCACATTCCTCCCCCGCAAATCGGAGAACGGTCGTGTGATAAGGCTTCCGCCCGCCGTGGGGAGGACCCCATGTTGACGTATGCGATGAGGTGGGGAGCCTAACAACAGGCGAGGCTGTGCCACCCGCACCCGGCCATTCGGTCCGAGAGGATCTAGGAAACGCCTGAAAACCTAGTCCAGGGTGCGCGTCAACATGCGGTGTATGCGCCCGTAATGAGACAGGACGGGCCGAAGTGTCGACCTCCATTGCGTCGGGAACCCGACGCACGATGACGTCATGTGGTCCGGAGCGGGCAAGAGGTCCATGGCGGAGGACGGCTGGTCACGGGAAGCGATCGGCGGCGCGTGACCCAGGGAGGCGCTTGGCGGCTGCAGCGAAGCGTCCACTGCGGGCGGCGCCGGCGGGAGATCAGGAGGCGGCGGCGGTGGCGGCTGCGGCTGCGGCGGCGCGTCGCCATGGGGCAAAATGGAAGGCATCGTCGGTAACACCTGGGGATGAGGCGAGCCAGTAGATGGGTCCCCAGGGCGCTGACCGGACGGCACCGTCGCTGAAAGCAGACGGGGAGCGGCAGAACCCGTGCGACGACAGAGGCGCAGCTGATTGAGATGCCGACGCACCTCACCAGAGGCCCCCAAAACCAAATACATCGCGCGGCCGAGGCAGCGAAGAACGCGCCCTGCGAGCCAACGCCGTGAACCTCGATAGGTGCGATAAAATACAACGTCGCCTGGAGCAAAAGCAGGAGTCTGCCGCTGCACAGGAACCTGATGCGGCGGATGGAGCAAAGACATCAAGGTTCGATGAGGACGACCGTGGAGCAACTCAGCCGGCGAGCGACCATCTCGGGGATGAGAGCGATACGAGGACAAAAAGAGCAACAACGCGTCCTCCCGAGAATGCGACTCTTTCAACTTCAACATCTGTGACTTGAAAGTCCGGACCAATCGTTCAGCAGCACCGTTTGACTGAGGCGAAAACGGCGCGGATGTCAGATGTTGAATACCATCGGCCTGGCAGAATGACTGAAATTCTGCGGACATGAATTGTGGGCCATTGTCGGAAACAATAGTCTGCGGAAGACCTTCAATGCAAAAGATAGCAGACAACGCTTGGATGGGGGCGGAGGACATCGTGGAAGACATCTGGACAACAAAAGGAAAATTACTGAAGGCATCGACCAGAACCAACCATCGAGCATTCCAGAATGGACCAGCAAAATCAATGTGCAAGCGTTGCCAAGGGGAAGTGGCTTTTGGCCATGCAAAGACTTTCCGCGGCGGTGCGGATTGTTGTTCGGCACACGCCATGCAAGAAGAACACATATTCGTAATCGCAGCATCGATTCCGAACCAAGTACAGTGCTGACGAGCAAGTTGTTTCGTTCGCACTATACCCCAATGTCCTTGGTGAAGAAGCCGTAAAACAGAGGACTGTAACGAACTTGGGACCACGACTCTGGACTGATCATTATGAGAACGCAACAACAAAACACCACGTCGAACAAAAAGTCTCTCCTTGTGAGGAAAAAAATCGGCGAACCAACGGATCCTCGACCCGTGACTTTGACAAAGGCCATTGTGTATCAACAAAACGCAAAACGGTAGCAAGGACCGGGTCAGCAGCTGTGGCTGTAGCTACACGACGAAAATCAATCGGAAACGATTCGACCACTTCATCGGTTTCCGAATCAATGAACAGGCAAGCAAGTTCGGAAGAATCGAATGCTTTATCCTCAGCAACAGGCAAACGGGACAACGCATCGGCGTTTCCGTGCTTAGCAGTGGACTGCTACAAGATATCGTAGCGGTACTGCGAGAGGAAAATAGACCAGCGAATGAATTTCTGCACTGTACGTGGAGGTACAGGCTTGGTCGGATGAAAAAGCGACGTCAAAGGTTTGTGGTCTGTGATGATGGTAAAGTGACGACCATACAAGAAATCATGGAACTTAGTAACACCAAACACGAGATCCAAAGCTTCTTTCTCTATCTGTGAATAATTTCTTTGCGCAGACGAGAGCAATTTTGATGCAAAGGCAATAGGGCGATCATGCGAGCCAACTTTGTGCGCAAGCACAGCACCGATCCCGAAATCCGATGCATCTACCATCAACAAAAGGGGTTTCCGGGGATCGAAAGGCGTGAGGCAAGTATTAGAAAGCAACGCCGATTTCAACTGGCGAAAGGCGCGTTCGCATTCCGTCGTCCAGAGAAACGGAACACCTGTACGGCGTAAGCGAGGAAGCGGAGCTGAAATGGAAGAGGCATTGCGCACATTCACTTACACCTTGTGATGCTATATACTTTAACGGTCGTGCGACCGCATCACGCAATGCGTGGGGAACATTGCGCGCTCGGAAAAATTTCGGTTGCGCGTGGACTTTCAGTTCCAATTGTGCTTCATAGTTCTTAGCGCAACCAAGGCCCGGTGCAAAAATGTCTGCAAATTCTTCACATAACCTAGAAACACTGCCTGAAGGCACAGTATGATTCACTGATAGGACCTGATTTACAATAGACATGTTAAACAACTGAAATAAATCTAAACCAAACAAGTTCACTGCAGTAGACGAACGAAGAACGTAAAATGACACAAGTTTTGTTTGTCCCTTATATGTTGCAAGAAGAGTGCACTGTCCTAACACAGGGATGAGCTGTCCTGAATAACTTTTTAGCGTAACATTTGCGGCACGCAACGGAGGTGTGCCCAGTTGTTTGTACGTGTCGTGATTGAGCAATGAAACTGCAGCTCCGGTATCGAGCTGGAATGGTATGACCTTGCCATTAAAGTCCAAATCTACAAAAAGTGTATTGTCCTGCTGACGACAAGAGCGACTGTCTCGTACAATTTGAACAGACACTGGTACAGAATCACTTGCTAATTGACGTGATCTCCGGCGACGTCGACGCACAGTTTTTGTGGGACAAACACAGTCACTGTTAGAAAGAGTGGCACTGGACGAAGCGGAATTAACGACATGAATGTCCATGGGCGAAAGTCCACGAGTCTGAGCGTCCTGGGTTCGATTCCGGCGCAAAGCAAAGGGCCTGGAATGGTTGTGATTGTCTGATCTGAGCTTTTTCTGGCAAACACTTTGAACATGTCCTTTCCTATTGCAGAAAAAGCAAATAGCTTGGCGTGACGGGCAATGTTCACGTGAATGTCTAGTAGCACACTGCGGGCATGATTTCACTGCATTTGTGTACTGGCGCGGCACACCTGGCTTAGAGCGCAGCGGCAGCTGCGTTGGTGTGCGCGAGGGCAGTTGACCGGGCCGCGTAGCGCGAGCGCGCCCGGCGGCCTGTTAATGTTACACACAGCTGGCGAAGTTTCAAAAGATTCCTGAGCACAGTCAAGTGTGTCTTGTCTATCCAATATGTCTATCACTTGTTGAAGGGAGGGATTTACTAGTTTCAAAATTTGCTCGCGTAGGCGAACATCAGAAACGTTCTGTGCAATTGCATCACGTACCATTGTATCTGAATAAGAAAGACCACAGTCACAGTCAAAAGAACACTCCCTAGTAAGTCCTTGCCATGTTGCTACCCACTCCCTATTAGTTTGACCGGCCGTACGTTTCGTACGAAAAAACGTATACCGTTTTGCAACCACATTAACTGTTTCTTTGAAATAGGCATCTAAAGCAGACAAAATTTCATCGTAGGACAGAATTGCTACGTCGCGTCGGGGAAACAATTTCACTATCACACGGTAGGTGGACACACCGACACAAGAAAGCAAAAACGGCTGCCGCTCATTACCTTGAATTCTGTAGGCAGCTAGGTGAAAGCTGAACTGTCGGGACCATTCTGGCCACGATTCGTGCGCCGCATTAAAACTGCGAAACGGCGGTGAAACTGCATGTTGTGGCTGCGGTAGCGGTGAAGCGGCAGCTGCCGCATCGGTTTGATTGGCACGTTGACCCTGGACGAGCTGTCCAAGGGCATCCAATAACGCCTGCGTCTGCTGATTCTGCAAGCGATAAAATTCGGACAGTACATCTGGAGATTGTGGCGAAGCCATGACACAAATAAATGTAAGCAATCAGAAAGAACAAGACCCTTTCGTCGCCAATCTGTTGTGGCATAACAAGTTTGCTACGCCACACTGGGAAGGGAGCCGAAAGAAAGGCACGCGTACACACACGCCGACTGGCGTCAAGTCTGGAACAGGATAACTATTGAATGGTAGCAAGAAAAGTACGTAGCTGCTTTATACTTAACTTTTATTCTTTGATGAATACAGCGTTCTTCTTGAGACATTTATACGATAACTCTCAAACTAGGTAAGGCTAATGGCGCCTTGCTAGGTCGTAGCCATGGACTTAGCAGAAGGCTATTCTAACTGTCTCTCGGCAAATGAGAGGAAGGCTTCGTCCGTATTGTCGCTAGCAATGTCGTCGTACAACTGGGCAGAGTGCTCGTCCGTATCTCGAGACCTGGCTTGTGGTGGCGCTCGGCTGCGATCACACAGTGGCGACACGCGGGTCCGACGTGTACTAAATGGACCGCGGCCGATTTAAGCTACCACCTAGCAAGTGTGGTGTCTGGCGGTGACACCACAGATGGTATGATATGTGTAACATCGTTCTTTACGTGCCTGTTAGTCTACGTCTATACACGGCACTCCAATGCTTAAATTATGCTTACGTCTTAGATAGTATGACGTAGTTTATATGGCATCTTGGAACGTAAACTTCGGTTATCTTTTCGTTATGACATGTTCGTGTTAGTTGTTTTTTAAAATTTTTTTGACACACTCAACTCCATCGATGCTGTATGTTTACAATGGAATTTCTATTCCTCGGAAAGTCAGTGATTACGTTTAATTTTTCAGAAATAGTATTTTTGAGATTTTTACGTAAATTGTGTTTTATTCTTTTGTGGTTACAACGATAATTTACCGTATTACAACGTCAATATAATTTTCGAGGCATTTCTGCGTTTATCTGTTTGTTCGTGTAGGATATCTTTGGGTATTTTCTTGTTACATCATTTTCACAGGCACATTTGATAATGGCAAAAGGGCCCAAATGATATCGTCATATAACTTGTGTCACTACAAGGAAATAAATAAATAGAGCAGCCGAAGACTTGTACTTAAAACAAAACATTTCGTTATTGAAACTCATGCAAGCTGCGGGCTCACTGGGAAGGAGATTCTACAACTGTTACAGCTGAATCGAGGGCCGGTAAAAGCATCCGAAGACCAACTCAAATTTACCTAGGCCAGTTGCTCGAGTCCAGAAGACTTGGTAGTCAAATTTCGACCACTGTAGACGCTAAATTCTTGTCGACTGCAGTGATATGCAGTGATATGGGTCCGATGCATCGTTAAATAGTTCCGAGTGTTCTCCTTCGAGTTTCTTCCAGTTCTCGCTTCCAAATATAAAACGAGCCTGGACGGTGGCAAATTCAGTCACGTCGCTATGAATGCTTCACCAATTTAATGTTAAAATTTTGCCTCCGAAATATCTTTACTCTCCATCAGTTTTTACGGGCTGTGATATTTCTGACAGGAAATGCGCCGCTGTATGAAGCGCTTTGTCACGATCCGTGATGCTCCCACCGTCGGAGGTTCAAGTCCTCCCTTGGGCGTGGATGTGTGTGTTGTCCATAGAGTAAGTTAGTTTAAGTTTGATTAAGTAGTATTTAGGCTTAGGGACTGATGACATCAGCAGTGTCGTCACATAAGACCTTACCACAAAATTCCAATTTTGACAGGAAATCAAAAATACGGTCGTGGAGTTGGCACGATATTCCTCAGTCACAAAATTTTGTTACAAGCCTTCCGCGACTGTGTGAAGGTTGTTGTTGTTGTTCTTGTTTTTGTGGTCTTCAATCCTGAGACTGGTTTGAAGCAGCTCTCCATGTTACTCTATCCTGTGCAAGCTTCTTCATCTCCCAGTACCTACTGCAACCTACATCTTTCTGAATCTGTTTAGTGTATTCATCTCTTGGCCTCCCTATACGATCTTTACCCTCCACGCTGCCCTCCAACACTAAATTAGTGATCCCTTGATGCCTCAGATCACGTCCTACCAGCCGATCCCTTCTTCTAGTCAAGTTGTGCCACAAATTTCTCTACTCCCCAATTCTATTGAATACCTCCTCATTATTTACGTGATCTACCCATTTAATCTTCAGCATTCTTGAGTAACACCACATTTCGAAAGCTTCTATCCTCTTCTTGTCTCATCGTCCACGCTTCACTTCCATACATGGCTACACTCCATACAAATACTTTCAGAAACGACTTCCTAACACTTAAATCTATACTCGATGTTAACAAATTTCTATTCTTCAGAAACACTTTCCTTGCCATTGCCAGTCTACATTTTATATCCTCTCTACTTCGACCATCATGTTATTTTGCTCCCCAAATAGCGAAACAAATCTACTACTTTAAGCCTCTTATTTCCTAATCTAATTCCCGCAGCATCACCCGATTTAATTCGACTACATTCCATCGTCCTCGTTTTGCTTTTCTAGATGTTCGTGTTCTATCCTCCTTTCAAGACACTGTCTATTCCTTTCAGCTGCTCTTCCAGATTCTTTGCTGTCTCTGACAGAATTACAATGTCATCGGTAAACCTCAAACATTTTATTTGTTGTCCATGGATTTTAATTCCTACTCCGAATTTTTCTTTTGTTTCTTTTACTGTTTGCTCAATATACAGATTGAATAACATCGGGGAGAGGCTACATCCCTATCTCACTCCCTTCCCAACCACTGCTTCCCTTTCATGTCCCTCCACTCTTATAACTGTCATTTGGTTTCTGTACAAATTGTAAATAGCCTTTGGCCCCCTGTATCTTACTCCTGCCACCTTCAGAATTTGAAAGAGAGTGTTCCAGTCAACATTCTCAAAAGCTTTCTCTAAGTCTAAAAATGCTAGAAACATAGGTTTGCCTTTCCTTAATCTATTTTCTATGATAAGTCGTAGGGTCAGTATTGCCTCACGTGTTCCAACATTTCTACGGAATCCATACTAATCTTCCCCGAGGTCGGCTTCTACTAGTTTTTCCATTCGTCTGTAAAGAATTCGTGTTAGTATTTCGCAACCGTGACTTATTAAACTACAGTTCGGTGATTTTGCATCTGTCAACACCTGCTTTCTTTGGGATTGGAAGTATTATATTCTTCTTGAAGTCCGAGGGTATTTCGCCTGTCTCATACATCTTGCTTACTAAATGGTAGAGTTTTGTTAGGTCTGGCTCTCCCAAGGCTGTCAGTAGTTCTAATGGAATGTTGTCTACTCCCGGGGCCTTGTTTCGACTTAGGTCTTTCAGTGCTCTGTCAAACTCTTCACGCAGTATCATATCTCCTATTTCATCTCCGTCTACATCCTCTTCCATTTCTATAAATTGTCCTCAAGAACATCGCCCTTGTATAGTGACCCTCTATATACTCCTTCCACCTTTCTGCTTTCCCGTCTTTGCTTAGAACTGGGTTTCCATCTGAGCTCTTGATATTCATACAAGTGGTTCTCTTTTCTCCAAAGGTCTCTTTAAATTTCCTGTAGGCGGTATCTATCTTGCCCCTAGTGAGATAAGCCTCTAGATCCTTACATTTCTCCTCTAGCCATCCCTGCTTAGCCATTTTGCACTTCCTGGATATCTCATTTTTGAGACGTTTGTATTCCTTTTTCCCTGCTTCATTTACTGCATTTTTGTATTTTCTCCTTTCATCAATTAAATTCAGTATCTCTTCTGTTACCCAAGGATTTCTATTAGCCCTCGTCCTTTTACCTACTTGATCCTCTGCTACCTTCACTATTTCATCTCTCAAAGCTACCCAATCTTCTACTGTATTTCTTTCCCTCATTCTTGAACCAAGTGTTAGCTACGATTAAGTTATGCTCTGTCAAAATTCTACCAGGCGGCTTCCTCTTCCATTCCTTAATCCCATTCCATATTCACCTACTATGTTTCCTTCTCTTCCATTTCTTTTTATCGAGTTCCAGTCTCCTATGACAGTTAAATTTTCGTATCCCTTCACTACCTGAATAATATCTTTTATCTCATCAGTCTCTTCGTCATCTGCAGAGCTAGTTGCCATATGAACTTGTACTATGTGGTAGGCGTGGGCTTCGTATCTATCTTGGCCACAATAATGCAATCACTATGCTATTTGTAGTAGCTTACCCGCATTCCTATTATCCTATTCATTATTAAACCTACTCTTGCATTACCCCTAATTGATTTTGTGTTTTTAACCCTGTATTCACCTGACCAGAAGTCTTGTTCCTACTGCCACCGAACTTCACTAATTCCCTCTATATTTACTTTAACCTATCCATTTCCTTTTTTAAATTTTCTAACATACCTGCCCAATTAACGGATCTGACATTCCACAGTCCGATCCGTAGAACGCGTTTTGTTTCTCCTGATAACGACGTCCTCCTGAGAAGTCCCCGCCCGGAGATCGGAATGTGGGACTGTTTTACCTCCGGAATATTTTACCCAAGAGGACGCCATCATCATTTACCATACAGTAAAGCTACATGCCCTCGGGAAAAATTACGGCTGTAGTTTCCCCTTGCTTTCAGCCGTTCGCAGTACCAGCACAGCAAGGCCGTTTTGGTTAATGTTACAAGGCCAGATCAGTCAATCATCCAAACTGTTATCCCTGCAACTACTGAAAAGGATGCTGCCCCTCTTGAGGAACCACACGTTTGTCTCGCCTCTCAACAGATATCCCTCCATTGTGGTTGCACCTACGGTGCGGCTATCTATATTGCTGAGGCACGCTAGCCTCCCCACCAACGGCAAGGTCCATGGTGCGAAGGTATATTCACACAAATGAAGGTTTGTAGATTGACAAACGAATAAATTTCAATGGCATCATTATCCTGTACCAAAATACTCAGAAAATGTTCCCAAACAACTTTAACTTTTTCCTTCGATTTCGGTTTCACCCTGTGCAAAGACTGCCAATGTCGTTAAAATAAGATCTGAAGACCCACAGAGATATCCAGATGGTTCTCCCTCGCGTCATTTGCGAGTGGAAAATAAATTTCGAACAAGATTTCTTAACGCACTTTAGAATGTTTCCGGAGAGGCAGACGAGGGATAATATCATGCCCTGATTCCTAGTCACTGTATTAAATTAACTAACATCGTAATTTCATCGAACTAATCATTGTTAGGTTCTGCTTAACTCATATCGTAGTACTGAATGTATCTATCACTGAGATTTGTTTTTCATTTATTTTCAAAACAATACAAGGAATGTAGCCTTTTCCTGACACTCTCTTGTCTCTCGTCTTGCAGAATGTAAGTAAGCCATTTTCTTATTCCCTGTCATCTCTAGTATTGTGGATAGTACAGAAATAACTAATCTTCTTTTTTGGGAATCGATTGGTTTGGTGACGGGCAGATTTCAGGTTCAAGCGCGTGCCTTTTCATGTACATTTGCATTTTCTCGTAAGTCGAACCGAGAAATCTAGATTTCTTGTGACCAAGACCGATTACTGACTTTCGTTGTGTAATGTCATTATCCTGCTGTATTACACATCATATTATAATGGTCCACCGCCACCAAGTTTTTCTGCTGCTCATAACGACTCTGCTGCTAACTACAAGGGAGAGAGTGATACTAGCGGGGAACAGAACCATTTTGGTCAAGTAGAAGATTTAATTCCATTGACATTATATTTCTTTGCCACACTCCTGCTATGGGCACTGACGTCAAACAAAATTTGGTACCTGACCTTGTAAAAACGGAGCCCTTGAAGATCGCTTTGTCTTCCGTCTGTCTGTCTGTCAGTCCGACTGTTAAGAACTCCCTCACAAACGGGTAGACGAATCGAGTTGAAATTTATGTAACATACTAAAATGTCCCATCCTTTTTTGGTTAAGAAAAATTTAAGCTTCTAAGTCAATACAATCAAAAGTTACGGTCATTTATGTCACAGAATTTTAATTCAAAAACCCCCGTTGACCTAAAATCATGAAATTTGGCAAGAAGCAAGCTTTCACAGGTCAAGTAGAGGAAAACATCCGAAAATTGTTAATCTGTAATTATACCACTAGAATTTTTTTTAATTTTTTATACTTCTGTTTACTTGTCTGTCCTTGTGTTAAGACCTCTTTTTCTCAGAATTGGTTAAAATTTATTTCACATACTAAGATATCACTGATTCAAGGTGTTACAGGTAATGTGTTACTCTCAAGTGCAAAGACGTGTTCTATCTGATGTGTGCTGCACATATTACTCGCTACGGCCAGTAATGGTTTTTTATTTGCAAGATGCCAAACTGGAAATAATTAAGGTAAAGGAAGTTGTTTTGTTACCAATACTACGAGCAGATTCATAAATGATGATTGAGACACTGTATAGCATTCCCATCCAATGATTCTGGAAAGCCAATTGTTAATGTACAATCAGTTTATTGTGTGTTAATTGCGAGCGTTACTAATTTTCAAATAGTCAAAATACAAGTGAAATATGTACTTCTGAAACATGATTGTAATTATGTAACTGACCATAGCCTGCAACACATGTTGCAATGGTAATGGCATGCGAACGTGATTTTGCCCTGTACTGAACTTTTCAGACTGTGAGAATGTAAACTGTCAATAACTTTAAATCAAAACAAAGCTGTATGAATTTTCGCAACAAAAGAAACTGGATGTGATGCAATTCTATTTATTTGAAATTGGCCCTGGTAATGAAACAAAACTTGGTCAATTTTACAATAATGGTCTCTGTGCTTAATGAATGCTATCTCTGATAAAAACAAAATTTCTTACCTTCATCTGCGCAATGGTAACGCTCTTCGCACGCTCTGTTAGTACTTTAAATTGTATAATTAGCATACAGCTATTGTGTGAGGCTGTTGCTTAGCATATATTTTAATTAAATCGAATAGGAGACAATAACTTCTTGAGCAAAGTAGTTAACCAAAAAGGACATGGATCTGGAAACTGGTATTCACTTGTGGTAAGTAAGAATATGGCAATAATTTTAAAACTTGTCTTTTGACTCTTTGAAAATTAATAATGCTCACAATTAGCATTAAACAAAATGATTATAAATTGAAAATTTGCTTTACAAAGTCATTGGATGTGAGTGCTATACATTGCCTCAATCGTCACTTATGATTCCGCTCATAGCATGGGTAACAAAACAACTTCTTTTACCTTAATTATTTCCGTTATGGTATCTTGCAAATTAAAAATAATTACTAGCCGTAACGAATAAGTATATGTCCAGCACACATTAGATACAACACGTCTTTCACCTTGAGAGTCCTCCATACATCTCTCGACCTAATGTTACTGTAACACGTTAGCCCTAACACCTTGAACCAGCGATCGCTGTTGAGCAGCGACACTACTACACAATCGATATTACATCTGACCATGTCTGCTTCAATACAAAATTTTACCCCGTGTATATCTTTCAAGGTTCACAGTCCATTCGGGTGTATACCATTAAGCCTCAAAATCATGCAATCAAAAGATACAGCCATTTATGTCACAAAATTTTATATTCAAAATCTCACTCATCAAAACTTACAAGGTACATCCCGCTCACTACTCAGGTAAAGTGAAAAGTCGGTAAATCGTTAATTTGTAATAAAAATAAAAAAGATGTCATGTGACTAGGGCATCCCGTCGGGTAGACCATTCACTGGGTGCAAGTCTTTCGATCTGACGCCACTTCGGCGACTCGCGTGTCGATGGGAATGAAATGATGATGATTAGGACAGCACAACACCCAGTCCCTGAGCGGAGAAAATCTCCGACCCAGCCGGGAATTGAACCCGCGTCATTAGGATTGACATTCTGTCGCACTGACCACTCAGCTACCGGAGGCGGACGTTAATTTGTAATTATTATCATATGAAAAAATTTTCATTTTTTTATATGTCTGTCTTTCACTCCATCTGTTAAGACGTTTTTTCTCAGTAACAGGTATCAAGCTCCAATTTATGGCGGATACTAAGGTCTACGGATCCTTCATGATGTAAAATACTTGAGATTCTAAGTCAATGCAGTCAACAGATACGACCATTTATGTCCTGCATTTTGGTACTCTCATACTCACTCTGTAGGGAAGCAGCCTACTCACGCTTTATAAAATTCACATCAGTCTTTCCATTGTGTGCCAGCCAGTCTGCTGTAACTAGCTCTGACGTCATAAATCTTCCGCATTACTTTAAAAATCAAGTAAATAACCTGAAACGTTTCTAGCATGTCAGGAGTAATACTAAATCAATATGTGTTGAATATCAGTTCAATAAATTTAACCATTTTCGAAATTTGGACGATTTCTGTAAAAATTATTGGCGCAACAGAAAAGAGATAGAAACTTAAAAATTTATATTTAGATTCCTTTTGCATAATAATTTAGTTGAAACAGTATTCTGGATCTCACAAATTAAAATTTTAATTGAAATTCATGATTTTCTGGTTTTTATCTAAAAAATTAAGGAAGCAAGATAGATTAAGTAGGCGAATAAATAAAGCTAGGATGGTTAAATTGAAGTAGAAGGGAGATCCGCTATAATCATAAAGATGTGAGAAGTTTCAACTGAATAACTATAAAATTATAGCTATAGAGTATCTCCAAAGAGCAAGTTCAGAGCTCGTCTACTGAGTGTAGTGTAATTAAATTAATTCTCTCGCACAAAATATTTGACTTAGCCTCGTCAGACTTTTATTATGATTACTTACCTGTGTGCTGATTGCACATTTCAATTGAGAGCTTCATCGGCCATCAGCAAAGGAAGCAATGATTTATTCGATAACTTAAAGTGGTGCATTACTAGCCCAGCGGCTAGTCGGCAGAGCAGTTTTGATCAGTCGTTCCCTTAGCCGTCCGCACCGCGGCTTTATATGTAAGAATGCTGCGCGAGAAGAAGAAGGCCCCAGTTCTTTCCAGACGCTGATTAGCGCACCACCTGTGCTGGGAGTCGCGTCACGTCAGTATCGTTGATATAAACAGCCTAGGATGCAATAATAAGTTACTCGGGATATGCGTAACCATGAAATCGTTTTCGAGTGAAGTGTTAATTTTGGGATGACGTAATGATCTATCTTTAGTTTGCGTATGTCGTATTTTCACGTGCCGCCGCAGGACAGACTTCCACCATTATTAGCGTGGCATTTGATGAACATTATCATCAAATTATGGCGAGCATTCACTTAAACATATAATTTGAACAGTTATATTTGCATCAGCACATTAGACTCTGAACTGGTAGTTGGATTGTGTGGATTCTTTTTGGTCTGTGACTTTCAGAATATAGTGAACATTTTAGAGAGAATGGTTTTTGATTATGAATCCCAGACAATGTCCTAATTCCTCAGAGCGATAAGCTGTAGCTATAAATGTATTTCTCAGATGAAGTGGGCACTAGGAATTCTAATTACAGGCTTCACATTTTGCTAATCACTTTCTGGTTGCCAATATTGTAGTTAGAGGGCCAGTGTTGAGAATGGCAAACAGCATAAATACAAAACATTTATTCTATTATTCCTCCCGCCGCCCCACATATGGTGCTTCGGCCGGGAATCAAACTGAGTAAAAGTGAAAGTGATTTTAAATATTCGGATTCGGGAGTGAAATGCGACACGCAACTGAGTAATAGAACAGTGATAGTGTTACGTGTGCATGTGGAAGACGCAATTGGATTAACAACGCATCTGGATTGACGGAGCTGGCACTGAGTCTAGCGGCGCTGCCGGAATCGCAAGAAGCCAGTTTCGCCTCACCGCAGTCGTCCGCCGGAGCAACCAGAGCCGCGCCTACAGTTGCGGGCCATACAAACACACAGCAGTCGTCGAAGTGCCATCTGCAGTTCAACGCGCTGCATCGCATCACTAATCCTGGTACGCCGCGCCGGCAACACCATACGTCATGCAGAAGGAACTAAGTTAAGTGAAAAGCTGTTAAAATTTTTACTAACCTGCACTAAAAGACTGTCGGCGATGGAACCATCAGAAGAAACTGTGGTTAAACCTAAATCAAGACCTATGTCTGTTGAAGGAACTGTAAATCCAGACAACGGTTCAAGTGTAAATATGCATGAAAATGGTAATGTTAAAGTTAAATCCGAACTAGTGTCTCCTGACAGTAGTGTGAAAAAGGGCAACGATTCAATAGTAGAGACCCCTATAGTAAAGCAGAAATCAGAAAGTGTTAAGTTATTGGATGATAGTTCCTCTGATGAATTAAAAATGAAACAGTCATCAGAGATGGTAGAGTTTAAAAAGGAGAAGTTAGATATGACTGATCAATAAGCAGTTTCATTTATTGTTGATGATTCTGGTGTTGGAGCTAGTTTTTCGTCACCTGAGTGTGATAAAAAGCCAACTAGTGCGCAACCTAGAGATACTAGGGCTATTGATTTAAATGTAATATTACAAGCAATAGCTGCCAGTAAAGCAAAAATGTCAGCCAGTAATGCTAGAATGACCGCTGAGTTAAAATCTGATATAATTGAGGTAAATAAGAGGATTGTGGCCAGCCAAACCAATTTTAATAAACGGTTTGAGGCAATGGACAATAAATTAGAATCCAATAAAGCTGAATTAGAAACTTCCTTCAATACTGGCTGCAATAAGTTGAAAGAGGATCTGGACAGTTTAAATTATAAAATTGATTACAACCATGAGGATATTAAGAAAAAGGTTGCTCAACAGTTATCTGAGATGTATAAAACAGTAAAATCCGTAGTTGCTGTGGTCCGCAAAGACTTCCAAATGGAAGATGAGAAGCTGGAGCACAAGTTAACAGAAAAGATCGAGGCGGAATCTCAACTGTGCTCAGATAGGTTTAAAGAGTAAAGTAGCTTCAGTAACTTCTAGTAACGGTAGTATGCAACAACTTGTAGCTGCAAACGCCGCTTTCATCGGCAGTTCTTGCGGTTCGATCCAGATAAAAATATCCACCCACTAGATTTCTGGAACGATTTTGAAGATGTGATTCCACCAACTTGGTCTGAACGAGAGAAAATCTCATTTATTAGAAGCCATTTAGCGGGTGACGCCATGCGTTGGTCAGCTGATGTTATGTTGAAGTGTAAAGGATTAGCGGAATTTAAATCAGCTTTCATTAATGAGTATTGGTCTAGCAATAAGCAAAATGAAGTGTTGAGAGAATTTTGGAGTGTAAAACGTTTCAATGCAGGCAAGGAATCTATTAAAGAGTTTGCCAGGTCATGGATCTCACGTTTGTCACATTTGGCCGAAAAGCTAAAACCTGAAATGATAATACTAGGTCTTGAAGCCAAACTCTCATGGTATTGCCAAACTAGAATTATATCTTCCACTAGAGACAATCTGGATCGTTTCATTGAATATTTGGAACGTGTAGAGCGTGTGGCTGCCCATGAGGAGCAAGCACGTAATAACAGAAATGGTAATAACACTAGTATTAATTTTAGGAACGAGCCGAATGGCAATGTTAACATCAGAACAGTAGGTGTTCGCCATCCTAAGAGAGGTAGGAATTGGAGAAATAATTATCAGAACCAACAATGGCTTCCAAAAGATAGTAATTTGGTTCCGAACAAAATTATGCAGGTAAACAACAGTGCGGAAAGCAATGCTGTGGCAGTTAACTATAAAGGAAACAGTAGTAGGCCGAGGGAGGAAAACTAGTTCCCGTCTATGAGGACACTGGCGCTCACCAGGCGGTTACTTTTCCTAAGCCAGTTATTACAGTAATTGGTAAGACAGATCAGAATACTCAGGCTGAACATGTGGATGAGGGGTCGGTAGCATCTAAGGATACAGTAGAAATATTAGATCACTCACAGTATTTAATAGATACCATGTTAGAGACGGTTTCTAAGTGGGAAGAGAAAGAGAAGGCGCAGCAGTGTAACGGTAGGGAAGAGCTACAAAATACTGAATTGTCAGGTGAAGAAGCAGAAGAAATTCATGCTTATATTTACGATGAGGATGATGTGCTCTTATATAAAGTGCCTGTGCAGGATGTTGATACTGTACTAATAGATTTAGGACAGGAGGTAAGTGAGAATGTAGAGGATAGCCTGTAGGGGGTCGATGAACCCAGTAGCTGTGACCAGTTGCCACTGGAGAAGAAACCCGACGATAATAGTGAAAGTGGTTTAGCTGTAACTAGTGTTATGCCCGGTCTGGAGGCGCAGAATCGCTCAGACTACAGGAATTTGGGTCATGTTCAGCAAACTAAATGTAATGAAGTCGTGCGGTGTTTCGATTTGAATTAATAGACCGACTGGAAAAGGCAGCTGAAAATGTAGTTCAGGAAACCCCTACACATTTTGACCTAAATGTAATGAAGACAGATGTCGATCACTTTAGTTCGAGACATATCCAAAAGGAACTATTGGATGAGTTTGAGGAACCACCTGTACAACCTAGAATAAGCCACCCTATAATAATAGTGAATATGTTGAGTATCAATGTACGTTGTCTCTTAGACAGTGGAAGTGAGGTGAGTGCGATATCTCAGTCCTTCTTTGATGCATTACCTGGTAAAGACAAGCTTACAGTAATGAGGGTATCAGGACTAAGAATAATTGGTGCTACTGGCAAGGTGTCAAAAACGGTAAAGCAAGAAGCTTTACTGCCCTTTGATATTAATGGTAATTTAATTGATCATCATGCTTAATTGTAAACAATCTCAGTATTGAGGCTTTAATTGGCATAGATTCCTTGTCGAAGTATCAGAGTGTTGTTGACTTTGAAAGAAGCCAGTTAAAATTGGTCTTGCCGATAACCGGAGTAATTAAGGTACCTTTTATTGATAAACATGTAGTAACTAATGATGAAACTTGGGAGCTGCCTATACGAGTTCTGAAAAATAGGAAATATTGGGACGAAGGTGTTAATCTTAGTATAAGTAAGCTAAACACAGAAGAAGAAGAAGCAATTATTTTGGACAAAATAGAAGCTAAATTGCAGGAAATCGATAAAATTTCAGCTAATCAGAAGGAAGAACTGAGACAGGTTTTAAAAAGGCATCATAAGATATTTTCAAATCGACCTGGCGTGGTCAAAGGTTATGAATGTCAATTAAAGGTGAAACCTGGCCAAGTGTTTTTCAGGAAGCCATACCAAATACATGTAGCTAGGAAGGAGGCGGTTCGAAAGAAGATACACAGAATGCTAGAGTGATGTGTGATGGAGAAAGCGGTCAGTGAGAACAATAATTCTCTTGTTGTTGTACCAAAAAGAGACGGGAGTGTCAGATCGGTCTTGGACGCTCGTTGGTTGAATGAAATAGTGGTTAGGGAAAGTGATAGACCACAGAACATGGACGAGTTATTGAAAAAATTCCGGGAAGTAAAATTCTTAACCTCTATGGACATCACGTGTGGATATTGGAATTTGCCACTGGCGGAATGTTCAAGGAAGTACACAGCTTTCTTGTACGAAGGAGTTTGTTACCAATACCGTGTGGTACCTTTCGGACTTAATATCTCTGTTTGTGCCTTCGTACATGTGATGTGCCATGTTTTAGGACCAGCCTTAAGTAATAAAATAACAGTCTACGTAGATGATCTGTTAATAGCAACTCCTACCTGGGAAGAACACATAGTTTTATTAAAGGAAGTGTTAGAGGCTATTGAGAGAGGTGGGTGCACCCATGTTTTTATTGTTGTGGATGAATTTAGTAAATATGTTAAGCTATACCCAATTCAAAGAGAAAATGCAAAAACGTTGGTAGGAAAGTTGGAAAAAGATTTCTTCGTGAACGTTGGCGTTCCGAAGAATTTGCTGTCAGACAATGGGCCTCAATTTACTTCTGATAGATTTAAAGAATGTCTAGATAAGGCCGGAGTGAAACATCTGAAAATATCTGCGTATTTCCCCCAAGGAAATATGAGTGAACGTATTATGAGAGAATTGAATATAGACTTTGCTGGACTTATTGTGCTCGGAAACACTCAAGTTGGGCAGAGCACATGAAGTATTTTGAGAATGTAATTAACAACTTAAGGCATGATGCAACTGGTTTTGCGCCTTGCGAATTGATGTTTGGCCAAGAACCACAGAATGTGACTGCAGATATGGTAGAATTCCCTATTCTAACGCAAATATCCACAGACAAAAGGAATTTAAGGGCTAGGGCAAATATAAGGGAAAGAACATTAGAAAGAAAGAAGCGTCATGACGCAAAAGCTGTACCCACCAGTTTTTGAAACAGGTCAGTTAGTCCTTGTCAAAACCAAGGAAAAATCAAAGAAAATAAATGCAGAAACAAAGAAATTCAAGTTCGTATACCAAGGACCTTTCAGGATCATAGGAAAACCACATGCCAATGCATATAGGCTAGAGTACCCTAAGAGTAAAAAGCTATTCTGTCTCAGAAACGTGATCGACCTAAAGAAGTTCATAGGCAGTGAATGAATTCTGTAGGGAGGAGGTTGTTCTGTAACCTCTACACAGTGTGGCAGCTGTGCCGTCCCAGCTGTGTGAGATCTTCTTTCCTTTTCAGGTCTCACTCATTCTTCATCTTTCCTATCCACCACAATTTCGGTTCTTACTGTCAAATACTAAAATATTCCGGTATGACTAACAAGCCAGCATTAAGCTAATGAATTCTGTAGGGAGGATGTTGTTCTGTAACCTCTGCACAGTGTGGCAGCAGTGCAGTCCCAGCTGGGTGAGATCTTCTTTCCCATTTCAGGTCTCACTCTATCTTCATCTTTCCTATCCACCAAAGTTTCGACTCCTCCTTTGCAATACAAAAATTTTCCGTCATGTCTATCAAGCCATGAGTTCTGTAACCATTTTATCCACCGATTAGTGAAGAAAATACCTGATGTGAGAAACCTAAAAGTGACATAAACAACAGAGAAGTATGATGTAATTAAGATACAGAGGTATTTTGTAACAAGTATGTATAGAACCCTGGTAATGTTATAAGTACAAAGTTGTTGTTTTATTGGAAATAGTCCACCAACAGTAATTTAAAAAGATATACAAATTCGTGTACAAGCAGGATCTGAAGTGGCAGTGAAACCTATTGTATGCTGTAGAGCTAACTAATTAATAGTAAAAGAGATTGCTTAGTGTTACGAAAAATATGCAGATAAGTTGTAAGAATGAACTCACCTTCTGTAGCAAGGAATGGCAGTGTAATAGAACTGAACAGTGTTTGTGGTTAAGACGTGAAGGACACGTCCTTGAAATATTTATAAGGTTGGAGCTGGCCGTTATTTGGTGTAGTGTGTGACAGGACACACCTACACGTATTGAGGTTATGAGTTGGAGGCGTGAATGCGACCATAGGTACCCTTATGTTAGATGAGACAGAGCAGCTCATGGTGTCCTATAGGTTTAAGTAATTTAGCATTCCGCTCGGCCATAATTACTTAATGCACTTTAGTGATAGGTCGAGAGAGACTACCTGTGGTTTCAGCATCCAATCAAGTGGAAATGGATTGCAACATGAGCAAACTGATCAGCTGCAATACACTATAGATATGAAATAAATGTGCTATCCTATGCGTTAAATGTTAATAGAGTGAGTGTTAAATAAGTACATACACTAGCAACATAATGGCAGACGTGAATCATTATTTATAGCTCAGCATAAATACAATTCGATGAAGTAAGTACATAATTACAGATGTGGAACTGACACAGCAGCAGAGGACAAATAAGGCGATTTAGTAGTCAACTAAACGTAGTGTGTTTTGAACACTCAGGACTGTACTATTACCACAAGTTACTCACATGTACAAAGAGGCTGGGAAGACAACTGCTAATCAAATATACTCATACTATCTCTAAGAATAAGGTAATCGAAGATGAGTCAGTTAAGTAAATAAAATACAGATTTGTCAGGAATGTACCAAGCATTGGTTCAGTGGTCCGGCCCAGAAATAATAAATTGAGATTAAATAGGATTTATGATTGTATGGCTCGAGCATAAATTTTCTCTAGTATGTGACTAACGGCGTTTTGAGCCATTTGTCTACCGATTTTATGACAGTTAAGTAACTGCGAGAGTAAAATTGAAAAAGTTATGTCAACTTTGTTCCAGTAACATATTGAAAGATAAAATGTATATATCCCCATTTCATTGTCACCAACCCTTAGATATTAAGTGAACAGAGTCTGAGGCACTCTTTTTGTTTGTTCTACAGGCAAACCAGATAATGGCAGCCTGGTAGCTGTGTGAAAGCGTGGAGTGACTTGGACACAACTCACAGTGACCCCTCCCCTTTCCCCATGTAATTTATAGTGAACGTTTATGTATCATGAATAACTGTGTTATTTTCTTTGAATTTGTGTATGCAAAAAAAAAATATTTACAGACAATTTAATGAATTTAAGATTTTCATAATTTTACATATTTTTATGTTTTTCTCTGTCTAAGGCAATAAGTATGCCAAAGTGTTTCATTGATTTTTGCTTAGATTTTGAGTGATAATGTCGCTTAAGAGGCAGTGAACATCCCAGCAATTTAAATAATTGAAGAAGGTAATAAGTTTTCTTATAATATTTCTATATGTTTACATTTCAATTTTAATTTTTCATAGGGAGTTAAGCTGTCTGTACTCTTGCTTCCCTTTTTGTCATTAATTTTTTTTTCATTTACATTCAAAAAAATTAAGTAGAGGGTGATGTTGGGAAGCAGTCTACTCACGCCTTATAAAATTCACATCAGTCTTTCCATTGTGTGCCAGCCAGTCCGCTGTAACTAGCTCTGACGTCATAAATCTTGCACAATACTTCAAAAATCAAGTAAATAACCTGAAACGTTTCTAGCATGTCAGGAGTAATACTAAATCAATATGTGTTGAATATCAGTTCAATAACTTTAACCATTTTCGAAATTTGGACGTTTTTTCTGTAAAAATCACTGGCACAACAGAAAAGAGATAGAAACTTAAAAATTTATATTTAGATTCCTTTTGCATAATAATTTAGTTGAAACAGTATTCTGGATCTCACAAATTAAAATTTTAATTGAAATTCATGATTTTATGGTTTTTATCTAAAAAATTAAGGAAGCAAGATAGATTAAGTAGGCGAATAAATAAGGCTAGGATGGTTAAATTGAAGTAGAAGGGAGACCCGCTATAATCATAAAGATGTGAGAAGTTTCAACTGAATAACTATAAAATTATAGCTATAGAGTATCTCCAAAGAGCAAGTTCAGAGCTCGTCTACTGAGTGTAGTGTAATTAAATTAATTCTCTCGCACAAAATATTTGACTTAGCCTCGTCAGACTTTTATTATGATTACTTACCTGTGTGCTGATTGCACATTTCAATTGAGAGCTTCATCGGCCATCAACAAAGGAAGCAATGATTTATTCGATAACTTAAAGTGGTGCATTACTAGCCCAGCGGATAGTCGGGAGAGCAGATTTGATCAGGGGTTCCCTTAGCCGTCCGCACCGCGGCTTTATATGTAAGAACGCTGCGCGAGAAGAAGAAGGCCCCAGTTCTCTCCAGACGCTGATTAGCGCACACCTGTGCCAGTAGTCACGTCGCGTCGGTATCGTTCATATAAACAGCCTCAGATGCAGTAATAAGTTACTCGGGATACGCGTAACCATGAAATCGTTTTCGAGTGAAGTGTTAATTTTGGGATGACGTTAATGATCTATCTTTAGTTTGCGTATGCCATATTTTCACGTGCCGCCGCAGGACAGACATTCTACCATTATTAGCGTGGCATTTGATGAACATTATCATCAAATTATGGCGAGCATTCACTTACACATTTAATTTGAACAGTTATATTTGCATCAGCACATTAGACTCTGAACTGGTAGTTGGATTGTGTGGATTCTTTTTGGTCTGTGACTTTCAGAATATAGTGAATATTTTAGAGAGAATGGTTTTTGATTATGAATCCCAGACAATGTCCTAATTCCTCAGAGCTATAAGCTGTAGCTATAAATGTATTTCTCAGATGAAGTGGGCACTAGGAATTCTGATTACAGTCTTCACGTTTTGCTAATCACTTTCTGGTAGCCAATATTGTAGTTAGAGGGCCAGTGTTGAGAATGGCAAACAGCATAAATACAAAACATTTATTCTATTATTCCACCTGCCGCCCCACAACTCATTATAATCTACAGGGAACGTACCGTTGACCTACTGTCAATGAATTTGACAGGAAATAAAATTTCGCTGTGCAAGTAAAGGAAAAAACCCTAAAATTGTTACTTTGTAATTACATCATAAGAAATTTTTCGTCATTTTTGGTCTGTATGTCTCTCTGTCCATTAAGACCTCTTGGCCTCAGGAATAGGTTGTCCTATCAAGTTCAAATTTATGTGACACACTAAGGTTCACATTCCTTTTAAGGTGTAATACATTTAGGCTTCTGAGTTAGTGCAATCAAAAGTTACGGCTATTTATGTCACATATTTTGGTACTTGAAAAGTCACTCGTTTTGACCTACAGGGTGGTTCCCTTTGACCTTGATTCAGTAAATCTGGCAAGAAGTAAGGTTTAACAATGCAAGTATACCACAAGAAAGAAAATATTTCTTTCATCATTTGTTATTCGACTTCAAACCAACATATTCTCGAAATTCTTGAAATTTACAAATGTTAACATAACATGGAATGAACTGTCATTTGACTACTGACAAAAATAATACGAAATTTCTTGGGCGGTCAGTTGACTGTGCACAATGTGGGGAGAAAAGCGTGTGCATGTGTGTGAGTGTGTGTGTGTGTGTGTGTGTGTGTGTGTGTGTGTGTGTGTGTATGTTTTTCCTACAAGCTTGAAAAAGGAAGTGCATTTACGAAAGCTCGCCAAGCTCCATATCTTTTGTTTGTGTACCTATCGACGACGCAGCGCCTCTGCCTTTTGGTGAGTCGTCTTCTTTACTCCTAAGTAATTTGTAAATTACGTTCCTAAATGTTTTATGCACGTCACTCCATCTAGTAGAACACTTGAAAATGGCACAAATGCCGAAACAGGCTTGTGGTGTATCTATGTAAAAACAGGAAGAGATAAACTATTTGCAGCAAATTTTGTAAAAGTTTAAACCGTCTGAGTGCGAGTCCTGAGCATCTGGAATTTTTTTTTTTTTTTACAACGGATTCATTACAGTACAAATTCAGGATCTCTCTCTCTCTCTCTCTCTCTCTCTCTCTCTCTCTCTCTCTCTCTCTCTATATATATATATATATATATATATATATATATATATATATATATATATATACTATTGCCCATTAGAATTGCTACACCAAGAAGAAATGCAGATGATGATAAACTGTTATTCATTGGACAAATATATTATACTAGAACTGACATGTGATTAAATTTGCAAGCAATTAGGGTGCCTAGATCCTGAGAAATCAACACCGAGAACAACCACCTCTGACCGTAACAACGGTCTTGATACGCCTGGGCATTGTGTCAAACCGGAGCTTGGATGGCGTGTACAGCTACAGCTGCCCATGCAGCTTCAACACGATACCACAGTTTATCAAGAGTAGTGACTGGCGTATTGTGACGAGCCAGTTGCTGGGCCACCATTGACCAGACGTTTTCAATTGGTGAGGGATCTGGAGAATGTACTGGCCAGGGCAGCTAGTCGAACATTTTCTGTATCCAGAAAGGCCCGTGCAGGAACTGCAACATGCGGTCGTGCATTATCCTGCTGTAATGTAGGATTTCGCAAGGATCGAATGAAGGATTGAGTCACGGGTGGAAACACATCTCAAATGTAACGTCCACTGTTCAAAGTGCCGTCAATGCGAACAAGAGGTGACCGAGACATGTAGCCAATGGCACCCCATACCATCACGCCGGGTGATACGCCAGAATGGCGATGACGAATACACGCTTCGAATGTGCGTTCACGGCGATGTCGCCAAACACGGATGCGACCATCATGAAGCTGGAAACTGAAGCTGGATTCATCCGAAAAAATGACGTTTTGCCATTCGTGCACCCAGGTTCGTCGTTGAGTACACCATCACAGGCGCTCCTGTCTGTGATGCTGCGTCGAGGGTAACCGCAGCCATGGTCTCCGAGCATATAGTCCATGCTGCTGCAAACGTCGTCGAACTATTCGTGCAGATGGTTGTTGTCTTGCAAACGTCCCCATCTGTTGACTAGGGATCGAGACGTGGCTGCACGATCCGTTCCAGCCATGTAGAGAAGATGCCTGTCATCTCGACTGTTAGTGATACGGGGCCGTTGGGATCCGGCACGTTGCTCCGTATGACCCCCCTGAACTCACCGATTCCATATTTTGCTAACAGTCATTGGATCTCGATCACCACGAGCAGTAATGCCGCGATACGATAAACCACAATTGCGATGGGCTACAATTCGACCTTTATCAAAGTCGGAAACGAGAAGGTACGCATTTCTCCTCCTTACACGAGGCATCACAACAATGTTTCACCAGGCAACGTCGGTGAACTGCTGTTTGTGTATGAGAAATCGGTTGGAAACTTTCCTCATGTCAGCACGTTGTAGATGTCGCCACCGGCGCCAACCTTGTGTGAATGCTCTGAAAAGCTAATCATTTACATATCACAGCATCTTCTCCCTGTCGGTCAAATTTCGCTTCTGTAGCACGTCATCTTCGTGGTGTAGCAATTTTAATGGCCAGTAGTGTATATATCTGATTATAAACAGTTGTCAATACCAAAGGTATTTCTAAGCTGTATTAGAACAGTTTTGATTTTCAGATCATTTTATCGAACTAGGCGGCCGCCAGCGCTCATGGAGAGAAGCGTGTGACGTACCGATGTAGGGGGCAGTAAAGAGAACGGAGGATAGAACTCGTACCGAGATACGTGCTGCTGGCTGTTGGCCCCGGGAACACAATAGGGGCGAGTTTGGCGACCTGCGAGGAGGTGGGTGTCCTGTTAGGAGGGCAGGCCGCGGCAGCAGAAGGTGGAAGCGCCGACCGGCATTGTGACCGGGCCCGGCCTGCGGTCTATCAGCTGTGGCGCACGCCGCGCCCTCCACGGCCGGCTTCTAATCCGCCATCGCGACGCCGGAGATGGCATCTGCGTTGTCTGCGCCGGTAATTGCCACCGCCTGACCGCCGCGCCGCGCCAGATAACAAACGGCGAAAGCGCTCGCCGGAGCGTGGGATTAACGCCACCATCCCCTCCCCCTCCCTCACTCCCTACCACTAGCGCCCACACCCCGCAATAATGGCCGGAAATTGAGTTAGGCGCGCGGGCGGCAGGCATGCACCTGCAGCGGTGCGAAGAAAAGGCGCCGCTACTGGTGATGTGTGGGCTGTTCTCCCGCCAGTTCCAGGTAGCTTAGTGACCGCTGTTGACCCCCTAAAACAAAACTACAACGCCGTACCAGTTAGAGAAAAACGGATTAATCTCCTCGATTAACAACTACATCACTTAATGTGCGAGTTACGCTTACGAGGATGATTTCATACGTCTGGGAAATCTCCAAGAAAGAACGGAACATTTTCATAGGGCCTTCTTGATTATTCCACGGATCGGATAAAGAATTTCAAGAATGTACGCTGTACAGTTCGTTGTTTACAGTCATCTAAATCACCGTTGCCAAACTAGCGTCTTTTGGCTTTTTTCACAATCACTTAGCTTCTTTTCCAGCTTTTTCCCTTGACTATAGGGAGCTTTAAAATTCATGTTGGTTAACTGAAATTTGTTTCCGTTGAACTAAGATTTTAAAACACCCTTCGATATTCCACGAAATGTGTTATTAGACTGAATTAAAAAAGCATAACTAAACAAACTACGAGGGTAAGTCAATTATTATCCGCAATTTCGTATTATTTTTGTTTATTTTGGTAGTACTGTCGTTTTACGTTGATGACGCATACTGTTTTTTTTATTTTTTGTTACACCTTTACAATTTTCAAGCTGCTAGGTTAGTTTCGTTATCGTTGCCATACTGTTAGTCATGTCTGTTCCGCTGTCTGTTTGCTCCAAAGAAGAGCAACGTTCAGTGATCCGATTTTTGTGGTCGGTAGGGATATCAGATGCCGAAATTCATCGAAGACTTTCGGTACGGTACGGTAACAGTGTCTTGCCAAGGCGGAGTGTCTACGAATGGATTGAAAAATTCCGAAATGGTTGCACAGCTGTTACTCAACGATGAAGGAGCCGGACGACCGTTTACCGCCACAAATGAAGAAACCATTGAGCGTTCACGTGAAATGATTCTCTTACACAGACGGTTAACTATTGACGAAGAGGCACATTGTCTGAAAATTTGTCGCGGTTATGTCTACGAAGTCGTCCACAACAGACTTGGGTTTCATATAGTTTGTGCAAGATGGGTCCCAAAACAACTCACACAGTTGCATAAACAAACGCGCTTGGACATCTGCAAAAAACAGTTGGATAACTATGGTAACGAAGGGGACTACTTCTTGGACAGAATCATTACTGGTGACAAAACATGGGTCCATCATTACGAGCCGGAGAGTAAACAGCAGAGTATGAAATGGAAATATACTAATTAGCCATGTAAGAAAAGTTCAAGATCCAACCGTCCGCAGGAAAACTGATGCTTACGGTTTTTTGGGACGCACAACGTCCAGTACTGGAACATTATGGGGAAAGAGGCACAACAATAAACAGTGTACGTTACAGTCAGATACTTACTGCCAGGCTAAAGCCTTCAATTCGAAGCAAACGGTCAAAAGGTGTTGTGTTGTTGCACTACAATGTCCGTCCGCATACTGCTGCCCACAGTGCTGAAACGCTCCAGAAACTCAAATTTTGAGTGCTGGATCATCCTCCATGTAGTCCTGATCTTGCCCCTTATGATTATCACTTGTTTGGTCCACTCAAACAAGCATTAAAGGGCCATCGATTTGCCTCGGACGAAGCAGTGAAAGAAGCGGTGCATTCCCGGCTCGCAGCTCAACCGAGAACCTTATTTTATGAGTGCATCAGGAAACTTGTACAACTATGGACCAAGTTCGTTGAAACGCAAGGAGCCTATGTCGAAAAATGGTATTCTTGTAAGTTTCCTATTTGATTACAATAAAATTTATAACTACTTTGCCGATAATAATTGACTTACCGTCGTAGAACTGTGCTGGTGTCTGTTCCGTGCTCGTCAGCGCACACCCACACACCGAGTCACCCACACACACACACACACACACACACACACCACCACCACCACCACCACCACCACCAGAAACATAACTACTAAATATAAACAGTTGAGAGCCTTACTGGAGACGTTTTTGTAGAATAACTGACATCAGCCAAGTATTGCAACTTCACAATAATCAGAGATGCTGTTCCTAGCAAGATAGACTTTGACTTATGTAGGGTGAATCAGAAGTCATCCAATTCGAAGTTGCAACAAAAAATGTGGCAGCCAATGAACTGAGAACAGGAACAAAGAGCTTCTATTGCTGTTTGCTAAGTGAAAGAAATAATATAATATTACAGAGCTGCTATTTTACAGTTTGTCCCAGCAAAAACATTATTTTTAGTTTCATTGTGAGAAAAAGAAATTTATGTAAAAGAAACTGACATGAAGATATTTATTTAATTACATCTTTGCGTTATAATATCGAGATATTAAAAGTGGGCTGATTTTTATACGCATATCATAGAAATAAACTCTCAAATTGATGTTATTTTCATCATGGCAGCAACACCAGCAACCGTTATGAAATTGTCTCGAATGAAAAATAGCCCACAGTTGCACTAATTATGTTTATTCTAAACCTTGACCATGATTTCTGCTATATTAATATAGCCTTCTTCAGAAGTCCTAAAAAGTGATGAAAATAACGTCTAGACCAGTAATACAATCTATATATAAACTTCTAAAATTACGGAGGAAATACGGTGCCATATGTAGTTTTACTTATGATAGGAACAGGCTTCTGTCTGTTAAAGTTATCTAATTTTATTGATCTTGACGCAGCAGCCGGGCTAAGACGTTTTTCACTTTTAAAAGCTTATGCAAGTAATATGTTATCACATACGTAATTTTAGAAGTTTGTGTATAGATTGTATTACTGGTCTAGATGTTATTTTCATAACTTTTTAGGACTTCTGAAGAAGGCTATAATATTATAGCAGAAACCATGGTCAAGGTTTAGAATACACATAATTAGTGCAACTGTGGGCTGTTTTTCATTCGAGTCAGATTGATATGCTGCATTCTAAGTTAAAGTTCATCCAGAAATCTCCTTTCTAATGAGTCACATAAGTAACATCTGTAAATTTTTATTCTTTTGTGCTTTCCAGGAGCTTTACGTTTTAGAATATCCGAAACTTCGTACACGCATTTAAGATATCCCTGGAACAGTTATTTCCTGAAGTTGTTTGCAATTCAATTACATATCTAATACGAGTAAGTGTGAGTAAATTATTTTTCAAGAACTTGATACTAAAATAAAACCAAATGGCCATCAAAATAATATCAGCGTAGATTACTTTTTAGCATGCTCCGTGTATAAAATTGGATCAAATTGTTCTTCATACAATTGCAGGTATTCAATTGCCGTTCTTACACATTTTTATTTGAAGGGTCGGACTGCCACACAAATCAGAACAGAACTCAACGAATTTTACACGGACTCTGGACCATCATTGAAGACCATCTACTTTTGGATTAATGTATCTAAATGTTTTTAGACAAGCACTAAAGTTGAAGCGCATTCCGGCAGTCAAACTCAGGTCGGCACAAAGGGAAACATTGACAAAATCCTTGATATGGTACTGAAAAACCACCTAAGAAAAAAATTCGTGAGGTTGCCGAGGCTGAGACTGTAGACATCTCAACTGAACGAGTGCATAGTCTACTTTCCTACATGGAGATTTGGCTGTGAAGAAGCTGTGTGCGGGGTGGGTGCCACGATTACTCATAGAGAATCAATGGCGTATCAGGTGCAGCATTTCAACACCACGTTTGGCGATGTTTAATCGAAATCCGCTGGACTTCGTGCACCGATTTGGACTGTCAATGAAACCTGGATACATCATTAGACATCAGAGTCAAAACGGTAGTCAAAACAACGGACAAACGCTGGTGTTAAGTGCTCCGAAGAAGACAAAAACAATTTTGTCAGCTGGTAAGGTGAAGGCCATCGTCTTTTGGGATTCCCAGGGAATAATCCTCAAAGATCATTTGTAAAATCGCGGAAGCATAACAGTACTCTATTATGCTTCGTTGTTAGATCGTTTGAAACTTCCGTTGGCTGAAGAAAGACTAAGGTTGCCACCCATAAAGGTGCTCGGCACCATCCAACATATCAGGTATTACAATGGCAAAAGTGTGTCAGTTGGACTTTTAATTGGTTCCTCATTGACTCTGTTCATCAGACCTAGCCCCAAATGACTTCTAACTGTTCCCTAATTTGAAACTTTTGCTTTCTGAGAAAACATTTTTATCAATTGAGAAAGTGATAGTCAACGAGTATTTTGCAGATTTCCACGGAACCTATTTTTCCGATGGGATGAAAAACCTGGAGAATCAATGAACCAATTGAAATGAGACTACGTTGAGTAATATTGTCGGTTGTTAAGAAACAAACATTTTTTTCTGCTTTTTTTCAGGCTTATCAAACCACTCTCGTAAGTTTTATCAGATAATCAGTGCTTAGGACGAAGATGTGGAGCATATATGGAAAAAATTCAAAAGCGTCATTCAGTATGTCTTGGCAAAACATATTCGGAGCAATGTGTTAAGGAATGGGAAGGAACCAGCGTGGTTTAATAGCCTTGACAGAAGACTGCTACGTAAACCATAAGCACTTCATCACAGCTTAAAGAGAAGTCAAAACTAGCTGAACGAAGCGAAAACAAGCAAAAGGAGAGCAATGAGACAAGCGTTCAGGGACTCTGAAAGTAAAATTTTATCAACCGATCTGACTATAAACCATAAGAGGTTTTGGTGTTACATAAAGTCAGCAAGCGGTTCGAAACCGCCTATTGAGTGATTCAGCGGTCATATTAGCAAACAAAACTGTCCTTTTTCCTGTAACTGGCATGAGAAGAGTTATCTTTATGTTTTCGGGTGTGCTGACAACGAAAATGTTATGAGAATGCGAGATTGGATCTAGTTTTGAAGTTAAAGCAACTTTACTTTATTGCCTATTCAAGATTATGCATGTATTTTCCGCGGTTTTCTCTCCGAGGAAGGTCATTGAAGGCGAAACCGCTTTGTCTGGAATACATGATAACTTAATCAAGTGTGCATTCGCCGCTCACATTGCTGACGAAAGCAGCTGGATGAGTAACATAGACAAAAACACAAAGCTCTTACACATAGAAAATAAAAAGAACTACTGTTAAAACATTAGACACAAATGAAAACATTTTCAAAGAACATGAACCAACTGACTAAGTCTTCTTGCCCCCAAATGTTACAAAAAGTGCTATCTACACTACACAACAAATAATGTTCCTACGCCTGCCTCCAGATTAATATATTAAGTTGCCAATTCTATAACATTCAGTGTCTTCACAGCAGTCATTCAGATATATATACCTCACAAGTTTCGTCATAAATGTGCAGTAACTCGTTGAAAGCGTTGTTCAAATACTGATGTGTTTATGCATGCATTGTTAAAACACATTTATTTGTTTTATAATTAATGAACTAATTTAGCAGCGTTGTAAATCTGTAAATGATATGTTATTTCTCTTAACTGCACCATGTTTATTCTTAAATGTGTGTCTGATTCTTTTTGTTGAACTGATTACTGCCATAAGTACTTCTGCATGAAACACTGAGTAGCGATTATCGTTTGGCGCTGTCGTGTAGCGGATCTCAGTCCAAATCCAGTCACCAGAAAATGTTTGTTATTTAGTATTTATCACTTGAAGAAGCCTCTAAAAACATCTCATGTTTATATTGCTTCCATCTTCTGTAATAAACGATGTTCGCATAAAGAACAGTACTATTCATCCTGGAGGCGATTGTGTTCTGTCTGGATGTTGATGTCTCTAACAAACGTGCTTTCTTTGCTAAATGTTGTACTGCATGGACGACCCTGCTTTCGCATTTAGACTTGATTATGGTTACGATATGTCATTATCTGGTGGAGAGACTGGGTACATCAGAACACCTCCATCACCGTAGCTCCAATTAGTCAACGTAAAAACCGTCAGCTACACGAACAGGAACTAAAATAGAAGAAGTACATGGTTCCCAAGGTCCGTTTGTTCTGGAGACCAACAGTTTTCAAAACAGCCGTAAGTCAGCTGTACGCCAGACTTCCATTATTGTTTTGCGGAAAAGCTGGTCAGGTCCTGATAACATGGCTGAAAGCATTCGCCCAAGTCACCAAATACGACAGATGAGATGATGTAACGAGTTTTTTTTAATTTATTGGGCTTGGCATTAACCAGTTAGGCAGAGAAATTAGTAATTACAAATTTGGTATATAATATCATTCATACATCAGAGGCATTACAGAATTTAATTACTTCCAAGTAAACTTCATGGTGCACTTCGTACATTCACACGCAATATACCGCAACTTCATACTCAGGAATCTTTCTGTTTGGCATACAGCTGGATACCCTCTCCTTTCAGAAATCGGGCATTATTGCTGCGGTCAGCTGTCGAAAGAGGTCCGTCACAGATGGAGGTTGGGGAATTCCTGCTCGATCAAAGCCCTGTCTGTCATAGCTTGAGCACCCTAGTATCACATGACTGATGTCTGCAGTGTCATTTGGAGATACGTACAATAGGAAATTCCTGAACTTTCATCATTTGAAGGGCAACAGATGTGACTCACCCGGATGCGCGTTATGGTAGTGGTACGTCGTCTCCTTAGTTTGATTTAGGAGAACCAAGATTTTCACTAAATACTGAGCTATATTGCGACATAATGTCTTCCTCTGGACTGTTGTGAGATCTCCCATGTCTGTAACTATTCTTGGTGAACCTTTTTCTTTACGGCAGCAGCAAAATCTGTATGTGGAAGGCAAGTTTAGTAAGGCTGATCATCAATCACACTTTGTTTCACCATCTCCTTACATGAGATACAAGAGTGTCCCTTGATCCCTAATAACTGGACACTTTTATGTTGACTTCACCCTAGTAGTTTAACTTAATTACATGACGGTTAGTGTCGGAGCCCCATTGTTGCTTTTCCATGTTTTCCAGTGTGCGAGTCGAATCCATAACAGTAAATATGTCGTCGAATTGACTTGCCTCTTATTGAAGAAATTTCTTAATTTCACTAACTTCGATCCGATCCTCTCGGCTGATAGAAGATAGTGCGCTGGTAGTTCAGCACTTCGCATTCTAAGCTAAATGCATGAGGCAAAGAGCCTTTTAGGATGACCAGTATTATATATCTTTGCTGCCTGAAACTTAGAACGAGGAGAGGTACCCTCCTCCATCGGATCCCATCAACGTACCCTTTGCCCTCAAAAACTTAATGAAGTAGTTTTTTGGAGAAGAGGATAACTGTTTGCAGTGTTCAATTAAGAATGACTTTCTGAGCCAAGATAGTCCTCTGGAATTAATCTCCCTTGCCTCCCCAAAAGCGCATTTACAGGTGTAGAACTTATTACCGCAAGACGGAAGCGCCTGGTACGATACTGCAAAGCACCGATCTTGCTTTGTAGAGATGTTGAGTCATAGAGGCGTAGAGACCAAATCATGCCACGGAAATGAGTCAATAGCACCGTAACATCAGCTCCCCACTATACGCGAGATACCGATCGTTGGATAATGAGTGATAGACCGACCTTGGAAATCAATCAAACATTCCATACGGCTTTCCCATGTCAATCTGCTGTTGACGAAGAGTCCAAGCCATTTTACTGAGCTCCTTACCGGAAGGTTAAAGGCCCTAATAGTATCTCTGGTGCGTAAAGAACCAGAACGCCGTCGAACATTTGGTATCTGCCGCATTCGGTCCAGTTCAGCACGTCCACGAATACAGGACGTACGCAGCCCGATCTAAGCTCCTAATCGCACCCTAAATCTGAGAGAAAACGTGTACTTACAAATATAATCGACAAACTTCACGATTTTTGCTGAAGGGCCGAAGATTGTGCCAAAGTCTGAAAAACACTGCATAAATAATGAGGGTTAAGATGAAGCCTTGCGGCAGTCCTCTGTAGACCTGATGCCAGGTGTTGTCCTGTCGTCTAACATAGATTACACATGACCGTAGGAGAGATAAATGTTTCGAATAATGAGGTGTGGCACATCCATTGATTGGAGCTTCTGTATCTTGACGTTTACGTCCAAACAGACCTACGCACCGGAAACATCGAAAAACACTGCCGTCAGATAACCATTAGAAGCATAACTACGTTGTATGTCGGTAGTTAAGAGACTTAGGCTCCCTGTAGTCCGTCATCCTAATCGAGACCCGTTTCGTGAGTGGGGAAGAAGTGAGTTCCCCTAAAACCATCACTACAAATGGCCCTTCATGATCCTTTCTAAAGTTTTAAGCGCGGAAGAAGAAAGAGTGATTTCATGGTATGAACTGCTCTGTTAGGATTCTTTGTTGGGTTTAGTATGGAAACAATCAGGTAAGTGCGCCAATCATCCTGGAAGTTGCCTAGTTCCCGTAAAAGATCGTAAATGTCGAGTAACAGTCGTAAAGCTTCGTCCAGAATACTGGCCAGCACTTTGTGGTGGATGTCATCGTATCTTGGAGCAGCGTCGTTGGCACGTTTTATAAGCCGTTCCTCAGTTCTGAGAATTGAAAGGGAGTCAGTGAGGAATGAGTCCGTCCCATAGGAGAAGGAGAAGCAGCATCCGCGGTTTGCAGTGATTCGTTGATGACCGATGGGGGCGCGTCGATTTGTGCGAAGTCATCCAGCCCTCTGTCTAAATCTTTAATCAACAGCGCTTGTTTCGGAATTTGTGTCTGGCGGAACAAACCGATGACAAGTGAGCTATTCTGGTGAGCATTTCACAAAACTGATTCCAAGATTGTTTCTATTGCCGCTTCAGAAGAAAGGTTGGTATTCTCCCAGGTTCGTTCTCTTTTATAGATGCTGTAAATTAGCTTTAGTTTAGCAACTTGTCTTGAGAATTTCTGATTCCACCATGAAACTGTGGGCCTCTGGATCGGTTTCACTTGCCATTTGGGAAACACGGCAGCCTCATTTATTAGGGAAATGGACAGATTGTAGTGCTCGTCTGCGGGCCCCTGCAGCAAAGCTGTGTGAAAGCGTTCCTTGATATATGTGTTATACGCCTCCCGGTCTGCTTTGCGAGCGTGCCATTTTGATAACGGCATGTAACGACCTAGATCATTTCATTTATCGTAGTTATTCGAATATCAAAATGATCAGAGCGCACCGATTAGGAGCAGACTTTAACTCTTGGCAGATATTCGAAGAACACAGTTGCAGACGCGTTTTCCGGGCGCCATAGATGATACTTGGACAATCATAGTTCAGAATAAACAAAGTATATTCATCTTTGATGTTCAAAACAGCTGCTCCATATCGTTCTTCATTTCACATTACCAGATCGTATGGTGTGCACTGAAGTATCCACAAAAAAGGAAAAGGGGTCGAGCTGATTAAACCGACATATGCCACCAATCAATTTACATTCTGGTTCTTGGAGGCAGTATAGTACCACTATGGAGAGATCTAAAGTCTTGAAGCGAGTATAGTTTGAAAGCCTCTTGTATGTGTGTTGTCGATGTAGAGGCAGGAACCAAGGAACTAACGAAAACAGTGCAGTCATCAAGGGTACACGAGTGGGCCTTAGGCTCCGAAAGCCCATATAGATGGTGTTTCGTTGAATGGTACACTCGCTGGCAGGTGTTGGTGGCCCATCATTGTAATCCGCAGAAATTTGCGGAAGGATTGCACTTCTCTCACGTTGACCGATTCTCTTCAGTGGTCCTTGGTCCAATTTTTGACGGATCATTTTCCGGCCGCAGCGATATCGGAGATTTGATTCCTGATATTCACGATACATCCCTGAAATGGTCGTATGGGAGAATCGCCACTCATCGCTATCTCGGAGATGTTGTTTCCCATCGCTCGTGCGCCGACTGTAACATGCATGCATTTGGAGCTTCTGTGTATACAGGTGGTCCACTGATAGTGACCGGGCCAAATATCTCACGAAATAAGCATCAAACGAAAAAACTACAAAGAACCAAACTCGTCTAGCTTGAAGGGGGAAATCAGATGCCGCTATGGTTGGCCCGCTATATGGCGCTGCCATAGGTGAAACGGATATCAACTGCGTTTTTTTAAAATAGGAACCCCGATTTTTATTACATATTCGTGTAGTACGTAAAGAAATATGAATGTCTTAGTTGGACCACTATTTTCGCTTTGTGTCAGATGGCGCTGTAATAGTCACAAACGTATAAGTACGTGGTATCATGTAACATTCCGTCAGTGCGGACGGTATTTGCTTCGTTATACATTACCCGTGTTAAAATGGACCGTTTATCAATTGCGGAAAAGGTCGATCTCGTGATGATGCATGGCTGTAGTGATCAATATGGCCAACGGGCGTGTGCTATGTATGCTGCTCGGTATCCTGGACGACATCATCTACATCTACATCTACATTTATACTCCGCAAGCCACCCAACGGTGTGTGGCGGAGGGCACTTTACGTGCCACCGTGATTACCTTCTTTTCCTGTTCCAGTCGCGTATGGTTCGCGGGAAGAACGACTGTCTGAAAACCTCCGTGCGCGCTCGAATCTCTCTAATTTTACATTCGTGATCTCCTCTGGAGGTATAAGTAGGGGGAAGCAATATATTCGATACCTCATCCAGAAACGCACCCTCTCGAAACCTGGCGAGCAATCTACACCGCGATGCAGAGCGCCTCTCTTGCAGAGTCTGCCACTTGAGTTTATTAAACATCTCCGTAACGCTATCACGGTTACCAAATAACCCTGTGACGAAACGCGCCGCTCTTCTTTGGATCTTCTCTATCTCCTCCGTCAAACCGATCTGGTACGGATCCCACACTGATGAGCAATACTGAAGTATAGGTCGAACGAGTGTTTTGTAAGCCACCTCCTTTGTTGATGGACCACATTTTCCAAGCACTCTCCCAATGAACCTCAACCTGGTACCCGCCTTACCAACAATTAATTTTATATGATCATTCCACTTCAAATCGCTCCGCACGCATACTCTCAGATATTTTACAGAAGTAACTGCTACCAGTGTTTGTTCCGCTATCATATAATCATACAATAAAGGATCCTTCTTTCTATGTATTCGCAAAACATTACATTTGTCTATGTTAAGGGACAGTTGCCACTCCCTGCACCAAGTGCCTATCCGCTGCAGATCTTCCTGCATTTCGCTACAATTTTCTAATGCTGCAACTTCTCTGTATACTAAAGCATCATCCGCGAAAAGCCGCATGGAACTTCCGACACTATCTACTAGGTCATTTATATATATTGTGAAAAGCAATGGTCCCATAACACTCCCCTGTGGCACGCCAGAGGTTACTTTAACGTCTGTAGACGTCTCTCCATTGATAACAACATGCTGTGTTCTGTTTGCTAAAAACTCTTCAATCCAGCCACACAGCTGGTCTGATATTCCGTAGGCTCTTACTTTGTTTATCAGGCGACAGTGCGGAACTGTATCTAACGCCTTCCGGAAGTCAAGGAAAATAGCATCTACCTGGGAGCCTGTATCTAATATTTTCTGGGTCTCATGAACAAATAAAGCGAGTTGAGTCTCACACGATCGCTATTTCCGGAATCCATGTTGATTCCTACATAGTAGATTCTGGGTTTCCAAAAACGACATGATACTCGAGCAAAAAACATGTTCTAAAATTCTACAACAGATCGACGTCAGAGATATAGGTCTACAGTTTTGCGCATCTGCTCGACGACCCTTCTTGAAGACTGGGACTACCTGCTCTCTTTTCCAATCATTAGGAACCCTCCGTTCCTCTAGAGACTTGCGGTACACGGCTGTTAGAAGGGGGGCAAGTTCTTTCGCGTACTCTGTGTAGAATCGAATTGGTATCCCGTCAGGTCCTGTGGACTTTCCTCTATTGAGTGATTCCAGTTGCTTTTCTATTCCTTGGACACTTATTTCGATGTCAGCCATTTTTTCGTTTGTGCGAGGGTTTAGAGAAGGAACTGCAGTGCGATCTTCCTTTGTGAAACAGCTTTGGAAAAAGGTGTTTAGTATATCAGGTTTACGCGTGTCATCCTCTGTTTCAATGCCATCATCATCCCGGAGTGTCTGGATATGCTGTTTCGAGCCACTTACTGATTTAACGTAAGACCAGAACTTCCTAGGATTTTCTGTCAAGTCGGTACATAGAATTTTACTTTCGAATTCACTGAACGCTTCACGCATAGCCCTCCTTACGCTAACTTTGACATCGTTTAGCTTCTGTTTGTCTTAGAGGTTTTGGCTGCGTTTAAACTTGGAGTGAAGCTCTCTTTGCTTTCGCAGTAGTTTCTTAACTTTGTTGTGTCCGGACCGTTCACCGGATAGTTACGTTATTTAAGGAAATAGGAAGTGTTCAGCTACATGTGAAACGTCAACCACGACCTGCAACAAATGATGATACCCAAGTAGGTGTTTTAGCTGCTGTCGCGGCTAATCCGCACATCAGTAGCAGACAAATTGCGCGAGAATCGGGAATCTTAAAAACACCGGTGTTGAGAATGCTACATCAACATAGTTTGCACTCATACCATATTTCTATGCACCGGGAACTGCATGGCGACGACTTCGAACGTCATGTACAGTTCTGCCACTGGGCACAAGAGAAATTACGGTATGACAGATTTTTTGCACGCGTTCTATTTAGCAACGAAGCGTCATTCAAGTATGTATGCTGATTTCCTACGTAATGTTCTACCGATGTTACTACAAGATGTTTCACTGTATGACAGAATGGCGATGTACTTCAAACATGATGGATGTCCGTCACATAGCTCGCGTGCGGTTGAAGCGGTACTGAATAGCATATTTCATGACAGGTGGATTGGTCGTCCGCACGTTCACCGGATCTGACGTCTCCGGATTTCTTTTTGTGGGGAAAGTTGAAGGATATTTGCTATCGTGATCCGACGACAACGCCTGACAACCTGCGTCAGCGCATTGTCAATACATGTGCGAACATTACGGAAGGCGACCTATCCGCTGTTGAGAGGAATGTCGTTACACGTACTGCAAATGCACTGAGGTTGACGGACATCAATTTGGCATTTATTGCATTAATGTGGTATTTACAGGTAATCACACTGTAACAGCATGCGTTCCCAGAAATGATATGTTCACAAACGTACATGTATCACATTGGAACAACCGAAATAAAAGGTTCAAACGTACCTACGTTCTGCATTTTAATTTAAAAAACCTACCTGTTACCAACTGTTTATGTAAAATTGTGAGCCGACCGAGCGAGGTGGCCATCCTGATTTAGGTTTTCCGTGATTTCCCTAAATCGTTTTAGGCAAATGCCGGGATGGTTCCTTTGAAAGGACACGGCCGATTTCCTTCCCCATCCTTCCCTAACCCGAGCTTGCGCTCCGTCTCTAATGACCTGGTTGTCGACGGGACGTTAAACAACACTAACCTAACCTAACCTAGTGAGCCATATATTTGTGACTATTACAGCGCCATTTATCAAAAAGCGAAACAAGTGGTCCAACTAAAACATTCATATTTCTTTACGTACTACACAAATATGTAATAAAAATGGGGGTTCCTATTTTTAAAAAAAACGCAGTTGATAACCGTTTGACCTATGGCAGCGCCATCTAGCGGGCCAACCATAGCGCCATCTGGTTTCCCCCTTCAAGCTAGACAAGTGTCGTTCTTTGTAGTTTTTTCGTTTGACGCATATTTCGTGAGGTATTTGGCCCGGTCACGATCAATGGCCCACCCTGTATATCCAGTGGACAACTCATCCCGTAAATTATAAGAATGTCTGATAATACATGCGAGGGAAACTGAACCACACACGCGTCAAATGGTGCGATGATGGTCATTCTGTCCATCTCCAGTTTTGACATGCGCCTAACATGCAAGAAAGTATATGTTAAAACTATCACATGTTGGAGTTTTTCCTCTTTTAGGCTGATGTCAGCTGTTCTGACTAGAAACTGTCGCGTAAAGATGTGACTTGCTATAGAGGCCTCCCCTTGGTGAGCAGAAAATTCCGGGGACTCAGCAGTAAGTTAGCTCCCGTGGGAGAGTTATGTTCAACTCCTGTCGATAATATATTTGTAATGTCTTGCCTGCGCTGTGAATTTATTGTGTACACAAGCTTTGCAGTAGCCAGCAGATGCAACCTACCGACGTTCATGCTCGTTCTTCCACATATATGCAAAGAGGGCCAATGTCACTGTCTCCGTAACCATTGTTTTTGTTCATTTCAGAGGCTGACCGACCGGAGGGAACAGCATTGTTTGTATCGCGAGTTGGTGCAACACTAGGAGAGCTTGGCAAGTGCAGATTCTGGAATGGGTCTACAGCTGCGGTAAAGCCTTAGCTACACACCACTGCGATAAGCTGGCTACTTCCCTTGTTTGGTTGACATACTGCTCCACTGCGGGTGCCGCTCGTTTGTCGCTGTTCTCATCTTCTTAATGATACAAAGTGCACTTATGTACCCCACCCGCATCACCGCTGGCGGACGAGATGATAGTGTTATAGCTGGGATAATGACTGAGAACTTCCATGGCCTCCGTGGCCGCCGACAGTAGTGGTTGCTGGTCTGCTATCGAACGACGCACGGTTATTGCCAAAGGGCCAGATAACCGCCTTCCCCGTATGAGACGCTGTCCCTGCTTAGAATAACTTCATGTGGCACCTGTACCAACTGGGGTCGCGGCAATGCACTGCCCTTTCAGTTTAGGTCTTCCTCACGCACGTAGCACGAACACAAGCGACGGAATTACATTAAATACTAAAATCAAAGTAAACAACGCTCCGCGACTACAAGGATGTTAATGCCTCAGAGTCTCGGCCCTATGCCACATTGTGAATCTGAAGATGGCAGAAAATAAAAAAAATTTTAATGTGATTAAAGGAGTCGCAGGTGACATGTAAGAGGCTTTTCTGGTGGATAACGCGAGAACAGCAGAGGAATTCATTACGTAGTGCCAGCGGAACGGAAAGGAAAATGGAGGTTGTGTTAGATGACGATCAGTTTAGCTGTAGGAAAGGTGAAGGCACCAGAGAGGCATCTCTGACATCGCGTTTGATAGTGGAAACAAGACTAAAGAAAAATCAAGACATGTTAATAGTATTTGTTGACCCAGATAAAGCGTTCGACAACGTAAAATTGGGCAAGATGTTCGAAATTCTGAGAAAAATAGGGGTAAACTCGGGTAATAAACAATGCCTACAAGAATCAAGAGGGAATAATAAGATTTGACGACAGAGAACGAATTTCTCGGATTAAAAAGGGTGTAAGACGGAATTCTGCTACCTAGGCAGCAAAAAACCAGTGACGGAAGGAGCAAGAAGGATATCAAAAGCAGACTAGCACTGGCAAAATGATTTTCCTGGCCAAGAGAAGTCTATTAGCATCTAACATAGGTCTTAGTTCGAGGAAGGAATTTCTGATAATGTACGTTTAGAGCACAGCATTATATGGTAGTAAAACATGGACTGTGGGAAAACCGGAACAGAAGAGAACAGATGCATTTGAGATGTTGAGAACTAGGTGGACTAATAAGGTAAAGACTGAGGAAGTTCTGCTCAAAATCGTAGAAGAAAGGAACTGTGGAAAATAATGACAACTGTTCAGGCATCAGGACTGACTTCCATGTTACTGGAGGGAACTGAAGAGGGAAAAATTTGTAGAGGAAGATTGTGACGGCGTCTGAGATGACGTCGGTGTGATGGCTCTGTGCGCCGTGGTCGTCACAACTATACGTTTGCTCGATTTACTCTTGATTAACCCAATCGCTGGTTCCCAAGCCTTGCTAAGATTATAGCCACAGTCACGGTTTATGAGGTCGTCATTAGTGCGAATTTCGAGCCTCTCTAACAACGCTGTCCCAGTATCTCGACGTCTGTACCAGAATCCTCGTGCGTTCATTCTCCATAGCGTGATTTTCCGACATTGTTCAGCGACCGCCGACTTGCTCGGATACATCAGTCGAGTGTGCCTCTGGTGTTCACGGCATCGGTCCTCGACGGTAGGCATCGTCTGACCAATATACGACTTGCCACATTGACACGGAATCTGGTACACGCCGGCCTTCCTCAAACCGAGGTCATCTTTGGCGCTCCCCACCAGTGCACGAGTTTTATTCGGAGGACAAAACACACTTCCGACTCGGTGTTTATTCAAAATGCGGGCGATTTTCGCCGAGAGTGCGCCTGTATATGGAATAAACGCAGTGCCTACCTCCTCCCTCGTGATTTCATCCATCTCCACAGGTTGTGCTGTAGTGGTTGGGCGGAGAGCACGTTGAATCTGCCACTCTGAGTACCCATTTTTTCGAAATACAGTTCTCAGATGTTTCAATTCCTGGGGTAGACACTCTGCGTCAGAGATAGTGCGCGCCCTATGTACTAGAGTATTAAGTATCCCATTCCTCTGTGAAGGGTGGTGGCAGCTGTATGTGCAAATACAGAGCAGTGTGCTTTATCTTCCGGTACACCCCATGACCTAGGGTGCCGTCAGCCCTTCTCTTGACCAAGACGTCAAGGAAAGGTAATTTTCCCTCCGTTTCAGTCTCCATAGTGAATTTGATGTTGGGGTGTATGGAGTTTAGATGTGTAAGGAAGTCAAGGAGTTTATTCCACCGCGCGACCGTGGCGCGGGGTGCGGACGGCGGAAGGAGCTCGCAGCGGGCGGAGGGTATTTAAATCGGCCGCCGCCGCGACCGAACCCAGTTCCCTCTGAGCAGCCATAGCGTACGGATCTCCGTGCCGGCACGTTCACAGGAGCTCAGTCCGTCAGTTCACCTGATGATGGCGGCATGTATGATCGCCGAAATATTGTGCCCGTTGGACACTGTAGACCGGCAGTACACCCGTGGATATTTTGATTATTATGGGATATAATCAAGAGATCAGTTCGTGCTCAAAATTCTGTACCCAGCAACCGCGATTGCTTACGGTTAAAGAGGCAATATGGCTCAGTATTTCCGCAGGGAATTTCCAGTGGCTTGTTGAGTTCATGCCACCCCGACTTGATGCACTACGCCGGGCAGAAGAACGTCCGACTCGATGATAGGAGGTATCCCATGACTTTTGTTAGTTTATGTCAGGTAGTAAGAGAAGAACTACGGCAGTTTTAGTAGCCCGAAATGTCCGATCAAGTACGCAAGAGATAGCAGCCATGAATATCGACCCCGTACTTGAGGAGGTAACACAGAAGGCTGAAGAAGTTCATCGACCCTTAGCACTAATATCTGCTACCACTGGAACGCACCATGAAAAATGAAGTCGGCCAATTCAGACTTATACTGCAATCATCATTCGAGAATCCGGGATTCGATCAGTACAGGTGCAGTCAACCTCTCCGCCAAGTGTAACGACCCACTGAATAACAGACATTTGGAGGACGAAGAAAATTTGCTGTCATATTTCCACTGTGGGTGCCCTGGACATACTGTATGCTATTGCATAGAAAGAAGGCGGATCTTTGACGACAATGACACAGCGTGACGTCGTCATAACAGTCCTATTAAGTGCAGTGAACTGCTGATTATTTTAGTCGGTCGATGGGACAAAGTCCACCGTTGTACCCTGGGCGAGATAGCTTCCAAACACACCGTAGCCATTTCCCATCGCTGTACGGAGGTACCAGCTGCTCCTGTAGCCGTCAGATTGAGGAAAACTTAGCGAAGCGAGCATCTCAGGTGATTCCACCACAGAGAAAAGTCCTGCATGGATGATAGTTCCTAAAATGTAAGGAAATCTCATCAATATCAAAGCAAACTGTGGCACTGTCTGGTTACTAAACGACTCAGAAGACATTTTTCTGCTGTGTCGCCAGCTAAAGCAGACCATACACCACGGCATGAAAGTAAATGTGCTGAAGATCGAAAATCGGAAATACATCTTACTGACATGTATATGTATTGCAGGAACAACTACTGATGACAGAATTTGTCTTTTTAACAAACATAGTCACGATTTATTTTTGCAGACATAGCAAGTAGTCATAGACTGTGGAAGATCAGAGCTCCAAATTACCTGGAAAAATGTGATGGGATCGTTTATTTTTCAACAATGCCTGGACAACTACTACCACTAAGCATTGATATTTTATGTACTTCGTGTTGTTGAAAAGGCTTAAAGAAGCAGGAAGAGGAAAGCAAGTTCGTTTAGCCTCAAACTTTTCTTAAAATACGGGGTGATTATAATTAAATTTAAACATTCAAACTGCTGTAGAAGTAAACTGCTGGTCAGAATGACGCCAAATTGCAGCAGAATATTATCAGAGACGGGGAGAAACATATGGCAGAAAAAAAAAGTTACAAAATGTAGCAATAGATGGCGCTGTACGCATCATAAATTAATAGTGGTCGACTACAAAGATAAATGAATCATACAACAGTGCCTAAGGTGTACGTTTGACGATAAACAAACTTTACTACTCAGTGCGCATGGGTATACAGGTGTGATACTGTTAGTTGAGTAAGCCCATCCACCACGACAAGGTCATATCACATCGGATGGGAAAAATCGGTTTTTAATAGTCCTGAGGCCCAAAACCGCATAAAAAGCATCAGTCACATCAGTTTTTAATTTTCCAGAGGCCAAAAACAGCATAAAAAGCATCCATCACAAAGGTTTTAAATTGTCTGAGGCCAACAACCGAATACAAAGCATCACTCAAAATCAACTCGGATTATTAATTTCTGTGTGACTGACGCAAGACTTATTCAATATGCTGTCCACAGTTTTCTGCAACAAGCTGAAACAGAGAAACAGCATGTTCCACAACTGATCACAGTGTTTCTGGAGTCACGTTCAGAAAGTGTTCCGAAATGCTTGCCTTCAATGCAACTAAGTTTGAAATCGGAACACTGAACACAACACCTTTCAGATAGAAGTCACAATCAGGTGATCGGGGCGGCCAGGCTGTAGGGAAATGGTGGCTGAAAATTCAAGCATTTCCGAAACGGCGCTTCAGCAGCTGCTTAACTGGATTTACAGTGTGCAGAGGTGCGCCATCTTGCATAAAAATGATCCCTCCACACATCCACGCTGTTGGAGAGCTGGAATGACGTGGTTGCGCAAAAGACATTCTTAGCGCTTATTAGTGACGGTACAGGTAAGAGGACCGGAAGTGCCTGTCTCTTCGAAAAAATATGTCCCTATGATAAATGATGCCGTAAACCCGCACCACACAGTAACCTTTTCAGGATGAAGTGGTACTGGTTGATTTGCGTGTGGCTTTTCCGTTGCACATTTTCGACAATTCTGTGTATTGACATATCCTGTCAGATGGAAGTGAGCTTCGTCTGTCCACAAAATCTTCCACGGCCAATCATTGTCCACTTCCACGCGAGCAAGAAATTCTAAAGCAAAGGTCTCTTGCTGGCAGGTCAACAGGGCAATTTTGAATGGATAGCAAAGAAGAATGTTTCATAGGATTTCAAGCACCTTGCATACGGGTATGTCCAATGTTCGTGCAATTCTCCGTGCACTACACGTATGCACGCCACCACTCGTCTCCTGCTGCATTTCTGTGGCCAATGTTTCCACTGGCGTTGAATCAGTTTGTTTCTTCCCTCCACCAGGTTGCACACCAAAAGAACCTGTCCTTTCGAATTTCCATATCATTTTCTCCAGACCCACGGCAGTCATCCGACCAACGCCTTTTTTCAAACCCTTTAGTGTCCGAAACTTCTGCAGAGCGAAGTGTGCACAGTCGCCATTCTTGTAATAGAGCTTTACAAGCAGACTGCGATCCTGCACTGAGACAGTCATGGCGAACGTCGCAAACGCGAAAGGAGAAAAAGCCATGTACCTGGAGTGTTTATACTAACTTCAATAGGTCGTGCGCATGACAAGTGTTTTCATTTACCTATTCTGACACAGAGCCATCTATTGATCAACTTTCACACTATTTTTTTCTCTTATGCCATACATTTTCCCCCTTCTCGGATGATATGCCATTGCAATTTGACATCATTCTGCCCAGTGATGTAACATCTACAGCGTTTGGAAAGTTTAATTTTAATTATAATCACCCTGAACATAAAATTTTACTCGCTGAAAACGCCGTGGGCAGTAAGGTAGCTGAATGAATGGAAAGAGAATACTTCAGTAAACGTACGTATTCCGAAACGAGTTATTTGCCAGTCTGTGTGTAAATGTTTTTCTCTCCAGGTATGGCGCGCGGGTAGTCGGGCGATCTTGGGCGCCTTGTCACGGTTCGCGCGGCTTCCCCCGTCGGAGGTTCGAGTCCTCCCTCGGGCATGGGTGTGTGTGATGTCCTTAGCGTTAGTTAGTTTAAGTTAGATTACCTAGTGTATACACTTACGGACCGATGACCTCAGCAGTTTGGTCCCATAAGGCCTTACCACAAATTTCCGAATTTACTCTCCAGGCTTCAAAGATTTTCTTCCTAGCCAGTTTATTCTCGACCACCATAAAATCATTGTCATAATAACATGGAATATTCTTTTTTTCTTCTTTCTTTTCTTTGAACCACCAGTGTTTTGAGTGGTTTGATGCAGCCCATCAGAATTCCTCTTTCGTACCCCTTTTCATCTCAGAATAGCAATTGAACCCATGTCATCAGTTATTTAGTGGATGTATTCCAGTCTCTGTATCTCCCTATTGTTTTTACATTCTATCCTTTTTAACCCTCTACTGCTGCAACATTTAGTAAAGCCAATTTCGTAGCCAAGGGGTACATTTCCCACTGATCGTCTTCTTCTTTGAAAGATTGATAAAAACTCCTCTCTCATCTACACTGTACTACATTTCTTTCAAGCCTTGAGGCAAGTAATTCAGCCTTTTACTTAGTCCAGACGAAATCTGTAACCACACCTTGGCTTATGAAATAGCTTTAATTCTAAACTGTCCTAAGTACAAAGAAACTGGTAGTGAGGTTGTTCTTTTGTAACACTCTTATTTTTTAAATTGTAGCTAGACCGTCAACATAGCAAAAGTAATAATCAGTAGAATAGCTTCTCGACTCCCTCCATATTTTTGGATGGTGAATCTAAACGTCTGTTCCTGGTTTTTGGTAATGTACTGCAACGTCCGAATCACACGTGTACCTTTAATGATGCTTATGACTTATGCGAATCAAGTTTATATCGAAAGTGTAAAAAGTTTACTTTCTTTAGGAAATCAAGAATGTTCCTCTAATGGTTCTTATTCACAAAATCATCAGAAATGTAATAAAAGGTTGCTACAGTCGCGATTAGCCATTGCACTCAGTACAAGCACGAAAATGTAGAAATGTGGTGTTATGTAGTTATCATACGAACGGTTGTAAATAACGAAACGAAGCCAAATACTAGCACAATGTATACTGAAAATATTACCGCTGCGGGCACCTATATTTTAAGTTCATATTATTAATTTGTTATCGTGTGTGAAATCAGTAAACTCGCTAAAATGCATTTTAATATTAAGTTTTAGCTGTAAAAAGGCTAGAAGATAAGGCTTTTTTATTACCTTATCAGTATCCAGTATTTTTCATTCTTGGAATCTGATATTTTTTTAAGACACGGGACGTTCATTCGCGAGGTTAGGAGCTGAAATCCCCATGCTGCCATTCAGATTTATAACTCGCAAAAGTTGTTGAGGCAAATGCCAGGATGGTTCCACTCAAAAGGACACAGCCGTTGTACTTTCCAATCTTTTATAAATCCGAAACTTCTCTCACTCCCTAAAGACTTTCCCGACGACAAGACAATAATGACTCGACTCCTTTCATTTTCCTTCCTTCTGTTGGTACTGCTGTCCTTGTCGTTATTCCCTGGCTATCAGAATGTGTGAACTACGCACAGCACATTTTTGTCACACTAATTTATTTGAAATATCTCATTGCTCTATGCGTAATCAAACAATAGCTTCATCTCCAATGACATCGAGGTGGAGGGGAGTACTAACGTATTTTCCATCAATGTATTTTCCATAATGTGTATTACCAAAGGGTGGGGTGTAGTTCATGTCCAGGACAAAAAAATCAAAGAAAAAAACAGATTTTATTAATTGTTGTTAACTCATATTAACAACGTCGTTTATTAGTAGGTACTGTCCTGTACGTAGGATCAAGAACCTGAAAATATATTTTAGTCTAGTCTTAGCAGTACCATGGCATTTTTCCTTATGTATACACACGGAGGAGAGGTACCTTATGAGCACCACAAAAAATTAAAACAGAAAAACAACTGATTTCTTTTCATTGTCGTTGAATTTTATTCACACCGTCCCATTTAAACATACACGGATGTATAACATGTGTCCAGAACGTGGAAATATGAATATGACATTTGTTGCAAAAAGTCACATTTGCTACTAAAACTTAATTATTTATGGAAATGTTTTATTGAAAAATTTAAAACACATAATATGCTACAAGAAATCATTAGAAACAATACATATATATTTAAATGAAGACACCGCTATTTGTATTGTTGTTTATTCAATAACTACCGAGGTTTCGGCCTTTCATGCCATTTTCAAATGACTGACTTTATGTCATGAACACAACTACTGTACATTAAAATTGCTACACCACGAAGATGACGTGCTACAGACGCGAAATTTAACCGACAGGAAGAACATGCTGTGATATGCAAATGATTAGCTTTTCAGAGCATTCACACAAGGCTGGCGCCGGTGGCGACACCTTCAACGTGCTGACATGAGGAAAGTTTCTAACCGATTTCTCATGCACAAACAGCAGTTGACCGGCGTTTCCTGGTGAAACGTTGTTGTGATGTAAGGAGGAGAAATGTGTACCATCACGTTTCCGACTTTGATAAAGGTCGAATTGTAGCTTATCGCGATTGCGGTTTATCGTATCGCGACATTGCTGCTCATGTTGGTCGAGATCGAATGACTTTCAGCAGCATATAGAATCGGTGGGTTCAGGAGGGTAACACGCAACGCCGCGCTGGATCCCAACGGCCTCGTGTCACTAACAGTCGAGATGACAGGCATCTTATCCGCATGGCTGTAACGGATCGTACAGCCACGTCTCGATCCTTGAGTCAACAGATGGGGACGTTTGCAAGACAACAACCACCTGCACGAACAGTTCGAAGACGTTTACAGCAGCTCGGAGGCCATGGCTGCGGTTACCCTTGACGCTGCATCACAGACAGGAGCTTCTGCGATAGTGTACTCATCGACGAACCTGGGTGCACGAATGGCAAAACGTCATTTTTTCGGATGAATCCAGGTTCTGTTTACAGCATTATGATGGTAGCATTCGTGTTTGGCGACATTGCGGTGAACGCACATTGGAAGCGTGTATTCGTCATTTCCATACTGGCGTATCACCCGGCGTTACGGTATGGGGTGCCATTGGTTACACGTCTCAATCGCCTCTTGTTCGCACTGACCGCACTTTGAGCAGTGGACATTACATTTCAGATGTGTTACGACACGCGGCTCTACCCTTCATTCGATCCCTTCGAAACCTTACATTTCAGCGGGATAATGCACGACCGCATGTTGCAGGTCCTGTACGGACCTTCCTCTATACAGAAAATGTTCGACTGCTGCTTTGGCCAGCACATTCTCCAGATCTCTCACCAACTGAAAACGTCTGGTGAATGGTGGCCGAGCAACTGGCTCGTCACAATATGCCAGTCACTACTCTGGATGAACTGTGGTATCATGTAGAAGCTGCATGGGCAGCTGTTCCTGCACACGCCATCCAAGCTCTTTTTGACTCAATGCCCAGGCGTATCAAGGCCGTTATTACGGCCAGAGTTGGTTGCTCTGGGTACTGATTTCTCAGGATCTATGCTCCAAAACTGCGTGGAAATGTAATCTCATGTCAGTTCTAGTATAATATATTTGTCCAATGAATACCCGTTTATCATGTGCATTTCTTCTTGGTGTAGCAATTTTAATGGCCAGTAGTGTATATTGCAGGACATCAAACTCACAATTGGGATAAATAAAGAGCGAATATTTTTCGTAATGTATGGCCAATTTTGAACTTGACGTCCTGAAATATATGTTGATGACATAAACTCAATCACTTGAAAATGGCATAAATGCCGAAACCTGGGTCTTAACTAAATTAGCCGGCCGCGGTGGTCACGCGGTTCTAGGCGAGCAGTCCGGAACCGCGCGACTGCTACGGTCGCAGGTTCGAATCCTGCCTCGGGCGTGGATGTGTGTTATGTCCTTAGGTTAGTTAGGTTTAAGTAGTTCTAAGTTCTAGGGGACTGATGACCACAGCCGTTAAGTCCCATAGTGCTCAGAGCCATTCAACTAAATTAACAACAGTACAGTCAATTGGCGGTGTGTTCATTTAAAAGTTATTGCATGACTGCTGCTCAGCAACAAGAAAAACTGTTTAACAAATATTTATTTTAGAATTTTAAAATATCAATTACATGATTAGATTACACTATTTTCAAAAGGTGGGCATAAAATATCCCCACACCCCTTGCTATTGCAGAGGTTAAATCTACACTCCTGGAAATGGAAAAAAGAACACATTGACACCGGTGTGTCAGACCCACCATACTTGCTCCGGACACTGCGAGAGGGCTGTACAAGCAATGATCACACGCACGGCACAGCGGACACACCAGGAACCGCGGTGTTGGCCGTCGAATGGCGCTAGCTGCGCAGCATTTGTGCACCGCCGCCGTCAGTGTCAGCCAGTTTGCCGTGGCATACGGAGCTCCATCGCAGTCTTTAACACTGGTAGCATGCCGCGACAGCGTGGACGTGAACCGTATGTGCAGTTGACGGACTTTGAGCGAGGGCGTATAGTGGGCATGCGGGAGGCCGGGTGGACGTACCGCCGAATTGCTCAACACGTGGGGCGTGAGGTCTCCACAGTACATCGATGTTGTCGCCAGTGGTCGGCGGAAGGTGCACGTGCCCATCGACCTGGGACCGGACCGCAGCGACGCACGGATGCACGCCAAGACCGTAGGATCCTACGCAGTGCCGTAGGGGACCGCACCGCCACTTCCCAGCAAATTAGGGACACTGTTGCTCCTGGGGTATCGGCGAGGACCATTCGCAACCGTCTCCATGAAGCTGGGCTACGGTCCCGCACACCGTTAGGCCGTCTTCCGCTCACGCCCCAACATCGTGCAGCCCGCCTCCAGTGGTGTCGCGACAGGCGTGAATGGAGGGACGAATGGAGACGTGTCGTCTTCAGCGATGAGAGTCGCTTCTGCCTTGGTGCCAATGATGGTCGTATGCGTGTTTGGCGCCGTGCAGGTGAGCGCCACAATCAGGACTGCATACGACCGAGGCACACAGGGCCAACACCCGGCATCATGGTGTGGGGAGCGATCTCCTACACTGGCCGTACACCACTGGTGATCGTCGAGGGGACACTGAATAGTGCACGGTACATCCAAACCGTCATCGAACCCATCGTTTTACCATTCCTAGACCGGCAAGGGAACTTGCTGTTCCAACAGGACAATGCACGTCCGCATGTATCCCGTGCCACCCAACGTGCTCTAGAAGGTGTAAGTCAACTACCCTGGCCAGCAAGATCTCCGGATCTGTCCCCCATTGAGCATGTTTGGGACTGGATGAAGCGTCGTCTCACGCGGTCTGCACGTCCAGCACGAACGCTGGTCCAACTGAGGCGCCAGGTGGAAATGGCATGGCAAGCCGTTCCACAGGACTACATCCAGCATCTCTACGATCGTCTCCATGGGAGAATAGCAGCCTGCATTGCTGCGAAAGGTGGATATACACTGTACTAGTGCCGACATTGTGCATGCTCTGTTGCCTGTGTCTATGTGCCTGTGGTTCTGTCAGTGTGATCATGTGATGTATCTGACCCCAGGAATGTGTCAATAAAGTTTCCCCTTCCTGGGACAATGAATTCACGGTGTTCTTATTTCAATTTCCAGGAGTGTATATATTCGTTTCTATTGCTCCCCCTCCAATTACTACTGCTTTTGTGAGTTCTCTCTAACGTACGGAAAACAAAAGCTTCGAAACAACGTAACAGATTTGTAGTTTTAAAATCTGTCTGAAATATCGCATTGCCATGAAGTTCTACTGAAACTGTGGAGCCTCTAGGTCCATTGCCAGGTGGTTGATGGCCGCACTGCTGCCTGTGTTGGGGACTCTGCCAGATGTCGTCGAGCGCCCGTGCCGGCTGCCCGTGCAGCACTGCGAGGTCGCAATTACTGCTGTCGGTAGCGCTCCGCGCCGGAGGACAGCCGTTTTAATTAAACAATCGCGCGACCGCAGCTGCGCTCTTAACCGCCGATAATTGTGGGATTAAGGCCGTCCGCTCGCGGCTACTTGTCGCCGGACACACGGGCCGCATGACAGCTGCTGCCCACGTGGCGAACGGCTTTGTGTTCCACAGCAGACAGGACACAAGTGTCGGACAATTGCGCCTGGCAGTACCCCACTTTTAATCCATTTCGCAGAACAACTACGGAGGCATCTCTGATTTTATACGTTCACGTTTCACGTTCCGACGACAGTTAGACTATCGTAACCCGGAAGCGGTTCGAAAGCACCTGACGTCGCTTCCGCGAAATAATTACTCCTGCCAGCCATCTGAAGCCATAGCACTGTCCGGAGAGCAGAAATAAAACTATAACAAAACCTGAAAATCATATCTTTCAGATATCCACTTGCATACGCTGATGAACCAAAATACAAAAATAACATGCTTAGTAGGATGTTGGTCCAGTTTCGTCACTAAGGTGATAAAAGTAGTGCGAAAGCGATAAGTATACAGGGTGTTACAAAAAGGTACGGCCAAACTTTCAGGAAACATTCCTCACATACAAAGAAAGAAAATATTTTATGTGGACATGTGTCCGGAAATGCTTACTCTCCATGTTAGAGCTCATTTTATTACTTCTCTTCAAATCACATTAATCATGGAATGGAAACACACAGCAACAGAACGTACCAGCGTGACTTCAAACAGTTTGTTACGGGAAATGTTCAAAATGTCCTCCGTTAGCGAGGATATATGCATCCACCCTCCGTCGCATGGAATCCCTGATGCGCTGATGCAGCCCTGGAGAATGGCGTATTGTATCACAGCCGTCCACAATACGAGCACGAAGAGTCTCTACATTTGGTACCGAGGTTGTGTAGACAACAGCTTTCAAATGCCCCCATAAATGAAAATCAAGAGGGTTGAGGTCAGCAGAGCGTGGAGGCCATGGAATTGGTCCGCCTCTACCAATCCATCGGTCACCGAATCTGTTGTTGAGAAGCGTACGAACACTTCGACTGAAATGTGCAGGAGCTCCATCGTGCATGAACCACACGTTGTGTCGTACTTGTAAAGGCACATGTTCTAGCAGCACAGGTGGATTATCCCGTATGAAATCATGATAACGTGCTCCATTGAGCGTAGATGGAAGAACATGAGCCGGCCGCGGTGGTCTAGCGGTTCTAGGCGCGCAGTCCGGGACCGCGCGACTGCTGCGGTTGCAGGTTCGAATCCTGCCTCTGGCATGGATGTGTGTGATGTCTTTAGGTTAGTTAGGTTTAAGTAGCTCTAAGTTCTAGGGGACTGATGACCACAGATGTTAAGTCCCATAGTGCTCAGAACCATTTGAACCATTTCTTTGAAGAACATGGGGCCCAATCAAGATATCACCAACAATGCCAGCCCAAACGTTCGCAGAAAATCTGCGTTGATGACGTGATTGCACAATTGCGTGCAGATTCTCGTCAGTCCACACATGTTGATCGCGAAAATTTACAGTCTGATCACGTTGGAATGAAGCCTCATCCGTAAAGAGAACATTTGCACTGAAATGAGGATTGACACATTGTTGGTTAACCATTCGCAGAAGTGTACCCGTGGAGGCCAATCAGCTGCTGATAGTGCCTGCACACGCTATACATGGTACGGAAACAACTGATTTTCCCGTAGCACTCTCCATACAGTGACGTGGTCAACGTTACCTTGTTCAGCGTCAACTTCTCTGACGCTGACATTAGGGTTATCGTGAACTGCACGAAGAATTGCCTCGTCGTTTTCAGGTGTCCTTGTCGTTCTAGGTCTTCCCCAGTCGCGAGTCATAGGTTGGAATGTTCCGTGCTCCCTAAGACGCCGATCAATTGCTTCGAAAGTCTTCCTGTCGGGTCACCTTCGTTCTGGAAATTTGTCTCGATACAAACGTACCACGCCACGGCTATTGCCCCGTGCTAATCCATACATCAAGTGGGCATCTGCCAACTCCGCATTTGTAAACATTGCACTGACTGCAAAACCTCGCTCGTGATGAACACTAACCTGTTGATGCTACGTACTGATGTGCTTGATGCTAGTACTGTAGAGCAATGAGTCGCATGTCAACACACGCACCGAAGTCAACATTACCTTCCTCCAATGGGGTCAACTGGCGCTGAATCGAGGAAGTACAGTACATACTGACGAAACTAAAATGAGCTCTAACATGGAAATTAAGCGTTTCCGGACACATGTCCACATACACATCTTTTCTTTATTTTATGTGTGACGAATGTTTCCTGAAAGTTTGGCCGTACCTTTTTGTAACATCCTGTATATACAGATGACGGTAATACAGCGCACACTAGATATTGACAGGACTCTCATTTGGACTCAGGTAATTCATGTGAAAAGTTTTTGACGTGATTATGGCTGCACGACGGGAATTAACAGACTTTTAACGCGGAATGGTAGTTGGAGCTAGACGCATGGGGCATTCTATTTCGGAAATCGTTAGGGGGTCCAATATTCCGAGAGCAGTAGTGTCAAAAGCGTGCCGACAGTATGACATTTCAGGCATCACCTCTCACCATAGACAACGACCGATGTTGGCGGCGTTTGCATAGATTTGTCAGTGCTAACAGACATACAACACTGTATGAAATAACTGCAGTAATCAATGTGAGACGTACGACGAACGTATCGTTAGTATAGTGCTGCAAAATTTGGCGTTAATGGGCTGCGGCAGCAGACGACTGACGCGACTACCTTTGCTAACAGTACGACACCGCCTTCAACGCCTCTCCTGGACTCGTGACCGTATCGATGGACCACGGCCTGGCCAGATGAGTACCGAATTCAGTTGGTAAGAGCTGATAGTAGGGTTCGAGCGAGGCACAGGTTCCACGAAGTCATGGACCCAAGTTGTCAACAAGGCACTGTGCATGCTGGTGGTGTCTGCATAACCGCATAGCCTGTGTTTACATGGAATAGATTGGGTCCACTGTTCCAACTGATTTGATCACTAGATGAAAATGATTACCGTCGGCTGCCTGGAGACCATTTTTCTAGCCTTCCAAGGACTTCATATCCCGAAACAACGATGGAATTTTTATGCGTCACAGTGCGCCATATCACCGGACCACAATTGTTCCCAACTTCTTTGAGAAACCTTCTGGACAATTCGAACGTATTAGTGGCCACTCAGATCGGCCGTCATGAATCCCATCGAATATTTGTGGGACATAATCGAGAGGTCAGTTCGTGAAAAAATCCTCCACTGACAACGCCTTCGCAGTTATTGACGGCTATAGTGGCAGAATGGCTCAATATTTCTGCTGAGAACTTCCAACGACTTGTTGAGTCCGTGACATGTCGAGCTTCTACACTACGACAGAAAAAAAGAGATCCGACACGTTATTAGAAGGTATCCCATGACTTTTGCCGCTAAGTGTAAAAGCGTGTTGATCCTCTTTTGGAATTAAATATAGCATTCATTCATCGTGGCGTGAATCAGACAAGCCCTTGATAGGCTTCCAGACGCATATGGCACCAGATGTTACGCAGAGGGCACATAATACCCATAAATTAGCGCCAATTTGTTTGCGGATGTGAAACTGGCACCCGATAATGCCCCAGATGTGTTCCATTGGCTTTATATCAGCTGAATTTAGCGGCAAAGACATCAATGTGGATTCATTATTAACTCCTCAAAACATTGTAGAACTATTATGGCCTTGTGACACGGACAGTAACTATCGTTCTACCTGGGGTTATTGAACGATATTGATATCTGCAGATGTGGCATAAAAATGTAAATCTGGAAGATAAGGAAACAAAATGTAATCTCAAAACAAGGGGTCCATTACACACACCATCCGGTAATTTCTTTTCAGAGTTGTGTTTCTTTGCAAATAAAATCGCAGTCTTGGAAGCTATATGCTCGCTGTCCTACGGTTCTTAGGAGCAACCTGTAAAATTTAGGCCATTTTAAGTCTCCCCTTTTTTTCCATCCAGTTGTTTATATTATTTAGTTATGAAAAGTTTTAGAGGCAGAATCTAATTGCTTGTGAGATATCGTAACATTTGCAGCTAACAAACAGATATCTTTAGCTCCCATGCACCCGTAACTTCAAAGACCATTACGTTTTGAAGTTGAGAACTTTTCTTTTTCCAGTCATCAGTCTCCTGTGCCAATATCTTCGTCTCAGAATTGCAGTTGTACCCTAAATTGTCAATTACTTGATCGATGTATTCAAATCTGTCTTCCTTTACAGATTTTACGGTCTACAAATTCCTCTAGTACAATGAAATTTATTCCTAGATGTCCTAACAGGTTTCCTATAATCCGGTCCGTGTTTGTTTTCAGTGTTTTTCGTGTATTCCTTTCCTTGCACACTCTGCGGAGAACTTACTCATTGTAAACCTTATCGGTCCTTTTAAATTTCATCATTCTTCTGATGATGAAAGCCGTCGATTCTCAGCTGTTCTGGTTTTCCCAAAGTCCATGTTTCACTAGCATCCAATGACGTGCTCCAAACGTACAATCTCCGAAATTTCTTTCTCAAATTTAGGCGTATGTTTGATATTAGTAGACTTCTCTTGATCAGAAATGCCCTTCTTGCCAGCGCTAGTCTGCTTTTTAAGTCCTACTTGCTCTGTCGGTTTCGGGTTATTCTGCTGCCTAGATAGCAGAAGTTCTTAACTTCATCTACTTCGTGATCATAAATTAGGATGTTAAATTTCTCGCTGTTCTCATTTCTGTTACTTCTCATTACTATTTTTCTTTCTTCAATTTATTCTCAATCCATTTTCTGTACTTATTAGACTGTTAATTCCATTCAGCAGACCTTGTAATTCTCCTTCACTTTCCGTGAGGATAGCAATATCATCAGCGAATTTTATCAGTATATCCTTTCACCATGAGTTTTAAATCCAGTCTTGAAGTTTTCTTTTATTTCCGTATTTGCCTCTTCGCTGTATTATACTGAACGGTAGAGGTGAAAGATTACATTCTTGTCTTACTTCCTTTTTAATCGAAGCGCTTCGTTCTTTGGCTTACACTCTTATTAGTCCCTCTTTGCTCTAGCACGTGTCGTATGTTAGCCGTACTTCCTTACACTTTACCCATATTTTTCTCAGAATTTCAAAAATCTTTCACCCTTTTATATTGTCGATGTATTGATTACTAATGAAGACTCTACACTTGACCACGGGTGCTCAATTACGGGAGACTAATACTATAGTATCATTTTCTGTCACTTCTTTTCTCCTAGCGCAAATGTTTATGCGTAACTGCACAAGTGATCTATATGGATTAAAGACTCGTTACGACTGCGATTGAGAAAGAGATTACCTCTGACCCGTGATATAAAAAACAATTTGCATGGAATGTGGAACATCAGGTGCACTATGGACTTACGTATTTATGATTCAGCAATTGCGGAGAGTAGGATCGCAGCGGAACAGTAATTAGCTTCATTGTTGGAAGTTGACATTTTGAATGCGGAGGGTAATTTGAATAATTATAACATTTCATCTCATACAAGAGAAGGACATATCCTGAAGTGTAGCTAAGAAGATTATTTATAGGAAAATATAATTTCCTGAGTGGAAAAGGTACGCTTAATTCTTTGGTTATTTTAGCTTCCCCCTTGACTGTGGCTTGGAGTATTATTTGGAGTGTCGTAGCTCGTAGAGAACTCTGTATTCTTAGAAACCAGTAAAGCCTGTGTCACGGTCGCTTGTGCTCTATTTTGAGACATTAATTTCTGGGCTTTTATCTAAATTAATACACAACTTGGACACAGAATCCCACGCTGCAGAGTGAGTAAGTCATAGCACTCAAGACGGCTTCCCCACGGCGCACGATTGAGTCTCTATTTTAAAAATTTTCAGAGTCGAAAATCGCCGAAATTCTGCACAGCCACAGAAATCTTATTCCAGGTGCTGACTTCGACATCGAGAGGAAGACAGAGTGTGATTATGAACTGTTACTATCTAATCATTTAGTTTTATAGACTTGAGAATTCAAATTGGATGAAATTTATATCTGGGAGTGTTGGAGATATTTGTATTAAAATATTGGGGAAGCGACTTCGCTCGCCCAAAAGTTTCCATTCAAGTAATTAGGTATTATTCAGTTGGTGTTGATGTGGTCTTCAGTCCAGAGACTGGTTTCATGCAGCTCTCCATGCTACTGTATCCTGAGCAAGCTTCTTCGTCTCCCAGTACCTACTGCAACCTACATCCTTCTGAATCTCTTTAGTGTATTCATCTCTTGGTCTCCCTCTATGATTTTTACCATCCACGCTGCCCTCCAATACTAAATTGGTGATACCTTGATGCCTCAGAGTATACCCTACCAACCGATCCCTTCTTCTAGTCACGTTGTGCCACAAATTTCTCTTCTCCCCAATTCTACTCAGATCTCCTCATTAGTTACATGATTAACCCATCCAATCTTCAGCATCCTTCTGTAGCACCACATTTCGAAAGCTTCTATTCTCTTCTTGTCTAAACTATTTATCGTCCACGTTCCACTTCCATTCATGGCTACACTCCATACAGATACTTTCAGATATGACTTCCTGACACTTAAAACTATACTCGATGTTAACAAATTTCTCTTCTTCAGAAACGCTTTCCTTGCCATTGCCAATCTACAGTCTTCGACAATCATCAGTTATTTACTCCCTAAATAACAAAACTTAAAGCGTCTCATTTAATTAATCTAATTCCCGCAGCATCACCCGAATTAATTCGACTACATTCCATTATCCTCGTTTTGCTTTTGTTGATGTTCATCTTATATCCTCCTTTCAAGATACTGCCAATTTCGTTCAGCTGTTCTTCCAGGTCCTTTGCTGTCTCTGACATAATTACACTACAGGCCATAAAAATTGCTACACCAAGAAGAAATGCAGATGATAAACGGGTATTCATTGGACAAATATATTATACTAGAACTGTGATGTGATTGCAAAAAAATGGTTCAAATGGCTCTGAAAACTATGCGACTTAACATCTGAGGTCATCAGTCCCCTAGAACGTAGAACTACTTAAACCTAACTAACCTAAGGACATCACACACATCCATGCCCGAGGCAGGATTAGAACCTGCGACTGTAACGGTCGCGCGGTTCCAGACTGTAGCGCCTAGAACCGCTCGGCCACTCTGGCCGGTCATGTGATTACATTTTCACGCAATTTGGGTGCATCGATCCCGAGAAATCAGTACCGAGAAGAACCACCTATGGCCGTAATAACGGCCTTGATACGCCTGGGCATTGAGTCAAACATGGCTGGGATGGCGTGTACAGGTATAGTTGCCCATTTAGCTTCAACACGATACTACAGTTCATCAAGAGTAGTGACTGGCGTATTGTGACGAGCCAGTTGCTCGGCCACCATTGACCAGACGTTTTCAATTGGTAAGAGATCTGGAGAATGTGCTGGCCAGTGCAGCAGTCGAACATTTTCTGTATCCAGGAAGGCCTGTAAAGGACCTGCAACATGCGGTCGTGCATTATCCTGCAGGGTTTCGCGGGGATCGAATACAGGGTAAAGCTACGGATAGTAACACATCTGAAATGTAACGTCCAATGTTCAAAGAGCCGTTAATGCGAACAAGAGGTGACCGAGACGTGTAACCAATGGCACCCCATACCATCACGCCGGGTAATATGCTAGTATAGCGATGACGAATACACGCTTCCAATGTGCGTTCACCGCGATGTCGCCAAACACGGATGCGACCATCATGATGTCGTAAACAGAACCTGGTTTCATTCGAAAAAATGACGTTTTCCCATTCGTGCACCCAGGTTCGTCGTTGAGTACACCATCGCAGGCGCCCCTGACTGTGATGCAGCGTCAAGGGTAACCACAGCCATGGGTCTCCGAGCTGATAGTCCATGCTGCTGCAGACGTCGTCGAACTGTTCGTGCAGATGGTTGTTGTCTCGCAAAATGTTCCCATCTGTTGACTCAGGGATCGAGACGTGGCTGCACGATCCGTTACAGCCATGCGAATAAGATTCCTCTCATCTCGATTGCTAGTGATACGAGGCCGTTGGTGTACAGCACGGCGTCTCGTATTACCCTCCCGAACCCACTGATTCCATGTTTTCCTAACAGTCATTGGATCTCGACCGACGCTATAGGCTACAATCCGACCTTTAGCCAAGTGGGGAACGTGATGGTAAGCATTTCTCCTCCTTACACAAGGCACCACAACAACGTTTTACCAGGAAACGTCGGTCAACTGCTGTTTATGTATGAGAAATCGGTTGGAGACTCTCCTCTTGTCGGCACGTTGTAGGTGTCGCCACTTGCAGCAACCTTGTGTGAATGCTCTGAAAAGTTAATCATTTGCATATCACAGCATCTTCTTCCTGTCGGTTAAATCTCACGTCTGTAGCACGTCATCTTCGTGGTGTAGCAATTTTAATGGCCAGTAGTGTACAGTGTCATCGGCGAACCTCAAAATTTTTATCTCTTCTCCATGGATTTTAATTCCTACTCCGATTTTTTTTGTTTCTTTTACTGCTTGTTCAATATATAGATTGAATAAGGTCGGGGATAGGCTACAACCTGTCTCACTCCCTTCCCAACCACTGCTTAACTTTCATGCCCCTCGACTCTTATAACTACCATCTGGTTTCTGTACAAAATGTAAATAGCCTTTCGCTCCCTGTATTTTACCCCTGCCACCTTCAGAATTTGAAAGAGCGTATTCCAGTCAACATTATCAAAAGCTTTCTCTATGTCTAAATATGCTATAAACGTAGGATAGCCTTTCCTTAATCTATTTTCTAAGATAAGTCGCAGGGTCAGTATTGCCTCACGTGTTCCAACGTTTCTACGGAATCCAAAATGATCTTCCCCAAGGTCGGCTTCTACCAGTTTTTCCATTCGTCTGTAAAGAATTCATGTTAGTAAACTTATTAAACTGATAGTTCGCCAATGTAAACTTATTAAACTAATAGCTCACATCTGTCAACACCTGCTTTCTTTGGGATTGGGTTTATTATATTGTAACCTCCCCACAAAATAAAAGACAATGATAATGAGCCAAATGTTGACTTCACACAAAAATGAATAACAAAAATGAGTCATGCGTAACCTTCTTGCAAAATTAAATAATAATAATGGCCTGATTGTAAACTCCTCACAAAATTAACGTTAAGATGAACCTGATAAACTTTATAAGGCAGCTGCGCTGACCTTAGGCCCTGTGCAATAATTAAACCTGAACACAAAAACCAAAAATTCTTACCTCAGTAAACTGCATCTATATCTGCTCTTATTTTTCGGCGCAGCTCCGTGCAGTGCTGGCCCGTATTTAATTTTGATTCTTGGAGGGAATGCATAGGAAATGTTATTTAACTTGAAATGAATCTTTTGTTTAAAACAGTTACTTTAAAAGAAAATTATTATTGGGGCAATTCCTGAACAAATTAATTACAATTAACATAAGTCATTAGCTGAGAGCAATGCTGCTTCATTACCTTCGACAACAATATACCTCGTCCAGAACTGTGACCAGAGACCCATGTCGACGCCCGCTCAGTACAACCGTCCACTCGCTACTGCAACTGCCGACTTCTCCTACACACAACTACCGACTGAGTCCAACTCACAACTGAACACTCGCACGGTCAAGCGCAGACTAGCAACGATAAATAACTCTCTGGTCAGAGATTCTGTCATGCCTCGCCATCGCTGTCAATGAATACACTGAATACATACGTGTTTCATAACCCTCCACTGGGGGGGCAAAAATTTGGCAGCGGTGGTGAGTCATTTGGACTTGCCATGAGCAACAAATTTTTTCTTAACTAATTAACTTTACAAACAGAGAATATACAGATATAGAACATGAAGTAAATATGGTGCACATGCACCGAGTACACAACAAATCAGACAATGACAAAAATATATATATACAATGAGTACAGAACATAGCAGCAAATCAGAAAAATATATATACAAATCATATTGATAAATGACATAAGTGCACATACACTGAAAAATTCTTCAAAGTTTGCACAACAAATAGACATAATGAGTACAAATCTCATTGACAAATGACATAAGTGCACATGCACTGTAGTTCAGAACATATCAGCAAATGAAAAAAAAATGTACATACAATGAGTACAAATCATGTTAGAAAAATGACAAAAGTGCACACGCACTATAATTCAGAATATATCAGCAAATCCAAAAAAAAAATGTATTAGTCATGAATACAAATCATATTAGCAAAAAAATGATTTTCACTATGTTACAAGAATTAGGATAGGAAAGGGAAGGATTGCATCATGGATGTAGCACTTTAGGTTGCACGCAGCTGCACTGAAAGTCCATGTCTTTCTACTGTAGCACAACACCAAGTGAAACAATCTGAAGTTCTTTTCCCAGAAGTATTTATCAGCGTAGCCAAGACACTGAAATGTCCATGTTATCATTTTAGCAGTACATTAGGTACACCAAACAGTGGGACCATAATAACATCTCCATCGCTCAAGGTGGTGGACAGCATGTCGTGTCAACACCACGTTCTTGTAAGGTACACCAACGTAGAATTAGTGCAAAAACCAAATATAGTGCTCCATGATCAAGAGGATATACAGGATAAACGGATATTGCAGTAATTCAGCGTAGTTATGCCAGAAGGTGAAGGATATTAAGTCACATACTAGTCTTCACTCAGAATTACATTAGTAGTTTGCGGCATTCATTGCCCAGTTATTGAACATTTCTGTACCATGTACGTAGTATTACAGAATAATGTTCATAAATTGGCGTTTTACACAGAACATTGGCACTCATTGCCTAATTATAAATCATCAGAAGTCATAATATTCATATGGTGTTTTACAGAAAACATTGGTACTCATTTCCTAATTACAAATCATCAGAAGTCATTATATTCATGTGGTGCTTTACAGAGAACACTGGTACTCATTTCCTAATTACAAATCATCAAAAGTCATTATATTCATGTGGTGCTTTACAGAGAACACTGGCACTCATTTCCTAATTATAAGTCATCAGAAGTCATAATATTCATGTGGTGTTTTACAGAGAACATTGGTACTCATTTCCTAATTACAAATCATTGGAAGTCATTATATTCATGTGGTGCTTTACAGAGAACACTGGCACTCATTTCCTAATTATAAGTCATCAGAAGTCATAATATTCATGTGGTGTTTTACAAAGAACATTGGTACTCATTACCTAATTACAAATCATCAGAAGTCATTACATGATAATATTCATATAATGATTTACAGAGAACATAGGCACTCATTTCCTAATTACAAGTCATCAGAAGTCATAACACTCATGTGGTGTTTTACAGAGAACATTGGCACTCATTTCCTAATTACAAAGTATTATTATATTTTTTATTATTTGCTAGCAATGCATTGCGTTGAGATCGATAACTAATTGCTGGGCAATAACAATATTTGCATTTGATTTATTGCTGCAAATGAAGATGTGTAACATCATTCGTCATGAGTCAGCTGTAGCAAGGTTATGAAACGAGTAGAGTATATGTGATCACATTCATAAATGACATAGACTTAATGAACAACTGCTTATAGCACAATAATTTCATAAATAATTTCTCCTGCAAAATATATACAAAAAATGGATTATTAATATGAACCAAAACGGCCTCGCTGTGCTGGTACTGCGAACGGCTGAAAGCAAGGGGAAACTACAGCCGTAATTTTTCCCGAGGGCATGCAGCTTTACTGTATGATTACATGATGATGGCGTCCTCTTGGGTAAAATATTCCGGAGGTAAAATAGTCCCCCATTCGGATCTCCGGGCGGGGACTACTCAAGAGGATGTCGTTATCAGGAGAAAGAAAACTGGCGTTCTACGGATCGGAGCGTGGAATGTCAGATCCCTTAATCGGGCAGGTAGGTTAGAAAATTTAAAAAGGGAAATGGATAGGTTGAAGTTAGATATTGTGGGAATTAGTGAAGTTCGGTGGCAGGAGGAACAAGACTTCTGGTCAGGTGACTACAGGGTTATAAATACAAAGTCAAATAGGGGTAATGCAGGAGTAGGTTTAATAATAAATAGGAAAATAGGAATGCGGGTAAGCTACTACAGACAGCATAGTGAACGCATTATTGTGGCCAAGATAGATACGAAGCCCACACCTACTACAGTAGTACAAGTTTATATGCCAACTAGCTCTGCAGATGACGAAGAAATTGAAGAAATGTATGATGAAATAAAAGAAATTATTCAGATTGTGAAGGGAGACGAAAATTTAATAGTCATGGGTGACTGGAATTCGAGTGTAGGAAAAGGGAGAGAAGGAAACATAGTAGGTGAAAATGGATTGGGGGACAGAAATGAAAGAGGAAGCCGCCTGGTAGAATTTTGCACAGAGCACAACATAATGATAACTAACACTTGGTTTAAGAATCATGAAAGAAGGTTGTATACATGGAAGAACCCTGGAGATACTAAAAGGTATCAGATAGATTATATAATGGTAAGACAGAGATTTAGGAACCAGGTTTTAAATTGTAAGACATTTCCAGGGGCAGATTTGGACTCTGACCACAGTCTATTGGTTATGACCTGTAGATTAAAACTGAAGAAACTGCAAAAAGGTGGGAATTTAAGGAGATGGGACCTGGATAAACTAAAAGAACCAGAGGTTGTACAGAGATTCAGGGAGAGCATAAGGGAGCAATTGACAGGAATGGGGGAAATAAATACAGTAGAAGAAGAATGGGTAACTTTGAGGGATGAAGTAGTGAAGGCAGCAGTGGATCAAGTAGGTAAAAAGACGAGGGCTAGTAGAAATCCTTGGGTAACAGAAGAAATATTGAATTTAATTGATGAAAGGAGAAAATATAAAAATGCAGTAAGTGAAACAGGCAAAAAGGAATACAAACGTCTCAAAAATGAGATCGACAGGAAGTGCAAAATGGCTAAGCAGGGATGGCTAGAGGACAAATGTAAGGATGTAGAGGCGTATCTCACTAGGGATAAGATAGATACCGCCTACAGGAAAATTAAAGAGACCTTTGGAGATAAGAGAACGACTTGTATGAATATCATGAGCTCAGATGGAAATCCAGTTCTAAGCAAAGAAGGGAAAGCAGAAAGGTGGAAGGAGTATATAGAGGGTCTATACAAGGGCAATGTACTTGAGGACAATATTATGGAAATGGAAGAGGATGTAGATGAAGATGAAATGGGAGATATGATACTGCGTGAAGAGTTTGACAGAGCACTGAAAGACCTGAGTCGAAACAAGGCCCCCGGAGTAGACAATATTCCATTGGAACTACTGACGGCCGTGGGAGAGCCAGTCCTGACAAAACTCTACCATCTGGTGAGCAAGATGTATGAAACAGGTGAAATACCCACAGACTTCAAGAAGAATATAATAATTCCAATCCCAAAGAAAGCAGGTGTTGACAGATGTGAAAATTACCGAACTATCAGCTTAATAAGTCACAGCTGCAAAATACTAACACGAATTCTTTACAGACGAATGGAAAAACTAGTAGAAGCCAACCTCGGGGAAGATCAGTTTGGATTCCGTAGAAACACGGGAACACGTGAGGCAATACTGACCTTACGACCTATCTTAGAAGAAAGATTAAGGAAAGGCAAACCTACATTTCTAGCATTTGTAGACTTAGAGAAAGCTTTTGACAATGTTGACTGGAATACTCTCTTTCAAATTCTAAAGGTGGCAGGGGTAAAATACAGGGAGCGAAAGGCTATTTACAATTTGTACAGAAACCAGATGGCAGTTATAAGAGTCGAGGGACATGAAAGGGAAGCAGTGTTTGGGAAGGGAGTAAGACAGGGTTGTAGCCTCTCCCCGATGTTGTTCAATCTGTATATTGAACAAGCAGCAAAGGAAACAAAAGAAAAATTCGGAGTAGGTATTAAAATTCATGGAGTAGAAATAAAAACTTTGAGGTTCGCCGATGACATTGTAATTCTGTCAGAGACAGCAAAGGACTTGGAAGAACAGTTGAATGGAATGGACAGTGTCTTGAAAGGAGGATATAAGATGAACATCAACAAAAGCAAAACAAGGATAATGGAATGTAGTCTAATTAAGTCGGGTGATGCTGAGGGAATTAGATTAGGAAATGAGGCACTTAAAGTAGTAAAGGAGTTTTGCTATTTGGGGAGCAAAATAACTGATGATGGTCGAAGTAGAGAGGATATAAAATGTAGGCTGGCAATGGCAAGGAAAGCGTTTCTGAAGAAGAGAAATTTGTTAACATCCAGTATTGATTTAAGTGTCAGGAAGTCATTTCTGAAAGTATTCGTATGGAGTGTAGCCATGTATGGAAATGAAACATGGACGATAAATAGTTTGGACAAGAAGAGAATAGAAGCTTTCGAAATGTGGTGCTACAGAAGAATGCTGAAGATTAGATGGGTAGATCACATAACTAATGAGGAAGTATTGAATAGGATTGGGGAGAAGAGAAGTTTGTGGCACAACTTGACCAGAAGAAGGGATCGGTTGGTAGGACATGTTCTGAGGCATCAAGGGATCACCAATTTAGTATTGGAGGGGAGCGTGGAGGGTAAAAATCGTAGACGGAGACCAAGAGATGAATACACTAAGCAGATTCAGAAGGATGTAGGTTGCAGTTGGTACTGGGAGATGAAAAAGCTTGCACAGGATAGAGTAGCATGGAGAGCTGCATCAAACCAGTCTCAGGACTGAAGACCACAACAACAACAACAATATAAAGGAAGAAACGCATTTTATGCTGAAAAGTAGTGACCTCGAATTAACAGGCAGTGAAATGTGTATAAAAATGTGTTCCATAGCTGTCCCTTCCAAAACCTTCATTCATCCTACTATGCAATATAACAGATACTGTCAAAACGAACTGCAACAAATACTTAAATAACTACATAGCATAAATACATAACTTCAACATTATCCTCATCTGTAAAGAAAAAACTTCATTATCCATCACTTCATTATCCATATTATCATAACTCCATTATTACCATCACCTGTAAAGAAAAACTTCATTATCCATAGTAGCATATTCTTCATCATTATTCATCAGTATTCATCATCATCTGCAAAAAATCACTTTATTATTCATTATACAACTATTCCTTATTTCTACCATATTTCATCACTAAAACTAAAATGTGTAGTTCCGTCAGACAGCCTGCATCAATCGCCTCGTATTCTGAAAGAAAAAATTAGTTAAGACTGCTATTCTACGATGTGTATAGTATATTCTTGTTAATGCTTGTTAATCCTGATCCATTTACTCATCATCACGAGGTTCGCATCTTCTTTCGTTCATTCCGAAGGTGAAATTACCATTTCTGTTAATTTATTTCTTTTACGCATCATTTCATTCTGAAATTGATGATCAAAGATTAATGTCTTGCATTTACATCATATGCTCATTAAATAATGATTGGTTTCTGGTAACATAATTAAGCATACAGCATAACATGACAGAAAACGTAATATGAGAAAAAAAATAGACAGTGTTTAAATGCAAAAATGTACACAGAATATCACAATGCAGCAGCAAAAAAATGTGAAACAGTCACGATGTTGAGATATCATAGGGCAAAAATGTCCAAGTCAACTGGTGTGTGTTGTATGTTAACTATTTCACAGTGCATACCAACAAAATATGAAAACAATCGAACATACATAAAAAAAATGATGACAAAAAATGTGACCTTCTTTGTGTTTAGCTTGTATATTGTGTAGTTAGTAGAGGCGAGACTTTAATGAAGAGAGAATTTAATAAAATTAATATGTCACTAGATAAAATTGCATAATTATTCATAAGATACGTAAGTTTATCTAGAAAAATGGGCACAGTCTGATATGTAACGACAAGAAGAGCGACCTGCTAACCTTACCTTGCCAGGCACTTGCCAAGAAAAAATACGACAGTCATCAGTAAGTAATCACATAAATATAATTGCATAAATGGTCATAAAATGTGTAAATTCATCTGGAAAAATATGCACGGTTTGATGTGTAACGACAAGAAAAGCGACCTGCTAACCTTACCTTGCCGGGCACTTGCCAAGAAAAAATACGATAATCATCAGTAAGTAGTCATGTGAATATAATTGCATAAGTGATCATAAAATTAGCAAATGGCATTATAGCATGTTAAATCATAAGGTATCTTCATTCAATAAAAGGTTTGATGTTTGATCAGTGGTGGTTTCCTTTCGATTTTCTGGTTCTCAAAGTTTCGACGTGTACAACATTGGGGTGAGGAATGCTGCGAGTCCGATATGGTCCTGCGTATAGAAGTTCAAATTTGCTGCACCTCCCTTTTCCTTTATTAGATAAATGGTGTGTACATACTAATATCTTCTGTCCAATGTGAAAGTCACGGCGTATACAAACCCGTTTTTGCTGTCTTCTCCGGCGCTCTGCGGCACGTTTGATGTTGTTCTGCGCAATGTCAATTATTTCATGGTGTCGTAGTCGACGAGATGTAAGAAATGTTACTAATTCTTTAATTTTGTTAGGCGGTTCAACATTTTTCAGTATAACAGACGGAGATAGCATAGTATATTCATTTGGTATGGAATTAATTACATCCTGGAATGAGAGTATGTGTGTGTCCCAATCAATATGTCTTTTATGGCAGTATATTCTACACAGTTTACCAATTTCTTTCATTAATCGTTCACAAGGGTTCGAAGAAGCATGCTACCTGGATATATAGATCGGAGAAATGTTTCTAGCTCGTAACATACGTGTCCATATAGCAGAACGAAATTGTGATCCATTGTCGGAAATTACTTTCATCACATGCCCTAATGAAATAAAAAATGTTTTACAAATGCTTTCGAAACAGTTTTAGCAGTAGCTTTGCGTAATGGAGTCAAGGTAACAAATTTTGAAGTGAGTTCAACAGTGACAAAGATGTAGCAAAAACCTCTATTAGTTCTGGGAATCGGACCAAAAATGTCTACAGCGGCCATGTGTCTTAATTTAACAGGTGCAATGGGATATAATGGAGGAATATGTGAAGTTGTGTCTGTCTTAGCTTTCTGGCAGATTTTACATGACGTTAAAACTCGTCGTATACGTTTCTCCATGTTGGCAAAATAACAGTTCTGTCTCAGTATAAGAAAACATTTTCTAGCTCCGTAATGTGCGTAACTTAAATGAGTATACCAGATTAATTTGTTAACAAGCTCGTCAGGAATGCATAGTAACCAATTGTTGCTGTCAGGATGAGAGCGGCGAAATACACTTCTGGAAATTGAAATAAGAACACCGTGATTTCATTGTCCCAGGAAGGGGAAACTTTATTGACACATTCCTGGGGTCAGATACATCACATGATCACACTGACAGAACCACAGGCACATAGACACAGGCAACAGAGCATGCACAATGTCGGCACTAGTACAGTGTATATCCACCTTTCGCAGCAATGCAGGCTGCTATTCTCCCATGGAGACGATCGTAGAGATGCTGGATGTAGTCCTGTGGAACGGCTTGCCATGCCATTTCCACCTGGCGCCTCAGTTGGACCAGCGTTCGTGCTGGACGTGCAGACCGCGTGAGACGACGCTTCATCCAGTCCCAAACATGCTCAATGGGGGACAGATCCGGAGATCTTGCTGGCCAGGGTAGTTGACTTACACCTTCTAGAGCACGTTGGGTGGCACGGGATACATGCGGACGTGCATTGTCCTGTTGGAACAACAAGTTCCCTTGCCGGTCTAGGAATGGTAGAACGATGGGTTCGATGACGGTTTGGATGTACCGTGCACTATTCAGTGTCCCCTCGACGATCACCAGTGGTGTACGGCCAGTGTAGGAGATCGCTCCCCACACCATGATGCCGGGTGTTGGCCTGTGTGCCTCAGTCGTATGCAGTCCTGATTGTGGCGCTCACCTGCACGGCGCCAAACACGCATACGACCATCATTGGCACCAAGGCAGAAGCGACTCTCATCGCTGAAGACGACACGTCTCCATTCGTCCCTCCATTCACGCCTGTCGCGACACCACTGGAGGCGGGCTGCACGATGTTGGGGCGTGAGCGGAAGACGGCCTAACGGTGTGCGGGACCGTAGCCCAGCTTCATGGAGACGGTTGCGAATGGTCCTCGCCGATACCCCAGGAGCAACAGTGTCCCTAATTTGCTGGGAAGTGGCGGTGCGGTCCCCTACGGCACTGCGTAGGATCCTACGGTCTTGGCGTGCATCCGTGCGTCGCTGCGGTCCGGTCCCAGGTCGACGGGCACGTGCACCTTCCGCCGACCACTGGCGACAACATCGATGTACTGTGGGGACCTCACGCCCCACGTGTTGAGCAATTCGGCGGTACGTCCACCCGGCCTCCCGCATGCCCACTATACGCCCTCGCTCAAAGTCCGTCAACTGCACATACGGTTCACGTCCACGCTGTCGCGGCATGCTACCAGTGTTAAAGACTGCGATGGAGCTCCGTAAGCCACGGCAAACTGGCTGACACTGACGGTGGCGGTGCACAAATGCTGCGCAGCTAGCGCCATTCGACGGCCAACACCGCGGTTCCTGGTGTGTTCGCTGTGCCGTGCGTGTGATCATTGCTTGTACAGCCCTCTCGCAGTGTCCGGAGCAAGTATGGTGGGTCTGACACACCGGTGTCAATGTGTTCTTTTTTCCATTTCCAGGAGTGTAGAATGTCATTGCGTACAGTGTAATGGTTTCTAATCGTAACATTATTCCTATCTTGCCAGAGGTGTTTAATCTCTTTCCACACGTTGTCTTTATTCTGCTCTTGTGCTATGTCCTGTAATGACGACGAAATGGAAATTTTCAAATGCAACTTGTTGGATGTACATCACGCTGAAATTTGCTTTGCACAAGTTGGTTGCGATGTCTTGCTGATTGTTGCCGAGAGAACGAGATAGTGCGTCTGCTACAACATTTTGTGTGCTGGGAATATGAACAATAGTGAAATTAAATTCCTGTAAATAAAGCTTCCATCTGCTTAATCTGTCGTGTGAAAATTTAGCTGAAAGTAAAAATTGTATCGCTCTGTGGTCTGTGTATACGGTGGTATGTCTGCCATAAAGAAAATGCCTGAATCTCGTAAAAGCCCAAACAACACATAATGTTTCCAGTTCTGTAACAGAATAATTTCGTTCAGCAGGTGACAGAATGCGACTTGCAAAAGCGATGTTTTTATTTATAGTAGAGCCATCTTCTTCAATTTCCTGAAAAATATGTACGCCTAAAGCGGTGTTGGAACTGTCGGTGGCAATGGAAAAATTTCTGGTAAGATATGGGTGCGATAAAAGTGGTGCATTCCATAAAGCATGTTTCAGGTTCATAAATTCAGAATGTGCTTGCTTATCCCTGGAGCAAATAATGTTTTTACCTGTCAATTGACATAATCTAGGGGTGTCTAAAGCAGAATAATGAATAAATTTACGAAAAAAGTTAATTAAGCCCAAAAAACTACGTAGTTGCTTCTTCGTTGTAGGAACAGTAATGTCACGTAGAGCTTGAAGTTTTTCTGGGTCAGGCGCAATGCCTTCTGCTGAAATTACGTGTCCAAGAAATTTTATAGAAGTTTTACCAAAATGCGATTTACTGAGATTAACTGTGAGTCCTTGAGCATGAAAAGTTTGCAACAGTCGTTCTAAAATCGGATTGTGTTCAGTCCAGTTAGCTTCTGCAATAAGAATGTTATCTACGTACGTCGTGATGCTGTCTTTAAGTTCGGTTGGAAGTATTGTATTCAAACCGCGAATAAAAGCTGCAGAAGAATTAGTTAAACCGAATGGTAATTTGCAAAATTGATAACAGTCGCCAAAACAGAGAAATGCTGTGTACTTTCTGCAGTTCGGATGGAGCTGAATTTGCAAAAACCCCGATTTCAGAAATAATGTAGAATAAATAGCAGTACCGTGCAATTTCTGTAGCAGTTATTCTAATGTCTGTGGTCGATCTGCTTCATTAATAATTATGTCATTGATGTGACGTGAATCAAGTACGAGGCGAAGTGAACCATCTTTTTTCTTAACAATATGGAGTGGGCTTATGTACGGACTAACTGCCGGTTCAATAATTCCTTGGTCAAGCATATCCTGCAATTCTTTCTTAACCTGTTCTCTATGAATATATAGAATGGGATAATGCTTGGCTTTAAATGTATCGTGCTGTTTAACTTGATATTCATACATAAAACCGGACACAGTACCAGGAATGTTGTCAAAAACTGGAGATTGCTGTAAAAAAATTTTGTGTAGTTGCGTCCGTTCGTCGTCTGTATTTGCATTGCTCTGTTTAATTTTATCAGAAATCATCTGCATAATGTCATAGTCGGCTTCGTCTGGAGTATTATAGTTGTGTACGTACGTATCTGTGAACAATGTGGGATTACAGTCTATTCCATGTGATACGGAAATGACCTCTGTACAATTAATTGTTTGTTCTTCCGCAGATAAAGAGTGCTGAAATTCTAAAGCCAATTGTACATTTTCATCATTTAGCATTAAATAGGAATTTTGAAAATCAATAATTGCGTCGTGTTGTACCAGAAAATTAGTACCTAAAATAACGTCTGTTGTTAATAAAGGAACAATCCAAAAATTTGAGTGAAATGTGTGACCTGCAATACAAAATGATAAATGCGTCTGTAATTTAACACCTACTCCTTTACTCGATACTGCTCCTTTCACTTTCGTTTTGCCTAATGGTAATGTAGGATAGGTATTCTCTTTGTTACACTCGTTGAAAGTTTCTTCATTTATAACTGACATAGGTGATCCAGAATCGATTACTGCTGAGAATTTCGATGAACCAATTTTAATTTCGATGACAGGATGTGAAATGGTTTTCTGAACAACTGGTCTTTCCTGCAAAAGAGTGTCTCGGGTGTCGTCAAAAGTAATAACATTTTCGTGAACAACATTCTGCGTGTCTAAAGTAGTGCTTGTGTTACTGGAAGATGCGACCTGTACAGTATCTAGTCAGATTCTATCTGACGTGTTATTTTTTTCTGGAGGATGTTGTGGCATTTCGACTATTTGAACTGTTCTGTTATTTCTTCCAGACGTATTACGCTCTGGATGATACCTACTGTCCGGTTCATTCATGAGAATATGTTCTTGCGGATGATCTTGCTGTTGGTAAGACCGACTATTATTATATGTACGCTGGAAATTTTGCTCATTAGTTTTACGTCTGTCGTGATAGTCATTCCTATACGGTGCATTGCGATAGGAATTGAAGTACTGTGTTTTCTGCACGTAGTTATTTCCTTACTGGTGTGCGTTACTGTTTGTTGTAGCTGGGACTATACGTGCACGCGGCGAAACATTAAAGCTTGGTTGACGCTGCAGACCACATTGTTGGTTAGGTATGCTAACCGGCTGGTTTTGTTGCTGTTGTTGTGACAAACCTCTATTGTTACTAAAATGTGGTTCCTGCTGCTGATAATTTTGACGATACTGATAATTAAAATTTTGTCTGCTATTAAAGTTCTGGTGGTTGTCGTTCCTAAAGAGTCTGTTACTTTTGCTATTGAAATTACGTGGCTGATCGTAATTGCTGTACGTTTGTTGACCTTGGTTATTATAAGAAAAATTTTTGTTTATAAAGGAATAATCCGATTGCAGTACTTCCAAAAGCTATAACAGATCTCTGAATGCTGAAATGTTTTCCTTCTGCTGACCCGCTAAAAGTGACACTCTTAATGATCGTGGCAACTTAGAAATACATAATTGAATGAGTGCAGATTCACTATATGGTTCACTTAGGTACTGGTTTTGTTGGACCATATGTTCAAAAAATTGCTTGACACTGGGAAAATTTGTGTTCTCATAATTTGGTAAACTAATTAGTTGATCTTTAATTCCGCGCTGTGTCGTCTTCGACCAATACGCTGATAGAAAAGCATTCTGAAACTCTTCTACCGAATAGCATTGTCTCGCGATCGGTCTCATACGAGTTGCCGGTTCGCCTTCCAAAAAACTGCAAATAAATTCAAGTTTATGCGTTACAGGCCAAGTCGGTGGAAAAGCAAAGCTAAATTGTTGTATCCAATCCAGTGGGTGAATCTGTGTTCTGTTATTTTTAAACACTTTAAATTTTCTCACTGACAGAAAATGTTTGTAATCAAAATTATCGTCTCTGTATGATGGAACAGGTTCAGGATTGTAAGAGAATCTATTTGTCTATGTTTGTTCTGAATCTAACTCACGTACTCTCTGTAGATTACCCAAATTATACGCGCTGCGTGAGTCTGACAAATGTTCGCAAAGTGGCGTCTGCTGTGATGTGTTATTAACTGAAATATTTTTTATCTCTGTTACGTCTTGCTGTAAACTTGACAATTTTCTACGCAATGTGTTATTAGACGAATCGATCTCATTGATGGTCTGCTGTAAATTTTGGAATTGAGGTGTTTGGTTAAACAAAATCGGTGCAGTATCATCTGATTTGCCGTCATTATTACTTTCAATAATATCAAAACGACTGGCCAGTTCATCACATTTTTCAGTCAGTATTTTTACCTGATCATCGGTTTTAGTGTCAGAGGCATTAATCTGTTTTTGCATTTTACGTGTGGTTTCATTCAGTTTTTTAACGTCAGCTTTGATGTCATCGGAATCCTGTGTTAGTTCTAATTGTTCGAGTCTGTCGGTCACTGTTTGAATATCTACTGTGTGTGTATCTGTTTTTGATTTAAGATCAGAAATTTCATCACGTAATTCGGTGTTCAACTGTTCAATGGTATTAATTTTGTCAGATACTGTAGCAATATTGTTGTCTACATATGTTTTTGCCTTCGCAAACATTTTACGTTTGTCTTCTTGTCTCTGAGCAGTGATTGTTTCCATGACTTGACGTTTTACTTTATTTTGATCCTGCATAAATTTGCGGAAACGCGTATCACTGTTTTGTATGTGGTGATTAAAACGTTCGTCAATCTGAGTGTTCTGTTGTTCGAATTTCGCGTCTATCTTTGCATCCATTGTGCGCGAAAGTTCTGCTGTCATTAGTTTAAACTCGTCGCGTAATTGTGTAGCTTTTTCAGAGCATTGTTTACCGACTGTACTGATTTCGTCTCTGGGTGATTCTGTTGCAGCTGTTTGCATATCTCTTAATTCTTGAGCAACAGATCTAATTTCTTCGCTACTTTTCCTAGCACAAGCCTCAATTTCCTCGCGTAACTGTTCCTTAGTATCATGACATTGAGCGGCAACGGCTCTAATCTGATCACTAAGCTGCCTGTAATTGTTGTCTAATTTTTCATTTAACTGTCTGGAATTGTTGTCTAATTTTTCATTGAGCTGTTGTTTGAGATTTTCGTTATTTTCATAAATTGTTGTTTGAGATCTTCTTTAAGATTGTCTTGTTTTTTGTCTAGTTGTATGAAATCTTCCCTAAGTTGTTTGTTATCTTCACTCTGTTGTTTGGAATTGTTATCTATTTTTTTACTAAGTTGTTTGACACAGTTCTCGTTAAGTTGTCTCATTAATGCTATGATTCGATCCATGTCAAAATTCGCTACTGTATTCTTTGTGTTGTTTAATGGCGTACCTGCAATTGTCACGCTTTCTGTAACCATTTGGTTATTTTGTGATTCTTGAAAATGGGTGCTAATCAGATGTGCATTGTTAGTCACTGCAGCGGAATTAAATAAATCTGTCGTACTTTCAGTACACTGTTCATTTTCATTGGAAAAATTTGTCTGTTCGTCACGTGAATTTTGCAAACCGGTTGTGTTAAGCTGGGCAGCGCTCATTGCAACAGAACGCCCCGCGTCATCAATTGTCGTCAAATTAACAGAGGACACAATTGAATTCGTCTGTTCATCACTACGATCAAAAACAACATTAGTAGTCGGTACACACTGATTGTCCGTAATTGAAACATTGTCATCATTACTCTGCGTGTCGTAAATACTATCGGTGAAGTTAATTAAGTCGGTTATTTCACTCACTATACCTCGCGATGTACTATTAATAGTTTTTCGCGGCATTTTTACACAAATCACAATTATTCACAAATGAAATAAGCAAAATGCAAAAAGCAACAAACACAAATACAACAGAGAGCAACTAATTGCCGATGATCTGAGGAAAGATAGTCATAAAATTAGTAAAAGCATTGCGCCAAATGCTAATTATATTTTATTAAATAAGAGCAGATGTCTGACTACTTCTCAAAAGATTCTCAAAGAAATACGATCCTGGTCCGGATGTCGCCAAGTGTAACCTCCCCGTGAAAATAAAAGACAATGATAATGAGCCAAATGTTGACTCCACACAAAAATGAATAATAAAAATGAATCATGCGTAACCTTCTTGCAACATTAAATAATAATAATGGCCCAATTGTAAACTCCTCACAAAATTAACGTTAAGATGAAAGTGATAAATTTTATAAGGTCAGCTGCGCTGACCTTAGGCCCTGTGCAATAATTAAACCTGAACACAAAAACCAAAAATTCTTACCTCAGTAAACTGCATCTATATCTGCTCTTATTTTTCGGCACAGCTCCGTGCAGTGCTGGCTCGTATTTAATTTTGATTCTTGGAGGGAATGCATAGGAAGTATTATTTAACTTGAAATGAATCTTTTGTTTAAAACGGTTACTTTAAAAGAAAATTATTATTGGGGCAATTCCTGAACAAATTAATTACAATTAACATAAGTCATTAGCTGAGAGCAATGCTGCTTCATTACCTTCGATAACAATATACCTCGTCCAGAACTGTGACCAGAGACCCATGTCGACACCCGCTCAGTACAACCGTCCACTCGCTACTGCTACTGCCGACTTCTCCTACACACAACTACCGACTGAGTCCAACTCACAACTGAACACTCGCGCGGTCAAGCGCAGACTAGCAACGATAAATAACTCTCTGGTCAGAGATTCTGTCATGCCTCGCCATCGCTGTCAATGAATACACTAAATACATACGTGTTTCAACATTCTTCTTTAAATCTGATGGTATTTCACCTGTCTCATACATCTTGCTCACTAGATGGTAGAGTTTAGTTAGGCCTGGTTCTCCCAAGGCTGTCAGTTGGTGTAATGGAATGTTGTTTATTAGGTCTTTCAGTGCTCTGTCATACTCTTCACGCAGTATCATAACTCCCATTTCATCTTCATCTACATCCTCTTCCACTTCCATAATATTGTCCTCAAGAATATCGGCCTTGTACAGACCATCTATATACTCCTTCCACCTTTCTGCTTTCCCTTCTTTTCTTAGAACTGGGTTTCCATCTGAGCTCTTGATATTCATGCAAGTGGTTCTATTTTCTCCGAAGGTCTCTTTAATTTTCCTGTAGGCAGTATCTATCTTACCCCTATTGATATGTGCCTCTACATCCTTATATTTGTCCTCTAGCCATCCCTGCTTAGCCATTTTGCACTTCCTGTATATCTCATTTTTGAGACGTTTGTATTCCTTTTTGCCTGCTTCATTTACTGCATTTTTGTATTTTCTCCTTTCACCAATTAAATTCAGTATCTCTTCTGTTACACAAGGATTTCTATTAGCCCTCGTCATTTTACGTACTTGATCCTCCGCTGCCTTCACTATTTCATCTCTCAAAGCTACCCATTTTAATTCTTCCTCCAAATCTTCTTTTGTTTCCTTTACTGCTTGCTCAATTTGCAGATTGATTAATATCGGGGATAGGCTACAACCCTGTCTCACGCTATTATCAACCACTGCTTATCTTTTATGTTCCTCAACTCTTATGGCTGCCTTCAGGTTTCTCTGCCAATTCTGAATAGCCTTTCACTCCCTATATTTTACCCCTATCACCTTCAGAATTTAAAAGAGAGTGTTCAAGTCAACATTGTCAAAAGCTTTCTCTATGTCTAAAATGGTAGAAATGTAGGTTTGTCTTCCCTTAATCTATCTTCTAAGATAAGTCGTCGGGTTACTGTTCCCACATTTCGGTGGAATCCAAACTGATCTTCCCCAAGATTGGCTTCCATCAGTTTTTCCATTCGTCTGTAAAGAATTCGTGTTAGTATTCTGCAGCCGTGGCTTATTGAACTGATAGTTTGCTAATGTTCACATCTGTCAACACCTGCTTTCTTTGGGTTTGGAATTATTATATTCTTCTTGGAGTCTGAGGGTATTTCGCCTGTCTCATACATCTTGCTCACCAGATGGTAGAGGTTTGTCAGGACTGGCTCTCCCAAGGATATCAGTAGGCCTAATGCAATGTGTGGTACTCCCGGGGCCTTGTTTCGACTTACTTCTTTCAGTGTTGTGTCAAATTCTTCAAGCAGTATCATATCTCCCATTTATTCTGCATGTACGTCATCTTCCATTTCCATAATATTGCCCTCAAGTACACCACCCATGCATAGATTCTCTATATACTCCATCCACCTTTCTGCTTTCCCTTCTTTGCTTAGGACCCGTTTTCAATCTGTGCTCTCGATCTTCATAGTCTGAAAAGGTCACTTTAAGTTTCCTGTAGGCAGTTTCTGTCTTACCCTCAGTGATACATACCTCTACATCTTTACATTTGCCCTCTAGGCATCCCTGCTTAGCCATTTTGCACTTCCTGTCGATCTCATTTTTGAGAAGTTTGTATTCCTTTTCGCCTGCTTCGTTCACTACATTTTTATATTTCCTCCTTTCATCAGCTAAATTCAATATCTCTTCTTTTACCCAAGGATTTCACTTAGTCCTCGTCTTTTTACCTACTTAAACCTCTGCTGCCTTCAGTATTTCATTTCTCAAAGGTACTGATTCTTCTTCTACTGTATTTCTTTGCCCTGTTCTTGCCAATCATTCACTAATACTCTCTCTGAAACTCTCTACCTCTGGTTCTTTCAGTTTGTCCAGGTCCCGTCTCCATAAATTCCTACCTTTTTGCAACTTCTTCAGTTTTAATCTACAGTTTATAAACAATAAATTGTGGTCAGAGCTCACATCTATCCCCTGAAATGTCTTCTAGTTTAAAAACTGGATTAAGGGATCTGAAATTCCACGCTCCGATCCATAGAACGCCAGTTTTTTTTCTACTGATAACGACTTCTCCCTGAGTAGTCCCCACCCAGGGAACCGTTTGGAGGATTATCTTACCTTCGGAAAATTTAATCCATGAGGATGCCATCGTCTTTTAACCGTACAGTAAAGCCGCATGTCCTCGGAAGAACTTACGGCTGTAGTTTGCCCTTGCTTTCAGCCATTTGTAGTACCAGCACAGCAGGGCTGTTTTAGTTGATGTTAGAAGGCCAGATCAGTCAATTATCCAGACTGTTGCCCCAGCAACTACTGGAAAGCCTACTGCCCTGCTTCAGGAACCACACGTCTGACCTCTGAACAGATATCGCCCCGTTGTGGCTGCACCTACGGTACGCCTATCTGTATCGTTGCTGCACGCAAACCTCCGCACCAGCGGCAAGGTCCACGGTTCCTGGAGGGGGGGGGGGGGGGGGGGAGCGGGGAAGGGAGGGGGGAGAATTTCCGATAGAGATCGATACTGCCAATGAAATTATGAATCCACACAATCAGGTAAGAAAAACGGTTGCTAGCCTCAGGAAAACAGTTCAGGTTATTTCGTCAGGACATTAAGACAAGATCAAAGAAAATTTTGAGGTACATAAGCGTTACTTTTCGGAGGTGATCGATAACTGCGCAAAGGTGAAGTGACAGCAGCTGAATCAGGCGACAAAAGATCGTGTAAAGTCTGCTGTCTCATCCTTATCCCCGGATGAACTGTCAGAAGAGAATTTCATTAAGAAAAGATTAGAATAGGTTAAGACTTAGTTACGCTCCGATTTTGTGAAATGGAAGGAGCATGTCGAGGAATCTGTTGTGACCAAAGGAGAGCTAGAAGAGTTTCGAGAGGCGGTGAACAGTGGTAGCAAGGTATATCAAGATCCACGACAGCATTCAGTTACGGAAATTCAAACGTGTATTCGCCGTAATATAGCCCCCATATAATCCACAAGAAGCCGCTACGGGCCAGTACAATTTTGTGCTGCATCTAATATCGAAGACAAAATATTCCTTTATCAGCAATTTCAGATATTTAATCTCGATAGTAGGACGGTAAATCACGTCGTGTTCATACGTAGCTTCAGAAGAGTTTTATCAAGGAACTGGACTGATGCACAGAAGGTAAGCTACCAGTCAGCTTACATTCAAGAATAAGGTGCACTATCGGCAGTCAAGGCATGCTAATATTGTGAATTTGAACAGGTGTTCTTTGCAAAATACTGATCTGGCGGAATTCCACAAAGCTGGCGCCAACAAGTATTTTACTCTGGTCAATTCTCATTCAAGCAAGGGACGTTAAGAAAGTATTGCGAAAAATATATTAGTAAATGTCGCTACTGGGATGATCAGTTATCACAACAGGTGATACTGAGAATATTATAAGCTAGGTTACTGGTCAGTGTCAGCAATCAGATAGTTAATGCGTCAGACGAAAATTGGGAAGAATTTTTGTCTGTGTTAGATTCGATTGACCTGATTCAAAGCGGCCTGAAGTCCACGTCAGGATTAATTGACGGGTATAATAATGCAAACACCGCTGTCCATCACTCACCAAGTGGCTGTGGAAATCGTAGTAATGAACAAAGAACCAACCAAATGGATGGAGCAAATTCAATCAATATACCAAATGGTCCCATACTCCGAGGAGCGTAGTGTGCCAATGATACGTCCACGCGTCGAACTCCGGTCGTGTCTGTGTAAAGCAGCCAGCGCATCCCACATTGTTGCTTTTTTGACGAAATACGTGCCGCGTGCCCTCTAATTTTTTTTTGTTTTTTTACGCCCAACCATGTCTCCTGGTGCGTGGCTACCCTCGCCGAGCCTGCTGACATTGTCTCTTTTCTTCTTCATCGCAATGACTTCTTCCTGACTGTTCGTTAAGTCTCATTCACGAAATATTCATAATCGTTGGACGCGATTCGTGTTTTCCATTACGCGGACTTATTACCATTCATGACACACTTTTAACACCCCGCGAACTGTATAGTTTTAATGTTGCTGCCGGCAGATCACAACTTTCGGTCACTTTTCATATTTGCTGTTCACTTCCTGCTTCCGCTTCCGAAGGACCTGCTGTCGAATTGCACTTCTGTTCTCCCATCTTAATTTATTCAAATACAATCGGATTTTCGCACTCAAAGAACATCAAATGCTTGTCCTTCCATTTACCCAAATGCGTTAGGATTTTCCAATGCAACGGACGCCAAGTGAAAGACTCTAAACCCACCTCTTTACTAAACCTTAGTTAGGGAATCCGTAGAGATTAACATAGGAGATGTACAATAAGACTGGATGTGCCTTTCCGTCCAAAACTTTGACAACCCACAATTGAATTATCTTAGTAAGTCGTCGTGCATGGTTTCTCCTACCTGTTTTGCCACAAAGCTCTCGTAGTTGATGTCGCACTCAGAAGCCAAATCTGCGCCATCTAATTCTCTGGTAAGTGAAATCCTGTATCCTGTACAGTAGAACCTCTCTAATCCGACCTTGGATGGTCCGTCACTCCGGTTAGTCCGACCATGCTCAGGCTCGCGAGCCTGTGCCGACTTCTCACTGACTGGACGTCATTGTTGCGGTGTCTATCGCTGTGCATATTGTTATACTGTACGTTACTGTGCAGTTTTATCCTTCGTTGGGATTAAAAACCGTCGTTGTTTGCTTTATTCCGTGTTCTCTACAGTACTTATTACTATAGATTCATTGTGTGTACAGTTGTCTGTTTTTCAACATGTCTGGATTCAAAGGTAAACACGTAACTCTTTCACTAAATGAAAAATTAGCAGTGCTACAAAGACTGGACGAAAGGGAATCGCTCCAGAAAATTGCAAAGAAACTGAATGTAGGTGTTACGATAATTAAGGACTGGAGGAAGAATCGGAAAGACATTGAATCCTATACAGTTACGATTGATGGTGAAAACACTCTGAAGAATAGCTATACATTAAAAAAGCCTAAACTTGAACTGCTTGATACAGCTTTGTGGATGTGGTTTTGTCAAGAAAGAAGGAAAGGAACTCCTATATCCGTGCCAATTATCAAAGAAAAAACGATACTTTTGCACAAAAAACTGGATCGTTGGAAAACACGTCGTGGTGTCAGATTTGTTTCTATTTCCGGTGAAGAACTATCTGTCGATGCCGCAGCTGCTAAGAAGTTTTCTGTTATGTTTCAAGAAATTGTAGAAGAGAATGATCTGTTACCCTGCCAAGTGTATAACATCGACGAAACAGGGCTGAACTTTACAATGTTACCAACAAAAACGCTCGAATCTTCAAATGAATCCGTGGTAGGAATGAAATTTATAAAAGATAGAATAACAATCATTCCTTGTAGCAACGCAGATGGTACCCACAAACTCCCCTTGTTCGTCATTGGCAAATCTAAGAATCCAAGGGCATTCGAAAATATAAACTTATCTTCCTTGCCGGTTTATTACCGCAATCAAAAATCTGCTTGGATGGACTGCAACCTTTTTAAACCCTGGTTTTTCGACGAGTTTGTGACTTCAGTCGAAAAAGACCTGAAGCAACGAAATCTGCCTGTTCGTGCTCTACTGCTGTTGGATGACGCACTATCACATCCATCTGAGGAAGATTTGGTGAAAGGGGACATAAAAGCTCTCTTACTGCCCCCTAATGTGACCTCACTCATCCAACCAATGGACAGGGCTTATCGAATGGTTGAAAAGGCGATATCGCAGAAAGTATATCAGCTCAGTCTTGGAAAAATCTGAAGGAGGTCATAACAAGGAAAGCCCTGAACATCAAAGATGCTATCTACACAATTGCTGCACCATTGGATGAACTGAAACCTGACACACAACCGTGGCGTAAGCTTTGGCCACTAGTTATGACTGAAAATGAGCATACCGAAGATGAGCAAAACAACGACGCACTAGAAATCGTTAAAGATCTACAAACCCTGGAGCCGAACGTTCCTGCCAATGAAGTTGAAGAATGGATCAACGAATGTGACAAAGACTGAGACACTTTTGAAGAGCTCAATGATGGCCAGATTGTTGTCGCTGTTAGCCAGGAAACTGTGAATGTCTCGGACGGCGAAGACGAACCCCCAACCCGGATTTCACACAACGATGCAAAAAACGCTTTTGACATCGCCCTTCAATACATTGAGCAGAATCCAAATTCAACTCCAATGGAGTTTTTGTGGATAAAAAAATGGAGGGACACCACAGCTAATTCTAGAATAACATCTGCTAGACAAAAGTGTACCACAGACTTTTTTTTCCAAGTAATTTGTTTTTGTTTTTACATACAGTATATTCATTTCTTAGTTTATACATACAGTAGTTTATTTTTTTGTAAAAATTTCTTTTTTTATATACAGTGCTGTAAACATTTTTTAGTTTACAGTACATATCGTTTATACGTTATTAAGTACAGTACAGTACTGTAATTTGTTTGTCGTTTTTCCTTTTAAAATCAATACATATTAGGGTGTGCTTAGACGTTTTTTAGTTAATATAATGTTTAACACTGTGTAAAAAACATCTTTTTATATTACTGTAGACGTCTTTTAGTTCTTAAATCGTTTAATTTTTTGTACTAAATGTCTTTTTCTATTTTTTGCAATAAATATTAGATTTTTCGGATAATCCGAAGTTTTCTTCGTTCCGACCATGGTCCCAGACCCGAAGGTGAGGGATTAGAGGAGTTCTACTGTATTTCCTAGGTAATGAACTGAGGCGCTATATTACTTAATCGTGGGTGTCCTTAATATATGGTCCTGCCCATTCGTCGCTTATAGGGTGCCTAATGGATGTTGCGTTCTCGGAATGCTACAGAACAATTCAAGCAAATAGCATTAGTAGTTTTATTTCAATAAAGTATATTCAGAGTGCTTAACTTTGAATTGACAATGGTGTCGCAAACAATGGGTGACATGCAAACAGAGTCCTTTGTTGTATACAAGGTCCACTTAAGCAATTGATATGGGTCACACGTCACTGGTATCGTAGTGTTCTTCTAGCGCTGTCCGAATACTGTCCGTGTACTGTCCGACCAAGGCTGGCAAGAACGGCGCATATATTTTCGGCTAGAGCGCGCTCCTGTCGTGATGCGTTCCTTGTCAGCGGAATATTGGCTGACGTTGTCTCACCGCCTTCTCTGCTCTTGCGATCTTCGTCTTCGTGACAGCGCTTGTCGATATGCCGGAACACTTAAGATGTGTATATTTACGACAACACCGTAAAATGCTAATGAATGAGACGGCATGTTACTTATTAGCTCAAAACTAGCAATTTCTTGAGAGCATCGTCGTACGATAGAAATAGATCGTAAGGCATCCTATCGGTGACTGGCGACGGTGGCGTGCAGTTCAAATAGTTCAAATGGCTCTGAGTACTATGGGACTTAACATCTGAGGTCATCAGTCCCCTAGAACTTAGAACTACTTAAACCTAACTAACCTAAGGACATCACACACATCCATGCCCGAGGCAGGATTCGAACCTGCGACCGTAGCGGTCGTGCGGTTCTAGACTGAAGCGCCTAGAACCACTCGGCCACAACGGTCGGCTGGTATGCAGTCTTCATCTTGTATTTACAATCGTGAAACATCTTAGTTGTTCGTACAAATTCCTTTTCTTAAACATTATTCTTCTGTTTATTGAAATGACTGTTTTCTTGCGTCCTAATATTGTCATGATAAGGTATTTAAGACCAGTAGATATCTCCTAATACCTGCTGTGCAAAAAGTTACTTTAATTAGTAGATAGTTACTAAACAAAGTTACCTGCTTCGCACCAGAATGGTTGCAGTTTCTTTAACATTGTTACTGTCTATCCACAGCAAGCCCAGCACACCACCCGACCGTCTACTGGTAACGTCAGATGTTCCAGCGGCTACTGCAGCCTAGGGATGGTGGTTATCGCTGAAACAGTGGGGTTTCGACAACATGTTTTTTTTTTTTTCACGCCAGTTAAATCTGACTCTTAAAACCGTTAAAAATAACCGGTTTCTAAGGTAACCGATTTCCTGTTTTTTATTCCTATTGTCTCCTATAATTAACGTAGAAATTGAAGAAAGACTGAAAATTTCTGACTCTCTCAGTTTCAAGACACATAGAATAAAAATATTAAATTAAATAGGCAAATAAAGGAAACTTGGTCCGTCCACTGTTCGCTGCTTTTCTTGGAAAATGGTAAGTGGTTGAATACTACAAAAAATCACCAGTATTCACCCAATGACTCCAATGTTTTGAAAATCTGTTCAAAAATCATGTAGTCGAGGATCATTCCACTTTTGGGCGTTGGGAAAGGTCAGTGCTAAATGATCAAAACTGAGGTTTAAGTAATCTCTTTTTCGTGTTAATTTATCCACTTTCAAGGGCTACAAGCAGATTACCTACTATCTGTTTCTATTACATTCCATGAATGAATCGTTTTGAAGATTTTAATTTATTACTGTTACCATAGTTTATTTCAGAACTTCGTAGAAACGCAGACAAATCTAATATTTTAAAGCAATTGAAGCGTAATACCTCATTGCTACGTCACTTCATAAAAACATTTCATGACTATAAGTGATACTGTTCTGCAATACAACAGCGCGAAACTACAGTTTAGATCACGTGGGGTCAAGTGTTGCAGGCCATACATAAGCTACGGCGCACGGCAGCAGAGAAAGCCATGTATTTGACGTCGTTTCCGTCGGCTTTGTTATTAAAATTGTGAGTAGGCTGTTTAGGTTTTTTTATTGGTAACGCCACCTCTGTATGAAAATCACTGGCTGTGCTGTGTGCAGTCTGTGGCTGCTTTGCATTGTTGTAATACTCGCCATTGTAGTGTTGGGCAGCGGCAGCTGGATGTGAACAGCGCGTAGCGTTGCGCAGTGGGAGGTGAGCCGCCAGCAGTGGTGGATGTGGGGAGAGAGATGGCGGAGATTTGTAATTTGTCATGAATTGCTATATATATATTATGACTATTGAGGTAAATACATTGGTTGTTCTCTATCAAAATCTTTCATTTGCTAACTATGCCTATCAGTAGTTAGTGCCTTCAGTACTTTGAATCTTTTATTTAGCTGGCAGTAGTGGCACTCACTGTATTGCGGTAGCTTGAGTAGCGAAGATTTTTGTGAGGTAAGTGATTTGTGAAACTTATAGGTTAATGTTAGTCAGGGCCATTCTTTTGTAGGGATTTTTGAAAATCAGATTGCGTTGCGCTAACAAAATATTGTGTGTCAGGTTAAGCACAGTCTTGTATAAATTTTTCTAAGGGGATGTTTCATATGTCGACCCTTAGCCGAGGATACCTCACTGGAATCTTCTGATTTTTTCTTGTAGTTTGTGTAATTAGTGTAGATTTTGTTTATTGCTAGCGCGTAATTGTAGAGAAAATCTCCTTTGTAGTTGCAGACTTTCATTGTTGTACAGTAAAACAGTTGTGGCATGCATGTAGATTTGCACCAAGTATTTCTCAGCAGCGCGTGCAATTAACTAGATATTTTTTCAGTGCTATGTTAATGTGTTCTCTTATTTTTGCTCTTCAAATTGTGCTTTTCTGTGTTATCGTGTGAAATATTGTGGCAATAATGGCGTGTGAAAAACGTAACACTAGGCTCCAAAGTAAACTGAGAAATAATAGTGACGACGAGCGTAGCTTATCAGCGCCGCCGAGTAATGAATTTACTAATGTTCAAAGTAGTAATTTGGTAACTGTGCATAGGGAAATGGAGCGGGCGTCAAATAATGGTGTACACAGTGAAACAGGTAGTGAACAGGGAAGCATTATCGATCGATCGGTCGGCAACAGCTCGCCTCGGGAATCGGGAATGACAGAACACAATATTGCAAATACTGTAGACTCAGGTTTTGGGTTCTCACCGTTTTCTCAAATGAGTCAAGACACATTTTCCGCTTGTCAAAATGTGAGTGTTGACGGTGCAAATTCACTGCCGAAAAGCACTGAGGAACATGTTTCAGACACCAATGCATTGTTATTACAATTAATACAACAAATGGGACAAACACAGCAAAAGCTTCAGAAGTTAGACACAATGGAACAAAATCAGAGACAAACACAGCAAAAGCTTCAAAAGTTAGACACAATGGAACAAAACCAGAGACAAACACAGCAACAGTTAGACGCAATGGAACAAAATCTTCACACCACGCTTGAACAAACACGTGAAGATTTAACTACTGAGTTACATAACATTGAATCGAAATGTCAAAAAGTCTGTAATGACGTAAAAACACAAATTTGTGAGCATTTTCCACCTATTTTTTCGCGGCATGAAAATGCATTACAGAATCACGAAGCAGCCATAAAAGAATTGCAAACCATTGTTCATGAAAATCATGAGACCTTGTGGGCTAAAATTGACTCAGTTGCATCTACCGATTCGGTTACGCAACTTGCAAAAACTCAGGAAAACTTAAAGGACACAGTAGATTCGATTTCAACACAAATGGACACTCTGAAACTTGGTTCAGAAAAACACACTGAGGAAATGTGTTCACTATCGGAGAAAGTAGCCGAACTTTCGGATCAGGTCACTAACTTATCTACAAAGGTAGATGATGATCTGAATGACACAAGACCTGTAGCCTTCACTGACACAGAAGAGTATGAACAAATTAGAAAATTCAAACACAATCAAAATGGAATCAATACACAGTACAAAAGAGAAATCCAGGAAGTACAAGATCAGCTGACACAGGTAATACAAGAATTACGTATTTCAGAGGATACTCGCTCCCCAATACGGGAAGAGGGACACAGAAATACGGAACAGCCACAAAATAATAACACAGGGCATTTCGGAAGTTATGAAAGAAATTGGCAATGTGCACCGAATTTTGAGATGGAACGGCCGACACGACCTAACGATGACCGATATGTGACTCGCCAACATGATGATTTTGGCTATAAGATGTTCATTACTACACGTAAATTCAAAACATTTAAGAATTCTGGCAACGACATTCATCCACAAGCATGGCTCCATCAATTCTCGCATTGTTTTCCTCTCAACTGGTCGTTAGAACACAGATTAGAATTTATGTGTGGCTACTTAGAGAATGAACCAGCTGTAAGAATGCGATCGGTCATTCACGATTGTCACAGTTCCAGTCTTGTGAAATATTTTGAAGACATGTTGCATAAGAATCAGTATCTTTCAAACCCATACAGCCCCTCAGAACTCATCCGCATTTGCTTACTCAAATTGCCTGAACATTTACGACATATTATTTTAGCAGGACGTTGCAAAGACGACATTGAAGCTTTTCAGGGACTGTTACAAGAACTAGAAATTGACACTGACAATCGCGTAATGCGAAAACAGGAACACAACAACTACAGGTCACATCCGTCGCAATTCCGCGATGAAAGAAATAATTCTCGTATTATGACGTTCTTAGATAATACAAATCTCCTTCATCATAACCAACATGGATTCCGCAAACAGAGATCATGTGAAACTCAGCTCGCCCTATTTGCCCAAGAAATTCACAGTGCCGTAGACACTGGCGAGCAGATTGATGCCGTATTCCTGGACTTCAGGAAGGCATTTGATACGGTTCCGCACTTACGTTTAGTGAAAAAAATACGAGCTTACGGAATATCGGACCAGGTTTGTGATTGGATTCAGGATTTCCTAGAAGAAAGAACACAACATGTCATTCTTAACGGTTCAAAATCTGCAGATGTAGAGGTAATTTCGGGAGTACCGCAGGGAAGCGTGATAGGACCTTTATTGTTTACAATATACATAAATGACTTAGTTGACAACATCGGTAGCTCCGTGAGGCTATTTGCAGATGACACGGTTGTCTACAAGAAAGTAGCAACATCAGAAGACTCGTACGTACTCCAGGAGGACCTGCAGAGGATTAATGCATGGTGCGACAGCTGGCAGCTTTCCCTAAACGTAGATAAATGTAATATAATGCGCATACATAGGGGCAGAAATCCATTCCAGTACGATTATGCCATAGGTGGTAAATCATTGGAAGCGGTAACGACCGTAAAATACTTAGGAGTTACTATCCGGAGCGATCTGAAGTGGAATGATCACATAAAACAAATAGTGGGAAAAGCAGGCGCCAGGTTGAGATTCATAGGAAGAATTCTAAGAAAATGTGACTCATCGACGAAAGAAGTAGCTTACAAAACGCTTGTTCGTCCGATTCTTGAATATTGCTCATCAGTATGGGACCCTTACCAGGTTGGATTAATAGAAGAGATAGACATGATCCAGCGAAAAGCAGCGCGATTCGTCATGGGGACATTTAGTCAGCGCGAGAGCGTTACGGAGATGCTGAACAAGCTCCAGTGGCGGACACTTCAAGAAAGGCGTTGCGCAATACGGAGAGGTTTATTATCGAAATTACGAGAGAGCACATTCCGGGAAGAGATGGGCAACATATTACTACCGCCCACATATATCTCGCGTAATGATCACAACGAAAAGATCCGAGAAATTAGAGCAAATACGGAGACTTACAAGCAGTCGTTCTTTCCACGCACAATTCGTGAATGGAACAGGGAAGGGGGGATCAGATAGTGGTACAATAAGTACCCTCCGCCACACACCGTAAGGTGGCTCGCGGAGTATAGATGTAGATGTAGATGTAACTGGACACGACAAGGCTATTCTCACAACACAAATCGTGACCAAAACAGACACCACCCATATGACAACCACTGGCAGAGTAATAATAGTTACAGAGAAAGATCGCATTTCCGTAGTAATGAATATGACAGAGATAACCACAGAAACAGACAATATGGGAACCAAATCAATTATTACCAGGGGAGACAGAATAACTTCAGACGCAACAGTTCAGCGCGGAGTTACAATTCAGGGAGAAATTCTCCACCACGTGACCGACAAGGAAGAAACTACGGAATCTACCGACATGACGACAGACGATATAATCATAACGACAGACGTGAATTTCATCAGAACTGGCGGGATTCTAACAGAGCTGGGCCCTCTCGGCAAGGCGAATTTGTAGAAGTTAGGTCTCCTAATCCCAATAACGACGCGCGCCAACAAAGGAACAGACAATGACTCGCGCCGCAGGCACCCACGTGCGCCGGCTGGCTCAGAGAAAAATAACATAGACGCTAACCCTGAGAAAAATTCCAGTATTCTTTACCGACGTATACCACATGATAATTGCGTTGAAGTTGAAACTCTGCGTACTAGGAAGAGTAAAGGTTTACACCACATTTCACATGTAAAACCGTTTATTGAAAGATAATCTGCTTTTTAACTTATTCTTTGCCATAAAACTTTTCACTTCACATTTCTAGTATGCTTTGTCAGACTTAAGAAACTGTTAACATGCAACAATGTTTGAAGTTAAATATCCAGTCTAGAACCTAGGGAACATTTTTAAACAGAAATTACGAATGCATTGTTATAGTGAACAGACGTCACAGTGTTATTGTGTGTGTACATTCTTGCTTGTTAGTTGCACGATTACGTAACAACTATAAGGCTCACATACTTAGAACATTTACCAGTACTGCTAATGAGATTTTAATGCAACATTTTGGTTAACTTGAAAATACATTCTGGGTTTAAAGTACTTTCTGTGAGATACCGGACGACACAGTGGTTAGTTTATGTGACAACTACACGGTTTTATCATGACGCTACTAATGAGTGACAATTTACAATGTTGCTTTTGCGGTGTATCTGTTTTATATCCGCACAGTTTTTCTGAATTCTTCTGGAAAGCAAAACATGTTTTAGTAGTAAGCTACAATGTGAGGACCTTTTTCGTAGCACAACAATACTTTACAGTATAGTATTTTCTTGATCACAGTAATGTACATAATAATTACGATATCTATACACAAAGCATTTCACTTTCGTTTATGATGGGGTAAGTACATTGACTTCTGCAGAACTTAGCTTTCGGAGGACGATAATTACGACACTTCCACAGAATTATCTTACAGCAAGACGCACATTTAACGCTACAGGACACGCATTTAAGTGATTAATTTTGTACTTAAAACATTTATTTTTAAAGATATTTGAAGTACAATGATACGAAGTTTTTCCATGGTACATTTCATTCCATTGCTGTAATCTGTAACACCTGAGGGTATAATTACATTAATCCTCAGGGGGGTACACGCCTACTTTGTGTACCATGTGTGTGGCAACCACAAGGAACCCTAGCTAATATGGTATTTGCTTATACAACTTTATACATCGGTACCATATTTCTCTAACACACAAATTACACAGCTATCTGATCATGTAACTGAGAGATAAACTTTTTTTTTATTACATCAGTGACAGATGTTTACGCAATTACACAGTTGGATAACTTCACACTTATGAAATTGTATTTTGTCTGCACTTTGTGAAATGCTCATATTTTTCGGAACCATTGTGATACCATTAGAGCTTTGAATGATATATTTGGTAAGGGAGCATGATTTTAAAGTACGTTTGAGGTAGATGACACTATTGAAATGAGCAGAGAATTTTTTTTAGGTTTTGAAATTATTGCAGAAAGCTACGACGTTTTAGAGATTTGACTGAGGTGTTATGATGTTATTATTACGACGACGATGTGTACTATGCTGTTGAGATATGTGTATGATCAATAAGATGATGCTACCGTATATGAGGAATAAGAAGTATGTTGGAAACCAAGAATCGTGCTTTAAGAGTTATGAAATGTGCGTAAATGTGTGACTGTATCACAATGCTGACGAATATTTTATTTGGACACTTATATTTATAGGATTTTCTTTCTACAGATTTGCAACGCTAATTCTTGACCTGTGAAATATTTTTATGTGAGACTGTCACAGTAGCGGAAAATGCTGTCGTAAATATTTCCATAAGAAAGTTAAGTGACCACCTGCATGTAATGCGTCGTGAGCACGCAGCTGTGTCAGACGCCGGGAGAACAAGTCATTAGTGAGTGCCTCATCAGAAGCACAGGTAGAAAAAAAAGAAAGGGGAGGCCATTGTCCTCGCTATTGACATTTCCTTGTTGAAAGCATACTGTGGAGCTCGTAATTTATGATATTTACTAAAATGCCTAATGAAATGATTAGAAAAATTTTACTTCTATTGTCTTTGTAGTTAAGAGATTGCTCATTTTGTTTAATATCTGGTTTCCAGCTGTGTTGCAGCATTGGTTTCATAAAATAAAATTAAATGCATTTGCTAATGTGAACACTTTCTGTCAACAGATCTATTAGATAATAATTTTGTGATCCACATTCTTCAAAAAAGGAGCACTTGGAAAGGAAAGAACAATAAGAAGGGACTAGTAACAGTAACTGCATACATAATATTCTTTTCAAGTACATGGTAATATTTCTTTTACAATAAGTTGTTGTGGTGCACCACTTTAATTACTTAGACATTAAGATGTGATTATACATTTCCCTTATCTGCATTGTTATCTTTAGTGTACTATTTTTTCTGCTTGAGCTATGTCATGTTTAGGTATAAGTTGCTGCTGTTTGCCAGGCATAGTGTTATTGAATTTTACTTTACATTATTCTGTTAAGCCAGTTTTACTAATGATTTATTTTTATTGTTTGCTGCACATTGCCTTAGATTAGTTGTAATATTACAATTGCTTTGCTAATTTCTTAATGCTGCTTGCTTCGCAAATCTGCGTTTTTTTTCATTGCTGTTTATATTAATTGTTTTATGTGCTGCTGCATTGCCTCGTCCCTTAGTTTAGCATCTGAACTCAGTAGATTTAAGTTAGTTTAAGAGGGGGTAGACTATATAAGAAACTGACTATGGAGAATAGGTAAAGAATGCATTGCGAAGTTATATGAAAAAGATTTGGGCCCAAATGAGTATTGTACAATCAGAAATAATTATTTTGAAATAAATAGGAACAGAATAAAGAAAGCAGGCTTAGATAGGACTTTTTGGGAATAATGATGAACAAAGGGAGATCTCCATGCAAAATACTGCAGTAAAACAAACCCTGTCCTTTCCCTTTTGTGTTAGTCCACTATATGTTTGTGTACCCTTGTGTATTTGTTTTCTTCCTGTCTCTGTGTACTGTTTCATAAAACTTTTTTCTCTTCTAATACTAATTTACATTCACTATGATGAGGAATACTGTTATCCTCAAATACAATTGGCATTAATAATGTGTTATTTACTTTGTAAAGATGTTTAGACATTATTTATTCTGTTTTGTGTTAATGCTCATGTGTGAAGGTGATGTTTCGAAAGTTATTCTGATCTTTTATGTATTTACTTATGTCATAATTCCTGTAACACTGACGTATATGTCTATTTCTATTCTTTTGTAACACCTGTTTTACTATGAATCTTATCTGTATTGTTATGTTCTTTAATGATGTATTTTGTACCTTTGTAATTGTATTCTTATGTTATAAAATTGTAATTGACACCAGTTCATCAAATTAAGTAACTTGTAAGTTCCATTTCACTGCATACGTTTCTGTTGGTCATAGTATATGGACAATATGTGAGAAGTTGGGACTATTAGTGTTTGCACATGTGTTACTAATTCAGCAAGGGACTGGATAACAGCATTGCTGGTTCTAAGGACAATTTCAAAAACTTTGTGAGTGCACAAGTGGTGGTTTATGGACTTGCTATATTATCTGCAAGACTCTTCAATGGTGATTGTGCACCTGCACAGTCACAACAGATGGCTGCTGGCTATCTCTACAAGGAGTACAGTGGGTCTGCACCTCTGGTGGCCCACCAATACCGTAATCTCTACCAGGACTACAGTGGGTCTGCTCTGTGATGACCTACCTACCAATACTCTTCAAAATTTCGACTGACTCTGCTGTGGGTTTGCTCTATTGTGGCCCATTACCTGTATGCATGTCAAGAGTCAGCAGTGTCTTTCCGTTGGAAGGACAACGCTACTTCTTCAAGACTGCATGGAAATCCACTACTTCTGTGTGCATTTTCTTTTACTGCTCAGACTTTGAGAAAAACTCTGCATTTTTACTGTGATGAACAATCTGGACTGTCTTTATGGACTGTGAGAAATTTTTAGCTTTTGACCAACATTGTATCAATAAGTGTGTGCATTTGATTTCTTTGTTATTGTAATTATGAAAATTTTTTTTTTCAAATCTGTATTGGCCACTGCCCAATCCAATTTGTAAAATTTTTTGTGGGGAGCATGGGGGCTATGTGAGTAGGCTGTTTAGGTTTTTTTATTGGTAACGCCACCTCTGTATGAAAATCACTGGCTGTGCTGTGTGCAGTCTGTGGCTGCTTTGCACTGTTGTAATACTCGCCATTGTAGTGTTGGGCAGCGGCAGCTGGATGTGAACAGCGCATAGCGTTGCGCAGTGGGAGGTGAGCCGCCAGCAGTGGTGGATGTGGGGAGAGAGATGGCGGAGATTTGTAATTTGTCATGAATTGCTATATATATATTATGACTATTGAGGTAAATACATTGGTTGTTCTCTATCAAAATCTTTCATTTGCTAACTATGCCTATCAGTAGTTAGTGCCTTCAGTACTTTGAATCTTTTATTTAGCTGGCAGTAGTGGCGCTCGCTGTATTGCGGTAGCTTGAGTAGCGAAGATTTTTGTGAGGTAAGTGATTTGTGAAACTTATAGGTTAATGTTAGTCAGGGCCATTCTTTTGTAGGGATTTTTGAAAGTCAGATTGCGTTGCGCTAACAAAATATTGTGTGTCAGTTTAAGGACAGTCGTGCATAAATTGTTCAAAGGGGACGTTTCAAAATAACATCAATATCTTTTACAGTTTTCTGCGGAAGTGCAATATTTCAAACCAATGCAAGTTTTACGAATAAACATTACTTCTTCTTTTTAAGAAATGTTTACATAAAAATTTAAAATTTTAGCCCTGCTATCATGGCTAATTGACATTTCGGTGTTTTACTCGATTATAAGTAAAAAAATAAGAAAACACCTGAAACTTCCTGGCAGATTAAAACTGTGTGCCCGACCGAGACTCGAACTCGGGACCTTTTAACCAGCCAGTTTTTCCCATCCCTACTTCAGCCATTGCGGAAACTGAAATCTTGCTGCCTACTTTACGTTCCGCAGTGCCGCATGTTATTGAACGCTAAAAAAACTACAAGCGCGGTATACTAACGTAAACCCGGAAAATGAGTAAATAAAATGTAATGTGAAAATTCTAGTTACATTACAGCTACCCGATGAGCATCGCTCACGTCTGTGTGGCCTTCCTCATACAATTGGCGTAATTTTCCGAAGCCTTGACGCGGCATTGCAATTCGTATATATATTGCCAGAACTGCATTGTGAACCTGCGAGCAATTTATCCGTACTGTTCTGTGTACGTACTCAGCTTTCGAGCACGTTTCCAGCAGTCGTACCAAGTCATTTGCACACTGTGATTCAACTGTTACCCGTGCGGCAGACGAATGGTGTCTGTAGGAATCACGGAACATTTACTCTCTTCTGACAAAACGCCCCTCTTTTTGCACAACAGTCTTAGTGTGGTACAACGGGTGTAGTTTACTTTCTGAAGTCCCTTAGTATTAGTATGATAATTTTGGTGAAACTCGAGATCAGTAATTCAATTTGCGATAAATTGTAACTGTCAAATATATAATTTCATGAATAAAAGTTCAACTAACTGGCTAATTGACGTCTTTGTAAGTAAGTGAGAAACGCATCAGAGCGCATCTAATGAAGCCCTTATATTTTAAATCGACCGACTGGTTAGAGTCTTTTGTGTTTCATGTAATTTATAGTTCTAGCGTCACAAGTGACTTTAACGGTTAGAAGGTGAGTGGTGAAAGTTACAATCAGTGGGGTGAGAGTGCATTGGAAAGTTATTGTTTAGAACAGAGAACGGTAGTCACCTTGGGTACGCTGTGACTGAAGGGCTCGTTATTTTAGCACAACACAGAAGGACTAGAATCTAGGTGACGATATAGTGAAGGCGTTATAGGACATCGTTCGTCTGGGTGGCATGAAACCGCATATATGTACATACCAGAAATAAACACTAGAAGTGAATCCCAGCTATGGATTCAGCAAAATTTAACTATCTTGGAGATTTACTATGTAACAGCTTGTAAATGAATTTCACTTGTGAATTAACAAGATAGTATTTGAGCTTTCGTTTAGTGGTCACAATTGCTGATGCCGAACTTCTGATTTATTTGGTATGAAATAAGTGTCTCATTAATAAACATTCTGAGCAAAACTAAACATTGGCAATCACGTAACACACATTCAAAATCACTGCAGCCATAATTTGATAATTTTATACGGTTAATATTCCACTATATACTCTGGAACAACTTTACACTGATGTATGATAGTGCCTAGACTAATAAATGGGTCAAAGAAGGGGCCAAAACGCCAAAATCGATCGCGCATTCAGTTTCACACCATGAACCTCGAAAGCAAATAATGATTTGGTCTAAAAGGGATGTAGATTTGCCAGCGTTACCTGTCGTGCAGATGCTTGCACATTATCGACTTGGGAGAAATTTTTTTGTAATTTAGCTATTAGTATTGACTTTGTCATATTTAGTTGTGTTTTCATACGTCGAATTTAATACAGTTGCCGCAAGCATAGAATACAGTTAGGATACGTCACTGAATATCAAATTTCAAATGTCAATATATGCTACAGCTATCTGTACAATGCCTACCTATGGTCTTATTGTGTGCCTTTAGTAGAGTTCTGTGTCTCAGCTTGTAAAAACGAAATCCTAATATGAATGAAATTTCAATGAAATCCACACTATTATATGCTTACAGTGAAACATCCCCTTTTAACAATTATACATGACTGTGCTTAAACTGACACACAATATTTTTTACTGCAACGCAATCTGACTTTCAAGAATCCCTACAAAAGAATGGCCCTGACTAACATTAAACTATACCTTTCACAAATCACTTACCTCACAAAAATCTTCGCTGCTCAAGCTACTGCAATACAGCGAGCGCCACTACTGCCAGCTAAATAAAAGATTCAAACTATGGAAGGCACTAACTACTGATAGGGTTAGTTAGCAAATGAAAGATATTAATAGAGAACAAACAATGTATTTACCTTGATATCATCATATATAAATATAGCAGTTCATGACAAATTTCAAAACTCCGCCATCTCTCTCCCCACATCCACCACTGCTGGCGGCTCACCTCCAACTGCGCAACGCTACGCGCTGTTCACAGCCAGCTGCCTAACACTACAATGGCGAGTATTACAACAATGCAAAGCAGCCGCAGACTGCACACAGCACAGCCAGTGATTTTCATACAGAGGTGGCGTTACCAATAAAAAAAAACCTAAACAGCCTACAAAAACCTAAACAGCCTACTTACATAGCCCCCATGCTCCCCACAAAAAATTTTTACAAATGGTGTTGGGCACTGGCCAATACAGATTTGACAAAAATTTTTCACAATTACAGTAACAAAGATATAAAATGCACACACTTATTGATACAATGTTGGTCAAAAGCTAAAATTTTCCCACAGTCCATAAAGATAGTCCTGATCATTCATCATAATAGTAATTACAGTTTCTCATTAGTAAAAGAAATTGCACACAGAAGTAGTGGATTTCCATACAGTCTTGAAGAAGTAGTGTTGTCCTTCCAACGGAAAGACAGTGCTGACTCTTGACATGCTGACAGGTAATGGGCCACAACATAGCAAACCCACAGCAGAGTCATTCGACGTTTTGAAGAACATTGGTAGGTAGGTCACCACAGAGTAGACCCACTGCAGTCCTGGTAGAGATTACGGTATTGGTGGGCCACCAGAGGTGCAGACCCACTGCAGTCCTTGTAGAAATAATGGTATTGATGGATCATCAAAGATGCAGACCCACTGTAGTCCTTGTAGAGACGCCAGCAGCCATCTGTTGCGACTGTGCAGGTACACAATCACCATTGAAGAGTCTTGCGGATAATATAGCAAGTCCATAACCACCACTTGTGCACTCACAAAGTTTGTGAAATTGTACTTAGAACCAGCAATGCTGTTATCCAGTCCCTTGCTGAATTAGTAACACACGTGCAAACACTAACAGTCCCAACTTCTCACATATTGTCCATATACTATGACCAACAGAAACGTGTGCAGTGAAATGTAACTCACAAGTTACTTAATTTGATGAACTGGTGACAATTACAATTTTATAACATAAGAATACAATAAAGGTACAAAATACACCATTAAAAACATAACAATATAGATAACATTTGTAGTACAGGCTTTACAAAAGAATAGAAGTAGACATATACGTCAGTGTTGCAGGAATTATGACATGAGTACATACATAGAAGATCAGAATAACTTGCGAAACATCAACTTCACACATGAGCATTTAAACAGAATGAATAATGTCTAATATCTTTACAAAGTAAATAACATATTATTAATGCCAATTATATTTGAGGATAACAGTATTCCTCATCATAGTGAATGTAGCTTAATATTAAAAGAGGAAAAAATTCTATGAAACTACACAGAGACAGGAAGAAAACAAATACACAAGGGTACACAAACACATAGAGGGATAACACCAATAGGAAAGGACAGGGTTCGTTTTCAGTGTAACATTTGGTACTGCAGTCCAACCCAAAACTTCATATATCTTTCCTCTTATTTCATCCTTTGTTTCCACCAAAAAAATTCTATCTAAGCATGCTTTCTGTATTTTCTTCACATCCTCTGTCAATAATAGTTTTTCTCCACTGTACAGTATCCTTTTTATTTTGCCAGACCATTTTCTGATAGCTTCTCAATGCATTTCTTATAAATTTATAATTGTTAGTTTCTTATATAGTCTCCTCTTAAGCTAACTTAAATCTACTGAGCTCAGATGCTAAACTAAGGGACGAGGCAATGCAGCAGCACATAAAACAATTAATATAAACAGCAATAAAAAAAATGGAAAATCGCAAAGCAAGCTACAGTAAATCTAAATTACCAAGCAATTCAACATTACAACTAATATGAGCCAATGTACAGTAACAAGAAAAATAAGTCAGTAGTAAAACTAGCTTAACAGAGTAACACAATTTAAAATTCAGTAGCACTATGCCTGGCAAACAGCAGCAGCAAATATAAAAAATATAAAACTTATATCTATACATGACAAAGCTCAAGCAGAAAAGATATTACAGTAAAAACAACAATGCAGATAAGGGAAGTGTATATTCACATCTTAATGTCTATGTAAATTAAAGTGGTGCACCACAACAACTTATTGTAAAAGAAATATTACCATGTACTTGAAAAGAAAATTATGTGTTACTGTTACTAGTTCCTTCTTATTGTTCTTTCCTTTCCAAGTGCTCCTTTTTTAAAGAATGTGGATCATAAAATAATTATTTAATAGATCTGTTGACAGAAAGTGTTCACATTAGCAAATGCATTTTATTTTATAAAAGCAATGCTGCAACACAGCTGGAAACCAGATATCAAATGAAATAAGCAATTACGCAAACCAAAGCATAAAAACATCATTCAATAGCTATGTGGCATTTTTCAAGTTCGACCGTGTCGTTTTTGCGATGCTTTCTACAAAGGAACGTCAATAGCGAGGATAATGGCCTCCCTTTTTTTTTCTACCTGTGCCGCTGAAAGGCTAATGGCTTTTTTTTTTTTTTCGGGCGGCTGTCGCCCAGGTGGGTGCCCGCGACGCATTACGTGCAGGTGGTCACTTAACTTTCTTACGGAAATATTTACGACAGCAGTTTCCGCTACAGTGACAGTCTCACATAAAAATATTTCACAGGTCAAGAATTAGCGTTGCAAATCTGTAGAAACAAAATCCTATAAATATAAGTGTCCAAAAAAAAATATTCGTCAGCATTGTGATACAGTCATGCATTTACGCACATTTCATAACTCTTAAAGTACGATTCTTGGTTTCCAACATCCTGTTTCACAAGTCAAGAGTCCCTACCCACTATTCATCACTCCTTACCTTATTACACATATACGTATCCATCGACACTCGTCAATATTTCGTCATTATAAATATGAAGCATAATCAAATAACTCATATAGCCTCAGCCTATTAATTATAAACATACCTCAGCAGCATAATACACATCGTCATCGTAAAAATAACATCATAACACCTCAGTCAAATCTCAAAATCGTCGTAGCTTCCTCCAAGAATTAAAAAAATTCTCTGCTCATGTCAAAAGTGTCATCTGCCTCAAACGTACTTTAAAAATCATGAATCCATACCAAATACATCATTCAAAGCTCTCATAGTATCACAATGGTTCCAAAAAAATATGAAGAGTTCACACAGTACAGACAAAATACAATTTCGTAAGTGTGAAGTTATCCAACGGTGTGATTACATAAACATGTGTCACTGACATAGTAAAAAACATGTTTATCTCTCAGTTAAATGATCAGATAGCTGTGTAATTTGTGTGTTAGAGAAATATGGTACCGAAGTGTGAAGTTGTATAAGCAAATACCATATTAGCTAGGGCTCTTTGTGCTTGCCAAACACATGGTACACAAAGTAGGCGTATACTCCCCTGAGGATTATTGTAATTATACCCTCAGGTGTTACAGATTACAGCAATGGAATGAAATGTATCACGGAAAACTTTCTTTGTAATTCAAAAATCTTTAAAAATAAATGTTTTAAGTACAAAATTAATCACTCAAATACGTGTCCTGTAGCGCTAAATGTGCGTCTTGCTGTAAGATAATCTCTGTGGAAGTGTCGTAGTTATCGTCCTCCGAAAGCTAAGTTCTGCAGAAGCCAATGTACTTACCTCATGATACACCAAATTTCAAGTAAACCAAAATGTTGCATTAAAATCTCATTAGCAGTACTGGTAAATGATCTAAGTATGTGAGCCTTATAGTCGTTACGTAATCGTGCAACTAACAAGCAAGAATGTACAAATAACAACATTGCGTCGTCTGTTCACTATAACAATGGATTAGTAATTTCTGTTTAAATAAGTTATCTTGGTTCTTGACTGGATATTTAACTTCAAACATTGTTGCATATTAACAGAGTCTAAGTCTGACAAAGCATACTAGTAATGTAAAGTGAAAAGTTATATGGCAAAGACAAAGTTAAAAAGCAGATTATCTTTCAATAAACGGTTTTACATGTGAAATGTGGTGTAAACCTTTACTCTTCCTAGTACGCAGAGTTTCAACTTCAACGCAATTATCATGTTGTATACATCGGTAAAGAATGCTAAAATTTTTCTCCAGGCTAGCGTCTTATGTTATTTTTCTCGGAGCCAGCGGGCGCACGCGGCTGCCTGCTGTGCGAGTCATTGTCTGTCTCTTTGTTGGCGCGCGCCGTTATTGGGATTAGGAGACCTAACTTCTACAAATTCACTCTGACGAGAAGGCCCTGCCCTGTTTGAATCCCGCCAGTTCTGATGCAATTCAGGTCTGTCATTACGATCACATAGTCTGTCGTCATGTCGGTAGTTCCTGTAATTTCTTTCTTGTCGGTTCAGTGGAGGAGAACTTCTCCCTGAATCGTAACTGCGCGCTGGACCGTTGCGTCTAAAGTTATTCTGTCTCCCGTAATAATAATTATTTTGGTTCCCATATTGTCTGTTTCTCTGATTGTCTCTGTGATAGTCACTACCGCTGAGAGGTGATCTTTCCCTGTAATTATTACTACTCTGCCAACGGTTGTCGTACGGGTGGTGTCTATTTTGGACACGATTTGCGTTGTAAGAATAGACCTGTCGTGTCCAGTTATTGTTTCTGTCGTCACGGAATTGTGACGGATGTGACCTGTAGTGATTGTTTTCCTGTTTTCGCATCCCGCGACTGTCTGTGTCAATTTCCAGTTCTTGTAACAGTCCCTGAAAAGCCTCAATGTCTTCTTTGCAACGTCCTGCTAAAATAATATGTCGTAAATATTCAGGCAATTTGAGTACGCAAATGCGGATGAGTTCTGAGGGGCTGTATGGGTTTGAAAGATACTAATTCTTATGGAACATGTCTTCAAAATATTTCACAAGACTGGAAAATTCAGATTGTTCGAAATGTTTCATCATTATGATGCCATGTTTTACTCGGTCTTGTGTGGCTTGAGACCAATATGCTGAGAGGAAGGCATAGTAAAATTCTCCTTCACTGTGGCAATCGTGAATGACCGATCGCATTCTTACAGCTGGTTCATTCTCTAAGTAGCCACACATAAATTCTAATCTGTGTTCTAACGACCAGTTGGGAGGAAAACAATGAGAGAACTGATGGAGCCATGCTTGTGGCTGAATGTCGTTGCCAGAATTCTTAAATGTTTTGAATTTACGTGTAGTAATGAACAGCTTACAGTCAAAATCGTCATGTCGGCGAGTCGCATGTCGGTCATTGTTACTTCGTTTCAGCGGTTCCATCTCAAAATCCAATGCGCCTTGCCAATTTCTTTCATAATTTCCGAAGTGTCCTGTGTTATTATTTTGTGTTTGTTCCGTATTTCTATGTCCCTCTTCCCGTATTGGAGCGCGAGTGTCCTCTGAAATACGTAATTCTTGTATTACCTGCGTCAACTGATCTTGTACTTCCCGGATTTCTCTTTTGTACTGTGTATTGATTTGATTTTGATTTTGTTTGAATTTTCTTATTTGTTCATACTCTTCTGTGTCAGTGAAGGCTACGGGTCTTGTGTCATTCAGATCATCATCTACCTTTGTAGATAAGTTAGTGACCTGATCCGAAAGTTCGGCTACTTTCTCCGACAGTGTACTTATTTCCTCCATGTGTCTTTCTGAACCAATTTTCAGGGTATCTACTGTGTACTTTAAGTTTTCCTGAGTTCTTGCAAGTTGCGTAACCGTATCGGTAGATGCAACTGAGTCAATTTTAGCCCACAAGGTCTCATGATTTTCATGAACAATGGCTTGCAGTTCTTTTATGGCTGCTTCGTGATTCTGTAATGCATTTTCATGCTGCGAAAAAATAGGTTGAAAATGCTCACAAATTTGTGTTTTCACGTCATTACAGACTTTTTGACATTTCGATTCAATGTTATGTAACTCAGTGGTTAAATCTTCACGTGTTTGTTCAAGTGTAGTGTCTAACTTTTTGAGATTTTGTTCCACTGTGTCTAACTTTTTTAAATTTTGTTCCACTGTGTCTAACTGTTGCTGTGTTTGTCTCTGGTGTTGTTCCATTGTGTCTAACTTTTCAAGCTTTTGTCCCATTTGTTGCATTAATTGTAATAACAATGCACTGGTGTCTGAAACATGTTCCTCAGTGCTTTTCGGCAGTGAAGTTGCACCGGCAACATTCACATTTTGACAAGCATTAAAAGTGTCTTGACTCATTTGAGAAAACGGTGAGAACCCAAAACCTGAGTCTACAGTATTTGCAAAATTGTGTCCTGTCATTCCCAATTCCTGAGGCAAGCTGTTGCCAACCGATCGATCGATAATACGTCCCTCTTCACTAATTGTTTCACTGTCCACGCCATTGTTTGCCGCCTGCTCCATTTCCCTATGCACAGTTACCAAATTACTACTTTGAATGTCTGTTAATTCATTACTCTGCGGCGCTATCACACTGCTTTCGTCTTCACTGTCATTTCTCAGTTTACTTTGGAGCCTAGTATTACGTTTTTCACACGCCATTATTGTCACAATATTTCACACGACAACACAGAAAAGCACAATTTGAAGAGCAAAAATAAGAGAACACATTAACATAGCACTGAAAATAATATTTAGTTAATTGCAAGCGCAGCTGCAAAAAACTTGCTGCAAATCTACATGCATGCCACAACTGTTTTACTGTACAACAATGAAAAACTACAACTACAAAGGAAATTCTCTCTATAATTACGCACTAGCAATAAACAAAATCTACACTAATTACACAAACTACAAGAAAAAATCAGAAGATTCCAGTGAGGTATCCTGGTAGGGTCGCCATATGAAACATCCCCTTTTAACAATTATACATGACTGTGCTTAAACTGACACACAATATTTTTTACTGCAACGCAATCTGACTTTCAAGAATCCCTACAAAAGAATGGCCCTGACTAACATTAAACTATACCTTTCACAAATCACTTACCTCACAAAAATCTTCGCTGCTCAAGCTACTGCAATACAGCGAGCGCCACTACTGCCAGCTAAATAAAAGATTCAAACTATGGAAGGCACTAACTACTGATAGGGATAGTTAGCAAATGAAAGATATTAATAGAGAACAAACAATGTATTTACCTTGATATCATCATATATAAATATAGCAGTTCATGACAAATTTCAAAACTCCGCCATCTCTCTCCCCACATCCACCACTGCTGGCGGCTCACCTCCAACTGCGCAACGCTACGCGCTGTTCACAGCCAGCTGCCTAACACTACAATGGCGAGTATTACAACAATGCAAAGCAGCCACAGACTGCACACAGCACAGCCAGTGATTTTCATACAGAGGTGGCGTTACCAATAAAAAAAACCTAAACAGCCTACAAAAACCTAAACAGCCTACTTACAACAGGCGTTGATAAAAATCAATGGGGACAGTTGAAAATGTGTGCCCCGACCAAGACACGAACCCTGCATCTCATACTTACATAGTAGACGCTCTGAAGACACACGGAAGAAGAACATTGACCGGTAAGCCTTATCTATATGAAGATTATATCCTAATAGGACAGCTTTGTTGTATGTCTGCATGTCTGTCTGTACAACTATTAAGAACTCTTTTCCTCAGAAACCAGTTGACGTATCAAGTTCAGATTTATGTCGTCCCTTGGCGGTATAGTAATCTTAAGCTTCTTAGTCAATGCAGTCAAAAGACACAGCTATCTGTGTCACATTTTCGATACTTGAAAACTCACTCATCAGAATTTATAATGCGCTTCCTGTTAACCTAGAATCATGAAATTCAGCAGGAAGCAAGGTTTCACAGTACAAATAAAAGAAAAAAATCAGATAATTGTTACTTTGTAACCATATTTGTCATATGTTATCCAGCCTGAAACTCGAATCTGAAAGACTGTCGAAAGTCTTGGAATCCCTGGGACGGATGTCTTGACAATATTAATGTTGGTACTAGGCAAAAATCGACATTATTATCCATCACTGTTATGGATAAACAACCTATATCCATAATTAAGTCTGCACTGAACTTCGGTGTTCGTTTGTGGGAGTTCTGTACTCCGCTTCTTAGCGTGGGAGTTGTTGTCTTGCGTCTGGCGTACAGTTATTTGGAGGAGCTCTTTTTCTGCTATGCACTTGCGTTTGACACGTTCCTGGATACCGCCTTTGGCTTGGAGTTCTCGTCTTACATTTTTTGGTGACAGTGAAGAGATTTAAACAGAGTTTGGACTTAGCAACTTCTGGATAGTAGTCTACTGTCTGAGGTTTTAAGTTTCAGCGCACTGAAAACATTGTGGGGCCGCAGCCTTGTTCGCACAATACTTTGATAGGCGTCACTGCACTCCACCAGCACGATGTCTGAGATTGCCACAAAGCCGCCGCCTTCAGCATTCAACGCAGATAGTGTAAATTGCTGGATCATTTGTAATAGTTTTTGCACTGAGGTTTCACGTCAGTTGACTGGAATAGATTCTTCTAGTTTTCAACACGGAAGCGAAGTCATGTGGCGATTCTCATATCGCGTTATTCGCAGCTGTACAGAATTAGGCAGAAGATAGCCGATATTAGTGTAATGCTGCCACTCTATGTTTGCGGGTGTCCGCTAGACGTTTTGTAACTTGTTTCTTGTTCATTCAAAATTGAATGGGTTTGACTTCAAATAAAGTGTATAGTCAACATTAGAATTCGTCCTTTCAGTAAAAGAGTTGTTTATCCTTCATCATTTCGTTCGTTGATATGTTTTTCGCTTACTAAATAACGTTCGGATATAGTATCGATCTGTATCAGCAGGGCACGAGATTGGTTATTTGATTATCCAGACACTGATTGGAACAATCCATCGGATTAGTTCATGTTGCAGGAAAATCATATTTTTGATTGCTCTGAACATCTACAGAAGGTAGGGAGGGGGAGGGTACTTACGAGCGGAAGAGCCACCCTTCAGGTCAGCGTCTAAAATTCCTTTCCTACAATGATAGTTACCCTTAATTTACGTATCCCGGAGCTACAGAGCACAGAGGTATAAAACATTACACACACAAATAACCATAACAAACCAAACGACTGAGGGAGTGGTAGACTTTGTTGATACTGGTCGTATCTTTCTTGATTTATCTGTTGTATCATTAATAGCATATGTGGCTTGGAGGCACGGCAGTACTTCTGGAATTTGTTGTGAGGTTTCAGTCGCGAATGTAGACGCCAGTAAAAGAGCCATGAACGCATGTGAGCACGTTAGGAGTTGTGTAGTATGTTGAATGCTGCACGAAAGGGAAACATGCTCTAAAAAATGTTATCAGTTTTGTCCTATGATTAGAGAGGAAAGATTATAGGATAGAAAATTAGAGCTGAATTTGTCCGAAATACTCTGAGGAAATACACAACCATTTCAGGCAGGGACTCAACGAAGAGCTAAATGGGATACATTGACTACGAAGGTTAGAAGAAAACGTGTCCGTGCAAATATCAGAATACAGCATTAAACAGATCGACAATAAGAAAAAAGTGGGCAAGGCACTTTCTACTGTTAAGGCTAGACAAGCCCACGTGAGAATATGGGCAACATATATTTGACAGTGTGGTTGCAACAGTTAAAGCAAAAGTGCTGCCTAAGCTGCAAGAACAGCTTGCAATTACGTACGTCATCGTTCCTGTGTCATGATGCGAGAGAAATCAGAATGAAAATGTAATAGAACTTCGGTGTGACATAGATTCTTTTTTGCTGACATAGGGCACCGTGTAGTGCCTTTAATGTTTCGTCATGCAGCAAGCTCGAATAGATAACAAGGTCTGCAGTATTTTGTGTGAAAGTTGTAACTCATGACAAGTTGAACGCCAAATTCTTAGATATCAATGTATACGAATATATTCCAACAACCGCATCAATCACATTCGACGCCACTGATGGTGACGCATGCTATCAATTTGAAGATTTTTGCATCTTACCTGCAATTAAAGGTGGATGAGGCAGCAAGGCGTAGTGAGGCAAACCATTTTGTACAAACAGTGCTAATTGGAAATAAAACAAAGGAATCCACTAAAACTAGTTGATCCTTTATTGTGATTGAAGGTACAATGGAGCACCGTGTACGTACACAGAAGCATATTCATCTTATGGGTTGTCAAACAAGGGTGAAGGGGACAATGGGGCAGCAGGTGGTGAATAGCAGTACAATGGTCAGTCACACAACGGCAGTTATACCTGTCGCAGGAACGATAGTTTTCTGGTCGTAGCGGAAACGTGCTTACTGCAACAATTAATCGTTTTAACAGGATCAGAAACAAAGCCTAAGGTTTTAGGATATAAATGCACAGTGCTTTCCATAGGAAAAGGGGAAATTTAGCGGATAGTGAATGAAAAATTGCATAGAATACGGCTTGGATATCATACGAAGGACACAGCTTGCAGTAATGATACTCTGTAGGAAATGACAAGATTTAGGCTAACGTGAATAAAATCATCGAAGTTGGTAAAGTGAGTGCTACATGTCTCCAAATCAAGTTCAAAGTGCAATGACACCTCCTGATACTGAGTCTATATGAACTGCGTTCTTACAGGCTCTTTATGATAAACTACGGTCTGTCAGTCGAAAAGTGAATGTAACTAAGTTTCAGACAGTAATAATGGTCATTTCATTTGGCGTCCTGAAATGTTTGTTATCGCCTTCTCATCGAAGAAATTTTACAGATGATGAAGTTTGAAGTGTTAACAATTCGACCTTTAGTCTACTAGAATTTCACATTCAGACTCTTTTGCGTATTCATTCAAACCTACACAAACACCCCTTTCGTCGTGCGTCAAGTAGGAGTAGCGTTCCCATCATCTCCACGGTCTCTGTGTGTCATTTCTACAGTGGCTTGACGATGTGTACCTTTGTCTTCATATCGATCAAGATGCATTACTCAATCACAGTTGTACGTTTGCCTTGCTATCTTCGACATCTCGAAAAACTCTGTAAATATCACGCAAATTTTATTACAGGTTTTTTCTTCTTTTAAGAAAAAAGTATATATATCCCCTCAGTGACGAAGATTTATACAGCAGTTCATTGTTGTTGTGGTCTTCAGTCCTGAGACTGGTTTGATGCAGCTATCCATGCTACTCTATCCTGTACAAGCTCCCTCATCTCCCAGTACCTACTGCAACCTACATCCTTCTGAATCTGCTTAGTGTATTCATCTCTTGGTCTCCCTCTACAATTTTTACCCTCCACGCTGCCCTCCAATACTAAATTGATGATCCCTTGATGCCTCAGAACATGTCCTACCAACCGATCCCTTTTTTAGTCAAGTTGTGCCACAAATTTCTCTTCTCCCCAATTCTATTCAGTACCTCGTAATTAGTTAAGTGATCTACCCATCTAATCTTCAGCATTCTTCTGTAGCACCACATTTCGAAAGCTTCTATTCTCTTCTTGTCTAAACTATTTATCGTCCACTTTTCGCTTCTATACATGGCTGCACTCCACACAAATACTTTCAAAAGCGACTTCCTGACATTTAAATCTATACTCGATGTTAACAAATTTTTCTTCTTCAGAAACGCTTTCCTTGCCACTGCCAGTCTACATTTTATATTCTCTCTACTTCGACCATCATCAGTTATTTTGCTCCCCAAATAGCAAAACTCCTTTACTACTTTATGTGCCTCATTTCCTAATCTAATTCCCTCAGCATTATCCGACTTAATTCGACTACATTCCATTATCCTCGTTTTGCTTTTGTTGATGTTCATCTTATACCCTCCTTTCAAGACAATGTCCATTCCGTTCAACTGCTCTTCCAAGTCCTTTGCTGTCTCTGACAGAATTACAATGTCATCGGCGAACCTCAAAGTTTTTATTTCTTCTCCATGGATTTTAGTACCTACTCCGAACTTTTCTTTTATTTCCTTTACTGCTTGCTCAATATACAGATTGAATAACATCGCGGATAGGCTACGACCCTGTCTCACTTCCTTACCAACCACTGCTTCCCTTTCATACCCCTCGACTCTTATAACTGCCATCTGCTTTCTGTAGAAATTGTAAATAGCCTTTCGCTCCCTGTATTTTACCCCTGCCACCTTCAGAATTTGAAAGTGAGTATTCCAATCAACATTGTCAAAAGTTTTCTCTAAGTCTAAAAATGCCAGAAACGTAGGTTTGCCTTTCCTTAGTCTTTCTTCTAAGATAAGTAGCAGTTCATTAGGCACATCATTTTCATTAATTTTGCTGTTGAACAAGGGTAACTATGCAGCCATTTTGATCTAGCTTTGACATTGTTGCACGTCGAGCTTTCCTTAGAGTTTTAATTTCATACCTCATCTCTAGATTAGCCCGTGACTTATTTTTGTATATTACACGTTTCTCAGTTACAAACCATGATATATTCTTACCATTGAGGACGCCTCCATCCTGCAGTGGTTGGTGTCGGTTGCTTAATGCAGAGGTCTCGACATCCATTCACGCTGCCCACCTGCAATTCAGAAGTGGGGTGGTGTGTAACGGGAAACCCTCAGCCTTGTAAGGCCAAATGAGGAACAGCTTGAATAAACAAGTAGCTGAATCGATGTGCAAGCCACTACAGTGGCGATATAGCGACAGGCTGGCACCAGGTCGGGAATCACACAACGGCGTTTACTCATGAAAAGGAGATTGACCAAGTCCTGAGCGGGTGTAAGGTCAGACTGGGCAAACGCTGAAAAAAAATACCTCTCTGTTCCTACATGGCTGAGTGCCTGCATTTCAAACTAGAAACCAAGAGTGTGTTAATGCGTGCGTCCATGAAATCGACAAATCCTGAATTTTATAACCATATTTAAGCACCTTATAGGTTGTTAGGACTTTTTCATGCATATGAACTTTATTTCGTCATTTATAACGTTACTAAATACCTTCTATCTGCGGTCATTGTCATATATTTGCTATATAAAATAGCAACCAACTAATGCAAAGTAACATTGTTACACTTAGGAAATTACAAATGCTGGCACACTACTTATATTTACGTCCGTAAAATATGCGTCGTTGAATTTGGAAACTATTTAATGCTACCTCGGAACATATACGTGTTCCTCACTCGTGCGCAAAAATACGTATATGTCGTCTTGAAAATCACATACTGCATATAAGAACGCATTGCGTAACGCTTCCTATAACTGAAATGCTGGTGACAAATTATTTTGACCTCCTTGATTGAGGTATTTATCAGCACAGTGTCCTTTCGCTTCCAAACATGTAAACATCGCCGTCGTACAATGCGCGGGAACGGGCAACGCTGAAAGACCACGTTTATACCGTGACATGTAATGTGAGCCGATGTATGTCAAGATGTATGCCAATAGACAGAGCTATAGACGTCTGGCCATGTTACTTCCATGCATAAGTGCATTGTCATTAACTATGCACTTTACTGAAAGTCCCCCACCGTGTTCTTCTGTCTGTATGTTTGGGCTAATCTTCGGAACTGCTGTGGGGATTTTGACACGGTTTTCACCGACAGATATATTCCAATTCACGAGGAAGGTTTCTCTATATAATTTTTTACTGCTACGCCAGACAAGTCACATTGGTGCGAAGCTGGGGTGTGACGCTAGTTCTTAAGAAAACAAACATTACAAAGTGTGAACAAGGCGAAAGGGAATACAATCTCCCAAAAGATGAGACTTACAGAAAGTGCAATTGGTAAAGTAGGAACGGCTAGAGGAGAAATGTAAGGATTTAGAAGCAGATACCCCTAGGGCAAAGATAGATACCGCCTACAGGAAAACTATAGATGTCTTTGGAGAACAGAGAAGCTACTGCACGAACATCTAGAACTCCGACAGGGAATAAGTACCAAGCAATGAAGGATAAGCTGAGAGGTTGAAGCAGTATACAGAGGGTGTGTACAAGGGAGACCAAAGCGATGATATAGAAAGGGAAGAGAACGTAGATTAAGAGAAAATGGGAGACTTGAAACTGCGGGAAGAATTTGACAGAGCATTGAAAGACATAAGTCGAAGCAAGGCCCACGGAATAGACGACATCCTATCAGAACTACCGACAGCCCTGGGAGAGCCATTCATGACAAAACTCTTCCATCTGAAGTGCAAGACGTATGAGACAGGTAAAATACCCTCAGCCTTCAAGAAGGATGTAATAATTCCAATTCCAAAGAAAGCAGGTTCTGACAGGTGTGAATATAACAGAACTATAAGTTTAATAAACTGTCGTTGCAAAATAGCGACACGAATTCTTTCCAGAAGAACGGGAAAATTGGTGGAAGCCGACCTCGGGAAAGATCAGTTTGGGTTTCGGAGAAATTTAGGAACCCGAGAGTCAATAGTGTCTATACGACTTTCCTTAGAAGATAGGTTAACGAAATGCAAATCTACGTTTACAGTGTTTGTAGACGTAGAGAAAGCTTTGGACAATGTTGACTGGAATACTCTTTTTGAAATTCTGTATTTAGCACGTAAAATACAGGCTGTGAGAGGCTATTCACGACTTGTACAGAAACAAGAATGCAATTATAAGAGTCGATGGGCATGACAGGGAAGCTGTGGTTGAGAAGGGAGTGAGACATGGTTGTAGCCTATCCCCCATACTACTCAATCTATACGATGAGCAAGCAGAAATGGCAACGGAAGAAAGATCTAGCGTGGGAATTGAAGTTCAGGGATAAGGAAAAAGACACTTCTAGGCTCGTTGATTACGTAATCCTGTGAGCGTAGGCTCGTTGATTACGTAATCCTGTGAGCGACAGTAAATTACTTAGAGGGACAGTTGTACGGAATGGACAGCGCCTTCAATGAAGGTTATCGAAGAACAGCAACAAAAGCAAAACAAAGATAATGGAATGTAGTTTAATTAAATCAGTTGATGGGGAGGCAGTTAGATTAGGAGACTGCATTAGTGTAGTTATTATAGATGTTTTTCCTATATTTACCTTGTATTAGCTCAGTGACGTTTGACACTGCAGTCTTTGGAAATAATAACAGGTCGAAACTGACTCTTAATATTTTACATCATGTAATTAGGTTCATCTGCATAAAAATAATTCCGATAGTCTGAGGCAGACATATGAACTGTTTTCAGCATTCGGGAACCAAAAAGCCAGGGTTGAATTCTCAGTTGGTCCTATGGTCTCTTTTCGGTTTTAGCCTTTTCCCCTCCCCCTTGAACCATGGACTTTGCCGTTAGTGGAGAGGCTTGCGTGGCTAATCGATACAGACAACCGTACCGTAGGTGGTTCAAATGGCTCTGAGCACTATGGGACTCAACTGCTGTGGTCATCAGTCCCCTAGAACTTAGAACTACTGAAACCTAACTAACCTAAGGACATCACACACATCCATGCCCGAGGCGTAGCAGTCGCACGGTTCCGGACTGCGCGCCTAGAACCGCGAGACCACCGCGGCCGGCCGTACCGTAGGTGGAACCATAATACAAGAGTATTTGTCGAGAAGCCTGACGAGCGTGTGGTTCCTGAAGAGGGGCAGTAGCAGGAGCAACAGCTTGGATGACTGACTGGTCTGGCCTTGTAACATCATCCAAAACGGCCTTACTGCGTTGGTACTGAGAACGGCTGAAAGCAAGGGGAAACTGCAGCCGTAATTCTCTCGAAGGCTTGTAGCTCAACTGTATGATTAGATGGAGACGACATCTTCTTGGGTAAAATATTCTGGAGGTAAAATAGTTCCACATTGGGATCGCCTGGGGGGGACTACTCAGGGTGATGTCATCAGAAGAAACTGGCGTTGTATGGATCGGAGAGTGGACTGTAAGATATCTTAATCCGGTAGGAAAGTTAGAAAATTGAAAAAGGGAAATGGATAGGTTAACGTTACATGTAGTGGGAGTCAGTGAAGTTTTGTGGTGTGTGGAACAGGACATCTGAACAGTGAAAGGTGGCTACACTGAGCCACAGCGCCAGAGAGTTTTGTTTCGCCGCCTCCACTGACAGTGATTATTGAGAAGTAGCGGAGGGCAGTGCTTGTTGAGAACTCGTTGTAGTGTGCTTGCTGAGATGTCGTAGTGAAGAGTGCTTGTCGAGATGTGGCAGTAGTCAGTTCTTGTTGAGATGTGGTAGTAGCGAGTCGGTGTGGAGATATTGTAATGACTAGAGTGCTTTTCATCAATATAAATGAAGGTAACAAACTCCTTTTCTTTTTTTTCTCATTATTTCAATGTCCTGAATAATGCGTCATTACAGGTTCAGACAACAAAGCATCTGGCTTGTGTTCTTGTATTAGAGTGTAATTCGGGTTTTCTTGCGCAATTATAGTATTTCTAATTTTTTTTATCACGTCAGTATAAATGGTATTTGAAATTTCTTGTCTTATTGAAGAAGAACCGTGCCAGATGTGTACGTTGAGTCATACTTCCCCACACAGAACAGTTACACTTGTGCTTTGGTTTCGTAGGTTTTATAGTTGCTGGGGACTTAATTAATTAATTGTGTTAACGAAAATTTTCATTTCATTCTTTGTTGTTGTTCTATGCAGTCAGATTGCGTAATAATACTAGTCAGGGCCAACCGTTTACGAGACACAGCGTAATCGGACATACAGCTACGAAAAATAAAAAAGGTTTTCAAATTAATAATTAAGCCCCCATGCACGTGGCGACCGCTGCTTCGGATCGTCCCTTGGAATTCTTCTGATTGTAAAAATAGTAGACAGTAATATTGTTGTAGTAATTTGTAGTTTAGTAATTGTAGTCTATATTGCATGTGTAGATTTGGTAATTGTCATTCTTCTAATGGTATTTCAGAATTTAATTTTATTGTCTTGTATACGCGTTTGACAATTTAGGGCAATTATTTCAATTGTTCGATTAATCTTGTTTGAGGGAAACATTTCGTGTAAATGGTATTGTTGGAGATAAAGAGTCATTGTGTGTAATTTTCGTACAGTGACGTGTTTTGTATGTTTTGTAAATGATTACGCGATCGATGAAAAAGGCAAAAATGATGAATAGTGAGAATGACGAAATTGTTAACATGGCGAACTCGCCAACAGAGGAAAACAGTATCATGAATAATGAAGTGGAAAACAATTTAATAAGTCGGGAAGATAGTCCGGAACCATTTCAAAACTTTTCTCAATCAGAAAATTCACAGAATACGAGATTAACGATAGAAGATTCTGGAATAGTATCGAACACAGATAGCCTTACAGCTATGACGAAGGAAACTGGTTTTGCGGGAAATGTTAGGGGCGAAAAGAATTTCGAACAAGTTAATATGGAGCAGCTGATGAGTGCAATATTAAATTTGGGATCTCGGTTAGACTCACAAATGGAAACACGGTTAAGCTCACTGGGATCACAGTTACGATCTGAATTAAAAACAGATAGGGGAACAATGGAAACACGGTTAGACTCACTGGGATCACAAATAGTAACAATTAAAACAGAGATGGAAACAATGGAAACACGGTTAGATTCACGAATAGGGTCATGTTTCAAAAACATGAAAGATGAATTAAAGAAAGAAATGAGAGAAGAAGTACAACCGATTTTGAATGCTCACAATAATAGATTAATTGCAGTAGAGATTAGACAAAGGGAACAGGATAGAGAACAGGAAGAAAGAGATCGCGTGATAGTACAGAAATTTTCAGAGTTAAATTTACAACGTGCAAAAGATAAGGAAGAAATATTTGAGAGAATCGAGGAATCCGTACCAAATGACAGATTAAATAACCTAACACAACAATATGAACAGCTAACTACCAAATGTGTTAATACTGAAACCCGAGTCACGACACTTACGGAAGATGTAAATAAACAGAAAGAACAAATAAGTGATTTATCGGAAAGAGTTGAGGAGATTTTAGATAAATTGACAAGTCTTATTTTAAATGGGGACAGAGATTCAGATGATACAGCACCATTGCCATTTGCAGAAACCGAAGACTACCAGAACATAAATAAGCATGTTTAAAATCAGGGAAAATTTAATGAACGCGTTAAAAGGGAAGTTGAGGCATTACGAAAGCAAGTCAAACAAATTGAAGGCGAAATCGGAGGAAAAGACAGCAAATGAAATTTAGAATCACAGGTAGCAGAGGGGTTTGAAGAAAGTAATTTGTTTCGTGTACGGGATGCAACAAGAGAGCGCCAGGCGCGTGAATTTAACAATAATCGTCATTGGGACTGGGACAGACGCGGTAGGTCTTTGTCGCCACGAGGCGAAAACTTTGACTATAAACACTTTTTGACTGTTCGGAAATTTAAGATCTTCCGCAATTCTAAGAATGACATACATCCATGTGCATGGTTAGATCAATTTATGTACGCACTCCCACCAAATTGGCCGCTAAGTCACAAACTGGAATTTATGTGTTGATATTTAGAAAACGAACCGGACCGGCGACGCGGATGCGCGCACTCATTAGAGATTGTAATAATCTGAATGATTTTTATCATGCATTTCTATCGGCATATTGGTCCGAAAACACACAAGACAGAGTCAAACATAGTCTGATTATGCAGCGTAATTTTAAACAGTCTGAGTTCCGCACGCCGGCAGAATACTTTGAAGACAAGATTCGAAAGAATCAGTTCCTGTCCAACCCTTATAGCCCGACTGAATTAATTCGCATTTGTTTAACTAAGCTGCCACAATCCATAAGACAAATTGTTTTAGCCGGAAGATGTAAAGACGACATTGAGACTTTTAAGACTTTGTTGCAAGAACTTGAGTATGACAACGACGACGGGACTTCTTGTAACTTTTTCAGTAACACTATTTACAATAGATTTTCAGAGAAAAGAGATAGTGATTGGAACGGGCGTTATATGGGTAACTTTGAGAATGACAGACGTAACAGACAGGACAATAGATACCAGCCTTATGACAATAACAGACGTTCTAACAGAAATTACACAGACAATTATAATAATGGTAATTCGTACCGGAATGATCAATCATACGGAAACAGTAATCGGTATCATCAAGACAGAAATTATTCATACAGTAATAGAAATTCTTACTACAGAAATAACCAGGGTAGTACATACAACAATAATATCAGAAGTGACAGTCGAAATTACACAAGAAGTAGTCATGCAGACAGACAGGAAATAGAAATTTTAATAACAGACACAACCAAGAATTTGCATCTTACAGACAGGAGGGACCTAATTGGCATCCTCCACGTGACAGAACTTCAGAGAGACAAGTGCAAATCGTAGAAATTGATCCGCGAAATGACGCGAATAATCAAAGACGTGACGCAAACAATCGACAATGACTTGCAGCTTCGGCTTCTGGCAGCAATATAGACGGTTCAGAAAGTAATGATACTACGACTTTACACTACATACGCCTGGAAGACATGAGAGACATTTTGCTAGACGAAAAGGAAAATAATGTAGACGCATTTTTACATCCTGTTATTGAAGTATGTGTGGGTAAGAATAAGTTCACTGCAGTTTTAGATTCTGGGAGCCCACTGAATGTCATTAGTTAATCAGTTTTTCGTATATGTGTAAGAACTATTGCTTGTCCTGTGTTACCTGTTTCTAAAACTACAATTCGAGGAGCGATTTCTGGAAAAAGTGTGGAAGTCAAACAACAGACCAACTTAAATTTCGTTTGTCAAGGATACGAATTTTCTGCTAATTTTATTATTGTTCCATTACTCAACACACAAATTATATTACGTATGGAGTTTCTTAACGCACATAAGGCAATTTTGAACTTTAAAGAAGGAAGTGTGAATTTGATTGTTGCCGGAATGCCGAAAAGTTTGAAATTTTTCGAGTGTTTAACAAGATCTGAATCAGATACAAAATGTTTAAGGTTTCTTACTTCTGATGTTTTCGTTGAGCATTATGACGACAGTGTGTTTATTTATGACAATGACAATAGATACAGAGACGCGATGGATGATATAATTAATAGCGAAGAATTAATTAATGAAAAGGTTAAGAAAGCTGAAGTGCCAGATGACGTTGCAAGAGAAGAGCTGCACCACATTTCGACTTCACATGCTACAGTGTTTAGTCATCACACAGGAACTATATAAGGCTTACAATATTTATTTAAAGTAAAAGAACACACACCGTTTCGCGGGAAAACGTACGCTATTCCTTTGGCTTACAGAGATAAGGTTAAGAGTGAACTTCAATACATGATAGATCAAGGCATTATTGAGCCAGCAGTCAGTCCTTATACCAGCCCATTACAAGTTGATCTTAAAAAGGATGGGTCAATTCGTTTGGTTCTGGATTCCAGACAGATAAATAATATCATCATTCCTGAAACTGACCGCCCACAAAATTTAGATGAACTTCTTCAACATTTCCATGGAATTAAAGTTTTATCCACGATTGATATGCGCGCAAATTTTTGGCAAATAGAACTCCACCCTGATTGTAGAAAATATACTGCCTTTTTAGCCTTTGGTAACTGTTACCAGTTCCGGAAATTACCGTTTGGACTTACTGTATCTTCAGCAGCATTCATTCGTAGCTTAAACGAAATTTTACCTGTTTATCTTCGTGACAATATTACTTCATATGTTGACGATATTCTTATTGCTAAAAGTTCTTGGAATGAGCACAACAAAATTTTGGATTCATTATTACGTACTTTTGCAAGAGTTGGCATTACAGTGAACTTGGAAAAATCTGAATTTGGACGTTCACAGGTGAAATTTCTTGGTCACATTATTTCTACAGAAGGTATTCTTCCTGATCCAGAAAAATTAGACGCTATTCGTAATTATGCTGTTCCTACCACAAAACGTGAGGTTCGTAGTTTCCTTGGTGTCTGTAATTTTCTTAGACGCTTTGTTAAATTCGACGATTTGGCCACACCTCGTTTATGTGAACTATCCGGAATGAATTCTAATTGGTGTTTGGATGAGGAAGCTCAGTCAGAATTTGAACAACTCCGTGATGCTTTAGTTGCTGCTCCACATCTATCACATCCGGATTTATCTAAAGATTTTTGTTTGGCAACGGACTCATCATACAAAGGCCTAGGTGCACATTTATTTCAAGAGATAGAAGAAGACGGCGTTGTAGTACAGAAGACTATTGCATTTGGAAGTCGTGTTCTCTCTAAATCAGAAAAGAATTATTCGATTACGGAACTTGAAGCTTTGGCTGTTGTTTGGGCTTTCACAAAATTTCGAACATTTTTGTATGGCAGACATACTAAGGTTTACACCGATCATCGAGCTCTGGAATTTCTTATGTCAACAAAATTAACACATGGAAGATTGTCACGATGGGCGCTGTATCTACAGGAATTTGATTTTAGTATTGTTTACATACAGGGTTCTTCAAATATTGTTGCTGATGCTTTATCACGTGCACCTGTGGGTTTGAAACAAAGTGCTGAAGAGGACTGCATAGAAAACAATTATTGTTTGATGTATATTCAAGGTGTTGCGTTTGAGAACTTTATTTCGTCTTCGCTCCAGGACATCGCCAAGGAGCAAAATAAGGATCCAATCTGGAACGACATTAAGGAAAAGTGGAGGAGAAAGGAAAGCGTAGCGATTAGACAGCATTATTTAGTTCGCAATGACATTCTTTTTAAACGAAAATCGGTCGACAACTCTGTCTGGTTAGTTTGTATTCCTGATGAGTGGGTTAATAAGCTGATTTGGTATACGCATTTCAGTTATGCACACTTTGGTCCCAGAAGATGCTTTCATAAATTACGGGAAAATTGCTACTTCAGTAATATGGAAAAACGTATTCGATCTGTTCTGCCCAAATGCAAATTATGTCAAAAGGCTAAGCCGCCAACTATTTCTCACAGAGCACCGTTGTTTCCTATCATTCCAGCGAAATTAAAGGACATGGCTGCAGTCGATTTGTTTGGTCCAGTGGTTCGTTCTACTAATGGTTTTGCGTACATTTTCGTAGGAGTGGAGTTGACATCAAAATATGTGTGTTTTACACCGTTACGCAAAGCAACAGCTCGTTCAGTATCTAATGCTTTCATTAACCATTTTCTTAAAGAAGTTGGTCATGTTGATAAGGTTATATCAGATAATGGATCACAGTTTCGTTCTAAAATTTGGATTCGTACTCTACGGCGTCGTAAAATTAAACCAATTTTCATTTCACTTTCTCACCCTCAATCTAACGCTTCAGAGAGATGGATGAAGGAAATCAATTAATTGTGTCGTCTTTATTGTCATCAGAATCACAGAACGTGGGATCAGTATATTCATATTTTTCAAAACATTCTGAATGAACTTCCTAATGACTCAACTTCTTTACCGCCAATACTGATATTAAAAAACAAAGCACCAACAAATCGCATATCTGAAATCGTTCCTTTTCCGCCTTCACGGAAACTGCGGCATTCTGAAGCTGTCAACCTGGCTCTACAAAATATTGCATCTGCGGCTGCTAGAAGAGAGAAATCAGCTAAGCGTCCTGGTCGTTTAAAAATTTTGTCAGTTGGTCAAAAGGTGTTAATTAAGTCTCATCGTTTGTCTCACAAAGGAAAAGGCTTGTGTCGCAAATTTTTTCTGCTTTATAACGGTCCATATTGAATTCGCAAAATTATTCATGATAACACTGTTGAAGTAGAAACTCTCAAATCTCGGCGCCCTAAGGGAATACATCATATATCAAACGTTAAAATTTTTGTGGAATGACATACTTTCGAGAAACCAACAGTTTACGTAAACATGCAGAGAATACAAGGATACCGCGCTGTGTTTTGGCGGCGGCATATACTCAAAGCAACAGTCAAGTCTGCGCGCCGCACAAGGCAGTCGTTGACCGCAAACAATTGCTTCCTACGTCACGCGCCTACAGCTGATCGAGCGCTCAGTGCGAATGCACTGACAGCCGTAAACAAATACACAGTCTAAGTTCTCCGACTAAATTCAGTATAAAGCTATAGTGACTTGACGAATTATGTTATTAACGTTCAGTATTTTTCAGGATACGGTTGTATAAAATATTTAAGAACTTCAGGTAAATTCTGTGTGTCTCCGACGTTAAGAGGACTTGCTAACGAGAAAATTTCAGAAAGAATGTAATTTCCAAGAAGAAACTAATAAACTAAAAAGGTAACTATTAATTGAGTTTATTTTTTCAGGTAACATATTTCCACTTAGGTACGTACTTTAGACGTAATTTGCTGCTCGCAATTACGTGATTCATACTTTGTGCTAATTTCATGTTCTATGAATTAACTTGTGAAGCGACGTGCTTGCGTACATTTGCTGATTTTTGTCAATGTTTTATTAATGAACAGGGTTGTTATTTGTATATATTATGCATCGCTTCGCTGCAATGCTTTTTCACTGATGTCATATTTTTTTATTATGTGTCTGCTGTGCTTATTCATTTAAATTATAATTGTCACCTGATTAATTGTGCTGACTATGGTTATGTGTGTAAGTTATACTTTGTGATTTATCTGCTTGCGCCTTCATGTTTACTTATTAAGATGACATATGAACATTTATTTGCTTATGCTGATATGATGCTAATGACCTGTTTATTACGTAAGATATATGTTTGCTGCTATGCGTATGGATTGCATATTTATACATTTCTGTTTGTTGTCATAACTACTCTTTAATTTGGTATATAGAAATGTTGATATACTGTGTACAAACATAGAGTTTAGGTCACACTATTGTATTAATTATAGATTGTTCGCTTGGCAGAGCCTCGTTATAGGGATTGTGCTGCATCCACTTGTTTACATTCTGTTCTCTACTGGTATATTTACTCGCTATTGCCTGTTTTGCTTACGCTCAGTGCCTTATATTTTTAAGATAAGAAAATGAACTGCTATAATTCGACATAAACGACATTAGTACAAGAAACTTCATACAAGTCACATGAGCTGGATGTTTTATGGAAGCTGTATAAACTTATGCTAATAGGAAGGAAGCTAACGACATGACATACCAAAACTAGGTTTAGACCATTGACAGTTATTACACTGCATTTTTCGTGAGCAATTGATATAGGAAGTGACACTTGACACAAGAAATACTCCACATGTGTGCTTCTGTTTGCCATAATTCTTGAAGTGGTGTACACTCTGTGAAATATTATGATCATTCACACTCCGTAATCGTACTTAATTATTGAGAGTTATTCGAACTAAGTCTGTTAGAGGTCATGTATGCATTTCTTTTATTTAATGATGGACAAGGTAACCAAAATCCATCTTATAATTTATAATGAGTAGAAGATTTGGGTCAGATGGATTACACAGAGGTTGTGTGTTGGCAGTGTGTCTTCGGATTGTATGGGATGATGAGGTTTGCATTAGGATTTTATCTGTAATTGTTCGAGGAGACTGACTAGCGGAAAGAGTTGTTATGGAAGTGAAATGATATTGGCGATAAGGTTTATATGTGTCGACATATTGAAGAGGTATTATTGAGATATTGTGATTATATGAAGTTGATGATTATTGGAGTTTTTGTGGACAAGCGGTAAGGTAAATGATATTGATGATAAGATTTATATGTATCGATGTAAGACGTATTATTGAAGTATTGAGATTATGTGATGCTGATGATTATTGGAGTTTTGGTGGATAAGAGGTAAAGTAAGTGAGGTGCACATTTTTTTTTTTTTTTTTGTTGGTCTATAGGGAACAAGGAGGATGAAGATAGCAGACTAGAACACTCAAGTAGAAGGAACACACACACTTTGTTAAATCACTAAGCAGTATATACTTGTTTTGGAGAGAGGAAGTAATTGCATATCTTGGCTCACTGACAGTTGTTCAGCAACCGTACATTTTGATCTGGCTTGGCAAACATTGGTCTTGACATGATGACTATGACGTTGACTTAACTATTATTGACTGTTATACATTGCTGCCACTACTACTTGATACACATGATCAAAATCAAATTTTGACAGAATTGCATTTACACAGTTAACACTATTCAATTACACAGTAGTACTTAATGTGGATGAAAGATGAGTGAGTGTGTTTTGTGTGTTTTCCTTTCCTAATCCTACCCACCTATCTCCTAAATATTATTTTATTTGTTTGTAGTGGCTTGCACTGACACCCATAAATATTATAGGTTTACTGATATTTGATTATTTGTAATAGTTAATACGACAATTATCTGATATCATTTGTGTGTTTATTAGAATTTGTATGTTTAGTGTAAGAGCATTGAGAATAATTTTGTAAAAGCATTTGTATGTGCATTCAAACTATTGTTCATGCCTGAACTGTCTGATTAGTGATGGTGAATATTATGGACTGTTACCTGCACTTTTTCAACATAATGGGTGCCACTTAGAAATTATTAATTTCTGCTGATGAACTGTGTGATTAGGATAGTGAATATTATGGACTGTTACTTGTACTTTTTCTACATGCTTAGTGCCACTAGGACATGTTTAATTTCTGCTTATAAACTCTGATGAACAGTGTGATCAGTGATAGTGAATATTATGGACTGCTCTCTGGACCTGCTCATCATTGCTAGGTGCAACTGATGGACTGCTTCTACTGAAATGAAGTCACTTGTTGGTGTCTGCACTTGTTCAATAATGCTGGGTGCCACTAATGGAACTGCTTCTGCTGAGAAATGTGACTTGTTGCTGTGTGTACCTGTTCAACATTGCTGGGTGCCACAGATGGAACTGCTTCTACTAAAATAATGTCACTTGTTGCTGTCTGCACCTGTTCAACAATGCTGGGTGCCACTAATGGAACTGTTTCTGCTGAGTGATGTCACTTGTTGGTGTCTGCACCTGTTCAACAATACTGGGTGCCACTAATGAAACTGTTTCTGCTGAGTGATGTCACTTGTTGCTGTCTGCACCTGTTCAACATTGCTAGGTGCCACTGATGAACTGCTTCTACTGAAATAATGTCACTTGTTGGTGTCTGCACCTGCTCAACATTACTGAGTGCCACTGATGAACTGCTTCTACTGAAATAATGTCGCTTGTTGCTGTCTGCACCTGCTCAACATTGCTGGGTGCCACAGATGGACTGCTTCTACTGAAATGATGTTGCTTCTTGCTGTCTGCACCTGTTCAACATTACTGGGTGCCACAGATGGAACTGCTTTTACTAAAATGATGTCACTTGTTGGTGTTTGCACCTGTTGACCATTGCTGGGTGCTGCTGCTGGAACTATCAACTATTTGTTTTGTTTCTTTTTTGAATAATTAAAAGTATTTTATGTGAACATTTGTATAAACTGATTTTTGTGTATTGTGTAAACTATTATGTAAAGCCACATGTATGATAGGATTTGTATTGCCTACTGTATTTTATATATTAGGTTATTGAAAGGTCAGTGCAAAGCCAAAATTTTATCTAATTATGTGATATTTACGTATTAATATTATCTTTTATTTTGTCTGATTTTTTTTGACGAATTTGGTGGTATTTTCACCACGAATGCTGGCAAAAATACCATCAAATTCTAGCCCGTGGAGGAAGGGCATATGAAAGGTGGCTACACTGAGCCACAGCGCCAGAGAGTTTTGTTTCGCCGCCTCCACTGGCAGTGATTATTGAGAAGTAGCGGAGGGCAGTGCTTGTTGAGAACTCATGGTAGTGTGCTTGCTGAGATGTCGTAGTGAAGAGTGCTTGTCGAGATGTGGCAGTAGTCAGTGCATGTTGAGATGTGGTAGTAGCGAGTCGGTGTGGAGATATTGTAATGATTAGAGTGCTTTTCATCAATATAAATGAAGGTAACAAACTCCTTTTCTTTTTTTTCTCATTATTTCAATGTCCTGAATAATGTGTCATTGCAGGTTCAGTCAACAAAGCATCTGGTTTGTGTTCTTGTATTAGAGTGTAATTCTGGTTTTCTTGCGCAATTATAGTATTTCTAATTTTTTTTTATCACGTCAGTATAAATGGTATTTGAAATTTCTTGTCTTATTGAAGAAGAACCGTGCCAGATGTGTACGTTGAGTCATACTTCCACACACAGAACAGTTATACTTGTGCTTTGGTTTCGTAGGTTTTATAGTTGCTGGGGACTTAATTAATTAATTGTGTTAACGAAAATTTTCATTTCATTCTTTGTTGTTGTTCTATGCAGTCAGATTGCGTAATAATACTAGTCAGGGTCAACCGTTTACGAGACATGGCGTAATCGGACATACAGCTACGAAAAATAAAAAAGATTTTCAAATTTAATAATGAAGCCCACATGCAATAGGTGACTACAGTAATAAATGAAAAGCACCAGTTTCCTTTTGTTCTACAATAGTACTTTTATTGCTAACCGGTTTTTGGCTTACAAGGCCATCTTTCAGACATTTACTGAGTATTATCACCAAAGAAGTTAAATGTTAGCAGACAACATTGGAAGAGAAGTAACACATCTAGAGTGAAGTAGAAACATACAGTAAGTAACATCTTTGCAATGAAATAGTAAAAACTGAATAGTACATAAATAACAATGGAGTTGACAGGAAAACCTTTAGCACAAAATAGGAGTAGCATGCCTACATAACAGTTTCTATTAATAAACAAAACTAATTAAATAAGATAAAATTAGTACTAGACGAGGCTGCATCAAGAGATATGAAACATGGAGAGTGATACACAACCAATTAAAAAAGACGAGACAGTTGTCAATGTAAGTACAGAATACATAAGGAACTTAAGCAATATCAATAAGATAAACAAAAATTAATAAATGCAGGAAAATGGAGGTGTTTGAGGGAACCTACAGTTTGAGAGTGTGGTGGTACTGCATTTTAACATTAACATTATAATCAAAGCAGTGGCTGTGTACCAGTTTTCATTAAACAATGTAAAATATGAACAGTATTTGATGAGACAACTACAAGGGGAGTTAAACATGGACAGTAATACAAGTGCAAGTTAAAAGGAAACCCTTAACTATTGAAACTACAGCCTATGTGGAATACAAAGACAACTGCAACAAATAAAACAGCTTAATGAATACAGGAAAATGGGAATATGTAGGAAGAGAGAGTTTGGGAAGTAATGAACAACAAAGATGATTGTATGAAGTTTAGGAGAGGGGGAAGTATTGAGTTGTGTCTGGTCATTTAGGATGAGATCTGGACTGTGAGCAAGATGTTTGTTAATTTCCAGGGCTTCCAGCAGGTTGAGTTTATGGCCTTTGTTTGCTAAGTGAAGTACTCGTACATGGGACACTGGCTGGTAGTTGTGACCCTCACTCAGTACATGCTCAGCAAATGCAGAGTCTGAATTCTGCTACCTCCAGCTGCGTTCATGTTCAGCCAGCCTAGTTTATATGTCTCTGCCTGACTGACCAATGTAAAATTTGTCACAATCAGAACTGGTGATTTTGTATCCCCCACTGTTGGCTAATAACTGGATCTTGTCTTTGCTATTAAAAACACACTGGGCTGTAGTGTTCATGACATAGTAGGAAACCCTATACTTGCAGGATTTCAGTGCTTTAGCTACAGTCTGTGATACCTGACCTAGAAATGGTAGTGTACACCATTTCTTGTAGACAGTGGATGGGGAAGCAGGTGGGGCATAGAGGAGGGGTATAATTTTCCGTTTTTGTTTCGTGTGCAAGATGTGGTCAATAAGAACTGGATTGTAGCCATTAGCTGTGGCAATAATTTTTTTTCTATTGGCCTTGTAAGCCGAAAACCGGTTAGCAATAAAAGTAACATTGTAAAACAAAAGCAAACTGGTGCTTTTCATTTATTATTATAATGTTGTTCTACCAAGAACAGACGGAAGATTCTGTTAATAAGGTGACTACAGGTTTATAAATACTAAATCAAACAGGAATAATAAAGGAATAGTTTTAAAAATGAATAATAAATTAGGAATGCGGGTAAGCTATTATGGGCAACATAGTGAATTCTTTGTTGTAGCGAAGATGGACACGAAGCCCAAACCCCCCTCAGTAGTACAATTTTATAAGCCAACTAGCTCCGCTGATGATGAAAAGATTAAGGAAATGTATGATGAGATTGTAGAAATTATTCACATAGTTACTGCAGAAGAAAATTTAGTAGTGATGAGTGACTGGAATACGATAGTAAGAAAAGGAAGAGAAGGAGATATTGTATGTGAGTATAGACTGAAAGGAAAGGAAAGAAAAAGGAAGCTGCTTACAAGGGAACCTCCCCATCGCACCCCCCTCAGATTTAGTTATAAGTTGGCACAGTGGATAGGCCTTGAAAAACTGAACACAGATCAATTGAGAAAACAGGAAGAAGTTGTGTGGAACTGTGAAAAAATAAGCAAAATATACAAACTGAGTAGTTCAAGGCAAGATGGGCAACATTAAGGACGATAAGAACGCAGGAGCGCCGTGGTCTCGTGGTAATGTGAGCAGCTGCGGAACGAAAGGTTCTAGGTTAAAATCTCCCATCGAGTGAAAAGTTTTAATTTTTTATTTTCAGTTTATGTGACAAACTCTTATGTTTTCATCACTTTTTTGGGAGTGATTATCACATCCACAAGAAAACCTAAATCGGGCAAGGTAGAAGAATCTTTTTACCCATTCGCCAAGTGTACAAGTTAGGTGGGTCGACAACATATTCCTGTCATGTGACGCACATGCCGTCACCAATGTCGTATAGAATGTATCAGATGTGTTTTCCTGTGGAGGAATCGGTTGACCTATGACCTTGCGACAAATGTTTTCTGTTCCCATTGGAGAGGCACGTCCTTTCGTCTACTGATAGCACGGTTTTGCGATACGGTCGCAAAACACAGACACTAAACTTATTACAGTGAACAGAGATGTCAATGAACGAACGGACGGATAATAACTATGCAAAAATAAAGAAAGTAAAATTTTCAGTCGAGGGAAGACTTGAACCAAGAACCTCTCGTTCTGCAGCTGCTCACGCTACCACGTGACCACGGCGCTCCCAATCTCACATACTCCATTATGTTGCTTATGTGGCCCATTGACTACTCAGTTTGTATATTTTGCTTATTTTTTCACAGTTCCACACAACTTCTTCCTGCTTTCTCAATTGATCTGTGTTCAGTTTATCAAGGCCTATCCACTGTGCCAACTTATAACTAAATCTGAGGGGGGTGCGATGGGGAGGTTCCCTTGTTAGTAGAGTTCTGCACAGAGTACAACCACAATTATCGCTAACATCTGGTTTAAGAATCATGTATGAATGGAAGAGACCTGGAGACACCCGAAGGTTTCAGATTGGTTATGTAATGATGATACAGGGAGTTAGGAACCAAATTTTAAATTGTAAGAGAACCCAGGGGCAGATGTGTGATCTGATATCAATTTGTTGGTTACGGACTGTAGATTAAATGTGAAGAAATTTCAGAGGTAGAAAGTAAGAAGATGGGACATAGATAAGTTGAAAAACTAGAGGTTCTTGAGAGTTTCAGAGAGCGCATAAAGTAGAAGATGAATGGCTAGCTTTCAGAGACGAAGTATTGGAGACAGCGGAGGATCAAATATATAAAATGATTACGCCACGCAGAAATCCTTGGGTAACACAGGAGATCCTGAATTTAACTGATGAAAGGAGAAAATATAAAAATGCAGCACCTGAAGCAGTCGAAAGGGAATACAAACGTCTAAAACATGAGTTTGACAGGAAGTGCAAAATGGCTAAGCAGAAATGGCTAGATGACAAATGTACGGCTCAAAAATGGCTCTGAGCACTATGGGACTTAACTGCTGAGGTCATCAGTCCCCTAGAACTTAGAACTTCTTAAACCTAACTAACCTAAGGACATCACACACGTCCATGCCCGAGGCAGGATTCGAACCTGCGACCGTAGCGGTCGCGCGGTTCCAGACTGTAGTGCCTAGAACCGCTCCGCCACCCTGGCCGGCTAAATGTATGGATTTAGAAGCTTGTATCACTAGGGGAAAGATAGACACCGTCTACGGGAAAACTAAAGAGGCTTTTGGAGAAAAGAGAAGCAACTTTATGACCATCAAGAGCTCAGTTGGACTACCGGTCCTAAGCAAAGAAGAGAAACGGAAAGGTCGAAGGCCTTTTGTGTCATTTAGTTCAGACAACGTCTGAATTAAAGTATATCATACTACAGTTTTTTTATAATGAGCTGTTATTAGTCTTGTTATTAGTGTCAGCTACTGTTATTATTTTTATTATTATGTTTATTATTGGTATTATTATTATTTATTATATTCATATTGGCCAACTACGATCCCCTTCTTTCCTTGTTGTTTTCTGTTTTTCCAGTACTTGTTCAAATGGCTCTGAGCACTATGGGACTTAACTTCTGGGGTCATCAGTCCCCTATACCTTAGAACTACTTAAACCTAAGTAACCTAAGCACATCACACACATCCACACCCGAGGCAGGATTCGAACCTGCGACCGTAATGGTCGCGCGGTTCCGGACTGAAGCGCCTAGAACCTCTCGGCCACCTCGACCGGCTTTACAGTACTTCTCTATCTTCTCTTTAAGTTGGCTTTTCGTTTCTTCTGCCTTTGTTGCTACCAATTTCTTGTTTCTTCTGCATTGAAAGCCTTCTAAATTTAATATTTTATTCTTAACAAGATTTTTGTCTGTTATTTTCGATTCTTTGATTTTGTTCCTTTCTAGGTCATTTCTTATTTCTGTAATCCATATATTGTTGATTTCTTCTTCGAGAAACGTAGGAATATTTGTTTCGTGAGCATGTTTTCATTCGTTCGATAGAGGTGTCCAAAAGAGATTAATGCTCTTTTAGCCGTTACTTCTGATATTTTCTCTACGTTTTCGCGCGTCCTGTCACTACTTCTCATTTTCCAGCCATCTGTAAGTTGTGACTGCACCCATTATTTTCTAACTACCCATCTTTCACGTACCTCTGTTCTGTCCCGCTTAAAGTTCATTATTAAGCATTAAAATTCATATAAACATTCTGGCCGTAGCACTGTGGTGTAGTGTTTTAGTTTTTCTCCTCAACACATGCAAGATAGTGTCTTAAGGCTTTCATCTGGTCAGGCTAAATGAGCAGTAAATAAATAAATATTATGAATAACGATGAGACATGTGCAGATGACTATGGAAAGGGTTAGCTCAGGAAGGAGCGGAATATAAAAATTGAAACCGCTTTTATGGACCACAAAAATCGGGACTATGGCAGTGATTGGAGTGCGGAGAGTGGAGCGTGGTGTGTGGGTCAGGAAAGGGCACGCGTCCGCAGAGCTGAAGTGCGTTTTGCACCTGGCGCCTAGGGCGGCCGCCACCGCCACCGCCACCCCTGCCGCCGCCGGCCGCCCGTAATAGCAGCGGCCGATGCCATCGCAGACGTCGCATACATCTGTAATGAAGCAGCGGCGACGCAGCGCGGTGTGGCCCGCGGCCGGGGGCGGTGTTGGCGGCGGCGGCGGCGGCGGCGGCGGCGGCGGCTGGCGTCATCCGCCGAGTGGCGCATCGATCCCTGGGCCGCCTCCCCGCCTCTCGCCTGGCTGTGGCGGCCGGCGCCGCTGAAACGAAAACTCGCCTCGGAGCAGCGGGGCCGTCTCGCCAGTGCACCAGCCGCCTACCACCGACCACCTCCTCCTGCATACCGCCTATGATGCAGAAGCGAGCCGTCCAAGGCACGTGCGTGCACCAAGTACTCTCTATCAGCAACCGTGATGTTACTGGTGGAGGCCATGTGGCACTTCTAGTGTATCTGAGTCATTTCAATCCATTCTAATTCATTCCAATTGTTTGGTTCTTACTTTCTCATATGCTCTGTCTTAAGAGGTATCAGTCCACTTACGACAGGACTGCCTCTCTCTCCTTACTAATTTCTGAAGCTGTCAGTGTTTGAGAGGAGGTCTCTAATGCACGCTTGTAAAGTGTCGCTCGACTCGGTCTAATCCAGTTATAACACTACTGGTGAATGAAATTTTCACTGGACTCTGACGAAACGTTCACACGTCAAGATCGCAAGTGAAACATTAATTACACCTAGATCTCCGGTTTCGGCAAGACTATGTCGCAACCGTCGGATCATAGGCCTTATAAGATTACTTCACCTTTTTCCTCACTACTGTAAGTGATATTACATCACATATCTATGCGTCAGCATCATGAAATTTACTGGAACTTTGGTATGCTGACTTCCTGTGAATTCCACAAACTAGCATAAAGGGTGATTCGGCAGCCACGACCGACATCGTTCAATGCAGCCAGCAACGTTATATCTAGCCTTCATTAACCACGCTAGAGATTTTCATGTTCTCTCGCTCTCTACGTGCAAGCTATCAGTCCAACAGAACAAAATGAGCAGAATGTTTTGGAGGAAATTTAATGCATTTAAATTATGAACTGGTACGCCTTTTCTCTAGAGACCGCTGTGGCCGAGCGGTTCTAGGCGCTTCAGTCCGGAACCAAGCTGCTGCTACGGTCGCTGTTTCGAATCCTGCCTCGGGAATGGATGTATGTGACGTCCTTAGAATACTTACGTTTACGTAGTTCTAAGTCTAGGGGACTGATGACCTCAGATGTTAAGTCCCATAGTGCTTAGACCCATTTGAAGCATTTTCCGAGTTATTCAGGAAAAGCCTAAAAAACAACCTTCAGACGCACCCACATTCGCACACTCAGTCAATTCCGCTCAGGATTTCTCCTATGTTGCTCATCACACTCCCTCCTACCACTGTAGAAAAATTTGCGATTGCACGAATTATTTCCCACATTCGACCGGTTTGGTCCTCATTAATCCTCCTTATGACGGCACCAACTTACTCAAGCACTATACAAATTGTAAAAGTGACGTTTGTGTAAATTTTACCTAACAGTTCCGTAAATTTTAACAGCACAATGTAAACAATTACGTCGCTGAATTCGTCAGATCTTCTCACTATGAAACTGCTGTGCTTGTAAGGATTAAATTTGAACCGAACTGTCAAATGCAAGCAGTTTTAGCGTTACTTTTACAAAAGTCGTTTTCGGTTTTTATTACCCTCACTGCACAATTAAATTAACAATTTAAACGAAATAGCCCACTACGCTGGTGACGTAATCACTTAATGAATAGAGACCAAATACGATCCAATTTCGGGAGTACTTCGTGTGGTCGTAAATCTTTGTGCAGTAGCTGGAGGGAACAACATAGTACAGAGTCATATATGATGCAATTTTTAACAATGCAATAATTATACATTCTCTCAAAATGAAAGTGAATCTTCCCCTGTAAAAAATTAATGGACTACTGTGCTGATAAACCTCTTACGTTAGTTGATTTTCAAACAGCTGAGCAAAACTGAACGTAATCAGACATTTCTCTCTTTATTTATTCTGATCATCACTAAACTGACACACAATATTTTTTTTAGCGCAACGCAATCTGACTTTCAATAATACCTACAAAAGAATGGCCATGACTAACAATAACCTATACCTTTCATGAATCACTTACCTCACAAAAATCTTCGTTACACAAACTATTGCAATACAGCGTGCGCCAATACTGCCAGCTGAATAAAAGATTCTAACTACTGAAGGCCTACTTACAAAAGGTTCACCTGATTTTGATGGGGCTTCCAATAGAGCAGTAAAAATTTGTTCTCACATAATTAGCCCAGTCTTATCCAAAGTATGTAATGCATCACTAACTTAAGGAAATTTTCGAGAGAGGCTGAAATATTCCGTTCTTAAACTCCTCTTTAAGTAAGGTGATAAGGGAGATGTCAATAATTACCAACCAGTTTCACTGCTGACATCACCGTCCAAAATTTTTGAGAAAGTGATTTACTGTGGAAGGTGATGTAGTATCTCACCTTAGCAACAATAGTCTCCTTAGAAAATCAGAGTCTGGGTTACAGAAGTGTTGCTCTACTGAGAATGCCGTTGACAGATCCACTCACCAGATTTTACAACATTAAATAATGAAATAACACCGGCTGGTATTTTCTGCGATTTCTCCAAGGCATTTCACTATGTGAATCACAGTGTTCTCCCAGATAAATCAACATTTTATGGTGTAGCTAATCAATGGATAATATCATATCTAACTAAAAGAGTGCAGAAAGTTGTAGTTAGTAATTCAAGCAATATAGTCCACGGACATAATTCTGACGGGGGAGAAATCACATATGGGTTTCCCTAAGGTTCAGTATTAGGTTCACTACTGTTCCTCGTATAAGTAAACGACCTTCCATCTAGTATACAACAAGCAGAATAACATCTTTCTGTAGTTTACACTAGTATTGTAATCAATCCAAGCATGCATACTGAAGCAGAAGAAATTTTAAACAAAGTTCTTAAAAGTATAACTGTTTGGTTTTCTCTGCAAGGTTTCACCCTCAATTTAAAATGACACAAAATATTCAGTTCTGCATATCTAGAGAAACGACACCAATGATAAGTGTAACACATCGTGAGGAAATAATAAATAGGGTAGAAACTTAAAATTATTACAGGTTCATACTGACTGAAAAAAACACACTTTGAAACTCCTAAAACAACATAGTTCAGCCACATTTGCGCTTAGAATCATTGCAAATCTTGGGGTAGAGAGAAATCATTACGATGACATGTTTTGCGTATTTTCGTTCAATACTATCATATGGAGTAATACTCTGAGGAAACTCACCTTTAAGAAAGGAAGTCTTCAGGGCGCAAAAAGGTGCTGTTAGAATTATATGTGGTGCTCACCTACGATCATCTTGTAGACATCAGTTTAATGGGTTGGGCATTCTGACTACTGCTTCACAGAATATTTTTACCCTCGCGAAGTTTGTTGTAAATAATCCATTACAGTTCAAGAGGAATAATGACGTGCAAAATTACAACACCTAAAGGAAAAATGACACTCATCACTCCACATTAATGTTTTCTTTAACACAAAAAAGGTGCACAACGCTAAAAATAAATTTTTTATACTTATTCACTGATATGAAACGTCTGACAGCAATATATAGGGAGAAATGTATAGGGCAGCCAAGTTTTCAATACAGTAAGCAGGTTCAAGTAGATGTAGCAACCACAGATGAAGAGGCTTTCGCAGGGCAGACTAGCGTTAAAGGTCCATCAAACCAGTTTTTTTTGTTTTAACTGGGGACTTGTTTGCTTGAGGAAAAAGGGACTGATGATCCTATAGTTTGATACCTTTATACATTCTTCGTGCGTTGTTAATGTTTTACTACTGACGCAAACCAGTCTTTGAACGAAGACCGCAAAAGTAACAACAAAACTGCGACATCTTACCAAAAATGATTAGGAGGATCAGTTAATATTCCCATGTGGCTTCCCTCAATACCTACCAATAAATGATTTTCTTTTTAGCACGTTACTTAATACATTAATTTTATCTATTAACACTTTCCTTTATTTCTAATTAAATTTTTGTATTTGTTTATCATTCAGGTTCTTGGGGGTACATAGGTGTTTACCGGGCTGTCACTTGAGTGTTTTTCGAGTTCGAAGCAGTTATGTTACTCTCGACGATCGGAAGACTCGTGGTAGACGCTCTGTGTCATTAGCTACTCTCCTGATTCACTGCTTCATATTTCGTAGTTAATTCATTACTTTTACTGTCGATGTAATATGTAATGGTTTTATTCCATGTGGTGTTCATTTCGTATATTCCTTATAAACAATATTCCACAGTATTTGTTCAAGTTAATGTTCAGTGTTACTTTACACAACTTCGTACAATAAGTGTCAGTATAAACGTGAATGAGAGATAGCATATGTTATGCTGGCATCAAGAAATAAATGAGCCACTTACGCAGAAAATTAATTACTCTACAGAAGACTCCGATACTTGGTATGTTTTTTGTTTAGTACCACTCTAGAAACTATATTTTCCACCTATAGAAATGAAATGACTCTAAGCACTATGGGACTTAACATCTGAGGTCATCAGTCCCCTAGACGTAGAACTACTTAAACCTAACTAACCTAAGGACATCACACACATCCATGCCCGAGGCAAGATTCGAACCTGCGACCGTAGCAGCAGCGCAGTTCCAGACTGAAACGCCTAGAACCACTCGGCTCCACCTATAGAAAAAGAAATATTCTTTTTAAGTGTGGCGATAGAGTTAAGAGGCAGCGAAGATGACTGACCATGGAAAAAAGTCAAATAGGACCTTAGTTAATCAGATTCGGTCATTTGTATTTTTCATTGGAGGAATGGAGGCGTTTAACGCCCGGTCGACGGTGAGACAGAGGTTTCAATTTCGTGATTTAGTAAGCAGCTGTCTTTCCCTAATAGATTGGATGTGGTTTTAGGCGGTTTTCCACACGCAGCTAAGTAAGTATTGGCATGACCCCCACGTCTCACAACAGTTACATGAAGTGCGAACGCTTTGGAAAACAATGTCACATTTGACTATGTGATTACAGTTGACGCAGACAGACAGGGTACATGCATTCGACCCCTCTCCTGGCTATACTCTAAGACAAAATAAACGATGCACCATAAAGGAATTGTACGAATGGGACGAGAATCTGTAGATGAGATGTACAGATAAATGAATTATTACAATTTCAGAAAAATTTAACAATTTATCAGCAAGAAAGAGCTTCACCAAGTCAATAACGGACTGGTCCACCTCTGGTCCTTATGCAAATGTTTACTCCCATGTGTACTGATTGATAGAGCTGTTGCATGTTCTCCTGAGTTGCATCGTGCCAAATTGTGTCCAACTGGCACGTTAGATCGTCAAAATCCAGAGCTGGTTCGAGGGCCCTGCCCATAATATTCAGAACTTTCTCAATTGGAGAGAGATCCGACGACCTAGCCTTCCAAGGTAGGGTTTGGCAAGCACGAAGACCAACAGTATAAATTCTCGCCGTGTGTGGGGAGGCATCTTGCTGAAATGCAAGCCGAGGATGGCTTGCTAAGAAGGGCCACAAAATGGGCGTATAACATCGTCGACGTGCCGCTGCGCAGCGGCTGACATGAAATAAAATAGCATCCAACACCATCGCTGTTGCGCTGTACAGCGAAAGACAGCCATGTTGGTATGAACCGTTGTCTGAATCGTCTCCAGACACGTCTTCGTTGGTCATCGAGGCCCCTTATCTAAACGGAACTCATCATTGAGGACAATTCTACTCCAGTCAGTGAGATTCTAGACTGAATGTACCCAACATCACTCCAGATGGGCTTATCAGTGTGTAGTTGTCAATAGTAGTCAGTGCAAGGAACGCTTTGAGCTCAGCCCCTTTCTATTAGCACCCTATTAATGGTCACTGTGATTACTGAAGTACCAGTTCCACGTCGGATGGATGGTAATGATGAATCCGGGGTTCTGAGTGCCTCTCTGACGACTGCTTGGTCTTCTCTTTCTGTCGCCTCTCTAAGTCGACCGCTTCCTTAACGCTGTGTTTGGCCATGGTTCACCCATTCCTGCCAACATGGCCGAATACTGCCATCACTCCTAGACAAATGTTGAGCGATCCGTCAGGTACTCGAACCGGCTTCTTTGAAGCTAACTACACATTCTCTCCCAAATAATTACATCTGTGCATACTGTTCAAGTGCAGTTCTGAGAGGCATAGTTACTGTCTATTGGAGTAAGTCGTATGAAATTCGGAAACATTTTATGCCCTGGAATCGACAGCTATCATTTTTACAACCTTTGCCAGCTGTGCTTTGAAACTGGTCTGCCACGTCACACATTCACCCATCGATCGCCGAAGTTTAGAATTTTGCATTTTGCGTTGTTACCAGTATGAATATCGACGTATGACCAATCTGCACAACTTCTTCGTGGTGCGTCTTCATTATTTGATAATAACTTATCTTCTGTTACCGCTGATAATAGGAGCACTCATTTTCGGGGTATGTGAAGGTCTTTAGCTGCCTGCTGTCTTCATAGAAACTCTGGTAGTCACCTATTGCTTGTGTAATGTCATCAGCTCTGTGCCATGGGACAATGGACGAAGCTTGAGAGCAACAGTTCACCGGAAGTGTCACGAGAGATCCACCTGGTTTGTGGATCACTAACATGAGACACGACCAGAGACATAATGGAATTCGATGCAGAACGCCATTTGCCACGAGGATATCGAGTTCGCTTCCTACAGACTCTCTGATGGCATAAGGTAGCACAGAGTATAAGACGAGCACATGTGAGCCATGGAATGTCATCGTCACGAACTCTGGCTAGTGCTGAACACTCTTCTACCCTGAATCTTCTTCAAAGAGTGGTGAGGAGTGACTTCTGTTACCACATTAACATAGGGTGTAATGATTTGGGATCCTAATGATTGGCTGTTACAAGCCTAAGACAGCAGGTACCGTATTTTTGTCTGACAAACGGCTAAAATTGTAATTGGTACTTGGGCGTATCAATGTCCGCAGCTCGTGGTCTTGAGCTAGCTTTCTCGCTTCCCGCGCACGGGGTTCCGCGTTCGATTCCCGGCTGGGTCAGCGATTTTCCCTGCCTGGAGATAACTGGGTGTTGTGTCTTCTTCATCATTATCATTCATCCCCGCTACGGTCGGAGGAAGGCAATGGCAAAACACCTCCGCTAGGACCTTGCGCAGTCAGTGGTGCTCTTCTCCAGCATCGTCCCCTGCTCTCCTTGGAGTATGGGACCTCATCATCATCATCCTCATATCAAAGCAGGGGTGTAACGCATGTCCCTGCACGTCTTCGCAGACAACAAAACTGATACAGCACCACTGTCTAATTGACGGCGGCTGCCGATGATATGTACTAAAATATCCAAACGTGTGTGAATTCTTAAGGAACCAAACTGCTGAAATCATCGGTCCCTAGACTTACACACTACTTAAACTAACTTACGCTAAGAACGACACACACACCCATGCCCGATGGAGCACTCGATCCTCCAGCGAGAGGGGTCGCACAATCCATGAAATGGCGCCCCAAACCCCTCTGCTGATGTGTACCCATAGGCGTCGGTCGTGGAACCCGATATGAATCGTGTGGACGATGTCTACGTTTGTTGGTGAATGGGATGTGCAATCTGTCACCTGTCGCTGTGACAGATGGTGGCCATATGGCCTCGCCGACAATGAACTGTACAAACAGGCTGCTGGCGGCGGAAGAGTTTTGAGCTGGGGGGAAGCCTCCTTCCATACAGGTGAGGAAGGCTGGTCACTGATGCACGGCAACAGCTACTGGTGTTGAACCTGTGAAGGCGACGTATCTCAGATACATTGGAAACTGGCCTTTTCAAATGACAGTGCGATCGCCGGGGGTTCTTCCAAGGTAGGCTCTGGTAACTTCAGGGCGTCGCGTCGGTTCTGACAAAATGATCGAGTGCATCTTCAAGCAATCTATCATGTACGACGTTGTCTGTGTAAGAGTAAACACCACTTTCTGATGTGGAATCCAACTAGTGCGTCAAATAGTGCCTTTGTGTCTGGTGGCCTACTGTTTGTCTGACCTGGTTGCTCACATCATTGAGAGGAGAGCAGTCGTTCTGATACCACTTGCTCATGGTGGTCATACTATTGGATTATTTTCCTCATGAACTCGACCAGAGTGAAGGCAGTAGGCCGTTTCCGAAGGGGACATCATCCGAAGCACTTCAAGTGTGCCTCGCGGGATTAGCCGAGCGGTCTCAGGCACTGCAGTCATGGACTGTGCGGCTGGTCCCAGCGGAGATTCGAGTCCTTTCTCGGGCATGGGTGTGTGTATTTGTCCTTAGGATAATTTCGGTTAAGTAGTGTGTAAGCTTACGGACTGATGACCTTAGCAGTTAAGTCCCATAAGGTTACACAAACATTTTGAACACTTCAGGTCTGCAGAATACGAGGAGGTAATTTTGTGGAGAAGCAGCGTCGTTAAAATATGTTCCGCCTCGAGATGACTGTAAAGGTGTGCTGCGTATGAAAGCCATTCATCGCGATGGTTGATGAAGACGGGGCGCTGGGCAGAGAAGGCTCTGTCAGTTAGGGTGTGGCAACCTCTGAGCGAGAAAATAGCTGCCCCATACCATCAACTGCTGCTGCTGCTGATGATGATGTAACTGTTGCTACAATTTTTACAGTTGGTATTAACACATTTTTTCTATAATTCAAGTTGTTTTTGCTGTTATTAGTGCGGTTACCAAATACTACCTGCACCCTGCTTTTTCTTTACGGACTTGTAATGTTTATGGTCACTGATTCTGTAGACATCTTGGGCACATGAGACTAATATGTGGTCATCATATCCTGTAACTTACAGCAATAAAAACTGTCATATACTGTGAACACGTTTACACTGAGGTGACAAAAGTCATAAGATAAAGATATGCAAATATCAGATGACGGTAATATCGCGTACACAAGGTACAAATGTTCAGTGCACTGGAAGAGCTGCCATTTGTACACAGATGATTCATGTGAAAAGATGTCCGGTGTCATTATGAAAGCACGACGGAAATTAACAGACTTTGCAAGCAGAATGGTAGTGCAAGCTAAACGCATGGGACATTCCATTTCGGAAATCGTTAGCGAAATCAGTATTCCGCAATCATATTTTCAACAGTGTGACGAATATGCCAAATTCCACGCATTGCCTATCACCACGGACAACACAAGGACCGACGGCCTTCAAAACGACCGAGAGAAGTGGCATTTGCGTACAGTGGTCAGTGATAACAGACATGCAGCCATGCGTGAAACAGTCGAATAAAGTCATGTGGGACGTGCGACTAACGTATTCATTAGGCAGTGCGGCGAAATTCGACTTTAATAGGCTACGGCAGCAGACGACCGCACCAATGGCTTTGCTAACAGCAAGACAGTGGCGGAAGCACCTCACCTGCGCTCGCGACCATATCGGTTGGATCCCAGACGACTGGAAACCCATGGCCTGGTCAGATAAGTCCCGATTTCAGTTGGTAAGAGCTGATAGTAGCATTCGAGTGTGGCGCAGACTCTCATGGAGGCACTCTGTAACCCGCTGGTGGCTCCATAATGGTGTGGACTGTGTTTACATGGAGTGTACTGAGTCCTCTGATCCAACTGATCCCATCATTGAGTTTAGTTAGATCATTTTCACGATTATTTTATGGATATCATGTGGAACAAGTCAGATTACAAGACATATATACAAACATGAACAGTGCTAAAATTAATATTACTGAAATTTTTAGTTCTACACATGCAACTACGTTTAGACTGGAAATGGTTACAATCGGCTACATCCTTTGTAACCATTCATGGAATTACTGCTCACAAAGAACGATGGCACCAGGCCACATTTGTTCGCGATTGATTTGAACAACGTTCTAGGAGCTACAGTCTGGAACCGCGCGACCGCTACGGTCGCAGGTTCGAATCCTGCCTCGGGCATGGATGTGTGTAATGTCTTTAGGTTAGTTTGGTTTAAGTAGTTCTAAGTTCTAGGGGACTGATGACCTCAGAAGTTAAGTCCCATAGTGCTCAGAGCCATTTGAACATTTTTTTTTTATTTGAACAACATTCTGAGCAGTTTATGCAAATGATTTGGCTATCCATAATGCCCGACACGAATTCCATGGAACATTTATGGGACACAATGGAGAGGTCATTTCATGCACAAAGTCCTGCATCGGCAACCCTTTCGCAATAATTGACGGCTATAGAGGCATCCTGGCTCATTATTTCTATACCGGACTTCCAACGAATTGTTGAGTGCATGCAACGTCGAGTTGGTGCACTACGCCAGGGAAATGAGGGCTGATACGATATTAGAAGGCATCCCAGAAGTTTTGCCACCTGAGTGTACATAAATGACTGTTACGTCAAATGTGTCCAAGAAATGGCACTGCCTAAGAACTGACAGCACTAATATACACGACATCCTACGTATGTCAGATAAACATCAAGTTGAATGTCACAATGAAATTATAACTGACACTCATGCCACTGATATAGAGATACATAAAATGCCACTGACGATGGGTTAGATATCCAAATACTAATACAAGTCTGGCTATTAAAAATATTAACTGCAGCTCATGGTGTTCAGAGGAAGTCCTTGAACAAATATTTATAAGTTGTAGAACTCGAAGCAGCCCACATTTAAGTATACTTACTGAACGTCTGTCCTACTACTTGAAAATGACTAAATGCAAGAGCACAAGCTTCAGCTACAAAGAAACTGTAAATAAAAACAAAATAAACTTTTTATTGGGAATTTTGCCATTGCTCTCAGTTACTAACGCCAATTCTAAAAAGGGAAAATTAGTCCTGCTCCTTGCATTGGCACTTACTATCCTACGTTCTACACTGATATACAAACAATAATCTTCCATCCAGGAAAAATGTATGCTAGCAGATAAGCGCTTTCTGGCCTCTCTGATAAGAAATTATCTAGGGGAAAAGACACACTTACGACTTGTGGCCCATTCATACAAGAACTCCTCGCCAGAGTGAATATTACACTCTGCTGCGCAGTGTGGTAGAAACTGTTTGGGTGAGCTGTATTCTGACCTGGCACTTTTGCCTTTCATGGACAAGTGCTAGTCAACTGAGCTACCCAAGCACGCCTCACGTCCCGTCTTGACAGTTTTGTTTCCATCAGATCTGGAAGGTAGGTGATGAAGTACTGGGGCAAGTAAAGACCTGGACCTGAGTCGTACTTTCGTAGCTCAGTTCACAGCCTGCCAACGGTAGTGCTACGGTGCGAACACATGACTGTGTTCCACAGTGAGGCACATTCATGCTTACAGCGACTGCAGCCGTGTGGCGTCCCTAACGATACCTCACAGCGTGCAACTGTCATGAGTCTATGTTGCTATTCAGTTTTTGCCCAGATTTGACCCATCCCATAGCGCTCGATGTCGAACAATTCCTGCATAAACGGAGCTAAGATACCGCCGACTGACATCACTGGGCTCCATTTTTCCATAGTCAGTAGTGCCATATACATAAAATAGTTGACAATGTTGTATGTGACAAAATCATACGAGAGACCCACCATGGAGCATGGTTCTATTGTTTTGATGACAACGTAGGACCTTTCACCGCTGTGAGAACAGTCAGAATTTTTCGAACTACAGATAGAAATCCACGCTTACGTTGTGATAGGGGCCCTCTGTCCCTTCAGTATGGCCATCAAAAATGTTGCCAAAAATGGACACAGTTCAGGATATATTCTGTCCTTAATAGTGTTTAGCAAGTTCACATCGGACTTTGGAGTCATCTGACCTCCTACCCGCGTACCGGGGTTGCAGGACCATAATTTTGTATGATGGTCAAACACACACACATAGTGGTTGTGGGAAAGAGGGTGGTCTATAGTCCAGATACATTCACCAGCATGTTGCACAACTCCGTCTTACGGTCACGTTAACCCCAACCACCACGATTGTCCTGCTGGTGAAGCATACCATGGGAATTAATGCTATAATAACAACTCTCAGTGTGTCGCATGGCCATCTGGGACAGCACCATGCATCTCCTCACCATCACTTAAACGTCCTCGTAGTAACTAACCAAGAGTAGTACGGCTAGGCAGTTTGTGGGACAGCTTGCATTGTGACCAAATTTATCCTATACAGCGGCTCCCAGACGGTGGCCTTAGATGTAGCAATTTGGTCATTTTAGTGGGAAATTCAAATTTTGGTAGGAAACAGTGCACACCTCATTCCTCCTATGGCGTCATTCAGCCAACACCACGCCTGTGACGTTACCCCTGGAAATGACTGGAATTGACCAGTCTATGTCCAACTGCCAGAGAGGAAGGTTAGGTTAGTGTACTTTATTTATTTTTGGCGGGATACAATAATTACATGCTGGAGAGGAACGCAGGTATTTAATTTATTTATTAATAGCTCAAACAGGCTATCACCAACAACCTAGCTGGTGAGTTCACATCAGTGTGCACGGACTAACTGAGCTGGTGTTAATTACAGCCAGTGGAATTCACTGTTGTCGTACCCCTCCTCCCACACCTCTCCTCCACTCCTATGACATCACCCATCTGCCACCACCACACCTCCTCTGAAATTAGCAGGAAACGGTTAGTCTGTGCTGATCTGCCGGAGAGGAAGGTTATTTAGTGTACTTTATTTATTTTTGATAGAAAAATGACATCTGATTTCACATCTATATGCATCGTGCTATACAACAACTGAAGTTGCAGAGCAGCTCAAAACTAACGATGTCATACAACTCGTTTTATCCTGCAAGAAAGAAATTCACAATACCATTCAAAACTAGTAGCAGAAGGACTCAAAATAAATAGTTATTCCACATACGAAGGGCAATGGCCTTGCTTGTGGATACACCGGGTCCCGTCAGATCACCGAAGATAAGCACTGTCAGGTGTGGCCGGCACTTGGATGGGTGACCATCCGGGCCGCCATGCTCTGTTGCCATTTTCCTGGGTGCACCCAGCCTCGTGATGCCAATCGAGGAGCTACTCGACCGCACAGTAGTGGCTCCGGTCACAGAAAACCATCATAATGACCGGGAGAGTGGTGTGCTGACCACACGCCCCTCCTATCTGCATCCTCAACTGAGGATGACACGGCGGACGGATGGCCCCGATGAGCCAGTTGTGGCCTGAAGACGGAGTGCCCCCTAGGAAGCTCCTTTCATCTCCAAGTCGAAATAAATCACTCTGCTCCATTTGTAAATTGGCAAGAAAAATATTCAGCCTAAAATGATATCTGAAACAACACCCTGAACTGATACATGCATAGATATCACAGAGTGTTAAAAAACGAGAACTGCAGTGATGTTAAAAGAATCAGACCACACATATTCCCGCTATTGTGACGTTCATCATTTTTCTCAAATTCTGAGCAGGCTTAATTTATATTTGCTGTTGGAGAAAGGGATGTTATGGCACTTATTTTTTATTTTCATCACTTTTCGAAGCACAGTTCTACAATGGGAAACCCACATTGGTGTCTAAACACAGACCCAACCAATTATATACCGAAAGGTTCATGACATATTTCGAAACACACAACAGATCTTGAGAGAAAACAAACACACACGGCAGGTCAGATATGTAAAAAATTTTCTTAGATTTCGAAGCGCTCTCATAGAAAAGACAAAAATGGCTGGAATTTTCGATGAATTTTAGATGTCCTGCAACTGCTGGTCTACAGATGCCCAAAAGCTACGATTGTGGGTGAGGGGCAGCATCTCAACTGTTCGAACCAGAGGAGGCTGGCCTGCCTGGACTTTTCTCTCAACACTCGATCAAAGAAGATATCATGTGACTCTCAGACGTCACAGAACTTTCCATAGAAGCGTTGTTCTGTCCCTGTCTTATTCGGACCAGTCTTAGAAATTCCTGTGTACCCCTCAAAGGATGTCTTGTGAGTTCCTGATGTCATGGAACTTCCTGTGAATGGAGCATCCTGATTGGTTCTTACAGCATTTATCTGGCAAACAGCTGCTGGTGGTATGAGAGCACTGTCGGCCACTTTCCAAAGGTGAACAAGTTACGAGAATTTCAGCGGAAAACAATATTTGTACAGATTTAAAACAAAACATACGGCAGTCACAATGCATTGACAGTTAAGTCCTGTAAAAGCGATCTACAGATCGTGTATACGGAAACAATTGCCAAAGTCACTTAGTCAGTTACACTGCTCTTTACTATCGGCGAAAGCTGGAATTTGTTGGTTATTTTGAATTTTATATTTACTTAGGATTACAGCTACTTACGTTTTTGGATAAAGTAGGTTATTATATAATTGTGAAACCGATTTCCAACTAGGCTATATCATCACAAACGATTGTACCACCATGTCATATCGCTAGGTCGCTGTAGTAAACAAAGTACATATCATGCAGGACACAAAACCATCACTTTTGCATACTGCATATAGATATCGACCGCCAGGCACTCCTACATATACCGCAAATACACAAAAATCCCAGAAACAGAAGCACATGCCCATTATACAGTCGCAATCCTGAATATCCGCTGCAAGGTCTGTCGGTCATCCACCATGGCCAACGGTAACGAGGCAACTGGCCGCTGACGCACTGGCCCGATGCGCGATTGGGGCGCTGTATGTGGACAGCGGCCACTCTCCAAATTGGTGTACAAAGGCTGGGCTGGTTCCTCCGGCACAAAGGTCTCCGCTAAAAGTACTGTTTCCGACCGGGTCTGCGTGTTGTTGTGGTTTCTGCAACGAGTTACGATCATCTCCAGACTCAGCAATTACAAGCATATTTACTTTCTGAGCTCTGCCGATGAGAAATGCTTGCTCACTCGTGGATTAATTTAATGACATCGAAATCGATGTCAGCTGCAACATCCGATTTCACACACCAAAAAACGGTGATATTTGCGACTGAAGTCCTCGAGTACCATGTAAAAGTTTATAGAGTTTCCCGTATTTTGACGTGATTTGCCTTTTCTGTAATATCATACCGTTTACCGACTGTTCTCGATATCAACCGCAATACAGGACACTACCGACTGCCTGCACAGTATAATCCTTAAGATAAAGAGTGGAAATTATATCTTTAGAGAGCCACTTTAAAGCTGACGTGCTGCAAACAGTTAACTAGAAATTCATCTCATCTGCTTAGATTTTTATGTGAAAACTCCAAAACAGAGTAAACTGGCAGTTCTTCTTGTACTTTTTAACGAATACCGACGTCAATGATGTAACAAACTGCATATTATCCTTGTACTTTACAAATTCAAATAAGGTTTCAGTACTGATAAACATATGTGTTTATCATGACTAGAGAATCAGCAAATGTCTCTTCCACCTGTGTTTCACGATCTCAAGGCCTACATCACAATCGATGTTCTCCCAACCAAATGAAGGCGGGAAATGTGTAGAATGGTAGTATACCCCATAGTCGAACAAGACGCTTCTGTTTCCAGTCTGTAGAAATCAATCTCATATGGACAAAATACTCAAGAACAGGAAGCTTCCTTCAAGCCGTTAAACGTTTTTCTCAGAAAGGCTGCCTCCCCCCCCCCCCCCCCACCCCACATGGAACAATAGCGAAATGTCTAATTACGCAGATGAAGACTTGAAAGGTGATGTGCTTTCGAGTGTTCTGGATGTGGCAGAACTATCTGAAAGTGGTCCTCGGCTAAGTGAAATTAAGCTCATGAAATAAAAAGATAGCCTGGTCAAAGCAACTCTTTGGTACCTCTGATTGCTGATATGTCTATTCCTTCCTCATACATACACCTGCCAGAAACTGTTAGCACTAAAATGTGTTACCTGTGCATATTCCCGTTCGTCAGATGATTACATGTCAAACAAGTGTTATTTCATGTTAAAGTTTTTCGGAACAATTTCTCTGCGTCCCTTCAGCCAGTGTATTAGACTGGTCAAAGCTACTCTTTGACGCTTCTCAATGCTGATACCACCGCAAACTTTCATGATCTGTCGTTCATTGAATGCAGTATCACGTGACATATGTTCACAATACCACTTTCGAAAAAGATAACGAGAATGCTGCATTGCTTGATAACCTAGTCCACATGAATTTGACGACGGAGTTCACTCAAAAATCCTTCCTAAACGCGCTTACAGATCACGCGCAAAGACTGCACACTGAACGTTTGTTGAATTGTCCGGCCTGAGCCCACAGCGGCAGCTGGCAAGCATGGCCTCAGCTGCAAGATGAGAAGGCCTGTGGAGCCCTGTTATGATTTCACAAGAGTGACGTGGCCCACTCTGCAGGATCCAAAGACAAATATGCATTCAGTCTCACATGTATAGACGGACGAGAAGAAACAGAAGCTGTCGCTGGTCTAGAACAATAGCATACTTCCACAGAACCTGATCGTGCGTGTGTGTGGGTGGGTGGTACGCAGCTAGCAGTCCTCTCCATTCTTAAATAACGAACTCTGTCGATCATTTTCACAGACAAAAACTGCTCTCTGACCTCCCCATTGTCAAAACTTTCAACAGCTGCCTTCAATAAGATGGGTCTTTCCAGAGCGTTCTGTCATTAATGCTAAAAGCTTTCTTAGCAGATAGAGAGAGGCAACACCTGTCGAAACCAAATGGTTCTTTGTAAACAAAATTCCTGTCTGTAATATCCCACGAACTGTTTAGCAATCTGGCTTCAAAGATATTCCAGAGAGCCGAGGGGAAATGCTTTCTGCAAATGGAAACATGCCGGTCTTGTGAACAATAGCAAAATACGTTTCTGACCTCAACCCCCATCCAAATGTATGTCCCCACCTCGTATTCATGCGACTGAGCAAACGCACGTTTTCACATCTCTACAACGATGTGAAAATCTTGTACAACAGTATGTCATAGATTATATATTATTTCTATGATTACTATGCTAGAAATACGACAGTATAATAGTGTCAGAGTGTTCGTTGACAGGACAATATTCCGTGAGAAGTACGTCACCTTTTTTTTCAAATGTAGCATACCTCCTCCATACGAATCTGAATGTAACACAGAGTTTCCAGTACACTATCCATTGAATCATTTACATTGGTGCAACAACCTCACATCTGCACGCATAGTTTGGAGCTACTGCAAAAGTAGGGAGCGATTTGGGACTTAATCACAATATTTCTCATTTCTTACCCACACACACTGTTCGATAGTGAACCAACCATGACACATTATTCTGTCTGGAGCAGAATATATCCACGTGGGTAGTAGGCATACGTGGAGTGGTAATTACGAGTATTAAGAAGGAAATCCAGTCCTTACACTCTCATCCAGTTGTCGTACATTGAGAGCTAATTAACAAACAAGTACAAGTGGGCAAATATCAATGTCAGTGCTTCCTGCAGCAACAGCAGTCATCTTGCCACCTCTTACACTTCGATCAGAATTGTAGCGCCACAGTCTCTATGTGACATACCAACGGGAATTGCAGTCACTCGCCTCCTATGCAGTCACTCACTTCTCAGTGGAAGAATTACATTCCTCTTAAAAATCCATGTAAGCGAATTTCACCCTGACATATTCTTTTGTTGTAGGTTACTAACTTGTCAGTTCCTAGCGTTTGAGTTGCTTTCCTTAAGAGTCCAGCAAATGAATCAGAACCCGCGACATGCATTCTACTTCATCTCGCTCCAGGTGCTTACTGCTAGGCATTATACGGGAGTGAACTGTTCTAATGACATTGTATCCAATTTCTAGTCCTCTTAGTGCGAAACTGATTTAGGTACGTTGAGGTCAAAAACCAACTCCATTACAGGCCTTCCCGCATTATTGCAGACAGCTCCATCCTGCATCTGAAACAAATACACTGGAAGGGGCTGTACAGTGCATCGCAGACGGTAGATCACACCAATGTTACCGATTACCCGTCCATCCCAGTCTCACACGCTGATCGAGAAGAAAGTTTCTTCTATAAAGCCATAATACCCTAATCCACCCCCATAATTCCAGGAGGAATACATTCACTTTTCCAGAGATTTTTTCCCCCGCCACATATTAGAAAGAAGTATGCCAACCTATACGGTCTTAGCAGCATCCATATGATGCTTTTCCTTTACCGATCCGTCATATAACACGAACAGACGTGGGCTCACAGGATTGGTAGACTGCGACTATGCAGTGTTAAGCTTTCGTGTCGACGCTACTGTTCACCAGTATGTATCATTTAACCACAAATGCGTCTTTGCATGTTAATGTCAGGATAGCAGCTGACAATGACCTCGAAGTTATAACTGCCGCGCGGGGTAGCCGCGCGGTCTGGGGCGCCTTCCCATGGTTCACACGGCTCCCGCCGCCAGAGGTTCGAATCCTCCCTTGGGAATGGGTGTGTGTGTTGTTCTTGGAGTAAGTTAGTTTAATTTAGGTTAAGTAGTGTGTAAGCATAGGGACTGATGGCTTCAGTAGTTTGGCCCCGTAGGAACTTATCAGTTTGAAGGTATAATGCAAATTGAGAATGTTTAGTGAGGTATGAAAGTGGGACTCGTTCAGATAGAATGGCCTCAGCAGTTTGGTCCCATGGGAACTTACCACAACTAATTTGTATGCAATCGCCCTCAAGCCTCTCATCAGTGGCCTCCTATGTTGTGTTACAGGATTTGCATTGCACAACCACACGCCCCATAGCCAGGCTCTATGAATGACTTCCTGCTTCTCGCACACTCATGGAACCATTATTAAGGAGAATTGTCAGGTAGTAACCTTAACGTTACCAAATCGACGATGGTGAAGGTTGGACGCAGACTACAAGACAAGAGAGCAGTACCGTTTACTCACTGTGACAATGCTCCATTACCCTGGTATTGATTTTACCAGCTAAACCCTCAATACTGCGTCAAAAATATATCACTGGTTGCTGCAGTCCATCTGGTACCACATTGGCCACAATCTATTTCGCAGCTAGGGAGTCAACCTCAACAGTCCCTTCGGTACTTCGTTTCAGCTGGCACTACCTTCAAATTCGTATGCAAGGCCCTCACCCTTCTTTTTACAAAGAGTGGCCTCAATCATTTCCATGTTCAGACCAGACCCACTCCACTGCACCACACACACACACACACACACACACACACACACATATATATATATATATATATATATATATATATATATATATATATATATATGTCATGTTGAGACGCTCGCGGGAGCCTTCACCACCTCTTGCTCACTCCTTCTTGGAAATCCTCAACCTGGAGTCAGATGCCCAGCTGATCAATGTGTCACATGTTGCTCAGAAGCTGTCTCAAGTTTCCACCTATCTTGTAAAACTTAGTTATGTATATGAATACCATACGCTGACCATGGGCGAAAGGTTTTTATAAGTCGTTGTTGATACATGGCCCCACAACACAGTGGAGTTACAACACCCAGGCATACAATGATCAACGGTGTTGAAGATAGCACTTCACGTTTCCTCCCGTGTGCACAAGGGTGTTTTGGTACCACATTGTATGTGTGGCCGAGCGGTTCTAGGCACTTGCTTCCGGAACCTAACTGCTGCTACGGTCGCAGGTTCGAATCCTGCCTCGGGCATGGATGTGTGTGATGTCCTTAGGTTAGTTAGGTTTAATTAGTTCTAAGTCTACGAGACTGATAGTGCTTGGAGCTATTTGAATCATTTTTGTACCACTCTGTAAATGGGGAGTTTCCCAATAAGCATCTACTACACCCTATTGCTCTAGTTGTGTCGCCACATTACACAAGTTGCTTATGCAAGGACACCATTTTAGCACCACCTTATATGCACTAGTAAAGGCGATGTGTGCTTGATACCTCCACCCCCCCCCCCCTCCCCTCTCCACACCAGTAATGGCCCAACCTCATCTCCCACTCCTTCCACAAACTTCTCATCCGCTCTCTCCCCCCCCCCCCCCCAGTTACAAACCACGTTATCATGTTATTCTGAGATAAGGCGACCTACCTTTCCCAGAACTTTCAACATTCCTTCAGCGTTTGCTCATACATTGCGGTAACACTTTCTAACAACAGATTCGCTACCGTAGATTATCACTGAAGGAAAATTGGGCGCTATGATATCCATCCATGCTCGCTGCTGTTATGCTCGGCAAGGGGTTGACCTATATGACAACACAAATATGGCCATGGTGAGGCCACTCCGCACTAGACTTTTGGTGTTATGTACTGGAAGCTCACTCATATATCGTCTGATCTTTGCCAATTATTGGCGCAGTGTGAGCAACAACCCCCGCTCCCCACTCCCCTTCGTAGTACCAAAGCTCCCACGTTCTTGACCGATGTACGATCATGTTAGGAACGGTGGCACACCATCAGGCCAGGACGACGAACTGAATATGTGCAGGGGCGTGCGAGGGACTGCTTATTTTTTTTTCTAAGTTTAAATTCTACTTCATATGTTTTTTTCCACCCGCGAGGTGCAGGGCCTCGCCCCACTCTGTCCCCCCTCCCTCCCCCCCCCCACCGCCGCTGCCACCCCCGCCCCCATCTCTAGGAACGGCACGATAAGCCGAACCACTCTCATGTCGTTTATACATTGAAAAAGGTCTTGCTGTAGTATCTTTCCGCAGCATCCGTTAGGACGTCGCAGCGTGGCCTCGGGTTGCGACCGCTGCACGCTTCGTCCCCCCTGCACTTCCCATCATGACTCATGAGAAAAATAGGAGATGGTAGCACTTTTACCAGAGAAAGGAAAGGATTCCGGTCTGGTACGGGGTTTTAATCTACCAAGAAGTTTCAGTAACATGTCTGCTTCTCAGTAGTTCTTAATATGGACTAGGTCACGGTAAGTGGTTGTCGCTACAATCATAATCCTAGAAATTGAAAAGAGTCGTCAACTGGAAATTTATTTCAATATCTCAAAGAACTGTTGACATACAATTGTATACAGGAGAACATTACTTCGAACTGAGTACTGTAGACGAAACTGAAATACTTGAAAAAATTGCTGCTGCACTAACATTCTCCTAAGGTTGTTACTGTTTTTTCAACACTTCCCTTAGGCTCAAATGATGTTATGTAATAACTTTATCGAAATTTACTCTTATGAAATCTCATGGCATTACCTGCAGTGAACATTACTTTCTGGGAATCGTTCCGGTACCTACGACAGGCAGCTCTCTTAAACATAGAACTTTGCAACGGATGACGTAAAAAACTCGCTACACTTAACATCTCATTTCTGTACCCCTAGACAATGTTCTTACCCATGACTTCATTGGCTATAAAAAGGAAGATGATGGTGATATGTCTGGTGTATTTGAATATTAAACTCTTTCTTCAGTCCGCACTCGCTCTTTGTCCTTATTCATTCAATAATAATAATAATAAAGCATCTGAGTGAATTGCCTCGATGTAGTTGTCAGGAGCTTGATTAGCAATACGTCTCGCGTTGAAGTACTTGTGGAGCCAAATCCATCTTGTTCATAGAATGGAGGCAGACTAGCTGCCAGGCCGACACACGAATTCTCAAATACAGGGCATGTGTGGCAGTTTTACACTCTTAGAGATATAGTTTGTGAATTGTCCGTTACGGCTGACGATGTTTGTCATTTTTCAAGCTAGATTTCCTCCTAGTCTATCATGAACCATTGAGTAGTTTTGTGAAATTCTAACTATAACTCCGGTTAAGTAAGTAGACTAGGTCGGTGTTCTAAGTTGCACTAGTAGCTTCAGGCAATTTCTTCAATAGAAAGACAAATCATGTTCAATTAGCTGGCTGCACAGTACTAATGAATACACAGCACTGGTGTTGTAGACGTTTTAGCGAAATGTATCGGGCTTCATAACTTGTGGCAGACTCTGATTACAACACCGAAACGATGAAGTGGAAATATCGTGGTCTCTTTGTTTTCATAATGCCCCCCTCAGTGACTGATAGCCTTTAGTGTGTAGCAGAAGCGTTATTGTGACGTGTGATGTACCGCCCGTTTGCCACAGTCCACTGCGACTGCAATAGAAATGCACAAAGAGGATATAACTCTGCGGTTTCATTGGTACCTACACGTGAATCTGCAATGAAGCCGTTCCTCATCACATGCTTTGGATTTGGCTTTAGCGGTCGCATGCTATTCTTCATTAAACAGGTCTGTACGTTGGTGGGAGTGAAAATTGTGTCTTCCTCTTCTCTGCACGTCCAACGATCTGTGCCGTTTTTGCAATTTAGTTTGTGTATGACGTGTCAGATTCGAGGAAGCAGTTGTGAGAATTCTGCTAGTCTAAACGTACGCAGGCGCTTGAGCAAGTAAGTGGTCACCGTGCTGGCAAATGGGATGCGAAACTGCGATAGAAACGAGCGATTTAAGGCACGAGCGTCATTACCTAAGGCGAAGGCGTGACTCTTTCGCGGGAACAGTAACAGTGGCTCAAACGTACAGTAATTGACGAGTTCGAATTAATAAAAAGTCGCAGAAACAACAATAACTAAGAGAAACACGCAGCAACTGACACTGAACTGGAGTGGAACTTTACACACGCAGCAACTGACACTAAACTGGAGTGGACCTTTACGAAAGCAGTGTTAAAATGAGCTGCCACTCCCAGACCTCCAGTGCTACAGTGTGTGTGTCATTAGTAAACTGTTTACAGCGCCGTAAATGTTGCAGTAACTACCTTGGTCGAATGTCGTAAACTCACCATTTATTAGGCGAACTGCAGAGAAAGGCCGTTGACAGAATGAAGACTGCTCTATCTCAGGCAGACGAAGCAACGACTTTAAACATTCCTTGAGCTGTTGCTCGTACACTGGGATAACGTTTTCTAACACCAGGGTCGCTACCCAAGAGGACAGTCGAAGGAAGACTAGGAGCTACGATACCCGCCAATTCTCTCTGCTGCTGTGCTCAGCAAGGGGTGGACCTACACAATGTAACAACTATGGCCTTTGTTAAGCTACTGAAAGAGAAACAATGCGAATAACGAGCGCAGCTGTCTTCATATAAGTAGGGTGAATCACATAATGAAAGTAACGTTTGTAGCTGATGTGTCAAAATATACACCGTGCACGTAGGCTCTTTTCGTTGTTAAATCATTGAATGGGGCGCTGAGTAAAAGCGGACGTGTTTATAGAATAGATTTTCTTTCTGCAGTGGAGTGCACCCTGATTTAAAAATTCAAAGCTAATTAAAGGTGTGTTGTACCGGTACTCGACCATCTGAAGTATCCAGCTATAAGTCGCGACCCGTTCTGACAGTTTTACTTCCGGCGGTGTTTCATCTCTAGCTACCAAACTTCATGAGGGTTCTCCGGCGTACTTTGCAAGACTAGCAGTCGTGGAAGAAAGAATATTACGGAGAAACTGGTTAGCAACTGCCTGCGGGATTGTTTTCAGAGTGGAAACAATGCCTTTGACTGTGGAAGCCATGTCTCCGCGTTGTCCTTTCTGTGACGGGTTTCATCCCGCAAAGCATGCAGGAGAACCTCTGTGATGTTTGGAAGTACAGATGACGTATTGCCTGTAGTAACGACAGAGGCTGGATCGTCGTTCTCGTATTCGAGTTATTGCTCAGCCGGTAGAGCACTCGCTCGCGAAAGGCAAAGGTTTCAGATTCGATAGCAGACCGGCACGCAGTATTAATCTGCACGGGGACTTCAGAAGTGTTTTGATTTGACAACAAACCAGAAAATAATACGCTTATTAATGGAGAATGAAATTTTCGCCCTGCGGTGGAGTGTGCGCTGATACGAAACTTCCTGGGAGATAAAAACTGTGTGCCAGAAGGATATTCGGACTCCGCGACTTTGCCTTTCGGGGGCAAGTGGTCTACCGTCTGAGATACCTCAAGCAAGACTCACGACTTGTCCGCGCAGCTTTGTCTCCACCAGTATCCCATCTGATACCTTCCGAACTCGACAGAATCAGTCCTACGAAACTTGCTAGGCTAGAACTCGTAGAAAAAGAGTTATTGCGGAGACGTGGTTTAGCCACAACGTTGGGGATGTTTCCGGAAGGAAATTTTGGCCCTGCAGTGGAGTATGCACTGATATGAAATTTCCTGGTAGATTAAAACTGTGTGCCGGAACGAGACTCGAACTCGAGACTTTAGCTTTTCACGAGCAAGTGATCTTTCGTTGAGCTACCCAGGCACGACTGACGAGCCGTCCTCACAGCTTTACTTCCCCCTGTACCTCGATTCCTACCTTACAAAGTTCACAGAAGCTTTCCTGCGAAGCTTAGTAGACTAGTACTCCTGCAGCAAAGGATATTGCGGAGACATGGCTTAGCCGGAGTCTAGGGTATGTTTCCAGAATGTGCGCGCTAATATGAAAATGCTTGGCAGATTAAAAGTGTGTGCCGCACTGAAAGACCGTTGCATTTTGCGGGCAAGTGCTCTACTAAGAGAAGTCCGATCGAAAGTCGTACCTGCATAGCTCTGTCGGTAGAGCACTTGCACGCGAAAAGCCGAAGTCCCGATTTCGAGTCTCGGTCCGGCACCCAGTTTTAAGCTACTAGTAAGATTCATATTTGTTTTTTCCATTGTCACTATAGCTGCACAAATCATTACAGATATAGCTAGAGTGTTTTAAGGTCTCTTTACGTCGGTACATAACGTGATCGAAGGTAATCGCATCTCATTCAAGCAGTGCGGACAAACATATGTAAGAGCACTCAATTTAAACCCTATGTACGCTGTTTTTTGTGCTAAGTCGATAGCTGTTGGCAGCTCAAGCATTCTTCTCCAGATCCTCACCTCTCTGTTTGAGATACAGTGGCATTCACCACTGCTTGTACTTTATAGTGTCAGGTAATCGCAGACCTAACGAACGTTACTATCTGAAAAGAATACTGTGGTGATGAGACAGCCGTAGCAAATCTCGGGGATGCAGCGTTGCTACGGTGAGATTTAAAAGCAAGTATGACTCTAGAACAGCAAAAGGGATCTGAGCCACTATGGTTTGGGGAAAATATGTTGTACAACTGCCTTACGACGTGGCAAAATTAATACAGCATCGCAGAGAAGTGAAAATGAGAAAAAGTAAACGTAAAACTAATAGTTCTGGAACGTATCGCGCTATTACAACTGGACGGGTCACACATATGACTTACGATGTGTAAAAAAACAACAAGAATAATGTCTGTAGACTCAAATCAGCATTCTTCTCATTGCGTTACTCTGAAAAGTCTGCCGCTACTTCTGCGAAACTAGGCCATACATATCACTTGTTAAAGGGAAACGTTAGTCTGGGTGCAAGAAACCTTATCAGTCCACTGGACTCGCATTCGGCAGGACGACGTTTCAATCCCGCGTCCGGCCATCCTGATTTAGGTTTTCCGTGATTTCCCTAAATTGCTCCAGGCAAATGCCGGGATGGTTCCTTTGCAAGGGCACGGCCGACTTCCTTCCCCGTCCTTCCCTAATCCGATGAGACCGATGACCTCGCTGTTTGGTCTCTTCCGCCAAAACAACCCAACCCTTATCAGTCCCAGTGACACTGTGAGAAAGCGGTGACACGTGAGGATATGCGTAAGTTAGTAACTGTTGAATCAGTTTCAGTCATACTGTCATAAACTTCTTGAAATAAAATGCAGTGTAGGTGAGTCACGCTTGGTGTGGGATGGAGATAAAAATTAAAAGTAGTAATAAATGACTTACTAGTATTGTGTCGGTGTCTAGACTCTAGACGGAATCGTGACAGTTATATGCAAATATAGCTAAAAAGAGCATTACAATATTGTCAAATATTCTGGTAGATTTTAAAATGAATAAAAATATGTAGTACTTTCTAGAAATAACTAAAGGCACAAGGTGTTTTCCTATGCCAACAGTTAGAATATAATTCCCACTCTTGTTGACGTCCACACATACACATAATTTTTTAAAAAGTGTTTGAATTGTCGCCAGGTGAAAAGACAAATAAGAAATGGACAGCGTCAAATAATCAGCTAGAAAGAAACAAATTGCATGCTGTAATAGAGCATGCCTTGAAGAGCAAATCTATAGAATGATGTAAAGCTAAGAATGAATGTAACCTATATTAGTAAATACTATTGTAAGATGGAGAGACTGGAACATTCTGCGTGTCATCAGACCAGTCAAGAGACTATCAACCCCTCACCCCCACCGCCTCACCAATCAATACGTAAAATCCTAACAGCACTATGCTCTTGAGTAACTCATTACGCAGAAATACTTGTAATACAAAGGCATGGAAGAAAGTTTAATATGTGGTGCTCAACCATAGTACAACTCACACACAATGTCTGAAGTTTTTGAGGATTTGATGAACGTTATGATTTAACGCCAAAAGCTACTGACAAACGTTCTTTGTTGAGCAACCTGTTTCGGTCCATAGACCATCTTCAGGATCATAAAAGCAGCTACAACATCATACTATGCGATTAAATCAAAGACGTCACATAATAAAACTCCATAAATTTGTCATTGTTGCTAAATGGCAAAGAACTACTTGTCAATCATAAAAATGTGCAAAACAGGGTTCTCGTTCAAAGCAACGTATTGATTCTCGTTATATAAATATCAAGTACTAACATCACGAACAGAATTATTCTATATGCTGTTTTGCAGATTTTTATTGCGGACGACGTTAAGTTTTTCCTATTCCACAACAGTGACAAATTCATGTGGTTTACTCTTCGACGTCTTTGATTTTGTCATCACACACGATGCTGTAAATGTTTTGCTTAAGCCGATTATGGTGTGTGGACCGAAACTGCTTTTCAATAAGAAAATTTTATTAGCAGCTCTATCCGGTGAATCACGACTTTCTTATAATATACAAGTGCTGTGGGTCACCACCTTCCAATAGTATATTCTTTGAGGGGATTGGTACAGAAGCGTGAATCAGTGATCATGATGAAGTCGTAGCAACAGTGGGTACATGGTACGAAGAACTAGCAAAGTAAGCAGTCACCTGAGCCTACCTTGAAAGGAGGAAGACAGTTGTAATATACGCAGAGGTTGGATGTGGAGAAGATGGCGTAAATCGCAAACTGTTGGATGAGTGGGAACAGCCGATAATTCTGAAACTAACTAATAAATAATAGGAACACCATTCACGAAATTCATGTGCTCCAGGATGAATACGACAGTGTGGTACGAGCAATATCGCTTGAATTACAAGCACACTACAAAAATTACGTGAGTTACGATAGCACTACTACATGAACTTTATTAGATAACGTTTTAAGTACAAGTGAATTCACAAAACAATAATTATAGTTAAGGCTGAGGGAGGCCACTATAGTCACTGATGATCGAGTAGTGCTAACTAACACACATCCTAAATTATAGTATATCCTGTTTACAGCTTGGTCCGGGAGGCGAATTCCAAGTGGGAGATGGCCATGAGAAAAAAGTGAATAACCAACGAAAGGATAACGTTCTGTGAATCGAAGCATGGAGTTTCAGAAGGGACGCTAGAAAACTAGAAGAGGGAAATGCTAAGGTTCAGTCTAAACATAGTGGGTTCCGTGAAGTGGAATGGATGAAAGACAAGGATTTCTATTTAGAAGAATACAGGGCAATATCGAGAGATGCGGAAAATGGTATAACGGGAGTAGAATTCCTCATGAATATGAAGGTAAGACAGAGAGTGAGCTATTGTCAACAATTCAGTAATACGGTTTTTCTCATCATAATCGGCAGCAAACCACGACCGACCACGATAGTTCAGGTATACATGCCGACGTCGCACGTCGAAGACGAAGAGACAGAGAAAGTATATGAGGATAGTGAATGGGTCATTCAACACGTAAAGGGAGATGAAAATGAAATAGTCATGGGGGACTGGAATGCAGTTGTAGGGGAAGGAGTGGAATAAAGGATTACTGGAGAATATGCGCTTGATAGTAGAAACGAGAGAGGAGAAAGTCTAAGCGTGTTCTGCAATAAATATCCGTTAGTAATAGGGAAAATTCTGTCCAAGAATTGCGGGAAAATTTCAGTTAGATTACATCGTGCTCAGGCAGAGATTCCGCAATCGGATATTGGATTGAAGGCGTACCCAGTAGCAGCTATAGACTCAGATCACAATGTAGTAATTATGAAGAGCAGGCGGCAGTTTAAGAGACTAGTCAGGAAGAATCAGTGTGAAAAGAAATGGGATTATGTAGTGTGAAGAAACAAAAATTTACGTTTTATGTTCTCTGATGCTTTGGATACTGCGATAATGAGTACCTCTTTAGGCAGTACAGTTGAAGAGGTATGGACAGCTCTAAAGAGGGCCGTCACAGAAGTTGAAAGGGAAAACATAGGTACAAGAAAGACAACTGCGAAGAAACCATGTGTAATAGATGAAGTACTTCAGCTGATCGGTGAATAAAGGAAGTACACAAATGCTCAGGGAAATTCAGTACAAGTGACTTAGATACGAAATAAACAGATGGTGTAGGAAAGCTAAAACAAAATGGCTGCGTGAAAAATGTGAAGAAATCGAATAGGATATGATTATCGGAAGGATTGATTCAGAATGTGGGAAAGTCATAACCACTCTCGTTGAAATTAAAAGCAAGGTCGATAATATTAAGAATTCAATGGGAATTCTACTGTTAAATGCAAAGGAGAGAGCGAATTCAGGTGAAAAGAGTATGCTGAAGGTATTTACGGTGAGGAAGACTTATCGGATAATGTGATAGAAGAAGAAACGGGAGTCGATTTGGAAGAGATAGGGGATCCAGTTTTCGAATTATAATTTAAAAGAGATTTGGAAGTCCTAAGATCTAATAAGACAGAAGAAATAGATAACACTCCATTGGAATTTCTAAAATCTCTGGAACAAGTAGCAACAAAACGACTATTGACGTTTGTGTGTAGAATGTGTGAGATGGGCATATAACATCGGATTTACAGAAAAAGTCATCCACACCGTTCCGAAGACAAGAGCTGACATGTGGGAGAGTTATCGCACAATCAGCTTAGCAACTGATGCATCCCAGTGGCTGACAGCAATAATATACAGAAGAATGCAAATGAAAATTTGGCTTTAGGAAAGGTAAAGACACCGTGTAAAATGGTGCAAGATGTTCGAAATTCTGAGAAATTTAGGGCAAGCTCTACGGAAAGACGGGTAATATGCAATATGTACAAGAACGAAGAGGGAGAAATAAGACTGGAATACCAAGGACGAAGTGCTCGGATTGAAAAAGGTGTAAGAGAAGAATGTATTTTTCCCCCCTACTCTTCAATATATACATCGAAGAAGCAATCAGGGAAATGAAAGAAAGATTTTATAGTGGGATTAAAATTCAGGGAAACTGGGTATCAATGACAAGATTCACTGACGACATTTCTGTCCTTAGTGAAAGTGAATAAGGACTGCAGGATGTGTTGAATGGTGCATCACTAACCGCCGTCTGCTTCACGTCTGCAGTGCAACGAGCTACCTTAATTTAAGTGTAAACTGTATTTTTCTTACTTGTCACTTCTTCTTCCGTGTGTTTTTGCTTTTAGGAAGCTTTAATTGTCGAGTGTTATTAATAGTGTTCCATAGATTTCGTGTTTGTTTTGAATACAGTCAGAGAGAGTCCATTTAGTCAGCCATAGTGCCAGTAGTATGAATGTCGTCGTAACTGCCGTCTGCTTCACGTCTGCTGTGCAGCGAGCTACCTTAATTTAAGTATTAACTGTATTTTTCTTACTTGTCACTTCTTCTTCCGTGTGTTTTTGCTTTTAGGAAGCTTTAATTATCGAGTGCTATTAATAGTGTTCCATAGATTTCGTGTTTGTTTTGAATACAGTCGGAGAGAGTCCCTTTAGTCAACCATAGTTCCAGTAGTGCTAGTGTTTGTTTTCAATACGGTCCAGAGACAGGTAGTGCTATTTTCATTGTTTTCTACAAGAAGTGGCTAGCAATCACAGTTTAGTCAATAATTAGCCGCCTTCAGTGAATTAGCAGTCTAGTTTAAAGTTGATTAACTCTCTTGAGTAAATTGATTCCTTAGGATGGATAGGATGTGTGACTGCTGTGTAAGGACGCAGGAGGAGCTGGCCACTGTACACAACAGGTGTTACATGCTTCACCCACTGTCCCTGCTGTCCAGACATCTTCGCGGGCACCAGGCGCGGTTGGGCCACCCTCTCCCCAAGGGGAGTGGCGAGTTCAGCGGCGTTCGCGGCGCACGAGGCGGAGGGTCAATGTGGAGGCTGGCCGTGTGGCATCGCCCGCTCTGCCTGTGAGTGAACATGTGGCTGCTCCTTCAGCAAGGTCCGAGCAGGCCCACGGGGGGAGGGGTTTATTAGTTATTGGGAGCTCCAACGTTAGGCGGGTGATGGAGCCCCTCAGGGAAATAGCGGAAAGGTCGGGGAAGAAGGCCAGTGTTCACTCTGTCTGCTTGCCGAGGGGTCTCATCCGAGTTGTGTCCGCCCCGGTAGCTGAGTGGTCAGCGTGACAGACTGTCAATCCTAAGGGCCCGGGTTCGATTCCCGGCTGGGTCGGAAATTTTCTCCGCTCAGGGACTGGGTGTTGTGTTGTCCTAATCATCATCATTTCATCACCATCGACGCGCAGGTCGCCGAAGTGGCGTCAAATCGAAAGACCTGCACCAGGCGAACGGTCTACCCTACGGGAGGCCCTAGCCACACGACATTTCCATTTATATCCGAGTTGTGGAGGAGGCCCTACCGGCGGCGATAGAGAATACTGGGTGCACCCGACTGCAAATTGTTGCCGTCTGGGTTCAGAGGTCATCCTCAGTTCGTACAGGCGGTTGGCGGACTTGGTGAAGACGGAAAGCCTCGCTCGCGGGGTGGAATCAGAGCTAACTATTTGTAGTATCGTTCCCAGAACCGATCGCGGTCCTCTGGTTTGGAGCCGAGTAGAAGGCTTAAACCAGAGGCTTAGACGATTCTGCGGAGATCTGGGGTGCAAATTTCTCGACCTCCGCTATCTGGTGGAGAAATGTAGGGTCCCCCTGAATAGGTCAGGCGTGCACTACACGCCGGAAGCGGCTACAAGGGTAGCGGAGTACGTGTGAAGTGCACATGGGGGTTTTTTAGGCTAGAGAATTCCCTCCCTAGGCCCGACAAGATGCCTCCTGAGACGCGGCAAGGTAGGAGTAGGCAAAATGCTACAGGGAATAACAATATTAATGTGATAATAGTAAACTGCAGGAGCGTCTATAGAAAGGTCCCAGAACTGCTCTCATTAATGAACGGTCACAACGCCCATGTTGTACTGGGGACAGAAAGTTGGCTGAAACCAGACGTAAACAGTAATGAAATCCTAAACTCAGATTGGAACGTACACCGCAGAGACAGGCTGGATAAGAAGTGCAATAGTATCGAAGTAAATTGACGGAGATCCTAAATGTGAAATGATTTGGGTGAAGGTCACGGTTAAAGCAGGCTCAGACATGGTAATTGGATGTTTCTATAGGCCCCCTGGTTCAGCAGCTGTTGTGGCTGAGCACCTGAAGGATAATTTGGAAAATATTTCGAGTAGATTTCCCCACCATGTTATAGTTCTGGGTGGTGATTTTAATTTGCCGGATGTAGACTGGGAAACTCAAACGTTCATAATGGGGGGCAGGGACGAAGAATCCAGTGAAATTTTTTTAAGTGCTTTATCTGAAAACTACCTTGAGCACTTAAACAGAGAACCGACTCGTGGCGATAACATATTAGACCTTCTGGTGACAAACAGACCCGAACTATTTTAAACAGTTAACGCAGAACACGGAATCAGCGATCATAAAGCGGTTACGGCATCGATGATTTCAGCCGTAAATAGAAATACACTCCTGGAAATTGAAATAAGAACACCGTGAATTCATTGTCCCAGGAAGGGAAAACTTTATTGACACATTCCTGGGGTCAGATACATCACATGATCACACTGACAGAACCACGGGCACATAGACACAGGCAACAGAGCATGCACAATGTCGGCACTAGTACAGTGTATATCCACCTTTCGCAACAATGCAGGCTGCTATTCTCCCATGGAGACGATCGTAGAGATGCTGGATGTAGTCCTGTGGAACGGCTTGCCATGCCATTTCCACCTGGCGCCTCAGTTGGACCAGCGTTCGTGCTGGATGTGCAGACCGCGTGAGACGACGCTTCATCCAGTCCCAAACATGCTCAATGGGGTACAGATCCGGAGATCTTGCTCGCCAGGGTAGTTGACTTACACCTTCTAGAGCACGTTGGGTGGCACGGGATACATGCGGACGTGCATTGTGCTGTTGGAACAGCACGTTCCCTTGCCGGTCTAGGAATGGTAGAACGATGGGTTCGATGACGGTTTGGATGTACCGTGCACTATTCAGTGTCCCCTCGACGATCACCAGTGGTGTACGGCCAGTGTAGGAGATCGCTCCCCACACCATGATGCCGGGTGTTGGTCCTGTGTGCCTCGGTCGTATGCAGTCCTGATTGTGGCGCTCACCTGCACGGCGCCAAACACGCATACGACCATCATTGGCACCAAGGCAGAAGCGACTCTCATCGCTGAACACGACACGTCTCCATTCGTCCCTCCATTCACGCCTGTCGCGACACCACTGGAGGCGGGCTGCACGATGTTGGGGCGTGAGCGGAAGACGGCCTAACGGTGTGCGGGACCGTAGCCCAGCTTCATGGAGACGGTTGCGAATGTTCCTCGCCGATATCCCAGGAGCAACAGTGTCCCTAATTTGCTGGGAAGTGGCGGTGCGGTCCCCTACGGCACTGCGTAGGATCCTACGGTCTTGGCGTGCATCCGTGCGTCGCTGCGGTCCGGTCCCAGGTCGACGGGCACGTGCACCTTCCGCCGACCACTGGCGACAACATCGATGTACTGTGGAGACCTCACGCCCCACGTGTTGAGCAATTCGGCGGTACGTCCACCCGGCCTCCCGCATGCCCACTATACGCCCTCGCTCAAAGTCCGTCAACTGCACATACGGTTCACGTCCACGCTGTCGCGGCATGCTACCAGTGTTAAAGACTGCGATGGAGCTCCGTATGCCACGGCAAACTGGCTGACACTGACGGCGGCGGTGCACAAATGCTGCGCAGCTAGCGCCATTCGACGGCCAACACCGCGGTTCCTGGTGTGTCCGCTGTGCCGTACGTGTGATCATTGCTTGTACAGCCCTCTCACAGTGTCCGGAGCAAGTATGGTGGGTCTGACACACCGGTGTCAATGTGTTCTTTTTTCCATTTCCAGGAGTGTATTAAAAAAGGTGGGAAGATTTTTCTGTTTAGCAAAAGTGACAAAAAGCAGATTACAGAGTACCTGACGGCTCAACACAAAAGTTTTGTCTCAAGTACAGATAGTGTTGAGGATCAGTGGACAAAGTTGAAAACCATCGTATAATATGCGTTAGATGAGTATGTGCCAAGCAAGATCGTAAGAGATGGAAAAGAGCCATCGTGGTACAACAACCGAGTTAGAAAACTGCTGCGGGAGCAAAGGGAACTTCACAGCAAACATAAACATAGCCAAAGCCTAGCAGACAAACAAAAATTACGCGAAGCGAAGTGTAGTGTGAGGAGGGCTATGCGAGAGGCTTTCACTGAATTCGAAAGTAAAGTTCTATGTACTGGCTTGGCAGAAAATCCTAAGAAATTTTGGTCTTATGCCAAAGCGGTAGGTGGATCAAAACAAAATGTTCAGACACTCTGTGACCAAAATGGTACTGAAACAGAGGATGACAGACTAAAGGCCGAAATACTAAATGTCTTTTTCCAGAGCTGTTTCACAGAGAAAGACTGCACTGTAGTTCCTTCTCTAGATTGTCGCACAGATGACAAAATGGTAGATATCGAAATAGACGACAGAGGGATAGAGAAACAATTAAAATCGCTCAAAAGAGGAAAGGCCGCTGGACCTGATGGGATACCAGTTCGATTTTACACAGAGTACGCGAAGGAACTTGCCCCCCTTCTTGCAGCGGTGCACCGTAGGTCTCTAGAAGAGCGTAGCGTTCCAAAGGATTGGAAAAGGGCACATGTCATCCACGTTTTCAAGAAAGGACGTCGAACAGATGTGCAGAACTATAGACCTATATCTCTAACGTCGATCAGTTGTAGAATTTTGGAACACGTATTATGTTCGAGTATAATGACTTTTCAGGACACTAGAAATCTACTCTGTAAGAATCAGCATGGATTTCGAAAAAGACGGTCGTGTGAAACCCAGCTCGCGCTATTCGTCCACGAGACTCAGAGGGCCATAGACACGGGTTCTCAGGTAGATGCCGTGTTTCTTGACTTACGCAAGGCGTTCGATACAGTTCCCCACAGTCGTTTAATGAACAAAGTAAGAGCATATGGACTATCAGACCAATTGTGTGATTGGATGGAGGAGTTCCTAGATAACAGAACGCAGCATGACATTCTCAATGGAGAGAAGTCTTCCGAAGTAAGAGTGATTTCAGGTGTGCCGCAGGGGAGTGTCATAGGACCGTTGCTATTCACAATATACATAAATGTCCTGGTGGATGACATCGGAAGTTCACTGAGGCTTTTTGTAGATGATGCTGTGGTGTATCGAGAGGTTGTAACAATGGGAAATTGTACTGAAATGCAGGAGGATCTGCAGCGAATTGACGCATGGTGCAGGGAATGGCAATTGAACCTCAATGTAGACAAGTGTAATGTGCTGCGAATATATAGAAAGATAAATCCCTTATCATTTAGCTACAAAATAGCAGGTCGGCAACTGGAAGCAGTTAATTCCATAAATTATCTGAGAGTACGCATTAGGAGTGATTTAAAATGGAATGATCATATAAAGTTGATCGTCGGTAAAGCAGATACCAGACTGAGATTCATTGGGAGAATCCTAGGGAAATGCAATCCGAAAACAAAGTAAGTTGGTTACAGTACGCTTGTTCGCCCACTGCTTGAATACTGCTCAGCAGTGTGGGATCCGTACCAGATAGGGTTGATAGAAGAGATAGAGAAGATCCAACGGAGAGCAGCGCGCTTCGTTACAGGATCATTTAGTAATCGCGAAAGCGTTACGGAGATGATACATAAACTCCAGTGGAAGACTCTGCAGGAGAGACGCTCAGTAGCTCGGTACGGGCTTTTGTTTAAAGTTTCGAGAACATACCTTCACCGAAGAGTCAAGCAGTATATTGCTCCCTCCTACGTATATCTCGCGAAGAGACCATGAGGATAAAATCAGAGAGATTAGAGCCCACGCAGAAGCATACCGACAATCCTTCTTTCCACGAACAATACGAGACTGGAATAGAAGGGAGAACCGATAGAGGTACTCAGGGTACCCTCCGCCACACACCGTCAGGTGGCTTGCGGAGTATGGATGTATATGTAGATGTAGAATGGAATGAACGGTCTAAAGATTACAGAGTATGGATTGAGAGAAAGTCAAAGTAAGACGAAAGGAATGTTAAGTATCAGAAATGAGAACAGGCAGAAACTTAACATTACACTCGGTATCACGAATTAGATGAAGTGAAGGAATTCTGCTACCTAGGTAGCCAAATAACCTAAGACGAACGGAGCTAGGTGATTAGCACTGGCGAAAAAAGCATTCCTGGCCAACAGAAGTCTACTAGTATCAGACAAACTTGAGGAAGAAATTTCTGAGAATGTACATTTCGAGCACATCACGGTAAGGTAGTGAGACGTGGAAACCAGAACAGTAGCGATTCGAAGCCTCTGAGATTTGGTACTACAGACCAAAGTTGAAAATTGTGTTGACTGATAAGATAGAAGTCAGGAGGGTCTCAGCGAGAGAGGAACATGTGGTAAAGACCGACAAGAAGAAGGGACAGAATGATAGGACATCTGTTAAGGCATCAGGGTTAAATTCCATGGTACTAGAGGAAACTGTAGATAGTAAAAACTGTGGAGGAAGAATGAGACTGGAACACATCCTGGAAATAATTGTGGACGTAGGGTGCCATTTTCACTCCGCTGTGCAAAGGTTGACATAGGAGAGCAATTTGTCGGGCAGCATCAATCCGGTTAAAAGACTGATGACTTAAAAGACAAAAAGAGGAAACTATAGTTTTGACATCTTAGTTACTCTTAATGTTACGAAAGAAGATGCTTCCACTACAGTTTTATCAGTATTGCTTGACTTACAAATAGAAGTTTGTTGATTTCCGAAGGTACGTAATCTGTTTTCGTAAAATTCCATGGGTTTACTTTTATGAGCTAGATGTTTAGTTCCCAAATGTCGAACTAATTTTCATGGCTTAATGCATTTTTCGAAACAAACTTTAAAGTAAACAACGCTCTGTGGCTTTTCACCCACTGAAGATAACCATAATTTAAATAGCGGTCATTGTAAAACCTTGTCTGTTCTCTGGATGTAGATGGCTTGCTTCCTTTTTTCATAAATTTATCTACTTCGCATAAGAAATGAAAAGAAATTACAATTCAATTTCATGGGTGACCGCACACAAAAACAAAATCACAAAAGGCTTACTTCCCATTCTAAAAAAGTGTGTTGGCCAAGTGCAAGCACCTCTTTTTTCTCTTTTATGCTAGTGACAGCGTGACCTGTTCAAACGTTTTCATATGCATGTCCAGACACGCTGTCACAGCGAGTATTGTGGTTGAAGACCATTTTACATTGTCGACTTGAAACTTGTAAATCGGTCATGTATGCACACGTCATACTTGCATTTTCATTGACATAAACGCAGCAACGTAAAATAGTAGGACTGTTATTAGATTTTGAATACTGTCGGTATTGTGTTAATGTATAAAATTAGTGCCACATGAGTGTATAATATTAAATATTTTCTTACATTTATACACTCCTGGAAATGGAAAAAAGAACACATTGACACCGGTGTGTCAGACCCACCATACTTGCTCCGGACTCTGCGAGAGGGCTGTACAAGCAATGATCACACGCACGGCACAGCGGACACACCAGGAACCGCGGTGTTGGCCGTCGAATGGCGCTAGCTGCGCAGCATTTGTGCACCGCCGCCGTCAGTGTCAGCCAGTTTGCCGTGGCATACGGAGCTCCATCGCAGTCTTTAACACTGGTAGCATGCCGCGACAGCGTGGACGTGAACCGTATGTGCAGTTGACGGACTTTGAGCGAGGGCGTATAGTGGGCATGCGGGAGGCCGGGTGGACGTACCGCCGAATTGCTCAACACGTGGGGCGTGAGGTCTCCACAGTACATCGATGTTGTCGCCAGTGGTCGGCGGAAGGTGCACGTGCCCGTCGACCTGGGGCCGGACCGCAGCGACGCACGGATGCACGCCAAGACCGTAGGATCCTACGCAGTGCCGTAGGGGACCGCACCGCCACTTCCCAGCAAATTAGGGACACTGTTGCTCCTGGGGTATCGGCGAGGAACATTCGCAACCGTCTCCATGAAGCTGGGCTACGGTCCCGCACACCGTTAGGCCGTCTTCCGCTCACGCCCCAACATCGTGCAGCCCGCCTCCAGTGGTGTCGCGACAGGCGTGAATGGAGGGACGAATGGAGACGTGTCGTGTTCAGCGATGAGAGTCGCTTCTGCCTTGGTGCCAATGATGGTCGTATGCGTGTTTGGCGCCGTGCAGGTGAGCGCCACAATCAGGACTGCATACGACGGAGGCACACAGGGCCAAAACCCGGCATCATGGTGTGGGGAGCGATCTCCTACACTGGCCGTACACCACTGGTGATCGTCGAGGGGACACAGAATAGTGCACGGTACATCCAAACCGTCATCGAACCCATCGTTCTACCATTCCTAGACCGGCAAGGGAACTTGCTGTCCCAACAGGACAATGCACGTCCGCATGTATCCCGTGCCACCCAACGTGCTCTAGAAGGTGTAAGTCAACTACCCTGGCCAGCAAGATCTCCGGATCTGTCCCCCATTGAGCATGTTTGGGACTGGATGAAGCGTCATCTCACGCGGTCGGCACGTCCAGCACGAACGCTGGTCCAACTGAGGCGCCAGGTGGAAATGGCATGGCAAGCCGTTCCACAGGACTACATCCAGCATCTCTACGATCGTCTCCATGGGAGAATAGCAGCCTGCATTGCTGCGAAAGGTGGATATACACTGTACTAGTGCCGACATTGTGCATGCTCTGTTGCCTGTGTCTATGTGCCTGTGGTTCTGTCAGTGTGATCATGTGATGTATCTGACCCCAGGAATGTGTCAATAAAGTTTCCCCTTCCTGGGACAATGAATTCACGGTGTTCTTATTTCAATTTCCAGGAGTGTAATTACGGTCAAAATTCAGTTACTAGTTGCACAGCTTCTTGTTGTTATTCATTTTGGCGGGGGACCGGGGTCGCGAAATATCAACTTTATTGACATTTACTACATGAAGCTGACGCGGAGCTAAGAACGTTAAGAATCATTGCTTCAGACGATCGAATACTGGCTAGCTCGTCAGTTTAAAATCCCGGTGGACTGTCAACATTTATTGCACCCGCAGAATGGATCAGGATCTTTTAATTTTTGCAGCATGGGAAAGCCAGAGCCGTGAGAGACACCTAGGCGAAGTACGGCAGCAAGTCATTGAAGTTGGTGCACTTTATGTGTATTCTGAAATACCCACTAGAAGAGCACGAAAGTACACCCCTTAAGAATAGGCCGTATTAATTAGTATTTCTGTATTCAGTATGTTTAATTTATCAGAAGCGTGAAGGACATATGTGTATAGTATAGAGTTACGCCGTCTGTCCAAACAGATTCGAGGCAGGATTAATAAAAAAAAAAGTGAGTAGTAGAGATAATTATTTTAATGCTTAGATGCTCCCTCCCCCCACGCACATATATTCATTTAAGAGCAATGACCAGAACATACATAGAACCATGTGAAACTGTCAGGAAAGTCCTTTTTTCACATGTGCTTCAGTGATCGATATGTCACACCTCAAAGTGAGTATCTGCACTTCGTCGTTTCTTGATAGGTTCGTGTTGATAACACCAAATCTCGTCGCCTGTAATGATATTTACAGAAAGAAACTGTCCACAATTTGCATTTCAATCGAGTCGCTGCGGGTATCGACCTGTAGTTGCTTCTGTTCGGGAGCAAAGGAGTGTGAAACAAACTAACTGTTGCTTGCTTTTCCGTTTTTTTTTCCTTTCACTTGTTTCATATTTAGGTTGATGGAACCTTGTATGTTTGGGTGTGGGTACCTTATTTTTAATATAAAAACTTCGGAGAGAAACGCGACTTACGATCACTTACTGGATTGTTTGTCTGTTAGGTAAACAGTGTAAACAGTGAGTGGTTAGTCATTTAACATTTAACAGTCCTTTTCTCCCATTATTTTGTATGAACGATAAGAATATGAAGGCTTTCCGTGGGTGTTCCAGATGGGGCAAAACTGCGTGGTTTTCAAATATCGAATTAGGCGCATTACTGTAAATATTTTTTCCGCTATACTACAGAAAAACTTCCGTCAACTGTTCTTAAAACTGTAACCAATACATGACAATGAAAATCTCATTTATTATTTCAGAACGCCCAGTGGAGATGCCTTCTTAAAAAGGTGAAATGCGTCTGGATGCGCAAATAAAATAAAAAAAAAAATATTTGCAGCATGCAATAGGCTTTTTGTTGTAAACTACTGAAACTTCGGTTGTCAATGTAAAGTCATTTTAAGAAAGAACTGCAGGCAGAAAGTATCTTAATGTAGCGTTCACATCCTCCGTTACTGTTTTTAAGACTTTGCAACACATTGCATCATGTAACTGCAGTAGGAGTCTATACGTGCTGAAGGTTGTTAGTGATAAACCGCAGATTTTGAAATCGATGCTTAATCTTTCATACTCGGCACACTCCTTCTATCCACTGCAAGAATACTTGAAGTAAAATTAAATTTTATGGAGAGAGAATTCTTTGAAATGATGGACCAGTTCGCAATATCTGTGCGACTGCATTTTTTTTTTCTATAAATCATTAAGTTACGTTATACGGATGTCGTTTGGTCTCTACTACAGATCTCTGGACGATACTTATCCCATTGCTTTCCCATTATTAAGATTTGGTAATAGTAGTATAATTTCATAGCAGTATTCATAGTACATGATTATTATTATTTTCAGCGTTACTCTCGTCCTGGTACTTTGTAGTTTTTGTTATTCTATTATTCTATTTAAGTTTCTTCCAATAAAATACGTCAATGTTATATTTTGCATCATAACAGCACTGACATAGACGTCGAGATGAAAATTACTTACATAAATGAACTTAGTTTTCTACCAGAAATATATTTTCATCAGATATGTTTTTGGAGGAAAAAAACCGAAGATATAAACATTGCATTACGGATTACAGTACCACTGCGTGGCATTTATGGCTGCAAAAAATCAATGGTTAAAATGTGAGGTGGAAGTCGTGTCGGCTATGCCTCGTTGTTTCCCTTCGATCCGCTGGAAGGTGGCGATTGCGAAGAGGGAGCGTTGACGTAGCCGTGACGTAGCTACAGTCCTGGTCTGTTCCCACGGACGACGAACGCTCCGTCGTGCGGTGCATCAGCCACTATATTTCTCGCCACAATAGGGACATTGCTCTACTGCACAGTATTTGATGTGTTGGACATCTGCCAACGCTTAACATATTCATACTGCTACTCACGTGAACTCAATGAGTAGTATACAGAATTTGTCTCATTTGTCGAATTAAGGTAACACAAAGTGAGTGCTGACAGTCTTGCAGTGTGTTTCGATATGACAAATCATTGGCAATCTCCAGCAATACACTGACATTATTGTTGAGATCATCAGTCCGAAGACTGGTTGGATGAAGCCTTCAGTGCTGCTGTTTCCTGTGCGAGCCCCTTCCCTACGAATAACTACTCAGATCTACATCTATTTGAACGTGCTTGCTGCAGTCGTTTCTTCGCCTCACTCTACGATGTTTACTCCGCACACTTTTCTCCAATACTAATCTCACGATTTCTTGATTTTAGTCAAGTTACGATACAAATTTCTTTTCTCCCGAATTACATTCATTCATTATTTCCCCATTAAAAACACTATGTAGCCGTCTAAAATTGAGCATTCTTCCGAAGCAAAACGTTGCATTTCTGTGCAACGCTACAATAAAAACATTTAAATAGATATTCGTTGTTAACTGATTTCTCTTCTTCAGAAACGCTTCCTTGTCTTTGTCAGTCTACTTTTTATATCTTCTCTACCTCGGCCATGATCAGTTCTTCTGCTGCCCAAATATCAAAACTCGTATACTACATTTAGTACCTGGTTTCCTAAACTAATTCCCTCAATTTCACCCCTTCAATTCGAGTACGTTCCGTAGTTTTTATTTTGCTTTTGTTGATGTTTCCTCACATGCACCATTCAAGACTGAATTCCATTCAACTGCTCTTTTAAGTCCCTTACTGTCTCTGGGAGAATTACAATATCATTGGTAAACCTCAAGGTTTGCATTTCTTCTCTCTGTACTTTAATTCCTTTTTCCAAATTTTTCTTTGGTTACCTTTAGTGCTTGAATTATGTACAGCCTGAATAACACCAGGGATAGACTACAACCTTCTCAGTCACCGGTCTTCTTTTTATGTGCTTTGATTCTTGTAACTGCCGTCTGGTTTCTACACAAGTTGTATATAATCGTCATCTCCTTGTAGTTTACGCTTCCTACTATCAAAATTTCAAAAGGTGAATTCTAGTCACTATTTTCAAAAGCTCTTTCTAAGTCTACAAATGTCATAAACGTGGGATTACATTCCTTAGACCAATCTTCTAAGACAAGTCATGGGATTGGTATTGCCTCCCGTGTTCCTCAATTCCTCCGGAACCCAAACTAATCTTCCCCTAGGTCGTCTTCATTCCTTTCATCTGTAAATAATTTACTTTAGTATTTTGCCACAATGATTTATTACACTGACATTGCAATAAATTTCACACCAGTCAGCACCTGCTATCTCGCACACCTTGCACATCATGTGGAACAGTTTTTTCGTGGCTAACCTTCCCATAAATACCAGTACTTCCGTTGGAACGCCGTCTGCTTTTACCTTGTTTAGACTTTTTGGGACAACCAAAGCTGTTCTGCAGCACGCTCATGGTAAACAAAACCGCCACAGTTGTAGAGTATTTTATTGTATCTTACATGATACATGTCCCTATACAGTACCATGGTTTCGGGGTCTTATCTCCATCATCTGGTGTATCTGAAACCTTATATACCAAACATTTCTTATTAAGTTTTACATTTGACTAATGTATGACGTTAAGATTCGTAAAATAGGTCCCAACATGCTGCTAGGCATCAGAGACCATAAATATTTATTTTTGGCCCATCCACAACTGTTCTGCAACATGTTAGTGGTAAAAAAAAAAAAAAATCAGCCACAGTTGTCAATTACTTTACTGAGCGAAATCTTGCACCACGGAAGTCACTACACACTACCACGGTTTCCGGGTACGTATCTAAATCTATGTTGTAAGTTAGTCTAATGTTGCACTAATATGAAATTTAATAAGAAATGTTTGGACTATAAGAGTTCAGATATACCTGAGGATGCTGCTAAGACCCAGAAACCGCTGTAGTGTATAGCGATTCTGTCGTGCATGATTTCGGTCTATACAGTCTGTTTTCAACAAATTGTCGTCAGAGCGCACATCTGCCACTGGAAATACCTTACAGTTTTAAATCTGGTCCCGAAATCTCTGTGTTATCACTGAGTAATTAATTTGAAATATTCTAGTGTTTCCAGGCCTCTTCCAGACTTTTTTCATAATTCAAATGTTAGCGAAGATCAAATTACGCTATGTGTAAAATTCTGCCGCGTGGATTAATATTTCATTCCCCTCCCCTAGCCCATGTTCTCTTCCTTTTCCTGCTATCGGATTCTAGTACCGCATCACAATTAAATTTTTCTTTTCCTTGATTATCTGAACAGTTTGGTCTCATCACACGTTCTGTCAACCCCTTCATAATCTGAGGAGCTAGTTGCCACATATACTTGTACTATTGTTACGGATGTTGGCTTCGCGTCTATGTTGGGAAATGTAATGCGGTCACTACGCAGTTCGTAGTATCTTATCGTCATTCCTGATTCCTTATTCATTGTTAGACCTCCTCCTCCATAGCCCTATTTGATCTCGTATTTACAACCCTATACTCGTATTGCTGGAAGTGCTATTCATCGTGTCAACGAACTTAATTCCTACTATATCAACCTATCTGTTTCCCTTTCTAATTTTGTAATCCTACCTGTCTGATTAACGGAGCTATCATTTCACACTCTGACCCGTAGAATGCAAGCATTCTTACGAGTAAATCCCGCGTGGAGATCCAGACGTAAGGTTGTGTTACTTCCAACATAATTTATCCGAGAGGGTGCCACCATTGTTTGACAATGCAGTAGAGATGCATGCCCTCTGGAAATGTAAGGCCATTGTTTCCCCTTGCTGTAGGTTGTTTGCAACAACAATACAGCAAAGCTACGTTACAAGACCAGGTCTGTCAGTCATCCAGAATGTTTCCCTTGCGGCTACTGAAAAGGCCGCTACCGCTCTTCAGGATCCACACGCTTTTCTGGCCTGTCCACGGATATCCTTCCGTTATCGTTGCACGTACGGTACTGCTATATGTATCGTTGAGGCACGCAAGGGACCCTACCTTAGCAATACGATATTGCAGTTGCTGTGTTATTCTGATTACGATGCAAAGTTCCTTTGGACAATCATGAATGTCCCAAGGAACAGGCACTGCGGTGACTACAGCCGTTATGAAATACATTAAATATATTCGCAGCTGCGAATGGGAACAACCGTCAGCTGTATAATGCAATGCCGACAAGAAAATGTGTGAAACTTCGTGGCAGATTAAAACTGTGTGCCCGACCGAGACTCGAACTCGGGACCTTTGCCCTTCGCGGGCAAGTGCTCTACCATCTGAGCTACCGAAGCACGACTCACGCCCGGTCCTCACAGCTTTACTTCTGCCAGTATCTCGTCTCCTACCTCCCAAACTTTACAGAAGCTCTCCTGCGAAACTTGCAGAACTAGCACTCCTGAAAGAAAGGATATTGCGGAGACATGGCTTAGCCACAGCCTGGAGAGCTTCTGTAATGTTTGGAAGGTAGGAGACGAGATACTGGCAGAAGTAGAGCTGTGAGGACCGGGCGTGAGTCGTGCTTCGGTAGCTCAGATGGTAGAGCACTTGCCCGCGAAAGGCAAAGGTCCCGAGTTCGAGTCTCGGTCGGGCACACAGTTTTAATCTGCCAGGAAGTTTCATATCAGCGCACACTCCGCTGCAGAGTGAAAATCTCATTCAGGAAAATGTGTGCTGGACAGGGACTCAAACCCGGATATCCCGTCTATCGCGAGCGGTCGCCTTACCATGCACGACTATCACCTATCCGCCCACGATTCGCGGCCAGACACGCGTGCACGTTCAAAGGAAATGTGCCTCGTAATCAGAATAACACAGGCCTTGCAATATCGTATTTCTCTGCCGATACCGGGCAAGCGACGTTCAAGTACAACGTCTGACCTGTAAGGGAACATACATAATGGACGTACGAGTACATGTCGTAGACGTATGGTTGACGACATGTGGAAATTTTGGTCTGGCCCTGAGTCCTGCACGGATAGCCAACTGGTATGGAAGCCGCTCGCTATAAAAGGGAAATCTTGGGTCGAGTGCCGTTTAATGTACTACCTTAGGGAGGTCCTGACTCGTACGGCTAGCAACACATTAGCGGATTTTAGTTCGACTAATAAGAGATGATATTGGCAACACAGCCTTCTTTCCCTTTCAGACTGTGATATCAGCTGTCTTTTTTCCTCGAGATTGTGTTAGTAACGTGTACTGAATGTTAACTACGAAAGTTGTGAATTTCAGTTCCAGAATTGACCCATAAGTGCTCTTTGCCCTAAGAGGTTCACCATTCATCGCTGCACAATCTGTCGTGAAAAGTGGCGGTAAACCTCAAGAACAGATCCTGTAGAGAAGGAATTTGTATTGTTACGTACTGTGCTGCACCAAAATTGCTATTGGTTCACTCTTCATTTTGAAAGTTTCAGTATCTTTTCTCGCACTCATAATTACATCCTTAGGTTATTAGTGGCAAGTGCTAATTAATCTGAACCACGAGTGACATGATTTAACGAAACAGCGCACACGTTTAGGTTCCCATACGTTTACACTTCTGCGGAGACAGTTACGACTTTGTACGCTCGCACCGGTAGTTGCAGTAAGACACCGAAAAAATTACTCCTCAACGAACGACTACAGGCCAAAGTTTCGTTCATTACAGAGACTCTGACTCACTCTGCATAGCAGCAACCACCATACAAAGTGGCTGGAGCTGGAAAACTGGGGAGATGTTTCTATTGCTTCGTGGCCACATTTTGAACTGCCCCCTCCTCCACTCACACCTCCCCAACCCAAAAAATGTAATGTTTTGGTGATGCATGGCCGTAGAGCAGCATATCTCCAACTGATTTACTTCGTAATTTCGTATAAAGAAGGACACTACATATCTTATCAAACCGTCCTTATCTTCGTCTTCCTTTAAACAACAAATGAGACTGATTTTTCCACACTAAACGGTTTTTGTCGCTCTTGTTTCTCCGAAAAGAAAGACGACTTTTGCGAAACTGTTTGACTACCTGGAGGGCTAGGCACTACCGAGTCAACAACAGAAACAGTAAAAAATGGCTCTGAGCAATATGGGACTTAACATCTAAGGTCATCAGACCCCTAGAACTTAGAACTACTTAAACCTAACTAACCTAAGGACATCACACACATCCATGCCCGAGGCAGGATTCGAACCTGCGACCGTAGCAGTCTCGCGGTTCCGGACTGAAGCGCCTAGAATCGCACGGAGTAGAAAAAGTACAGCTACCTATTATCCACAGAACAATAGCTACTGAGAACACAAGAGCGCCGTGCATTGTAACCGGCTTGTTAATTTGTATCAAATGTGGTGCGAAATTACTTCAGGAACCTGGTAGAAATTCGTTTTATTTTAGTTATGTCCTTCGGATTATTAATTTTAATAAGATTATATTCGATGATTTTTGTCTTATACTATGACGAAATAATTATGAGGTGAGGAGCTACCCTACCTTAGGCTAATCCGCACGTCGTGTTTGCTGCAGTTTTGACTGGTCAGTCTGTCTATGGGTTTTAGGCTGTTTTCCACAGTCCTTGGAAGAGTGGTCTATTTCCTAATGTTCTAATGTCCTCCTTCGAAATACCACATACAGGCAGCAGGAAAACATATATTTAGCTACAAATACACGATTAGGATTCATGAACCGCACATAGGTTCCTCGTTTAGTGTCCTAATCTGTGAGTGTATGCGCGCGCCATTGTGTGTGTGTGTGTGTGTGTGTGTGTGTGTGTGTGTGTGTGTGTGGTGAAATATACAGCTATAGTACACTTATCTTCTTCCTACGGTGTTAATTTTTGTGCTTTCACGATGAAATAAGAAGGCAAAACATTCGCGAAGGGAGGGAACATTACATTGCCAACAAGAACAGACTAATATTTGTAAAAATTAGAGGAAAGGCATTGAACCCTTCACTGTCGTTGTTGCCTAAAATATTTCTGCAAGAGAGCATTTCGTTACTCACAAATTTTTCTACAGGCCAATAAATCATCGTTGGAAAGCAATAAACTTGACGATACAAAACCATGTAACTGGTAACTATTAAATGCAAGGAAATAGTTTGCATAGTAATAAAAAATAATAATAATAATCTCACGTTGTGAGAAACTTAGACTGCAAGTTCGACTTATGAATGCTGAAATGGGAATACGATAGCTCGCTTTTGGCACACGATAGTTGCTTCACCAAACTTGCTACTTCCAAATACTTTTGAAGTCTGAGAAAGATACGCAAAACATTTCATTAATAAAGGCTTACGGGGTTATGCATTTAGCTACTAAAATAAAGTCTTAAATTACTCAAAGAGATTATTATTTTACAACAAAATTCATCGTACAGTAAATCGTACAACCTTCTAGTAGTGAGGATCGAACAATAAAAAAGACTTAATAATAGTCGTCTTATTTTTTTAAGTCAAGAAAACCAAAATTTTACAGATAATTGTAAAAGTGAAATATTGTTCATACTCTGAGATATAGTCTGATCGCCGTCGCTGAAATGCAATGTTTTACATCAATAGGTAATGATACAATAAGCCACAACATTCTAATTTTATACTGAATATAAACATGTAATGCCCAAATGAACAGAGGTAGTAACGCGATCAGACTCGAAGATTGGTCAAAAATAGTCACATAGGAAAAGTCAGCGCAGCAAAAGGAAAAATAGGCCTGCATATCCAAGTATAGTATATAGCACCTGTCTGAACAGTTTCATGAAAGCCACAGATTACTCTGAATGTGTGTGAGCTTACTGCTCATAGTGTCAAACTTTGTTAAGGGTTAGTCTGGCCTGCTCTGTGCACATAAATTCAAAATACAAAAAATAGTTAATTAGCTGAGAGATCATTTGACATCCTACAGTAATAATAATCCTGTTGCATATATAACAGTTCAGTGAAGCAGTGCAACTAGAAATGTCATATCAGTTGAAAAGTACAAATACGAAGAGAAATGGTTGTTGTTGTTGTGGTCTTCTGTTCGAAGACTGGTTTGATGCAGCTCTCCATGCTACCCTATCCTGTGAAAAGTTCTTCATCTCCCAGTACCTACATCCTTCTGAATCTGCTTAGTGTATTCATCTCTTGGTCTCTCTCCACAAGTTTTACCCTCGACGCTGCCCTCCAATACTAAAAATGGTTCAAATGGCTCAAATGGCTCTGAGCACTATGGGACTTAACATCTATGGTCATCAGTCCCCTAGAACTTAGAACTACTTAAACCTAACTAACCTAAGGACAGCACACAACACCCAACCATCACGAGGCAGAGAAAATCCCTGACCCCGCCGGGAATCGAACCCGGGAACCCGGGCGTGGGAAGCGAGAACGCTACCGCACGACCACGAGATGCGGGCTTCAATACTAAATTGGTGATCCCTTGATGCCTCAGAATATGCCCTACCAACCGATCCCTTCTTCTAGTCAAGTTGTGCCAAGTTGTACCTCCTCATTAGTTATGTGATCTACTCATCCAATCTTCAGCATTCATCTGTAGCATCACATTTCGAAAGTTTCTATTCTCTTCTTGTCCAAAGTATTTATCGTCCATGTTTCACTTCCATACATGACTACACTCCATACAAATTCTTCCAGGAAAGACTTCCTGACACTTAAATCTATACTAGATGTTAAGAAATTTCTCTTTTTCAGAAACGCTTTCCTTGCCATTGCCAGTCTACATTTTATATCCTCTCTACTTCGACCATGATCAGTTACTTTTCTCCTCAAACAGCAAAACTCACTTACTACTTTAAGCGTCTCATTTCCTAATCTAATTCCCGCAGCATCGCCCGATTTAATCCGACTACATTTCATTATTCTCGTTTTTCTTTTGTTGATGTTAATCTTATATCCTCCTTTCAAGACACAGAGAAATGGTTATGAAAGACGTATATATATCATTAAAAACGGCAGTTTATTTGATATGTTTGACAGTGTATTTGGAATGATTAGGGGTATGAGCATCTTTGCATACCTCGACATATGAGTGACAGGTATTCTTTCTCTACCAGAGGTTGTACGATTATTGAGTATAGCTCGGGCGAGTGAGGGAAGCAGTTATAGGCCAGAGAGGTGAGAGGATGTTGTGTCATGGCTTCAACGGTGGATGTACCTCATAGAGAAAGGAATTTTATTAGAGATCCTCCATGACACATACTTGAGATTAAGGGTAAAGGATTATTTGAGATGATTTTATACAGAGAGGACACTTTCGGTAAAAGTTAATTTGGGTAGTAAATTACCAAACATGAGTTCAGTATACTAATTAGTTTCTTCACACCATTCTTAATTAAAAATATTGCATTCAAAAATGCAAGGAGTAAATTTTATGTAATTTAAATGTTCGTTGTAAAAGTGATTTTTATGGTACAGGACAATGCTGTTTATGCTAATGCGAGTTTCTTTTCTGTCTCATGCTTGCACCATCATTGTCGGACCGCTTCTCGAGGTATGCTATCATTACCACAGAAAACTGACGGATATGATGCGCAATTACGCGCTACCACCCAGGGATTTTGCTTGTTTCGTCATCTTTTCATGCAATGCCGATCACCAACTTTCTCCTCTGCATCTGAAAATATTTTATTGGCTCCCATCCACGTGGGAAGAAAAGACCATCGTAATAAAATACGAGAAGTCAGAACTGGCACAGAAATGTTTGGATGATCATTTTTCCAACATGCCACTCAAGAGCGGAACAGACAAGAAATTGACAGGAAGCAGTTGTATGAAAGCTCTGCCATGCCTGTAACTATCAATTACAGACCAGACGTACAGATGCTCTACTCTTAGAGTTATTCCTAGGGATTGGGATGGAAAATGGAAAGAGAAAACATATGACTTTCTTACGATCAGATAAAGTGCTTTCGCAATTATATATTAAAAGGGGTGTTGATATTTGTTCACTATCCGCTTCGCTTGATACACAGAGGCAACCACGATTAGTTTGTTCCTCAGACAGCGCTCAATGTCATCTGCGACACTGCGCGTCTAGCAATAGCATCTTTGCACCGGGCGCTCGTCACGTATACCGGTCTCAATTATGTAATGGTGATTATTTATACTATCACTTTTAATCTCTTTCTTTCGGGAAGATTTTTTTGATTGATTTGATGCAGACATCATAATAAGGCAGTAATTAATTTTCTTCCACACCATTATAACAATTTAGCATACAACGCAGCACTTCGCCCCCTTCTCATTTAGTTGACATTAGCGACAATTCAGGAAAGATTAACTTAATTAATGCAAACTTTTGTAATCTACCATGAACATATAAATATTATAATAAGTCTTTGAACATGACACCGTTTAACAAATAACTTTAAAATATTTTCATAGCTAGTCATTTCTTTGCCGTTCTTTATTATAATGAAGAATACTTCTGTAAAGTGAGTATGTCAATACAGCTTTTAAAGAAATCAGCATTAACGTAATTTATCACCTCGTTATAAATTTCCCAATCTTTGCCTTTCACTTGACAAAATTTCACAGCTGCAATGTAAAATGCAAGTGCATTATGAGCCTCATGGCACACGGAGTTTGCGGCCCAGTAAATGAGACCTTCCTTTCTAATGGGTTTCAATAGCAGTAGCAGCAGCAGCAGAGTTTGTTTCCAGAGAGCAGTAGCCCGAGCGTTATTCACTGACATACATAAACTAAAATAGAAAAAGAAAAAATTGCATTTCAGATTTCAAGGGACTTACATTCATACGACCAGAAAGCAGTTAAGATATTTGTTAAATTTCATGCCATAGAATTGAGAAAGCTAGAAACAGAGTACTACGATTTTTGAGGGGAACGTATTATCTGGTTTTCTTATTAGGTGACTTAGTATACTTTCAAGGGAATCATGCAGTGAAGCTAACTTGTTTCGATACACTGCTTGCAACAAATGCAAACTTCTCACACAATCCTTTAGACAATCCAAACAATGTAACAGCCAATACAAAATCAATACACAAAAGCTATCAGTGAAACTCTTAAGAATAATTATTAAAGAAATTTAACTGTATTTAAGGAAATAGGAAAGAAGGTTCCATTTTACAAATGGGCTGCCACGGTCACTGTTGTCGGTTAATGAATAACCGTCTTCAGATGTTCAGATGAAGTACTGTACTTATTTGCGAATAAAACGCGCATGATTAACATGTAGCACACACACACACACTTAGATTATTGTGTGAGATAAACGGAAGAGCCAAAGAAACTGGTACACCTGCCTAATATCGTGTAGGGCCCCCGCGAACACGCAGAAGTGCCGCAACACTACGTGGCATGGCCTCGACTAATGTGTGAATTAGTGCTGGAGGGAACTGACACCACGAATGCTGCAGGCCTGTCCATAAATCTATGAGAGTGCGAGAAGTGGAGATCTCATCAGAACACTCCAGTTGCCTTTCCGCTGTTATGTAGATGACATTGTGCGATGATTTGTCTTGAAACTACTGGCACCGTCCTGTAGCACTGTCTTGTAGTAGTCCGGAATTTTTAGTGAGTTTTGATGTAGTTTCCCTTTTCACAAATGTACCTCTTGCGGATACCTTGATTCTAATTGGTCAACAGTTTGAATCGGACATTACTGCTTTGTTCCGACATACTCTTTCCTCAACTTATTTTATGTTTAACCAGGAATATTTTGAACAGTATGACGGAGAGAGCACTTGAATCAGCGGTCTGTAAACCAACTGTTTTTTGGAGAAACGTCGATGACACTTTCATAGTGTGGCCCCACGGAGAAGAAAAGTTAATGGAGTTTTTTCATTGTCTTAACTCCATCCATGAGAATATTCGATTTACTATGGAACTAGAGAAAGATGGCTTCCTTCAATTCCTGGATGTTTTGGTTAAACGGGAGAGTGACGGCACTGTGGGACGTTCTGTCTATCGCAAGCCCACTCACACTGATTGGTATTTACATTCTTCAAGTTGCCATCACCCATCCCAGACCATGAGTGTACTTAAGACCCTTGTCTGATGCAGAGAATTTGCCTAAGGAACTGGCACGTTTAAGGACGGTGTTCAGAGACCACGGGTACTCGACCCGGCAAATTAACAGGGCCTTCTCAACTAGAGCCAGGAACCGGGAAGTGGATAAAGAGGAGGACGGGCCAGCCAAAGGCCCTAGCTTTTCTTCCATTTGTCGGAAATATCTCCTTCAATATAGCGAGGATTCTTAATCGTTTTAATGTCAAAGTGATTTTTCGTCCGCCTTCTAAGATTTCCGATTTGCTGAGATCGGTGAAGGACGATTTGTTACTGCAGAAGGCGGGAATTTGCAAAATACCCTGTCAGTGTGGTATGGCCTATATGGGACAGACGACGCGTACAGTGGAAGAGCGTTGTACAGAACATCAACGTTGCACTCGCCTACAGCAACCCAGTAAGTCTGCAGTTGCGGAACATTGTATTTCTAACGGACATTCAATGGAGTACGACAAAACTTCGATTTTGGCCACTGTAAAAACTTTTTGGGACTCCATCATCAAAGAATTAGTTGAAATACGCATTGCGTGAAATCTAATGAACCGTGACAGTGGTTACCAATTGAATAACGCATAGAATCACGTCATCTCCGAAATTGGCTCGAGACGAAGACGCCAGAAGACTTGGATAGCTGCGGCCAGCGACAATACCGACGGCAGCTGAGTACTGCAGTTCCACCAGCGAGGGCGGTGCCGCTGGTCGGTGTGGCCCTTCTGTCTCCGCGACTGCAACGCATGCGCGGCACTATCAGCGCACTATATAAGCTGGAGCGGAGAACGTCTTCGTCAGTCCTCGTTCGGCTCCTGAAGATGGCTGGCAGTTGTCCAGCCGAAATATCGTGCAACGAAGTTTACGACGACCGGCTGCAAACCCGAAATTTGACCAGTTGATTCGCCAAGAAAATTTCAAATTTTACAACTTAAATACAGTTCTTCCTTTCAATAGAACTGTAATAAATACCAACAGTCACATATCTATTGTGCCTGGTCTCTGAGATACTATGGCGAGAGAGACTGGTCATATTACAAACGAACAATTTGTCTTTGCTCATTAGTTCACCTTGCTTTTTTGTCCTTGAGCTGTTCTCGAAGGCTGCGAAACAGTTTCTAAATCGATCGCTCAGTGGCGGCATGCGAAGAGTGTTTTGCGCGCATGATTCTGCGTCTCACCGAAATGCAGACACGCGTAAGTACGACTGGAGAAAGAGTTCCTTAGTAACGCGAGCAGTGTCATTTGAGTTGTGTGTTTCGAGTCTTTTGCCGCCTATGCTAAACTCGTGTCCTCATTCCTGAACAGCCCAACATTCCCATTACTTCAGTCCTGTTTCTCCTATACAGCTCTTACATTATTCTCGATTTTCAAATTAAGCATCTCTGAGTGTAATGGTCCTTCACCCCCAAGCTAAGGATTTTACTCACCATCTGATTTCATCTGCTGTCTCGATCATCTCATCTTTCCGTTATTTATCTGTCTACTCATTTTTTAATATCGTTTTATATTTACACAAATATAATGCTGCTAGTACCTTTCTATTAATGTCTCCACAATCCACATCCAACAATGATAGAGTGATGCGCCTCTAACTAATTTATGAGAAATTTTTCCTTATTTATTAATAAACAGTCGACACAGATACACTTTTTACACTAAAACAAGTTCTTCGGTTATTCCAGTACTGTTTTTGTTTTCTCCTGTTTTAGAATTCTACTTTTATCGTTTATCGTGAATCTCTCATAATTCGCATCATCTGCTATTTTAGTCTTAATTATATTATCTTCTCCCCCTCACCACCACCACCATCAAACAAAAGGTCTTCGAGGTGACTGGGCGCCTACATTCGTTATCACTTGATTTTTTATACTTCTTTTGAGTCGTTGCATGGCACTTAAAATTTCGAATGAGGCTTCACACATATTAGAGACTGGCTTTAATTTCAATAATTACCATCGAATTATTAAAATTAAATTTTTAAGGTTAACTATCAATGCTTATTTACCCTTTATTTGTAATCATTTCTCTCCGTTTATCTATTACAACTGAAATTGTTATGGGAGAATATTTTAAAACTACTGGGCCATAAAACGAGATTATTCATAGTGGGAAAAGGTGGAACATATTACTGTTACAGTAGTGTCACCTACCACTCACACTATCAAAGACTTCTGTTTGTTTCCCCCTTGCTCCTTCTTTGCGTATTGGGCAGTGTAACATTGTACAGGTTACGTATAATATTTATATTTCTATCTTTCACCTGATCGTCTGAATGCTCCTAGTACCCCAGATTGGTTAGCGCTGCACAGATATTTTACATAACTGAATCTGAAACGTGTGAGTGTAGATTTCTCGTCAGGCAAAGAGTCCTAAAGGGTAATATCAACAGTAGCAGAATATGATATCAAGGGAGTAGAATTCGTTATGAATAGGAAGGTAGGACAGAGAGTGAGCTGCTGTGAACAGTTCGGTGATAGGGGTGTTCTTATCTGATTCGACAGGTTAATCAACGTCGACAACGATAGCTAACATGCACATACTAACCTTGGAAGCAGAAAATGAAGAGACTGGAAAAGTATATGAGATCTGAAACGCTAATATAGTGTTTAAATGGAGATGATAATCTAATAATAATGAGGAATTGGAACGCGGTTGTAGGGGAAGCAACAAAAGAAATGGTTATGGGAGAATATGCGTTAGACACTAGGAAAGACAGGGGACGATGGGTAACTGAGATCTTCAATAAATTTCAGAGCGTAATAGCGAATAGTTTGTCGAAGTATCACTAGTGCAAGAGTTGTAATCGGAGAATACCTCGAGACACTGGAAAATTCCAGCTGGATTACGTCATGTTCAGGAAGAGATTCGGGAACAAGATATTGGATTATAAGAGATACCCAGAAACAGATATAGATACAGATCCTTGTTTATCAATGATGAAGAGTAGAATGAAGTTCAAAATAATCTTACAGAAGAATCACTGTGGAAGAGGAGGGGACATCTCTAAAATGGGAAGTTACATATGTTGCGTAGACAGATGTAAGTATAGGGTAGGTAGCTCCGAAGAAACCTTGGGTAACAGAAAAGGAGAAAGAACAATAACGTTCAGGGAGACAGGATACAGCAATATAAATCACTTAGAAATGAAATAAATAGGAAGTGAAGAGATCCCAAGGCCAATAGTCCGCAGGAAAGCTGGGAAGAAATCGAAAACGGAATGGTCGTGGGAAGGAGATATTTAGCATATGCAAAACTCAAAACAAAAATTGGTGAAATAAGGAGTGCAACGAGAATGCCAAACTTAAAAGCAGAGAAAAGAGGGGATAGATTTAAAGAGTACGTTGAAGCTTCCATGAGAGGGAGGAGTAGTTTGATGATCGGAAAGAAGAAGAAACTTGAGTCAATAGGGAATCCAGTATTAAAGTCAGAATTTAAAAGATCTCCGGAAGACTTTAGTACAAATAAAATAGACGAGATAACATTCAATTTAAATTTCTAAAATCATAGTCTGAAACGGCTACTAATCGACTGGCGACACACGATCAGATTATCGGGAAAATATCCACACATTTCTGAAGATAGCAAGAGCAGATAGGTCCGAACACTATCGGACTGTCTGCTTAACAGTTCATGCATCTAATCTGCTGACAAGAATAATATATGGGAGAATGGAAAAGGAAACTGAGGATTTGTTAGATGACGATCAGAATGGCTTCAAGAAAAATGAAGGCAGCTGAAAGGCAGTTCAGTCGTAACGCTTAATAGTGGCGGCCAGACTGAAGAAAACTCAAGACACTCTTCTAGGATGCGTTGATCTAGAAAAAGCGTTCAACAATGTGAAATGATGAAATATTTTCGAAATCCAGAGAAAAATGGGGGTAACCTACAGTTAAAAGACATGGGTGGTATATAATATGTATAAGGAGAACAAGAGGGAACAACAAGATACGAAGACGAAGAACGAAGTGTTGGGATTATAAAGGGTGTAAAACAGAGATGTAGTCTTCCACCTGTACTGTTCAGTCTATACATAGAAGAAGCAATGACGAAGTAAAAGAAAGGTTCAAGAGCCGGACCAAAATTCTACATGGAAATGATACGATTCGTTGATGGCATTGCTGCTCCAGTGAAAGTGAAGAAGAATTATACGATCTGCTGAATAAATGAAAAGTCTAAAGAGTGCAGAATATGGATCGAGAGCAGACCGGAAAAAGACAAAACTAGTGAGACTTTCCAGAAATGATAACAGCGAAAAACTTATCATCAAAAATGGTAGTCATAAAGAAGAGAAAGTAAAGCAATTCTGCTTCCTTGGGACCAAAGTAATCCTTGACGGTCGAATGGAGGAGGACATCGAAAGCGTACTAGCACTGACAAAGAGGACATTCGTGGCCCCGAGAATTCTACTTGTGTCAAACATAAGCCTTAATAGCACAGCATTGTTTGGCAGTAATCATGTAATCATGGACAGGACAAAGACCGGAACAGAACAGACTCGAAGAGTTGGAGATGTGGTGCTGCACGGGACTGCTGAAAAATGGGTTGACTGGTGACATAAGTACTGATTAAGTTCCCCTAAGAATTGTCTGGGAAAGGAATATACGGAAAACTCTAACAAAAAAAGGGACAGGATGATAGGACATTCGTAACAGATCAGGGAATAACTTCCGTGGCACTAGGAGTAGCTGCAGCGCATAAATCTGTAGGCGAAGACAGAGACTGGACTGCACCCAAAAAAATAACTGACGACGTAGGGTGCTAGTGCTACACTGAAATATGCGCCTACATTGAAAGTAATAACACAAAACGTATTAACGCTTGTTGGTGTATATACGAATTTGACCTACCACACTACCACAGTAATATTTATAGCATTCTTAACCCTCCATTAATCGCGCGAAAATTCGTGACGTCGTAACTTGCGCTGATGACTGGTCATCCACACAGTAAGTGGTCTATTGTACGCTTTGAACGGTCTAAATGACTGGTTTTATGATTTTTTTTATTAATTCTAAATATAATACATTTAGTATTTGTACACAATATAATATATTCTAACGTTTGAAACAGTTTGACCATTCGAAGAACAATATCTTCAGCTGAATCACTGGCATTGCATGGTGCCTCTTGTTGCTTACCGACGTAGGTTCTAAATTCAAAGTGTAACCTGATTTTACATGAACAAAAGCAAACACTTTTAACCCATACGTTGCTGGTTTGCAAGGAATATATTGCCTGAACGGGCAGTGTCCTCTAAATGCAAAAGCTGTTCGTCAACAGTAAGATATTCAGTAGGTGAAAAGTATTTTTGGCAATTTTTCGTGAATAGTTCAAGTACCTCTCTGATAACTCTGATAGCAGCCAACTTGTCAATATCTTTGCAAACACCTCTATCACGGATATTATCAAACCTCAGACATCTCAACAGAAACCTGAATCGGTTTTCACTTATACATAAATAACGTGATTCAAGTCCGTTTCGCTTGGAGTTATCCCACAATTTCGATATCCACATAGATATAACAAACCAATGAAAGCTCTGATCTCTATAGGATCTGTTTCTTTAGCGTCCCTTTCCCTAGAGAAGTTACCACGAACTTAATTCATGTATATATTGGTGCATGTTGCGATAATGCTTATTCTGTTTTCATCCAAGAACAAAGTTAGAATTCCTATTTCTGCCTTTTTTATACGAGCTTGATGTTTGGTCCAGGCAAATGCGTAATAAAATTACAAGGTCTTCTTCTCACACTGGTAGGATCTTTATTTTTCCTCCGTTTAGTTATTCCATCTTTCCCTAAAAAAATGCATCCTCTTGAGTTAGTTCTTCCTTGATTCATATTCATCACTTTCTGACACTTATTGTTCTGTTTCTGAATCATGACCGCTTTCATGAACAGAATCCTCAGTCTCTGAGTCAGCGCTATCACTATGAGCATTTTCATCACTCAGTTCATTGAACCATTCCACACATACGTTGGGATCTCTACTAAACTCTGTTCGACGTTTTTTGCCTTTGACATTTCCTCTACAATTTAAAAATAAAGAGAATACTGAGTAACATGGAAGGTAGCTGCAATCAGTTTCAGTACGTCTAAATTTACGCACATGAAAGATCGATTGAATCTAGGAAAGCAATAAAGTAATACAGACTTACTCTGTTTCAGATTGTGGCAGCAGAGTTCGCGCGGATGACAGGTGTCCTCCAGACTATAGTAATGTTTCATAAACAACGTATCTTTCGTAACTGAAAGACAACAATGATAGGAGCTAACAGCCGAAGAGTTAACAGAAAGGTACTGAAAATGGTGCGAACTCAATCCAGCTCTGTCAGACAAAATTGAGCGGGAAAGTCATGTGGATGACGAGTGTCATCCGCGCGATTAACGGAGATTTAAGGAAGAAAGCAGGATACTATTTACATTACTAAATAACAATTTTAAATATTATACAAGTTACGCTCAATTAGTAATGCAACAGATAATTTTGTTTCTTGACCAGATTCGGCTGGCAAAATGTAGACGTCGTTGTGGGACATCGTGGAGTATTGCCGCTTCACGCACCGTAACATCACTTCAAGTTCCGCTAGGTGGCGGTGCTACACGTACCCTTCAAAATGGCGTACATTACGGAGGTACATTCCGAGCACAGAGCTGTCATTGAGTTCCTTTTTAGCGGAAACCTTGAGCATTCCAGATACTCATAGTTGCCTGTAGAGTCTCTACAGAGACCTGGTAGTGAACAAAAGCACGGTGCGTCGTTGGGCAAGGTGTCTGTCACCGTGGAAACACGGTCGCACAAACATTTCCCATCTCCCGCGTGACCGTCGGCCACAGATAGCTGTGACTCATGCACGGTTGGAACGTGCAGATACTTTTGTTCGAAGTGATTGACGGATCGCAACTGGTCACCTCGCTGCTAACCTGGACGTCTCTGTTGGTAGGGCTGACGCCTTTGTCCATCAGTTGGGATACTCAGGAAGTGTACGACCGCTGGGTTCCTCACCGTGTAACCATAAAGAGCAGCAAAGGACCATCTGTGCGGAACTCTTGCGTGTTACGAGACTCAGCGAAAGAATTTTTTATTGAACATCCTCACAGGCGATGAAACATGTGTTCGTCACTTCTAACCGGAAACAAAACGGCAATTCATGAGGTAGCGCCCCACCATCTCTCCTCCAGAGAAGCTGCACCCTCAGCTGGTAAAATCGTGACGACGGTCTTCTGGGACTATGAAGGGGTTATTCCGTTCGATGTGCTCTCTCACAACGCAACGATAGACTCTGAAATGTATTGCACTACCCTCAGGAAATTGATGAAACGACTTCAGCGTGTTCGCCGTCACAAAAATGCCAACTATCTTTTCCTTCTCCATGGCAACGCAAGGCCTCACACAAGTCTACCTATCCGAGAGGAGCTCACAGTTCTTCATTGGCTTGTTCTTCTTCATTCACCCTACATGCCGGACTTCTCACCTTCCGACATCCATCTGTTTCGCCCAATGAAGAATGCACTCCGCCAGAAGCAGTACGTGGATGATGAGGAGGTAATTGATGCAGCAAGATGTTGGCACCGACATCGGCCAATATAGTGGTGCCATGTGGGCATACGGGGCCTCCCAGGAAGGAATTGAGATTATTTTGAAAAAACTGAGCTATGTAGCCGAACAGCCAAAAGAATGTGAAATAATATGATGCACTGGAATTCTGAATAAAACCAACCCGCTTTCAGAAAAAATTATGTTTTTTTGCTTCTTAAACGCCCGTCGTACAACTTCGTATAAGTATGCAAGTATTTATCGATGCAAGAAAGCTAGAAGTTTTAAGGTTGCTCTTTTGTTTCTGATCGTGGCGTTTGTGACTTGTTGACAGTGAAAGAGAAAGAAGAACAGTTTTCAATAATTGAATTTTAAAGAACAGTTAGCCATTATTGTGTTGTCCTTACGAATGTAATGCATCCGTGCTGCGTATTGACAAACTCATATTTACAAATGGCAAATTTATTTATCTTCAGTACCAGTTTTGCTTGAAGCCAAAATAGTTTTTTAAAGCCGCAAGTCCTCTGCTGGTTTTCAGTAGCATCATGGACGGTAGGCAAACATGAAACAGAATTTCATACTCCTGATTAAAGTATGAATTGTATTCCATCTTCCAAGGCGGATACTCCATAATAATTTGAAACTGCTAATAGAAGTTGAATCGTTACGAGATTGTCTAACGATACTATTTGTTGGTATAAATAAATTCGTGACACAGTAATCAATTTTGTTAGGTTTTATGACTTTGATATTGAAAACGAAATTAAATGACTAGCTAACACTATAAATTGCGAAGTTCATGAATAACAGGCACAACATCAGCGAACGTGAAAATCGCTTGTAAATCCTATTAAAATTACTGAAGTGTAACAGTGATCCACTTACGGTTTATCACTGTGCAATGGGGATCGAGGCCCTTCCTTTAAAGATAATATTGATACATAAAAAATGATGAAAAATGAATAGCTATTTCAAAGAGTTTTTGAATCCTTTGAATAATACAGTTGAAAGGATTTGAAAATACATGACTGTTAAGAAATAAGGAGCCCATCGGTATCAAATACTTTGCAAGATACTTCGTGAAACATTAACACGTAAAAGTTGCAGTAGTTGGCTCAGCATTTCTTCATTCACCAAGCTGTGTTAGGACTAACGTCGACCACTGAAGATTTCATGCGGAAACGCGGTATTTATTAACAAAAGCAAGGGTAAATAATACGATAAACTGGAATACTTCGTTATTTTTGCCATATGCTAAAGATAGCTGGAACATGTAAATGCGGCGGAGTAGCCATACACAAAAAAAGTAAATGTACACTTTGTATATTGACTTAGAATAACCGGAGGTGGAAAGATGACAAGTCACGTAACATTCATGATACAGGGGTAACAGCAGTCTCGAAATTCCAGCAATCACAACGATTCGAATAAGTAAGTACGATTCCAAGAAAAACGTACAATGATTTAAGTTGAAGAGGAGAATAATGAAACTGCTACCATAGCACTTGGGAATGAATGAGGATAACACGATTCTGTAACCATCTTCAGTCCTGATGCAATTTCAAAGACTCTGAACTTTGTAGTAACACGTGAGAGGAAATCAGCTTGCCTTCACGATGCAGCGCTACGTTAGCACACGAAATTAATGAGAAGCAAGTCGTCGGATACAAGCACCACACAAATGATCTGACAGCAAAATCTTACTTCTGAGGAAACTCTTCGAATAAATGAAAGTTCTCATCAGCACTGCCGTTGTCGTTGCTGCTGCGTCTGAGCTGCGTCCTACCATAACAAGCCCCTGGAACAACTGTCCTTTAATGCTGTCCGCGAGTATGCAAAGTTAAACGCCAGTGCGATAATTGAATGAAAGCGCCCGGAAGAGGTCAGAGTTGATCACGTTTCGGTCAAGACGTCTTAGAGAGACAACTCAGTGGGCAATGTTGTAATGTGGATACTAGTGAAAGATCATCTTTGCAAGTAGTAAGAAAAGACCAAGTCGCGAGTTGCAGAAAGCAAAACATTGAAAATTTGTACGCGCTCTTCAGCACAAACAAGCAGACCAATTCGCTAGTTACAGAAAGTAAACCCGTTGAAAAACTGAAAGTTCTCCTCAAAACAAACTTCTAGCTTTTAATGCAAACAGAAATAGAAGAACCAGCATGAAATATCTGATACTTCTGATTGTTTCTCTACTTAGGGCATCGCTTCTGAGAGTACTGTTGTTGCTGGTTGTACAATAAAAATATTGAATTCATTCGTTACACATTTTCAGCAGACGTCTTTTCTCATCAGAATCGAATTAAATACTAACATTCCATCATATCATACATGTCAGTGCGCTATGCAGAATATTTCTCAGGCTATGCGACTATATTCCACACTTCACATTGTAAACCTCAGACGTGCATTCTTAGGTTACATCTTCATCCTGAAGCTACTACGTCCCACTGTGTGCTATTGGCTAGGCCCTTTGACCTTCCTCTTCGACTGCAAAAGCTTTGAAAATAGTTTTCGCTTTAGTTTAAACAATTCCACAAAATTTACTCTTATTTTAGTTGCGGTGCATAATTAATATATAGCCTTTTACAGAATAATCAAAATTCAAAGAAATTAATTAGTTACATTAATTAACTACTAACACAGTGCGCCATAGATAGCTTTGCTGTTATTCGGTAAAATTGTTGACACGGTGTCATTTTCGTAATATATATTGACAAGATGTTATTTTCGCAATACAATGAAAGAAAAAGTTTTCCTGATATACAATACCTGCTTGTATTTAGAATGAACGCTGCATTTCGAGCGTTGGGGGCTAATATTAATGTGCTCAAGAACAGTATTCCATCGTTTTTATGCGTAATAATTTTAAATGGTTCTACGAGTGAAGCAGTAGTTTTAAATACTTAAGGGAAATATTTGAATAATTTGTGAAAAAACGTTTTACCACGTTACCCACACACGTCTATGTCTGTACGACTTCTATTGGGGTCGTAGGAGCACACAGAACTTCTACAAACAAACACTGGTGCAACACATGTAAACTACCCAAAGATGAGTATACGAGTCTCCAAATACTTGTCCACTTCATATTAGATTACTCTTGGGTACTGAATGCTGGTTTTTTCCCCTCTCGTCTCGCAGAACAGTGTTATACTGCAATGGCATTGTGTTATCTTTGGCTTAAAAAATTATAGAACACCCCATTGAAACATACAGCATTGACACTGGCTTGCTTGATAGTTTACATTTTACAGACTTGCGCGAATATGCAGTTCGTACGACATTAGGTTATTACTCTCTGTCCATAAGGCAGCTACACTATTCATTACTCTTCTATAGTCTTGTGTTTTCTGTTGTCTACTGGTATGCTCTGTCCCGAAATATTGCTGTACTAACGTGTGTGATCTTTAACTGTAAATTATTCCTATCGTTATCAGTAGATCCGTCAAGTCTGAAACGAAGAACCTAAAAACAGTGGAACGATTCTAATCTGTCAAAACAAGCCTCCTTTCTTCAATGTTCACGGACGTCAGCCGTTCATTGTTGACCGAAGATACTTCTTTTCCCTTTAGCTGTGTTTGTTAGCTAGGAACTAAATGTCCGGTCACGCTACGCGAAAAATACAAATAAGTATTAGTCGACCACAGCATTATTAGGAATGAGGGAGATTCGGTCAGCTTATCGTGATCCCAATATTCCACGTCGACACTTTGAACCACATGACAGCGTATGCACACCTGTCATGAAATCATTCACAATACGAAGTGCTCTCCTTAGTCATCACTGTACTTGTTTATCGTAACGTTATCATAATATTTTGGTAAACATTTTTTCTCTATTTTTTCTGCATCCTTCACTACTTGTCCAATGAAGATGGCCCACCAAACGTTGCCGGAAATTTTTGACGCAATAGTCCCACTTCTCCAACACAGGCCCTATAAAACCTCCTTTTATACGTGTACGCAACACTGGTCTCTGACAGTGTTCACCTAACCGAGAACACCCGAATATCCTGAAGAAGATCCCATCAGAGGGGCTTATATGTCTATCGTGTAAGACAAAATTGAAGAGGAACATGAGCCAGCCTAACAACCTATAATATTCTGCCTTCATTGACAATAGCAACAAAACTTTTTGGACTTATTCGAAAGGTATAAAGTCAACTTACTCATATCTACTCCCTTTACTGAATCACAAGCAATACATGGCGAGCCCATAGGCAACCTGAAATGAAGAATCCGAATGCTGATCAACGGGAGACGATCCTCCCCGTCTTCTAATTCTCACGACGTAACAATGCGGATGAGATTTGTGTGAATAAAGCTTAATAATTTATTTTAGTATTGTATCTGTCTTTGTGAGGACTGCAGAGAGCAGTCGCAACTGGGAGTAACCGAGATAAGACACACAGGTGTCGAAACCATCCTGCCCGGTGAACATACACTGAAAACCATCCTGCCCGGTGAACATGCACTGATGTGACACAAGTCATCGACTATCTCTTAATATCGTATCGGACATCCTTTTTCTCGGCATAATGCAGCATTTCGTCTTGGCATGGACTCAAAAGTCGTACGCCCCCTACAGAAATATCGAGTTCACTGCCTTCATAGCCTTCCATAATTGTGAAAGTGTTGCCAATGCAGGATCACGTACTTGTGCGAGGTGCCGGGGCTAGCAGTGTATTTAACACTAAATTCTAGAATCTACATATGTAAATGATGCTCTAAGCCCCCCCCCCTATTCTAACTCCGACTTTTGCTGTTGCACAAGGATTAAAAAAAAAATACGCGAACTGACTCTAATCAACCCTGCCAGTGGAGTAGAAGAGAGTTTGGCACCTGCAATAATTTAATTTGATAAATAAGTTAAATAAACGAAGGTTTCATTAACATAGAGAGGAATGATAGGGTTGCTCTACCGATTAACAGAATGAAAGTTCTGTCCAAAATAACAATATGATTTATTATGACTAAACTCAAAATAATAAACAAAAACACATGAAACATTTACAATACATCAAAATTGCTCAAATTGGATACTCAAACAAACGCTGTGAATGTGAAGTTGACCCTAAACTAGATTGTGAAGATTATGATGAAGTGGTATGTGGAGCCAATTCCTTGCAACTCAAATCTTAAGAGAAAACACATAGCCAACCCAACATTAATTGCTGCTTCCCAAGACGGAACAAAGTTAGAAAAAGACGAACAGGCGCGCTTTGCTGAGCTCTGATTATCACCTAGGAAAATCCCTGTCTGCCGGTGCTGCGGACATACCTTACCAATCTGTCTTCTTAACTGCAAGAACACGATTTGGCGTACCGGAGGCGATGGCTGGTTGCTTCGACATCATCGACCAAAAGGTGAGAGCCGACTACCTAGAGCACCCGTACAGGCCGAACACACAACATTCCAGCCCCCACGACAGTGGCCGTGGTTAAACGTTCCAATCAGCAACTCGAAAAGCGGCGGAAAATTCCACTCTATTGCCGGAGCACTACCATTCCTCCAATGGAGATTCTTGGCGCCAATTTCTGGGCTGATTTTGCTACGTCACGGAGCTATGCCATGAGCAAGCCAATCACAGTTAGTATTTTGCAGAAAGCGCGGGAATTTTCCCGCCACAACTGCCTGGGTACACAAGTCATTCCCACGCCTCACTGGTAGCCCGCCAGAAAGTGTTTTCGCTAAGTTTCTGCGAAGTAACGGAACCTCTAGCCCAGCCGCTTCTTCAGACCCCTCCAGGCGTGTCTTTTGACAATGTCGGCGTCTGCAAAGCATTCACTCGACTTCCTCACACCCCTCGACTTAACCCTTTCCAGCTCAGCAGTGCCCGCCTGTCACCGGACCACCCGGGTGACGAGCGACACTGCGTGGGAAGTCCGCATGGGAAGGAATAGCGACTTTTCACTGCATGCAATTAGAGAGGAAAATCGTAAGATAGAAATTTGAGAGGGGGCTCATGCCACCTCTCACTTGAAGTGACCTCTAAATTATGCCCTATAAATGTTCGATGGGATTTATGTCAGATCTGGGTGGCTAAATCAATCACTCGAACTGTTCAGAATGTTGTTGAAGTCAATCATGAACAATTCTGGCCCAGTGACATGTCAAATTGTCATCCACAAAAATTCCATCGTTTTTTGGGAGCATGACGTCCGTGAAGGACTGCAAATGGTCTCCAAGTAACTGAACACCCAGAGGACCCGGTCCATTCCATGTAAACATAACTCACACTATTATGGAGCCACCAGCGTGCACAGTGCCTTGTTGACAACTTGGGTCCAAGGCTTCGTTGGGTCTGTGCCACACTCGAACACTACCATCAGCTCTTACCAACGGAAACTGACACTCATCTGACCTGGCCATGGTTTTCCAGACTTCTAGGATCCAACCGATATAGTCATGATCCCAGGAGAGGCGTTCTGTCAGCAAAGGCAGTCGGCCTGCTGCCATGGGTTAATGCCAAAGTTAACCGCACTCTCGCAACGGATACGACCGTTGTACATTCCACATTGTTGTCGGCTGTTATATCGCGCGGTGTTGCTTGTCTGTTAACACTGACAACTGCACGAAAATGCCGCTGCTCTCGGTCGTCATTTGAAGTCTGTTGGCCACTGCGTTGTCCGTGGTGAGAGTCAATGCTTGAAATTTTGTGTTCTAGCCATACTCTTGACACTGTGGATCGCGGAATAGTCAATTCCCCAAAGATTTCCAAAATGAAATGGCCCATGTGTCTAGCTCCAGCTATCATTTGACATTCAAAGTCTGTTAATTCCCGTCGTGCGGCCATAATCATGCAGGAAATCTTTTCACATAAATCACGTGAGTACAAATGACAGCTCCGCCAAACCATTGCCATTTTATATCTTGCGTAGGCGATACTACCGCCAGCTGTATGTGTGCATATCGCTATTATATGAGTTTTGTCGGCCCGCATCTCGTGGTCGTGCGGTAGCGTTCTCGCTTCCCACACGCCCGGGTTCCCGGGTTCGATTCCCGGCGGGGTCAGGGATTTTCTCTGCCTCGTGATGGCTGGGTGTTGTGTGCTGTCCTTAGGTTAGTTAGGTTTAAGTAGTTCTAAGTTCTAGGGGACTGATGACCACAGCAGTTGAGTCCCATAGTGCTCAGAGCCATTTGAACCATTTGAGTTTTGTCACATCAGTGTATAGTACATTGCAATCTGGAAATTCACTGATATAATTCATAGAAAGTAGTTAACCACTTCTGCACTCTAACAGAAAGTAGGCCTCAACGAAAATGATATTTCTAGTCACATAGTTTTAAACATGTCTGCTGGGTTCAGTGACCGTTTATAAATTAAACTAAATAAGCCCTCGGTTACAATTGTGACTGAGGGCTTATTTAGTTTAAGTTCTTATCAGTTATCTCATGTAGGTGTCTACTGATGAAGAGAAAGAAGCTGGCGGATTCTCCCATTTGCACCGGAACTATTCGCTGACGAACGTGCGAAGAACTAAATGTCGATTGCTACAAAAACATGACTAGAGTTTACGATATCTATCAATAATTTCAAATTTTTCCACGGTGGAAAGCTATGGAACAAGGTCGGCTCATCTTCTTGAAACGAAATGAAATGCTGCTGGGATATACAGAGTGTTTCACTAAATGTGTTTGCCTCTGTAAGTTACAAAGTAATAGGAGACGGAAATATTTATTGCGGTAGGTCACCATACGAAACGTTACACTGTCTGCGGAGCTATGAACATAGTTTATTCTGTTATTATCCAAAGAGTTACAGCAAAAAGACAATTTTTTAAATGGAACACTAGTTATTTCTATCATGCACTGGAATCAATAACACCAGCTGTGTATACATCAATTTAAATTACATTCCTATCACTTTTAGTTTAGGAGCAACAACCCGTCAAAGTTTCAGGGGCAGATACCACACGCTGTATATAATACACTCCTGGAAATTGAAATAAGAACACCGTGAATTCATTGTCCCAGGAAGGGGAAACTTTATTGAGACATTTCTGGGGTCAGATACATCACATGATCACACTGACAGAACCACAGGCACATAGACACAGGCAACAGAGCATGCACAATGTCGGCACTAGTACAGTGTATATCCACCTTTCGCAGCAATGCAGCCTGCTATTCTCCCATGGAGACGATCGTAGAGATGCTGGATGTAGTCCTGTGGAACGGCTTGCCATGCCATTTCCACCTGGCGCCTCAGTTGGACAGCGTTCGTGCTGGACGTGCAGACCGCGTGAGACGACGCTTCATCCAGTCCCAAACATGCTCAATGGGGGACAGATCCGGAGACCTTGCTGCCCAGGGTAGTTGACTTACACCTTCTAGAGCACGTTGGGTGGCACGGGATACATGCGGACGTGCATTGTCCTGTTGGAACAGCAAGTTCCCTTGCCGGTCTAGGAATGGTAGAACGATGGGTTCGATGACGGTTTGGATGTACCGTGCACTATTCAGTGTCCCCTCGACGATCACCAGTGGTGTACGGCCAGTGTAAGAGATCGCTCCCCACACCATGATGCCGGGTGTTGGCCCTGTGTGCCTCGGTCGTATGCAGTCCCGATTGTGGCGCTCACCTGCACGGCGCCAAACACGCATACGACCATCATTGGCACCAAGGCAGAAGCGACTCTCATCGCTGACGACGACACGTCTCCATTCGTCCCTCCATTCACGCCTGTCGCGACACCACTGGAGGCGAGCTGCACGATGTTGGGGCGTGAGCGGAAGACGGCCTAACGGTGTGCGGGACCGTAGCCCAGCTTCATGGAGACGGTTGCGAATGGTCCTCGCCGATACCCCAGGAGCAACAGTGTCCCTAATTTGCTGGGAAGTGGCGGTGCGGTCCCCTACGGCACTGCGTAGGATCCTACGGTCTTGGCGTGCATCCGTGCGTCGCTGCGGTCCGGTCCCAGGTCGACGGGCACGTGCACCTTCCGCCGACCACTGGCGACAACATCGATGTACTGTGGAGACCTCACGCCCCACGTGTTGAGCAATTCGGCGGTACGTCCACCCGGCCTCCCGCATGTCCACTATACGCACTCGCTCAAAGTCCGTCAACTGCACATACGGTTCATGTCCACGCTGTCGCGGCATGCTACCAGTGTTAAAGACTGCGATGGAGCTCCGTATGCCACGGCAAACTGGCTGACACTGACGGCGGCGGTGCACAAATGCTTCGCAGCTAGCGCCATTCGACGGCCAACACCGCGGATCCTGGTGTGTCCGCTGTGCCGTGCGTGTGATCATTGCTTGTAGAGCCCTCTCGCAGTGTCCGGAGCAAGTATGGTGGGTCTGACACACCGGTGTCAATGTGTTCTTTTTTCCATTTCCAGGAGTGTACATGGCTGTGTAGTGGGTGATGGATGTTCTGGCGATGGGAATTTGATTTAAATGAGATGTTCAAATGTTTGTCCATGTTCCCGAATCCACAATGCAATGCGCCTTCTAAAGGATCTGCGGACGAGATGTAACATCACCGGTGTCACGGAGCAACATGCGTCCTCGATGCGCCGTTTTAGATCGTCTGGGGATGTGGGCTCAGTGACAAACACGATTCTCTAGATATCCCCACAAAAAGAAATCTAATGGTGTTAAATCTAGCGACCTTGCAGGCCATGAATGAGGACCATGGAGCCCCAACCACCTTCCTGCAAACCTGTTGTTTAGTTCTTCCACAACAGCACGCGCAGAGCGGGCTGGGTGACCATCGTGCTGCATCCACATATAGACTCTCGTGTGTAGACACATATGTTCAAGGAGACCACCCAAACTGTCGACTATCAACTACAACTCACCTGTCAGTGTGCCAGGGAAGTAGTGTGGACCGATAGTGTGGGCGACTTCATTGAGGTAAGAATTTTTCTCTTTTTTATTCAGAATGATCTTTCAGGGCCATGACGCAGCACTGCTGACGTCCAAAATTTATCAGGTTAAATTCACAGTCAATTATTCAAAAGTCATAAGTGAGCAACAATTTAATTGAGAGGTTAGTTACATTGTATTATCACCAGGTTACTGAATTTATTTTTTGTTGGGACGTTACACTGAATGTGAACGACATAATTATAATTTTTACTGTTGAGAGGTTTAGGAATTCTTCTGTTTTGAGGTTACACTAAATGTGAATGAATTTTGTGGGGAGATTAAATGAGAAAGAATTTTGTGGGGAGGTTACACTGGAGAAAGAATATTGTGGGGAGGTTACACTACTACTTCGTAACTTACAGAGGCAAACACATTTAGTGAAACACCCTGTATATGCTGTTAATGTAACATGCAAATCGCAAACGTGGTTCCAAGTTGTAAGGCACGTCTCCGTTAGTGAGCTAAGGATTTATAATTTGAGAGGCAGACCATTCTCAAAGGAATACGTGAACACAATCCATTCTGCAGCATGCACTGGTGAATTATTAGAAAGACAGTGACACAATGCTCTCATACCGTGCAAATAGTCTCTAGGAAGCTTTGTGGTATCATACTGATGTATTTCTTTGGTAATGTTACCGGCCGTCGGGCTGAAGTTTCTAGATATGACAAACAATATTCATGAAGAGTGATCGTTCACAGAACCCTCTAACTTAGTTATGTGATGTGCTTTGACTCTGTGTAGTTGGCTCGTACAACGTTTCCCGCTGTCAGACAACGGTGTACAATGATCGACAAACCCCTAGATTACGGCAATTTATTTATACGCCGAAAAAAGTAGCTCGGATGACGCTGTCAGGTGTCGTGCACATTGTCGCTCTCTAATATTCTAATCGTCTACACTCCACTTTATTCTCAGGTCTGTTACTTCTGTATGATTTGCGTGCGCCCTTTTAGGGCGTCACACCTGTCACCAATAGCACACCAGCTTTTACACGGCTGTGTTTAAATTTCCACTAGCCAGAATCAGTTCACGTAATGTATTTCTATATTTCTGATGAACTATGCCGAATTAGGCCTTCCTCAGATGAGCAAATAAAACAATGAAAAAAATTATTTATTTAGGAGATATACTTCGCGAGAAATACGATCTAATGAGCAACCTGCCTGATACCCCGTAGATATACTACTGAAAAGCATAACGGAAGTCATTCAAGAAATTCTTGATAAATCTCCGGAGGTATGTGGCACCAGGTTGGAAGTTAGTTATGTGCTGAAACTTGAAAAATGTGCGCCAAACCTCTTACTGAACCCCATTAATGCCAACGCATTTTCCGTAACGCGTATTACGACGGGGGAGGGGGGAGGGGTGGAGGAAGATACTTTTGCTCACCCTAAAAAGAAATGTAAAAAAAAAACAAAGTTGGTTAGCTGTTGATAACATATTAACAACATAATTTTTAAAGGCGGACTGATGTGTAAATAGAATGCAGAACCTGAAGATATCGTTTACCACACTTCTATCACATTCAGTAACGTGTGCTACAAACTGTAATATAATCACCCCAAAAAATATTTTTAACCTTGGCGATAATGACTTATTCTTCATGAAGGATGTCAAATTAAACACCTTTCTAGCGTCAATTTTAAACCTTATTTTATTGGGCCATCTTCAGGCCCCTAACAGGCGTGTAGAAATAATCTACTTCGCCTGTGATCATAACAGGCAACAGTAATATCGGTATTAGTAGATATTTGTTACAGTGGCTACATCAACCATCACCTTCAAAACGCACATTACCAGGCATGGGTGCAATTCATGCACACCACAAAAATTTGAAAAATGAACAATATTCATTATTTATTGTTGACTTATATCAAAACATACTTTACAAGGAGCTACTGATGTGTAAATAGAGTCCAGAACAGGACAATATCTTTCAGCATACTCTTAACAATATCAATGCACAAGTGTATTCCCACCGACGAGGGGGAGGGGGGAGGGAATATTTTAACCCCATCATAAAAAAGTTAAAAAATACAAAATTCGGTAGTTATTGTTGAATTTTGCTCACAACATACTGATATGTAAGTAACGTCATGAAAGCAAAAATATTGAGTATGACATTCACTGGGGAAAGTGACATATTCCATTAAGACTTAAATTTTTGTGGAATCTGGTGGAAAAATTCATTAATAACTTTAAATATTTGTTTCAGCATCTTAAAATGTAAATTATCTGTCTAGATTACAATATTTCCAAAAGGTGGACGCAAAGTACGTCCGCCCTCTTTGGTATTGCGAGGGTTAAAGCGCATATTTCGTGAAATGTTGTCGACTTCCACCTGACATTTAAAGAAATGCTGATGTGTAAGTACAGTTTCGAACCTGAAAATAATGAGTGCGACATTCAAAGGAAAAAGTGATGTCTACCATTAAGAATTACATTTTTCGGGTAAGCTGAACAGAAAAATTCAGAAGATCTGAAATCCGAGAAAAGAATTCATTAAAAACAATAAATACCTCCCGCAAAATTTTAAAACATAAAAAATTAACTGATTACAGATCTTGTTATTTTGAGAGTTACAAATGTTACTTATTACCGTTACGGTACAGCTTGTACACCTTAGCAGCAGTATGAGATTAGACCTTGTTATTTTGAGCGTTACAAATGTTGCCTACTACCATTACGGTACAGCTTGTACACCTTAGCAGCAGTATGAAATTTTATTTTTTCGTGTTTCCACAAGAATGTGGTGTTTCAAAGTATTACTAGCAAAGTCAAACAAGTGCTGCAAATTTCGGTTACAGTGTCGCCCGCGTATTCTGATCTAGAATAGACTGTGCTTCGCTACATTTTAATATGAACTTAACCGAGTAAATTGCATTCAATGTGTGTATTCCAGTTATTGAAATCGAATCTGACGACCCGTAAATGAAACTGAATATGAATAATTGCTGTCAACAAGACAGAGAATGACCTCCTCATCGATCACAACACAATAACTATCTCATAGTGAACCCGTGTCCTGTCAGAAAATGCACCTAATGAATTACGTGAAAAATTTACAATAGAACACAGTTTCCTAATTCGACAACACAAATTTAATTTAGGTCTTATCTGCGCAACGGAAAACTCAGTTCTGTTGCCTTTTTCTTCACTGCGTAATATGAAACGCTTAACTGCATGATCCTGAAAGAGATCACAGCAAGGCCAGTTGCCTTATTATTTACTTAAAGCTGCTTTTCAAAAGGAGTTACTTTGCTGAAAAACGCAATAGCGACAATATTGACAAGATTCTTTTAAAACTGTATGGAGAAACGTAGAGAAAGTTGGCAAATAAATGAAATGGTATTAATATTTGTTTAACGGTACAGAAGTGAATTGTATTAACTTGAGACTGTGATCTAGGCTTTAGCGTTCTCACATACAATGAAAACTGATTAAGGCTAACAGTATTTAATTTGTGTGAAATTTACTCTAGGCTTTTCTTACAACATACTGTTAACTGAAAGTCGAGAGTGATAAATACAAGAGGCGTTAAATAAGTGAAGCAACACTATTTTTTAAAAATAGATTAGTTTTATTCACGATTAAAGTACACTATGTTGGTTACAAAACCCTATTTTTCAACATAATCGCCTTTCAATGCGATAGCCTTACGCCGCTTCGCTGGAAGAGCATATATTCCCGATTGGTACCATTCCAGTTGTCAACGTGGGAGCCAGCGTCATGATGCACCACTAACCTCCACCTCATCCACAAACCGTTTGCGGCGGAGAGCAGCCTTCTTTGGGACAAACAAATGGAAGTCGGAAGGTGCGAGATACGGGACGACGGAGAAAAGTCCAATGAAGATTTGTAAGCTCCTCTCGGCATTGCAGACTTGTGTGAGTCCGAGCGTTGTCATGAAGAAGGAGAAGATCCTTTGCATTTTTATGGCGACGACCACGCTGTGGTTTAGTCAGAATCCGGAGGGTATCACAGTACACTTCAGAGTTTATCGTTGCACAGCCTTCAGAGTCCCAGAAGATTGTCGACATGACTTTACCGACTTAGAGTGCGACTTAGAACTTGTTCTTCGGAGAAGAGATCGTGTAGCGCCACTCCGTGGATTGCCGTTTAGTTTCTGATTTGAAACGTTGAACCCGTTTCAACGCCTGTAACGATGTTGTCAATAAATGGTCACTATCAGCCTCTTAATGCTCGAGCGGTTGCGCACAGATAGTCCTTTACGGGTTTCCGTTATGCAGTGAGGAACCTCTGACTACCCCATCTGGTGGACGAGTGTGTCATCACTACCAACGGATATGTCAGAATTACGCAGCTTGGTGATTGATTGTGATCCGCCGATTACCTCCAATGAGAGTGTCGGGACTTTACACCAGTTCACGAGTCACATCTGTGTGCCATCGGCCTGCACTTGGGAGATGGGACAGGTTTGGGGGATCTTGTCGAGATAATGATAGACGCCTTGCGCTGCGACTGCCAGATCTCTGTAGACATTCTGCAAGCGCCTATGAACATCTGCCAAAATAAACTCAGTGACAGATCGCTGGTTACCTCCAATACAGAGGCTATTAACTACCGTGTGAGCGCGGAGTTACCGACTGATAGCGTCTCAGATGTGCTCTACTGCGTTCAGATCATGTGAATTGGTAACCAAAACACCGGCGTAATACTCGTCAGATCACTGTAGCACTGTCCTGGCCTTGTGACACTGCTGTTAACCTGCTGGAAGGTGTCACCACTGTCATGAAACAGCTCAAGCTTAAAGGGTTGCAGGTAGTCCGCAATAATTTTCTCGCAAACTACACCTGTCATGGTGCGTTTCATTGTCAGTGCAGGTGCCATGGAACCTCAGCTCAGTGTCCGACACAGCATAATAATAACAGCACTAGCCTGTGTCAGCGATGCAGTCCAAGTTTCCATCAGTCGTTCGCCTGAATGATTGTGTATCCTGAGCCGTGCTCCGGCTCGCGTTGGTACTGTTGTAGGTTTACGTCCTCTGTGCGCGGCCAGACTGTATCGTTTAGTTGACATGGTTGCGGTTGTTCGTCTTTTTCTTGTGTTGACTGGCGCCACTTGGTTTTGCAAGCATTGCCTGTCCGCTAGTGGCAGCAGCGGCCTTATCGATATGTAGTAACTGTGGCCCTGTCTCGGGGTGACGTCGTTGTGTAGTGTGAGTGAGCAGTCGGCTGGGGACGCAGGAGGAGCCAGGTCCGCGCACAGCGAGAACATGCTGGGACCACTGGTGGCGCACATGGACTGCCGGATCGAAGGACTGTGGTCATGAGGGTGCATGATAACGTCGAAACCGGATCCTGCAAGTTTAAAGTTGAGTCCATTTCAGTTTGAGTAGAGAAACCTCCACCATTGTGAAATCGCGCGATTCTCCAGTCACTTGGGTTCGTGTTGCTGCTCATAGTGTCGCCGAGGGGAAGTGTAGTGAGTGGAGTGCCGGGGTAAGTCGGATCTGATTAGCTTTCCTGAGCTTCTAATTACTATTTACTACCTTCAGCTTGTTACTATTGTTACGTTCAACCAGCGGTGTTTTCCTGCCTGGTGGCCTCTTACGCCCTAGTTACCTGCCATGGGGGTTAGTGTATGCAACGGCAGTGTACGTTTCCTCGCCTTGCCACCGCTGTCCGGTGAGACGTGTAAGTTTGACAGCTTTCTTCATTGTAGATTGGTTGGCGATTCTTCTACTTTGGTGGTAGTGTTTCCTTTCTTGTTCCAGGCGCTCTAAGCACACTAGTCTGCTGGCGAGTCCAGACGGCCGATTCCGGCTTTCGCGTATTTTTACATCTTTGCATTTGGTTTAGTGAACGTCACGCAGCCTCACCAAGATTATCATTAATCACTCGTTAGAGTGTCACTAGTCCGAGTTACCAATTTGTGATGTGAATGCAACTCTTGGCTGCCTTTCTCATCGCTCGCAAAAGTGTTTTTGGTCTGACCTACTCAGACGTCGATTCCTGGAGCACCGTCTGTGACTGGCCCTTATGTTTATTTATTGTGTTATTGTTTTATTATTTTATTACCAAGTTACTATCATTTGTCTCACCTGTTTGGTGATCAGTTGCCTGTCTCTTAAAATTAACTTTGCATTTCTGTTTGACAGTATGTCTTTTAAGTTTTTTAATAATTGCCGTTCTTGGCGTTAAAGGCCTTCAGCCGCGACTGTGGTTACTTGCCTTAAAATTCTAATTGCGACCACATTGCCTTGTTTTCAAAATATTATTATTTGCCATGTCTGTATTTAATGCTCATTTCGTAAATTGTAATGTACTGAAAGTACTATTAATTAGACAGTTGTTTCTTCCCTATTATTAACGTGTGATATTTTTATTATTGCTGAGTCTGGAATTATTGTCTTAAAATAAATGTGAGAAATTGCAAAACCAATCCAATAGTAACTGATTTGGGCCCCGTCCACAGTCGAAACAGAATCCTGTCTTCCTTGAGTACCAAGCCGTATACCCGAACATTTGTCTGGTGTAACAGGTAGTGTGATTCTATCAACTCCTCGACAGATATACACTTAGCAACTCTTGTGTACATAGTTCTGCATAGTCAGCGCGTACACAACTTTCCCACTAGAGCGCGCCCCGCTAAGCACAACAGCGCAGGCGCAGCGCTCGTCCGTCTCCGCACTACGAGATGGCGCTGCCATAGAGACGGACCAAATTCTGCTTCCACCGATCCGCATATTAATATGTAACGCAGCCAATGAGATTGCTGCTAATGTAGAACCTTTCCTCCTCACGGAGGACACTCACACATTGATACATGAACGCGCGAGGTATTATAACAAGTGTACAGACTTCCAATTAGTCAGTCTGCATCAGTCTGTACCAGTCTGCACCAGTCTGTACCAGTCTGCATTAGTCTGTACCAGTCTGTACGAGTTCTACAGTTGTCTGTACCAGTCTATAGTCAAGTTTCAGTCTGCACCTAATAAGATTACCATATTCCTGTACATAGCCATGAAGATAAATGTACAGACACTTTTGTCAAGTATCAGAGATATATGTGAGAATACGGTTAGCGTACCAATACCAAAGGAACTTTGTCAATTGTAAATAGTATCCAGAACCATGTTAAGTAAATTTTATGCTGGTTATTATTTTAATAAATATGTGTGAAAATTAATCAAGTTCTGTTAAAGTTGGTCACTGTCAATCTGCTACTCTAAGCGTGCAAGTGGCATTTCTATCGTCTGACCTAACGGCAGAAGATAAAAACGCCACGATAAGACCATGAGACATATTGCTGACACTCGCCTACTTCGTTAAAGCGATAAGTCAAATAATCTGATGGTGTTTGTACTGAAGGTCTTACAGTATGCACACTCTCCATGATCCCGAGCCCACTTCAGTGGAGCCCCATGTTCCAGATTCTGCGCAGACCCAGCCTACACCAGCGTTATACTGTATCGTCAGATTGGCCACACACCGCCGCCTATTCACGTTAACATAGCAGGCCAACCTTCGACCTCCAGGCTCTGCGATGAAGCGTGCGCATCCAACACCATGTCGCCTACGGGTGGGTTCACTACCCTGTAACCACCTTCCCTAGATGCTCAAGACGGTAGAATGCGTACATCCGACAAAGTTCACTGTTTCCGTTCCCAAAACTCAAGTCACAACAAATTTTCCCTTTCCCAGTCTCACTTACGTTTATAGATTTCCTAATTTTCGGCCCTTATAATCATTTGAATGATTTTCCCTATGTCTCTTCTCCGCTTATACACTGTCCCGTTACATTAATGTGGCCACCTGTCAAAAGCCTAAGAAACTAACTTTGGAAGCGAGGACCTATACGAGAGGTGCAGGAAGAAATTCAGTGACGTTCTTTAAGCTACTGACAGGGATGAGTAGCCTCACAGACTCCAGTGGCTTGGCCAGCTGCACACGGTTTCGCAGTTGAGAGTTCATGCCCCGAACAGCCCGATCGAGGCGGTCCCGCGGATTCTCGACCCGAATTCTATATGGGGAGTCTGTTGGGTATGGGAATAGGGTAAACTGGTCCTGGTGCTGGTTGAATTATGCGCGCACACTGTAACGTACCTCAACTAACATGTAACGTATATGCAACTAATATGCGACTATATTCATCTGCGAAACTAGGCTCGATAAGCAACCTGAGCTATCAGTAAACGGAATCTAATCTGCTTAAGACTGTGTGCGTGTTATATGAGTGTCAGTTTCACTGTCCTTTAAGCCCTCAACAGATCGTTACGTAGAAAATTTAAAACTAACAATTGGATAAGCTATCTGGCTGCGTATTTGAATATGAAAAACTACAGGAACAAATGAACATGTAACAATGAATACCTAAGTTATCTTACTGCGTTTTTGAACAAGAATTTACAAGTGATACAGAGTCTGACTTGTGTAACGGAATTTACTGGATTATACATGACGTTGTGGTGTGTAAGTGTCTCTGTTTTTGCCCTGAGTTTCCCACTCACCTCTTTAGGTAAATGCCTTTTTCCATGTGGTTTACAGCAATTCGCAGCAGCATGCAGCAGCAGCGGCTAAATCTAATTGTTACTAAGAATTTATTTAGTATAAATGAGTTTTCTTGGATCCTGTTAAATACTAAATAACGCGTGAGAAGGGATTTCATTAATGAAGTCTATTTGAAGCGTTAGGAACCAATAATAGACAATGACAATAACACAGGTATCAATAATGGCTGAGTGCCACATTAACGGATTATTTCAATTTAAAAGTTTCATTAATATTTAATAACCACAGCATATTTATTAATTAGATGTGGAGAACAATTTTTATTATTTAGAGGATCAATAAGCTTCTTTAACTGACAAGCAATATATGGGATTATTGCAAACTCGGACTAAATATCAGGAGCCTAATTAAGCAATTGCGCTTTACGATATGCTTGCGAATTTTATCTCGAATTCCATCTTCCAGCGAAATCAAGCCTACTAAATCTCTCCTGGCTATATAAATGAATCAGACCTTGAGTGTGGTGAGATCTGCCATCACCGACGTGAGGGGAGCACCGTGACACGTCTGTTTTCGAGCTCTCGACCGACCCTTCTACTTCCACTCTCGCAGACAGACCTCGTCTCACAACAATGCTTTGAATCGCGCTCAAATGTTTCGCCCTCAGATTGTTACTGTCGATATCTGAGTGCTTACACAATGCAAAGAGTAGTGTTGACAATGTTGTTTTGACACAATCCTTACAACACTGCGAGCTGTGTGACTCATTGCACTGTCCTCTTAGTAGAGCAAACTGCATGTAGAGGTACACGTGGCTCCGAAGGACAGATGCATGCTTGTGTAGATCCACTGAACCTTCCAGTTTGAAAAAAAATGGTTCAAATGGCTCTGAGCACTATGGGACTCGACTGCTGAGGTCATTAGTCCCCTAGAACTTAGAACTAGTTAAACCTAACTAACCTAAGGACAACACAAACATCCATGCCCGAGGCAGGATTCGAACCTGCGACCGTAGCGGTCTTGCGGTTCCAGACTGCAGCGCCTTTAACCGCACGGCCACTTCGGCCGGCCAGTTTGAAAAAATCACACGGGAAATGCCTCTGGCATTTTTGCAGGGTGTTTACTTTCAAACATTACACGCCGTACACGCCAACGGCCATTGGTCCGGTGGAGCACAAAACGTGATCCATCTGAAAAGGCAATCTATCGCTGCTCAGTGGACGCCCAGTTGCGGTACTGACGTGCAAGTTCTAGCCTTCGTTGCCGATAAACTGCAGTCGGTATTGGTGTATGACCCAGACACCAGCTGCAGAGGTCCATATACAACAACATTTACTGAACGGTCATTCGTAGAGTCTTGATTAATCTGGATGGTCACTTCATCGACAGTTGTATATCTATTGGCCCGTACAAATCTCCGGAGCCTTCATTCACCCCCCTCACCTACGGCCCATAGTGCACAACAATTGCCTTGGTGCCGGTTTTGGATAATACCATTTTTCCATACGGTATTCAGCAAGGCGGCATGTGAAGAGTTTACAAACTTAACCGTTTCGTAAGTGCTTCCACCCCTGGCCCGAAAGCCAATGATTATGAGCATTTGGACATCACACAAATCGCTCTGTTTACGCTCTGCAACGACTGCAGTGCTTTCCACATCTCCCCAACACGATCTGTATATCCTCCACTGCTAGTCCTGTTTCCCGTCGCCTGCGACTGGTTATTGCACGCTGACAACGAACATAAACGCTGGTCATATTGATGTGACTGGACCGTGTATATTTTCGTGAGGGTGTACCGTGCCCACAACACAGCCAGGTGGTATTCGTTGTCGCGGTCACAGTTTCATGGCTCATCAGCATGCGTGGACGTATGTGGTTTTCTAAAAGTGAATATGATGGTTGCCAACACATGAGATGCTAAGTGTTGGGGAAGTGAGACCTGCCGTCACCGGACTCCAGTCAAGGGGCAGCGGCGAGCGTCCTATGCACAACGGCCTTCACACGCCTCCACAGTGGATGAGAGCAGGAGCCTGAGTCGCAGGAAGCGCCCATTCTGCAGCAGAATGCCATCACAGCAGAAGAAGCAGAGCCCCGCTAACGTCAACGCCATGGCTTAGTGTCGGGCCATTAGTTGTTGCTCTGCTTGACGTCAGCAAATCACGGCACCTCACAGAGGCGGACACTAGCCGCCTGTGAGCCAATGCCGGCCAGGATTGTGAGAGTGTCGCAGCTCTGCCTCGCGTTGCTAACAGCGTGATACGTATTTGGAGTTGAATAAAGCTTTTCTCTTGATCAGCATGTGTTGTATGCAACAGTCAAAAATTTCCATGTAGTTTTCGTTTGTTTTTTTTAGCATCACCAAAATGTTAGTCCAGTAGTGTGGCTGTACGCTGGATGAGATCCCTATCCGATTATCACAAGCCTCCATAGTCTGTATGTCAATCGCCATAAATGAAATTAGAAGACACTGTAAGTATGAGGAGGGGCAATCGTTGGTGGTGTACATTGCCGCATTTATGTAGACACGAAGATAGCACCTGGAAGGTGGCAAGAATAGAGAACTGTTTGAAATCAGCCTTAAGATTGATGACTAAAAAAACAAGTAGTTATTGGTATGTAATTAAATAAATACTGACAACAGTTAAATAAAACAGGATATGTAAATGGACCTCGGTGTCTTGGGATGTTTTTTCATGATGCAAATTTTCTGCTAAGTGTGGCCATAATAGCACTGCCATCAGTACTGCTGCAAGGTGTTCTCAATACATGACAATACATCAGTATGGCCTGGTAATATTGCTGGTGGACGAGACTGTAACAGGTAGTTATCCAGGTATTGGCTAGGTCACACTGATCTCTGCTCTTGTCTGTGTAAGGGCTCTCTCACACTTTTAGACCAGCTTCTTATTACTCACGTTGACAGTGCTGCATTGCCATGTGACGCAGTCTGAAAAACTGGTGCTCATACGTCGAATCAGTCGACTTGTTTATAGTCTATAAGAACGCACAAGTAGGCAAGCCAGAGAACCATGAAATTTTATAAATGTGCTTCATATAATTAAGGCTAGAGTTATGGAACGTATAAAGTAGTATATACAAAGGCCGCGGTCTGAAAAAGTGCGCCTTCGCTGCTACTGCCATAGATGAAATCGGTGGCAGTGAGCCATAACTATTCTATTTAGATTTTTACGTTTACTTAACGTGTTTAAGCAATATCACTTGTTAATAATTTGGAAACATGCAGAACGACACGTACCATCATTGTCTACTTGCGGGTTCTGACTGGCTAAATGGAAAACAAATACGTAGTATCACTAGTAAACGAAATAGTTACATTGAATTGAGGATAGAACTAAAACGTCTATGAGGAATCTTAACCATATATGAAGACCTCCATATTTAATAACACTGCGTATGTTGAACACACGGATACATCGTACCTAGTCATATGTTGTGAACAGCAGACAAGTGCAAACTGGTGCCTGATACTGTGTGTGGACTTAAATGAAGTTGGCTACAAGAGGGCACTGAGTAGCAATCCTTCTGCCATTTACATATAGTAATTATACAGATATTTATATTAAAATACTTTCTTTACATTTACTGAAATTGCGCTGTTAAATGCACCTTAACTGAAAAGGCAAGTTTTTTGGGATGTTGCCACCAGTCCTTGCCCCCTGCCGGTGATGATGACCTGCATTATATGCCTTTTCAGCTTCGTAATGCGTATCCTGGTGCCACTGCACAATCTTCGTGCATCCAGGTTATGCATTAATATGACAGGCACACCTACCCTCAACTCTTACTTGTGTGGTACCTCAGACAGCTCTAATGAGTTTAGAAACTCTACAGGATCTATAGTTGCGTCGTCACTTGCCATCACTGCATCGATTGACATGTTGGAAGTAACCTGACCACACACTTCATCAATAGCTTTTATTGATGCTTCACACCGATTCATTCTTAGACGCCATAAGTGCTCTTTCACTTAACCATCCCTCATTGTCAAGCTTTGCTGTAACCTTGGAAAAACGACATTAATTGGCTTATTCCGCACCGAGAGGGCAGTTCTTCCTCCGTTGAGCAAGGAGGCGGCCATTCCAGAGGATTCAACATTCCCATCCTTACGTAACTGTGCCAGCAGCAAATTAAACAATTCCAAGAAACAAAGACCCCCACCCGCTTTGCACGTGACTCATCATTTTATTAAAAATTTTCCTTTACTCTGGTATTAGCTGGGCTTCAGTTTAGGTTACTTGAGCCCCCAAGGATGCGGTGTCGTAACTGAGGACCCTGAGTAAATCAGTGAACCACTCTCCTGTCCGTTGTAAGTTGAACAGGCCGAAATTAGTCAGCTGTTCAGCTGCGCGAGGTAGCCGCGCAGTCTCAGACTCCTTGCCACGCTTCGGGCGGCTCCCCCCCCCCCCCCCTCCTCCCGGTCGGAGGTTCCAGACCTCCCTCGGGCATGGGTGTGTGTGTTGTCCTTAGCACAAGTTAGTTTGATTTAGATTGTGTATAAGCCTAGGGACCGATCTCAGCAGTTTGGTCCCATAGTAACTTACCACCATTACAGCCGTTTTCCCACCATTGAGACAACTTTGCCCTCAATACGTTTCAGCATCTCGTTAAAATATTTGTCGTTGGTGGCGTTCTTTACCCCTAGGTATCGATAACACTGTTTCTTATTTGTTTCTATGTTTCGAGGGGCTTGAGAGAGCGCAAGTGCTCAAGATGACAGCGAAAAGTTCTCCCAATTTGGCACAATACGGAGCCCTACGTGATAGCATCCCAGTGGTCGTCATCATCCACAAGTCCCCTAGCTTCATACGTTTCCCGGAACCTAGTTTTATCCTGCTGTCGAAAGTTTTGAGGATTTAAAACTGATGGGCTCCAGACTCGGGTCAGTAGCGTCCTTGCACAGTAACACTCAAAATAAGATACGAGCATAGTGTAAACTTTCTGGTCATCTGACGCGTTTACACCATGCCAGTCAATGATAGGGTTGAGCTGCACACGATGCTTCCATTCATTCCGTGATCTGTAATACTTTGGCACTTCCATGAGCAGCGAAGTCTGACAAAGCCGTCCATCTGACACAGGTTGAAAAATCGTGGTGAGACTGGTCGTGGATGCTGTCGCCACTCGATCGTGCAAATAGGCCTCCGTGAAGCAAACTCGCTTACTGTTGGGAAGGTACACGGCAAGATGCGTCATTGTTGGATACCATTTGTGAAGTGGAAAGTACAATATCCGCCATGCCATTTCGTTGCTGCTCCGATATCGGCTTGATCTAAAAATTTGCGTTCGGTTCTGTGATCAGTACTAGCGTAGCCCCGCTGTTCTACAATAAATATTGTCTGGATACCGCATTTGTTTACGTACTTACAAATGTATTTAATTACCTGGACCGAATTACAGAACTCCACATTAAAATTCACATTGAAAATTTTAGAAAGGAGCAGTGAGTATGGGACCAAGCAGATGTTGCCCACTACGATGTCTTTTGCGATACTTCTTACTTTAAATGTGACCATACGTCTCCAGTCCTTGGGTGCTCTGTGTCGGTACAACTGATATTCGTTCTCATTCATTTGGGTCTTTGTTAATAACGCCTGAGAATACTTTTTGGTTCATTCCTGTTGTCCGTGCATGGGGCACTTAGGGTTCAGCGCTCCACAAGTTCCAAGGATGGTGCTCTAGGTGTCATATAGCGGTTTTCTGACGTGGGGTCAAGTATCTCTGATGATATTTCACCGATTTGGTTTAACATAAGTTTGTCCTTCAACAACAGCAGCAAATGCACTAGGAACAAGCCGCACATCTGCCACTCAACTGTAAACATGAAACAGTGCTCTCTGGTGAGGAAAGCCACCTTTACCTTAAACCCTCGCTGAATTATATTATGGTGGTCCGTCAGGTTTTGCCCACCCATCAGTTCTTCCTTGATCTCAGTCCAGGCTGGGTTGCATGTGAAGGTGATGAAGACGTCCGGCAGTCAATAGCTCTGGACGTATGAGGTGTATTCGTGGAGGTATTGATCTCAAATGATGGCAGGAGGAAAATGGCAGTGTAAATCCGAACGACTTATGGCAGATGTTGATGTGCCATAAGTCGTTTGGATTCATGATGCCACCATTCACAATGTCATCTGGCAGGTTGTAAGTAGGCTGTTTATGTTTTCTCTATGTAAGTAGGCTGTTTATGTTTTCTTTATGTAAGTAGGCTGTTTAGCTTTTTTATTGGTAACGCCACCTCTGTATGAAAATCACTGGCTGTGCTGTGTGCAGTCCGTGGCAGCTTTGCATTGTTGTAATACTCGCCATTGTAGTGTTAGGCAGCTGGCTGTGAACAGCGCGTAACGTTGCGCAGTTGGAGGTGAGCCGCCAGCAGTGGTGGATGTGGGGAGAGAGATGACGGAGTTTTGTAATTTGTCATGAACTGCTATATTTATATATGATGATATCAAGGTAAATACATTGTTTGTTCTCTATTAATATCTTTCATTTGCTAACTATCCCTATCAGTAGTTAGTGCCATCCATAGATTGAATCTTTTATTTAGCTGGCAGTAGTGGCGCTCGCTGTATTGCAGTAGCTTGAGCAGCGAAGATTTTTGTGAGGTAAGTGATTTGTGAAAGGTATAGTTTAATGTTAGTCAGCGCCATTCTTTTGTAGGGAATTTTGAAAGTCAGATTGCGTTGCGCTAAAAATATTGTATGTCAGTTTAAGGACAGTCTTGTAAGAATTGTTCAAAGGGGACGTTTCATATGTCGACCCTTAGCCTAGGATACCTCACTGGAATCTTCTGATTTTTCTTGTAGTTTGTGTATTTAGTGTAGCTTTTGTTTATTGCTAGCGCGTAATTGTAGAGAGAATCTCCTTTGTAGTTGTAGCCTTTCATTGTTGTACAGTAAAACAGTTGTGGCATGCATATAGATTTGCACCAAGTATTTCGCAGCTGTAATTAACTAGATATTAATTTCAGTGCTATGTTAATGTGTTCTCTTATTTTTGCTCTTCAAATTGTGTTTTTCTGTGTTGTCGTGTGAAATACTGTGACAATAATGGCGTGTGAAAAACGTAATACTAGGCTCCAAAGTAAACTGAGAAATGACAGTGAAACTGAGAGCAGTGTGTTAGCGCCACCGAGTAATGAATTAACTGATGTTCAAAGTAGTAATTTGGTAATTGTGCATAGGGAAATGGAGCGGGCGGCAAACAATGGCGTGGACAGTGAAACAATTAGTGAAGAGGGAAGCATTATCGATCGATCGGTCGGCAACAGCTCGCCTCAGGAATCCGAAATGACAGGACACAATTTCGCAAATACTGTAGATTCAGGTTTTGGGTCATCACCGTTTTCTCAAATAAGTCAAGACACATTTTCTGCTTGTCAAAATGTGAATGTTGTCGGTGCAAATGCACTGCCGAAAAGCGTAGAGAAACAGATTCCAGACACTAATACATTATTATTGCAATTAATGCAACAAATGGAACAAAATCAGAGACAAACACAGCAAAAGCTTGAAAAGTTAGACACAATGGAACAACACCAGAGACAAACACAGCAACAGTTAGACACAGTGGAACAAAATCTCAAAAAGTTAGACACAGTGGAACAAAATCTCAAAAAGTTAGACACAATGGAACAAAATCTTCAAAAGTTAGACACCACACTTGAACAAACACGTGAAGATTTAACTAGTGAGTTACATAACATTGAATCGAAATGTCAAAAAGTCTGTAATGACGTAAAATCACAAATTTGTGAGCATTTCCAACCTATTTTTTCGCGGCATGATAATGCATTGCAGAAAACATAAACAGCCTACATTTTATGAAACCAATGCTGCAACACAGCTGGAAAACAGATGTCAAATGAAATAAGCAATTACGCAAACCAAAGCATAAAAACATCATTCAATAGCTATGTGGCATTTCGTAAGTCAGTAGCTCTCAATTCTCGTAGAAAGACACTTGTCATTATCAGGTTTGCAGATGTAAGAATATTTCCAAGGATAATGGCCTCCCCTTTTTTTTTGTGCTACCTGTGCCGCTGAAAAGGGCTGGCAATAATGGCTTTTTCTCCAGGCGTCTGACACAGCTGGGTGCCCGCGACGCATTACGTGCAGGTGGTCACTTAACTTTCGTACGGAAATATTTACGACAGGAGATTCTGCTACCGTGGTAGTCTCATATAAAAATATTTCACAGGTCAAGAATTAGCGTTGCAAATCTGTAGAAACAAAACCCTATAAATATAACAGTGTCCAAAAAAATTTTCAGTGGCATTGTGATACATTCATGCATATACACACACATTTCATAACTCTTAAAGTACGATTCTTGGTTTCCAACAACCTTTTCATAAATCAGAGTCCCTAACCCCTACTCCTTATTCCTTACCTTATTACACATATACATATTCATATTCATCAACACGTCTTCAATATTTCATCATAATAGCTACATAGCATAATCAGATTCCTCATATAGCATCAGCTTATTTATCATAAACATACCTCAACAGCATAGTACACATCGTCGTCGTAATAATAACATCATAACACTTCAGTCAAATCTTAAAATCGTCGTAACTTCCTCCAAAAATTTCAAAACGTAAAAAAAATTCTCTGCTCATTTCAATAGTGTCATCTACCTCAAACGTACTTTAAAATCATGCTCCCTTACCAAATATATCATTCAAATCTCTCATAGTATCACAATGGTTACGAAAAAATATGAACAGTTTACAAAGTACAGACAAAATACAGTTTCATAAGTGTGAAGTTATCCAACCGTGTAATTGTGTAAACATGTGTCACTGATGCAGTAAAATAAATGTTTGTCTCTCTCAGTTAAATAATCAGATAGCTGTGTAATTTGTGTGTTAGAGAAATAAGGTACCGATGTGTAAAGTTGTATAAGCAAATACCATATTAGCTAGGGTTCCTTGTGGTTGCCACACACATGGTACACAAAGTAAGTGTGTACCCCCCTGAGGATAAATGTAATTATACCCTCAGGTGTTACAAATTACAGCAATGGAATGAAATGTATCACGGAAAACTTTCTTTGTAATTAAAAAATCTTTGAAAATAAGTGTTTTAAGTATAAGATTAATCACTCAAATGCGTGTCCTGTAGCGCTAAATGCGCGTCTTGCTGTAAGATAATTCTGTGGAACTGTCGTAGTTATCGTCCTCTGTAAGCAAAGTTCTGCTAAAGTCAATGTACTTACCTCATGATACACAAAAGTGAAACGCTTTGCGTATAGATATCTTAGTTATTACGCTTATTGCCGTGATGAGGAAAGTACTGTACAGTAACGTATTGTTATGCCACGAAAAAGGCTGTCTCATTGTTGCTATACCACAAAAGTTACTACTAAAACATGTTTTTCTTCCTAGAAGAATTCAGAAAACTGTGCAGATATAAAACAGATACACTGCAAAAGCAACATTGTAAATTGTCACTCATTAGTAGCGTCGTGATAAAAATCGTGTAGCTGTCACATAAACTAAACTCTGTGTCATCTGGTATCTCTCAGAAAGTACTTTAAATCCGGAATGTATTTTCAAGTAAACCAAAATGTTGCATTAAAATCTCATTAGCAGTACTGGTAAATGTTCTAATCGTACAACTAACAAGCAAGAATGTACACACACAATTACACTGTGTCGTCTGTTCGCAATAACAATGCATTCGTAATTTCTGTTTAAATAATTTCTCTTGGTTCTTGGCTGGATATTGAACTTCAAACATTGTTGCATGGTAACAGTTTCTGTAGCATACTAGTAACGTGAAGTGAAACGTTTTATGGCAAAGACAAAGTTAAAAGGCAGATTATCTGTCAATAAATGGTTTTACATGAGAAATGTGGTGTAAACCTTTACTCTTCCTAGTACGCAGAGTTTCAACTTCAACGCAATTATCATGTGGTATACGTCGGATTCTGTAAGGTCCATTGTAAACTAGAAAGAATTTGTGACTCAAGTGTTTCTTCTTATGTGACAATGAATGAGCTTTAATGAGAACTTTCTGACGACTTCAAGGTGATCGTAAATTTCTACATGCAACTTGCTTTGGTTTAGCTCTGTGAACCTATGACGCTCACTCTCCATCTTCACAGACACGACTCCCAAAAATTGGGACAGAAGTACCCAACACCGCAGCGGTAAGTTCGAGTCGTCAGGTGAAACGTGAAGTAATCCGTGCTAAATACAGTGTGGTCGCCCAGTCACCGTATCCGTTTGGAGGACACTGAACTGATATAATTCTTACCTTTTCAAGAACATAACGGGGTAATCTAGAGTACCGTAAAAGCGGTGCGTATTAGAAATCCTGGTGAGGGAGTCGTCGTGTTTGTGCATGACGATGTCGATCGGCGCGGTGATCTCGACACCCACGAACACAGACACGACCTCAGCGGCAGTCAATACAGCAGGGCACGAGCTGCCCACTCGGTACGTGGTCCGCGTAGATCACCACCTTGCAGCTCTCAAGAGCATGTTCTCAAGAGCTGTTTTAAACTCGTTCACCAATACCCTGTGATCGTGCAGTACTTTTTGTATTTTTAGTACAGTCGTCTGTTCAACTTTCTGAATACCGTTTATCAGTCTCCGCCTCGTCATCTTCCATAATGTAAACTTGCAAAAATTGTGTTTGACCCCTGGATAGAGGTAAGAGTAACTCTTTTTTATGGTGCATTTCCGCCTTATTCTCCTTCCATCGTACCCCACAAAATTTTGTATGTCTTGTTCTTCCACCCAATTTTGATGAGCATATAATTACTGTAATCTAAATTTGGATAGTAACCGAAAGCATATTGCTTTAAAAAACTCCCCAGGTATTCCTTGCAAATATTTTCTACCGTTCATCCTGTCACTGAGCAACAGGTGGTCGATGTGCATCTGTCCGTATGTTTCAGAGACACGCAGAGAAGCCATAAGTTCCGCGTACTGATGTCGTCGAGATGCCGTATCAGCTGCATTCTAACAGACACGTTGAGAAGACTTGCCGTCTGTGTGCTCTTGATGTAGAGAAGCGTCCCGCTTTGCTGTTTCAGTGGAATGCTGAGAAGTCATGCCTGCTGCGTTCTCTTGACTCCGAGAATCCACATCATCGGCTGTCTCAGAAGCACGAATGATGAAAGTCGTCGTCTAGAAATCTCCTCGGACATCTCAGAGGCATGCAGAGAGGTCATGTGATTTGCAATATCCTGGGGTTGAACATAGGACTCCTCTGGTGTCCCAGAAGCAAGCTGAGACGTCATGCGGTTAGCATTCGGCTGACGTCCGGCATCAGCCTGCACCGAGGATCCTGCTGCTCGAGCATTTGTCTGACGCTCCAATTGCTCAAGCATCCGCCGTTCAACACGAGCTGACCATTCTCGCTGTCTAACTATCCTCATAGCTTGAGCCCTTTCTGAGCTGTAGAAAAGGTTTGACTTGCGCTTGCGAGTCATTATGAATTTAAAAGTGTAGTTCTAAACTGATGTCACAAGATATTCTACCTATGCAACCTGAACTAATAACTAACTAAACTAACCCTAGAACAAGATAATTAATCTTTGAAGTACCTTTAACATACAACGAACGACTTATTCGAAATGCAAATATCAGAATCCTACCCATAAACCAACGAAGAGGGATAAATACTACCATCTAAAACCAAATTGATGACACAAGCAGTTGTCCAAAGCAAATGGCAAGTCAATGAACGAAAGTAACAGCCAACCCACACGAAAACCGAACTATTGAGATCCTAGAAACAAAAGTAATCAATAAATAAATTATAAATCATTCGCATCCAAACATAAAAGCCAAGTCAGTATTCAAGAAGCCTGATAATAACACATTTCCACAGAATTCTATGTCATGTGAAATATTGTCATGTACATACATGAAATTGTTACTGACTTTAGTGATAAAGTATCCTACAGGAATATTTCTATTTTCCTGGATTTATGTACTTATTTCATTCATGTGTACAGTTAAAAGCTAACCTCTATGTTGAGCTTAACGCATTAATTTCATAGATAGCTTTCGTGGATGACTTTTTAGTCACGTTGACCATCCAGTGAGAACAGCAGTCACTTGAGCACCCCACGAGAACAATGATTTTTTCAGCACAAGCGATATCCAGCCTATGTGTTAATTCACGGTACAAGCTATATCCATTCCATATTTCATTCCAATCCGTCGAGCTGTTTGAGTGTGAAGGAGTAACAAACATACTAAGTCACACAACACCCATGCACACAACTCAAAATCTTTCGCATTTATAATCCACAGGGGCGGTGAGGAAATGTGTGAGGAACGTTTACAGGTGTTGCAGGGTAAATTATGCTGAGAAATAATTCTTAAGAAAAAAAAATTCTCTACTCCACAACATTTCTGATTTAATTAGCGTTGAAGTTAGCCAGTCAGGTAGTTAGGAACGCAAATTCAAGCAGTTTGCCAGAAACGGAGTTGCCAAACAAGAGAGCGAAACAAAACATCGGTCATTGCAAAGTAGCAAGAATCGAACTCTCTGCCGTCCAACGGTTTCTCGGGAGTTTCATGTTCTGTTCCAGATAGCCAAAGGAAGAAGACGTATGGCAACACCACCTCATGGAGCTGCCTCGTACTGCGCACTCAACGACATGATTATCTAACTTCAATGCTAGTTAAATCGGAGACGGCGCAAAGTATCGAATTTATTTCTTAACAATTATTTCTCAGCACAGCCTATCCTGTAATAGCCTTACAAGATTTTCAGGCAGATTCTGGCCACCGACTGTATAAGAGCTCTAATCAATAAACAGTGAGGCTAAGACCATTTAATATTTCGAGTTTTATCACGTATGTTTCCGTGTTTACGACGAGCAGCTTGAAAACTGCCCCTTTTCGTAGATGTATTGCATTTACGAAATTTACAGTTCTCTCACTCCGCAGGCCAGACACAATAAAATGCTACGGTGACATAAACATTTGATTTTTATATCAGACTAACTTAATGAATTCCTTGAACACCTCCATCAAACAGCTGGAGACAGCTGCTGTCGAGAGGTATTTCAATGGAAAATGAATTTTCGGCAGATACGTCAAACTTCTTCATGAATCATCAGTGGCCAAGGGTTATCGCCAAACTGGCTATTAACTAATATACAATGTATCTCATAATGGTATCGGTTTAACAGTTCTCGGACGCTTTCCGTTAACAATACATTCAAAATTGTATTTTAGTATTGTGGAAGAGGTATGTATTCAGCAGCAATTAACAATTTAACATTTCTGAAGGAGTTTTCTAACTTTAAAAACAGCGCATTACCGAAGTCCCCCTTGTGGACTGCAAAAAAGGAGAGCTGGATACACACATAGTTTGGCCTGTGAAAAACAGTTCTGGTCTGTAATTGTGATGTCATGACACTGTCACGAATTGCAACAACATTGCAGCAATGGGGAAGTGTTGCGGGCTGTATCAGCAATATGTTATGCCTGCCTTAAAGGTTCCTTTGAATACTTGATCGTTTTTTACTGTAGAAACCTTACACTTTTAACCATTATGGTTTTAAATATTTCCAGGGTCTGTTCAACAAAAATTCAACAAATCAGAAGTAGATTTATTTGTGGGGACATCTGACGTTTGACGCGGCTCGCCATGTCTTCCAACGTGCGCAGGACTTTTGATTTTGAGCAGTTGCAACTTAGGTCCTCATTTATTTGCTGGGTATATTACAATCTCTGTTTTCCTCTACAGTTTTTGCACTCTACAGTTCCCTCTAGTACCATAAAGGTTAGCCCCTAATGTCACAACACGTGCCCTATCATGCTGTCCTACCTCTTAGCAGAGTTTTCCATATATTCGTTTCCTCGCCGATCCTGCAAAGAACTTCCTCATTTCTAACCTTATGAGTCCACCTAATTTTCAACTTACTTCTGTAACATCACATCTCAAATTCTTAGATTCTCTTCTGTACCGGTTTTGCCACAGTTCATGTTCTACCATACATTGCTGTGCTCCAAAAGAACGTTCTCAGACATTTGTTCCTTACAGAGCTTAAAACGTTTCAGTCATATACACAGTGTGTTAATGGAACAAGTGCAGCTATTGTAATCATTGATACCTTAATATGTACCCATTTCAGTGTGTTAGTTATTTTTTCTCTGCGTCTAACAATCTTCCCACAAATCCATCACATAATTTACGACCTGATGTTTTCTGCACGGTGGTAACTGCAACACTAGCTGCACAACGCCTGTCAGTAAACACTAACCGTTTTGCGTCTAGCATTTACAGCTCAGCACCTGCTATATTTCCCAGGGAAAAAGAAGCATTAATGGCTTGTTCTTGCCACGGGTAGGTGGAGATACTAAGCACTGTTAAAAACATACTACTCCCAATACCTATAATTATTGTTCTGCAAATGAAGTAAATATCGATAAAATGTTGTATACCGTTCTCAGGCAGCAATAAAAATATCTGGATTTATACCCCTAACATCATGTATATACAACAATGAACGAAGAAAAACAAACGTGCCTTCCGTAATCATCTGATGTCCCAGAATTGTGAGTTGGACCATACAAATGAGGCTCTCGGAATTTTATACAAAAATGACACTTCGAACATGTTTCAAGAAATAGAAATCGTTCTTCACTTTAACAGAAAGCAACGCGCTTGCTTAATGAACAAAATTAGATATTATACCGGTATTTCGAGATTTTTCAGGCATCTATGTGTACTAATACGACGACTGACGCTGGCGCCAATGGAGTTGATGCTCATCTGTCCTCCAGCAGGTGCACGTCCGCCACAGCACGTGACGTATCTGGCCACGACTCCAATGCCAACACCCCAAGTAAACTTGACAGCTACGATACCAATGTCAAACATCGTATTTTGAAATTAAGACTTACACCACCTTACAATGTACTGTAATAATGAGTCGTCATTGATTTACATGATACCCGTTTTTAGTAAATTTTGCTTATTCATACATTTTTAAAGAATTTATTCTTGTGTCGGTGTCTTACATTGAAATGCTTCCACTGTCATATTAGTCCACGACACATTATTACTTTTATAGGTTTCAATTATTTTATAGAATATTACTGTATGCATAATACTAAATCTTTTGGTCTATCACACTTAAGGCAGCCTAGAGCCATAGTACTCTTGTACACAGGAATTTTTGATGCAGTAATTTTTATCAACGGCCTCTTAATATGAAATGTTGCGCTTTTATATATCCGATACATGATCAAAAATATCCGAACATTGCTATGTAATGCGGAATTGAGTACTGAACGTCGCGAGAGGCTGACCCCCAATTAAAAGAAGCTGGGCAATATTGTGTTGTCAGTACTTAAGCAGGAACAGTAGAACGTCCGCCAGCAGAGCTCAGTGACATCGGAAGTGTGTTAGTGTATGTCTCCTGAGTGATAAATGTCTCAGGGACGTTTCATTCCTTTCAGAGATCACTAAGTCGGCTGTTGATGTGACTGCGCAGTAGAAAGGCGAAGAAACAGGTTGGTTGATTTGGGGAAGATGACCAAACAGCGATGTCATCTGTCCCGCCGCATTAGGGAAGCATGGGGAAGGAAGACGGCCGTGCCCTTTCAGAGGAACCATCCAGGCATTTACCTAAAGCGATTTAGGAAAATCACGGAAAACCTAAAGCAGGATTGCCGGACGCGGGTCTGAACCGTCGTCCTCCCGAATTCGAGTCCACCGTGCTAATCAGTGCGCCACCTCGATCGGTCGAAGTAATAGCTACAGCTAAATCAAGAGCAGGGGGATCTCATGAACAAAGGACTGACAGACGGAAACTGTCGAGCATTACAAAGGGTGTTTATAGGAAGTCGGATGAAATTAGCGGAATTATTCACTTGTGAGTTCCTAAGTGCTACCAGCAGGCCAGCTAGCACAATGATCGTGTGTAGGAGCCGGCCGCTGTGGAAGAACGGTTCTAGGCGCTTCAGTCCGGAACCGCGCTGCTGCTATGGTCGCAGATTCGAATCCTGCCTCGGGCATGGATGTGTGTGATGTCCTTAGATTAGTTAGATTTAAATAGTTCTAAGTCTAGGGGACTGATGACCCCAGATTTTAAGTCCCATAGTGCTTAGAGCCATTTGAACCGTTTTTGAACCTTGTGTAGGGGTTGAAATGAATTCGACAAAACGGTCTAGCAGCACCTAGTAAGTCACAAATTTCTGAAGTCAATGCTAAGCGACGCTTGAATTGGTGTAAAGAGCGACTCCTCGAACAATAGATAGCTGAAAATGAATGATTTGGAATGACGAATCACACTGTACCTATAGCATCCAACGGAAGGGTATGAGTTTGGCGAACGCCAGAAGAAAGTTACCTACCATCTCGTGCATTGGCAATAGTGAAGTATGGAACAGGTCGTATTCAGGTGTAGGGTGTTTACTCGTGGCTAGGCTTTCGTCCCTTATAGCGCTTTAGAAAACGCTAAGTGCTGAAAGATTTTTTTTTTCATGTCTACTATCAGTCTACTGACTGGTTTGATGCGGCCCGCCACGAATTCCTGTCCTGTGCTAACCTCTTCATCTCAGAGTAGCAATTGCAACCTACGTCCTCAATTTTTTGCTTCACGTATTCCAATCTCTGTCTTCCTCTACAGTTTTTGCCCTCTACAGCTCCCTCTAGTACCATGGAAGTCATTCCCTCATGTCTTAGCAGATGTCCAATCATCCTGTCCCTTCTTCTTATCAGTGTTTCCCACATATTCCTATCCTCTCCGATTCTGCATAGAACCTCTGCATTCCTTACCTTATCAGTCCACCTAATTTTCAACATTCGTCTATAGCACCACATCTCAAATGCTTCGATTCTCTTCTGTTCCGGTTTTCCCACAGTCCATGTTTCACTAGCATACAATGCTGTACTCCAGACGTACATCCTCAGAAATTTCTTCCTCAAATTTGATATTAGAAGACTTCTCTTGGCCAGAAATGCCTTCTTTACCATAGCGAGTCTGCTTTTGATGTCCTCCTTGATCCGTCCGTCATTGGTTATTTTACTGCCTTGGTAGCAGAATTCCTTAACTTCACTGACTTCTTGACCATCAATCATGATGTTAAGATTCTCGCTGTTCTCGTTTGTACTACTTCTCATTACCTTCGTCTTTCTCCGATTTACTCTCAAACCATACTGTGTACTCATTAGACTGTTCATTCCGTTCAGCAGATTATTTAATTCTTCTTCACTTTCACTCAGGATATGAACACATTTTACAGTATTGTGTGCTGCCTACTGTACAGAAACACATCGAAGATAATGATTGTTAGTATCAGCAAGGCAATGAACCAGGTCACAAAATGGAATGTGTGAGGTAACGGTTTGTGGACAACAACATTTGTGAAATAAACAGGCCTGCTCAGGTTCATGACTTGAGCCGAATGGAACACCTTCGGTACGAGGTAGAACAGTAGTCGTCAAACTTGTCTGCTCAAGAGCCAATACTGACATTGTGGTGGGGCACTTCGGGGCGCACATTTGACCATCTTATTACTAATTTGTAACCGAAATAAATTAATACCTCAAATGAAACAACAAGTGTACTATTACCAGACACTGTTTAATTATCTACATGACGCGTTTCATAGGTTTAAACCTCCATCATCAGGTCGATTTACACTTGTTACTATGACATATGTGTGTGCTGTGTCACGATTTGTGGAGGAACTTATGGCAATGTCAACATAACATAACATTATTTCAAAACATTGTTTTGAGGTATTTTTGACCAAAAATAAACGCATATCTAATGGTAAAAATAAAATAAATAAAATAAAATATTTCCAATTGTCACAGGTTCCTTTTACCATCGTAACACATCACATGAGTACTGTCACATTTTGTAAGCAAGGATGACGTCTGGAAATTATTAGTTGCAAGTTCATATAGCATAAGAGAAACAATCCTAACATAATTTGGTATGATGTGGTTTTTGAGACGATTTTTATTATAGCCTTGATTATCTGACTGGGCAGATTAGCTTTAAATGCAACATACTAGGTTAGGCTTTACCATGACTGTTATTAACATCGAATGAAGTTTATTGTTACCGGTCACTGTTTATTTATACACATGACGCGTTTCAAAGATTTAAATCACCATCATCAGGTGAAGTTACGTTTTTTAGTATGACATATTTGTGTACTGTGTAGGATTAAAGCTTTAAAATGCGTCGTGTATATAAATAAACAGCGACTGGTAACATTGAACTTGTTCTTCCATTCGATATCAATAACAGTCTCGGCAAAGCCTAACCTAAAATGTCCGCATTTGAAATTAATATCTTATGAGCCAACGACAGACTAGCTATAATACGGGAGCGAAAAGTTGGCCACCGGTCCCCAAGGAACTCTTGGCGTCCACTACTCTCTGTTTCAGACTGCTGTGACGCCAAAGTTGTGACACTGTTATTACTTGACGGCGTGACGCGGCCATGATACTCTTATCGAAGCCTAACCTGCGGGGATTAGTGATTAACTGGTTCCAATGGAGAATATCGTGAGGGATTTGAAGTTAACGCATTCGTTCGATAATCGAAACTAATCTCACGATAGCATTTATTGGAATCATCTGATTCAGAATACTTGTAATCGCTTTCTGTGCCATTTTTTGTGTGAGCGGATATTCAACTGATTAATAACGGTAATTTTACTTATACTGAAATGCATTATGCAAGATGATACACGAACACTGGTTTTTACTGAATTTTTGACTGTCATTTTTCTTCTAGTAATTGCTTTCTATTACAACAGCCTTCGTTTAGTTTCATATCTGTTCCTACAAACAAGTACCGAATTTTAAAATATTCGTCTGTGTAATGTGGATTCACGAGTCGTGAGCGCCCTGAAGTTGTCAATAAAGGAAGAAAACAATGAAATATTTTCCATTTCACACCCTGTAACCCGCAGTTACAGCGCTACTTATCCCTCGGCTCCTGAGGTAGGAGGCCTACACATAACTCATAGCTGAATCCACCAACGTCAACTAAAATTATGCACATCTTCAAATATTACTAGGCCAGTAAGTACTTTTGTTTGTTACTGAGCGAAAACCTACAGCCTTAAGTAGGTCTTGATGTTAGTCGGCGTCTTTTGGATACAGCTATTAGTTGCTACATACATGTTATTATAAAATACGTCTGAGAACAGCAGCCCGCACGAATAACTGACTCGGGCCACAGCTCGACGACCACCGAGTTAGCCCGTCGACTTGCATTAGGTCCATACCACAGCACCCAATACCCAGCGTCTTCTCTGGTTTAGTCTCTTGAGGAAGAATGAGCAGCCGTGCTCCATGCACAACCACACGCCTCATTGAAAGCGTTTCCAGAAAGATATCAACCTGTTATAAATTCTTAGGGCGGACGCACTACATATTAATGTACACTAATCGGTGACCATATAGTGATAGTGTACGTAACCCAGCAGGATAGCTGTTACGCGCAACTTATGGGGTACGGGTAGGCTACCCAGCCCCAAACGGAAACCAATCGCCTGCTAACGACGAGAGCTGGTGAGCCATGAAGGCCGCATGAGGTTTTTAGGCGGTTTCCAGCACCCAGTTCCGTATGCAGTGATGGGATAGCGATATGCACAGATATAGATTGCGGTAGTACGACGCACACGAGGTATAAAATGACAGTGCACCGGCGGCGCCGTTTTGTGTAACATAGTGTTTAGCAATATAGTAATATAAAACGGTTTCTGACGTGATTATGCCCGCACGCCGGGAAGAAACAGACTTTGAACACACCATGGTATCTGGAGCTAGACACATAGGACATTCCATTTCGGAATTTGGTATTCCGAACATCACATTGTCCAGAGTGTACAGAGAACACAAAATTTCAGGCGTTACCTCTCACGGTAGACAACGAAGTAGCAGATGGCTTAAAGGTAGAGACCAGCGACGATGCGTAGAGTTGTCAGTGTTAACAAACAAGCAACAATGCGTGAAATAGCTCCAGAAATCAGTGTGGGACGTGGGACGAATCTATCTGGTAGGGCAAAGTTTGGCATTAATGGGCTATGGCAGTGAAAGACCGACGTGAGTACTTTTGCTAGCAGTATTACATCTCCTGGGCTCGTGACCATATCGGTTCGCCCCTAGGCGACTGAAAACCGTGACTTGGTCAGATGAGTCCTGATTTTAGTTGGCAAGGACTGATGGTTGGGTTAGAGTGTGGTGCAGACCCCTCGAATCCATGGACCCATGTTGCCGATAATGCACCGTGCAAGCTGATGGTAGCTCTATAATGGTGTGGGCTGAGTTTGCATAAATGGACTGGGTCCTCTGGTCCAATTGAACGGATCGCTGACTTGAAATGGTCTTGTTCGGGTACCTGGAGACCATTTGCAGCCCTTCGTGGACGTCATGTACCCAAATAATGATTCAGTTCTTATGAATGACAATGCGCCATGTCACCGGGCCACAATTGTTCAAATTGGATTGAGGAACATTGTGGACGATTCGAGCTAATGATTTGGCCGCTAGATCGCTTGACATGAATCCCAGTGAACATATATGGGGCACAATCGAGAGGTCAGTTCATGCACAAAATCCTGCACTGGCAACACTTTCGCCATTATGGACGGATCAGCATTTCTGCAGGGGGCTTCCAACGACTTGTTGAGTCCATACCACGTCAAGCTTCTGCACTACGCCGGGCGAAAGGAGGACCGACAAGACATTAGGAGGTATCCCACGTCTTTTGTGACCTCAGTGCACATCGCGCTGGTGCTAATGTTCCGCCTCAGATGCGAACATTTAGAAAAGATTCTAATAATTGAAAATCTGGTTTACTCTAAAAATAGAGAGAGCGAGTGCACAGATTCTGAAACAAGAGGAGGCACAAGGAAAGGCGTCCGGCCGCCTTCTACCAATGCTAGAACCCATACACGAGTAACAATGGCAAGGGCGTAGCGAAACAGAATAAGGTAAACAAGAGTATCGTCTGCAAGAGACTTGTAATTTGCTTTTTATCTCACAGATTCCGAAGATGGCTCAGGGCAAGTTGTTAAATTGCGCCGGCCGCTGTAGCCGAGCGGTTCTAGGCGCTTCGGTCCGGAACCGCGGTGTTGATACGGTCGCAGGTTCGAATGCTGCCTCGGGCTTGGATATGTGTGATGTCCTTAGGTTAGTTAGGTTTAAGTAGTTCTATGTCTATGGGCCTGATGACCTCAGATATTAAGTCTCTGCTTAGACCCATTTGAAACATTTGTTAAATTGCAAATTTTATATAACAAAGAAATGACCAAAGGAGGGTGCTACAAAGGGCGTCCAATAAGTAATACAAAACCTTTTGTTTCAAAAACAGGCAGATTTTATACAGGATTTCTTATACACCCTATTATTCCCCACATATTTTTCAACATGATATCCGTTCAAATGAGCGGCCTTACGCCACCTTCCGTGGCGGGCCTGCATGCGTGCATGGTACCATTGTACTGGTTGATGCCGGAATCAATGTCTTGTTGCTTCAGCAACTTCCTCCTCATCCAATTACTGCTTCCCGAGGTGTGCATCCTTCATTAGGCCAAACACATGGAATTCGGATGGTAGGAGATCCTGGCTGAAGGGTGGTAAAGGAGAACATTCCAATGAAGTCTTGTAAGTTCTTCTCCGGTGTGCAGACTAACAGATAAAGAAGAACATTCCAATGAAGTCTTGTAAGGTCCTCTTGGGTGTGCAGACTAATGGATAAAGAAGTACATTCCAATGAAGTCTTGTAAGGTCCTCTCGGGTGTGTGGAGTAATGGATAAAGAAGAACATTCCAATGAATTCTTGTAAGGTCGTTTCTGGTGGCAGAGTAATGGATAAAGAAGAACATTCCAATGAAATCTTGCAAGGTCCTCTCGGGTGTGCAGATTAGTGTGAGGCCTTGCATGGTCTAAGAAGGAGAAGTATGCTTCCGTTTTTGTGGTGGTGATCACGCTCGAGTCGTTTCTCCATTATCCTTAGGGCAGCACAATACACTTCAGAGTTGATCGTTATGCCATCGAGAAGGACATAAAATAGAAAACCCCTTCAGAGTCCCAAAGACCGTAGCCAAAACTTTACCGAAAGAGGATGCGTTTTTGAACTTCTTCTCCGGAGAAGTGGTGTTCTTGTACTGCCGTTTTGTTTCCGATTCAAAGTCATGAAACCTGTGAGGATAATCAACAAAAAATTGCGACGATCGTCCTCGTAAAGGGCAAGCCACTCCGCACAGATGGTCCTTCGTTGCTCTTTATGGTCTGCAGTTAGACGCCGAGAAACCCAGCAGGCACACATCTTCGAATACCCCAACTAGTGAACGAGTGTGTCAGCAATGCCAAGAAAGACGTCCACTTATGCGGCTAGGTGTTTGATTGTGATCCATGGATGGCCTGCAGGCAGTGTTAGATATGACAGTTGCCGGCCGCGGTGGTCTCGTGGTTCTAGGCGCTCAGTCCGGAACCGCGCGACTGGTACGGTCGCAGGTTCAAATGCTGCCTCGGGCATGGATGTGTGTGATGTCCTTAGGTTAGTTAGGTTCAAGTAGTTCTAAGTTTTAGTGGACTGATGACCACAGATGTTAAGTCCCATAGTGCTCAGAGCCACTTGAACCATTTAGATATGACAGTTTAGCACGACTTTATAGCCACGATGACGGAAGCCTCGTCCAACGACTCACCGTGCTTTTGCTCACGATAAGAACCTCAGCTCTCTCCTTGGAGCGTGCCTCCGATAAGACGCCATTTTGAAAGCTACATATAGAGTCGCCACCTATCAAAACTTCATGGAACTGAAGAGGCTGAAGAGGGAATACTCCACGATGTCGCACAACAAATTCTGCATTTTCTTCAGTCGAAGCTAGCCCAGAAGAAAATGTGTTGCCTTATTTATTGAACGCCACGCAAAGTGGCTGTACGGTTTGAGGCGCCATGTCACGCACTGCGCGGCCCCTTCCGCCGGAGGTTCGAGTCCTTCCTCGGGCATGGGTGTCTGTGTTGTTCTCAGCATAAGTTAGTTTAAGTTACTTTCAAGTAGTGTGTAAGTCTAGGGACCGATGACCTCAGCAGTTTGGTCCCTTAGGAATTCACATACATATGAACATTTTTGCTTACTGAACGCCCCTCGTACATTGTCTAATGCAGTCACAATGGAGGACTATTTCAACGATTTAACTTCATTTGTTGACAAATTCGAGTAATTTCAGTATATACATAGAATAGTAATTCATATGTTGAAGAAACAAACAGTCTTGATTGCAGGATTGTAATTATTATTTACGTATCGGTGGCGCTTTTGACCGGATACAGCGGTCTTCAGATTGGCCAACACAAAAGAAACGCATCTATTGTTAGAAGTTGCATGACCCCATTCTGCAAAATTGTACTTACTACGAATTTCTGGTATATTAAATAGATACAAAATGTCCCAGGTAATCTGAAGATGCCTGAACCACGCAAACCACGACATTGGTTACTAAATAGTAATTACCAGCCTCAACTAAAACTGCTAGTTTCTTCATCGTATACTGCTGGTTGCTGTACCATCCCAGCTGTGAGTTGGAAAATTAAGTAATTTATATTTCATCTCCAAGTGCCAGTTTCATGAAAATTTAAAGTAAACCGTTCATTACTTCAAAAGTTATCGCCATACCTGTAAACAGGTTTATCCCGCTGTGAGATATGAAGGTGAATGCCATCACAGAAAAACATTAGCCGTTGCTGCGGAAGCATGATTGCACCCAGTCGTGGAACTCTTCGTCCAGAGCAGATGGCCATTTCTTCAGGCATCCGAAATATATGTAAGTCATAAGAGGAGATTATGATGATGTTTGGTTTGTGGGGCGTTCAACTGCGTGGTTATCAGCGTCCGTACGAATTCCCAATCTTTACACAGTCCAGTCTCACCACTTTCACGAATGATGATGAAATGATGAGCGGACTCATGAGAGGAGGGGTCGGGACTGCATGGAGCGTAATCGAAACAACAGGCACAGAAGCTCTGGGAAAGTCATGATGTCCTTTTTCTTTGACTGCAAAGTCACATGATTGCTGACTTGCTTGAACAGGCGCCACAATGAACGCGCAGTGGCGCGTGACCACTTTACAAGAAAACGCCCATGAATGTTGGCGAACGCCACCATTCTGTTGCAGGATAATGCCCGCCCGCATGATGCTAAGGTCGATTGGACTGCGGCGCAGAAGTTTCGCTGGGAAGCCCTGAGACATATTTCACATAATCCCGATCTCTTCCCATGCGATTCCCTGATTTTTCGAACCTGGCAGTCAAACAGCTTTGGACGAAGATCTGCTCAGTTGGATACTGTCATGGATCTGCAGTATAATGCAGTCCCTTACTTTATTGTCTATATATTACAACTCTTTCATTGATTCGACAATGTATAAAGTAGTTTGTAAGAGAAATAGCAATATATTTGCGGATAAACAGATCTTGCAAAGTAGGTGTCAGTGTTAGGGCTGCTTCTTTTGTTCCTGTTTAACCTAATGAAAAGATTTTGTCCAGGTTTCTTTTAAATCAAAAGTCGCTGGAACATTATGTTGCTGTTAATCATTTTCTTCTTTTCTTTGCATTTTCTTGAAACGCATTTTATAATCACGTAATTAACACTTTCTGAAAAGTGCGCTGTACAAATTTCCTGCGTCTCACAAAGAACATTGTCGGTCAGAGAGCAATATGTACCAAACTCTACGAGGTTAATCCAGCTCTGCTTGCATTTGGTACCCAAATTTCCATTAGTTTCTAGAACCTTCGAGAACGGGAAATAGTCCGAACTGATGCTAAAGCCACAGTGTGACAAAGAAGACGACGTGTATGTTAATTTAAATTGTTTTTAAAATTTAAGTATTTTCTTCTGAAAATAATGATTTAAGTAAAGTTTTGTAGGCCTAATGAGTAACAACAGAGGTTGCAGATCTTAAAAAAATGAGAGACATAATGTTAGGATGTCAATTGAAGAAGCAACGAAAAATGCATGTCAAATTTCAAAGAATGCAAATCCTCCAAGACTGGCAAAGTTGTATACAAGTTCGAAACTTGGCGCGACTTCAATGCGAGATACTTTTAATAGTTTCCACAACAAAATTCTGTCTCAAAGTCTGGCAGAAAATCCAAAGAATTCTTGTCAAATGTAGCGTACACCAACGGAAAGAAAGAATCAATACACTCACTGCGCGATAACAATGGTGACGTTAATGATCACAGTGCCACTAAAGTGAAGTTACTTACCACGATTTTCCGAAATTCCTTCAGCAATGAAAACGAAGTCAATATTCCTAAATTCGAATCAAGAACAGCTGCCAACATGAGAAACTTACAAGTAAATAACATCGGTGCAGCGAAGCAGCTTAAATCACTTAATAAAGGCAAAGCCTCTTGTCTCTATTGTACACCAGTCAAGTTCTTGTCAGAGTATACTTATACAGTCATTCCATACTTAGAAATCATATACAGTCGCCTGCTCGTCGAAAGATCCGACACAGAGATTGGAAAGTCAGATCAGTGCCCAAGACAAGAGGTACGAGTAATCCACTTAGTTACAGACACACATCGCTAACTTGGATTTGCAGTAGGATTCGGGAGCATATAATGGCTTCGAACAATGTGGGTTGCGTCGAAGAAAACGATTTACTGACAAACAGCCAACACGGGTTCAGAAAATATAGTTCTTGTGACGTTCAACCAACTCTTTATTCTCATGAAGTGGTAAGTACTGTAGACCTGGGATGTCAAATTGATTCCATATTTATAGATTTCGAGAAGGCTTTTGACACTGTTCCTCATAAGCGATTTCTAATCAAGTGGCGTTTCCGTCAGAAAGCACACGGTTCGTAATAACTGGCAAAAAGTCATCGACTATAACAGAAGTAATATCTGGCGTTCCCTGATGAAGTGGCCTCTGCTGCTCCTGATCTACTTGAACGACTTAGGAGACAGTCTGAGTAGCCCTTTTAGATTGTTTGCAGATGATGCTGCCAGTTACCGTTTTATGAAATCATCATATGATCAAACAAATTTAAAAACTTTTGAACAAGATATCTGCATGGCGCGAAAAGTGGCAATTGACTCCGAATAACTAAAAGTTTGAAGTTATCCACATAAGTACTTAAAGGATCCCGCTAAATTTCGCTTATAGGGTAATCACACAAATCTAAAGGCTGTAAATTCAGCTAAACACTTAGGGGTTACAATTACAAGAAACTGAAATTGAAACGATCACACAAGTAATGTTGTGGGGAAAGCTCACCAAAGACTGCGATTTATTGGCAGAATACTTAGGAAATTTAACAGCTCTACTAAACAGACTCCTTACACTACGCTTATCCACCCTCTTCTGAAGTATTTCTGGTCAGTTTGGTATCTGCATCTGATGGGACTGGCGGACGGCATCGAAAAAGTTGAAAGAAGAGCAGCACGTTTCGTATTGTAGCGAAATAGAGGAGAGAGTGCGACGGATATAATGCGCGAATTGGGTTGGAATTCATTAAAGCAAAAGCGATTTCGGTGCGACAGGCTCTTGACACGAAATTCCCATCGCCCACTTTGTCCTCATTGTGTGAAAATATTCTGTTGGCGTCCATCTACATAGGGAGGAATGTTCATCATAATAAAACAAGAGAAATCAGATGTCACAATAGAAAATGAAAGTTCTGGTTTTTCCCGCGCGGAGTCCGACAGCGAAACGATAGAGAAATTGCTTGAGGGTGATTCGGCGAACCGTTTGCCACACACTTAATTGTGAATTGTAGAGTATATATGTAGATGTAGATTACATTATCCACTCTAAGAATAGGAAAACTGTAAATGAAGACAGAAATTTTTTGTACATGAATACTGAAATATAACAGCATTATATTTATTGTAAATTAGTTTTTGGATTATTCAATTTCACAACCGAAATTACTAATTGTCGTGATACAAGTCCTATAGTATGTAATCGACTGAAGCGCCAAGGAAACTGGGATAGGCACGCGTATTCAAATACAGGCAGAATACGGAGCTGCCGTCGGAAACGCCTATAAAAGACAACAAGTGTCTGGTGCGGTTGTTAGGTCGGTTACTGCTGCTACAATGGCAGGTTATCGAGATTTAAGTGAGTTTGAACGTCGGTTTTTAGTCGGCGCACGACCGATGGACACAGCATCTCCGATGCAGCGGTGAAGTGAGTATTTTCCCGTACCACCATTTTACGAGTGCACCGTGAATATCAGGAATCCGGCTAAACATCAAATCTCCGACATCCCTGCGCCGGAGAAAAATCCTACAAGAACGGAACTAACGACGACTGAAGAGAATCGTTCATCCTGACAGAAGTGAAACCCTTCCGTAAATTGCTGAAGATCTAAATGTTGGGCCATCAACAAGTATCAGCGTGCGGACTATTCAACGAAACGTCATCGATATGGGCTTTCGGAGCAGAAGGCCCACTCGTGTACTCCTCATGACTGCGCGACACGAGGCTTTACGTCTCACCTGGGCCCGTCAACACCGACATTGGACTCTTGGTGTCTGGATACATGTTGCCGGGTCGGATGAGGCTCGTTTCAAATTGTATCGAGCGGATGAACGTGTACAGGTTTAGGGACAACCACATGAATCCAGGGACCCTGCATGTCAACAAGGGCTGTTGAAGCTGGTACAGGACTCTCAAATGGTGTGAGGCGTGTGCAGCTGGAGTGATATGGGACCACCGATACATCTAGATACGACTCAACAGTTGACACGTACATAAGCATCCTGTCTGATCATCTGCATCCATTCATGCCCATTGTGCTTTCCGACTGACTTCGCCAATTCCAGGAGGACAATGCGACACCTCTCACGTCCAGAATTGCTGCACAGCGGCTCCAAGAACACTCTTCTGAGTTTAAACACTTCTGCTGGCCACCAAATTCCCGAGACATGAACATTATTGAGCATTTGTGGGATGCCATGGAACGTGGTGTTGAGAAGAGATCTCCACCCTCTCGTACTCTTACGGATTTATGGACAGTGTTGCCGCATTCATGGTGTCAGTTCGCTCCAGCTCTACTTCAGACATTAGTCGAGTCCATGCTATGTCGTGTTGCGTCACTTCTGCGTGTTGTCGGTGCCCCTACACGATATTAGGCAGGTGTACCAGTATTTTTGGCTCTTCCCTGTATGTCGATGTAAATAAAAAAATGCTCTAGTGGACAAGTAGTTTTCTTGCAATCAAATATGTCCACAAATATCTACATATGAGAAATTTATAATTTAAATAACAAGATTAACCCAGGTCTGGCCAAAATTTCTACAACATCGAACATTTCGGTTAACAACGTGGAAGTTCCGAGGAGGCCAGATTCACTACAGTTGGCAACCGCAAACATTTCCTATAAAGAGACGGCCCCTCTTGTCACAGAATGCGATAAATGTATTAACAGTAACGGCAAATACTTCTGAAGTAATAAAAGTTAACTAATATTAAAGTTAGCTAAGTTTTTTGCACATCTGTGTCGTTTTCATTTGAAGCACTGCAAGACCTAAGTCGAAACAAGGCCCCGGGAGTGGACAACATTCCATTAGAACTACTGACAGCCTTGTGAGAGCAAGTCCAGACAAAACTCTACCATCTGATGAGCAAGATGTATGAGACAGGCGAAATACCCTCAGACTTCAAGAAGAATATAATAATTCCAATCGAAAAGAAAGTAGGTGATGACAGATGTGAAAATTACCGAACTACCAGTTTAATAAGTCACGGCTGCAAAATACTAACGCGAATTCTTCACAGACGAATGGAAATTCTGGTAGAAGCCGACCTCGGGGAAGATCAGTTTGGATTCTGTAGAAATATTGGAACACGTGAGGCAATACTGACCCTACGACGTATCTTAAAAGATAGATTAAGGAAAGGCAAACCTACGTTTCTAGCATTGGTAGACTTAGAGAAAGCTTTTGACAATGTTGACTGGAATAGTCTCTTTCAAATTCTGAAGTTGGCAGAGGTCAAGTACAGGGAGCTTTGGCTATTTACAATTTGTACAGAAACCAGATGGCAGTCATAAGAGTCGAAGGACATGAAAGAGAAGCGGTGGTTGGGAAGGGAGTGAGACAGGGTGGTAGACTCTCCCCGATGTTCTTCAATCTGTATATTGAGCAAGCAGTAAAGGAAACAAAAGAAAAGTTCGGAGTAGGTATTAAAATCCATGGAGAAGAAATAAAAACTTTAAGGTTCGCCGATGACATTGTAATTCTGTCAGAGACAGCAAAGGACTTGGAGGAGCAGCTGAACGGAATGGATAGTGTCTTGAAGGGAGAATATAAGATAAACATCAACAAAAACAAAACGAGGATAATGGAATGTAGGTGAATTAAGTCGGCTGATGCTGAGGGAATTAGATTAGGAAATGAGACACTTAAAGTAGTAAAGGAGTTTTCCTATTTGGGGAGCAAAATAACTGATGATGGTCGAAGTAGGGGGGATATAAAATGTAGACTGGCAATGGCAAGGAAAGCTTTTCTGAAGAAGAGAAATTTGTTAACATCGAGTATATATTTGTCAGGAAGTCGTTTCTGAAGATATTTGCATGGAAAGTAGCCATGTATGGAAGTGAAACATGGACGATAAATAGTTTGGACAAGAAGAGAATAGAAGCTTTCGAAATGTGGTGCGACAGAAGAATGGTGGAGATTATATGGATAGATCACGTAACTAATGAGGAGGTATTGAATAGAATTGGGGAGAAGAGGAGTTTGTGGCACACCTTGAGGAGAAGAAGGGATCGGTTAGTAGGAGATGTTCTGAGGCATCAAGGGATCACAAATTTAGTATTGGAGTGCTGCGTGGAGGGTAAAAATCATAGAGGGAGACCAAGAGATGAATACACTAAGGAGATTCAGAAGGATGTAGGTTGCAGTAGGTACTGGAAGATGAAGAAGCTTGCACAGGATAGAGTAGCATGGGGAGGTGCATCAAACCAGTCTCAGGACTGAAGACCACAACAACAACAACAAACCTTTTAGAAATTTTCAGAAATATTAATCCTGAAAGAGCAACTGGGACCAGTTCGAAAATTTTCTATGACGTCACAGTAACAGCCTGTGGTGTAAACGCGGGTTTCGGTTAAAAGACGCTGCGCTCCCGTGCCTGCAGAGAACACGATTCCGCGTCCGCCGCAGTCCCTCTTACGGACCGGAGCGCCCCTCTCCCAGCTCCGACGTTAACGTAATTAACCCCGCGCCTTGATTAAAAACTCGGCGCTTCCGCCGCTACAACACAGTTTGCCCGCGTCTAATAACATTTGATTGCTTCCGCGGCCGCACCCCTGGCTGCAGGCTGCGCGAGAGGTATCGCCCTGCCGCTCTGCCGCTTTTATTTGAGCTGCAGCGCTGGCTTCAGCCCCGCCAGACAAATTAAACGTTTGCTCGCGTCCCGGGGGCGGGCCGCCGCCGCGGGCTGGCAGCGCGGTTCTTCTACGCAGTCGTCGCCGCCGGATACTGTACCGCGCGGCGGGTACCCGCGGTCACGTCACGCCGGCCGGCGCATTAAAATTCATGCGTCAGAGATGAGCGGACCGCGAGAGCTGGCCGGAGGCGGCGCGCTTTTGTTTCGTAATATGTGCTCCCGGCGTCAGCTCGGCGCCGCGCCGGCACGCACAAAGTGGGGATATTTGCCTCCGCGGGAACACCGTGTTTCACAAGCACTCGCAGTTTTGTATGTCCCCACGAAGAGTTACGCGTGCTAGCGGCGGCTTCTCTACGGTGTCAAATGAATAACATTTCCCCGAAAGCAGTTTAGCTGCTGGAGTTATTATCACACATGTGGCAGAGTGGTTTCCTCTGTTGTTAAAATTATACTGTGGAAATTGAGAACTCTGCATGACAGTCCATTATGGGACGGCTTCGAAAATCCTGCAAAGAAGCATGCGTGAGAAAATTAGTTTTAATGGGCGTCCGCACAAATTAATCCAAGAACGAGCAAGGTTCAAAAATTGCTACTTCTTATACGTTTTTATTAGGTCACTTTGTCGTCTCTTTGCTGGCTAGAAACTTTACAGTCGATTTTAGAGACTTGAAACTTTCACCGTTGCTCAGAACAAGATAACTATGCAATATTAACTCGCATTCTTGTCTGGCGCGTGGCGCCGGATTCTTTGTTTACCACTATTATTCCCCGATGAGCTAGAGACTTGGAACTTCCAGCATAACTCAGAACTGGATGAAATTGCCATATAAACTATTTTTTTTTGTCTGGTGCGTGGGGAGGGTACTTAAGCTCAGAAATTGATGACAATGGACTATTCACTAGCTTCCTTGCGTGGTGTGTTGTGAAGGGCACTTTGCTTACCACTATCATATCCCGATCAGTCGGAGTCGTGAAACTTTCTACATTGCTCCGACTCGATGACACTGCAATATTTGCCTGCTTTATTGTTTGATGTGTTTGCGGAGGATACTTCGTGTAACACTGCTCTTTACCCATTTTTCTCTTCCACTTGCGAACATTACGAGGTAAGAATGGTTGCTTTTAAGTCTCAGTGTGAGCGCGATTCTCTCTAATTTTTAGCTTTGAGGTCTGTTCGTGAGATAATCTTAGAAGAAGCAATGCATTGCTTGGCTCAGGTGAAGAGTTTGTGAAGTAATTCCGAAATTTATCACATGTCTCAGTTAATAAACTCATCAAAACGTTTGATTTCGGTTGAAAAATCTAAAGCAAACAAGACTAAACAGCAGAAAACTATTATTTAAATCCAATATTTAGAGTAACAAGTTTCTAAAATGGACTAAAACGTAAATAATAAAACTTAGCCTAGTCCCATACAGATTCCTAAATCCGTAGATAATCCTGCGTGTGTTTTTAATAGCTATGAATATATTTGTAAAATTTAGAACGAAAAACCTGCGGCGCATGCTATACATAACTGATGCATGAGTAGTTCACCTCCTTAGTGTTCCGTACCCTCTACCACCCCCCTAACCCACCCACGTTTTCTACAAAAATTTTCATAGCTTTATAGCTATTAAAAGTGTACAAGCACAAAGTGTTAGGACTATCTGTACGGAGATAGGAATATGTGTGGAGTTTGGAGAAATCATTTTATATCTCTTAGTCCGTTTTAAAAATGTTCTAAATTTTTAAGAAATTCAACTACATCTACATCTACAGCAAATAATTTTAAAAATTATTATATAAATCATTCGACGAGTTTGAGATCGTGTCGAGCCCCGAAAGCTGAATTCAGTAGCGTTTTCCCGAAATTTTTTGTATCTCAAAGTTTACAAAAAAAAAAAAAAAAACAGTTTTTCCCCCCCATGAACCCTGGACCTTGCCGTTGGTGGGGAGGCTTGCGTGCCTCAACGATACAGATAGCCGTCCCCTAGGTGCAACCACAACGGAGGGGTATCTGTTGAGAGGCCAGACAAACGTGTGGTTCCTGAAGAGGGGCAGCAGCCTTTTCAGTAGTTGCAGGGGCAACAGTCTGGATGATTGACTGATCTGGCCTTCTAACATAAACCAAAATGACCTTGCTGTTCTGGTACTGCGAACGACTGAAAGCAAGGGGAAACTACAGCCGTAATTTTTCCCGAGGGCATGCAGCTTTACTTTATGATTAAATGATGATGGCGTCCTCTTGGGTAAAATATTCCGGAGGTAAAATAGTCCCACATTCGGATCTCCGGGCGGCGACTACTCAAGAGGACGTTGATATCAGGAGAAAGAAAACTGGCGTTCTACGGATCGGGGCGTGGAATGTCAGATCCCTTAATCGGGCAGGTAGGTTAGAAAATTTAAAAAGGGAAGTGGATAGGTTAAAGTTAGATACAGTGGGGAGTATTGAAGTTCGGTGGCAGGAGGAACAAGACTTCTGGTCAGGTGAATACAGGGTTATAAATACTAAATCAAATAGGGGTAATGCAGAAGTGGGTTTAATAATGAATAAAAAAATAGGTGTACGGGTCAGCTACTACAAACAACATAGTGAACGCATTATTGTGGCCAAGATAGACATGAAGCCCTCACCTATTACAGTAGTACAAGTTTATATGCCAACTAGCTCTTCAGATGACGTATAAATTGAAGAAATGTATGACGAAATAAAAGAAATTATTCAGATAGTGAAGGGAGACGAAAACTTAATAGTCATGGGTGACCGGAATTCGGTAGTAGGAAAAGGGAGAGAAGGAAACGTAGTAGGTGAATATGGATTGGGGCTAAGAAAAGAAAGAGGAAGCCGCCTGGTAGAATTTTGCACAGAGCACAACTTAATCACAGCTAACACTTGGTTCAAGAATCATAAAAGAAGGTTGTATACATGGAAGAAACCTGGAGATACTGACAGATTTCAGATAGATTATATAACGGTAATACAGAGATTTAGGAACCAGGTTTTAAATTGTAAGACATTTCCAGGGGCAGATGTGGACTCTGATCACAATCTATTGGTTATCAGCTGTAGATTAAAACTGAAGAAACTGCAAAAAGGTGGGATTTTAAGGAGATGGGACCTGGATAAACTGACTAAACCAGAGGTTGTACAGATTTTCAGGGAGAGCGTAAGGGAACAAATGCCAGGAATGGGGGAAAGAAATACAGTAGAAGAAGAATGGGTAGCTTTGAGGGATGAAGTAGTGAAGGCAGCAGAGGATGAAATAGGTAAAAAGACGAGGGCTAGTAGAAACCCTTGAGTAACAGAAGAAATATTGCATTTAATTGATGAAAGGAGAAAATATAAATAATGCAGTAAATGAAGCAGGCAAAAAGGAATACAAACGTCTCAAAAATGATATCGACAGGAAGTGCAAAATGGCCAAGCAGGGAGGGCTAGAGGGCAAATGTAAGGATGTAGAGGCTTATCTCACTAGGGGTAGGATAGATACTGCCTACTGGAAAATTAAAGAGACCTTTGGAGAAAGGAGAACCACTTGCATGAATATCAAGAGCATTGATGGAAACCCAGTTCTAAGCAAAGAAGGGAAAGCAGAAAGGTGGAAGTAGTATATACACTCCTGGAAATTGAAATAAGAACACCGTGAATTCATTGTCCCAGGAAGGGCAAACTTTATTGACACATTCCTGGGGTCAGATACATCACATGATCACACTGACAGAACCACAGGCACATAGACACAGGCAACAGAGCATGCACAATGTCGGCACTAGTACAGTGTATATCCACCTTTCGCAGCAATGCAGGCTGCTATTCTCCCATGGAGACGATCGTAGAGATGCTGGATGTAGTCCTGTGGAACGGCTTGCCATGCCATTTCCACCTGGCGCCTCAGTTGGACCAGCGTTCGTGCTGGACGTGCAGACCGCGTGAGACGACGCTTCATCCAGTCCCAAACATGCTCAATGGGGGACAGATCCGGAGATCTTGCTGGCCAGGGTAGTTGACTTACACCTTCTAGAGCACGTTGGGTGGCACGGGATACATGCGGACGTGCATTGTCCTGTTGGAACAGCAAGTTCCCTTGCCGGTCTAGGAATGGTAGAACGATGGGTTCGATGACGGTTTGGATGTACCGTGCACTATTCAGTGTCCCCTTACGATCACCAGTGGTGTACGGCCAGTGTAGGAGATCGCTCCCCACACCATGATGCCGGGTGTTGGCCCTGTGTGCCTCGGTCGTATGCAGTCCTGATTGTGGCGCTCACCTCCACGGCGCCAAACACGCATACGACCATCATTGGCACCAAGGCAGAAGCGACTCTCATCGCTGAAGACGACACGTCTCCATTCGTCCCTCCATTCACGCCTGTCGCGACACCACTGGAGGCGGGCTGCACGATGTTGGGGAGTGAGCGGAAGACGGCCTAACGGTGTGCGGGACCGTAGCCCAGCTTCATGGAGACGGTTGGGAATGGTCCTCGCCGATACCCCAGGAGCAACAGTGTCCCTAATTTGCTGGGAAGTGGCGGTGCGGTCCCCCACGGCACTGCGTAGGATCCTACGGTCTTGGCGTGCATCCGTGCGTCGCTGCGGTCCGGTCCCAGGTCGACGGGCACGTGCACCTTCCGCCGACCACTGGCGACAACATCGATGTACTGTGGAGACCTCACGCCCCACGTGTTGAGCGATTCGGCGGTACGTCCACCCGACCTCCCGCATGCCCACTATACGCCCTCGCTCAAAGTCCGTCAACTGCACATACGGTTCACGTCCACGCTGTCGCGGCATGCTACCAGTGTTAAAGACTGCGATGGAGCTCCGTATGCCACGGCAAACTGGCTGACACTGACGGCGGCAGTGCACAAATGCTGCGCAGCTAGAGCCATTCGACGGCCAACACCGCGGTTCCTGGTGTGTCCGCTGTGCCGTGCGTGTGATCATTGCTTGTACAGCCCTCTCGCAGTGTCCGGAGCAAGTATGGTGGGTCTGACACACCGGCGTCAATGTGTTCTTTTTCCATTTCCAGGAGTGTATATACATATATATAAGTGCAGAACATGAAATAAAATATAGTGCACATGCACTGAGTACAGAACATATCAAGCAAAGACAATATGTATACACAATGAGTACAAATCAAATGACATAAAGTGCACACGCACTGTAGTTCAGAATCATGTTAACAAAATGACATAAAGTGCACACGCACTGTAGTACAGAACATATCACAAAATGTATACGTAATGAGTACAAATCATATTAACAAATGGCAAAAATAACAAAAGTGCACACGCACTGTAGTTTAGAACATATCAGCAAATCACAAAAATGTATATGCAATGAATACAAATCATGTTAACAAAATGACGAAAGTGCACACGCACTGTAAAACTCTCTAGCATTTTTACATAACATATCATGGAGTGAAATAAAGTGCACACGCACTGTATAAGTCTTTATCATTTTACAAGAATTTAAACGCATTGTATAAGTGTTTACCATTTTACAAGAACTAGGAAAGGAATGGGAAGGATTGCGTCATGGTTGTAGCACTTTAGTTTGCACGCAGCTGCACTGAAAGTCCATATCTTTCTTTTCCTTGAAGTATTAATCAGTGTAGCCAAAACACTGAAATGTAGTAATAATATTCCATGTTATCATTTTGATAGTACATTAGGTACACCAAACAGTGGGACCATAATAACATCTCCATCGCTCAAGGTGGTGGACAGCATGTCGTGTCAACACCATGTTCTTGTAAAGTACACCAACGTAGAATGAGTGCAGAAACCAAATATAGTGGTCCATGATCATGAGGATAGACAGGACAAACGGATATTGCAGTAATTTCTGGTAATTAGGTCAGAAGGTGAAGGACATTAAGTCACATACTACTCTTCATTGAGAATTACACTAGTCTAACAACTGATTTGAGTAATTGGTGGCACTCATCGCCCAGTTACTGAACATTTCTGTACCATGTATGTAGTATTACAGAATAATGTTCATAAATCATCTGAATATAGTAATTATTGGCACTCATTGGCCAGTTACAAAGCATTTTTTTATGCATTATTCAGAAGTGATCATTCAAAATGAGTTAACTATTGGCATAGCATTTATACATAATTAATCTTATTATAGTAATCATTGGTATCATAGGTCATCTTATTACAGTAATCAGTGGCATTCATTGGCCAGTTACAAAGGTTTTTTTTTGTGCTAGCAATGCATTGCGTTGGGATCGATAATTAATTACTGGGAGATAACAATATTTGCTTTTGAGTTATTGCTGCAAATGAAGATGTGTAACGTCATTCGTCATGAGTCAGCTGTAGCAAGGTTATGAAACAAGTAGAGTATATGTGATCACATTCATAAATGACATAGGTTTAATGAACAACTGCTTATAGCACATTAATTTCATGAATAATTTCTCCTGCAAAATATACAAAAATGGATTATCAAACTGAAAGAAGAAACGCATATTATGCTGAAAAGTAGTGAACTTCGAATTAACAAGTAGTGAAATGTGTATAAAAAATATATATGTTCTCTAGCTGTCCCTTCAAAAACCTTCAGTCATCATACCATGCGATATAAGACATATTGTCAAAACGAACTGCAACAAATACTTAAATAACTACATAGCATCTCTTAACTAACAGTAAATATATAAACTTCATCAGTATCCTCATCTGTAAAGAAAAAACTTCATTATTCATATTACCATAACTCCATTATTATCATCACCTCTAAAGAAAAACTTCATTATCCATAGTAACATATTTTTCATCATTATTCATCACCATTAACTTCATTACTATCATCACCTGTAAAGAAAAACATAACTCCATTATTATCATCACCTGTAAAGAAAAACTTCATTATCCATAGTAGACAACATTCCATTAGAACTACTGCCAGCCTTGGGAGAGCCAGGCATAACAAAACTCTACCATCTGGTGAACAAGATGTATGAGACAGGCGAAATACCCTCAGACTTCAAGAAGAATATAATAATCCCAATCCCAAAGAAAGCAGGTGTTTACAGATGTGAAAATTATCGAACTATCAGTTTAATAAGTCACCGCTGCAAAATACTAACGCGAATTCTTTACAGACGAATGAAAAAACTGATAGAAGCAGACCACGGGGAAGATCAGTTTGGATTCCGCAGAAATGTTGGAACAGGTGAGGCAATACTGACCCTACGACTTATCTTAGAAGAAAGATTAAGGAAAGTCAAACCTACGTTTCTAGGATTTGTAGACTTAGAGAAAGCTATTGACAATGTTGACTGGAATACTCTCTTTCAAATTCTGAAGGTGGCAGGGGTAAAATACAGAGAGCGAAAGGGTATTTATAATTTGTACAGAAACCAGATGGCAGTTATAAGACTCGAGGGGTATGAAAGGGAAGCAGTGGTTGGGAAGGGAGTGAGACAGGGTTGTAGCCTCTCCCCGATGTTATTTAATCTGTATATTGAGCAAGCAGTAAAGGAAACAAAAGAAAAGTTCGGAGTAGGTATTAAAATCCATGGAGAAGAAATAAAAACTTTGAGGTTCGCCGATGACATTGTAAATCTGGCAGAGACAGCAAAGGACTTGGAAGAGCAGTTGAACGGAATGGACAGTGTCTTGAAAGGAGGATATAAGAAGAACATCAACAAAAGCAAAACGAGGATAATGGAATGTAGTCGAATTAAGTCGGGTGATGCTGAGGGAATTAGATTAGGAAATGTCACACTTAAAGTAGTAAAGGAGGTTTGCTATTTTGGGAGGAAAATAACTGATGATGGTCGAAGTTGAGAGGATATAAAATGTAGACTGGCAATGGCAGAGAAATTTGTTAACATCGAGTATTGATTTAAGTGTGAGGAAGTCGTTTCTGGAAGTATTTGTATGGAGTGTAGCCATGTATGGAAGTGAAACGTGGACGATAAATAGCTTAGACAAGAAAAGAATAGAAACTTTCGAAATGTGGTGCTACAGAAGAATGCTGAAGATTAGATGGGTTGATCACATAACTAATGAAGAGTTATTGAATAGAATTGGGGAGAAGAGGAGCTTGTGGCACACGTTGACTAGAAGAAGGGATCGGTTGGTAGGACATGTTCTAAGACATCGAGGGATCATCAATTTAGTACTGGAGGGCAGCGTGGAGGGTAAAAATCGTAGAGGGAGACCAAGAGATGAATACACTAAACAGATTCAGAAGGATGTAGGTTGCAGTAGGTACTGGTAGATGAAGAAGCTTGCACAGGATAGAGTAGCATGGAGATCTGCATCAAACCAGTCTCAGGACTGAAGACCACAACAACAACAACTCAAAGTTTTTAAAGTGTCATGCATGTTTCATTAGTATAGTTCATAACCTGAAAGTAAAGTCTTCGTATGACTGGTCCAGGGCCCCCAACGAGTTATTCACAGAAAAATTTACTCACGTACCGACGATCTTATGTTTACACTGAAAATTAGAAACGTAAAACAGAGAAAGATCAGGTTATTGAGAAAATCTGTAACGAGCAAAAAAAAAAAAAAAAAAAAAAAAAGTAACGAGCCAAAAATAATACGTTATTCTCTTGTAAGTGGAGAAACAGGAAGTAACATTCTGGAAAATACGTATTCAATTGCAGTGCAAACTACAGTAATTTGTTTCCTTACGAATCTTCACATGTGGCCAATTAAATAAATTTGCTGTATTATTTTCAAGCTTTCGTTTATTTAATATTTGCTAGCGAAATAAAATCATAGAACAAAATATATTTTCAGGGCAATATATTTGGGTTCTTTGGGTAAATTGGAATCCAAAGCCAGCATTCGACTAGATAACTATGCGAAACTACCCAGACCACCTTGAGATTGGCCGCTATAATCGACTTTTAAGAGCGTAGAACTGAACCAAAGAGGTCCTCGTGTCGGGTCCCCACCCCCTCCCCTTCAAATTTATCTAGCAGCAAAGCCAACTGCAGAAACCCCAATGCTGTGATTGCATATTGCTCTGTGTTGCAGCCCGTAGAGTTTGCAAAGATACCGTTTCCTGGAGAGAACATTTCTTCGACGTTGTAATAGCACAGCTTTTTCCTTTCTTCTCGACTGGTGCATCTGAGTCCAAAGACGAAGACTTTACAGCGTAACATGCCCGTGTTATTCTGTGTACTGCAGTAGTTCTCCCGTGTAAATTAGATTTTAAAGTCTGAAATCCTTCGCGTGTCTTCTTTTACCGCAGATGAACTGTGAACTAGTCATGACTTTGCGTTGTGCAGCAGAGAGAGGGAGGGTCAGTGCGTGAATTTAGGCGGACGTGAAGTAGGTATGCTGTAGCCATTGTTTGTGACGTCTAGGAAACAGTGACGAACACGTGATCCATGTATTGGGCCGGTCCTATTCTGCTTCTCGATAAGGGATGTAGCTGGATGTGGCTGGAAGAAGACTGTGGATTTTTTTTCAGTTCTGTTTTGCAAAGGACAACGCCGAAACAGTCGCCGCGCCAAGGAAACTGTATACTGTCCCAAGAATAGCGTGTTAATGAAACATATCCACATTATACAGTAATCACTAAGGTCACGGTATTGCCCACTGCTCTTTGCAATTCAGAACTTGCAGTCTTCTAATGTTTTGTACAGATGTTGCTAGAAATGCTTGAGAACAAAAAATGTATATAGCCCAAAATTCCGCGAGGGAGAAGGGGGTGGGGTGTAGTATTACTGTCTGCTGCTCTTTTTTACATTTGACAATTTTGTCTGCAACTGTTAATCTCCCCCCATGAACCTTGGACCTTGCCGTTGGTGGGGAGGCTTGCGTGCCTCAGCGATACAGATGGCCGTACCGTAGGTGCAACCACAACGGAGGGGTATCTGTTAAGAGGCCAGACAAACATGTGGTTCCTGAAGAGGGGCAGCAGTCTTTTCAGTAGTTGCAGGGGCAACAGTCTGGATTGTTGTGGCGGAGCAAGACAGCCACGCCACGGAAGTAGCCGAAAGGCACGCGTTAACTCACGCAGGCAAGAGATAGGTCTGAAACAGGATACGTAATGAATACTATAAAGAAAAGTACGTAGCTTCTGGGATACTTAACTTTAATCCATCCTTGTTGTACATCTGGAGATTGTGGCGATACAAGTGAGACTCTTTAGATACAAGCTATGCAAGGCTAATGGCGCCTTGCTATGTCGTAGCGATGGACTTAGCTGAAGGCTATTCTAACTGTCTGCTCTGCAAATGAGCGAGGCTTCGTCAGTGTGCATCGCTAGCTACGTCGTCCGTACAACTGGGGCGAGTGCTAGTACGTCTCTCTAGACCTGGCGTGTGGTGGCGCTCGGTCTGCTATCACACAGTGGCGACATGTACTAATGGACCGCGGCCGATTTAAAGCTACCACCTAGCAAGTGTGGTGTCTGGCGGTGACACCACATGGATGATTGACTGATCTGGCCTTGTAACATTAACCAAAACGGCGTTGCTGTGTTGGTACTGCGAACGGCTGAAAACAGGGGGAAACTACATCCGTAATTTTTCCCGAGGACATGCAGCTTTACTGTATGATTAAATGATGATGGCGCCCTCTTGGGTAATATATTCCGGAGGTAAAATAGTCCCCCATTCGGATCTCCAGGCGGGGACTACTCAAGTGGACGTCGTTATCAGGAGAAAGAAAACTGGCGTTCTACGGATCAGAGCGTGGAATGTCAGATCCCTTAATCGGGCAGGTAGGTTAGAAAATTTAAAAAGGGAAATGGATAGGTTAAAGTTAGATATAGTGGGAATTAGTGAAGTTCGGTGGCAGGAGGAACAAGACTTCTGGTCAGGTGATTACAGGGTTATAAATACAAAATCAAATAGAGGTAATGCCGGAGTAGGTTTAATGATGAATAAAAAAACAGGAGTTCGGGTTAGCTACTACAAACAGCATAGTGAACGCATTATTGTGGCCAAGATAGACACAAAGCCCATGCCTTCTACAGTAGTACAAGTTTATATGCCAACTATCTCTGCAGATGATGAAGAAATTGATGAAATGTATGACGAGATAAAAAAAATTATTCAGGTAGGGATGGGAGACGAAAATTTAATAGTCATGGGTGACTGGAATTCGTCAGTAGGAAAAGGGAGAGAAGGAAACATAGTAGGTGAATATGGATTGGGGGGAAAAAATGAAAGAGGAAGCCGCTTTGTAGATTTGCACAGAGCATAACTTAATCATAGCTAACACTTGGTTCAAGAATCATAAAAGAATCCTGGAGATACCAAAAGGTATCAGATAGATTATATAATGGTAACACAGAGATTTAGGAACCAGATTTTGAACTGTATGACATTTCCAGGGGCAGATATGGATTCTGACCACACTCTCTTGGTTATGAACTGCAGATTGAAACAGAAGAAACTGCAAAAAGGTGGGAATTTAAAGAGATGGGACCTGGATAAACTGAAAGAACGAGAGGTTGTAGAGAGTTTCAGGGAGAGCATAAGGGAACAATTGACAGGAATGGGGGAAAGAAATACAGTAGAAGAGGAATGGGTAGCTCTGAGGGATGAAGTAGTGGAAGCAGCAGACGATCAAGTAGGTAAAAAGACGAGGGCTAATAGAAATCCTTGGGTAACAGAAGAAATAATGAATTTAATTGATGAAAGGAGAAAATATAAAAATGCAGTAAATGAAGCAGGCAAAAAGGAATACAAACGTCTCAAAAATGAGACCGACAGGAAGTGCAAAATGGCTAAGCAGGGATGGCTAGAGGACAAATGTAAGGATGTAGAGGCTTGTCTCACTAGGGGTAAGATAGATACTGCCTACAGGAAAATTAAAGAGACCTTTGGAGAGAAGAGAACCATTTGTATGAATATCAAGAGCTCAGATGGCAACCCAGTTCTAAGCAAAGAAGGGAAGGCAGAAAGGTGGAAGGAGTATATAGAGGGTTTATACAAGGGCGATGTACTTGAGGACAATATTATGGAAATGGAAGAGGATGTAGATGAAGATGAAATGGGAGATACGATACTGCGTAAAGAGTTTGACAGAGCACTGAAAGACCTGAGTCGAAACAAGGCCCCGGGAGTAGACAACATTCCATTAGAACTACTGAGGGCCTTGGGAGAGCCAGTCCTGACAAAACTCTACCATCTGGTGAGCAAGATGTATGAGACAGGTGAAATGCCCTCAGACTTCAAGAAGAATATAATAATTCCAATCCCAAAGAAAGCAGGTGTTGACAGATGTGAAAATTTCCGAACTATCAGTTTAATAAGTCACAGCTGCAAAATACTAACGCGAATCCTTACAGACGAATGGAAAAACTAGTAGAAGCGGACCTCGGGGAAGATCAGTTTGGATTCCGTAGAAATGTTGGAACACGTGAGGCAATACTAACCTTACGACTTATCTTAGAGGAAAGATTAAGAAAAGGCAAACCTACGTTTCTAGCATTTGTAGACTTGGAGAAGGCTTTTGACAATGTTGACTGCAATACTCTCTTTCACATTCTAAAGGTGGCAGGGGTAAAATACAGGGAGCAAAAGGCTATTTACAGTTTGTACCGAAACCAGATGGCAGTTATAAGAGTCGAGGGGCATGAAAGGGAAGCAGTGGTTGGGAAGGGAGAGAGACAGGGTTGTAGCCTCTCCCTGATGTTATTCAATCTGTATATTGAGCAAGCAGTAAAGGAAACAAAAGAAAATTTCGGAGTAGGTGTTAAAATTCATGGAGAAGAAGTAAAAACTTTGAGGTTCGCCGATGACATTGTAATTCTGTCAGAGACAGCAAAGGACTTAGAAGAGCAGTTGAACGGAATGGACAGTGTCTTGAAAGGAGGATATAAGATGAACATCAACAAAAGCAATACGAGGTTAATGGAATGTAGTCAAATTAAATCGGGTGATGCTGAGGGAATTAGATTAGGAAAAAAAATGGCTCTCAGCACTACGGGACTTAACATCTACGGTCATCAGTCCCCTAGAACTTAGAACTTCTTAAACCTAACTAACCTAAGGACATCACACAACACCCAGCCATCACGAGGCAGAGAAAATGCCTAACCCCGCCGGGAATCGAACCCGGCGTGGGAAGCGAGAACGCTACCGCACGACCACGAGATACGGGCAATTAGATTAGGAAATGCGACACTTAATGTAGTAAAGGAGTTTTGCTATTTAGGGAGTAAAATAACTGATGATGGTCGAAGTAGAGAGGATATAAAATGTAGACTGGCAATGGCAAGGAAATCGTTTCTGAAGAAGAGAAATTTGTTAACGTCGAGTATAGATTTAAGTGTCAGGAATTCGTTTCTGAAAGTATTTGTATGGAGTGTAGCCATGTATGGAAGTGAAACGTGGACGATAACTAGTATGTACAAGAAGAGAATAGAAGCTTTCGAAATGTGATGTTACAGAAGAATGCTGAAGATAAGGTGGGTAGATCACGTAACTAATGAGTAAGTATTGAATAGGATTGGGGAGAAGAGAAGTTTGTGGCACAACTTGACTAGAAGAAGGAATCGGTTGGTAGGACATGTTTTGAGGCATCAAGGGATCACAAATTTAGCATTGGAGGGCAGCGTGGAGGGTAAAAATCGTAGAGGGGGACCAAGAGATGAATACACTAAGCAGATTCGGAAGGATGTAGGTTGCAGTAGGTACTGGGAGATGAAGAAGCTTGCACAGGATAGAGTAGCATGGAGGGCTGCATCAGACCAGTCTCTGGACTGAAGACCACAACAACAACAACTGTTAATCTTTACTTCGATGTAAAACTAATTTGAAGACATGCTTACGAGGTGGCTAGGCGAACGCAAAACCTTCGAGAATTCGTATATTGCGCCGAAACCATCAGCAGTAGATGCTTCCACCCCCAGGGGCGTCTAGTTGTATCTTTCAACTGCCAGTCTGTCACTTGACGTCATTGTGGGTGGATTTATCAGAACATTGTTGCTCACTTCTTTACTACGTGTCCTGCTGTGTCAGCGAATTTAGGAATTGGTCATTGGAAGGAAGAAATGAACTGCATTAAGTTTTGCTTTAAGTTCACCAAAACTTCAGCTAGACCGTACCTGATGCTACAGCAGTTTTATTGTGAGCGAGCTTTGAGACAGGCAAGAATGTTGGAGTGCTTTGAAGGATCTGAAGGTATCCGGGAGTCTGTGGGGGAAGGCATTCAATCTGACCCACCGTCATGAAGAACAAGACTGGCTACAATTGCCAAAGTGAGTGAAGGACAGAAGCCTGGCAATCCATGAAATAGTTACAATTTCACAGGGACTTTTCAATTCATTCTGCTTGATGAATTGAGCAGGAGACGAATTGCAACGAAGATAATATTCCATCTACAGAACGCTGACCAATGGGACCATCGCTTACAGTGTTGAACTGAACTTCAAACAACAGTTCCGGATGATCCAAATTCCCTGTCCAGGGATGGATGACGGATGTAAGGTTGTGACAATAAAAAGAAAACACTATGTTCGCTGCAACATCCACTAAATGTCAGTCAGTATTTTGACATTCATGAAATTGTTCAGAAGGACATTCTTCCATGTGGTCAGACAGTCACAGAGAACTTCTACGCCGGCCGGGGTGGCCGAGCGGTTCTAGGCACTACAGTCTGGAACCGCGCGACCGCTACGGTCGCAGGTTCGAATCCTGCCTCGGGGATGAATGTGTGTGATGTCCTTAGGTTAGTTAGGTTTAAGTAGTTCTAAGTTCTAGGGGGCTGATGACCTCAGAAGTTAAGTCCCATAGTGCTCAGAACCATATGAACCATTTTTTGAACCAGAACTTCTACTGCAACGTTTGAGAAAACTGAGCAAAGATGTTCGATTCAAATATCCTGAGAGGTGTAACTTGGTTGCTGTATCATCTACATCTTCATACTTACTTCGCAAGCCGCGGTATGGTGCATGGCGGAGGGTATGCTGTGCCACCACTAGCCTTTACTTTCCTGTTCCATTCACAAAGAGAGTGAAGGAAAAGGACTGTCTGTATACCACCACAAGAGCACAAATTTATTTTACCTTACTTCGTGGTCCTTACGAGCAATGTACCTTGGCAGCGGTAGAATCGTTCTGGAATCAGCTTAAAATCCTGACTCTCTAAATTTTCTCAAGAGTGTTTTGCGAAAAGAACGTCACCCTCCCTCCAGGGATTCCCATTTGAGTTCATGAAGCATCTCCGTAATAGTTGCGTGTTGGTCATGCCAACGCACTTGAACACTCTTCACTGAGAACATTCCTGGCAAAATACAATATGAAAATCATCAAAGAGCAACCCTAGTTTGCTCTAGTTCCTTCCGATATCTTTCCTTTCCCAAATATGAAATTGAAATGAAATGCGGAATCGCAGCTCATTTTGAACATGATACAGCAAGAAGAATTCCAGCAATGACTGTATGGATGTGTCGCGCTGAAGCGTGAGAGGACTACCTTGAAGTTGATGGTGAAATTTAGGCTGTAAGCGAAGTTTTATTATGGTTAGAGTAAACTATCGGAAATTTGGGGTAGCGGTTTGTATAAATATTCAAATACACAACATCGATGACTGCTAAATTTTCATAATTATCAACAACATTTAATAGCATATTGGTATGCTATATATGATAAATGACTATAGTGATGACTATAAACACCTCTCTTTGTCTATGACAATAGATAAATATGTTTTTCACTTACGCAGTAGAGAACAGCTAAGTAGTGTCAACATTTGTTGAAGCTCTTTGTCCTGCGACAATACTTCTAAAACGGATTGTTTCTTTAAACATAAAGGGGAAGTCACTAATATGAAAACTGGTTCAAAACATTAGTGCCTGTTACACTATTATTGCACACGTGTTTTTGGTTCGCTTCTTCTGTTTGTTTTCTGTAGTCAAATATATCTGCAAGTAAGCAGCACCTACTTCGTGACATGAAGACGACTAGTAATGCTACTGTCTCTGAAGCTGTATCATCTTCTGGAATATCAGCAAATTCATCGTTACAGTTGTTGATGAAACTGATTTACGGATGTAATATATACGTTTTATGAAATCAGACATATGTAGAACTGTTTATTACGGTAATTTTTGATGTTATCAAAGTTACACAGACACAAGTTTCGTTCAAATAAAATAATTTAGCAAGTGTGAGTTTATTGAGCATTAACGACACAGAAACACGTAAAATGCCATCACAGTGTCATTACTTGTATATTCGTCCCCCACCAATACTATCTACATAAAGGACTTTCCCAGTCATAACATCACTTCTCCGAAGAAGTGTAGCAGACCATGTCGCTGTTTTTAACATTAAATTCGACCTCCTACAGCCTGTGTTCACATTATAAAACATTCCACAATATTAATTAATTCATAGGGTTTGCTACTGCCGGTGGCTGTGGCCAAGCGGTTCTACGCGCTTCAGTCCGGAACCGCGCCGCTGCTACGTTCGCAGGTTCGAATCCGTCCCCAGGCATGGATGTGTGTGATGTCCTTGGGTTAGTTAGGTTTAAGTAGTTCTAATTCTAGGGGACTGATGACCTCAGATGTTAAGGGCCATAGTGCTCAGAGCCATTTGAGCAGACAGTTTTCAGGGAAGTGAACCTAATACCTGCTTTGTGCTATTGTGGACAGGGAAAGAACTCTGCCCTAGCGCTAGACAGGGTTACCGTGCCACCGAGGCCGTTAGTTTTCTGCACGGACGTCAAAAGCCGAGACGCTGTGGCATTTACCGGCCAGCGTCAGAAGCATGGTTGCAATTGTTCCTAAGTTTCGGTTATTCGGTCGAATTTAGTCGCCCTGCCACCACGCTTAGCGATATGGGTCCAACCAATCGAGAAAACACTGTTCCAGGCTGATACCAACTTCATATTTGTTGGTTTTCTTTACCACATGTAAGAAGTCTCTGCTGCGTTCCACAAATCGCAAAATGGGAGATGTTTGCATTCACAACAACACGTATTCTCTCCATGTAGAATTTTTTGAAAGGAGGTAGTGGAGTACTGTGAATATACACACATCAAAAAAGGTTTCGCATCACCTTAAAGTTCCAGAAACTGTACGGAAAATTGGAATAGAGCTCAATATAAACATCATTTCCGCCTTTTTTATTGCTCATGAAAACCACACATTTGATGCTGTACCACCATATAGCGAGACCTTCAGAGGTGGTGGTCCATATTGCTATACAACTGGTACCGCTAATACCCAGCAGCACGTCCTCTTGCATTGATGCATGCCTGTACTCGTCGCAGCATACTACCCACAAGTTCACCAAGGCACTGTTGGCCCAGATTGTCCCATTCCTCAACGCCGATTCGGCAGAGAGGTTCTTAGGTCACGTCATCCATAAAAGCCCTTTTTAATCTATCCCGGGCACGTTCGATAGGGATGATGTCTGGAGAACTTGCTGGCCACTCTAGTCGAGCATTGTCGTGGTATTCTACCCACAAGTTCACCCAGGCACTGTTGGTCCAGAGTGTCCCACTCCTCAACGGTGATTCGGCATAGATCTCTCAGAGAGGTTGGTAGGTCACGTCGTCCATAAAAAGCCCTTTCCACTCTATCCCAGGCATGTTCGATAGGGTTCATGTCTGGAGAACATGCTGGCCACTCTAGTCGAGTGATTTCGTTATGCTGAAAGAAGTTATTCTCAAGATATGAATATGGGGGCGCGAACTGTCATCCATTAACACGAATGCTCACCAATACGCTGCCGATACGATTGCACTATCGATCGGAGGATGGCATTCACGTATCGCACAGCCGTTACGGAGCCTTCCATGAGCACCTGCGGCTTACGTCGTCCCCACATAATGCCACTCTAAAACGACAGGGTAACTCCACCTTGCTGCACTCGCTAGACAGTGTGTCAAAGGCGTGCAGCCTAACCGAGTTGCCCGCAAACACGTCTCCGACGATTGTCTGGTTGAAGGCATATGCGACACTCATCGGTGAAGAGAAACTGATGGCAATCCAGAGCGGTCCATTCGGCATGTTGTTGGGCCCATTTTTACCGCGCTGCACGGTGTCGTGGTTGCAAAGATGAACTCGTCGTGGAGGTCAAGAGTGAAGTTGCACATCAAGCAGCCTATTGCGCAAAGTTTGAGTCGTAACACGACGACCTGTGGCCGCACGAAAAGCATTATTCAACATGGTGGCGTTGATGTCGGGGTTCCTCCGAACCATAATCCGTTGGTAGCGGTCATGCACTGCAGAAGTAGCCCTTGGGCGGCCTGAGCGAAGCATTTCGTCGACACTTTGTGTCTCTCTGTATCTCCTCCATGTCCGAACAACATCGCTTTGGTTCACTCCAAGACGCCTGGACACTTCCCTCGTTGAGAGCCATTGCTGGCACATAATAACAATGCGGGCGCGATCGAACTGCGGTATTGACAGTCTAGGCGTGATTGAACTACGGCAACACTAGCCTTATATCTCCTTCCTGGTGGAATGACTGGAACTGATCGGCTGGCAGACCCCCTCCGTCTAATAGGCACTGCCCATGCATGGTTGTTCACATCTTTGGGCGGGTTTAGTGACATCTCTGAACAGTCAAAGGGTCTGTGTCTGTGATACAATATCCACAGTCAACGTCCATCTTCCGAAGTTCTGGGAACCGGGGTGATGCAGAAGTTTTTTTTTATGTGTGTAGATTCTTAATATTTGTCTCCGGGCCCTCATTGAGAAAGAGTCGTCTCCAGCCACCATCTGATTCTGATTTGCTGGCACTGATTGATTTGAAGGAATGTATCACAAATTGCGGTAGCGCAATCAACGTTCTGAGCAGCTGATTTTACCATGCCACTTGCGTTTAGTTAGGTTATAATTTATGGTATCTTGTTGTATTGTTAACTTCGATACTGCGACTTTCACAGATGATCTTGTTGAGCTTTCTGCAACAGTCTTCCACACTTGTTTATAACTCGCTACAGCGTTAGAGCCATTTTGTAAACTGATTTGAGTTTCAGGGAACTTTTTTTCTCTTCTGTTAATTTTACTGTGATTTATGTCAACGATTAGAGGTCATAAATAGCTATAAATCTCAGTCCCCGTTTAGATGTCAGTATCCCTCACTGTCCTACGACTTTTCCATAGTTAGGCGACCTACAAATTTCAAATATGACGTGATATAAAGCCAGTTTGTTTACAGCGGCCAAACATAAACGATCAGTGGCATTAAGAGTTCAGAGAAGAGAACGGGCACTCCGTCTCACTCAATTTAAAATTTGTCTTATAACGAATTTGCACTTACGCTTCTCGAATCGGAATTGGGGCACATCAGGCCCAACTTTCAGTGTCCCTTACTACACGTTTTTATGACTCTGTCGCAAATGGTACCACTAACCAGACCAAAAAAATTCCATTCCAAGTAGTTTCCGCTCTCAACAGTATTCAGCTCTCACCATCTCCCTGTTCTACTGATTTTACAATCATATTTATTGGTTGGCCGTAATACTTAAATTACAAAACAGATATATGTATAACATTTAGACACACAAATAAGTTTGGCTTCTTTCACTAAAAATAAATTGTGTTAAAAAAGAATGCCTAATTAAATAAACATACAAAGAAAATTTCTATCTGAGAACATGCTGAATGCCCCACGCCACAGTAGCGCAGAAGGCCGGTAGAAAAGCGTAGACGCTTCCGGTGAGGCCAGATAAGTGTGAAAGCACGAAGTGACAGACCGTTTCTCTGTGTAAGAAGGGTAATCGCAAGAAAAGTAGAGGCCCTGGTGCTCGAAGAAGGCCTAATTACTATCGAGACAATAGTGGAAACAATGAAAGCAGCCATACGTTAGTTTTCAACACTTCCCACAACCCATAACATATTTACCATCTGCAGTGTAGCGTGTGCTAATTTGAACCTTCCTGACAGATTAAAAGATAGGAAAAGGGGACAAGGGGAAGTTTCGAATCAAAACATTTTCCACTGCTGAGTGAATGTTCATTCTGGAAAGAAGCCTCTAAGCTATGGGTAAGTCATGTCGCTGCAGTATCCTTTCTCCCAGGAGTGCTGACAAAGCAACGTCCTCTTGGAAAGCATATGTGAAATTTGGATAGTGGATAATAGGTAATGACGGAAGTAAAGCTGTGAGACTGGATCGTTAGTTGAGGCTGGACAGCTCAGCTGGTAGAGCAATTGTCCGTAAAAGATTGAAGGTTCGAGTTCTAGGCCAGCATACAGATCTAACACGATGTTTTGTACATGAGTAATGTCGCCGATCGATGGCTTCTGAGACTGTCCGTACCTACTGCAAAAGCCCTCCGAATTCAGGTAGCAGCGCTAAATGTTGCATCTGCGTCAAGCTCCCCCAGATGACTCTTGAGTCACTTCTATTTTCAAATGAAACTATTTTGTTAGAGAGACATTTTCAAGTTTCCAACATCTGTGATTCACATATGAAGACTGAAGCGATGAATGAAATACTAAAGCGAGGACTCGAACCTGGGTCTCCTGCTGACTAGGCAGATGCGCTAACCGCTACGCCAGCCTGGCGCAGTGGCTTTGCACAACTACCTCTACTACCCTAGCACTCCTCCCTCCTCAACCCCAATTCCCATGCACACCTCAGCCTACGTGGTATTCCCCCTAAACTCGAAAAACATTGCAGAGGCTCTCAAACTGTATTGGAATAGCACCTCAGCATCGAAAACAAACGACGAATCCTGCCTAAAACACAGCCATAAGTTCTTTAACCAAATGAAAGTGTAAGCTTCTTTGATGTATATTGGGTGGACCATTGATAGCGACCGGGCCAAATATCTCACGAAATAAGCATCAAACGAAAAAACTACAAAGAACGAAGCTCGTCTAGCTTGAAGGGGGAAACCAGATGGTGCTATGGTTGGCCCGCTAGATGGCGCTGCCATAGGTCAAACGGATATCAACAGCGTTTTTTTAAATAGCAATCCCCATTTTATTACATTTTCGTGTAGTACGTAAAGAAATATGAATGTTTTAGTTGGACCACTTTTTTCGCTTTGTGATAGATGGCGCTGTAATAGTCATAAACGTATAAGTACGTGGTATCACGTAACATTCCGCCAGTGGGGACGGTATTTGCTTCGTGATACATTACCCATGTTATAATAGACCGTTTACCAATTGCGGAAAAGTCGATATCGTGTTGATGTATGGCTATTGTGATCAAAATGCCCAACGGGCGTGTGCTATGTATGCTGCTCGGTATGCTGGACGACATAATCCAAGTGTCCGGACCGTTAGCCGGATAGCAACGCTATTTAAGGAAACAGGATGTGTTCAGCCACATGTGAAAAGTCAACCACGACCTGCAACAAATGATGATACCCGAGAAGGTGTTTTAGCTGCTGTCGTGGCTAATCCGCACACCAGTAGCAGACAAATTGCGCGAGAATCGGGAATCTCAAAAACGTCGGTGTTGAGAATGCTACATCATCATCGATTGCACCCGTACCATATTTCTAAGCACCAGGAATTGCGTGGCGACGACTTTGAACATAGTGTACAGTTCTGCCACTGGGCACTAGAAGTTACGGAACGAAGACAGATGTTTTGCGCGCGTTCTATTTAGCAACGAAGCGTCATTCACCAACAACGGTAACGTAAACTGGCATAATATGCACTATTGGGCAACGGAAAATCCACGATGGCAGCGACAAGTGGAACATCAGCAACCATGGACGGTTAATGCATGGTGCGGCATTATGGGAGGAATGATATTTGGCCCCAATATTATCAATGGCAATCTAAATGGAGCAATGTATGGTGATTTCCTACGTAATGTTCTACCGATGTTACTACAAGATGTTTCACTGCATGACAGAATGGCGATGTACTTCCAACAAGATGAATGTCCGGCACATAGCTCGCGTGCGATTGAAGCGGTATTGAATGGCATATTTCAACACAGGTGGATTGGTCGTCGAAGCATCATACCATGGCCCGCACGTTCACCGGATCTGACGTACCCGGATTTCTTTCTGTGGGGAAAGTTGAAGGATATATGCTATAGTGATCCACTGACAACGCCTGACAACATGCGCCAGCGCATTGTCAATGCATGTGCAAACATTACGGAAGGCGAACTTCTCACTGTTGAGAGGAATGTCGTTCCACGTATTGCCAAATACATTGAGGTTGACGGACATCATTTTGACCATTTATTGCATTACTGCGGTATTTGCAGGTAATCACGCTGTAACAGCATCCGTTCTCATAAATGATAACGTTCTGCTTTTTCATTTAAAATACCTACCTGTTACCACCAGTTCGTCTAAAATTATGAGCCACATGTTTACGACTATTACAACTCCGTCTACCACAAAGCGAAGAAAGTGGTCCAACTAACACATTCATATTTCTTTACCTACTACACTGTATTAAAAACTGGGGGTTCCTATTTAATAAAAAAGCAGTTGATATCCGTTTGACCTATGGCAGCGCCATCTAGCGCCCAACCATAGCGCCATCTCGTTTTCCCCCTTCAAGCTAGACGAGTTTCGTTCTTTGTAGTTTTTCTTTTGACGCTTATTTAGTGAGATATTATCCCCAGTCACGATCAAAGAACCACCCTGTATATGCAGGCTGGAAAAGAAATGGTTCAAATACCTCTCAGCACTATGGGACTTTATATCGGAGGTCATCAGTCCCCTAGACATAGAACTACTTAAAACTAACTAACTTAAGGACATCACACACATCAATGCCCGGGGCTGGATTCTAATCTGCGACCGTAGCAGCAGCGCGGTTCCGGACTGAAGCCCCTAGAACCACTCGGACACAGCGGCCGGCTATGCATGCTGAAGTGAGGAGTAAAAATATGTACAAATGCCAGGATTTGAATCCGCCTCACTAGGCAGATGTGCTAACCTTTTCAATTCATCGCTTCAATCTGCATATATACATTTTTGAGATTTGGGATGGCCTCTGGAAGCATATAGTTTCACATCCTGGTTTCAGGCAGAACCCCCCCCCCCCCCCCCCCTCTCCCTCCTCCTCACCGTCTTGTCCGATTCTGTGGTGCTATTCCAATACAGCTGGAGAGCCTTTGCAATCCTGTTAGAGTTTAGGCGTGAGGCATGAATAGAATTGTCGCCTAAGTAGGGAGGCGTTCTGGGATAGTGCGTGTGAGCAGTGCGTTTGGACTCGAATCCCGGCCTTGGCGCAGATTTTCGTTTCTCGCTTCAGCCTGCACATATACATCACTCCTGTTTTCTGGCTAGAGGACAAATGTAAGGATCTAGAGGCTTATCTCACTAGGGGTAAGATAGATACTGTCTACAGCAAAATTAGAGAGACCTTTGGAGAAAAGAGAGCCAATTGTATGAATATCTAGAGCTCAGATGGAAACCCAGTTCTAAGCAAAGAAGGGAAAGCAGAAAGGTGGAAGGAGTAAATAGAGGGTCAATACAGGAGCGATGTTCTTGAGGACAATATTATGGAAATGGAAGAGGATGTAGATGAAGATGAAATGGGAGATATGATACTGCGTGAAGAGTTGGACAGAGCACTGGACTATTGACAGCCTTGGGAGAGCCAGTCCTGACAAAACTCTACCATCTGGTGAGCAAGATGTATGAGACAGGCGAAATACCCTCAGTCTTCAAGAAGATTATAGTAATTCCAATCCCAAAGAAAGCAAGTGTTGACAGATGTGAAAATTACCGAACTATCAGTTTAATAAGTCACATCTGCAAAATACTAACGCCAATTCTTTACAGACGAATGGAAAAACTGGTAGAAGCCGACCTCGGGGAAGATCAGTTTGGATTCCGTAGAAATGTTGGAACACGTGAGACAATACTGACCTTACGCCTTATCTTAGAAGAAAGATTAAGGAAAGGCAAACCTACGTTTCTAGCATTTCTGGAGAAAGCTTTTGACATTGTTGACTGGAATACTCTCTTTCAAATTCTAAAGATGGCAGGGGTAAAATACAGGGAGCGAAAGGGGCATGAAAGGGAAGCAGTGGTTGGGAAGGGAGAGAGGCAGGGTTGTAGCCTCTCCCCGATGCTATTCAGTCTGTATATTGAGCAAGCAGTAAAGGAAACAAAAGAAAAATTTGGAGTAGATATTAAAATCCATGGAGAAGAAACAAAAACTTTGAGGTTCGCCGATGACATTGTAATTCTGTCACAGACAGCAAATAACTTGGAAGAGCAGTTGAACGGAATGGACAGTGTCTTGAAAGGAACATATAAGATGAACATCAACAAAAGCAACACGAGAATAATGGAATGTAGTCGAATTAACTCGGGTGATGCTGAGGGAATTAGATTAGGAAATGAGACACTTAAAGTAGTAAAGGAGTTTTGCTATTTGGGGAGCAAAATAACTGATGATGGTCGAAGTAGACAGGATATAAAATGTAGACTGGCAATGGCAAGGAAAGCGTTTCTGAAGAAGCGAAATTTGTTAACATCGAGTATAGATTTAAGTGTCAGGAAGTCGTTTCTGAAAGTATTTGTGTCGAGCGTAGCCATGTATGGAAGTGAAACATGGACTAAAAATAGTTTGTACATGAATAGAAGCTTTCGAAATGTGGTGCTATAGAAGAATGCTGAAGATTAGATGGGTAGATCACTTAACTAATGGGGAGGTGTTGAACAGAATAGGGGAGAAGAGGAGTTTGTGGCACAACTTGACAAGAAGAAGGGACCGGTTGGTAGGACACGTTCTGAAGCATCAAGGGATCACAAATTTAGCACTGGAGGGCAGTGTGGAGGGTAAAAATCATAGATGGAGACCAAGAGATGAATACCTTAAGTAGATTCAGAAGGGGGTAGGTTGCAGTAAGTACTGGGAGATGAAGAACCTTGCACTGGATAGAGTAGCATGGAGAGCTGCATCAAACCAGTCTCAGGACTGAAGACCACAACAAGAACAACTGTTTTCGTCATTCCTTCTTCGACGTAAAGGCGTACAAATAATTTATAAAGACTTGATCTCTGCCTTACGCCCGTTTGAACAGGAGTGCTTGGATCTAGGTTCTGCGTTGCTGTAGTTTTCTCTAGGTTCTTCTGCTTGCAGCTGCAAGGAGTATGTCAGAACTCTCCATTACATGTATTAGATATTACACTGAGTATCGAAAACAATGTAGCCAATTTAAGACTATTGTTTGCATTGTGTAAGATTCTGCGATTCTCTATGGAAATAAATAAGCACACAAATATCGATGGTAACAATCTCAAGGCGAAGCATGGGAGCGCGATTCTAAGCATTATTGTGAGACGAGGTCTGTCTGCGAGAGTAAAATTTCAGTAGTGTTGGTCGACAGCTCGGAGACAGAAGCTGTGTCACGCTACCCTCACGTCAGTGAAGGATCTTACCACATTCAAGGCCTGATTTCACTTATATGGCCAGCAGAGATTTAGATGGCTTAACTACGCTTGAAGATGGGATTCAAGGTAAAATTCACAAGCATAGCGTATAGCGCAGTGGCAGGGTTAGGCTCTTGATTATAAGTCCGATTCTGCAATAATCCGGCCGCGCAGTGTGGCCGCGCGGTTTGAGGCGTCGTGTCACGGATTGCGCGGCTCCTACTACCGGAGGTCCGAGTAGTCCCTCGGGAATGGTTCTGTGTATGTTTCTGGAAAATGTAATTTTAAGTTACTTTAAGTAGTTTATGAGTATCTAGGGACGATGACCTCAGCAGTTTGGTCCCTAAGGAATTCACACTTCAACATTTCTTGCAATAATCTCATGTTTTTAGAATGGGATTTTCACTCTACAGCGGAGTGTGCTGAGATATGAAATTTCTTGGCAGATTAAAACTCCTTTCTTCCAGGAGTGTTAGTTCAGCAAGGATCGCAGGAGAGTTTCTGTGAAGTTTGGAAGGTAGGAGACGTGGTACTGGCAGAATTAAAGCTGTGAGGACGGGGCGTGAGTCGTGCTTTGGTAGCTCAGTTAATAGACCACTTGCCCGCGAAAGGCATAGGTCCCGAATTCGAGTCTCGGTCCTTCACACAGTTTTAATCTGCCAGGATGTTTAATCTCATGTTTTGCTTGTCAGTTACAGAAGCTTCCTTATCCTCCAAATAATAATAATTATTCTCGACATCTAATTGATAAATACGCTGTGGTTATTAAATGTTAACGTAACTTTGACAATGAAATAATTTCTTAATCTGGCACTCAGCCGTTAGTGATACTTATAAGGTCACTGTCAGGCAATTCGCCATTATTAATACTTGTCAATCTGTTATTGGTCATGATGATTTCTAAAGTTTCTTAGTAGACTCAATTTATGAAATCCGTTCTTAAAAGTTATTTAGTTAACAGAATCTTCCGTCGGTTCTTGGTAGAACAACATTATAATAATAAATGAAAAGCAAACTGGTGCTTTTCATTTATTTGTTATTTAGTTGTTAACAGCACCCAGGCAAACTTCTTTTTGTTAAATTTATTCTTAGTAACAATAAGATTTACCCGCTGCTGCTGCATGCTGCTGCGAATTGCTGTCCCTTGGAAAACAGCAGTCATCTGAAGAGGTGAGTGCAAAACTTAGAGCCAAAAACGCAACAATAAAACTGCCACTACCGTTACTTCGTCTCTCCTAAAGCCAAACAGATTGTCATCTGATAGATCCTCACTTGTAAGAAAATGAAACACCTACAGCCGTCCTTATGATATTATTTATTGTGTAGCTACCAGTTTTGGTATTTCAGTGCACCATCTTTAGGCCTTAGTTGATGCTGAAGGGGTTGTCACGATCCATTTACACGATGCATCCGTGGCCAAGAACTGGGTTACGCAGACTACCAGTAACTGTTTTGTCGTCTCTCCAAGCATCAACTATCAACTGACTGGAGAATGTTTGAATGTTTGAATGTTTCTCCAGTCAGTTGACAGCTGATGGTTGGACAGTTACAGACAGTCTGCGTAAGCCAGTTGTTACGATCAATTTACACGATGCATCAGTAGCCAACAACTGATTTACGCAGTCTACCTGTAATTGTGATGTCGTCTCTCCAACCGACAACTGTCAACTGTCTGCAGAATGTTTGAATGTTACTCCGGTCAGTTGACAGCTGGTGGTTGGAGAGACGGCATCAGAGTTACAGATAGTCTGTGTAAACCAGTTGTTGATCACTGATGCGTCTTATATATGGATCGTGCTAACCCCTTCAGCATCAACTAAGGCCTGAAGACGGTGCATTGAAGCACCTAAGCTGGAAGCCACAGAATAAATGACACCGTAAGGACGGCTGTAGGTGTTTCATTTCCTTACAATAGTGAACGGCCCTATTCTCCCGACCTCCAGCCACAACGACGGACATACAAATGGAAAAAAAATCCTCAGTAATTTTTCCATTCCTCTATACATTAGTCTTGTCAGTAATTCGGATGCATGAGCTCTTAAGTTGGTTGTGCCATAGCTCTTGTAGTTAGGTGTCCTTACTATTTTCCGGATTGTGTGGATAATATTTTTCCGGCCATGTGATGCTATGCCTGTATATTCATAGATCCTGTATACAATCTTGAATGATCGTTTGACTGACACTACGACAGCGACCTTAGAAAATACCCCAGCGACCATATAAATTAATAACCAATGTCATTTATCCCTTCTGCTTATTTTTAACGCATTTCTTCGAAAATTCTGGAAACTTCTGATGAATATAAGATCCCGTGTACTCTCGAAATCGATACTGATTTCCTCCTCTATCAAGCCAACAGACAGTTGTTCCTCTCGCAGGTATCCTCAACATTCTCTTTCCACCCAGCCCTTTTCTCCTATGAATTTAAGAGTGAAATTGCTTAAGCGCTGTTAATGTTGGCGCTTTTGCTTTTAATTGTACCGAAAGTAATGTATCTCTTAATCTAAATCTGTCCTTGCGACGACATTTCCTTTGCGAATTCTTAACCCATTTCTGGCAGCTTTTTGTACTTCATCCAGAAATCGATTAGATGATGTATACCTTCCGTTACACAAGATTTCTCCATAGATACCTTTCTTGTTTCTATGTCTGTCCAGTATCTGTGATTACCGTTTTACGGATGCCCGTTCCTCATTAACTGGAGTGAGTAGTGTGATACTCATTACCGCAGTATACAAAAATAGCCTCCAAGAACTTCAAACGCACATAATTTTTGAGTAGTATTTTAGTACTACACATCCATATACGTTGATTTTTCCTTACTATTTCCTTAAACTCCAGGTTACTCTCCAGCACTACGAAATTGATCATATCATCTGAGTATAGGGTGATTCCGTGACAACGTTACAAACTTTTAAGGATGGTGGGGAAGGTTAAATGTATCAATATGAGGTAAGGGATTCCGATCTGGGAACGACAGAGTCCAAAGTAATAAGAGAAAATAGTATGTCACATCTGACTGGTGAATGCATGTACCGGTACTGTTATTGACAAAATTGTAGAGTAGGGTTATCTGATTGTTTGGTTCCAACAATGTGGAACGTCACAACACTTTGAACGGAAGATCTGTGTACAGTTGGATCAGAGACTGCCTGAAAAGTGGATGATCAAAGGAAGTCCTGTTTCGTGGCCAGCACGTTCACCTGATGTCCCGTCACTTCATTTATTCCTCTGGGGCCATGTGAAAAGTCTTGTGTACGAGACGCCTGTCCAGACAGAAGAGGATCTTCTGATAAGAATTCTTGCTCCCGGCGACACCTTTCAAACGACACTGGGGATATTAGAACGGGTACCCCCAGAACTTTGTGCGTGGATGCTATGTCTGTATTGACGCTAGGGGATGTCACTCTGAACAACTGTCATAAATTTAGCAGCTTCTGAAATTTGTGCAGGTAAATGGAATTCATTGTTGTTCTACCGCAGAATTAGGATTTACGGTCTCTCTGACATCAGGTTACATGCTAAGTTACTAGTCCATTAACATGAGAAACCATCTGAGGGTGTTGGACTTGCTGAGCATGAATTCTGTACGTCATGGTCAGTGTTTGGAAGTTGGGACCCCTTATTCTGAGCACTGCACGAGGCTCAGAGAACTTACGTAGTTTTTCAATAACGCCTTTCGAATCACTCCATTTCGAGACTAAAGTCTCTTAAATGAGATGGATACATTTATCTTTCCCCATCAACACAGAACGTTTCTAACATCGGCGAAGAATCAACATGCATATCGGCTGCTGGGTAAGTTTTACAATCCAATATCCGAATATCTCCGTAACCTCCCACTCAGCATAACGCTATTCACCTGGTTTCCTCCAGTGCCTACGCGGCTTGTCGTAGTACATTTTTTATTCTTGATAAGTATCTTTGCCATCATTAGCTGAAACATTTTTTAAAAAAGTCCTATATTAAGCCCACATTCTCCCGTAAATCTATCTTCAACGATTAGTACATTTTCATGTCCATAGACGCAGTGCGTTATCCTTTCAATCCCCTGATATACTTTTTGTACTTATGTTATCATCTTCTGCCTGTGACGTAGTATCTGTGTTGTACAATTTTGGGCAGGTCTACAACAAAACCAATTACTTATTATTAGCGTAACATGAGGTTTTATTTAATCACTGCTTCTCCCGGCTAATGAGCGTTATTTTGTTAAAGGAATCTCCACCATGGAACTTGTAGCAATGTTGTCTGTCAAGCGGTGTAAATGGCGTTAAGTTCATGTACAAAAGTGATCTTATACAACCAGCAAACAAGCTAAATGCATATTAAGTAATCTCAACTATACAAGAGTAATGATTTTTAGCAGTCTTCAGTGCCGTTGCATAATAGTCTCATTACTAGTTGCAGGTCGTCTAACCAATTTTCCGCTACCTTTATTCGAGGTGGCAACACTTTTCTTTAAGCAAAATGAACAGTTTTGACACACAACACCACTCGCACACAACACTGATGTATTCTTTCCTATCAAACTATTTCGTGAAAGTTGTTACGAAATAACCAGGCTTCATACATCAGCAGAGAACAATTTTTATCACGTAAGATGTTGTTTGCCCTACATTTAAGGATTATTCAAATTCTAAGTGGAATTTACTACCTCTGAGTGGGTTCACAATTTTTGTCGCAATAATGACCAAGATTTATGTCTGTTTAAAAATTCAATTTAAAACTGCCGCTGTAGTATGCACTAAGATCGCGGCTAACATAAGACAATCACTTATCCATTCTCCTTCAGGCACTGTTTTACTACCTTTACTATATGCATTAACATAAAAAGTTATATATATATATATCCACTTTGCTCATTGTTTGTTCCCTTTCACTTCATTAACAACCTGTTCTCATCATGCACATTTTGATGTATACATTGCATATCTCATGACACAATTAGTGTTGATGTGACTGTGTAAATGACTTCAGTAACTGTAAAATCTTGGAAAATGCGGCAGATACTTCCCGGATTAACTCATTTCCACCCCCCCCCCCCCACCCCCCGAACTAAAACATTCATATTTCTTTACGTACTACACGAATGTGTAATAAAAATCCGGGTTCCTATTCGAAAAACGCAGCGCCTTCTAGCGGGCCAACCTTAGCGTCATCTGGTTTCCCCATTCAAGATAGACGAGTTTCGTTCCTTGTAGCTTTTTTGTTTGATGCTTATTTTGTGAGGTATTTGGACCGGTCACGATCAATGGACCGGAAATTAGCGTGTGGCGTCATTGGCCTGGAGCCCCTTACGGGGTAGGTCGGGCCGCCTTGGTGCAGGTCTTATTACATTCGTCGCCACATTTGGCGACCTGCTCGCCGGATGGGGAATATATACATATACAGGGTGTTACAAAAAGGTACGGTCAAACTTCCAGGAAACATTCATCACACACAAAGAAAGAAACTATGTTATGTGGACATGTGTCCGGAAACGCTTACTTTCCATGATGGAGCTCATTTTATTACTTCTCTTCAAATCACATTAATCATGGTATGGAAACACACAGCAACTGAACGTACCAGCGTGACTTCAGACACTTTGTTACAGGAAATGTTCAAAATGTCCTCCGTTAGCGAGGATACATGCATCCACCCTCCGTCGCATGGAATCCCTGATGCGCTGATGCAGCCCTGGAGAATGGCGTATTGTATCACAGCCGTCCACAATACGAGCACGAAGAGTCTCTACATTTGGTACCGGGGTTGCGTAAACAAGAGCTTTCAAATGCCCCCATAAATGAAAGTCAAGAGGGTTGAGGTCAGGAGAGCGTGGAGGCCATGGAATTGGTCCGCCTCTACCAATCCATCGGTCACCGAATCTGTTGTTGAGAAGCGTACAGACACTTCGACTGAAATGTGCAGGAGCTCCATCGAGCATGAACCACGTGTTGTGTCGTGCTTGTAAAGGCAAATGTTCTAGCAGCACAGGTAGAGTACCCCATATGAAATCATGATAACGTGCTCCATTGAGCGTTGGTGGACGAAACTAAAATGAGATCTAACATGGAAATTAAGCGTTTCCCGACACATGTCCACATAACATCTTTTCTTTATTCGTGTGTGAGGAATGTTTCCTGAAAGATTGGCCGTACCTTTACGTAACACCCTATATATATATATATATATATATATATATATATATATATATATATATATATATATATATATATATATATACAAGAATGCATTTTGCCTTACGTCTGTCCTTAAAATTACGAGCTCGTACGTTCCGAGATGAAGCGGAAAACGTATTACTTGATCTCTCAGGCTTTATCGGCGTGACTGACTAACGGTGAGATTCCGAGTGTTCAGCCCAGTTCTACAAAACGGAGGCACCTCTACTCAGTTCCCTTAGTAGCGCCATTAAACACATTACTACCTTCCACATGCGTTTTGCTAAATAAGAACTCCGAGAAAAATCAGATAAATCAGAACTCGAACAGAGATATGTCGATAGTCGTTCTATTCATGAACCGTTTGTGTCCGGGACAGGGGCGGGGTCAGGATAGTAATTTGATGAACACTTTTTAAAAGTACTCGGTAGTGATGCCACTTTATAAAAAGGGAGACAGGGATAATGTTGACAATTATAGACCTATTTCTGTGCCATCGGTGTTTGCTAAAGTTATCGAGAAGTTTGTATAAACAAGGTTACTGGAGCATTTAAATTCACATAATTTGCTGTCAAATGTACAGTTTGGTTTTAGAAATGGTTTAACAACCGAAAATGCTACATTCTCTTTTCTCTACGAGGTTTTGGACGGATTAAATAAAAGGTTGCGAAAGCAAGGTGTTTTCTTTGATTTAACGAAGGCTTTTGACTGTGTTGACCACCAAATATTACTGCAGAAGTTGGACCATTATGGAGTAAGGGGAATAGCTTACAATTGGTTCGCCTCTTACGTTAAGAACAGAAATCAGACGGTAATTCTCCGCAATATTGAGAGTGGTAATGATGTTCAGTCCCAATGAGGCACTGTTAAGTTGGGCATTCCCCAAGGGTCGGTGCTGGGGCCGCTGCTGTTTCTTATTTATGTAAATGATATGCCTTCTAGTATTAGAGGTAATTCAAAGATATTTCAGTCTGCTGATGACACAAGCTTGGTAGTGAAGGATCTTGTGTGTAATATTGAAACATTTTCAAATAATATAGTTCATGAAATAAGTTCGTGGCTTGTGGAAAATAATTTGATGCTAAATCACAGTAAGACTCAGTTTTTACAGTTTCTAACTCACAATTCAACAAGAAGTGATATTTTGATCAGACAGAATGGGCATATTATAAGCGAGACGGAACAGTTCAAGTTTCTAGGCGTTCGGATAGATAGTAAGCTGTTGTGGAAAGCCCATGTTCAGGATCTTGTTCAGAAACTAAATGCTGCATTATTTACCATTAGGACGGTATCTGAAATAAGTGACAGTTCAACACGAAAAGTAGTGTACTTCGCATATTTTCATACGCTTATGTCATATGGTATTATTTTTTGGGGTAATTACTTCTGATTCAAAAAGGGTATTTTTGGCTCAAAAGCGGGCTGTTCGAGCTGTATGTGGCGTAAGTTCGTGAACCTCTTGTCGACCCCTATTCAATAGTCTGGGAATTCTGACATTGCCCTCACAGTATATATTTTCTTTAATGTCGTTTGTTGCTAGCAATATTAGCTTATTCCCAAGAGCTAGCAGCTTTCAGTCAACACTAGGCAGAAATCAAATCTGCATGTGGAATGCACTTCCTTGACTCTTGTGCAGAAAGGAGTGCAGTATTCTGCTGCATCCATTTTCAATAAGCTACCACAAGAACTCAAAAATTTTTGCAGTAGTCCAAACACTTTTAAGTCCAAACTGAAGAGTTTCCTCATGGCTCACTCTTATTCTGTCGAGGAGCTCCTGGAAGAGCTGAAAAATTGAGCAAATTCCAGTGTTACATTGTTGATTTTCTTTATTTAAACTTAACGACTTGTCGCCTGAATATATTTCTTATATTTTATTTTATCTGTTTCTACTATCGTGTTATAATTTCATGCATTGACTCGTTCCATGACCATGGAGACTTCTCCTTAATTTGGTCCCACGGAACAATAAAAAAAATAAAAATGTGCAACGGAGGCGCATGCGTGTGTTGGTGGGACCTGTGACCAGTAGCACATGCCAGCAGCCCGTCCCTAAAGTGAGAGGGCAGAGGGGGACGTGACTGGTGGCGGACCCAGCACTTTATCACTCCGAGCCGCAGGCCTGTTCTCTGCCGGAGAACAATGGCCACTTGTCTCGAGATCTGCAGTCAGCGCGCGAGCAGAGCTCGGGGTGGTCGCCTTCTAAAGTACGACGCTGCCCAGAAGGCGGACTGCCGCTTTAGGATTACAACGGAGGTGCCAGCTCCTAGAGCTGTAACACATAGTCTTAAGACTGAGTCCTGCTGACAGTGATCCAACAAATCAGCTTCTTACGAACCGATACGGTTGCTCTCCTGCTCTCAGAAATCGAGTCAAGACAGTGCGAGTAACTGAAAGGGACGTACATATTGGTATTTAATAAAAAAATTGTAGCTTGAAAGCCAAGAGATACAAGTTATGGAGCCATTGTAATTTTGTAGGCAGGCTGGTCCTTCAGTGAATGACCTCCAAAATGACATCTTCGTTGATCCGTTATGGATCGTGGGACGACGGCAGGCATGAACTTCTTGATGCAATAATTTGCCAACAGCCGTATGATTTGTAGAAGTTTATTTTATTTTATGTACTTCTATGTGCTACCAGTTTCGGCCTACATTGATTGCATCTTCAGGCCCCTCCCATCATAGTCGTAAAATCGATATACACGGAAGGAGCCATATAACTGGATCCGTGAGTCAATCGTCCTGCAACAGCTCTCGGTGGCCAGGCGACAGAGTCTGTGTCGCTTGGCCACCAGGAGCAGTTGGTAAATTATTGCATCAAGAAGTCCAAAATAACAGTCCTCTGAGTGCTCGGCCTACCGTCAGAAACAGAGATAACAAACTCAGTCACTTGAAAACGACATAAAAAGCCGAAACCTCGGCTCCAATCAAATAAACAACAATATAGTCAACAGACGTTGTGTTCATTAAAAAGTTATTGTATGACTGTTGCTCAGCAACATAAAAACTGTTTGCCAATATTTTCTTCATCTGCAGCCAATTTTGAGCTCGATGTTCCGCAACGTACACTGAAGCGCCAAAGAAACTGGCATAGGCATGGGTATTCAAATAGAAATATGTAAACAGGCAGAATGTGGCACTGCGGTCGGCAACGCCTATATAAGATAACAACCTCATGAATCTATGGACCCGGCATGTCAGCAGCGGTCCGTTCAAGCTGGTGGAGTCTCTGTAATGATGTGGGCCGTGCGCATTTGGAATGATTTGGGACCCCTGACACGTCTAGATGCGACTCTGACAGGTGACACGTACGTAAGCATCCTATCTGGTCATCTGCGACAATTCATGTCCATTGCGCATTCCGATGGACGGACTGTTCCAGCAGGACAATACGGCACCACACTCGTCCAGAATTCCTGCAGTGTGGTTCCAGGAACAATTTTCATAGTTTAAACACTTCCGCAGGTCACCAAACTCCCCAGACATGAACGTTATTTAGCATATCTGGTTGGTTGAAATGGCTCTGAGCACTATGAGACTTAACCGCTGAAGTCATCAGTCCCCCAGAACTTAGAACTACTTAAACCTAACTAACCTAAGGACATCACACACATCCATGACCGAAGCAGGATTCGAATCTGCGATCGTAGCGGTCGCGCGGTTCCAAACTGTAGCGCCTAGAACCGCTCGGCCATCCCGGCCGGCAGCATATCTGGGATGCCTTGCCAAGTGCTACTCACAAGGGAAGCTCCCCATCGCACCCCCCTCAGATTTAGTTATAAGTTGGCACAGTGGATAGGCCTTGAAAAACTGAACACAGATCAATCGAGAAAACAGGAAGAAGTTGTGTGGAACTATGAAAAAAATAAGCAAAATATACAAACTGAGTAGTCCATGTGCAAGATAAGCAACATCAAGGAGAGTATTAGCCCAGGAGCGCTGTGGTCCCGTGGTTAGCGTAAGCAGCTGTGGAACGAAAGGTCATTGGTTCAAGTCTTCCCGCGAGTGAAAATTTAGTTTTAATTTTCAGACAATTATTTGTCTGTCCGTCCGATGGGAGGTAACTGCTCCGTAGTATGGCGGTGCTTCACCTAAACAAACATCTAAACACACTTTTTTGGGAGTGATTGTCACATCCACAAGAAAACCTAAATCGGGCAAGGTAGAAGAATCTTTTTACCCATTCGCCAAGTGTACAAGTTAGATGGGTCGACAACATATTCCTGTCATGTGACGCACATGCCGTCAACAGTGTCGTATAAAATATATCAGACGTGTTTTCCTGTGGAGGAATCGGTTGACCTATGGCCTTGCGATCAAATGTATTCGGTTCCCATTAGAGAGGCACGTCCTTTCGTCGGCTAATCGCACGGTTTTGCGGTATGGTCGCTAAACACAGACACTAAACTTATTACAGTGAACAGAGACGTCAATGAACGAACGGACAGATCATAACTTTGCGAAAATAAAGAAAGTAAACTTCTCACTCGAGGGAAGATTTGAACCATGGACCTCTCGTTCCGCAGCTGCTCACGCTAACCACGGGACCACGACGCTCCTAAGCTCCCATTAGCCTTGATGTTGCTTATCATGCGCATGGACTACTCAGTTTGTATATTTTGCTTATTTTTTCATAGTTCCACACAACTTCTTCCTGTTTTCTCGATTGATCTGTGTACAGTTTTTCAAGGCCTATCCACTGTGCCACTTATTACTAAATGTGAGGGGGGTGCGATGGGGAGGTTCCCTTGTCAGAAGAGATCTCCACCTCCACGCACTCTTGCCGATTTGTGGACAGCCCTGCAGGATTCATGGTGTTAGTTCCCTACAGCAGTACTTCAGACATTAGTCGAGTCCAAACCACGTCGCGTTGCGGCACTTCTGCTTGTTCACGAAGGCCTACACAATATTAGGTGGGCGCACCAGTTTCCTTGGCTCTTCAGTGCATGTTAGTGAAATATATTCAATCACTTGAAAATGGCATAAATGTCCGAAACCAAGGTCGCCATTAAATAAACAACAATACAGTCAAATGGTGGTGTGTTCATTAGAAAACATTCAGAAATATAAATTCCATCGGCTGCAGCAGCCAGCTGTTCGGGACATGTAGGATGTAAGCGTACCCACCGATCGTATAGAACTGCGATAAGCACTCCTATTATTTTAAAAAAACGTAGAAGGTGACAGGCTTGTGGCGCAATTCAGCAAGGAAGAAAATAATAGCGCAGTGAAACCAAACAAGAGTTTGATCTTAATTCACAACGTACTTTAAATATGTACTGACCGAAAGAGTACCTCAGTAGTTGTGGAAAAGGGAGAACAGGTTGACACCGGGAGGATTGGCGTAGTGCTTGAGACTTTGGACAACAGAGATATTTCAATCCTAGGCCAGTTATTCAGAATTAGGCTTTCTAAGGTCTTTTCCCCACATTCACTCTTGAGAAATGCGGGATTTGTTCCTTTGAGAATGATTCCCCAATTCCTTTTCACACCCCTATCCAATCCAAGCTTGTATCCAGTCTATAATCTTCTTCACTTGGAGGTTAAATCCTAATATTTCGTCATAGTCTAATGGACGGAACGATTTACTTCCAACACTTATTGTGGTTAGTTTCAGGCAGGTTACGCAAATTACGAGAATCAGCACTCACAGAGCACTCCCTACACAATCCAGAGACAGCTTCTTATACCCCACGTTCACATCACAGAAACTCGTATGAAAGCGGATTGTAAGACATGTGGCCAAACTGTGAGGTGTTTGGCCATGTTAAGACGGAACGTGCTCCTGGAAACCTGTATGAGTGAACGAAATTATATTCTGTAGCCTGCGATGCATCGTGTCTTAGGCTAACTGAAGAGTCACTGCGAAGCAATATACCGTTATTACGAACACCCATGACTCAAAAGGAGACTGTTAAACATTGTTTTACATAAATCGAGCATAGATACATCAATTTCTGAAGCTAGATTTTTAGAAAATATGTAACCCCCTGAAAAAAAATGGAAAAGAAAAGTAAAAATACCCATTTATTCCGTTTGTTTCTTGGGTTTTAATGTTTCTTTATTGATTTGCAGCTTTCTATAAATCTGTTTCTCTAGCTTGCAGCTTCTCATTGCAGCTTTTTGGTAAACTAATTATCTTTTCGTTATTCTTCACACTTGTTTTGATCTTTCAAAATGAAATGATCAACTGTACATCGGAGATAGCAACTAGGTAGAACATCTTGCAGATGCATTAGTGCTCACTTTGCACGTATCTTTGTAATACAAATGTCTTGGGCAGCTTCCACTCAATACACATCTCCGCAGACGTTGCCCTCTGAGAAGATGCACAAGGCTTAGTTGTATGACAGCCACACTTAGGGGAGGGTTGTTTGGGTATACCGCAGGCCAGGGCTCCTTCCAAGGTCAGTCAACCGGCGTCTGCCGAGGCTCAGACCCAGAGTTTAGCGCCAGGTGTAGAAAACGCGAAAAAGCTATTGAATCATGCAGAATCAACGTTCTACACGCCGAAAAAAGAACATTACGAAAAACGACAAATGTGGCACAACCACACTGGCAGAATCTCAACAGTCACCAACCGATCCCCAACAATCTCATCACCTCAACAATCTTTGTCAGACCCGCAGGCAGATATTCGTTGTTAAACCAATTATTCTCATGATACTGAATCTCTTGAGATCATGACGACGAAGGTTTTCAAAAGGTACGCTCCGGCAGGCGTAGCTCGAGACGAAATTCCACTGCGTCCACAGAACCCGGTAAAGTTTGATCTGTACGTTCAACCTAGAAGTGTTGTCACTGAAACCTGGACCCCAAGAAATTCGCTAAGTCTTATCATACAGAAGCAAAGCAGTTCAGCCTTGCACAGTTCGTGATTGAGATAAATTTCAGAAGGAACAGTGTGAAATTCACCAACTACCAATCTGACTTTGAAACAAAGCTCAAAAAAAAAAAAAAAAAAAAAAAAAAAAAAAAAAAAGAGAGAGAGAGAGAGAGAGAGAAAACGAAATTGGCACCACTTATAGACAGGAAGCTACTATTAACGCAATAAACACGCACAATAAGTCACAGCCTGATTGGAAACCACGTGGACGCTTCCTAAGCGTCTTCATCACTATTGTCGAGCAGGGCGTCACCAATTAGGCAGTTGAAGATGCTGGGATACCACATCTAAAAAAGCAAAGCGCGTCTACTCCTGACTCACAAAACGACGCATCAAAAATATATGTGTCTTCTCTAAGCACAAGCAAGCCGTAGACAAACATCTTGCACAGTACTTCAGGATGGATTGCGTACTACATAAGGTTGAACCGTCCAGACCACTACCTCCAAAGACCACACAAGGCAAAAAGTGCAAGTATCCAGCAGACCTCCGAAAACTGTCGCAACGGACCCAAATTTGGGAAATCTAGCGGACCTCACTTGATTTTCAACTGAAAACTAGATTCTAAATAGGAGACGCCTACATGCAGCAGCTGCAATGGTACTCATTTCGCCACCGATCCAAACTACCCAGATGGGCTGAAGCAACCCATGTCCACAGACAGAACAGAGAAGATCAAGTGCATCTACTTACCCCGTGCTGGAATGCTCACAAACTGAAAGCATTCTGCGTGCATTCACCACTGCATTACTTAACATTCTTCTGGAACGTAAACTCCTTATTACTGAAACAATAAAAACGGTTCCCAGAAATTTACTCCGGCAGAATATGGATATTACGCATGCCTGGAACAAGATACAAATCTACGTTAGCAATCAGCCAGACTCATCTGCCCAAGTCTAACCTACTGCTACACTCTACAGATTTGGTAATCATTTCACATTTACGTCCAGAAAAAGACACTGCAGCGATATGCTTTGTCAGCGCAAATGGTTTCTGGGCTGAAAACGAGCTCTTAGAAAGATTCGTTAACGAACAAAACAATATAATTTTTATTGATTGGCGACTCCATGTTGTCTTGTGCACTACGACCAGATAACAGGTATACTTGAAAAAAGAGACAGCATTGGTCGTATATTTTTTTTTTTTACTATTGCAAAATCGATTTTTTGTCACTGAGTGACCATCTTCGGTGCTATAGAGTCTATGTGATTGCCGTAAGCTTAGTGACAACAGTGCATCCCAATTTAAGTTATACAATATAGCACTGAAGATGGTCACTCAGTGACAGAAAATTGATTTTGCAATAGTAAAAAATATACGACCAATGCTGTCCCTTTTTTCAAATATAATTTTTGGAATTGCCAAAATCAAATGCTTCGGCAAAGACATTAACCTTCTCGGTTATATATGCCACAAGTTAGACAAACCCAAAATGGGCAGAGGCAGTTGTTCACAAGGAGGAGTCGCCATCTTTCATACGAAACAACTGGCCACTGTAAGACTCGATTTACCAGAAAACCTGGAAACCCGCCAAGCAATTGTCCTAAAAATCACAGGAAAATATAAGAAGCCGATCTTCTTCGCAATTGGCTCAAATGGTTCAAATGGCTCTGAGAACTATGCGACTTAACTTCTGATGTTATCAGTCGCCTAGAACTTAGAACTAATTAAACAAATGGTTCAAATGGCTCTGAGCACTATGCGACTTAACTTCTGAGGTCATCAGTCGCCTAGAACTTAGAACTAATTAAACCTAAGGACATCACACACATCCATGCCCGAGGCAGGATTCGAACCTGCGACCGGAGCGGTCGCTCGGTTCCAGACTGTAGCGCCTAGAACCGCACGGCCACTCCGGCCGGCTTTCGCAATTGTATATGTCTTTGCCACTAGGGATCTATCAATAGATCTGTTTGATTAAGTAGCTACTCTTGGCACAGCACTCATAACAGGGGGCCTTAATGCCAAATCGACTCTGTTTTTGACGACAAAACCAAGAACAAAAACGGCGACCTCATCACTGCAGCTCTAAACGACAATCTGATCCACCTAGAAAATAATTCACCTACTTTCATGAGTCACACTGGAACCGGTTACACTGTTTCCACACCTCAGACTGCTAGTCACTGCAGTGAAGTGGAAATAAGTGATAGCACTTCCAGCGAATACCTTACCATCATCATAAAAACAACGGCTACTATCCACGTCAAAAATGACAAACACAACAGGAAAACTTTCATGACTCCAAAAACCTTAATATAGAGAACTTCAGAAGAGAATTTTGAAGCAAAAAGCCCAACACGACAGCCGTTAATACCATTGTAGGCCTTGGAAACTATAACCAGCTAATGGTCCAAATCATGCAATCTGCTATCACTAATAATGCATCAAAGAAAACCTTCATAGAACGTAAAGACAGGTTTCCTACACACATTCTTAACCTAATCAAAGAAAACTATACCTAGAATGAAAGGGCAAAAACGGAATGGAACCTTCTTAACAATCAAATCCCTGTTCTTCGCTCGTAGGTAGTACTCTGCGCCTTGTACACAACCATCACGGCGCTCGCGGGGCACAGCAGCTAGTTACGACACCTGAAGATGGGCTTATAAGAGCCCGAAACCGGTCGTGTGATATTAAAGAACTTTAGAACTGTAGCGAGATTTTCAACCTCTGGCAAATTAGATCTGATTCCTCAGTTCAGGGCAGATAGATGGGAATGTGAGTCACAGGGGCTCGATCCACGTAACCCCAACGTTGTCTGTCGTAAATTCAAAAGAATTACCGGCAAAACCGTCACGGCGGAAGAAAGGGAAAAGGCTGAAATATCATGGGATTTACTCGAAAAAAAAAAATGGACCCCAAATTTGATGCATCCACGAGGAACTTATTCCTAGGGAATTTCATTCACTTCTATACAAAAATACCATACCAGCCGATCTTCCACTATTGAAAAAAATAACAGAGTGTTAGATAGCCTCAGCCATACTAAGCGGCAAAAACACACATCCTGGACATGACGGCATCGGACGATTTCATCTCAAACTACTTCTACCAGAAGGACTTGCTCAAACATTAAAAATTTTATTCAATGCTGCCTTAACTAAAAAAAATTGTGCTATCCCAATGGAAACGTGATCATATTAGAATGATTCAAAAACCGGGAAAACTCAAAAGAACCCTAACTCACACAGACCAAGCACATTACTTCCAATAATCGGCAAAAGCTTTGAATGAATAACTAACAACAGCCTACAACAGTTTGCAGAAGACAACACCATTATCCCACAAGAATACGCTGTTTTCAGAACCAGTCACAATGTCCCCGATCCATTATTAAGACCAGCTAGTGACTTAGCAGAAGCATGTAACTTAACATATGCAACTGGTGCCCTCTTTCTGGACGCAGAATGCGCCTTTGATAAGGTTTGGGATGTGCGACTTCTTCACAAAACGCTATATTACAGCTTCCCAAATGAAACAGTACAGTTAATACCTAACCTCATGGGAAATAGAAAAGTATGAGTTTGGGATCAAACATCGTCCTACTTCACAGCCAAAGCGGAAGTCCCTCACGATGCCGTCATCTCCCCACTATTACTTGCATATACACAGCTACTAACATCCTAAGACCCAGGTGGTATACGCTGACGACACCACTCACTGGTGTCATGCACCCACCACAAATGCAATCAATGAACAAGCTAACAGCTACATCAGCAAACTTGAAACCTAGCTCAGTGGATGGAGAATCCAGCCTAATCGAACCAAAAGTCAACTTATCGTATTCACACATAGAAATCTTACTAAACGCCAACAACAGGATCCCCACAAACTCATAATTTGATTCTGGGGACAAGAAATTACTCCACAACCGAACTCAAATATGTAGGAATCTATTTAGACGAAGTCTTAAAATGTCAGAAAAGAGACGTACGTCTCATGAAATACGGAAAACGTGAGATGGAGCAACCACTTCCCTTCTTACGTACTAAATATATATCTGACTCATTCTCGAATCTGGATCTCAACCAAATGAAAAATTTCTGTCTGCTGACAGAAGAATACTTCGAATAGGTGGTTACCTACACTGTGGGATCCCAACAAACTCCGTTCATGAAACACTTACAACCAAGTACATGCTATTCAGACTAAAAGAACAAATCACCATATTCGAGCTCAACAGACTACGTAACAGTTAACCTACGAAGCCGCTCTTGTAGCACGACCCTAAAACGTTTATTTTTCAAAAGTTCAAATGTGTTTTTCGTCCTTTCGTTATTCTTGAAACAGTATCGATTTCGCTCCAACAGAATCCTATGGAAAACCAAGGAATCAATGAAATTGTCAACAGACCAAGAACACCTCAAGGATTTGAAATCACGTAGCAGCCTGATATACGAGAGTTGGAGCTTGAGTAGTAGCAACTATTTATTTACATCTCGTACAAAATAGATACGTGTTTCAAAGTTTTACTGACCTCAGAGTAGTCACCAGCATTGTGTTAACACGTTTCAGGGATGTGGAAGGCGTAGGATACTCTGATCAGTGCCAGTTGTGTTGACACTTCGAGCGGCGCTGTCTGTTGCCCGATTGATTTGTAGCAGTTCTGAAGCCAATGCCGTGAGGTGTTTCCTTCAGTTTAGAAATAGAGTTGAACTCACGAGGGCTTAAGTCAGGGGAGTGCATTAGGTGGTATAGCACTTAGCAGCCCCATCAGTCAAACAAATCAGTAAGAGCTTGCACTGTACGAACTTAAGCACTGTCCTGCAGAAAGTGTCGTCACTTCTGTCTCTAAGCTGGTCGTAGGCTGTGATGCTTAAATGAACAGCATAGAGACAGTAGTGATGATACTATCTGCGGGACCTGACCATTATTTTGCAGGACAATGCTGAAGCACGTACAGTGCAAGCTGTTACTGATTTGTCTGACTGACGGGGCTGCTAAGTGCTATACCACCTACTCCACTCCCCTGACTTAAGCCCTCGTAAGTTTAACTCATTTACTAAACTGAGGGAAACCCTTCACAGCATTCGCTTCAGAACTGCTACAAATTCGTCGGGCAATAGACAGTGCCACTCGGACCGTCAACACAACTGGCACTGCTAAGAGTATCATTCGACTTCCACATCCATGGCAACGGGTTATACATAATGCTGGTGACTACTTTGAGGTCAGTAAAACTTTGAAACACGTATCTGTTTTTTACGACCTGTAAATAAATAGTTGCCACCATTAAAGTTCCAACCCTCGACGAAATAATAACTTAATGAGCAAAATTACTTCAAGCACCTCCTATAGATGAAAATATTCTCTACATCGACTAGATTTTCAAGTTTCACATCCTCCACAGTATTAGACGAGAATTTTCTATATCAAAAAAATTAAAAGCTTGCAATATAAAGTTAGCAGGACCACTGAGATAATATGAAGAGATATACGCCGAACAACAGGCAGCCAATCCAAACTGGGATTTAGCCGACCGAGAGATTTTCCTTCAGACGAAAGGCAAATGCCGGGATTTGACACGAAGGGAACTTAATTAATAACATCATCCTCTCAGCTATCCACCCATATGCTATTAAAATTAAATAAGCATCTAACTTTCCAAAACAAATTGTGTCACAACAGCACGAACAACAGCACGAACTACAACTATTGGCTGCAAAGGACTATGCTTCCTACAATCCACCATTGCCTTCAGAGGTGGAATAAAAGATGGAAAAATAAAAAATTTAAACGAAGTTACTTTTTAATTTCATTGAACTCATTACTGTATTTCGTTGTCAGTTGAAGCTAATTAGTGCGAACCTACGTGAATTTCTTAATAGTGTGGGAATATATTGGATGCTTCAAGAGTGAAATAATTTCGGTTGTACTAATTGCGTAATAGCATTCTTAACTTAATACAAATACATTCCTTTCTGCTAGGTAACACAGGAAATCTAAAAAAAAAAAAAAAAAAAAAAAACACTGCCTAATTAAACAATAGAATGGAAAATTTCGTTCAGAAATTCCATTCAACATCGGCAGTTTGCAGAAATCAGTATAAAACAAGGGTTAAATTTATGTAAGTTGTATAACTGTAGCATTTCAGTTTAAAAGTGTAAAATTGAACGATAACAGGTTGACATTTAATGGATATTATATGAGTATTATTAACTTAATTTTGTTCAAAATAATTCATCAGATCCATTTGAGTACCTTTTGTCACCTTATCTGTTTCGTTTTATTCTAAGAAAGCTTTCATTACTGGTGGCAGGCCTAAATTCAAAAATTCGTCTCTTCTTTCGGTCGCTTTAGAACATAAACATTGCTGGAGATACGTTGAAGAAGTCTTCTTAGTTTGGTCAAAAGGAGCTAATTCCTTTAACACTTTTATGGATTAAAATTGAAACTGAAATTGAAGATTAATGGAAAACTCCATTTTTTTGGTGTTGTCGTCAATAAACGGAATAATGGCACGCTATACCATAAGATTCACTGCAAAGCTATGCATACTGACTAGCATCTGCACGCAACTGCACTCTGCGACACAATGTAACAGTCACTTTTTTGCAACCCCATTGCGACGTACAAGATTGAAATTTGGCTCCGAAGCGCCTACATCCTTCCTCTGTAAAAGTGCAACAGCATGGCGTCCTGCGGCGTCATCCTCGAGCTCGATGACGCTACAAGCAGCAAGGCGTCGAAGGAAAAAAAAAGGTCAATTAGGATATAACTTCCGACGAATTCTAGGTAATTAGAGAAGGAGAATGAGCTCTTATAATTTCAAGTACTGAGAAGGAAATCGGCACTGCCATTTAGAGTTCAATTCGGCATTATCACAGAGTGATTCAGGGGAATGACGGAAAACTTAAAATTGGATGTCCTGTGTGCTAACCACTGCGCCATCTCTCTCTTTCTCAAGGCGTCGACACATGCGAAAGAAGGCCAGAGCTCAATTCATGTGCCATGAAAGGTAGGTTAATGATGTCATATTGGCACGAAATTTCACTACGATTTTTCCCAAAGCCACTGTGAACGTGTCCCACGATGGGAAGGTCGTCACGCCCCCTCTAACCCATATATCAACTCTTCTTTTAACGCCTCCGAGATGGAGGTCAGAACAGCGATACCAAGTGTAGTTTTCTTGCGGGGAGGCGAGAAAAGGAGTTCAGACAACCGCCGCTAAGAATCTACACGAAAAGGCCTGAGAGGGCATTACAGGGGGAGTCAATGAAACAACATCTTTCCTTGTGGCGTTGATTCCCACACAGTTCATTGTCTAAAAGAACAGTTCTCAATTGGATAAGCAACAAGACGACGTTCTGGGTAACCTTTGGCACTGCTGACACCCTCAAACGTTGCAGTCTCGCTCTCTAAGAATTTTGTGACTGTATCCCCATTGAACGTGGTCGTACCCCTTGGAATGAAGTGCAACTGCAGTTTTTACTTTCGTTTACAGGTTGGAACCACAATGGACCATTCAAAGTCATTCAACAAAATCTGAACTGGATTTGAAGCAGCAAAGGGCGTTTATGCTGTTTCATCCCTCCTGTTTCATGAACTGTTGCGTGAGCACAGATGTGTGCGAAATTGATACATGTGAATGAAATGATCCCTTTAAGACCTACCTCCGCCTCCCCCCCCCCCCCCCGCCCCCAAATATGGTAATACCTTCGGTGGCAGCTGCCCACGTTATCCAGCATTTGAAAAACGTGTCTTCGTCCCAGATACCTTCAGACAGGCAACTTGCAGCAGTGGCATATAAAGAAGAAGTTGCTTACCTGTAAGCGCATACGATTACTTCATAGTTTCTCTCTGTAATGGCATGGTTTTAAAATTCTCAATAAATGCTGGCAGCTTCAACCGAAGATATTGGCCAACTGAAGGATCTTTGATGAGCCTTTCGCTGTTTTATTCACGGAGCTGTCGTTGTAGTGCCTCTTCGTGACGATGCAAAAAGAAAGTGTAAAACAGGAGAGACGAGAAAGCATATGCACCCTCTAATGCTTCGGATTACCTTCAGATTTTGAACGGTTCCTGGTGGTTCCATCCTGTACACAAGACAAAAATTGCTGTCGTGTTGCACTCCAAAGGGGTGCCGTCACGTTCATGGGGATAGAGTCCCACAGAGACCTTAGAGACAGGTTGAAACGTCCAGGGGTGTCTGCTGCGACATAGGATGTCCAAAATGTAGTCGTCTTGCTCATCGTACTGAGAGCAGTTGTTTACGACAGCGAAATGAGCGGGAATCACCGCCACAGGGAGGTTTCATTGACGCCCTTTAAGCAAACCATTGAGACCTTTTCGTGTTGACTCTGAGCGGCGGTGTGTCTAAAATATTTTCTTCGGTGACTCCTAACAAATTCGTGTGATTTAGACGCTGGGTGTGGCCCTTCTGACTCCCACCGCAAAGGAGTCAAAAGAAGGGTGAAATGTGGGTAAGAGGCGGTATGACGACCTTACCTCTACCTGACACGTCGCGGTGGCGTTTGGCAGAATTGTGTTGAAACTTGGCGCCAGTGTGTGATTACTAACCTGCCTTACACGTCTTACGAACTTCTGACCTCTGGCCAATTTTTCGCATGTGTCGATGCCTTTCTGTTTGAAGCGTTTTTGAGATCAAAGGTGGCGTCGCGAGGCATAATTACAGAAGAAGGTAGTAGGCACCTTTGAGCCCATTTTCAATTTTATATGTCACAACTGAAGTAATTTATGAGCTTTCGAAAAAGTGGAGCTTTAATTGTGTTGCGCAGTATATAATAGCTGCTGCCCTCCACTGTAGTGCGCTGAGGTGCTTGAACTCTGGTCTGAAGAGTGTAAACCTTTATGTGGTGTGGATATCTAAATGCAGGTAACCGAACACCCAAATCCTCTATTTAAACATAGCTGATCGTTATAATGAAAATCTTGTTCTGATTATTATTAATTTCATCATTACGCCTTAGTGGATTTTTCCATTTCCAGAGGGACAGCTGTAGTATGTTGCTGTAGTGAATGATACAAAGTAGCTCGTCTTTCTAAGCATAAGGGCACATAGAAGGAAGCTGGAGGCGATACTTCGTGTCAACAGTGTTCTCTGAAAATGGAGAAATGCCGAAACGCGTAAATAAACAAATAAAATAAAAATTTTGTGCTCAAGACGAAAGTTTCTTATAAGTGAAAAACATGACCATCATATCTCATAAACTTTTATGCGATTTGTAGTCCAATGTTATAAGCCCTTTTAGTACAGAGAAACAACCAAATCATTTTCTGGCCAAGTGAAAGCTGGCCTCAAAAGGGACAACCTTGGCGAGGAGGGGGGGAGGGGGCGTAAATGACAGCACTGTTAAGGCACCGAAATCCCGTGGAGTCAGACGGAACGGCTGGAGACGGAACCTTCTCTGCCTTGCCAAAAGTGTGCTGGTAACCGTCGGAATACAAATGGGCAAATCACAAGCGACTGAATTCCGCATACACTAGCATTCCAAGTTCACGGCAGTGCACCTTATTCTTCCTTCAGGAGATTTCCAAGCCGAAGGTAGTGCCCTAAAAGACGCTAACACATATCTTTTGTTGATACCGCCATGGATATCAACCTACACCCTTGAAATTACCCGTATTCCTTTGTATGTGAGGACTCTAGACTGCTTTTGCTTGCCAACCCAGTCAAAATTTCTTCTTTTCGTCGTAGTATGAAACGAAAGATTCTGTAAGAAGTAGACTTGTCGTTCCTTTGAGTTCGGACTATCACAGGAACCACAGCAAGATGAATCTACACCAGTTGCTTTCCGTCTGGTAGATTCTAGCCATTTCTTGTAAAATAGGTTTACATTCCTGTTTCTAATATTTTAGAGAAAATTTTCGAGCGTGCTATGTGGCTCTTCACATCGTAGTAGCATCATGTGTTGGTAAATTATCAGAGGTGGTTGGGCTGTTTGTAATAGAGTAGACATACTACACTGAAGTGCAGAAAGAGTCTATTCCTTGGTAGCTCGAGATTGTGCTACATCTTCAGCTATTGCTATTATTTTACACTAATTTCGTTATAGAAAATTCTATAACAATTCTACACGCTTAGTGAAGAGATCAGAAGTATCATGGATTCATTTTGTTATTCCCTGATGAATTTTCAAACTATGAAGGATGTATCAGTTTGAGAGGCTCTTTATGGAAACCAAACAAGTCGAAATTTATACATGAAAGTCATTCTGCTACCTCTGACAGCGGAATACATCCACCGACATTGGTGCTGATACGATTGCAGGCTAGGCAACCTTCCGAGGTTTTGGTATGGACCCAAACAATAAAAATTCCTGGTAAACATGATCTCCAAAACGCGTACCGTAAGGGAAGATACCGTTGAAATGTCAATCACGTCGCAAAAAAATCGTAGGGGGCATAAAATCTGTTTCGTAACATATCTTGGTGTGTTGAATTTAGTGGGTAAATCCAATTTACTAAACAAAGTTTTTTTACTAACTTTGAGTTTTAGACCATTGAAAAAAATTAGTATTTTTTCAAACCCATACGTGGAGTCGTTGATTATCACCGAATGTATTCACAAAAATGCCTTGAACTAAACAATTTTAAAATAGAAGGAGTAGTATGATGTTTTTGTGTCGGCCATTTTGATTTTTTCAAAGAAATTTTAGTCTCCTTTTTAACAAAATATACATACGAAAACTGTAGATAAATTATAAAAATTCTGTTTCCATAATATGTGATAGGAATTCAGCGCAAAATTAAATTCGTAAAACACTATAAAATGTTTGGCCAGGTATGAAGAAGAAATAAAAAATGACGACAAGATAGTTTGAAAACTGTACTCTCTATTTTCTGTTTATATACTACATCACATGCGCATCGTATACGTGTGAATGATACGCAGTTACGTCAAAACAATCCGTTACGTAGCTTACACCATCACGTTCAAGTACAACTCCTTCTGTTTGATGTTTGACAAAATCAATTTTTCGATAAACTTCCTTATATATTTTTCAAATTTTTCGCTTCAACTTTCTCCAGTGGTACTCTGCACTTCCTTGCTGATGCTTGTGCTGTTAGGTCACCATATTTGAGTTCTAATTTTGTAGTTATTTCTGAAATAACTCAGTAAAACCAAACATTATATTTAAAAACACTGAAAAAAGCCGCTAATTTTAGTCTGTCGTGTTAGTAGTGACTCATCAGTCAAGCGAACATGAAGAAGCGGTATTTTATCTAGAAAAAGTTGATTTCCCTGTGTTTATACATGAGGAGCATGAGATCGATACACAGTATCTTTTGCTAATGCTGACTAGTAAGAACACCTTTCGGGCCGTGAGAATGTTAAGAACTTTTTTCAGCAAAAGGACAATGACACATTGATGCATAAGTTGCATCTTTCATAGTCTGCAAAAAAGAAATTGCTTCCACTGTTGCAGCTGTAAAATTTCAATCATTGTAAAAGTATTTTTGTAAGCGCCTTTAAATCATCTTTATTTCTATATATTTTTGTAATATATTGCTACTTTTTTTCATATTGTCCTTTAGTTGTCCATGACCCTTGCCATCCAAAATAACTTTTCTGCCTGTTTATTCTTTCATAATTTGTGTTATACATACATAGATCCTGAAAAAGAGCATGGGCTGTATACAACCTTAGCGATGTAAATATTGAAGACAAAATGGGTATGAAGTAGACATGCGTACACATACTTCGAAAGCTTTTCAATCACATCTGAAAGCATTTTAATATATCTAAATCCAAAGCTTTCGGATCATTTCCGTATATTTTCATCAATCGTAGGTATCCCGAACGATTCATGGAACGCTGGTTGATCTGTCTTTCCAACCAAAAGTGAAATTCCGGTGAATCTCCACGTATCTATATGTTTCTAGCCACGCAGGTTTGATGAAATTTTGTTACAATATCAACTTCGACGAAGTATCCTGTGATCAAATAAATAACACTGTCAAAATCAACTTTTGAAACATCTAGTTGGCTGCGAACCATGCTAACTCACGTCTAAATCTACTTTTTCATCAGAACGTTGTGATATTATATCCTTGTTACCAATATTATCATCACTAACTTCACAATCAGAATCCACTTGCGAATGGCCTCACGATCACTACCGATAAGCTCATTATCAGAAGCCAGTTATGGATTTCCTTCAAGATAATTATGAATAAACTTATTCCTAAATCTCCATCAGCGTGACTTTTAGTAAGCTCACAATCATAATCCAGTTCTGAACTTTTATATGTATTCTTTACTATTACCCGACATTCATCAAAAATGATTTCGCAGATTGATCAGCATCAGCTTCTATACGTCGCACACGTTCTTGAAAAATATCACAAAGAATGACTGCATACTCATAACTATCGTGCATTGTTGAATGCTCCAAAATGCTCTTCTTGCATATTTAAATGCCAAGATGGGTATTTACAGCCAAAGGAGCTCAGTTGGTATTTTGTTTGAAACTTCGCCTCGACGTGTAAGTATGTGATCTTTAAAGATTCACTTCCAGTCAATTCGTAACAAGACCATTTTGGCGTGGGCTCGGATCTAATTAAAAATTCAAGCTAGTTTGGTCGCAGTCAGCGCATTTTGATGACAATGATGGTAACAGAGAAGCAACAGTAGCATCTGTCTTTCATTCAGTGTATTTTTTCATCGCTAATACCACCAACATTTTTTAAACTCTGTTCCTAGCAGTACTGTCATATTTCATTTGTGTATTTATGTTTCTCTGATACGATATATTTCCATTGACACTCACTACTGTCACTGACCTTTGATTTTCTTCGCTTCTCACATTTTTGCATTAAGCAGTATATCACGACAATTTTTCAACGTCGTCACCGGTGGTTCGTCGACCGCTAGTACAACGTAATCAAAATATTTTACTCTTACTTCTAATCTCCGCAAATCTGGCTAACGCGTTGCAGTACGAGTCTGTGTTGCGCGCTGCTATGCTAAAGCTGCAAATCAGCGTATCTGCACAGAGAGAGAGAGAGACTCGGGAGGTGCAATGAGTTTTCTGTTAATTGCACCACCCATTAAAAAGAACTATGAGAGAAAGGTTGGCAAAAAAAAAAAAAAGAAATATGAGCGTAAATGACAACACTCTGTTTTCTTTTGTGTAATGAGAAATATTGCTCAAAGCAGATTTTAAATTTAATGAACTTCTCAACATCCAAACAATACACTTTCCTACCTCTCAAATCTAACAACTTTCAGTACAATAACCGAGTTCGTTCGATGGCGCAGTAATAATAAAAAATAATAACATCATTATTGTATTTACCTTACATACCATTAGATTTCTTCCTTCACAAATCTGTTTCGTAATCATGTTCATTGAACAAAGCGAGTAAATTTTAATTTCAATCATAAAATTGCCATTGTTTCCTCATCAACACTCTTTAAAACTATCGGCTTAGCTTTAACACAGGTGTACTTCGACTCCACGACTCCATTGGGTACCAGAGCTAAACATTGTCTGCTTTACTCAAACACAGCCAAACTTCAACTGCTCCCCTGCGCCCTCGCGCAGGTCAAAGATGTTAGCTTAACTTCTGTGATACAGCTTACCACATCGCTGCTGGCTTAAAATCGATTCAGATATCAAAAATTCACTCACCAAAATAATACATGACACCCATCAATGTAACTGCCCACAACGAACACCCGCTGCTCCACTGTGAGTGCCATCACCCCTTTGCACTGTTCCACTCACACTACACAGCCCGCACTACCGTCTGAGCCGACGTGGATAACGTGGCGGGCGTACACGCGGCGTGCGTGTCACGCCGTGCAGCTGCGTGCATGCATCCACGTCCAATCGTATTCACTTGTCCAGGTCACTTTTATTTGCCCCACCTTGTTGATATAAAGCAACATAGGAAGAGAAATTCCGCCTTATGCAAGACACCTTTTTTCTATTTTCTTTCACCCAGACATTGTAATGTCCCCACAGCAAATACCCTCTACCACGCACCAATTAATCATTTTCAGTCAAACCATCCACATTCATTCACTTTGGAAAAGTTATCTGATCTGATTTTCTCGTAATATATGCGGCGACAGCTCGTCGACGCCAAAGTATTTTCTAGTGCATTTATTCTTTGAAATAACAGAGATGCATATATGCATTCTCCATGGTTGTTAGAGTGGTAACTAGGACAGCTTCTGGAGTATCTGTTGAGGGATTGACGTGTTTCTAAGAGATACATATTCTGCTTTTCTTCTCGCTAAAGCGAGCCAATTAACATTTGTGCCGCTGTCGGTGTGTTTTGAAGAGAAAGAGATTGTAAAAGGAAAATAATTAAGGCGTGGAATCACCGGAGATCTGGACATGTAATGGAGATGGATTTAATACACGATTTCCTCCATAAATAAGGTTTGTGACTTTTTTGTTCTGGAGTGAATTAACGAATGAGTTTTTTCTGAATCATTTGTTGATCACGTTGGCCCTGTAATTAGTGGGGAAGTTTCAGTTGTGTCTAAGAGAGCCTGCAATCACTGAGTCTCTGTTAAATCGTCCAAAAAGGCTTCGTACACATCTGGAATTCGCAACCTTTCGTAAAAGGAACAAATTGTCCAAACGATTGATTCTCCCGACTGACTGTAGTGTTTAACAGTAATAATAAATGTAAACATCTCTTACAGCAAGCCAGCCGCTGATTACCAAGACGAAGGACTCCACAGAAGGTTCTATTTGGCTGATTCTTTTTATCACTATATCACGTAATGAAATCTTATATTAAAAACTATACATAGATAAATGAGAGAAAGTGAGAGAGCGAATTAAAATAGAGATAATACCATGAATCCTCCATTAGTCTAATTTTTCGCCTGTCTTATCACGGATCAGCCAAGAACTGGGAGGGCCTTACTTTACTGTATAGACTTATGTGTGAAGGTGAAGGGATGTTAAAGACGACAGATACACGTCTATACAAACAAGACATTACACAGAGATAGAGGCTAGCTGCATTGATCATCTATTCTTAGGTTAAAGAGACGGCAACTTCTTATACCAACATTAAAATGTTAAAAGATGCTTCAGCACTTTTTGTGCTATCTTTAGTGAGCTATTTTTTTTATTTTATAACCCACTGAAGATAGCGCGAAAAGCGCTGAAACATGTCAGGGTGAAAGAAAACAGAAAAAAGGTGTCTTGCATAAGGCGGAATTCCTCTTCCTATTTCGTAGCAAGCACGGAAATAACAAGAAGACCTGCGACACCACAAGATGATCATATAAAGCAACGTTTTCTTCGTTTATCGTTGGCATTGCTCTGCTTTGTATAAGTACCACTAGCATTGTAGCACTGTTGTGAGTTAATCGTCGACCAAGCAGATCATCTCTCCTGCTGTGCTCACCATTGGATGCGTTTAGTCCCTCCCCTTGTTGCCATTAGGAGGTAATATTATGAGTGCATGGTAGGCAGAATGTGGGGCGTCAAATGCTAAAACATCATTGGCCTTTTGCGACTTCGCATTCATGAGGTTCCTTGTCAAGGGTAAAAACATGACTTTGTATTGCAATGAAACGGCTCAATCAGAATTCTTGAGTTTGAAATATGCTCCGGTGACTGTTTCCATTTTATTTATTCTTAATGTGTGCGTATTTGCATCCCTCTGCCGCATGAGGGCTCCGAATTCCAGTTTGTAACACGACAGTCTGTAACGTAACTATGTCGCTGTGTGAGAAACTGCACGCTGTAATGTAGTTTCGAAGTCGAAGCATCCTCTCCTTCAGCATGGCAATAACTGACAACACACGGGATCGGTGAATTCCGTCACAATCCGACGTCTTGGGTTCACAGTCATCGAAAATGCTCCTTGTAGGCACAGCTTGACCAATCTGATTTTCACCTGTTCCGGAAAATTAAACAACACCTGCGCAAATTATGAAGCAGTGCAAACAGAGGTGAGCAGTGTTGCCAACTCCTACAAAACGTTCCCCCTAGGATCAATTCGAAATCACCCTAAATTTTCCTTCGAACCGCCTAAAATTCCGAATAGGCATCTGTATTTGATAGAAACATCCGGGTTGGAAGAAATAATGAATTTATTTGCATAGTTGTATTTTATACAATGCAACTTACAATCTAAATATCCTATTATGATAAACTGACACTGGCAAATTTTTATCGACTAATTCTTAAGCGTTGTGATGATATTAATTGATATAAAAATAGACATTTTTATGAAAGGATGTTTGATTCATTATTTGAAAACCATATTAATGCTGTGTGTTCACTAACTTCAAGGTTAGTAAATCTGAAAGTTAAGACAATCATGATAATGGAAAAAAAATAACGCCCAGTACGAATTATTCTAATTTAGCGAGAAACAAAAATATTTCGGGAATGATAAAATGTACTGCGATTTCGACTTACAAAACATGGAATATTTCGCCAAAGGCTTGGGTATCATGTTGTGTTTTACCATTGCCTGCGCGTTTGTGATCACATGTACTGACATTGAATAATTCGAGCATACGAGTGGATGGAACGAATTTGACACACGAACCGCAGTCTCTTTTCAATGTGAATCGTAATCATGATACTGTGAAGCACTTCAAGAGACAGGTTACTACGTTATTTATTTTTAATTACACTGTTCGTCGAAAAAGCACGTTCGACACTTGCGTTTGATATTGGTAGCGTGAGTACTGGCATTGAAAATTTGGCTATATGTCCAAAACGCTTTTCGCCAGCGGGATCACAATCTTTAAATACCTCGGTAGAAAATGCAACGGAGTAGGTTACATTCGATTACGACTTATTTTGCAACTGATTCCATGCGGATTCTGTTTCATTCTTGACGCCGTATTTTAGTTAAAATGCCAGATACACTCGGTTTTATTAGAGATAAGGCAACTTGTCGATGAAGATTGGCCATCGTCTTCAGAATAAACAAGTTATCAGGCAATCTTTTTTGAATATATCGCTTCAAATCTCCAAGAAATTTCCTGCACAGTTCTTTGACATCTGATAAGACTTTTTTGTCGATATTTTGTAAAATGGAATGAAACTCTGAAAGGTGGCTACACTGAGCCACAGCGCCAGAGATTGCGCCAAAGAGTATTATTCAGCCGCCTCCACTGTCAGTGCTTGTTGAGAACTCGTGGTAGTCAGTGCTTGTTGAGATGTGCTAGTGAAGAGTGCTTGTCGAGAGATCGTGGTGGAGAGTTCTTGTTGAGATGTGGTAGTAGAGAGTCGGTGTGGAGATATATTGTAATGATTAGAGTGATTTTCGTCAATATATGAAGGTAAAAGAAAAAAAAATTTCCTTTTCTCTTTATTATCTCAATGTCTTAAATAATGCGTCATTACAGGTTCAGTCAAAAAAGCATCTGGCTTGTGTTCTTGTATTAGAGTGTATATCTGCTTTCCTTACGCAATTATAGTATTTCTTTTTTTTAATTACTTGAAGAAGAACCGTGCCAGATGTGTACGTTGAGTCATACTTCCACACACAGAACAGTTATACTTGTGCCTTGGTTTTGTAGGTTTTATAGTTGCTGGGGACTTAATTAATTAACTGTGTTAACGAAAATTTTCCTTCATTCTTTGTTGTTGTACTATGCAGTCAGATTGCGTAATAATACTAGTCAGGGCCAACCGTTTACGAGACACAGCGTAATCGGACATACAGCTAAACTAAAAATTTAAAAAGTATTTTCATATTTAAATAATTAAGCCCCCATGCACGTGGCGACCGCTGCTTCGGATCGTCCCTTGGAATTATTCTGATTGTAAAAATAGTAGACAGTAGTATTGTTGTAGTAATTTGTAGTTTAGTAATTGTAGTCTATATTCCATGTGTAGATTTGGTAATTGTCATTCTTCTAACGGTATTTTTTTCAGAATTTTATTTCGTTGTCTTGTGTACGCGTTTGACAATTTAGTGCAATTATTTCAATTGATCGTTAATCGTGTTTGAGGGAAATATTTAGTGTGAATGGTATTGTTGAAAATAAGGAGTCATTGTGTATAATTTTCGTACAGTGACGAGTTTTGTATATTTTGTAAATGATTACGCGATCGATGAAAAAGGCAAAAATGATGAATAGTCAGAATAACGAAATTGTTAACATGGCGAACTCGCCAACAGAGGAAAACAGTGTCATGAATAATGTAGTGGAAAACAATTTAATAAGTAGGGAAAATAGACCGGAAACAGTTCAAAATTTTTCACAATCGAAAAATTCTCAGATTGCGTGGTTAACGACAGAAGAAATGGAGCAGTTGATGGGTGCAATATTAAATTTGGGATCACAAATAGGAACAATTAAAACAGGTATAGGAACAATTGAAACTGAGATGGGAACTTTGAGATCTGAAATTAAAACATATAGGGAAACATTGGAAACACGGTTAGACTCACTGGGATCACAGTTACAATCTCAATTAAAAACAGAAATAGGAACAATTAAAACCGAGATGGAAACAATGACAACACGGTTAGACTCACGAATAGGGACGTGTTTCAAAAACATGAAAGATCAATCAAAGAAAGAAATTAGAGAAGAAGTACAACCGATTTTGAATGCTCACAATAATAGTTTAATTTCAATAGAAATTAGACAAGAGGAACAGGACAGAGAACAGTAAGAAAGAGATCGCGTGATAGTACAAAACTTTTCAGAATTAAATTTACAACGTGCACACGATAAGGAAGAAATAATTGAAAGAATCGAGGAATCCATACCAAATGACAGAATAAATAACTTAACGCAACAGTGTGAACAGTTAACTACTAAATGTGACAATACCGAAACCCGAGTCGCGACACTTACGGAAGGCGTAAATAAACAGAAAGAACAAATAGGTGACTTATCGCAAAGAGTTGAGGATATTTCAGATAAATTGACAAGTCTTAGTTTAGCAGAGGGGTTTGAAGAAAGTAATTTATTTCATTTACGGGATGCAATAAGAGAGCGCGAGGCGCGTGAACTTAACAATAATCGACATTCGGACTGGAACAGTCGCGGTAGGTCTTTGTCGCCACGAGGCGAAAACTTTGACTATAAGCACTTTTTGACTGTTCGGAAATTTAAGATCTTCCGCAATTCTAAGATTGACATACATCCATGTGCATGGTTAGATCAATTTACGTACGCACTTCCGCCAAATTTGCCACTAAGTCACAAACTAGAAAATATGTGCGGCTATTAATGTCCTCAGGGGATTCACTACTCTAAGTGAATATGTGCCGTAGCGTGCATAGCGAGCTGTAGTGGTGCTATTTCCCTTTTAGTTTTGTGTACCGCTGCCTACTCTTTTACTATTCTTTGCATCTGTCAAAACAACTCTTCTACTATCAATCTATCTAGAGAGTAAGTAAACATTAACCGGATATAAATAATTTACCCAAAAGTGATTTCAGAAATTGCCGTTTGGACTTACTATATTTTCTGCAGCATTCATTCGTAGCTTAAACGAAATTTTACCTGTTTATCTTCGTGACAATATTACTTCATATGTTGACGACATTCTTATTGCTAAACGTTCTTGGAGTGAGCACAACAAAATTTTGGATTCATTATTACGTATTTTTGCAAGAGTTGGCATTACAGTGAACTTAGAAAAATCTGAATTTGGTCGTTCTCAGGTGAAATTTCTCGGTCACATTATTTCTACAGAAGGTATTCTTCCAGATCCAGAGAAACTAGATGCTATTCAGTTCGCACTGACATTCTTTTTAAACGAAAATCGGTCGACAACTCTGTTTGGTTAGTTTGTATTCCTGATGAGTGGGTTAATAAGCTGATTTGGTATACGCATTTCAGTTATGCACACTTTGGTCCCAGAAAATGCATTCATAAATTACGGGAAAATTGCTACTTCAGTAATATGGAAAAACGTATTCGATCTGTTCTGGCCAAATGCAAATTATGTCAAAAGGCTAAGCCGCCAACAATTTCTCACAAGGCACCGTTGTTTCCTATCATTCCAGCGAAATTAAAGGACATGGCTGCAGTCGATTTGTTCGGTCCAGTGGTTCGTTCTACTAATGGTTTTGCGTACATTTTCGTAGCAGTGGAACTGACGTCAAAATATGTGTTTTTTACACCTTTACGCAAAGCAACAGCTCGTTCAGTATCTAATGCTTACATCAAACATTTTCTTAAAGAAGTTGGTCATGTTGATAAGGTTATATTAGATAATGGATCACAGTTTTGTTCTAAAATTTGGCTTCGTACTCTACGGCGTCGTAAAATTAAACCAATTTTCATTTCACTTTTTCACCCTCAATCTAACGCTTCAGAGAGATGGATGAAGGAAATCAATAAATTGTGTCGTCTTTATTCTCATCAGAATCACAGAACGTGGGATCAGTATCTTCATATTTTTCAAAACATTCTGAATGAACTTCCTAATGACTCAACTTCTTTACCGTATAATCTGATATTAAAAAACAAAGCACCGACAAATCGCATATCTGAAATCGTTCCTTTTCCGCCTTCATGGAAACTGTGGCATTCTGAAGTTGTCAACCTGGCTCTACAAAATATTGCATCTGCGGCTGCTAGAAGAGAGAAATCAGCTAAGCGTCCTGGTCGTTTAAAAATCTTGTCAGTTGGTCAAAAGGTGTTAATTAAGTCTCATCGTTTGTCTCACAAAGGAAAAGGCTTACGTCGCAAATTTTTTCTGCTTTATAACGGTCCATATAGAATTCGCAAAATTATACATGATAACACTGTTGAAGTAGAAACTCTTAAATCACGACGCTCTAAAGGAATACATCACATATCTATCGTTAAAATTTTTGTGGAATGATATACTTTTGAAAAATTTTTGTGGAATGACATACTTTAGAGAAACTAACAGCTACATGTAAACATGCAGAGAATACAAGGATACCGCGCTGTGTTTTGCCGGCGGCACATACTCAAAGCAACAGTCAAGTCTGCACGCCGCACAAGGCAGTCGTTGACCGCAAACAATTGCTTCCTACGTCATGCGCCTACAGCTGATCGAGCGCTCAGTGCGAATGCACTGACAGCCGTAAACAAATACACAGTTTAATTTCTCCGACTAAATTCAGTATGAAGCTATAGTGACTTGATGAATTATGTTATTAACATTCAGTATTCTTCAGGATACGGTTCTATAAAATATTTAAGAACTTCAGGTAAATTCTGTGCGTGTCCGACGTTAAGACGACTTGCTATCGAGAAATTTTCAGAAAGAATGTAATTTCCAAGAAGAAACTAATAAACTAAAAAGGTAACTATTAATTGAGTTTATTTTTCAGGTAACATATTTCCACTTAGGTACGTACTTTAGACGTAATTTGCTGCTCGCAATTACGTGATTCATACTTTGTGCTAATTTCATGTTCTATGAATTTACTTGTGAAGCGACGTGCTTGCGTACATTTGCTGATTTTTGTCAATGTTTTATTAATGAACAGGGTTGTTATTTGTATATATTATGCATCGCTTGGCTGCAATGCTTTTTCACTGATGTCATATTTTTCTATTATGTGCCTGCTGTGCTTATTTATTTAAATTATAATTGTCAACTGATTAATTGTGCTGATGTGGTTAGGTATGTAAGTTATACTTTGTGATTTATCTGCTTGCGCCTTCATGTTTACTTATTAAGATTACATATGAACATTTATTTGCTTATGCTGATATGATGCTAATGACCTGTTTATTATGTCAGATAACATATTTGCTGCCTTGCTTATGGATTGCATATTTACACATTTCTGTTTTGTTGTCATAACTACTCTTTAATTTGGTATATAGAAATGCTGATATACTGTGTACGAACATAGAGTGTAGGTCACACTATTGTATTAATTATAGATTGTTCGCTTGGCAGAGCCTCGTTGTAGGAATTGTGCTGCATCCACTGGTTGACATTCTGTTCTCTACTGGTATATTTACTCGCTATTGCATGTTTTGCTTATGCTCAGTGCCTTATATTTTTAAGATAAGAAAATGAACTGCCATAATTCCACGAACGACATTAGTGCAAGAAACTTCATAGAAGTCACATTAGCTGAGGTTTTATGGAAGCTGTATATATGTATGCTAATAGGAAGGAAGCTAACGACATGACATACCAAAACTAGGTTTAGACCATTGACAGTTTTTACACTGCATTTTTCGTAAGCAATTGAAATAGGAAGTGACACTTGACACAAGAAATACTCCACATGTTTGCTTCTGTTTGCCATAATTCTTGAAGTGGTGTACAGACTGTGAAATATTATGATCATTCACACTCCGTAATCGTACTTAATTACTGAGAGCTATTCGAACTAAGTCTGTTAGAGGTCATGTATGCATTTCTTTGTTTATAATTCATAATGAGTAGAAGATTTGGCTCAGATGGATTACACAGAGGTTGTGTGTTGACAATGTGTCTTCGGATTGTATGGGATGATGAGGTTTGCATTAGGATTTTATCTGTACTTGTTCGAGGAGACTGACTTGAGGAAAGAGTTGTTATGGAAGTGAAATGATATTGGCGATAAGGTTTATATGTATCGACGTATTGAAGAGGTATTATTGAGGTATTATTGAGATTATGTGAAGTTGATGATTATTGGAGTTTTGGTGGACAAGAGGTAAGGTAAATGCTATTAATGATAAGGTTTATATGTATCGACGTAAGAGGTATTATTGAAGTATTGAGATTATGTGATGCTGATGATTATTGGAGTTTTGATGGATAAGAGGTAAAGTAAGTGAGGTGCATTTTTTTTTTTTTTGTTGGTCTATATGGAACAAGGAGGATGAAGATAGCAGACTAAAACACTCAAGTAGAAGGAAGATAGTCTATACACACATTTTGTTAAATCACTAAGCAGTATATACTTTTTTTTGGAGAGAGGAAGTATTTGCATGTCTTGGCACACTGACAGTTGTTCAGCAACCGTACATTTTGATCTGGCTTGGCAAACATTGGTCTTGACATGATGACTATGACGTTGACTTAACTATTATTGACTGTTATACATTGCTGCCACTACTACTTGATACACATGATGAACATCAAATTTTGACAGAATTGCATTTACACAGTTAACACTATTCAATTACACAGTAGTACTTAATGTGGATGAAAGATGAGTGAGTGTGTTTTGTGTGTTTTCCTTTCCTAATACCAAATAATTAGTCCCAACCTATCTCTTAATATTATTTTATTTGTTTGTAGTGGCTTGCACTGACACCCATAACTATTATAGGTTTACTGATGTTTGTGTATTTGTAATAGTTAATATGACAATTATCTGATATCATTTGTGTGTTTGTTATGATTTGTATGTTTAGTGTAAAAGCATTTGTATGTGTATTCAAACTATTGTTCATGCCTGAACTGTCTGATTAGTGATGGTGAATATTATGAACTGTTACCTGCACTTGTTCAACATTGATGGGTGCCACTTAGAAATGTTTAATTTCTGCTGATGAACTGTGTGATTAGTGATAGTGAATATTATGGACTGTTACTTGTTTTTTTTCTACATGATTGGTGCCACTAGGACATGTTTAATTTATGCTTATAAACTCTGATGAACAGTGTGATCAGTGATAGTGAATATTATGAACTGCTCTCTGCACCTGCTCAACATTACTGGGTGCTACTGATGGACTATTTTTTTACTGAAATAAAGTGACTTGTTGCTGTGTGTACCTGATCATCATTGCTAGGTGCAACTGATGGACTGCTTCTACTGAAATGATGTCACTTGTTGGTGTCTGCACCTGTTCAACATTGCTGGGTGCAACTGATGGAGCTACTTCTATGGAAATGATGTCACTTGTCGGTGTCTGCACCTACTCAACATTGCTGGGTGCCACTGATGGACTGCTTCTATTGAAATTATGTCACTTGTTGGTGTCTGCACCTGTTAAACATTGCTGGGTGCCACTGATGGATCTGCTTCTACTGAAATGAAGTCACTTGTTGGTGTCTGCACCTGCTCAACATTACTGGGTGCCATTAATGAACTGTTTCTACTGACATAATGTCACTTGTTCGTGTCTGCACCTGCTCAACATTGCTGGGTGCCACTGATGGATTGCTTCTGCTGAGATAATGTCACTTGTTGGTGTCTGCACCTGCTCAACATTACTTGGTGCCACTGACGGACTGCTTCTACTGACATAATGTCACTTGTTGGTGTCTGCACCTGTTCAACGTTGCTGGGTGCCACTAATGGAACTACTTCTGCTGAGAAATGTGACTTGTTGCTGTGTGTACCTGTTCAACATTACTGGGTGCCACTGATGAACTGCTTCTACTGAAATAATGGCACTTGTTGCGGTCTGCACCTGCTCAACATTGCTGGCTGCCACTAATGAACTGCTTCTACTGAAATGATGTCACTTGTTGCTGTCTGCACCTGCTCAACATTGCTGGGTGCCACTGATGGACTGCTTCTACTGAAATGTTGTCACTTGTTGCTGTCTGCACCTGCTCAACATTGCTGGGTGCCACTGATGGAACTGTTTCTACTGACATAATGTCACTTGTTGGTGTCTGCACCTGTTCAACATTGCTGGGTGCCACTAATGGAACTGCTTCTGCTGGATGATGTCACTTGTTGGTGTCTGCACCTGTTCAACATTGCTGGGTGCCACTGATGGACTGCTTCTACTAAAATGATGTCACTTGTTGGTATTTGCACCTGTTGACCATTGCTGGGTGCTACTGCTGGAACTATCAACTACTGGTTTTTTTAATCATTGAAAGCATTTTATGTGAACATTTGTATAAACTGATTTTTTGTGTATTGTGTCAACTATTATGTAAAGTCTCATGTATGACGGAATTTGTATTGCTTACTGTATTTTATATATCAGGTTATTGAAAGGTCAGTGCAAAGCCAAAATTTTATCTAATTATGTGATAGTTACGTATTAATATTATCTTTTATTTTTGTCTGTATTTTTGTGGACGAATTTGGTGGTATTTTCACCACCAATGCTGGCAAAAATACCATCAAATTCTGGCCCGTCGAGGAGGGGCATATGAAAGGTGGCTACACTGAGCCACAGCGCCAGAGATTGCGCCAAAGAGTATTATTCAGCCGCCTCCACTGTCAGTGCTTGTTGAGAACTCGTGGTAGTCAGTGCTTGTTGAGATGTGCTAGTGAAGAGTGCTTGTCGAGAGGTCGTGGTGGAGAGTTCTTGTTGAGATGTGGTAGTAGAGAGTCGGTGTGGGGATATATTGTAATGATTAGAGTGATTTTCGTCAATATATGAAGGTAAAAGAAAAAAAAATATCCTTTTCTTTTTATTATCTCAATGTCTTAAATAATGCGTCATTACAGGTTCAGTCAACAAAGCATCTGGCTTGTGTTCTTGTATTAGAGTGTATATCTGCTTTCCTTACGCAATTATAATATTTCTATTTTTAATTACTTCAGTATAAATGATATTTAAAATTTCTTGCCTAATTGAAGAAGAACCGTGCCAGATGTGTACGTTGAGTCATACTTCCACACACAGAACAGTTATACTTGTGCCTTGGCTTTGCAGGTTTTATAGTTGCTGGGGACTTAATTAATTAATTGTGTTAATGAAAATTTTCCTTCATTCTTTGTTGTTGTACTATGCAGTCAGATTGCGTAATAAAACTAGTCAGGGCCAACCGTTTACGAGACACATCGTAATCGGACATACAGCTAAACTAAAAATTTAAAAAGTATTTTCATTTTATTTCATTAAGCCCCCATGCAACTCATAGCCAAAATACATTGCGGATGAATGCATTAGATGGGACTCGAGATCAAAACTGGCTAATTCATTCCCACTCACTTTGTATAGGATCGATGGTGCAACAAGTTTTTGCAGTAAATTTTTGAACATTGTAACCGCCCCACAAAATTTTATAATAAAATAAATAATATGAATACGATGATTCTAATTTTTATGTAACCTCAGATCAAAATTGGTTCCCATTTATAACCTCCCTACAGAAATTCATTCACATTTAACCTCCACACAAAATTTGTTTCCCATTTAATGTACCCACAAAATTCTTTTCTCATTTAATGTAAGCTCGAAACAGAAAAATTCCTAAAGCTCATAATAAATAAATGAATTCAGTAACTTCGTAAATTTTGGACGACAGCAGTGCTGCGTCATGGCCCTGTAAGATCATTCTGAATAAAAAAGCAAAAATTCTTACCTCAATAAAGTCGCCAACTATCTACTCTTACAATAACGTTTTTCCGGCACAGTTCCGTGCAATGCTGGCCGATAGATTTGTCATTTATGAAAGGAAGCAACTGATTTTTCTTTTGCAACAATCGGAATGATCATGGATTGAAGAAATTAGTAAATTCTTTAAATTGAAATGAGTGCTTGTAAAAAAATTACTTTATATCACAAAGATTATTATTAGGACATTTTTAAAACATTTACATCGGAGTTCACATGACAATACTAGATATGCGCTAGCCTGCTTTTTACCTTATTCAATAATACTCAGGCTCCGGCATCGCTGCACCGCGACCGGCCCAGCCAACATGATACACTATACCACACCAGAGCAGACTGCAGACCAGGGCAGACTAGCACAGACTAGCAACAACTTACTGCTACAGCTACACAGTTCGTACTGAGTCAACACTGCTCTCTGGTCAGCGATTCTCTTATACCTTGCATATTGCAGGCAGCACATGAGCAATACATCGAAATTACATCTGCTCGGACCTCTTACATAAAATTACATCTGTATTACATCTGCTCGGACCTCTTGCATAAAATTATATCTGCTCGGACCTCTTACATAACCCTCCACTGGGGGGGGGGGGGGGGCAAAAATTTGGCAGCGATGGTGAGTCAATTGTTCTTGCCATGAGCAACAAATTTTTCTTAATACAGAACATATCAAGAAATCACAAAATGTATACACAATGAGTACAAAACATATTAACAAATGACATAAAGTGCACACACACTGTATACCTTTTTGCCATTTTACAAGAACTAGGATATGCAATGAGTACAAATCATATTAACAAATGATATAAAGTGCATACACACTATAGTAAAGAACATATCAAGCAATGACAAAATGTATACGCAATGAGTACAAATCATATTAACAAATGACATAAAGTGCACACGCACTGTATATATTTCTACCATTTTACAAGAACTAGTATACGCAATAAGTACAAAACATATTAACAAATGACATAAAGTGGACACGCACTGTAGTATTTTTTTACCATTTTACAAGAACTAGGATAGGAAAGGGAAGGATTGTATCATGGTTGTAGCACAGTAGGTTGCACATAGCTGCACTGAAAGTCCATATCTTTCAACAGAAGCACAACACCAAGTGAGACAATCTGAAGTTCTCTTCTCTGAAGTATTAATCAGTGTAGCCAAGACACTGAAATGTCGTATTAATGTTCAATGTTATCATTTGGTAGTACATTAGGTGCACCAAACTGTGGAACCGTAATAACATCTCCATTGTTCAAGGTGGTGGACACCATGATGTGTCAACACCACACTCTTTCACCAACGTAGAATTAGTGCAGAAACCAAATATAGTGCTCCATGATCATAAGGGTAGACAGGACAAACGGATATTGCAGTAATTTCTGGTAATTAGGTCAGCAGGTGAAGTACATTAAGTCTTATGCTAGTCATCATTGAGAATTACACTAGTCTATTAAGCGATTTGTGTAATTGGTGGCACTCATTGCCTAGTTACTAAAAATTTCTGTACTATGTATGAAGTATTACAGAATATTATTCATAAGTCATCTGATTACAGTGAACATTGGCACTCATTGGCCAGTTACAAACCATTTTTATGCATTATTCAAAAGTGATCATTCAAAGCAAGAGTTAATTAATGGCATACCATTTACATAATTCATCTAGTTATAGTAATCATAGGCACTCATTGGCCAGTTACAAACCATCAGAAGTCATCATTCAAAACAGGAGCTAATGAGTGTAGCATCAAGCTACTGGTATTCATATATAATAGTATGTAAGTGACATAATACAAATTTAAAATATAAGAGACAGTGGCATTCATTGGCCATTTACTAAACACATAGCAAGTATTGAATATTACAAAACATTTTTCATCATTCAAGTGACATACGACATATTTAATATAATTATTGGCACTCAATGGCCAGTTACAAAACATCAGACGTCATCATTCAAAATGAGAGTTAATTATTAGCATAGCATTTATAGAGTACAACAAAAATTTTATTTACAGAAATTATTGGCATAGCATGTATGCATTATTACAAAATTTCTTTCACTATTACTCAGAACTCATCATTCAAGTGACATAGGACATATTTAAAATGTAACACACTGTAACTATTACTCAAGGTCTGTGGTTAGAAAACAATACTCAGAACTCATCATTCAAGTGACATAGGACATATTGAAGATGTAACACACTGCAACTATTACTCAAGGTCTGTGATTAGAAAACATCATTCAGTATTACTCAGAAATCTCTTAAACTGGTAGCATTATTTGGGACTGGTAATACATTTTTTTTGTGCTAGCAATGCATTGCGTTGGGATTGATAATTAATTGCTGGGCTATGAAAATATTTGTTTTTGACTTATTGCTGTAAATAACGATTAGTAACGTCATTCGTCATGAGTCAGCTGTAGGAAGGTTATGAAACAAGCAGAGTATATGTGATCACATTCATGAATGACACACAAATGGGTAAAAAAAATGCGAGTACTAGAACAGGTTTAATGACCTACTGCTTATAGCACATTAATTTCATGAATAGCTTCTCCTGGAAAAATACAAAATGGATTATTGAGCTGAAAGAAGAAACGAATATTATGGTGAAATGTAGTGAACTTCGGATTAACAGGTAATGAAACGTGTCCTCAATATGTATGTACTCTAGCTGTCCTTTCCAAAACATTCAGTCATTATACCATGCGACATAAGACATACTGTCAAAACGAACTGCAACAAATACTAAATAACTACATAGCATCTCTTAACTAATAGTAAATATATAAACTTCATCATTTTCCTCATCTGCAAAGAAAAACTTCGTTATTCATATTACCATTACTTCATCACTATCATCAGCTGCAAAGAAAAACCTCACTATTCATATTAGCATATTCTTCATATAACTATTCATCATCATTCATTATCATCTGCAAAAAAGACACTTCATTATTCATTATTCATATTTTCCTTCATACAACTATTCATAGTATAGAGTTTCTTATTTCTAGCATATTTCATGACTAAAACTAAAGATGTGTAGTTCTGTCTGACAGCCTGCATCAATCACCTCGTATTCTGAAAGAAAAAATTAGTTAAGACTGCTATCATACGATGTGTATAGTATATTCTTGTTAATGCTTGTTAATTCTGATCCATTTACTCTTCATGACGAGGTATTGCATCTTCTTTCGTTCATTCCGAAGGTGAAATTCCCATTTCATAGTAATCCACTGTGGTTTGTTTAATTTATTTCTTTTACACGTTATTGCTTTCTGAAAATGATGAATAAAGATCAATATCTTGCATTTAAATTATATACCCATTAAATAAAAACCGGTTTCTAGTGATATAATTAAGCATACAGCATAGCATGACAGAAAACGTATTATGTCAAAACATACACAATGTTCAGGTGCAAAAAATGTACACAGAGTATCATAATGTAGTAGCAAAAAAAAAATGTAAAATAGTCACGATGTTGAGATATCATAAGGCAAAATGTCAAAGTCAACTGGTGTTTGTTATATCTTAAAGATTTCGTAGTGCATACAAACAAAACAGGAAAACAATCATACATACATGAAAAATGGAAAATGTGCACGGTCTTATGTGTAACGACAAGAAAAGCGACCTGCTAACCTTACCTTGCCGGGCACTTGCCAGGAAAAAATATGATAATCATCAGTAAGTCGTCACATAAATAACTGCATAAGTGGCCATAAAATATGTAAGTTCATCTGGAAAAATGTGCACGTCTGATGTGTAACGACAAGAAAAACGACCTGCTAACCTTACCTTGCCAGGCACTTGCCAAGAAAAAATATGATAATCAGTAGTAAGTAGTCCCATAAATATAATTGCATCATTGGTCATATAAAAATCAGGAAATGGCATTACAGTGTGATAAATCATAAAGCATGTTCATTCAATAAAGGGTTTTATGTTGGAGACATGGTGATTGCCTTTGCTTTTTCTGCTTCTCAAAGTTTCGACGTGTACTACTTTGGGGCGAGGAATGCTGCGAATTCAATAAGGACCTGCGTATAGAACCTCAAATTTATTACATCTACTTTTTCCTCTGTTGGATAAATAGTGTGTACGTACTAATATCTTCTGTCCAATGTGAGAGTCACGGCGTGTACAAACCTGTTTTTGCTGTCTTCTCCGGCGCTCTGCGGCACGTTTGATGTTGTTGAGTGCAATGTCAATTATTTCATGGTGTCGTAGTCGTCGAGATGTAGGAAAGGATACTAATTCTTTGATTTTGTTTGGTGGTTCAACATTTTTCAATATAACAGTCGGAGATAGCTTAGTAGATTCATTTGGTATCGAGTTAATTACATCCTGGAATGAGAGTATGTGTGTGTCCCAAAAATATGTTTTTTATGGCAGTATATTCTACATAGTTTACCAATTTCTTTCATTAGTCTTTCACAAGGGTTCGAAGAAGAATGATACTTGGATATATAGGTTGGACAAATATTTCTTATTCGTAACATACGTGTCTATATAGCAGATCGAAACTGTGGTCTATAAAGGCACATTTGCATGCCGTGCGTGAGTTTCCTCGGAAACGCGAAATCTTAATTAAATAATTAATCTGTGAGAAATAAATAAAGCCTATGGCACAGAACTGCAGCGCTGTGTCGCTGATAAAACAAAAACAGAATTACGTTACTCGTATGTTTGATTAAGAAAGGAGAGCTCTGGTTGAAGTGGTGCGAGAAGCACGTATTTTAGTTTATTGACTGGCACACCGCCATATTTAATGTTATATAAGATCACTGCGAGTTGCAATCTTACTAGGCACTCGAATCTGTAAAGAATTTATATTTATGAAAGTAAGTAGAATTATTTAACTGTAGGCTTATTCGTTGAATATATCTGATTTAACTAACTGTGTAAACTTTTTATGTTTAGTAGACAGTCACCTCTGTACGACGTATTGACATGGCTGGCAAATTATTCTAATATTGAGATTTAGATTTGAGTCCGCACCTACCGCAGCAGTCTTTGGAAACGATTTAAATACGAAGTCCGATTATTTCAGTTTTATTTCACGGTCAACTACGAATAACATTACATTTACGAAAAAGCCATTGTCAAGCGTCTGATACCGAATAATTAAAACCTGACGACTCATAGGAGAGACAAACAAACAGATAAAAATAATTAATATTATATTTTATTTTATTTTATTTTATTTATTTTATATTGGCGACTGCGTGTCGGACTTGTTATTTTGTCATTTGTTACACTGTTCTCTTTGTTTCATGTGAAAAATTAACTATCTGGACCTGGACGTGAATGTATGAGAAATAACAAAGATCTGAAGATATTTTCCAATTCTAAAATTTTGCGGGAAGACGCAATGAAGCTTTCAGCAAAATAAGGTAAGACGCAGCATCTTTGCATTGGCAGGCTTGACCAGACGCATAATTCAGTGTATTAGCTCTTCAGTAGATTCTGTAGTATTTCTTTCGCGCGTAGCAGTTTTCAGTGATAAATTTCATTCTCAGTACTTTTCCTTAAACAATAACTTCTGCAACAATACCAATACACGAGTGTACAATATGGCCGACTTCTGTACGATACGTTGTAACATGGACAGCAGCCATTAACAATAATCCCATATTCAGTTTACATTTTTAAATTAACAAACAGCCATTGTTGCTACGAGCGAGTCATGCTCAACTGCATTTTATTTTAAAACCAGTGTCAAACATTAATTTCTTGAAATATATATCACGTGTGGCATGGTCATAACTAGAAAACAATACGCAAAGATGGAACAGCAAAGACATACTATTCAGACGCAATCCGACTCGGACGAGAGACAAATGTTAGAAAATGACTTTACGACAGCAACCGGTAGTGACGATTCATCAAATATTGACGCAAGTGTTAATGGAAGTTTTGACAATAGGCCGTCCACCACAAAAATGTCAAAGTCTCAGTCAGAGCCCATATTAATACATGACGTCACGTCTAATGACGCGGCGGGGGCAGAGACCTTGCAAACAGTAAACATTGCCAACATGTTACAAATGCTAATGAAACAGAACGCGGAAAACATGGCAACCTTAAAGACACAAAATGACGAAATTAAATCTGACCTCATAGCAATCAAGGCATGTAATGACACTTTGTGTAAACGTGTGGAACTTATAGACGCCACACTGACCAAACAGATGACTGAACTCAGTACGAAATTTTCCAAGCTTAATACGAGACAAGAAAAGACTACAAATGACGTAGCACTTTTACAGACACAATTAAAAAACCTTAATGTCACGTGTGAAGCTCTTACTGAACAAATTCAAACATATCCTTCAGTACACGACAACCTTGAAAAACGAATTACTGACGTGCAGAATAAATTTGACGATGTTGAACAACACCTGACTGACATCTTACAATCTGATGCCACAGCTCATTTTCAAAATATTAATAAAGAATTTCATGATTGGGTAGAGAACAAAGACAAACATTTTGATAGATGCATACGTGAAAATTTACCAACAATTGGGCACGACTCCGTAGCGGAATACATCACTAATAACAAACAGCTGATTAGTGACGCAGTACAATCCGTCACTGCACCCATGAGACAATTCACCGATCAACCACAGTCTGAATGTAACGAAAATATCAGTCAAAATGTACAGTTCAGAAATCAATATACATTCGAGTATGACGCACACATACCGCACACGACAAACACACAAGAACAAAACACACCACGACAACAACACATACCACAACGTGCAAACACAAACACAAGCTATTATCATGGTAAACCACAGCAACATTATCGTAATTACTCGCCAGCTGAGCATTGCAGTAATTACAGTGGAACAAATCCATATCATAATGCAAAGGAAGAAGAAAGCTTAATAAAACACAGGCAATTTCAGGCTTTTATCCCAGAAAAACGAACCATTCATCCGGTGACTTTTCTTAAATCTTTTAGTAACGCTTTTCCACGCACTTGGAGTGACCGGAAAAAGATTTCATATATTGTCGGTTACATCCAAGGCGATGCAGCTGTCTGGGCATACAGTCAAGCTGACGTATGTACCACGTACAGTGAGTTTGAGCGTGCTTTTCTGAACAAATTCTGGTCGCAATCCGTCCAGGAGCGACTCAGAAGACAAATTTTAGAACCTGAAACTTTTAATAGTAAAAATGGTAACTTACGCAGATATTTTGAAAAATACTTGAACATGGGACATTTTTTAGACGAACCAGTCGCAACACGTGATATACTCCGTGCGTTGAAGGCCAAATTGCCTTTCAACATTAAAGAAAAACTTCTACATATCCTGGATGACGATTCAGATTATTTTTTAACAGCTTTAGATTCGGTTGACATGTTACTTGAAGATCAGCGCTTCGCGCGGCAAAACAGCAGCCACAATGTTTACACTAGTGGTATGCAAAACATGCAGGCTTGCCAACACAATTCTGGCGCGCCCACAGTTGGATACGCGGTACAGCAAAAACAGCAAACTCACATGCCGTCTCAATACGGAAATCAAAATCAACACGCGTATTCCAATACAAACAACAATTACAACAGTAATAACACTTCATGTGGCAATCCATACAAAAGGCACCGCGGTAATAACAACAACGGTAACAACGGATACAAATGTAACAACAAAAACACAAACAGAAATAGAAATAATAATAACTACGAGCCAAGACAGCATCAAGGCTGGACTCGTAGCGATCAATACTTTCATTCAAACACTGCTTTACCACAGCAGCCACCAGGACAAAATTGGAGCATACCTTACGACCGACAGGTAAGTTATAATGCGCAACAGCAACAACAACCGCAAAAGTTTGGAGATCATAATAGGCAATATCCGAATGTGAATATAATAGAAATGACACCTGATGCACAACCCCAATCTGTGTCAGTACCTAGTACAAATGATAATCCAACAAACTAGAAACAGTCACTACTTTGCCCCAGGTCGTGGCTGAAGAATTCTTGGGGGGCGACTTCAATGTTAATCAGTTATTTGACACCACACTTGAACAACAGAATAATGACATGCCGAGTAATTCTAAACAAAAGCTACCTGTTTTATTTATAAGATACAACCACAATGACAATATATCAGATGAACTTTTACAAGATGTCGTTTAAACACAAATGAAATTGTTTTAGCATCTACTACTGGTGTAGTAGGTGGGATTCCAACTACTATTATCTTAGATACAGGTGCAGCTGTGAGCGTTTTGTCTTTTAATTTCTATAAAAAGATGTGTGAATTGGAGCCTGTGCCTGAGTTTCCTGCCCAAAACTGTAAAATAACTACCGCTCTAGGTAATAAGTCATGTAGGGTTACAAAGCAAGTTTTTGTAAACGTTAAAATAGGTAATGGAACCGTACTATGGCCATTCCTGGTTGTACAAAACCTTGTGACAAATTGCATATTAGGAATAGATATTATGAGCGAGAAGGACTGCATTATAGACTTCTCCAAAGGTAAATGTATTTTAAATGATAAAGGCAGTGTAATTATTATTGATTTGGACAGGAGAACTCTAAAGCATGACAAACACTGTACAGGGTACAAGGTTCAGTTAGTACTTGACAAAGACATTCAAGACATGCAAACACACTCATCTGACACAGAGCTAATGGACTTGAAAACATTGCTTGATCATAAGATAAGTGAAGCTACAGCTCTCAGTGTACATGAACGTATAAAACTACAGGAAGTGTTATCCAAATATTTACAAGTTTTTACCAAACGATTAGGTGTTATCAACACGTATGTGTACAAGATTGAAGTTAAGCCTCACAAGATCTTCTACCATAAGACATATAACGTACCGTTATCTCAACGACCTGCTGTGTGGCAAGAATTAAAACAAATGTTAGACTGGAAGGTCATTGAACCATCCACCTCACCTTATTGTAGTCCTCTACTTGTTGTCAAAAAATCAAATGGAAGCATTAGGTTAGTGTTAGACGCACGAGCTATTAATGAAATAATTTTACCGGTTCACACAAAACCTGAAAATTTAGAAGAGCAATTACAGAAATTTCTAGATGCAAAATATTTTTCCACAATAGATCTCGCTAATTCGTTTTGGCAGGTGGGTATCACTCCTGATTCACGGAAATATACTGCATTTATGTTCGGGGGGTGAACCTATCAGTTTTGTGTTCTACCCTTCGGACTGAATGTCAGCTCTGGGGTATTCATTACAGCCCTGGATACCGTGCTTGGCGACGATTTAGTTGAGACAGTCACACACTATGTAGATGATATACTGATAGCTACACAATCTTGGAATGAACACGTTGACACTCTTCAAAGAATTTTAAAAAAATTTGCACAAGCTGGAGTCACAGCCAACCTAAGAAAATCAAAATTTGGTTGCAGTGAGATAAAGTATTTAGGACATATCATTAATTCACAGGGCATACGTCCGGATCCCAGTAAATTAGATGCTATCAGAAACTTTCCTAGCCCTCGAACTAAAAAGCAGTTAAAATCATTCCTTGGGCTATGTTCATTTTTCAGACGTTTTTTGCCACAACCACTTTTGAACAGTAAACATCTGCCAAATCTACTTAGAAAGAATCAAGTCTGGATCTGGTCGGAACAGTGCCAGAATGACTTTAATACAATTAAACATGCTTTAGTGAATGCTAACATTTTGAGCCATCCAGATTTCAATTTAGATTTTTGTATGACTTGTGACGCTTCACGTACTGGCTTGGGCTGTTGCTTATTTCAAGTTGTAAAGAATAAAGAGGAGGAACAGATAAGAATTATTGGGTTTGCGAGTCGCACTCTAACTGAATGTGAGCGTACATACTCCACTACTGAGTTAGAAACACTTTCCATAGTATGGGCATTCAAGAAATTCAATTATTATTTATTTGGAAAACATACGGTAATTTACACCGATCACCAGGCCCTGACATTTTTGTTAACTTGTAAACTTGTACATCCTAGACTATCACGATGGGCAGTTACACTTCAGAACTACTCTTTTGAAATTAAGTACATAAGAGGTAAGGACAACACCATTGCAGACACTTTGTCTAGACTTCCACAAGGTATTAATGATACCAACAGTGACTTAGAAAATATAAATGACTACAGGATTCTCTTAATGCAAGACAAGCAGTATCACCAATATTATATTGATATGTGCAGAAACATGGCTGAATTACAAAAATCTGATCCTCACTGGTATAAGATAATAACATTACTGGTAGAAAAACACAATCATCCTTTGACTAAGTATTACAAGTTACACAATGATGTGTTATTTTACCGCCGACATCCAAATGCTACTAACTGGTGTGTATGCATTCCCAAAGAGTCTGAACGTAATCTAATTTGGCACACACACTTAGTTTGGGGTCATTATGGGACGAAAAAGTGTTTGGCAAAGCTCAGTACATACTGTTATTTTAGCAATATGAGAAGAAACATTTATAGGGAACTAAAAACATGTGTCATATGTCAAAAATCAAAACCTCAGAATTTATCCACAAAAACAGATTTACATTCTATTTTACCTAGTAAGCCTCTGGAAATTCTGTGTACTGACATCAGTGGACCGCATCCAGCAAGCTCTGGAGGCGTCAAATATATCTTAGTTTTTTACGATATATTTTCTAAACATGTAAAACTTTATGCTTTAAAATCCGCCACTGCAAATGCTATAATACGAAGATTCTCAAGTGATTACCTGACGCACGTGGGAAAACCTAAAGCAATTCTGTCAGATAATGCAGCATACTACTCTGGGTACAAATGGAGAAATTTCTTGAAGGACAATAACATTAAGAGTATATTTATTTCAAAGTTTAGTCCACAATGTAACGCGACTGAGAGACTTTTCCGAGAACTAAATCGATTCATGAGGACCTATATTTCATCAAAACATACTAATTGGGTGTCCTACCTAAGCCTTTTCGAAGACGTACACAATAACTTAAATATTTACGATACAAATTACACACCTAACGAGATTATGTTCAATTGCAAACAGAACGATCAGTGGATAGAACCATTACCTAAGTTGTCAGACAAGGAAATCACACCTGAACAGAAAATAAAAGAAGTATTGACTACATTGACACATCATGCACAAATACGAAACAAACATCACAGAAACATAATAAAAAGAAAACAAAAATTCGAGGTAGGAATGCTTGTACTACTTCGTACTCATCATAAATCTGTAGCACTCAAACGACGCAACGCTAAGTGGCGTCTGCTATATGAAGGACCTTATATAATTGTTAACATACCGCATCCTGGTGCGTATCTGTTACAACATCCTAGAACTGACAAAATTATTGGGCTATACGCACACCGAGATCTTAGAGCATTTCATGCCAAATAATGTCAAAGTCATACCCATGAAAACATTGCTAAGCAACTCGCAAAACTCTGTTTGCTACAACACAGATAATAAGCAGTATAGAAATTTTCAATTCAGCGGTTCCAGTGACGCAGTTGAAGACAGAAGAACTTTTCTTTCAACGCCGCGGCACCACCGAGAAGACTGAATATTAAAGTAAAATTTATGATTACGTAGCAGTGAATGATATATAAATTTTTCACGGAACATTTGTGACTGTAGGTACCACTGACTTGGTATGACACCTGACGAACCGACAGACGTCATCTGTGAAGCGATCTTTTACTTCGAGAAATAGATTAGACGCACATCTCTCAGCAAGAAAAGCATCTACCAGTAGCCAAGGCCACACAGACACTATACACACACGCACAAAACGCGAGGAATCTAACAGCTTTCCGTCTCTTATTATTTTGAATATTTATTGAGTAGTGAAAACGCCTGGTCTTGCCTACTGATGTAATGAATGTTGTGTCTAACCTATCTTAATTTCAGATGACATCACAAAAAAACATCGATAAAATCCCAGCAAAACCGTTAAAGAGGACGTAAATATCTGCAATCCATGTAATCAAATGTGACACAATGTAATAATTTATAGCTATGTAATAATGATGAAAACATGTTTATGTGTAACTGTATTATGTTTATGCTAAGAAAATATGTGACGTGTATATGTATGACTACTTATGTTTTTTTTTTTTAACTGATGTATAATGTAACTGTTACTGTGTGAAAATTTGAACGATAACGAGTGCCAAAATGTGAAAAACTTTTTTTTAAAAAAAAATGCGTAGTGAACCACTGTTCACGGACATTAACGTACATTACTAAGTCTGCAACTACGCAGAAACCTATGTGAAAGAAACTGTTAATGACATTCATGATGCATCGTACCTTTGTAAACGCGATGAGTAACTACGAACATTTAGGTGAGCTATATTTAAAAAAAAAAAAAAAAAAAAAAACTGAATATGTGAAGTGCATAATTCGTGCATCGTCTAGTGACATTACTACAGTACCCAACTTCAAAATGTTAACTGGATTAAATGGACACAAAGTGCCTGTCCAGAAAACAACACAACGGGTGGAAGAATTCTGGTTGGAACTTCAGGGAATGAAATGTTCTCGAAATGTGACGGACACTCTTACCTGGACTGTCCAAGGATCGACGCCAGCTATGTGCCGTCCGAGGTTCTGCAACCAAGCTTCCACGGAATATCGAAAACGAACTGCATATGGACTAATTACTCGACGGGTCACGTCTGATCTGTAATAAACAATGCTTTTTGTCACAACGAACTGCATCACAACGACTATAATGGAAATAGGAAATGGACATGCTTATGTGTCAATCACGTTGTTATACAGCGATGTTACTGTGATCAAAAAACTTTACCACGACGACACTAACCTGTGAAACAGTACTGTGCAGTAGATGAATATAAACTGTAATAACGACACGATGTGTATAGGTCAACGCACCTGAAACAACAGAACATTTTTCGTTGAAGCATTTCATTGCAATGCTATGTAACTAAGAACATTCAACAATCTAAAGTTGTATTGTATTATAACAAATATTGTAATTTTAAAACTAAGTTACCTGTCATAGAATGTAGTCTTCATATGTAATCTTGGTGGAATATTTTCTTTGTGCAACGACTAAGAAATGCGCGCGCACACGAACAATATGAACTGCAATACTGTGCCGCGTGATCTAAATTTACGAAATAACGGCAGTGCCGTAGTTACACAGACGCTTCTGCGCATGCGCGCACTCTGTTTTGCCAACATAAGAACTTTTTCGGCGCACGCGCGTCATTCAAATTTTGTATATAATATACAGTATAATGTAAGTCATGTAAATAGTTGTAGATAATTTAGATTTTCTTGTGCCTTTAGGTGAATTGCTCGCCTGCAGGTGTGTCCTTTCGCCTCGCAATTCAGGGGGCAATATAAAGGCACATTTGCATGCCGTACGTGAGTTTCCTCGGAAACGCGAAATCTTAATTAAATAATTAATCTGTGAGAAATAAATAAAGCCTATGGCACAGAACTGCAGCGCTGTGTCGCTGATAAAACAAAAACAGAATTACGTTACTCGTATGTTTGATTAAGAAAGGAGAGCTCTGGTTGAAGTGGTGCGAGAAGCACGTATTTTAGTTTATTGACTGGCACACCGCCATATTTAATGTTATATAAGATCACTGCGAGTTGCAATCTTACTAGGCACTCGAATCTGTAAAGAATTTATATTTATGAAAGTAAGTAGAATTATTTGACTGTAGGCTTATTCGTTGAATATATCTGATTTAACTAACTGTGTAAACTTTTTATGTTTAGTAGACAGTCACCTCTGTATGACGTATTGACATGGCTGGCAAATTATTCTAATATTGAGATTTAGATTTGAGTCCGCACCTACCGCAGCAGTCTTTGGAAACGATTTAAATACGAAGTCCGATTATTTCAGTTTTATTTCACGGTCAACTACGAATAACATTACATTTACGAAAAAGCCATTGTCAAGCGTCTGATACCGAATAATTAAAACCTGACGACTCATAGGAGAGACAAACATACAGATAAAAATAATTAATATTATATTTTATTTTATTTTATTTTATTTATTTTATAGGTCCATTGTCGGAAATTACTTTCAATACTTGCCCTACATGAAATAGAAAATGTTTTAGAAATGCATTTGAAATCGATTTAGCAGTAGCTTTGCGTAACGGAGTGAAGGTAACAAATTTCGAAGTGAGTTCAACTGCGACAAAGATGTAGCAAAAACCTCTATTAGTTCTGGGAATCGGACGAAAAATATATACAGCGGCCATGTGTCTCAATTTAACAGTTACAATGGGATGAAATGGAGGAATATGTGAAGTCGTATCTGACTTAGCTTTCTGGCAGATTTTACATGACGCCAAAACTCGTCGAATACGTTTCTCCATGTTGGCAAAACAACAGACCTGTCTCAGTATAAGAAAACATTTTATGGCTCCGTAATGTGCGTAACTTAAATGAGTATACCAAATTAATTTGTTAACAAGCTCGTCAGGAATACATAATAACCAATTGTTGCTGTCAGGATGAGAGCGGCGAAACAGAATATTATTGCGTACAGTTTAATGGTTTCTAATGGTAACATTATTCCTATCTTGCCAAAGGTGTTTAATTTCTTTCCATACGTTGCCTTTACTCTGCTCTTGTCCTATGTCTCCTAATGACGACGAAATGAAATTTTCAAATGTAACTTGTTGAATGTACATGACGCTGAAATTTGCTTTGCAGAAGCTGATTGCGATGTCTTGCTGATTGTTGCTGAGAGAACGGGATAGTGCGTCTGCTACAATATTTTGTGTACCGGGAATGTGAACAATTGTAAAATTAAATTCCTGTAAATAAAGTTTCCATATGCTTAACCTGTCGTGTGTAAATTTTGCTGAAAGTAAAAACTGTATAGCTCTATGATCTGTGTAAATGGTAGTGTGTCTTCCATGAAGAAAATGGCGAAATCTCGTAAATGGCCATACAACACATAATGTTTCAAGTTCTGTGCAGAATAATTGCGTTCAGCAGGTGACAAATTGCGACTCGCAAAGGCGATGTTTTTAATTACTGTAGTACCATCTTCTTCAATTTCCTGAAAAATGTGTACGCCTAAAGCGGTGTTAGAACTGTCGGTGGCAATGGAAAAATTTCTAGTAAGATCTGGATGTGATAAAAGTGGTGCATTCAACAAAGCTTCTTTCAGATTCACAAATTCAGAATGTGCTTGGCTATCCCAGGACCAAATAGTGTTTTTACCCATCAATTGACATAATCTAGGGGTGTCTAAAGCAGAGTAATGAATAAATTTACGAAAAAAGTTAATTAAGCCCAAAAAGCTGCGTAGTTGTTTCTTCGTCGTAGGTACAGTAATGTCACGTAAGGCTTGAAGTGTTCCCGGGTCTGGTGCAATGCTTTCTGTTTAAATTACATGTCCAAGAAATTTTATAGAAGTTTTGCCAAAGTGTGATTTGCTAAGTTAAACTGTGAGTCCTTGTGCACGAAAAGTTGGTAACAGTAGTTCAAGAATTAAATTGTGTTCAGACCAGTTAGCTTATGCGATAACGATGTTGTCTACATACGTTGTGATTCTGTCTTTCATGCAAAAATGTTTATCGGATGTCGTCAAAAGTAATAACATTTTCGTGAACAAAATTCTCTGTGTCAAAAGTATTGCCTGCGTTGCTGGAAGATGCAACCTGTACTGTATCTAGTCAAATTCTATCCGACGTGCTATTATTTGCGGGAGGATGCTGCGGCATTTCGAATATTTGTACTGTTCTGTTATTTCGTCCTGATGCATTAGGTTCGGGATGATATCTACTGTCTGGTTCATTCATGATAATCTGTTGTTGCGGATAATTTTGTTGCTGGTAAAACCGACTGTTATTAAACGTACACTGAAAATTGTGCTCATTACTTTTACGTCTGTCATGATAATCATTGCTATACGGCGCGTTGCGATAGGAATTGAAATGATGTGTCTTCTGTACATAGTGGTTTCCTTGTTGCTGTGCGTTTTTATTTGGTGGAGCCGACGCTATACGTGCAGGCGGCGAAACATTAAAGCTTGGTTGACCTTGCAGATTACATTGTTGGTTAGGTATGCTTACCGGCTGGTTTTGTTGCTGTTGTTGGGAAAAACCTCTACTGTTACCAAAATGTGTCTGCGATTGCTGAAAATTTTGACGATACTGATGATTAAAGTGTTGTCTGTTATTAAAGTACTGGTGGTTGTCGTTCCTGGAACGTCTGTTACCTTTGCTATTGAAATAGCGTGGCTGATCGTAATTACTGTATGTTGGTCAGCCTAGGTTATGATGTGAAAAATTTTTTTTTATAAAGGAATAATCTGATTGCTGAACTTCCAAAAGCTGTAACAGATCTCTGCTGTCCTGTTAAAAGTGATACACTTAACGATTGTGGTAATTTAGAAATACATAATTGGATAAGTGCAGATTCGCTGTATGGCTCACTTAAGTACTGGTTTTGTTGGACCATGTGTTCAAAAAATTGCGTGACAGTGGAAAAATTTGAGTTCTCATAATTCGGTAAACTAATTAGTTGTTCCTTGATTCCGCGCTGTGCCGTCTTCGACCAGTACGCTGACAGAAAAGCATTCTGAAATTCTTCTACCGAATAGCATTGTCTTACGATCGGCCTCATACGAGTTGCCGGTTCGCCTTCCATAAAACTGCAAATAAATTCAAGTTTGTGTGTGACGGGCTAAGTTGGTGGAAAAGCAAAGCTAAATTGTTGTATCCAATCCAAGGGGTGAATCTGTGTTCTGTCATTTTTAAATACTTTAAATTTTCTCATGGATAGAAAGTGCTTGTAATCAAAATTATCGTCTCGGAATGTCTGAACAGGTTCTGTTTGTCTGTGACTGTTCGGAATCTAAGTCACGTACTCTCTGTAAATTACCTAAATTATACTGGCTGTCTGAGTGTGAGAAATGTTCGGAGAGTGGCGTATGCTGTGTCGTGTTAAAGGCTGAAACATTTTTCATCTCCGTCACTTCGTGCTCTAAAGATGACAATTTTCTACGTAATGTATTATTGGATGAACCTATCTCACTGATCGTCTGCTGTAAATTTTGGAATTCGGGTGTTTGATTACACGAAATAGGTGACGTATCGTCTGATTTGGTGTCATTATTACTTTCGATAACGTCAATACGACTGGCCAATTCATCATATTTTTCAGTCAGTGCTTTTACCTGATCATCGTTTTTAGTATCACAAGCATTAACTTGTTTTTGTATTTTACGTGTGGTTTTGTTCAGTTTCTTAACGTCTGCTTTGGTGGCACCGGGATCCTGTATTAGTTCTAATTGTTCTAGTCTGTCGGTCACTGTCTGAAAGTCTACTGTGTGTGTGTCTGTTTTTGTTTTAACATCAGAGATTTCATCATGTAATTCGGTGTTCAACTGTTTGATAGTATTAAATTCATCTGATACTGTAGCAATATTGTTGTCTAGCTATGTTTTTGTTTTCGTAAACAATTTACGCTTATTTCCTGTCTCTGTGGAGTAATTGTTTCCATGACTTATTACTTTGCTTTATTCTGTTCCTGTATAAATTTACGGTAACGCGTTTCACTGTTTTGTAGGTGGTGATTAAAACGTTCGTCAATTTGGCTGTTCTGTTGGTCAAACTTCGCGTCTACTTTCGCATCCAGCGTACGTCAAAGTTCTGCTGACATTAATTTAAACTCGTCGCATAACTGTGTTGCGTTTTCAGAACATTGTTTAGCGACTGCACTAACTTCGTCTCTAAGTACTTTAGTTGTGGCTGCATGTGTATTACTTAATTCTTGAGCCACAGATTTAATTTCTTCACTTTGTTTCTAGCACAAGCCTTAATTTCCTCACGTAATTGTTCTTTAGTATCATGACATTGCACGGCAACGGCTGCAATCTGTTCACTAAGTTGTTTGTTCTGTTCATTTAGGTTGTCGTGTTTTTCATTCAACTGTCTGAAATTTTCATTAAGGTTGTCTTGTCTTTCATTAAGTTTTTTGTTCGATTGATTAATTTGTAGCAATAATGCCATAACTTGATCCATGCCAACATTACCCACTCTATTCACTGTGCTGTTCGATGATGTATCTGCATTTTTTACGTTTTGTGTAACCATTTGGTCATTCTGTAATTCTTGAAAAGGTTTGTCAATTGAATGTGGACTGTTGGTTGCTACACCGGATTCAAATAAATCTGACGTACTTTGAGTACATTGTTCATCTTCGTTAGAAACAATTATCTGTTCGTTACGTAAATTTTGCAAATCGGGTGTGTGAAGCTGAGCAGCGTTCATTGTAATGGAACGTGCCGCGTCATCAATTGTTACATTTACGGTGGACATAATTGAATTTGTTTGCTCATCATTAGGATCAAAATCAATACTAGTGATCGGCAGGCACTGATTATCTGTAATTAGGGGATTATCATTATTACACTGAGTGCCGCAAGTATTATCGGTCAAATTATTCGAGTCCGCTATTTCACTCATTGCACATCGCTATGTACTGTTAACAGTTTTTCATGGCATTTTATCACAAATCGAAATTAAGCACAAAAGTGAAACAAAGGCAAAGCAAAAATGGAACAAACACAATTACAACAAAGAGCAATGACTTGCCGATGATCTGTGAAAGAAAGAGTGACAAATTAGTAAATGCGTTGCGCCAGATGCAAACTACATTTAAGTAAATATGAGCAGATATATGACTACTTTTCAGAGATTCACAAAGAAATATGATCCTGGCCGGTTGTCGCCAAGTATAACCTCCCCACAAAAATAATAATGAATAATAATAATAATAATAATAATAATATGATTCTATTTTTTGTATAACCTCAGAACAAAATTGGTTCACAATTATAACCTCCCCACAGAAATTCATTCACATTTAACCTCCACACAAAATTTGTTTCCCATTTAATATACCCACAAAATTCTTTTCTCATTTAATGTAAGCTCGAAACAGAAAAATTCCTAAACCTCGTAATAAAAAAATAAATTCAGTAACCTGGTAAACTTTGGACGACAGCAGTGCTGCGTCATGGCCCTGTAAGATCATTCTGAATAAAGAAGCAAAAAATTCTTACCTCAATAAAGTCGCCAAATGGTTCAAATGGCTCTGAGCACTATGGGACTCAACTGCTGAGGGCATTAGTCCCCTAGAACTTAGAACTAGTTAAACCTAACTAACCTAAGGACATCACAAACATCCATGCCCGAGGCAGGACTCGAACCTGCGACCGTAGCGGTCTTGCGGTTCCAGACTGCAGCGCCTTTAACCGCACGGCCACTTCGGCCGGCAAAGTCGCCAACTATCTGCTCTTACAATAACCTTTTTCTGGCACAGTTCTGTGCTATGCTGGCCGATAGATTTGTCATTTATGTAAGGAAGCAACTGATTTTTCTTTTGCAACAGTCGGAATGATCATGTATTGGAGAAATTAGTAAATTCTTTAAATTGAAATGAATGTTTGTAAAAAAATTACTTTATATCACAAAGATTATTATTAGGATATTTTTAAAACATTTACATCGGAGTTCACATAACATTACTAGATATGCGCGAGCCTGCTTTTTACCTTATACAATAATACTCAGGCTCCGGCATCGCTGCTCGCGACCGGCCCAGCCAACATGATACACTATACCACACCAGGGCAGACTGCAGACCATGGCAGACTAGCGCAGACTAGCAACAACTTACTGCTACAGCTACACAGTTCGTGCTGAGTCAACACTGCTCTCTGGTCAGCGATTCTCTTATACCTTGCATATCGCAGGCAGCAATACAACTAAATTACATCTGCTCGGACCTCTTACATAAAATTACATCTGTATTACATCTGCTCGGACCTCTTGCATAAAATTACGTCTGCTCGGACCTCTTACAACATCAAAAATAGATCTTCGATCAACTTAGTACTTTCCACGTGGTCACTTTGGAAAAGTAAATTCAGTTGCGTTATACTTTTCAGTTCAAATTTTAAGAAGACCAGAAAAGCTTTGAACGGTAATCTTGTCACAATATCGTAAAGCTGTTCTGCCATAAAGGATTTATCTTCCGATTTAGCAATTGAAAATAGCAGTTGTAGTTCTTCCCACTGACCTAATATTGTGTTAATTGCCTCGGACCGTGCAAGCCAACGTGTTCCACTGAGGCCTTGAATCTGTTTTTGGTTTTCCAGTACCATTCCTAGTTTCGTGGAGTATCTTATACTTTTATGATGGTTTAGTGCTGTAGGAAAACCAATTATGCGTTTCCCTTACTAAGAATTCCAGTTTACGCGGTAATGTCTGCGATGCCTTTTCAGCGCACAGATGGAGTGAATAACAAACGCACCTCATGACAATTATGTCACTCATTTCATTCTTAAACAGAGGAGTGACTGAATTGTGTTTCCCATCCATGACACTCGCACCGTCGACGCCAGTCCCGACCATATTTTCAACTCTCAAACCATCTTCTTCTAATTGAGCTTTAGTGGCACCGTGCATACTTTTTGCATCAGCATCAATTATTTTGATCAGTCTGTAAAATGTTGTGATCAGTGCCTTTTTCTTTGTACAGAAAAATCGCAGCATAACACACAAAACATTTTGCGTCGAAGGATCAGTGCTCTCATCGATTATGATCGAATACGGACCACCAACAATTGCTTCTACCAAATCCTGAAGGATGAACGGACCGAACACATTTTTAATTAACATCGAACGTGTAGTACAATGGAGTTTTAGATCCCAAATCTCTGGCGACGAAGAGTCTAACTGAGGTAGTATCTCGATCATGTGGTCCACAGTCTGTAATGAACTGTGCTCTGCGATGAATGCAGCAGTTTTCAACTGAACGATCTTGGTTGTTTCTGACAAAACTGGTTTGAACGTTGAAGCCAAAGTTTTGCATGGCTTTGCCGATTTGTCAAATGGTACAGCCTTCTTAATGTTTTTCAGTTTTTGCATCACTCGTGAGATCCTTTTTGTGCGCTTTTAACGTAACTCGAAAGTATTTGCAAGTCGTGGAGCATGAATCAGTTGGATCAGGTCCTAGCAAACCTGTAATATAAATAATACGATATTCAATAATATATACCGGTATTTATCAGTGGAAATTAAACCAGACTAACAAGTTTTAAGTTTTAGACAATTTTTTAATGAGTTGCAAAGACCACCTCAACTGCCTGGGGACCGGAATAAATGTAAAAGTATTAGTTAAAAACTACTTTCACGCCACCTCCATATCAAACGTCACGATTGCAAGCATGAAAATATTCAAAATACCGTGCCGATATAAATATCGCCATGATTCATTTGTAAGCTATACAGATTAACGGACTCGTATAAAAAACCAAGCAAGCAAGTACACATAAATTGAACAAAATTAATGTATAACACCTGGAAGTAATAGTCAATCACTGCCAAATCAAGCTCCTGTTCAAAGGCATTCCACGAACTGAGCTGAAACACACTGACGACTGATATACTTAACACGTTTTACCTTTTTTAAATTAGATGTTGCGTATATCTTGGCTGGTCTCCTAGTCTGGAAGCTTCGAAGAAATTCTTGCATAATAAATATTTATCGAAAGAATCAACATTTACATGACTATTCATTACGTATTGCTGCAAAACAATGACCGATGGAAACAATCTGACTACGGAAATTAGGTTATCTTCGTAACTTCATTTTACTTTTCAATTCAGGTTTTCCGTGATTACATTCGGTCATTCTTTTTCTCGGACAGTGTATGATAAAGAGAATATAATATTTCGACTAGCATACGATATATTACGTACAATTTTTAAACCAATTAAAAAAAAAGCTTGGCTACGCGTCTTTGAGTTCTGGATCAATCTCCAAAGATTTCTCATATTTTTGTTGATATCGTTTCGTGTTTTCTTTTGGTATTCTAGAATGATATCAGCACCAATTGTTATTCATTGATGTTCTTGTTCATTTCGTGGTACTTTAGAATGTCAGTTATAACTTACTTACTTACTTACTTTAAAGAATAGAATACGCTGCTACACAAGCCATCAGGTACCTGGCCACGTCAGAATCTCAACCATGGAGGATAGAGTGAAGGAATGTACACAAGATAGGAGAATACGTAGTACCAGTGTACCGGAAACTCGTTCTTTCGATAGTTCTGTGTTCTACCGCGAGCGGCGCGAAGATACGCCACATACACAAATATCAGTACAATATCGTTCAGCGCTCGCGCGGTACGAAGCTCTTTCCCGTTGCCTTGGAGGTTAGCCCCGTCTGTATACAGGGTGTTTCAAAAATGACCGGTATATTTGAAACGGCAATAAAAACTAAACGAGCAGCGATAGAAATACACCGTTTGTTGCAATATGCTTGGGACAACAGTACATTTTCAGGCGGACAAACTTTCGAAATTACAGTAGTTACAATTTTCAACAACAGATGGCGCTGCAAGTGATGTGAAAGATATAGAAGACAACGCAGTCTGTGGGTGCGCCATTCTGTACGTCGTCTTTCTCCTGTAAGCGTGTGCAGTTCACAACGTGCAAGTGTGCTTTAGACAACATGGTTTATTCCTTAGAACAGAGGATTTTTCTGGTGTTGGAATTCCACCGCCTAGAACACAGTGTTGTTGCAACAAGACGAAGTTTTCAACGGAGGTTTAATGTAACCAAAGGACCGAAAAGCGATACAATAAAGGATCTGTTTGAAAAATTTCAATGGACTGGGAACGTGATGGATGACTGTGCTGGAAAGGTAGGGCGACCGCAGGTGATCCAACAGCGGCCTTGGGTTTCCGTTCGCCGTGTTGCAGCTGCGGTCCAAATGACGCCAACGTCAACGTATCGTCTCATGCGCCTGAGTTTACACCTCTATCCATACAAAATTCAAACGCGGCAACCCCTCAGCGCCGCTACCATTGCTGCACGAGAGACATTCGCTAACGATATAGTGCACAGGATTGATGACGGCGATATGCATGTGGGCAGCATTTGGTTTACTGACGAGGCTTATTTTTACCTGGACGGCTTCGTCAATAAACAGAACTGGCGCATATGGGGAACCGAAAAGCCCCATGTTGCAGTCCCATCGTCCCTGCATCCTCAAAAAGTACTTGTCTGGGCCGCAATTTCTTCCAAAGGAATCATTGGCCCATTTTTCAGATCCGAAACGATTACTGCATCACGCTATCTGGACATTCTTCGTGAATTTGTGGCGGTACAAACTGCCTTAGACGACACTGCGAACACCTCGTGGTTTATGCAAGATGGTGCCCGGCCACATCGCCGACGTCTTTAATTTCCTGAATGAATATTTCGATGATCGTGTGATTGCTTTGGGCTATCCGAAACATACAGGAGGCGGCGTGGATTGGCCTCCCAATTCGCCAGACATGAACCCCTGTGACTTCTTTCTGTGGGGACACTTGAAAGACCAGGTGTACCGCCAGAATCCAGAAACAATTGAACAGCTGAAGCAGTACATCTCATCTGCATGTGAAGGCATTCCGCCAGACACGTTGTCAAAGGTTTCGGGTAATTTCGTTCAGAGACTACGCCATATTATTGCTACGCATGGTGGATATGTGGAAAATATCGTACTATAGAGTTTCCCAGACCGCAGCGCCATCTGTTGTTGAAAATTGTAACTACTGTAATTTCGAAAGTTTGTCTGTCTGAAAATGTACTCTTGTCCCAAGCATATTGCAACAAACGGTGTATTTCTATCGCTGCTCGTTTAGTTTTTATTGCCGTTTCAAATATACCGGTCATTTTTGAAACACCACGTCTTAGACGTGGCCGACCGCAGCGCCGCCACAAGAGGTACGGGTTTCGTGTCCACTGCTGAAGCAAGCTGCGCACACTGCTTTGCTATAGTCTCCATGACCTCAACGGCTGTCGATAGCGCACACTTTCTTTCTCTCAGAGTCCCCCCTCCCCAAAAGTCCCCCCGTAAAAATGAAGCCCCTACAAAAATCCCTCTCCATCTATCTTCCCCTTACATTTGGGGGGAAAACCACTAAGTTGGCAACACTGAGGTCACGTTGTGGCTCTGTCGACATGTCAAACAATCTACAGTGACATAGTCAACAAACTGCTGCCTCTAGGAAGAAATGTCTTCGTCGCTAGAATGAAGAATAAAAATGTAGAATTTTGATAACATTTGTTTTATTTAAAAAATTTTGAGTCTATTTGCACATAAAAAATTCGGAAGAAATGCTTTGGGGCACGCACCCGTTGGCTGATGAAAGCGTTTCTAGATTTAGTGAAATCTTTTGAAAATTTGACTGAAATCTTCTGTCGGAAATTTTGAAGGTACAGGCAGTTGAAGAAAAGTGGAATGACATGAGAGAGAAGCAGTAGTTGAGAAGAGAGGGAAGCAGTGTTGTAGCGCACCCTGATGCTACTGGATTTATACCAGGAGCAAGTTATGAATGGAATGGATAGCGGTTTAAAAAAGGGGATGTTAAATTATTTTCCACAACCTTGTAGTTTCTGACGGAATTATCAGTGCATGCTTGAAAGTAATGCCTCAGAATTTCTTATGTGAAAACTCTTAAAGCGTTTTAAATATATCAAACGTTCCTGACATTCTACAGCTTTGTTCTTCATCCCTACATATTTATTTCTCAAAATAGTCACATTTCTCGCAAGGAGAGATCATTTTGTTGACACCAGCACTGCAGAATGTTTGACTCTGTTAACGGAGCCACAACTCCACCTCTCAAATTGAAGTGCTCGAAGGTGTTCTCTAAGTTCTGGAAACAGATGAGAATCGTATGGGATGATGTCGGGACTTTATAGAGGATAACCGACAACAGTAAACTCAAGGCGGCGGATTGTTGCAGATGTCGCAGCGCTCGTGTGTGATCTGCCATTGTCAAACTGAAGGAAAGAGTGGTCCATGTGTTGATGAACTTTTTGAATCCAAAACTCGATTACTTTACAAACACCCATGTTAGATGCAAGAATTCTGAGCCCTCTGCGGCAGTGGGCTTCAGGTATGAAGACATTAGGAATAATAAAGTTCGTTTTACGTAAAAAGTTGTCCGTGTTTTCCCATAAAATATTCGGAGACATTACCTCTCCGGACGCTCTCGTATATTCACCTGGTGCAAGTCTTTCGAGTTGACGCCACGTCGGTGACTTGCGTGTCGATGGGGATGAAATGATGATGATAAGCACAACGCAACACCCAGTCCCTGAGCGGAGAAAACCTCCGACACGGGCCGTTACATTCAGTCGAGCTGACCACTCAGTTACCAGAGGTGGACAACAGCAAGATGCCAGCAATGGATCCATTGTTCTCTTGAACAGTGTTCCCTTATCATTAATCCCTTCTCGTGGCTTTACTTGTTTATTCGAGAAGTAGCAGCAGGATTAGAAAACTATGTAAAATGGTGAAATATGTAGGTTGATTTGGGAGGGTCAGACCAAACAGCGAGGTCATCGGTCGCATAGGATTAGGAAAGGACTGGGAAGGAAGTCTGTCACGCCATTTCAAAGGAACCATCTCGGTATTTTCCTGAAACGATTTAGGAAAATCATAGAAAACCTACATGAGGATGGCCGAACGCGGGTTTGAAAAGTCGTCCTCCCGAATGCGACTCCAGTGTGGCAACCACTGCACCACCTCACTCGGATGTGAAATATGCACGAAATTCTAAAAGAAATAGGTGTAACCTACAGAGAAATGCAGGTAATACGCAACATCTACAAGAACCAGGAACAGACAATGTCAATGGAACACCAAGAACGGAGTTCCCAGATGATTAAAACAGGTCTACAATCTCTCGCTCTTGTTCTTGGCCGGCCGCTGCGACCGAGCGGTTCTAGGCGCTTCAGTCTGGAACCGCGCTGCTGCAAAGGTCGCAGGTTCGAATCCTGCTTCGGGCATGGGTGTGTGTGATGTCCTTAGGTTAGTTAGGTTTAAGTAGTTCTAAGTCTAGGGGACTGATGACCTCAGATGTTAAGTTCCATAGTGCTTAGAGCCACTTGAACCATTTTTGAACATTACTGTTGTCTCTATACAGCGAAGAAATAATGGCAGAAGTAAATGAAAGGCTGATAAGTAGGCTTAAAACTCAGGATGAGAGGATATCAGTGGTAAGGTTCGGTGATGACTCTGCTATCCTCAACGAAAGTGAAGAAGAGTTACTGGGTTTGTTGGGTCTAGAATGTGGAGTGAGTGTAAACGGATGAATGACGAAGCTGATGAGCGGTAGTAGAAACTTAACCGGTGTAGACGAAGTAAAGGTACTGTGCAACGTTGGAAACAAAACAACACATCACAGACAAAGCAAAGAGGACATAAAAAACATGCAAGTACTATCAAAGTTGATATTTCAAGCCAAAGGATGTCTACAACTATCAAACATCTTCCGTAATTTCAGGGAGAACTTTCTGAGAATGTACTTTTGGAGTACAGAATTGTATGGAGGAGCATCATGGGTAGCGGTAAATGAAGGGAAGCAAAGCGTATGAGATGTGGTGCTATAAATGAATGTTGATTATTAGGTGGATCGACAAGAACGATGTGAGTTTGTAAGTTCACCACAGAATCGGCGAAGAAAGGAAAATACGGAAAATCCTGACAAGAAGAAGGGACAGGATGATAGCGTATAACAAAGTGTTGCTATATCAGGCAATAAAGGAGGGAGATTAGTGCTTAAGCTCCAGTTGAGAACGACAGGGCACCTGCTCGCATTAGAGCAATGTGGGGAAGGGAATGGACCACGCATTTATCGTAAGTAATTTAGGAAAGTCTAGAAAAACCCTAAATCAGTTCCGGCGGAGGGAGATTTGAACCATCGCCCTTCCGAATGCGAGTTCAACGCGCCTCCCTCGGTACTGAAGAATATTTTCTGTAGTACTAGAAAGAGCGGTACAGGAATCCAATAAATGAATTAGGACGTACGATGAAAGTACTGCTGTGAAGTGAAAATTTTGTTTCATAAGTAGATTTCGTGGCTGGCTGCATTGAACCAGCAAAAATATTGATAAAAAACGTTAGTCAGTTGTTTGAGGGTATAGAGACATACACTTATTGTATCTTCTTCAAGTATCTAGGACGGGTTGTTACTCAGTCCATCTGCTGCGAAGTCGACTATTCTACTAGAAACATTAACTATTGATTACCACACTCAACTAAGATTTATCTAGCAGCCGTTCTAACAGAAATTTGTACTTATCGTTTGTCTTAACATCACTTGGCTGCAAGTGTTCCGCTTACCGCTGCATCTCACTGCTGCTGTCGGCAGATCCGTCTCGGTAATGAATATCAGGAAGTCCCCGTAAATCTTCGTAGTTCAGCGTAACTCAGATTAACTCACATCGGTCCCTTCCTTGGAGCGAGGAGCGCCGTGACTTATAGCCATAGTGTGCAGGGTTCGTGTTCCTTGGTTGTAGTTTGGTCTTGTCATTCATCCTGTGATCGTCTGTGATGTGTTATACTTCATATCCAACAATATTTCATTACTGCGTGCTTCAGAAGGTTTATGACTACGTTACAACGACTTAGCAACTGTGGACATACTTTTTACGCCCTCTATGACAGCTCCATTATAATTAACGTCCTCTGAGAGGTCATTCAGCACCTAGCGACGGTTTAGCACTAGCCTCCGATCAACAAAATCGGGATTCATTCAGCTACTTCATCAAGACCTAGCCGGGAAAATTAATCTTACGGATGTCATAAGAGAAATTGTTTCCCGAACTATGGAAGGAAAAGCTACGGTCGGAAATTGTACGTCAAAATTGTGGAGTTTTTTTCAGTCATATTACGATTTTTCCAATAAGAAGCGATGCACAGTTTTTCTAAAACAGTAATAATAATAATAATAATAACAGTACGAGGTTGATCAGTGACTGATTGTAATTCCTGTCAACATTAAATCTGTTGTACGATTCGTAAGTGACCACAGAGGAAAGTATGACAAATCTCTTTCCAGCTATGTGATCTTTTCTTTTTCTCAAAATTAAAGGAATGAAATGGTTTCCAAGGAGCATGACCTATACTTTTGTTCCCATATTCATGGTGTTTAATCTCAATACATTGTTTCTTTTTTTAAAAGAACTTTGTACTGACACCCTCTCTTTCGATTTACATGTTTGTTAAATGAGTTTATTGAAACATTTATGTCTAATTGATACTAAGCGAAATCAGTGAATAGATTTGTTTATCCCCACTTCCATAAGAGGATGTTTTATGTCCCCCTCCCCCTTCGCAACATAAAGTTGTTGGTATGTCATTGCTGTGTTTATTACGGAAAAAGTCACGTCATCCTGTTGAATATTTGCTCGGCGCTCAGAACAGAGGTAATATACAGGAGTGCCACAGAAACTAACATTCTCATTGTTAGAGTCCACAGTGGGCTCGAACCAGTAATACTTCTAACTCTTTGAGACAAACTCTTCCACCCTCCATTCTGCATCAAATTAACCACCACTCTTCTCTTGAGTGTTTCGAATGGCCACAATTATAATAAGCACAATCCCTGAAGCATCGTTAGTTACTGTTTTCCCTTTATGTTTTACTACAGAATATTTAGACATGAGGATATATTACAATATTTTTATATTTCCGATAGATGTATTCCTTGGAAAGGCTATAAAATATCAGTTTACCTTACATCTAAACATAGGAAGTGTATCATAATTAACAGCGAAAACTGACACGGGTTAATGTGTACTACAACAAAAGCAAAGCTTTTCAGTAAACATGTTTCGTGAAACACACAGCTTGGGAGTTAATTGCGAATGTGAAGTTTCAGGCCGCCACCGACTTTATTACGGAATATTGTTGTAGTTCGTACGAACGTCATTAAAACGTGGAGCATTCGATTAAATGCGCACATAACTGGGTTCAGATCTCACTCATAACCTGCCTGAACAGTAAACATAATACTAGTTCAGCACATTATGTCATTTAATTTATCGTATAGACTACTTTCACTTACAAAGGGGAGACTCCACAAAAAAAATAAGTTTTCTTCTACTTCAGCCTAATTTTGGAATCATGTCTGTCATATAAAAATTTAGCAATACCCCAGATTTGAGGTCCAAAACTTCACTGGATTTTGAGTTTGGATATTTCATGTACTTTTTTATAAAAAAAGTGTATGTTTGTGTCTATAGTGGAAATTTATTTGTTTGTCCTGCTAGTTAACGGTTTCGGTACACAGTACCATTCGCAGGCCGCCGTCCCTTGACACGATTCCTTCCCACGTGGCTGTGTCAGATAAACACAGAAGCGACTGCATGCCAGCGGATGGCCTGAGGAGGGTACTCTGTACCGAAACCGTTACCTAGCAGGACAAACAAATAAATTTCCACTGTAGAACCAAAAATATACTTTTTAAGTTGTCTATTGTTCGCTGTACCACCAGAATTGTGTCGGTAATATGAGAATTTTAACGATATTTTTGAAAACCAACCTCCGATACGAAGACCTCCATTTTTCTCTTCCATATTTTTAGGTACATTCACAAAAAGTTGGTCAACAGTTCTATGCAATCATTTTACGAAGAATGTTATTAATTTATTTCAAAAAAATTTCCAAGTTTCCAGCTTAAATTTTCTTCAATTAGCAGTAAATTAATGTAATAATAAAGTATAAAAACTACATTTTTGATAATTAAGCCACTTCCAGCATGCTGAACGAATTGCAGGGCAGCAACAACGGAAAACAGCGAAAGTTGTACACTTCACGTTTATTTTCTTGACGACTAGTTTTGGGTCGGGATCCATTTTTAACTTAGCCACATAGTCAAAACGATATTTTCAAAAATATAAGTGTCAAGTCAATACAGGAAAGATATTCATATATAAAAGAGCAGATGAATAATTACAGAGCCGAAACAAGTCATCGAGTAAATAAAAGTGAACTTTGGCTGTTTTTCCGTTTTACTGATTTTCGGTAACATTCATGCATAGAAGTACACAAATACCTCGACTACTTCATGCAAAAACGTCATTGACATTGGGTAATATACAGGAAAAAAACAGTTGTCTCTTAAGTTTTAAAAACAAATGTACAAGAAAAGGGATTTTAAAATTTTATAAAAAATGTTTGCTAGTACAAGAAATGTACGAATTAAAATTTACCAGCGCCATACGTTTTCCCTTCCTGCTTCTCTAAGGATTATTCTCCTTGTAATGTCAAGACCAGTGTAGACTTTTTCTTTAATTTTTCCGTCTCCAGGTAGCATTGTTTGGCCTGCCTTTCATCTCCAGATAAGCAGATCCTCTAGAAGGGTGATGAAGGAGCGCAGGGACTCCAGCACTCTTCAGTCCTCAAGCATCCCTTACCGAACTGAAAAACAGCTTCTGTAAGACTAAATAGTAACTTTTCTTGACACTTCGACCAAATGACACCTTGGAAACTTTTATCTGCTCTGTGTCTTTTCGATATAGCATCTTGTCAGCAGTGGATGAGATGCAAGTATGTGATAGGGCGGTATTATCTTGACCAATTTGGCAGCTGCCAGAGTGCCACGGCAGCTCGTACAGTCCATCTTTCACTCCAAAGATGTTAAGTAGAAATGAAACTTAAAAAAAAAAATACCAGCAATTTTAGTGTGGAGTCTCCCCTTATATGACGTATTCCACATTCCTTCTCAATGATGCAATACTTCGCTCATCTCTGCAGGGATTTACCAATTCCTCTTCCTCCACATCACCTTGCATATCTTGACACGACTGTACAATTCGCTGCTCCAAATCTGTTGTTCAGTTTTGAGACGTCTCTGAACAGAAAAATCCAGGGGGTTCACGTCAGGACATCTTGGAGGCCAAGGTAAGAGCCCTGCAGGATCAATCCATTACGAACCAAATTGGTGCATTACATCTCTTACATAAGCAGTAAAATATCCCGACACCCCTCATGCATCCTAACCATTCCCCAACCATTGGCTAAGGAAGAGACTTGTTTCCACCAGATGGTGGCTTTACCGACAATTTTATATTTCAAATGCATTGGTATTAACTGGAGTTATTTTTCGTACGAAAATCACTCACGTTTCGTGAACACGCATTCGTGATTGCGTCAAAAACATTACTTTGTGGAATCATTTGGCTTCTATTGTCGTAAAAATAGAATCGTATCAGTTTTAGTTACTTGTAACCAATATATACGGTAAAAAAAGTGTACAATGTGCTTGCCGCTAAAACTCAGAAGCGTGTCTTGTACGATCAAGGCAGTTACGTGGTGTGGTAGTCCTCTAGCCCACATCCGTGAAGGTTCCGCTTTTACCTGAAGGGCGTGCTTTTGAAAATGTAAGGACTGGGAAGTTTCGCCCTTTAGAAATTTCTAGAACATTTAGAGCAATCGAGAGTATTTCAGAATATTCGAGAGTATTCAAGAGCGTTCCACAACATTGCAGAATGTGCCAGAACGCTTCAAAATGATTCAGGATGTTCTTGAATTTTATGGAATAGTCTGGAACATTCGGGAAGATTCAAGAATGTTCGGGAGCACCCCGGAATATCCCAGTTTATTGTGGAACATTCCAGAACTCCCTAGAATCGTGTGGAATGTCTGGAACATTGTGAACCATTCGAAACCTGTTTGATATGTTGTGGAATTCGCCACTGGTAGGGCTACCGATTGGCAGGAGTGTATAGAACAATACCCGTTATGGGGTCGAACGTCAATTTCTTATCTGTGACGAAGGGAGGAACCGGAAAAGTAGTGCAGTGGCTGAATCAAAACGAACAGCGAAGTGTGACTAGTCAAATTGATACCGTGATTGAATATACGCCGAAAATAAAGTGTGAAAAGTCTGTAAAGTGATGGCTTATTATCTGTATAAATTTACTTTGGTAGTAGGATTCCCCACTACCAGTAACTGAGTTTGGATGAGAAGGAGTGAAGTCAATACGTTCGAAAATGGCCTGTTGTATTTAGCTGACTTTTAAAAGTATATGTTCAGTATCTCTGCCTAAATCCATAGATCGATTTCAGTCAAGCTTAGTATATATATTAGTTACTATCTGGAGTGAAATGCTGTGGGCATAAAAACCAAAGTCATCCATTGGATTGGGGATGGGGGTGATAATGGCCTGATGGACAGTGTAAGAGGTGAGCGGGATTAGGTGGACAGAGAGGGGATCCAGAGGAGGTCAGACTGAGAGGAGGAGGAGAGTGATAGAGTGAGAGGAGCAGATGGAGAGGGGGGGGAGGAGGAGATGGACTGAGATAGGAAGGGGAGGAGGAAATAAACAGAGATGCTGGGGATGGAAAGCGAGAGAGGATGGAGGTGGCCAAAGAGAGCTGGGAAGAAGAGATAGGGAGAGGAAGGATGAGGAGATGCACTAGCAGTAGACTGGAAGAAATAAATACCCAGCCAACGCCGAGTTTTTCAGCTAGTGATACACTAAATATATTTTTCACAAGCAGCGGTACACTGCCTTGTGGAAGGTACTTCGAACGTATATTATCAGTTATTCGGTCATCTAGGAACGAAGGGTAGTCCTCAGTTTCGTGTTCTGGAGCCACTGCTACTCAGTGAAGTAACTTCTCAAATGACATCACGAGACAAATCGCACCTCGTTCCACTCTTCCCACCAAGGAAAAACCCGTGGAAGTACTGGTGATCGAACCTGTGTCTTCTGAATGGCTGTTAGCCGCTATCACCACTTTCTTCTTTCTCTTCTTCTTCCAACAGTTTCTTCGTCGGGCTGTTTTTTCCTTGTAGGTCGGTCCTCTGCAGATATCGCATGACGTCTCAGAAAGTTTATCGTTGAAAACTTTACTCATATTTTTCATTACAGAGGGTCTCCGTCCCCTGACCGTACGCGGTGAGCTACTGTGGCGGGATCACTTAGCTACTGAGGTGGACATATGCCTCGGTACGCGTCCTAAGTACTCTTTTCTTATTCTCGTGATCATTACGCGGATACGTCATGGGGCAACACAATGATCCCATATTCTAATACAGGTTCTATAAATGTACCCAACGAAGTTATGCGGAATTTACGTAATGTTACTTCCAAGGGTTCCTATTTAAGCACCCCGAAAATTTTTGTCACACTTTCATATAGCCTACACCTAATTGTTACGATTCTGGCAGGAGGTCAGTTATCTTGCCTAATTGATAAATGCAGCAAGCGATGCAACAGTTGAATTGGTTTCACAAGCGTATTATATGCGGTTTCATTACGGACTGATATTTCACTGACAATTTTCAACAAATGTCAGTATTCCATTAACGTTCCCTTACTTCGATTTTGCTGTTGCTGTCCAGTCTTTCACATATGTGCTTTACCAAATGTGAGGAGGCACGAAGGAACGTGTTTGCATGCATTAATGCACATCAAGAACCTGACACATACACCGTGAGTTTATCACAGACATTCCAGAATTTTGTTATCGTTTTGTAATCAATTTCGCATGTGAGGTAGCGATTGTAACACTTTGTGAAAAACGTTATATTCATTCAGTCAGTTCAACAGTACTTGATATAGTTCAAGTAGATGTTGCAAGGGACAATGCTCTCATCATTATGCTGATAAAACCCATTTTTATAAAGGACACAGTTCACTGTAAGCCCTCATCTTACCCAAAATCGTTCACTTCATACACCACATCGGCGCAGAAGGCTCCGTCATTTTCTTCAGTTGTGGGTACCATGAGTCTCCAATTTACACGTCTCCTGGTGTCCGAGGGTGGTCCTAGCTGACATGTTCCAGGTACCACTATTCATTGAAGTCTTATTCCCAACTCTGTTATTTGAGCAATATCTAGCTATTAGCTACGCTGAATACGTGCAATTGTTCATCTGCACTAAAATAAATGCTATGAGTGTTTTATTATATTTCATTTAATAATGAGGTACCTCAGGTGAGACCATTATCTCTTCAAACACATAGAAGAACTGTATCATTACAGTAGTTGAATGCAAATAGATGGTATTGACATTCGGGTATTTATCACCGTAAGCCATGATAAATATTACAGAACTGAGGTCTTAAGCAGAGTCGGCCGGCCACGGTGGCGGAGCTGTTCTAGGCGCTTCAGTCCGGAACCGCGCAACTGCTACGGTCGCAAGTTCGAATCCTGCCTCTGGCATGGATGTGTATAGTGTCCTTAGGTTAGTTAGGTTTAAGTAGCTCTAAGTTCTAGTGGACTGACGACCTTAGATATTAAGTGCCATAGTACTCAGAGCCATTTGAACCATTTAAGCAGAGTCCGAGGTCATAAGCAAAATAATAAAGCCCGTCCACTTTTACTTTTGGGCAATTGCTCTAGCAGAGTCCAATGTCATAAACATTCCTATTGTCCTAGCAGAATCCAAAGTCATATAACATCTCAAGAACATCCAATTGGTGACTGATTTGTAGCCGGAAGATTCCAGATCAAGTCCCGCGATGTGTATTTTCTGAGAATGTGTATCAATATCTCAATTGCGGAACTGCAATTATGTTTACACATCCACGTCAGTGTCCTCAAAGCCCAGTCCTCTAGCAGTCAGATTCCTGTTTCGAGTCTCAACATGTTAATTTTCCTTGAAGTATGTTTATATCCATCTGACTGTAACATACAACGTGTATCAAAAAGAATCATCCGATTTGATACGTGTATATCTACGAAACCAATTTTGTTTTTTGATGAACGGTGTCGCGTCCGAAGAGTGGGTTTTGCCTGAGATTGAGCGACACGGTTCGTAACCACAACTTATCTGGTTGACCTTAGTGAGAGGGTGACTTTGACCTGACTAAGAAGTGACGATAAATGATGTAAAGGTAACAAGAGGCTAGGAGATAATCAAGTAACTCTCCAGAACGTTCAACAGTCTGAAGTTTATTAGAAAATGTGCAGACTGAACCCTACAGCTCGGGCCTATGAGCGGCCAAGTCTGATACCGACACAGCGTAACGACACTGTCTATCTGTCTACTCTTAGAATGTGATCCACACTAAAATCAGAGTCCCACAGCTGCAGCCTATCGACGCCTGCAGACTATCTCCTGACGGCCTCGCACATCGACTTCCGACTAACTCCCTGTCTCTCTAACTCTGTCTACTTTTTTTTCGGAGCGTCTTGATGCCGATTTTTATATCAGTCTCTCTTCGACCCCACCGGCTACTGCCGTGACGTAATGCCGAGGGCTATTTGCCTCCTTATTGGCTGTTATTGATCACTATTCTACAATGGTTAGTCAGCGGCTGGGTGGAGGGTTTGAGATGCCTCTCTTAATATGGTCATACACTGTGTCCGAAGCCCTGTATTGACTTCTCATGACGTAGTGCTGTCCCCACCAGAAGACCAACTCTCTTCCTCCCTCTCATCCCATGCTCACTCTCTAACTATTAGCTCTTTTTGCGTATTAACTTTAATTCCACTCCTTCTCAAGGTCCCGTTACCAGAAGTGTACACAGAGCCCTCCTTGTGCCATTATGGCTTACAGCTTTCAGCATGCTGTCAACACGGCTGCCTGTCATCCTGGCACCGGCCAGCAAGCCCGCTTCCGGGTCTATGGCTCCTCTCGTTGCGCCTAAATACACTCCTGGAAATTGAAATAAGAACACCGTGAATTCATTGTCCCAGGAAGGGGAAACTTTATTGACACATTCCTGGGGTCAGATACATCACATGATCACACTGACAGAACCACAGGCACATAGACACAGGCAACAGAGCATGCACAATGTCGGCACTAGTACAGTGTATATCCACCTTTCGCAGCAATGCAGGCTGCTATTCTCCCATGGAGACGATCGTAAAGATGCTGGATGTAGTCCTGTGGAACGGCTTGCCATGCCATTTCCACCTGGCGCCTCAGTTGGACCAGCGTTCGTGCTGGACGTGCAGACCGCGTGAGACGACGCTTCATCCAGTCCCAAACATGCTCAATGGGGGACAGATCCGGAGATGTTGCTGGCCAGGGTAGTTGACTTACACCTTCTAGAGCACGTTGGGTGGCACGGGATACATGCGGACGTGCATTGTCCTGTTGGAACAGCAAGTTCCCTTGCCGATCTAGGAATGGTAGAACGATGGGTTCGATGACGGTTTGGATGTACCGTGCACTATTCAGTGTCCCCTCGACGATCACCAGTGGTGTACGGCCAGTGTAGGAGATCGCTCCCCACACCATGATGCCGGGTGTTGGCCCTGTGTGCCTCGGTCGTATGCAGTCCTGATTGTGGCGCTCACCAGCACGGCGCCAAACACGCATACGACCATCATTGGCACCAAGGCAGAAGCGACTCTCATCGCTGAAGACGACACGTCTCCATTCGTCCCTCCATTCACGCCTGTCGCGACACCACTGGAGGCGGGCTGCACGATGTTGGGGCGTGAGCGGAAGACGGCCTAACGGTGTGCGGGACCGTAGCCCAGCTTCATGGAGACGGTTGCGAATGGTCCTCGCCGATACCCCAGGAGCTACAGTGTCCCTAATTTGCTGGGAAGTGGCGGTGCGGTCCCCTACGGCACTGCGTAGGATCCCACGGTCTTGGCGTGCATCCGTGCGTCGCTGCGGTCCGGTCCCAGGTCGATGGGCACGTGCACCTTCCGCCGACAACTGGCGACAACATCGATGTACTGTGGAGACCTCACGCCCCACGTGTTGAGCAATTCGGCTGTACGTCCACCCGGCCTCCCGCATGCCCACTATACGCCTTCGCTCAAAGTCCGTCAACTGCACATACGGTTCACGTCCACGCTGTAGCGGCATGCTACCAGTGTTAAAGACTGCGATGGAGCTCCGTATGCCACGGCAAACTGGCTGACACTGACGGCGGCGGTGCACAAATGCTGCGCAGCTAGCGCCATTCGACGGCCAACACCGCGGTTCCTGGTGTGTCCGCTGTGCCGTGCGTGTGATCATTGCTTGTACAGCCCTCTCGCAGTGTCCGGAGCAAGTATGGTGGGTCTGACACACCGGTGTCAATGTGTTCTTTTTTCCATTTCCAGGAGTGTACATTACAGTTGCTTCTTTATAGTTTATCATTTCTGTTATTAACAATGGCTTAACAATTCCACATTTTGTTGTTACTAGTGTAATTCAGACTTGGTTTCACTCAGGGATATAATAACGGGAAACTCAAAAAGTTTTTTTTTCATTCCTGTTCATAGGTGTTCAATATGCCCCCTTGAGAGGCACGGCATATGTCAATGAGGTATTCAAGTTGTTCTCACACTGCAGCGTGCGTGACTTGAGTAATAGCTTCCATGGCTGCTGTTATGCGATGTCTCAGTTCATTCACTGTTGTTGGTAATGGAGGCACATAAACAGAGTCTTTCACAAACCCCCCACAAGAAATAACCACATATAGTCAGGTCCATGACCTTGGTGGCCAGTAATGTAAGGCTGAATCATTTGATCCAGTGCGACCGATCCATCATTCAGTAATCCTTTGATTTAAAAATTCCCGCACTTCCAGATGCCAGTGTGGCTGTGCCGCAGCTTGTTGGTGAATGAAGTCGTTAGCATCAGTCTCCACCTGTGGGAAAAGAAAGTTCTCAAGCATACCGATATATGTGCTTTCTGTAACAGCATTCTCAGCAAAGTAAAATGGACCATACACCTTTTCCCACGAAACTGCACAAAACACATTAAATTTCGGGGAGTCCCTCTCATGTTGTAAAATATCATGTGGTTGTTCCGTACCCATATTCTCACATTATGACGGTTCACTTTTCCATTTAGATGGGATGTTCCCTCGTCACTAAATACTAAGCGCAGAAGAACACTGTCAAATCCATCTTGCCAAGAACGAAATTACAGAACTCCTCATGTTGTTGTTTGTCACCTTGACGAAGAGCTTTCAGTAGCTCAATTTTGTATGGTTTCATGTGTAAACGTCGAAGCAACATGTGTCAGACGGACATCAGAGGCATGTTGATTTGTCGAGCTGCACGGCGAACGGATTTCTGCGGACTCCTTGTGAAACTATGGTGGATGCGTTAGACGTCTGTGTCAGACACTCGGGGATAACCCAGTGGTTTGCCTTTACACAAATAACTTGTTTCTCGGAATTGTTCATGCCATTGTCTAATGCTCTATTCTGTAGGAGGATCCACACCACACCTAGTGAGAAAGTCATGCTTAACCGTTATTACTGACTCGCACGGCTCAAAACGTAAAACACAAAACGCTTTCTGTTGTCCCGACATCATGCTTACTAGAACTGAAGTGGACGCATACTGCTGTTACCTAGCGGGAACCATGTAAAACTCGAAAGTTTGCTCTTTCCAACAGTAAGTTGTTCACGCACATATGTCAGTAACAGAACAGCTATGATTTTTTTTTCAAACGGATGATTATCTTTGATACACCCTGTATTTATTGTTTGAACAATGACAACACAAAGCATTTCCGCATCGCAGAGTTTATCCTTGTAGCTGTAAGGTTTTTAGTTCAACCCAAGTCATGAGTAACTTCCTTGAATTACGTTTAATCTCAAGGAATGTCGACATGCTTATTGCTTAAACCACTGCAACACCTTCCCCACCACCCGCGGGCCCCCTCCGAAGCTGCCATGTTATGGCCTGTAGGTTTAATGAAATACATCCACACCACCTTTCAAACCAAATCTTATAACACAACGTTTCATTTTTCGCAACTAACCACGGACTATGATGTAATCACAAACGAGATGAAGTCGCATATATATACTTTAATAAGACTACAACACTAAAATTTGGTATATGTTAGGACACTGTGGTTCATTGACCAACATACCACGTTTGTAATCAAAACTGGAACTACTGTATACCGTAAATAGCTTATGCGCATTCGATAGCATCTGATAAAACGTACATAATTTATACTCGTACAGCACCATTTTCATACTCATTTAAACAAAATCCTAAACATTCGCAGTATTATCGACCTCACATAATTCTCGTAATTCTTTTTAACTTTAACGTGATGGACAGAAATGTAGCACAGAGATACGCAAAATGGTTATTAGGAAGCGAACGTCTACAGCAGAGAGCAACACCTAACACTGAAGAGTAAGTATTTTGTCGGAAAATTTATTCATTCTAAAGTTGTCAAGACAGTTATATCTTTCCGAAGTACAACAAAACGCATGGATCTACACGAAGGTGAAAGCAATACTAAAAAATTAACGGTTCTTTTTTAATCATATACAACGCAGTTTACGTAGCGCAGTTGAACCGTCATGTTTATTTTTCTACGCGCAGAGGATTTAAACAATGCAGCACACATTGTATTAATAATAGACAGACAGACGCACGTAACCTACAGGTAATAATTCACCTAGATAAAGGCAACGAGGACCAAAAGCTATCATATACTTCATGTGGTGTTACGACAGTTCTGGAAGTTAAACAATGTACTTTAGAGCTAGTGTTTGAGACAGAATGCAAAACGACTTTTTACCGAATGTAAATACGTTGAAAATGACGGATAACCCTTAATAAAACCGTGTTTAAGTATTAATTATTGCAAAACTCATTCACTGTGCACTTGCTACACCCCAAAACCACGCATAAGGAATGATGGCATAGACGACATAAGTGGAATTGGTACTAATCACGTTACCGATATAAAGATAAGTGCACAAACTGAAAACCTTATTCGCTGTATAGTATCTCGCATTTCCAGCTATATCTTTACACAACGAAACGAATAACTCGTGAAACGGACGTAGGACAAAATGTGGTATTGTACGATATATGCGGAATGTTGACTTTGAGCACTGACCACATCAAAACGTAGTAAAGGCCCTGCTACACTGCACAAAATTCGCAGTCACTAGAGGGTTCCTATATTTTTCAGCGCCAGAAAACAACTACGATCCTAAAAAAAATGTGTGGAGGGATTCATTTCATTGAAACGCTCTCGCTGACACGTTTCTCCGATATGGGCATACGAATAGTTGCCCGACAGGCAACAAGCCCCGGAGGCTCACGGAGGCTGGGAATGGAAAGCAGCAGACATAGCCAGACGAGGTCCGTCAGCGCACAAAGAGACGTTGCGAGGGCGCTGATGCCAAGTGCAAAAACAGATCACTCATGCACGACAATAAGCGATACATCTGCTGCGCTTCAACCGTACATCCACTGCTTTGCGGATCAACACGCTAAATAAAATACGCATTTAACAAAATAAAACAAGTTGCGAAAATAAACGTCCTATGTGCAATTCCCACAACTATAAGACGAGCATTCTAAAAGAGAGGTGATTTTATTAACGATTCCAAACACCACATTATTCCTCATTCTTTTGGATACAAAACCTTATTTTTCAATATTTTTCAACAGGTACGAGATCCTAGCTGTAGGGTGAATAAAGAACAAGATTCTAACGAAATGCACGGTTGGCGGACTTATGTGAGGGCTTGCGTTGTCATAGAGAAGAAAAAGTTCGTTTCCACTTTTGAAGTTGTTTCTCCTGAAGGTAGTACAATACACTACAGAGTTGCTCGTTATGGCGTATGGGAGGACATCAAACAGACTAACCCCTTCAAGTCCCGGAAGACAGTCGCCATAGCTTTACCGGCTCAGGGTACGGCTTTGAACATTTTGTTTGAAGGAGAAGTGTTGAGATGCCAATACATGGATTGCCAGTTTGTTTCCGTTCGAAGTGATGAACCCATATTTCATCACCTGTGACGAAGTTCGACAAAAAAATATCACAGTCAGTCTCGGAACGCGCAAGCAGTTCCGTACAGATGTCCCTTCGCTGGTCTTTATGGCCTTTTGTTAGGCGGTGAAGAACCCACTGGGCACACACATCTGAGTACCCCAGAGATGTCCATTTGTGCAGCGTGATGTCTGTGATCCGTCGAGAGCATTCACACGTTCCAACACAGCAGGAGTCACAGCTGTGTGCTGTCGGCCATCAAATGGTTCAAATGGCTCTGAGCACTATGCGACTTAACTTCTGCGGTCATCAGTCACCTAGGACTTAGAACTAATTAAACCTAACTAACCTAAGGACATCACACACATCCATGCCCAAGGCAGGATTCGAACCTGCGACCGTAGCAGTCGCTCGGCTCCAGGCTGTAGCGTCCAGAACCGCACGGCCACTTCGGCCGGCCTGTCGGCCATCACGCCGGGTATACGACAGGTTTGCGTGACCTTGTTATGGTGATGACAAACGCTTCACCATTATGTTTCCTCACTGCCAGGTCTCCGTAGACATTGTGCAAGTATCAATGAATAATCTGCGATGCTCTGGTTTTCCACCAAGAGAAACGCAATGACTCCGCTACAGACGCCATTTTGAAAGCTACGTATAGCGCCACCACAATTCGAATTTTCGTTAAACTATTGGGGCTCAAGCGGGAGTATTCCACAATGTCGCACAACAAATTCTGTATTTTTTCAGCCGAAATTGGCTGAGAAAAAATTTGTTGCATTATTTACTGAAGGCACCTCGTATATAGCCAACACTGAGCACTCAGTCAACACGTAAAGAAAAATCATAACAATACTACATCAGACCAACTATAGACTCAAAGACAATCAGCTCTCAGCTATATCGCGCACATATTAAACACAGTACCACTAAACAACCGCATAGAGCTAAACCTAAACGTGTCTCAAAGGGCAACAAGGTTAATCACACACCCACAAACACACACTTGCACACAAAACTGATAACATCATAAAACGATTAATAACAGCATTAATGACATGACACATGAACCTTTAAACAAAAAGGATGACACTGGCTTAATTAAGAAAATTCAGCCATCTGGGACAGCACATACTGCATCAGTCATCTGGGACATCACATACTGCATTCAGGAACGCATTGTGTTTCAAGTCATGTTACTCACATGTTGTTCACAAGTGGTTTTCAAGACCGTGGGTATAGTTTTAACAGCACAATGTGACCATTTTACACCCATAATAGTTATAATAAATCCCAAATCTGAATTGTTTAAACCAGGACAAGTTAAAGAGGACCATTGTTTATAAGTGAAGTTACATCGATAGGTATGTGTATTGGATAACCTGCAGAAGGCTCAGCCCATTTAACGTTTTACTAATAGTTGTTATTTGAAAACTAATGATAGGAGACAGCCACAGATACAGAAGCATGTTTCAGAATACGGTACTTCATGTTGGGCAAACTACGTATACCGACAGCGTGTGTCTGTGGAATTTGCAGATGATATATTTTAGCTACATAGACGTCAATGTTAGACATAGCTGCGTCAAAGACACAACAACGTTCAGTTGTAGAACTAAAAGACGTAATTTGCTAGATACTTCAAGCCTTAATATGACTTCAATGTTTACATTGCGACCATAATGTTTCAGTTTCTTCGAAAAAACTGACAAATACGAGAAATACGAGATTAAAACTAAGAAATCTTAGATTTTATTGTTGCAGAGTAGGAAAGTTACCGAACTCACAGATCAGTGGTAGCAAGTGTTAGCAGAGGTGTCTCAGCACATTACAATTGCTTGTAGACATTTAATATACCACGTTTAAAAAAGACCATTCGTCTACATTTTATTTCCTGTATAGTAATATTGTTGAGACATTTGCTATGTTTACACGTTTCAAAGGCCTCCTCGGAAAAATTTGACCAACACGTGACACCACTGTAACATTCAGAATCGAATTAAGGCACATCTCAAACAGCTAAACGGTACAAATATATTCCATTTGTCTTGCATCACCAAAATTGAATCTAGAGGATTGAACTTAATATGTCGTACTGTACACCAAGGAAAATATACGATTGCGTTATCACACAGCCTGCACACAAACCCTCCATGACGTAAAAATTATAGTTCGATGCCAATGGAATATTAACACAGGAACTGTGGGAAACCATGTATTCTACATTCATATGTCAGAATCCTTTTCTATCTCACTTTATTAATACAGGTGGCAAATGCACTCATGGTAAATGAATCAGAAACGCAAATACCCTACCGACATAAAATATAAAGTTCACATGCTTACAAAATCAAAAAGATATAGAAAACAAGCGATCAAAGTCACATTAGCACCCTAATTTAAGCTAATAAAGCTGCTCTACCTGTCAAACATTATCAAACAGGCACATCCATTCATGAATAAGCACCCAAAATATCACAACTTGATAGCAGTGTACTATTAGGACAGCCGAATTTTGAGTTCAAAAGTTCTGTAACGTTGGGTCAGAGCCCTATGAATAAAAAGTGATGTATGTATTGTTAACGTCTAAGTATAATGTGTAAGCTGACTCAATGTTGTTCCTTTTTTCAGCAATCTAGCAAAATTACACGTTTCTCACGTCTCATAACTTAACTTAAATCTCTTCAGGGATGGTTAGCCCATTATTAAGTAACAAGCTGCTACAGTCATTGTAGTAAAATCCAACAGAACACCTATGAAGAACCTTACCTAAAGTTAGATGTGTCAGCTATATATTTTTTGACTTTATACGATTTATCCTACGTCTGACATTTGCTTGTCTCACAGCTGAGGCTCACTGACAAGATAGTTTAGTAGGCTTACATGTTTTACCATCACACTCCTGCTGTGGTGGAGAGAGACTATGACATTTCTGGATGTCAAAAAGGTAGGATCTCAGGTCGGAGAGCGAATAGGTGTTTGTAATTCTAAGAAAAAAATAGCATAGACCATAGGGAAAGGTGTGTAAAAACCTATATGTAGAAGGACCCGTAGAGAATTATAAGAATCTAGTCAGTAATATTCTTCTGGGTTTGAGGCCGCATTGTCAACTATAAAATTCCGACTTTTCGGCGACTGTTGCAAGACGCGTTCCTCAGGGTGTACAGTACGCCCTGAGGAAGGCGTCTTGCAAAAGCCACCGAAACGTCGGAATTATATAGTTGACAGTGCGGCCTCAAACCCAGATGAAGTTTACTGACTGTGACAACGGCCGCAGAAGCCTACGTTTACATAAGAATGTAATTCCAAAGAGGAAATTTCTCGGATTGAAACGGGGTGGGACAAAGATGTGGTCCTACTCCACTGCAGTTGAACCTGTTCATCGAAGAACCAAGTGTGGTTATTTCGTTGGGTCTTAAACTCTGCAAACAACACCTGATAATAAGCACCTCAATTTCACTGGCATTGCGAAACAACTATAATTTTTAACAATGCTTTGGAGTTTTCTGGAATCCGAGTCAGATTCTATACAGAATTTGACGTTGACTTTCATCATTTGTCTACCTACAGCTTAAGTACATAGCTCTAAACTATATGGAAATCATTCTCAAAACACGTAGATATCAGCACTTTTGCTTGAGAATCACAATTCGTTTTCTGTCTCCACTTGTAAATGGTCACCGCCATTGCACCATCGATGCTGCTGGAGAGAGAACAACTGGAAAAAGAATCACAATAGCTGCCGCAAACCAGCAAACGCCGAGCAGTAGTGTTAGTTTCTAACCTAATTAATAGAGATTAACTTACAATGCAAGTCCTAAACACGCACACATCTAACAGTACATTCGGCAGTCAGTGCTAAAAGACATTGGCGACAGTCAAAAGTGATATTTATTGGATATCTACTGAATCCAGTCCTTCTAATATTCTGAAACTAATTATCCTGTAAGATGTCATAATTTTGCAGTCGGCAGGATGTGTTTGACAGTTCTAATGGGAAAGATGGGATTTCTGCAAATGCTTGATTCTTGTTTGAGTGGATTAAATGTAAAACTGTTTATAACTCACTCTTTGAAATTTTTAAAACCTTGCAGAAAAATGCCATAGTTTGAATGCAGTTAATCATTATTTGTTTCCCAAATAACTTCTACCATATTTACGTGACGTTTCACATCATTTTCGCAGACTGAAGTGTTTCAGAATTATGTGTTTATTTCTAAGTATCAGTACTTTTATAAGCATTTTAATGCGAATACACGGTGCCAAATTGATGGGACTCCTGCTACTAAAATAACTGTATAGGCTGAAAAAAACATTTTTTTATGAGATAAATTGAAATAAATTTATTGTCTGAAGGGCTTTCCACTTTTATGTTAGAAGAGGCATAAAGCTTGTGATCATTGCAGCATAGTTAGGGGAATGTTTGTATAAATATTTCTCAATTCATTACCAACAGTTTTGGATTGTAATAGAGCCAGTCTACTATTTCTTAAGAATGTAACACCATACCAGCCGAGATATAGCTTCCACACGTCTTTATGACCTGTATCAGCAAAATTTCTCTCCACAGATGGATAGCGGTGAAAGAGGATCAAGTGAACAATGCAGTATGTCTCTGGGATGTGGATACCTTCTTTACTATTGCGGACTGTCACCTCTATACTTTTTTAACAGCCTACTTGATTACAGATTTTAACCAACATAACATTGTCATAAAATGGCTCAACATAGCATGAAGACGAGCCCAATGCTTTGTTTGTCGTTGTTATTGGAGAACATGGGACTTAACAGCTGAGGTCATCAGAACTACTTAAACCTAACTAAGCTAAGGACATCACAAACATCCGTGCCCGAGGCAGGATTCGAACCTGCGATCGTAGCAGTCGTGCAGCTCGGGGCTGAAGCGCCTAGAACCGCTCGGCCACCGCTATCATAAAGCACACCGAAAACAGCACACTCCTTAGAAGGAAGAATTTGAATGTGCTTACATCCATGACAGAACCGTTTTGCGAGAAGTTTATAGCGGTTAAAATATGCGATAAAATGGGCTGTCAAGAAATATTAAACCCACAGTCTTTAATATTAAAGAATGGTTTATTATCCCATAGACATCCTGTTCTGTCGGGTTGAGTGGGCTCCAGATTAAATTTCCCTAATGTATGTTCAGTCTGTTTTAAAAATTGCCTGATAGCTCTATGTTATATTGTGGCATAGCGTGCTATAGCCATGCATATTTGTGACACTTGTTGTAGTTCATGTGTGTGTTGCACTCTTCTGCTGGCAGGGGAAGAGGCAAGAGTTTTCAGGGGTAGAGTATGCCATGTTGAACGGTACATTCGATTTCACCACCACCAGAGGGCCTTCTTCAGTGCGTTATCATGCTCGTGCTGCAAGAGTATGGACGGCGCAGAGATGTGATCGTCATGAGTGCTGCTATGGCCTAGCTGGTGGCAGTGTGGGCGGTGGGGATCCGCCAATGGAAGCATGCGAAACTAGCTTCTTCTGGAAGCCAGCTCTATTGCAATAGGGCTAGTGGCGGAAGAGACTGCGATGCATCACCAGGTTTGAATGGGCGTCGTGACCCCATATGTCCATAACGGCGGAATAGGCAAGTAGGTGTTCGGGAGGTTTGAGTCACCGCACGGAGATATACGAACGCGTTCTGCACGGAGCCATGTGTGAGGGCCTGTTGCGCTATAGTTCTGCCAGCTGGACGATATTATGGTCTGTGTAACGCACGGCCACTGTGTGGGCACAACAGCCTGGTGAAACTGTAGGTGTCTTTTCCTATCATGGTGGACTGCGTGCCAACTTTAGGTGAGAAAAGAGCCTTGTGAGTGTTTTTGTAGCTTGCAGTTTAACGCTGCCTGGTTTTATACGTCACAGAGTGCATTGTGTGGGTTATGAGTAGTGCATTGGTTCTATTTCATAGGAAAAATATTCTGTGCAGAAGTCTGTGGTAGCTGTGCGACAAGTTGTGCTTGTTCACTGGTGGCACCCTGGCGTAAGAGGAGTTCTGCGTGTTGACTACATGCCGTAAGTGTGATTCATTTTATTCATCCTAAAATGTTTTGTTTAAACTGCACTGTGAGCATGATGCTAAGAATTCATTTTGTTTATTGTACTATGTGCATAATCACTTGTTAGCGTATCGTATAAGATATCAAGATATATGAGTAGGAAGTTTGATGGAGAGTTGTGTGTTGCTTGTTGCGATAGCTATCTGGTGACAGTAGTAGGAGCTGACCTGTGCGCATTTAGTGAAAATTTCTTCTGATGTACAGTAAAGTAATTGTTAAATGGACTCACGTCTGCACAACCCCCAGCCCAAACCGTTTTCCATATATACCCAACGCCACAGAAAGCTATCGAATAATCGCAACGCAGTTCTCCTCACTCACATGAGACCTGACGGAATTACGCAGTTGTGGTTCCACACGTGGTTACAGACGTTATGGCAATAGGTGACTTTCAAACACATTTAGCTTTGTTAGCGTTTCCGTATAAGTTATCAGATTACTGTGATCTTCTTGTGAAGACGTAGGCGTACTGAGGAAGTGTGTTGTCATACGTATTTTCTATCAGTCAGAGCATATTACCAATGAATTGTTAAGTATTCTGACATATGGATGTAGGCAGAATGAATTTCGACAGTTGCTGTATTACTCTGCCAGAAGCAACGTCCGCAGCTAGTGGTCTAGTGGACAGCGTTGCTGCCTCTGGATCACGGGGTCCAGGGTTCGATTTCCGACCGCGTTGGGGATTGTTTCTGCCCAGGGACTGGGTGTTTGTGTTGTCCTCATCATTTCGTCATCATCATCATCATTCATGAGAGTGGCTAGATTGAACTGTGTAAAAGAACTGAACAGTGTAAAAATTCTGACTTCGTGCGAGCGCTGATGACCGTGCACAAACCAAACGTCATCATCATCATCATCCAGATTCAACAGATCATAATTTTTATGTTACAGAGGGTTTGTATATATGCAGTATGGTAACATAATCGTGCACTTTGCTTGGCATACATAAAAATTAAGTTCTGTTCACGTGAGTCGCTATATTGCTGATACTAGATGGGTCGGGTGTGATTTGTCGTGCACAAGCTGGCTGTTTCCCACGTGCTTTAATTGGATTCCGGATGCTGCAGTATTCCTTCTCCTTCTGACGCTAGCCATCACATGTCTAACGGTTCTATAAGTGTTTAACGTCTTGGCACTAAAATCTTGGTTCCATAGTGTTAATCAGGTGTTGGTCAGTTTTTCTGAGGAAGCGTTAGAAATTTTAAATCGCAACCCATTCAGGCAATAAAATTCAGATGGATGGTGTTTTTTTCAACCAGCGGAAGGAATTCTGTAAATCTGCTACTTTGTGCCACTAAAATCTGTGGTCCTTTAATGTTAATCTGGTATTACTCAACCTTTTCGAAAGAGATGTTTGAAACATGACGATAGCAGTGCAGGCATAGTTGTCAGATTGTAAACATATTTGACCTATCAAGGTATTATATCTTTTTTCAATGTAAATTTACAACTGCATATTTGACATATCAAGGTATTATATCTTTTTTGATATAGATTTACAACTGCACGTTTATGCGATAGGACCATTTTATTATCTATTTAATTAAAGTATAAGATCTGTAAATTGCACAGCTTTCGGGATACGTAATTTTGCAGATCATAGAGTGCAGTATTTCTTTAACATTTTAATTTTATCCATATATTGCAGCTTAAAACGTGACTGTATTCCAAACATTGGAGGTATGAATTAAACAACGCCTTTAATCACAACTTTATCGTGTTTTATTAACTACACGATGCATATCGGATCCTGTGGGCCCATCGTCAGGTGCACTTAGTCTTAATACATGTTTTATTTTTTCTCCTGAATGAGGTGAAATGCGTATTCCATATAATCCAAAGAAAGCATTTTCAACGTTTTAGTACCGGCAAACATTCTTTTCTCCGTCGTTTTAGTACATGTCACTTCATTCAGGATCTACATTTGTACACACATGTTTATAAACACTTCACAGATCTGTGATTTCTTATGTTCAGCTTATTCTTACAGTTGCCCGTGCCTAGTGGTACTATGTTCAATCCCTGGAGCATGTATCTGAGAAGTGATCGATCTTGAGGCTGGGATTGGTTTCATGTTTGGTATGGTACTGTTCCTTTGCAGGTTGATTGAATGTGGTTATTATTTCTTTGTGATAATTGTAAGTAGGTAGCTTATTTATCATGTTTGCTTGCCTGTGTGGACTTTGTTTACTGTGTTAATTCTTCGCGCAGTGGTTGTGTCTTTGAAGTGCAGCAGATGTGAGGCTTGTTGCTGTGCATGAGTGACCTCTTAAGTTCTGCCCTTGCGCATGCTGTCAACGCCGTCGTAACGTCTTAGTATCCGTTGACTGACCTCATCTGGTTGCGTTTACTGCTTTCCATTCCCGGCATCCGTGAGACTCCAGGGCTCGCTGTCAGTCCGGCAACTAATGTTTGTATGGTAGAACCGCGTCAGAGATAATTTTTGAATGATGTGGATTCCTCCACACATTTTGTTAGGTCCCCAATCGTTTTCTGGCTGTCCAAATAACAGAAACACTCGCATGACTGGGTATTTTGAGCAGTGTTGTTCCCCTGTTTCTACGTTTTGCTATGTTCAATGCTCAAAATAAGACTTCCGCCTACATCGTACAAGCACCCATTTATTTCTCTGTATTTTTGCTGAATCATTCGTGTCTTTTTGCAATGCATGATATAGCCGAAAACGCGAGAAACTGTACAGTGAATAAGATTTGTAGTTTGTGCATTTATTTTTGTAGCGGTGATGTGAACACTACGAGTTCCACACGAGTCGTCTCTGCCATCCTTTGTTCTGCTTATTTTGAGATGTAGCACTACGCAAGAAAAACGTTTTGCGTAACTTCGTACCCAGACTCGATTTTACTAGGAGTCATCCGTCGTTCTCGATGTATTTACATTCGTTGAAAGGCATTCTGACAACGGCCTTGCCGCAGTGGTAAAATCAGTTCCCGTCAGATCACCGAAGTTAAGCGCTGTCGGACTGCGCCAGCACTTGGATGGGTGACTATCCGGTCTGCAGAGCGCCGTTGGCAAACGGGGTGCACTCAGCCCTTGTGAGGCAATCTGAGGAACTACTTGACTGAGAAGTAGCGGCTCCGGTCTCTGACATACGGCCGGGAGAGCGGTGTGCTGACCACGTGCCCCTCCATATCCGCATCCGATGACACCTGTGGTCTGAGGATGACACGGCAGCCGGTCGGTAGTGTTGGGCCTTCATGGCCTGTTAGGGCGGAGTTTAGTTTCTGTTTTTTTTTTTTTTTTTTTTAAAGTCGTTCTGCGCTCTGTCTCAGGTAGTAGATCTAAAATATAGCCTACTGTTTAAATTCCAGAACTGCACATCACAAAGTATGTGATAATTTGCGGTCTGCCTGACTTTTATCTAGGATAGTTATTACTTGGAGGTAGCGTGCGTTTAGTGTGTGTATGGTTTAGGTGATGTGTATCATGTGAGCGTGTGCGCTGAATTGTTAAATCTTCTCCACAGTGAGAAATGAACATGACGGTCCGATTTCGCTTCGTTAACTGCAGTATACAGTATTTGTTCAAAGAAGAACAAGGAAGGTGCTGTGTATCATGTGAGCGTGTGCACTGAATTGTTAAATCTTCTCCACAGTGAGAAATGAACATGACGGTCCGATTTCGCTTCGTTAACTGCAGTATACAATATTTGTTCAAAGAAGAACTGTTCGTTTAGAGTCTTGTGTATGCGTTTACCTGTATTAGGAAAGAAATAGCTGTTTTGGAAACAACTTTACTATGAATGAATTAAGTGTTAACCTTTGCTCTCTTTTGCAGACATTCGCGTCTAAATGATCGCTATTGTGTATGTATGTCTAAGGTGGTGAATTATCACGTAAGAAGTTCAAATGGTTCAAATGGCTCTGAGCACTACGCGACTTAACTTCTGAGGTCATCAGTCGCCTAGAACCTAGAACTAATTAAACCTAACTAACCTAAGGACATCACACACGTCCATGCCCGAGGCAGGATTCGAACCTGCGACCGTAGCGGTCGCTCGGTTCCAGACTGTCGCGCCTAGAACCGCACGACCACGCCGGCCGGCACGTAAGAAGTATTTAGCATCGGAGTCATTGCAATTGTATACGTTGGCTTTTAAGTGATTGTGGCAGTTGTGTTGTATGAATAATATAAAATTAGCGAGTTGCTATGGAGTGTGCATGAGCATTTTACTATAATATGTAGCTCTTCCTAATTCATTTAAGAAATAGTGTAGATGTATGTTACTGAAGATAAAATTACTTCATGCTCCACATTTAGTATAGTATTCCTATTAAAGTATAAATATATGTCATTATCTATGTTGTGCTTACATATTATGCAAAAAATGGTTCAAATGGCTCTAAGAACTATGGGACTAAACATCTGTGGTCATCTGTCCCCTAGAACGTAGAACTGCTTAAATCTAACTAACCTAAGGACATCACACACGTCCATGCCCGAGGCAGGATTCGAACCTGCGACCGCAGCAGCCGCGTGGCTTCATATTCAGTGGTGGGTTTGATGTAAGTGAAATGTTTATGTTATAGTATTTGGTTTCAAACATCTTGCGGAGGTATGTCATTGAGCCTATAGTCCATAACACAGCAGCACTCAAAATAAATGTAATATCTTAGTATGTCAGACCATCACTTAACCCATATGCCTAATCAAAGTAGTTGGTTAATATCCTAGCTTCCGTCAGATCAAGGGATTTACGGGAGGCTACGAGGTGTGGCGGCGGTAGTGGTTGAGGGCCGTGGGACTCAGCGGAGGTGGTCGTGGAGGACAAGGATGGGATCCTGGAGGTCGTGGGTGGCAGGGACAGTGATGTACTAACTTAAACAGTGTGCCGACATTTGTTGAAATGCACGTGATTTAAGGAAATTTCCCACGAAATGGGTCCAACCAAGACCCATACGGCTACAAGATGGACCCTACGGTTCGGAAATGGTTGTGTTGTCATTGTTTAGACAATAAGTGTGTTCCAAATAGAAGAATGTAAACATATTTTGAGAGAAATTTATGCGCTGGGTCTCTAACCCGGAACCTTGCTGATACAGGTTTGGGTCATGGTGACGCTGAGTGTATCTTTCAGCATTATTGAAATAGCACAATTGCGCTAAGACGCTACATACTATCTGAAACTCTCGTCATGTTGGTGAACCTTCTGACTGCAAAGCCGTTTTTGTTGGGTCATCTTGTCGTATGGGCTTGGTCTGTGGATGACCTTCGACTCTGCTAAAGTTAATTGATGAAAAGCAAAAGTAGAGGACGTCAATAGGTTGGTTAAGATCTTTGACTATGCTTAAGACCGCAGCTAGCTACTACCATGATTCACCCTGTCGTACAGGTGCAAGACGCAAATCCTGTTCACGAATGTAGAAGAGGACATCAGAAGGACGGTTTTGGAAATAAAAGAGGAAAACGAAGTAGAGTTGGGCTATATTCTGAAATTACGGAATACAAAAGGGTTCACCTAGGGACTGGTTTAAAGGATGAAAACCACTCTGTGTGCATAAAGGAATAGGAAACGGGAGAGGTGGTGGTTCACGTCAAGTTCTGTTGGTGGTGGGTCGAAGAGCACAGAGCTGGAGGGAGACGGCGCGAATCAGTCCACGGCTGGAACGCTGTGCCAAAAGAGCCTTTCTCAGTACGTGGGCACCACCTTCTATATTTTCCACGTGGTCTTCCTAATTTCTGCACGTGTTTTCACCTCATTCATTACCATCATGTTTTTAAGTAAAGTATTCCTATCAATAATACTCGAAATAATGTGGTATTACCCAAAGGAACGTAGAGATACGAAAGTAGGAATGACGGAAATGTATTGGTCTCACCGCTGACTGGCACATCTCATTTTTGCAACGTTCGCACAGTTACTCTTCTCAGATATATATGTCTGGTTCTCATTTGACTGCTCGTTGTACTATAGAAAAACAGAGTGCCTTTGATTGATTAAAGAAAGACAATATTTTTAAAAAACGTCACTTCAGCCAGTTTCTTTTTCTAAAATACGATTGGAATTAATCAATAATGTCGCCTCAGCAAGAGAGCTAATCTTTTCATTATCAGTCATACGCAATATAATTATTGAGGTTCAACTGATATTAATAGTAAAATAAATTTAACTTAAATAAACTAGCAAATTCAAATTGAAGTACGGTCTTATTCCGTGATTATTAGACAAAGCGTTACTTTATTTGGATTTGATGGTTCGTATCCCGGTTTTCCACTTGTGGTGAAGAATAACTGTTATTTATTCATACAAGTAACTTCCGAATTATTTAAGGTAGGATATTTCAGTGTGCTTCACTTACAAATTTCATGAAGGTTTTGCTTGTAGGTAAACATTAGCGCGAGGCAACGCGAATCTCGCTGTAAAAGAGAGAATTCACAAGTCAACCATTTCAGTAATGATCATTTGCGAATATTTTCAAATTGCTTCTTATAATTTTCATAACAATTAAAAATAACCGCTGTCGTTTTCTCTCTTTTAATGTGTGCCGTGTTATTGTGGTAGCTACGTGTGTGTGTATGTGAACCTTCTGTAGGGATGTGGTCACTTAAATAAATACACAGTATTTACTGTCGTGATTACGGACTGGGTAACGACGAGATTTTGCCCAACTGGAACGGCAATCGTTTACTTTTACTATCTCTTTCATTTGTTTTTGCTGTGGATTATTTAGAATTTAGAAGTATCTCGTTTTCACTTTTTCATTGCCCTGTGTGATTGCACTGTTTGTAAGGGGCGATCAGAAAGTTTCCGTTCCAAGGCTGTACAGGAGGCAATCGTCTCACCGACGCACAAGTCTGAAATTACTTGTTTGGTAAAACATTGTGTCCTGGTGCTTGAAGAAGTCCCTAACTGCCTATTGCACCTCCTGGCCAGACAGGAATCGTCGACAGTTAAACTCACTCTTTTTTCAAGAAACTGAAGGCGTGATAATCGCATGTGAAGTCAATAGGACTAAAGGACGGCTGCTCGACTGTCTTCCAGCTAAGTTGGCGTAGCTTCTGCATTACGATGTTGGCTCTATTTGGACTTGCTTTACCGTGAAGCAGTGGCTTACAATTCCGCAGTGGTAGTTTTCGACTGACATGCTGCCCCACACATATTCTTCATTATTCGTTGGGTGTCTACCGGTATTTGTCCTTCGGCAGCCAAGAGAACTTATCTGGTAATAGCGTCACCGTAGCTTACGTTTCCCCATTTACCACAAGAATATCGGAAAGACACGAATGCGCAATAATCTCTTGTTATGTATCCACATCTAAGTCGCGGTATGTTACATATACGCTTCAGGAACGTCCCCAAGTGGAAACATTTTGATAGCGCCTTGTACATACATTATATAAAATTCAATTAAAGACACAGTGGAATAAATTACTTGTAAAAGTAACTTATTTTACTCTTTTCCCCACTAATGTTATTTTCTTAGGAAATGATTGCTGAGCCGTGCTGCGGCACGCGTTGGCGCCGTTGCTAGGTTGACATCGTTTAGTTGGTACAGTTATTGTTGTCGTCTTCTTCTTGTGTTCATTGGCATCACTCCGTTTGCAAGCGTTGTCTGTCCACTAGTGGCAGAAGCAGCGGTTATCGATATCTAGTAACGGTGGTATTATCTTTGGGCGCCGTTGTAGTTTTTCCGGGTGGTGTGAGTCGGCAGTTCGGTTGGGGACAGATGAGCAGCCAGCTCCGCACAGCGCTAGAACACGCCTGGACCACTGGCGGCACGCAGGCACTGCCAGGATGGAAGGACTGTAGTCACGAGGGGTACAACATCGTTGTCAACTGGACCCAGGAAGTTTAAGTTGAGTGGACCTTAATTCAAGTAGTGAAACCTCCACCATTATGACATCTCACCATTTGCTTGCGTGTTGCTGTCGGCGTGACGCCGAGACGAAGAGCAGCGAGTGGAGCATCTGGGGAAGGCGAACATAATTAGTATTCTTCCACTTCTTATTATTAATCGTTGCATTCCTGCCTAGTGGCCACTAACGCCCCAGTTACCTGCCCTGGGGCTTGGTGTATGTTACGGCAGTGTACTTTTCCCTGCCTTGCCGTTGCTGTCCGTTAAGGCATGCAGTTCGACGGCTTCCTTGATTTGTGGGCCGGGTGGTGTGTTTTTTCCCCTAATCGGGTAGTAGTGGTTCCTTTCTGCTTCCAGGTGCTCTATACACCTGAGTCTGAAGATGGAGTGCTGACTGCTGGTTCCAGCTTGGCTGTGTTATTCCATCGTCGCATTGCGACGTTGGCTCTATTTGGACTTGCTTTACCGTGAAGCAGTGGCTCACATTTCCACAGTGGTGGTTTTCAACCGACATGCTGCCCCATACACATTCTTCATTATTCGTTAGGTGTCTACCGGTATTTGTCCTTTGAGGGACTTTCCCAGGTCGATCCTTGGAGCAACGCCTGCCCCTCCCCCCTCCTTGGTTGGGGTTGGTCAGATATGATGATTTTTTTTTTAAGCTTAAGAACTGTAATTTCAAGTTTGAAGATGTTTCACTGTTTCTTAAAGGATTGATAGTCAGGCCTTCATCCGTGAACCCGATTGTAAATTATTGCTATTGGAGCCTTCAGCCGATAAGTAGTTTGAATTTGTTGTGATTAAGGCCTTCAGCCGTGGAACACTTCTCAATTTATTGTCACCTTTTTATTTGTTGTTTTTTGCAAATAAAGTGTGCGTGATTAAAAAAATAAAGTAACCAACAGCAATTGATTACGGCCCTGTCCAAAATCGTACCCGAATCCTGCCTTCCTTGATACCAGGTCTCAATTGTCCCAAATGTTTTTGTACGATTAGGCTTATGTGATATCGATGTGGTATAGCTGATCAAAGAGCGGGGACGTAACAGTGTCATCCGTATTCAAGCCTTGTTTCCACGATAATTACTTTTCTACTTGTGTCGGATTTCTGCAGATTATGACTAAGCAGTGATGTTCCATTTCATTATAGCTCTTCCTTTCCGAAGACGTTGCGAAATCAACTTTATGAGAGCGTCCTAGTACAACAAGTACTCACGCCATCTCAGCGCCTTGTACGTTTATTTCAAAGGAAGACCTGTAAGGAAGAAATATGACAACTCTGGCGTCGCAGCCTAAAAGCACAGGAAAGGCGGCGACAACAGTTCCCGCCTCCCCCACGCCTCTGCTAAATGTTTACCGCAGCCATGACGCAGGTGTTTCGCAGCAGCCAGTGGCGTAATGTATGGAGGGAAATATTTCGACCATTTCACCAGAATGTTGCTCAGGGGAGTATCCGTATTTCTTCATTCCCAGTCGCATTCATTCTTGCTACGAATGGCTGCTGTTAAATGTTCAGCAGAGAAATATAGGGACTGGAAAACTTAAGACGACACCTAAAAGTACGTTACTTCCCTTTTATTTCTCTTTATTAAACAAAATATTCTACGTCACAGATACAAAAACAGTTAAAAATTTGCTTACATAAAACTATATCAGTAGTTATTGATACAAACACAGTCAATGTATTTGAAAACGGGTTGGATAATGATGTTTTGAAGGATATATGTCGTGGAGTGGCGTCGCAACTATTACGCTTGTTGACATTCTGGTATTGTTATTCAGTCAAGAAGAATGCAAGCAAAACATTGTAAAGAAGCTGATGGAAGAAGGAAAGGATTTTGGTATGGTGTTTAACGTGCAAGTAATGGGGATACCTAAGAGATGAAGACGATTAGGAAGTCACGGCCTAGGAGATATTGACCACTTACAATAACTGCGTAGTCAACGAGGGATAATAAATGGAAATTAAATCGATTATTTCCGTCGGAAACGCTGTGTTCAACAGCAATAGGCAATTACTGGAACTTTGGCAGAGCTTAATTTTAAGAAACTAGCTCCTAAAGTTCTACATATGGAGCACTGTTCAGTACAATTGAGACCGTTGCATCTGGAGGAAAAAAGGAAGGCCGATATTTGAATTGTGGGTCGGTGAGTTATCGCAAGAAGGTGTACTCAGAAAACCAGTAAAATGAATGTCAATAATAGCTGTTATCAACAAGGAAGTTTGCTGGTGAAAATAAATTTCGAGCGGAATGTATATTGAGCTTCACACCAGTTAGAGGACAAATACTGACGGCCAAAGAAGTGAGATGAGCAGTTCTTAGGTCATCTGCCTGAAGAATGTAGTACTTTATAATGAAAGAAGAAGCAGAAAGAGGGGGGGATGGGGGCAATATGTGATGAAGAAGTATTTATATGAGCATTTCCTGGATCCGCAACTAAGCACACGGTGTAATAAAGATAAAACGTACATGACCAATTAATGTTATCTCATTGTTTATTTCATGAGAAGGTATTTGCTTAATTTTTGTGACAAACACGCTCAGTCTCCATGTTATAAAGCTGTGCATGCGCTACAACTGTTGACTTTTTTAAAGGATACCGATGTAGAGCGGGAAGAAGCCCCACGCAGAAAAGATGAGTCCAATTTCGGTCTGATTTATTGTTCGAATTGCCAGAAACTGCAGGTCGGTGGCGAGCGACCGCGAACAATCACACTGAGAAACAAAGGAAGGGGCAGTGTGTAACATATCGCAACCGAAAACGAGCGCCCGAGGACCAGTTGCTACTGCAGTTGGGGGGGGGGGGGGGGGGGAGGAGAGCTGGGTTGGGAGTGCGCATACCGGCAGCGGCACCGAAGTTATTGGCCCGCTGATTGTAGCCCTGAAACAAGGTGGAATTCAAGTGGCCGTTCCCAGCCAGTTCCGCGCTCGACGAAAATTATTGCGAACGGCGGCGAATGAGGCACCTGAAGGGGCGAAATGGGTATTTGCTGAAACAACAAGGACCTCGCAGTCGTAAAGTGAACGGTATAGGCCGTAAAACAAATGCTCAAACTTGCAGAAATTAGCGTAATTAAAGCGCCGTCCTTCAGGAGGAGTTGTGCTGCTATGTGGTTGCAGTAACTCAGACCTACGCTGTGTACATTTATGTGTCGAAGCTGTGGCCGCTATACTGTTGCACTGACTTGGTGGGAGCTATTGGCAGAATTAATTGAGATGAATCGTTCGGACAACCGAAGACTACTACCTAGGAACAGAGAAGGTTTAGTGGGCAGCGTATGTGAATGATAACGATGTGATATGTCAAGGTAAATCCTTTCTAGATGCGCGTATGAGGGAAGATTTGCTTGGATCATTTTCACTTACATGCACCCTATCATAACGGATTGCACAAGATGGCAGAATAATGGGGAACTATCAGTGAAATGTGCACAGGGAGGAAAACATTTGAAAATGGTGTAGCACTGATTACTGATAATGAAGAGGAATTTTGGGAACGATATTCTTGGCACAGAACACTACGTAATAATAAAGATAAATATAATCGAGGCTCTTGTCTTTGGGTGGGTGTGGTAAGTAGGCTAATATAATCTCGTAAATAATATGCTGGAAGATATGGATGAATTTCTATGCCTTAAAAAATCTGATACAGTGAATGGACGTAGCCTTTGGCTGAAAGAATAATATTCACTAAATGATTCATACTAAATTACAGTATAACAAGCCAAACTTCCAAAAGACGTCACAAGAAAATTAAGGATACAATTAATTGTGCCATTCCATTATTTTTACATCAAATATTGTAAAGTATTGCGGTGTTACTAAAATTCATTCTTTCCAAGGTCTGTGAACATAGTAAAAGCTAAATGCTTATTGCCTGATGCAATTTTCTCAATCTGTATGTAGCGTAAAGACTAAAACAAATAACTAAGAGAAAAATCTATTCAAAGAAATGTGAAAAGAAATGTAAGCAGATATCATGAACACGTTTTGATCTGTCATCAGACATTATCTGAGCCAGTTACTAAACTATCCTATAGCTAGAAAATTAACTAAAGTAACTGTTTATACATACTTAAATAGTAGCGGACATAAATGTATTTAAGAATTATCTAAAGTGAATGTTTATATGTAGTTAAATTATACGAAACATCTATGTAATTAATAAATTTAGTTACATCTACACACTTGGTCCACAATTTACAAAAGGAAACACTGTTGTGATTTCATAGAAAATTTATGAAATACATATGTTAATGGCTGCTAAACAGCACATTTTCTATAACTGACGTAGCAATGCGTGTAGACTGCGCCGACTCAACGCTGTGGTGGCGCAAGGTTGATGGATGTCATTTGTTAGCGCTTGAGAGCGTCTTCCTCTTCCTTTTTCAATGCCTGGATGAGCGTAAGAGTCAAAGCACAGTTCAGGACCTGAAACAGAGAACATAAAGAGGTTTAGCAGTACATACTACGCCAAAGGAGCAGCTAACTGGCGGAGCGCACATTGCATTCAAGCCCGTGGGACTAGTCTAGCGTCTATGTACATGTACCTATATTCAACTCATTCAATTTGAAAGTATTTTGACTAAATGTTAAAATCCAGAGCAGTTCGTTTATTTGGAAGTAATATTCTCTGAACAAAGTAGTTATGGGTCGGGGTGGGGAATCACACAATATGTGAAGATGAGTCTTTCATTGATTCTGATAACGTGGTACATTTCCAGACATAGTGAACTGCAGCGTGCGTAGCTGATGTTACACATTTTTGTTATAGGTAACTAGGTCGTAGAAGCTTATATTTAATGAGGTCTTCACCATTTATTCTTGGCACTAGGGTAGTACTATCTGTTACCTTTAGAATCATTACATTAAATTGCTAATGGACACAGACATAACTTTCAAAGGAAAAACAACATGCTAAATGAGAGACCAAATATAAAAATACTTAAATAATAGCAAGTTAAATCAGACTAAGCCACAACACGAAAGCAGCAAAAGGTCGCAAGGTCAGTAAACCTTTTGGAAGAAGAAATTAATAAAGAGAAACATATCTTTAAATGGCCAATTCATAAACAGTAAGCTAAAATTCAATAGGTCGACATTTATGTATGGAGTTTTAGATAACACAGACAAAGAAAACTCAATAAAAGAATACAAGATCACCGTGTTTAAGGGCCCAACAGAATCTGTCCAGAAAGGGAATGCAATACGACCAGTAGCTTATTTAATATATAGGCTTTCTACATACTTAATAAAATACCAAAATTCGAAATGTTATAAAAAACACTCGATATAAAGTAGGAAAATCCCCAAAGAAGAACTTATCTACAGTTTATTATTAGCCTTTTCTCAAGTGTTCACATGCAGTAAACCGTAGAAGCAACCGAGAACACTTTGATGAATTATGAAAGAGTCATATACATGGATTTTTCTCAAATTATATGACTCCTAACGCCAGTCCTGAGGAAACAATAACTATGTGCCGCAGTGCAACGGACCCTTAGAAAATGAGATACGGTTAAAATTCTTTAAAACAACGGCAACTACTACAATAATATATGAGAGCTAAAAAACTGGGTGCACACTCATAAGGGTGAATCAAGTAGAAGGCTGCCAAAGCTATGATTCAGTGCATTAGGAACCTAACATTTAATAGGAACAGCAAATAATGGTGCCTGTTTATAACGTACACAAAAGCTACCAAAATGGATAACTCACCAGGAAGGAATTGATAATTACCGACTAACTAAGAAGTATCCTTATACCACCCAAAAAGCAAGAGTCATGTAGAGAGACCATGCAAAAGACGGGAAGCAGTGGGAAGCCAAAATAGGCACTTATCAAATACCTGTGCTGCAGGAAAACAGTAGAAGATGAAGGAAACAAGAAAAGAAAAATGTAATATAAGATTAAACAGGAACAGACGTGATACAAACTCAAGTAACAGCGAGCTGTCATAGAAGCAACATTTAAAAAAAATGGTTGAAATGGCACTGAGCACTATCCGACTTAACTTCTGAGATCATCAGTCACCTAGAACTTAGAGCTAATTAAACCTAACTAACCTAAGGACGTCACACACATGCATGCCCGAAGCAGGATTCGAACCTGCGACCGTAGCGGTCGCTCGGTTCCAGACTGTAGCGCCTAGAACCGCACGGCCACTCCGGCCGGCCAACATTTAAAGGTGAAGCAATGTAGTTGTAACAGCATTCCATGTTAAAAAGAAAACTTTTTTGCCTCAGGGCTGTTTTCATTGATATTTGAATCTACATTGTCACGATCGTATCATTGTCATTACTGTAAGATATATTTTCCTTTAGTGGAATGGGAACTGTAGAGAAAATGACTCTCCAAACTATTTGTTTTCCGAAACATTATAATCCAAATTACATTGCCCAATAACAAAATAATCCATGGGTCTACTGCAGGCAATAGCTGCATAAAGGACACAATTATTTCAGATATCGATTCTGTCGCCATCATCAGGTGCGATAATGATGTGACACTCTTGTGGCACGAGCACCGCGACTGTCCTCTGTACAGCCGTCAGTACACCTGTGACTTATTTTATTATAAAATACACAGCGAGAGGCTGAAGACCTATTTACGTCGAATGTCTTTCCCAGATCTACCAAGTTTGTAAACTTTCTGTTGACTTTAGGTCTGATATCAAATGATGGAAGCATTGCTATTGTAGTTTTGCTTATTGCTTCGCCTTTCCTGAAGCCGAACGTTTCTTCTCGAAAATTCACCGATTTTTGCTCTGGTGGTTTTATTTGTAATAGAATTGGTTTGTATTGGCTGTTATTGTGCTCACAGTAGTCCACAAGTACCATCTTTGGGAAAGATGAAAGTTTTGTGTGTGTCAGCTTCGATGCCAGTCTGTTGTGAATAAAAATCATCAGCAATGACGGCCTGTTCTTCTGGCATAAGGAGTGACGCTCTGCCCACTGACTTACCAAAGAAGACGGAAATGTGGTCAAAGGTTGAGCGTGTAACAACAACAACGCTGTACTATTGTACAAATAATATTTTTTTCTGATTTTTGGATAAATTAGTGTAATCGATGTTCTGATTTCATTTCTTTTTTGTTTCATGTCATCGTGTTAAGAAAACCGTAAACAAATTTCGATGTGAATATTAATGTTTATGTCAAATTTCAAGCAATATTGCAATAGAATTGAAGTGTAACAATTGTTGAGACTGTTGTAAGATGTTAAAATTGTAATTGTGCGTTTGGTCCATACGTAGGCAATGTATTAGGATATGTAGAATGCAAAACCTCTGGTGAATACCCTGTCTGTAAGTGAGCGGTAAAAGGTGGATGGCAGGCGAGCGCGGGAAAATGCACACGGGCGCTGCACGGCATAACGGGCTCAGCAGTGGTAGTCGGAGTTGGGCATTGGTCTGAGCAACACGTTCTGGATCGAGGAGGCTCTCCTGGAAGACGTACTTTCATTGAGCCTCGGATATGCCGTTCCGATGCCTATACAGTATGGCAAAATTCCATAGGCACTAAATGGAAAAGTATTGCGACGCTATGAAGAAGTGCCGATACATCAAGAGCCATTGCTGTGGTTGTATGTGTGCTCCGTGCCTCGCCATCTCGCCGCCCGCCAACCGCCGCATCGATACGAACAGGTTGAAACTTTTAGTACTGTATTCGTGTGGCCCAGTGTTACTTTTGTTCCATACTGTTCAATAACAACTTAAATTTTACCACAACTGTCCTATCATTTAATTATCCTCACAACTAACCTAGCCAGGGTCCTTTCCAAATGTTGTGCAATCCGAGTGTCCCGAAATGAAGAATTAAAGTTTATATTAATAATAATTACCTGCAGATTTAGCTATGTTAGAATGATGTTTAAAGAACTTTTTTGTTAATGAACTAATAGACGAATAACAAAGGTCTTACAAAGTTGGAAGAAAATTTTGATATTGATTTAGTAGTGAAGTTTAATCATTTCGAGACAGATATAATGGTATTTAAATGAGCAGGAAATAAAATGAAAAGAGTAGTAACTAATATATTGGAATTCTTGAGCATATAATGATTTCAGTAATCTAATTTTTTTAATACAGTGATCATAACAGTTTAAGAGTCCCCCCCCCCCCCTCTTTTTTAATAATTTGAATTCTGAAGTGTTCTAGACTGATTTGATCAGCAAAGTTAAAGTCAATATAAAAAACCAAAATTTATCAGTGTTTTACCTTTATCAAAATTGACATTGTGTGTGTGATTCGAAAGTGCTATTTCTAGGGTAACCTATGCCCGATTTTAATCAGATCAATAGACAGTACGAAGTTTTGTAGTAAACATTATAGTGTAGTGTTATGTATTTATGGTTTATCCCTATCAGTACAGAAAGTGAAATTGTCAGTTCAGTAGATTTTCTGTTTCTAATATTTACCATATTATGCTGTATTACTATGTGTTGTTTTGCTTGAACGTACATCAACTTGTACAGGGAAGAAACTCAGTTAACGCCTAATTAGGCTGGCGACCGTATTATTAACAAATTGGTAGCATCTTCTGTGTTGTTTCTTGTCCGTCCTGACGTGTGGTTGCATTTCGGACTTGCTTGACGTATCATTGTTATTACAGAGTGGATGTAAGTCTGATTTGCCTCCATTCAGGTACACGCGGTAATTTTCTATACAAAAATCTTTTCTCACAAGGTGAAGCCCGTCAACTTACCAAGTACAGGCTCTAAAGAGTATCGTGTGTGCACAAAGCGCAGCATTACAAGCGTACCCTCTTTCCCTGGGGTGTGAAACTGCCCCTAAAGGTGGAAGAATTGGCAATGATAAGCGGCATTAGGACACACAAGGTAAGTTAAGCCACTGCATTATAGACAATGTTATCGCAGTATATATGTCAGTCACTGAAAAAGTTACGTTCTTATCATTGTATCGATTGGTAAAGGACTTCGGATTACTTCTCCGGTTGGACCTCTACGAGAGGCTGCCAAGTGGAGGTAACATTGAGCAAAACTTTCAATAAGTAACGAAACCATTGTACAAACATATTGTGGAATGGCAGAAATCTGAAAGCAGCAGGGAAGCTAGAATGTATGACTAGAGTAATACGAAGTCTAAATTTAAATATAGATGGTGGCCAGTAAAGTGAAGTGCAAAGGGGGTACGGTTTTCGTTTCAGACAAATATAAGGTAGTGTCAGCAGTAGAAAAAGGTGAAATGGGAGTGGGAATCGTTATAAACAGCAAAGTAGGCCTGAGAGTGAGATGACTTGAAGAATTCGTGATAGGGCTATCCTCATCAAAATCGACACGAAAGCAGAACCAACAATCATAATTCACGTATACATGACGTCACAAAATAAAGAGGGTGTACGAGAGCACTGAATCGCTAACTCAATACGTAATAGGTGATAATGTAACAATTATAAATACTGGATCGCTGGGCCAGGGGAAAGAATCGAAAACGGTGTCATTGGACAATATGGGATCGATAGTAGGAAATAGACAGGGGAGAGACTAAGAGAGTTCGCCATTCAGCTAATAATTGTTAATATAGGGTGATTGTAATTAAACTTTAGGTCCTTAACCAATGAAGACGAAAGACTAATTACTGTATGGGTACCCTACTTTATAGGAATGATATTCAGACTGTGCGCTGCAGGATTTGAGTTGTTAGTTGGTTGGTTGGTTGATTCGGGGGAGGGGACCAAACAGCGAGATAATCAGTCCCATCGTATTAGGGAAGGATGGGAGAGAAAGTTGAATATGCCCTTTAAAGGAATCATCACGGCATTTACCCGAAGAGATTTAGGGAAATATCAGAAAACCTAAATCAGGATGGCCGGACGCGTGTTTAAACCGTTGTCCTCCCGAATGCGAGTACAGTGTGCTAACCACTGCGCCACCTCGGTTGGTGCGATGTTAGTAGTATTAGTGTCATGACTTGCCGTTAGGCGCCGGTATTCATGCGGCTAGTAGAGGTGAAACGCAAGCACCAGTGTGGATTAAAGTTGCCGACAATCAGCAAGGTGGGCATAGCTTTACTCGAAAAGCAATTTTATCAAAACAACATCAAAACTGTTTGCTGCTCTTTGCGAGTATCGATGCATTAAAGGAGTTCGTGATTGAAGGACATGTTCCGGAAGTACGAATTAACTGGCTGATTGGGAACTGGTCCTGGTAGATGACGACGGCGAACTGCACCACAAACTGTCAAAAAAGTTTCTATTGCCGTGGCTGGGAATGCCGGACGCCATATGTGATCTTCAAGCAGTGATTGAGCTGTGTCATGAAAAATGGAAACTGCATGGCGCCCATCGTTCTAAAAGTGCTTCGAACAACTGTGAAATGTTATCTGTACAGGCTGTCGTTGTTGCTGATGGTCACATTGAAAAACATTTGTAATAACGTGGTACGCACTGTTACCCTCTCATGAAGCAAAAAAATATATTTCTTTCAGGGGTTTATGCGTTATTTCTCTCCAGGTGATCTTACAAATGTTTCCATAAGATTTGATTGTTCAAAAATAACAAACAGGAGGAGATATAGTTGGAATAGGCCTGAAGATTTGGGATGACGCCAGCTGGAGTACATGATGGTGAGACAGAGATTCCGAAAGCATATAATGCTTTATAAAGCGTAAACAGGAAGAGATATAGACACAGATATCAGATCACAATTTAGTAATGATGAAGAGTAGACTGGCGTTTAAGACAACTGTTCGGAAGAATTAGTGTGAAGGGAAGCGAAATACTAAAGTACATAGGAATTATGAAAAGCGTTCAAAGTTGTTTGATGCTGTAGATATTGCGATTATGAATATCGCGGGAGCCAGTTTGGCTGATGAGGAATATGGCAGTCACAGACGTTGGACATACAAATTTATATACAAGAGAGGAAACTGTAAAAATCTCTGGCTAATTGAGGAAACTCTTCAGTAATGGATGATAGAAGGAAGCACAATATATTGAAGAAAAGACAAAAAATCCGGTAGTATCAGTCACTTGCGACTGAAATAAACAGTAAGTGCAGGGAAGCTAAGGCGAAATGGCTGCAGGAGATATTTGAAGATGTCGAAGGACTGATTCAACATATAGAAAAGTCAGAACGATCAATGGTATTGAAAACAAAGTGGAAAACATTAAGAGCGCTATAGCTTTTATACTGTTAAACGCAGAGCAGGGAGGGGATAGGTAGAATGAATATACTGTTATGCTTCTACGCGATAGAGAAAATATCTGATGAAATGACAGAAGAAGAAGGAGAAGTCGATTTGGGAAACATAGGTCATCCAGTTTTATTGTCAGAGATTTACAGAGCTGTGGAAGACTTGCAGTGAAATAAACAAAATGAATAGCTAAGATACCTTCGGAGTTTCTAAAATTAGTAGGGAAAATGGCAACCAAACCAATATTGAAGTTGTTATGAATATGAGTGGAGACATACTATCAGATTTTCAGAAAATTGTCATCCTCACAGGTCTGAAGACAGCAAGGGTAGACTAGTTCGTGACTTATCGCACACTCACTTTCACAGTTCAGGCATCCAAGATGCTGACGAGGACTGATACCGCAAGACAATTGAAAAATCGTAACCCCTTCATCGGATTTGTCCATTTTCAAAAATCGTTACATAATATAATACAAATCTGCGAATTTTGCAGAATAACCTGAAGGAAAAACATTGGTAATAATCAGTATTTATAGGATCCAAGAAAGAAAAATAAGACTGGAGGACCAAGAACCAAGCCCTCGGGCCTAAGACAGGAATGCAGTCTTTCGCCCTTATTGTTTAATCTGTACATCGAAGAAGTAAATATGGAAATAAAATACTTGTTTTGTAAATAAAACGGCCTCTTTCTGCTGCTAGTTACTTTATTTATCCCAGACGCGTTTCGCCTTCTCCTGTTCTAAGGCATCATCAGTGGGATCTATAACGATACAGTTTTGTTAGTTATAGGTTATCAAACAGTCCACTTCGCAATTTTTTGTAAAAAAAATTAATTCCTTACGATTTGCTGATCTGCGTTCCCTCACATCTGGCCTGGAGGTCCCACTACCATTTTTATCACGACCACAAAATCACATATTTGTGTTCTCGCCTTCCCCACAACCACTCGCTAACAGCTAGTACCCCCCCCCCCATAAAAAAACCTCTCCCCCCCCCTCTCTCTCACTCATACACATCCATACGGTATAAACATCATAAATAGAAGTTAGCCACGAACATATACTTCGTTAGATTGGCAACAAATAGGAAAACATGCCAAAGAAGATGAAACACGTAATGGAGTCGCAATATCTACGCTGTGAAAAGTAGTGTACGACGAAATAGTTGTATCGAGTGACAAAAGAAAAATAGTCCGCCACAAAAAAAATGAGGAACATGGTGAACACAAATAAGTGATTGTGTGGTAGGGATAAAAATGGTAGTGCGACCTCCAGACCAGATGTGAGGAAACGCAGAAGAGCAAATCGTAAGTAATTAATTTTTTTACAAAAAATCGCGAGGTGAACTGTCTGATAATCTATAACTTACAAAACTGTATCGATATACATCCCACTGTGATGCCGTAGAACAGGAGAAGGCGAAACGCGTGTGGGATAACTAAAGTAACTAGCAGCAGGAAATGGCTGTTTTATTTACAAAAATGTTCAAATGTGTGTGAAATCTTATGGGACTTACTGCTAAGGTCATCGGTCAATAAGCTTACACACTACTTAACCTAAATTATCCTAAGGACAAACACACACACCCATGCCCGAAGGAGGACTCGAACCTCCGCCAGGACCAGCAGCACTGTCCATGACTGCAGCGCTTTAAACCGCTCGGCTAATCCCGTGCGGCTTTATTTACAAAACAAGTATTTATATGCTTGTTGCAGAGGATGGCCACACAAACAAACTTGTTATGGAAATAAAAGTTTGAGGAGCGCGAGTAAAATTCAGGGTGAAAGAGTAATAGAGATAAGATTCAGGTGACATTGCCACCCTCAGTGAAAGCGAGGAAGAATTGCAGGACCTACTGAAAGGAATGAGCAATAATTGAATACAGTATATGGACTGAGAGTAAACTAAAGAAGTCAGGAAAGTAATGAGGAGTATCTGAATTTAAATAAGCGATACACTTTGCAACAAACTCGGGACCACGATGAAGACGAGGTGAGATGTTTCTGTCTCGCAAGTAAAATAAAACATTCCGGTCGAAGCAAGGAGGGCATAAAAAACAGAGTATCACATGTAAAGCGGAAATTCCAGGCCAAAAGGAGTCTTTCAGTATGAAGCTTCGTCCTTAATGCGAAGTAGACATTTCTGACGATGTAAATTTGAGTACAACATTGTGAATAGTGGACTACGACAAAACCGGAAAGGAAGAGAATCGGAGCTTTTGACGTGTGTCGCTGTAGGCGGATGTTAAAAATTAGGTCACTGATAAGAAAAGTGGAGGTTTTACAAAGAATCGGCGAAGAGAGAAGTGTACCTACATTACCGAAAAGAAGACGGGAAAGATTGCTAGGAGAATTGTTGAGACATCTATGGAGCTCGAGAGAACTGTAGAGGCTAAATGGCTCTGAGCACTATGGGACGCAACTGCTGAGGTCATTAGTCCCCTAGAACTTAGAACTAGTTAAACCTAACTAACCTAAGGACATCACAAACATCCATGCCCGAGGCAGGATTCGAACCTGCGACCGTAGCGGTCTTGCGGTTCCAGACTGCAGCGCCTTTAACCGCACGGCCACTTCGGCCGGCTGTAGAGGCTAAAAACTGTGGGGGAAGACTGTGACTGGAACACCTCCGACAAATAATTAAGGAAGTAGAGTGCAAGCGTTATTCTGAGACGGAAAGGTGTGCGCAGGAGAGGAATTTGTGGCAGGCTGCATTGAAAAGGAATTAACCTGACTGACAAATTGCCGGCGACTGCGAATATACAGAGCAGTTAGGGGCTGAAGTGAGACTCACGTTGATGAAGCAGACGAGCATGGCGAGCGCGCAGATCCAGGCGGCCTTGTCCTGCAGGAACCAGGTGAGCTCGTCGACGCAGCCGTAGAAGTAGACGTTGCCGGTGACGGTGTCCCGGCAGCTGCTGGACAGCGGCTGCTTCAGCGACATGTAGTCGCTGGGGCCGTCCGCGCCGCAGCAGCCCACCTGCGGAAACAAGGCGGCGGTCACAGTCTAGGGAATGCTGGGTATCGCTGAAGGAACCGTTTTTCACTTATACCGGTTTTCTTTAAACTCCAGTTTAACCTGACAGTGAAAAGTGCTCAAAGTAGCGGGTGATCAAAAAGTCAGTATGAATTTGAAAACTTAGTAAACTCACGGAATAATGTAGATAGGGAGGTAAAAAATGACACACATGCGATTCTGTAACATATCGGCGTACCTCTCACCCGTCACGGTAGCAGTTACCTGCTGTCCACCGCCATCTGTCGGACATTTTGTGAACTTTTTTTTATTCTAATAAAACCCCATGTCACTCCAAGCACGAGTGGGATTTTGTACCTCTCTATCTACATCATTCAGTTTTCAAATTTATACTGACTTTTTGATCACCCTGTAAATGGTTTCTGAAGTAACCAATTTTCAGTTTTACTTTTTTTACATTCCTAAGGTAATCGTAAACAGCGGACGAAGACTAAAAAATTTCGCCGGCCGAGGTGGCCGTGCGGTTAAAGGCGCTGCAGTCTGGAACCGCAGACCGCTACGGTCGCAGGTTCGAATCCTGCCTGGGGCATGGATGTTTGTGATGTCCTTAGGTTAGTTAGGTTTAACTAGTTCTAAGTTATAGGGGACTAATGACCTCAGCAGTTGAGTCCCATAGTGCTCAGAGCCATTTGAACCATTTTTTTTTTACTAAAAATTCTATGGTCCCCCGAGAATTCTGCATTATAAGTTTCAAGATATATATAGAATCAAAATATCAAATAAAATAAGAGAATTAAATAAAACTTAGGCTGTCACTTCTCTCGAAAAGTGGTAAGGGGTTGAATGTTACAAAAAAATTATTAGTTTTTTCCTATTGATTCTATTTTTTAATATCTGCTCTAAAGTCATGTTTTATTCAGACATTACGAACAGTCCCATCAATGTCGTGTGACTAGGGCCTCCCGTCGTGTAGAGCGTTCGACAGGTCCAAGTTTTTCGATTTGACGCCACTTCGGCGACTGGCCCGTCGATGGAGATGAAATGAGGATGATTAGGACAACGCAACACACAGTCCCTGAGCTGATAAAATGTCCGACCCATCCGGAAATCGAACCCGGACCCTCAGAATTGGCATTCTGTCACGCTGACCACTTTTTTTTTTTTTCCTAATGAACCGCTGCAGGAGCAGGACGACGGGTAGGGCAGGGGTCGACACCCGAAGCCTGGCCATCCCGCCGCCACGCCCAAGCAACGTGTTCGAGTTCGAGGATCGAAGGATCAGGAAGAGGATGGAGTGGGTTTGTCGATGTTGTTCTTTTTATTTATTTATTTATAATCCACTCAGCTGGCAGGGCGAACATTACGACCACTTACAGCCACAGGATGAAAATAGAGATTGCAGATTAGATTAGATTAGATTAGATTAGTACTTGTTTCATAGCTCATGAATACGACACTTCGTAATGATGTGGAACGTGTCAGGTTAATAACAGGTGTCTATACAAGATATTACACTACACAAAATATTACATGACACTCAATAATTTTTTTTATTTTCATTTTTTTTTTTTTTTTTTTTTTGGAGGTTGGGAAATTACCCACTTACTATATCCAAAAATTCATCTAATGAGTAGAAGGAGTTGCGATTAAAAAATTCTTTTAATTTCCTTTTAAATGCTATGTGGCTATCTGTCAGACTTTTGATGCTATTAGGTAAGTGACCAAAGACATTTGTGGCAGCATAATTTACCCCCTTCTGAGCCAAAATTAGATTTAACCTTGAGTAGTGAAGATGATTTTTTCTCCTAGTGTTGTAGCCATGTACACTGCTATTACTTTTGAATTCGTTCGGATTGTTAATAACAAATTTCATAAGAGAATATATATATTGTGAGACTACAGTCAAGATTTCTAGCTCTTTAAATAAGTGTCTGCAGGATGATCTTGGATGAGCTCCAGCAATTATTCTGATTACACGCTTTTGTGCAATGAACACTCTTTTAATCAATAATGAGTTACCCCAGAATATGATGCCATACGAAAGCAGAGAATGAAAATAGGCGTGGTAATCTAATTTACTCAGATGTATATCGCCAAAATTTGCAATGACCCCAATAGCATAAGTAGCTGAACTCAAACGTTCCAGCAGATCCTCATTGTGTTTTTTCCACTTCAACCCCTCATCAATGCATACACCTAGAAATTTTTAATATTCTACCTTAGCTACCGATTTCTGATCGAAGTCTATATTTATTAATGGGGTCATTCCATTTACTGTGTGGAACTGTATATACTGTGTTTTGTCAAAGTTTAATGAGAGCCCATTTGCAGAGAACCACTTACTGATTTTCTGAAAAACATCATTTACAATTTCACCAATTAACTCTTCTCTGTTGGGTGTGATAGCTATACTTGTACCATCGGCAAAAAGTACCAGCTTTGCATCTTCGTAAATATAGAATGGCAAGTCGTTAATATACATTAAGAACAGCAGAGGACCCAAGTCCGAACCTTGCGGCACCTCATTCTTGATTGTTTGAGAAATCACCAGTTTTTTGCATACTATGTGAACTGTTTATTTCAACTTTCTGCATTCTTCCAGGTAGGTGTGATTTAAACCATTTGAGCACTGTCCCATTCATACCACAATACTTGAGCTTATCTAGAAGTATTCCATGATTTACACAATCAAAGCCTTTGATAGATCGCAAAAAATCCCAACGGGTGACTTCTGGTTACTCAGAGCATTTAATATTTCATTAGTGAAAGTATATATAGCATTTTCCGTTGAAAAACCCTTCTGGAAACCGAACTGACATTTTGTTAAATCTTTATTTTTACAACGGTGTGAAGCTACTCTACAATACATTACTTTTTCAAGAATTTTGGATAAGGCAGTCAGAAGAGAGATTGGGCGGTAGTTGTTGACATCAGACGTATCCCCTTTTTTATGCAGTGGTATAACAATTGCATACTTCAATCTATCTGGGAATATACCCTGCTTCAGACAGCTATTACGTATGTGGCTAAGAATCCAACTTATTTCTTGGGAACAAGATTTTATTATCCTGCTGGAAATGCCATCAATCCCATGTGAGTTTTATTCTTGAGAGAGTTTATTATCTTCCTAATTTCCGATGGAGAGGTGGGTGGAATTTCAATTGTATCAAATGGTGTGGGTAAGGCCTCTTCCATTAACTGCCTTGCTTCTTCTAATGAACATTTAGATCATATTTTCTCTACAACATTTAAAAATGATTATTCAAAATGTTTTCGCCTTCCGGCTTGTTGTTTATCAAGTATCCATTCACTTTAATGGTGATGCCGTCATCCTGCACTCTTGGTTGTCCTGTCTCCCTTGTAATAATATTCCAAATTGAAATGATAATTAAATGGACACCCTAGCTGCAAACAGGCGTTGATGTACTTCATTGGTGACATGTTGAAAATGTGTGCCCCGATCGGGACTCGAACCTGGGATCTCCTGCTTACATGGCAGATGCTCTATCCATCTGAGCCACCGCGGGCACACAGGACACTGCGTCTGCAGGGACTTATCCCTTGCACGCTCCCCGTGAGATCCACATTCCCAACATGTCCACACCACTACATTCGTAGTGCGCCTAACAGATGTTTGCCCATCCTACTCATTACTCGTGGCAGATTAATCTACCAAGTCCCGTACGAGTTATGGCATATCGTTTGCGTTCGCACAAGAAGGTCAATGGCCGGGAAGCCATATTTTTTAACTATATATGACGGTAGTATCTGTTCCCGAAAGAACAGTTACCGTGGATGACCATGCAGCTTTGCTAGAAATGAAATGATAATTAAATGGACACCCTAGCTGCAAACAGGCATTGATGTACTTCATTTTCAACATGTCCCCAATGAAGTACATCAACGCCTGTTTGCAGCTAGGGTGTCCATTTAATTATCATTTCATTTCTAGCAAAGCTGCATGGTCATCCACGGTAACTGTTCTTTCGGGAACGGATACTACCGTCATATATATTCCAAATTGTTTTGATTTTGTTACCAGAGGTATTAATCTCAGACATGATGCACATGCTTCTGGACTTTTTAATAACCTTTCTTAATGTAGCACAGTAGTTTTTGTAATATTTGTCTGTTTCTGGGACATTACTCTTTCTTCTTGTTAGATACAGTACCCTTTTGTGGTTACAAGATATTTTTATTCCTTTACTAAGCAAAGGTTTTTTGCGTAGTTTCTTATAATTAGATTTAACTACTTTCTTGGGGAAACAGTTTTCAAATTCTCTTACAAGCGTATCATGAAATAAGTTAAATTTTAAATTAGCATCAGGTTCCTTGTACACCTCATCCCAGTCTAACTGCTGAAGATTTTCTCTGAAGTTTCTAATTGTTGAGTCATTAATTGAATGCACAACTTTGGAGGGTAGTTTTGAATTACTGTAACTAGTTGAGCATCATGATCAGAAACCCCATTCTCAACAGGACAAGAGTTTATGTTTTTAAACCTATCTTGGTCTATAAAAGTGTTATCTATCAATGTGGTGCTGTCCTTTACTACCCGAGTAGGAAAATTAATGACAGATGTCAAATTGAAAGAACCGAGCAAGACTTCCAGGTCATTCTTCCTATTACACTCTTTCAATGAATCAACATTGAAGTCCCCAGAGATAATAATATGCTTTCCCCTATCTGACATAGCACACCAAGGCATCCAAGTTTTTCAGGAATAAATGAAAGTTTCCTGAATGGGACCTATACACTGTTATAATTATAAAAGAGCCCTCCTTCAGTTTAAGTTGACAGGCACATGCTTCTATATGTTGCTCTAGACAAAACTTTTTTGTATCTAAGCTTTTCACACAGTGATAACTTTTGACATATGTGGCAACTCCTCCTCCCACCTTATTCTCTCTACTCATATGTGCAGCTAGTTTATAACCATTGATATTTACCTTTTCCATATCAGACACAATGTGATGCTCAGACAGGCTTAGTATATCTATTACCTTATTAGATTCAATGTCATCCAAACAAACCAGGAAATCTCTGCTAACTGTTTCCAAGGAAGAAAACAGGATAAAAGCATATACAGATTCAGGAAGCAGACCAGCAGTTGTCAATTTTTGTCATAAACTATGAACTAATTGTTAATTTTTGAGTTTCCTACTTGCATGATGTCACAATTTCATGTGACTCTTTCCGTTTTCAATCTGTTATCAAAACAGAGCGTTTTACATCATTGTTATCGCGGTTTTTAAAATACTTCCCGGCAAGTGATAGTGCCACTCTGTAATACAACCGATGGGTCATATTGACCAAATGGGGCGAGCCTGCGTAACAACAGACACGCTATCGTCTTAGCAACGCTATATCAGTTCTTATGCCATGTGTTCGTTGTTCTGTTCTAACTGCTGGCGCTGTTATTAAAATAGCAATTATCGCTCTTCCCATTTTCTGTAACAAACCAGTATGCAAGTAGAATATGAGGACTACATCCCTTCACTATTCTTCACTCTAGCAAATTCCTGATCAGCCCCATCTTTTGCTATGCCAATGTTGCGTTGACATCCGACACACCCTAGTTCTATAAGTCTCTCCAGATCCTCGAACGCCATGCTTTCCGCCTGACTTTCTACATCCGCTTACCTTCCCCCCAAAAGGATTCGTTACCAACTCATCAAATTCCCTCCTCTCCTCTCTCACATAGAACACCTCCGGACAATCTACGCCATCAGCAAACTCCACTCCATTAATCGTGTCGTCGTGTACCTCTCCAATTTTAAGGTGCTGCCACGCCTCTGCCTACACATCCCATCAACGCTCGACCTGCACACCCTCCACATCCTCTCCCAACGAAATTTCAACCATCTTCCTCTCTCGGATCATGAACTCCATCCCAAAATATAACCCTCCACTCAACTCTGAATTCATCCCACCTCTCCACCTCCCTTCCCGCCCAGAGGCTCCCTCTTCCTCCTCTCCCCCTTACCCCACACCTCTTCTTTCTCCTCCTCCCAGTCGCTACCCACTCCCTTTTTGTTTCAAATTCACAGATCCCAATGCCATCCACCCCTCTCTCCCCGTCCCTCAATAACCAGCCCTATCTCCCTGTCATTGACACCTCTTATTAGCCCTCAATTCCGATCCCCACCACTCATCTCTCTTCCTCTGTAGCTACTTTCCCTTTCGTCTACCATCACAAGGTAGGTCCTTTTGACTTTCGGTGAAAGTGTGCAGTGCTCTGTTTTTAACTGTCAGTATCTCTTCTGTGTCGTTCGGTGTTGTTCCAGTGTCTTTTCGAGTGTTTTTAGTATTCTTCAAGTGGTCCTTAAACTCTGCTGTTCGACCATTTTTTACTACTGCTTTCAACTATTCGTTCAGCCAGCCTGGTTACGTTAGTCTTTCATTATCGTCATATTTCGCCACTATCTTAAAATCACTGTCTTCATGTTTATATGCCAGCGCTTAAGTGCGTATAGTCCCCTGCCTGAAGAGCTGGTATTGGAGTGGGGAGCGATGAAATCACAGTATAAACAACAAAAAGCCTATAAACACGTTTTCCAGCAAAAATATTTCAAGGTATGTAAATGTAGTCCCAAATCAGTTTCATTTAATCTTGAACAAAGAACATTTTCCTCAAATATTACATCATAAATCGTGATAGGTGATGTTTTCCATGTGTATGAACTACGTTACAGACCAGGATATGACAGCAATGTCTGTCGAAACCGGTTGCCGAAAACAAGTTTTATGCGATCTTGCTACAGAGAGACTTTTAGCAAGTAAAACAGATCCTTCTTAGTCATTTCTCAACATGAGTGAAACCGGTAATTAAGAAAGGCAGGAGTGGGTTACGATTGTGGATGGAGCCCGAATCAATTACTATTGGTTTGCTTTGCAATTTCACTCATTTATTTTAATAAATAATTTTTGAAAACAAACCAGTGAGGTCGCAATCAGGCTTTTAAGGCACGTAACCACAATTACGGTTGAAGGCCTTTAACGCGAAAAATGGCAATTATTTCAAATTTAACAAATACATAAAATTCAGACAGCAAATAATTTCTAAAAACAACCCAATGTGGACGCAATTAGAATTTTAAGGCAAGTAACCACTATCATAGCTGAAGGCCTTTAATGCCAAAATGGCAATTATAAAATAATTTAACAAATATACTGTCAAACAGCTAATGGGATGGCAAAAGTTAATTACAAAAAATACAACAGATCCCCAAACAGGTGAGGCAAATGATGGTAACTTAATAACACAATAATAAAATAATACACAAGGGACAGTGACAGACGGTGCTCCAGCAATCGACCTCTGAGTAGGTCACACCAAAACCACTTTCGCAAGCGAAGAGAGAATGGCATCCAAGGTTTGCATTCAGATCACAAGATGGTAACTCAGACTAGTGGCAGTCTAACGAGCGACTAATGATAATCTTGGTGAGGCTACCTCACGTCCAACAAGCCCATGCAAAGATTTAAAATCAGGCCAAAGCAGGATCCGACAGTCTGGACCCCGCCCGCAGAATATTGTGCTTAGAGCGCCAGGAACAAGAAGGAATTACTATCACCAAGGTAGAAGAATCGCCAACCAATCAACAAACACAACTGTTACCTCACCCAAGGAGTACGTTGAGTAACACCCGTGGCCCAAAACCTCAGGACAATAAAACCACAGTCACAGGAGAATCGCGAGATTTCACAATGTTGAAGGTTTATCTAGGCGAATTGAAAACGCACTCAAGCTTGCAGGATCCGGTTCCGACGAGGTCGTGCCCCCTCGTGACCACAGCCCTTCGATGCGGCAGTGCGTACACGCCCCCAGCCGTCTCGCCGTGTTGTCGCTCTGTGCTGACCTCGCTGCTCCTGCGACCCCAACCGAACTGCCACACTCGTACCACACGGAATAAGCACGAGGTCGTACCAAAGATAGGGCAGCGGAACTACATATCGATAAACGCCGCTGCTGCAACTAGCCGACAGGCAACGCTTACGAAACTGAGAGGCACCAGTGAACATAAGAAGAAGACAAAGAACGCAACCATGCCCACTAAACGATACGGTCTAGCAGAAACCTAAACACGGCACCAACGTGAGCCGCAGCACGGCTCAATAAAAGAAAATTCAGTCTAACTTTAACGTAGTCCAGGGTTCGGAGTACAGCTTGATCCGAATTAATATTTTGTGATAATCCATGATCGGCTCCCTTTAAACCGGAATTTAGAAAAATGACAGCTTCAGGAAGTGTGTGTGTGTGTGTGTGTGTGTGTGTGTGTGTGACGGTGTACTCACGTTTTCCTGGATCATGTGCAGCGTGGAGGCGCTCCTGGGGTTGTTGGAGTCGGCGATGAGCGACCGCATGGCCTGGCGGATGAGCGGCTCAATCTTGGAGTTGATGGTGCTGAAGTCCAGCAACACGGCCGAGCCCGCCATGCCCAGGATGAAGCCGAGCACCTGCGTGGCGATGAACTGCAACACACCAAACAGGCCGCCGTCAGCAGGACGGTTCGCGTAGGGAAATGAAACATCTCGGGTGAGGATGTCTTAGGTGACTATATTAAGTTTGGCTTCGGGAAAGGTAATGGCAGCAGGGACTCATTTCTGTCGTTGCTGTTGATAATGGACGCAAGACCGCAGAAAAACGAAAACCACTTCGTAGAATTTGTCTATCGACAAAAATCGGTCGACAATGTAAAGCAGGGATCCCCAAACTATTTTGGACAAGTGACCCCTTTTCCAAAATGATCTGTTACCTCAGATCCCCATGGTCAAATTACCTACTTTTAAGATCAACCCCCTTATTCATAATGCACGAACTTGTCCACACAGACTTGCCGAGTTTTTCATCTTGTACGAACTTGAGACTTTACATTACTACAACAATGCTATTTCCTACAAAAATATTAATTATTCTTAGTACACTTAACATGACATAAACAATACAGTACCTACCTATCTTCAAAGTTTTAAATAAGAACTTGTGTTAATTTAATAGGGGTCGATTTTTAGACCTCGTCGACCCCCAAAATCAGTTTTCGTTTACGTCGACCCCTAAGAAACCGATATCGACCCAAGGGGTCGTTATCGACCACTTTGGGAATCCCTACTGTAAAGTTTAAGTGCTAATTTCCCGAAATAATCAGTAGCGAAAGTTGGGTATTATTCAGTATTTATACGATCCAGGTAAGAAAAATAAAATTGCAAGAACGAAGTCCTCGGAGTAAAACGGATGTATGACGGTGTTGCAGTCTTTCACACTTCTTGTGTAATCAGTGCATGGAAGAAGCAATTACAGATATAATAGGTAGGTTCAGAAGTGTGATGTCAATTAACTTTGCTGTTGTCTATCAGATCTTTCTGCAGATACTTCCCTATGTACTTTTTGAATCTCCTTTACACAAAAAGAACCTATTAGGTAACTGTTGTGAGAGATACATGTCACAATAATTATTTGCTTTTTTAGTTTACTCACAGCGACTCTGAACGTTTCAGGTGACTGTTTTAGTTAGTTCCTACAAAAATTATTGGCACTACAAACTGTTATAGTATACAAATTTTTCGAAACTCAATTTTTTTTTACAATTTCGTGTATACGACCACCACGCTTTTTGTAGCCTGAACTGTCAGTCCTTGCTGGCAACTTATAGTTTCAATCTCAGTTTTATTACGATCCAGGAGGCCGTACTTTGATTCGATTTCAACATTGCTGCTGACTGTTGGTGCTGGTAAATCGTTGGAACACTTTTTTAGCATTTGTAATTGGTTGCTTTGTTACTGTTGGTTGTAAACAGAAAATGTTTTGCTGAATAAATCGCCTTAGCAATATTTTATAGTCTCATCATGTAGGTGTCTACATACGAGGGTCACTACACAAGAAATGCACACTAATTTTGTAAAAATATAGTTTTCATACCGCATGTGTGAAAGTTTTACACTGTATAGATACATCCTTCCTGATTGTTTTCAAACTTAGTTCAACCTGTTCCCGTGAGTGGCGCCGTCACAGCATGTCTTCAAGACGGCTGCTACACTTGACGTTCGTCAGAAGCAACGTGCTGTCATAGCATTCCTGTGTTGTGAAAACGAGACAGTGGGAAACATCCACAAGAGGTTGAAAAAGCTGTATGGATACGCTGCAGCCGATCGCAGTACAGTTAGTCGGTGGGCAAGCAGGTTATGTGATGAAAGTGGGCACGGCAATATTGAGGATTGTCCTCGCAGCGGCAGGCCACTTACTGCACACACTCCAGACAATGTGCAGAGGGTTAACGAATTGGTGACTGCTGACAGACGTATCACTGCGAACGAATTGTCACGCTACGATGGGATAGGGGAAGGAAGTGTTTGCAGAATACTGAAAGTGTTAGCGTTAAAAAAGGTTTGTGCCAGGTGGATTCCCAGGATGTTGACAGTGGCTCACAAAGAAACAAGAAACACGGTATCCAGCGAACATTTGGAACAGTACGAGAATGGTGGCGATGAAATTCTTGGAAGAATTGTGACAGGTGGTAATACATGACTCCATCATTTTTTACCAGAGACGAAGATGCAATCAATGGAGTGGCATCATGCAAATTCATCCAAGAAAAAAAAATTCAAAACCACACCTTCTGCTGGAAAAGTTATGGCTACAGTGTTTTTCGACTCCGAAGGACTCTTGCTTGTGGACATCATGCCAAGTGCCACCACCATAAATTCTGATGCATATGTGACGACACTGAAGAAACTGCAAGCTCGACTGAGCCGTGATCGACCACATCGGCAAAAGCAGGATGTTTTGCTGTTGCACGACAATGCACGGCCACATGTCAGTCAAAAAACCATGGAAGCGATCACAAAACTCGGATGGACAACACTGAAACACCAGCCTTACAGTCCAGACCTGGCTCCATGTCACTATCATCTCTCTGAGACACTAAAAGACTCTCTCCGTGGAACAAGGTTTGAAGATGATGGCTCCTTTGTACACGCTGCCGCACAGTGGCTCCAACAGGTTGGTCCAGAATATTACCGTGCAGGTATACAGGCGCTGGTTCCAAGATGACGTAAGACAGTTGAAATGGATGGAAATTATGTGGAGAAATGAAAATATTGTTCCTAAAGGATATATCTACACACTGTAAGACTTTCAAACATGTAGAATAAAAGATGGATTTAAAAAAAAATAGTGTGCATTTCTTTTGAAGTGACCCATGTGTTTATTGTCTAGGTTAATGTCATTACCTTAATATTTATTGTGGGTTAGAGCCAACCTTCTTATTATAGAGTATCTTTTATTTCTTTATTTCAGTATATTTTTATTATAGGATCTCAGAAATTACTCTCTTCAAACAAACGCTGACCTTCAGAAATTGGTTACTGCTTAGGTTTTTATCGTGTAGGGGTACTGCGTTTTAGTTTTAACTTTATTCACTTTACAGATAATACAATCTTACAAACTTTGAATATTTGATTAGTGATCTGATTTATCTCCAAAACAAGATTCAGAGCTGAATATATGGCGCCAAAATAGTATTTACCTTCACTAAATTAACTTCGTGTAGTGGAGCGTAAATAGCACTAATAAGATGTATCATTAGTCTAGTAACAGCCGAAGAGATTGGAAAACGCTACAGCAGATTTTTCGCGATATCATCCTGTGTTTTTGTATGAGTGACAGACGTATTCTAAAGGACTTTGTACTCCACTATTGTCCGCTTGTGCAGCCCGCCGCAGTTCGTACGAAACGTGGCCTCTGTAGCAGCATTTGTCAGTCTCTCAGTATACAAGCTCTCTAATGTAAGATGTTTACTTTAGGTCGTTTGTTGATTACTATAACTCGTCGAAAAAATTTAAAAAGCACCTAACCTGCTATATGTTGAAACATAAAATATAGCCTACGTGTACAAAATATTACATAGCAAAAATGCATTAAAAAACATCAAATGAATCTACACAATGAATTTCTGTTCCAACTTGAAACATACTTCAACTCTACAGGACGAGAGTATCAGTCTAAACGTACAATACACACAATACAGTAATAATCCTAAGATACAAAAGTACTGTGATGTGCATAACGTCTTAGTGTCGCTGGCCTATCGCATTCGTTGACCCCAGATACAATATGCATTATGTTAAGACTAGACTAACAAGGGAAAGTCCCCACCGCACCGCCCTCAGATTTAGTGGTAAAATGGCCCAGAGGATAGGCCGCCAAAATCTGAGCTCAGATCAAGCATGAACAGTAGAAGAAGGTGTAATGAACAGTGAAAAGAGAAGCAGAATAGAAACAGTGAACGGTCCAAGCTCACGATGTGCAACATGGGGCGAAACTCCAGAGTCGCGGTGTCGTGGTTGTGTGGTTATGGTGTTGAACTGCGAAGCAAGAGATCCGGGCTTAAATCTCCATCGTGCCCAATTTTTTTTCTTTTTTTCACAAAATTATGATCTTCTTGTTCGGTCATTGATGTGTCTGTTCTCCTTCTATACTCTTGGGAACTGTCATACTATACATTCGTTGTAGAATGCGAGTCGACATGTAGTAAGAACATACACTCCTGGAAATGGAAAAAAGAACACATTGACACCGGTGTGTCAGACCCACCATACTTGCTCCGGACACTGCGAGAGGGCTGTACAAGCAATGATCACACGCACGGCACAGCGGACACACCAGGAACCGCGGTGATGGCCGTGGAATGGCGCTAGCTGCGCAGCATTTGTGCACCGCCGCCGTCAGTGTCAGCCAGTTAGCCGTGGCATACGGAGCTCCATCGCAGTCTTTAACACTGGTAGCATGCCGCGCCAGCGTGGACGTGAACCGTATGTGCAGTTGACGGACTTTGAGCGAGGGCGTATAGTGGGCATGCGGGAGGCCGGGTGGACGTACCGCCGAATTGCTCAACACGTGGGACGTGAGGTCTCCACAGTACATCGATGTTGTCGCCAGTGGTCGGCGGAAGGTGCACGTGCCCGTCGACCTGGGACCAGACCGCAGCGACGCACGGATGCACGCCAAGACCGTAGGATCCTACGCAGTGCCGTAGGGGACCGCACCGTCACTTCCCAGCAAATTAGGGACACTGTTGCTCCTGGGGTATCGGCGAGGACCATTCGCAACCGTCTCCATGAAGCTGGGCTACGGTCCCGCACACCGTTAGGCCGTCTTCCGCTCACGCCCCAACATCGTGCAGCCCGCCTCCAGTGGTGTCGCGACAGGCGTGAATGGAGGGACGAATGGAGACGTGCCGTCTTCAGCGATGAGAGTCGCTTCTGCCTTGGTGCCAATGATGGTCGTATGCGTGTTTGGCGCCGTTCAGGTGAGTACCACAATCAGGACTGCATACGACCGAGGCACACAGGGCCAACACCCGGCATCATGGTGTGGGGAGCGATCTCCTACACTGGCCGTACACCACTGGTGATCGTCGAGGGGACACTGAATAGTGCACGGTACATCCAAACCGTCATCGAACCCATCGTTCTACCATTCCTAGACCGGCAAGGGAACTTGCTGTTCCAACAGGACAATGCACGTCCGCATGTATCCCGTGCCACCCAACGTCCTCTAGAAGGTGTAAGTCAACTACCCTGGCCAGCAAGATCTCCGGATCTGTCCCCCATTGAGCATGTTTGGGACTGGATGAAGCGTCGTCTCACGCGGTCTGCACGTCCAGCACGAACGCTGGTCCAACTGAGGCGCCAGGTGGAAATGGCATGGCAAGCCGTTCCACAGGACTACATCCAGCATCTCTACGATCGTCTCCATGGGAGAATAGCAGCCTGCATTGCTGCGAAAGGTGGATATACACTGTACTAGTGCCGACATTGTGCATGCTCTGTTGCCTGTGTCTATGTGCCTGTGGTTCTGTCAGTGTGATCATGTGATGTATCTGACCCCAGGAATGTGTCAATAAAGTTTCCCCTTCCTGGGACAATGAATTCACGGTGTTCTTATTTCAATTTCCAGGAGTGTATTACTGTCGCAAGTAAATGTGATAAATAGTGAGAGCAGGAGAGATGCTTCATAGACCTCTCACAGAAATGAAAACAACAAATAAACAGTTGTGAATTAAGTTACAATAAAGGACTTCAAGAGCCAAAACTTACAAAACGGAATGCATGAGTCATTACATGTGGTACTTGGTCAGAACGAGTAGGAGGTACGTACGTACATGGAGGTCGATTCCTCACTCCTCACTGTAGCAAACGAACGTTGCACCACGACACAGACCCAGATTCGAATACAGCGAACAGATGCGTCAATGACAGGACAGACAGTTCGTAATTTTGTGGAGAAGAAAAAAGTAGCATGATGGATATTTGAATACGGATCTCCTCCTCCGGTGTTCAGTACCGTGACTACATAACAACGACGCCGTGGCACTTCCAAGTCGCTCGATGTTTGTTGTACATTACCTATTTCTATTTTGCTTCTTTTTTCACAGCTCAGCATAGCTTCTACCTGATTCCATATTTGATCTGTGATCAGATTTTGACGGACTATCCGCATGGCCATATCTCCACTTAAACCAAGGAAGGAAGGTTGGGAGCTTCCCTTGTGAACGGAACGCAGCACGACAGAGCTCCATTCAGTACATCACATTTGAACTGCAGCAGAACGTAGCAAGAGCTGTTTGTAAAACGATCAGCAACTTCAGAGCAAAGTGGACGAAAGTGCTATGGTTGTCATGGTACATTCTTTGGTAAGCGAGGGAGAAGATTATGAGTTTATATATGTGAACTTTAGAATAGCGGTGTGGGGATTTCTTCATGGTCAGTTTTAAAAAGAAAACTGGTTACAAATGCTTTGAATATACCAGTCCCAAACGAATTACCAGGCGAACCTAACTCCTGACCTTGAATTTACTAGTAAAGTGAAATAAAAGAAAGGTATAGCTGAGGAAAAGGGCGTATATGTTATCCTGTGCAGAACGTACTTAGGTCGACTGTCTTAAACATTTATGAAGTATTCGTTTGTCATGGTATGAAGAAGACATCACGTGCTTACAACGTACGGTCTATCTAGGAAAATTTTGTGCTTAAGCACGAAGTTTAATCACCTAAAAGTAACTTAGGAGTGGGAAGGATAATATAAATCCCATATCGTCATTATTACGACTATGTCTAAAAAATTTTTGAGACGTAAACGTTAAGCATTTGCTTAGCTATGCTTACAACGCATGAACATCTTATTGACTTAGCACACAAATGGTCATAATGAACTTACGAACAAGTCTACATCTAATCTGTAACATCCGGTAATACAGGCCATATAAAATAGATGGTCATTATTCAAGATTAGTATATTTGACCTGAAATGGTGTAGAATCAAGTCAACATAAACTAATGCACATGCCTGATTAAGCTTCATGATGAAGAAAGAGGGGCCGAGGCAGTTTCAGATCAGTTTTTACAGTCTGACTATAATTTATGGATTTGTAGTTTTAACTTGACGATGTCCACTAAGGACAAACGGTAGTTACTTTCATTCTGAAGAAGGTTGGGTTATCCCGGCTGAAACCTAGGTAAATCTAGGTAAACTATGCAACTGAGACTGTTGGTTTTTAAAATTAATATTTATACAGTTGCTGACAGGGCCGGGAAACGTTGAAAATATTTATATCCGTATGCAGCCCATCACGAAGTGTCTTTTACACAAACATGACTTTATTAAAAACGTAACACAAAATTAACTTTGTCTCTCCCGTACTATACACAGTACGGATACTGGAGGTAACGGAACTCGTCGGCTTGCCGGAATTGACAGTAAACGAATGAAAATCCAAGGAAAACGAGCACCGTTTATTCAGCCATCGTGTGCGGTTGACAGTTTGTGGATCACAGTGTCCACCAACAGTGAATGTAAGTTAGCACAACGGAACTGTAATAAAGTTATCATATTTAGAGTACGGGTACATGTAGTAGGGCTCCTATCGGGATGTCACTCTCTGTAGAGTTTTTAATAATGAAATGTTTACGTGTATGGGACACTGCGATACGTGTTGAACGGGTATTGAGAAGAGGAAGTGGATTACCGAATAATGAATACAGAGTGCTGTGTAAAAAAGGGACATGTTGCTGTTCATATCTTCGTAACAACATAATTACAAGAAAGTCAGTCTGATTGAAATTACTTGGTCGTTAATACGTCACGCGTTGGAGCTTGTTTCCTCCCATCAGAGCGCTCAAGGTCACAGTTGAATCGTTCTCCAAATTGCCACAACAACTGGTCTCCTCAATTCCAATTCCTTGTCCAGCATTCGTTCTTGTTTTTGGACTACGAATCGTTGGTCTGGCTCTTGTTTCAACATACATGCTAAGCACACCACACACACACACACACACACACACACATACACACACACACACACAACGATGCTAATGAAATACACACTTCTCGCACACAGCACTAACTAAGCACTACAGGATATTTCCGCATGAGATGTGATTGAGCGTCACGTATGCCGTTATCACAACCACAGAGATCGGCTTGCGTTAGATAACCTTCGCACGACATTGCGTGACACTGAGCTTTTTAATGCTGCAAATCGTCACTGGGAATGGGTGATTACAGTCAAACATACAACAATGTACTTCACTGTTGTACTTCAGCGTTATGGTTACCGAATCAAGCTGAAATGCTGAAGGTGATGGGTTCGAGCTTCGTGAACCATCGAAAATTTTTGTTGAATTTCTAAATATAATCAAAAGAGTTTGATTACCATTTTTATCCAGTTAACTGGTTAAAATATTTATTTAAATTCTAATTCCTTGCAATTTTAATCATCGTATTGACTTCGTTCTTACTTTTCTGCCACCATTCTTTTTCGTCTGGAATCTGCCTGTGACGTCTATAATTTGCAAACGAGGGCCACTCATTGGTTGTGGTAAAGCGCAGCTAGTTTTGCCAGGGAGCGGATAGTTCCAGGTAATCAATGATAGCAAGAAATTAGTTTGCTGTTAGCGCTGAAACTGAGCTTTCCCTGTCTTAAGTTTGCTCGTAGAGGTTAGCTGTATTAACCGTGAAAGAAGTAATGATGGTTTTAGTTCTGCCGCAGACTGTTGACTAATGCTTTCTTGGGTACATCACACATCACGAGGTTGTGGTTGACTTAGGATATAAGATTAGATTCAGGGCTGCAAAACGTGTCCCCTGAAGCAGTACAATCATAGGTCACTTAAGATAAATTATCAAGTAATTTTTAACGGACTATAGTTAGGAAATTTTGGAAATTTGTCGTAAGGTCTTATGGGATCAAACTGCTGAAGTCATCGGTCCCTAAGCTTACGCAGAACTTAATCGAACTTAAACTAACTTACACTAAGGACAACACGCCTCCGACAGGCGGGAGCCCCGCTTACAGTGAAAAAGCGCCCCACACCGCGCGGCTACCACGAGCTGCAACTATAGTTAATGTTCTCATTGTAGGTAAACATAATTTCCTTCATACGTTTCTCGTGAAATATTTGACAGAGGGAAAACGAGACTCCCTAGAAAGTACACAATGGATTCTTTTATCACTGCGAGATCTAGCTGAAAAAATGGCTTAAATGTGATTGATCGCCGGCCGCTGTGGCCGAGCGGTTCTAGGCACTTCAGTCCGGAACCGCGCTGCTGCTGCGGTCGCAGGTTTGAATCTTGCCTCGGACATGGATGTGTGTGATGTCTTTAGGTTAGTTAGGTTTAAGTAGTTGTAAGTTCTATGCGACTGACTATCTCAGATGTTAAGTCCCGTAGTGCTTAGAGCCATTTGAACCATTTTTTGTGGTTGATCAGGGAAATTGATGAAGACTTAAGTTAGAGATTTGAGAGGAACTCTTAGCCGAATTTTCATAGTCAAAAGAAGGGTGGGAATTGGAAAAATGGGGAGTCAAATTGAGTAGGGTGAAGTTAATTTTTACAAAAACAGCTTTAAATGCTGAACAATAATGAGGATAATTAGGAAAAATGTAATTAGAGATTCGAGGAAACCATTTTTCCTAATTTTCATACCCAATGGAAGAGTGCAACATGGACAAATGGGTTGTCAAACTTACCATTCTAATGTGCAGCATACCAAAAAGGGTCAATTACTTGAAATTAATCAGGGTAATTAAGAAAAACATAATTAGTGATTCGAAGGAAAACATGAAACATTTCACAAACAGCTACTGATAGCTATCTAAACAAAGTACCTAAAAATTCAACTCTTAAACATCAAAGTGTTTTTGCATAAAAGCTATATTCATCTGACATTTAACCCTCAACAACAAATTTTGAATGAAAGGTAGTTTTGAAAAATGATCATATGTTTTGTGAAATGATTGGTGTAAAAGTAAGAAATACAATGTCCAGTCACACCGCATACGGTCGATTTCAACGTGCAATAACAACTCACAGACTGCAGGTGGGAGCACTAGCAGTGCAAGGTATTAAAGCGTGCCGTTGGGACGCGGGAAATAGTGCAATCGTTGTCTTTATGTGGAAACGGGGCCGGCCGAAGTGGCCGTGCGGTTAAAGGCGCTGCAGTCTGGAACCGCAAGACCGCTACGGTCGCAGATTCGAATCCTGCCTCGGGCATGGATGTTTGTGATGTCCTTAGGTTCGTTAGGTTTAACTAGTTCTAAGTTCTAGGGGATTAATGACCTCAGCAGTTGAGTCCCATGGTGCTCAGAGCCATTGCGGAAACGGGGCCATTTATCTGATGTCCCAAAGAGCATGATCATTGGCCCTTGGACCAAGGGTGGAAGCTTTTCAGAAATGGCCAAGTTTTTAAACTGTTCGCGTAGCGCCATGTTTACAATGTACCATTCATAGCAAAATGGTACTTTCCGAAACCAGCGACGTGGCAACTGTGTGATGCGTCACAGGCCATAGGTGAAACGTGTAAACTGCAGTCGCGGAGACGTGTACGGGCGTATAGACGTTCAGCCGTTGAATACCAGACCACCCAAACGAACCAAGGGGCTTACAATGTCTTCTCAATGACCGTTCGGCAAACATTGTGGTGTATAGACTCCCTCAGTTTGTGCGCGGTTCGTGTACTCATGTTGATCGCTGTTAATAGGCGAATAACGCTGGAATTTACACGCCAATATCGGAACTGGTGGTTCACTGAATGGCGACAGGTGACGAATCACGTTTAATGCTCCGTCAGACACGTGGCAGTAGGCGTGTATGGCGAGAAGCGTCTGAAAGCAAATAGCCTGCAACAATCGAGGGATTATTACGGGTGACCTCGTAATTCTGGAAGGCACAATGGACCACCACAAGTATGTATCTGTCCTCGGGGACCATTTCAGCCCAGACATGCAGTCTGATTTCCTCCGGCATGAGGGCATCTACCAGCAGGTCAATGCAATGTGACACGCCTCAGAGCGTACGCACGTAGTTCGAACAGTACCATGATTAGTTTACTGTACTCCGCTGGCCATCAAACTTCCCGGGTTTAAATGTAACCTAGAATGTGTGGGTCCATCTGACTCGGGCTGTTCGCCCCATGGATCCTAAGTCGAGAAACCTAGCGGAAGTGGCCACGGCACTGGATTCAACATGTCTTCACTGACTGTCTTCCTGCCGCAAAAGGTGATTACCGAGGCTTTTCACAGGTGGACACATAAAAGTGACTGGACAGTGTATAACAGATAATGGGAAGATAGTAACATATGACACGTTTGTGAGTGGTGCTCGAAACGATGTACAGGAAATGACGTACCGAATGAGAACTTAAAGTTCATCTTAGATTATTACAATTTTGTACTGTACTAGACTATATTTGTCTTGTGGATTGTATAAACCGTGCAGTATTATTTGCTGTATATGATATCGAACACCATTTAAAGACGCGTCAAATAATTCTCTAATCTGCTTTATTTCTTATTTTTACAAAGGTATTGTTGTGACTGAGAATTCGCAATTTTTCACAACACAACTTTTACTGATGTAAGTTCACAATGTTGATGACTGAACATACAACCGAAAGGTAACAATAAAGAAACAAAGTCTCCTAACTGAGATAAATAAAAGTTCACTTCTTATTTTCCACAAAGGTTCATGGTAACACACTCTTACACTAGTAACAGTCCAATTCCGAGACGAAGACGTAATCTTCGACTGTTGCAGTACACGTGGTAGGCATCCAGCGTGAACTGAACCGCGGGATTTATTTTTCCTTTATTGGATTTCGATTCCCCCCAAAGGGGGCGGGCTGACAGCAGCTAAGTACGCCGCTTTTCAGCATATAGAATTTTTAAAAAATAAGAATATAAGAAACAATAAAAAGAGGCGATAACACGGTGACGTAAAATGTAAAAACGGCGGAAAATTGTGGAATGTTAAAACATAAAACTAATGGTGGACGATGATAATAACAGGAAGCAGACAGGGAAAAAGTAGACAGGCAATTAAAAAAAACACGGCGACAGTCTGGATTATGTTCGCAACAGATATAAAAAAGAATCACACCCTGCGACAGCATGATGTCCATTCGCAACACTTCGAAAAAGACGCACAACACTTAACAATCACTAGGAAGACTGCACTAAAAGGTCGAACTTCGGGCCTGGTTCTAGCCCCTAAATAGCTGTCTCCAGCCAAACAGATTTCGGCGTAGTGATACTTCCTGCAGACCGTGGCTCGAGCTCCCCCTGCAGGAAGTAGTGCTCGGAGTGTCTGTTTCCATTATCTTGTTTGTAAATAGCCGGTGTTTACCATGGGGCTTTTGAGTACACCTTTGAGCACAGACAACCTGTGGTGTTCCGTGGGTTGCCGGGCCTCAGGGGCTACCTTGTCTCCGGTATAACATGTATTACCACAAGTGGTCCGCCCCAGTAGCTGAGTGGTCAGCGTGACGGATTGCCGTCCTCTGGGCCCGGGTTCGATTCCCGGCTGGGTCGGAGATTTTCTCCGCTCAGGGACTGGGTGTTGTGTTGTGTTCATCATCATTTCATCCCCATCCGGCGTGCAGGTCGCCCAATGTGGCGCCGAATGTAATAAGACCTGCGATATGGCGGCCGGACCTGCCCCGCGAGGGGCCTCCCGGCCAATGACGCCAAACGCTCATCATCATCATCACCACAAGTGGAAATTCCTTCAAACCGCTGTCACGTACGACAACATTAAATGCAAGTAACAAGCCATACTAGTTACACGATGTCGAGAAAATTACAAGAAAAGTTCTATACGAAATAACGAACCCGTGCTTTGCGATCTGTATGCGCTCATGTGGTTAGCGTTCAAGCCTCGTAGTAGGTGGATCGCTACACTGGGACCGCTCACTTTTTTCTTTTTTACTTTACATTTTTGGAACAACACGCCTAGTCATATGATTTAGTACATACTACATCTGAAAAGTAATGCACTGAGGTCATTGAACACCTCCTAATATCGCGTCGGACCACCTTTTGCCCTCAACTCGGCATGGCATGTACTCAAAAAGTCTTTACAAGTTCCATGCGGAAATATTGAATCATAGTGCCTTTACAGCTGCAAAAGCACAGCCGATACAAGATTTTGTGCACGAATTGACCCCTCGATTATGTCCCATATACTTTCGATGAGATTCATGACAGGCGATGTGGGTGGCCTAGTCACTCGCTCGAATAGTCTGGATCGTTCTTCAAACCAGTAGCGAGCAGTTGTTGCACGTTGACATGTTTGGGATCATGAATGGCTGCAAATAACCTCCATGTAATCGAACATGACCATTGCTAGTCAATGATCGGTTGACTTCCATTCCATGTAAACACAGCCCACACCATTATGGGGCCACCACCAGCTTGCACAGTGCCTTGTAGACTACTTGGGCCCATGGCTTCGTGGAGTCTGCGTCACACTAGAAATCTACCATTAGCTCTCACCAACTGGTAATCGGGACTTATATGACCAGTCCACCGTTTTCCAGTTGTCTAGAGTCCAACCGACATGGTGACGAGCACAGGAGAGGCGCTGCAGGCGTCGTCATGCTGTTAGCAAAGGCACACGCGTTGGTCTTCTGCTCTTATAGGCCATTAAAGCCATATTTCCGTGCACTGTCCTAACGGATGCGTTCGTCGTTCGTTCGACATTTATTTCTGCGGTCATATCACACGGTTTTGCTTGTCTGTTATTACTGACAAGTCTACAGAGCGGCGCTGCCTTCGGTCGTTCAGTGACAGTCGTCGGCCACTGCGTTCTCAGTGGTGAGAGGTAATGCCTGAAATTTGATATCGTAGGCCCACTGTGGATCTCGGAATATTGAATTTCCTAACGATTTCCAAAATCGAATGTTCCATGCGTCTAGCTCCAACTACAAATCCGCGATCAAAGTCTGCAAATTTCCGTCGTGCGACCATAATCACGTCGGAAGCATTTTCGCATGAGTCATCTGATTACAACTGACAGCTCCGCCAATCCATTGTTCTTTCACACCTTGTGTACGTGAAACTATGGCCGATTGTATACTGCATATCTCTGCCCCACAAGTTTTGTCACCTCAGTGCTTGATGAAAAGCATGCATTTGCATACCGGTAAACATTTACTGTGTCTCTAATGTTATTTCGCTACCTACTAATTTGTATTGTTATAAGAAATATTACGCGGCTTTTAATTCTATGGGCAAGCGCCTTCATACTTATTCGTATTTGACTGACAACGAAGGAGAAATTCCTTCTCGTGAAGTTGCTGTTACACTAACTTCAACAATACACCACCAAATTTCGGCACCGATATTTCCGAAAACGTTGTGTTAGATATGCTTTGTACGTAAATTGTCGTAAGAAAGAGAAATTTTTCTAATTCTCAACGATCTTTATTAGAAACTCTGAAGATTCTTTGTGCACGAGAAAAATTGCATTCATTCGGTGTAGTAGATGCCGTTTTAATTTATGATTTTGTGCCTGTCTGAAAACATCATCCTGTAACTTACAATGTCGACATCACGTATTGTAACTCACAGTATTATTGAATAAAGTTATTTTCACCTTTATAGTTTGCTTTCGGCTGCGAAACGGAGTGGACGGAGCTGTTCACGTCCTCACCACGGCCAGCCGCTGTGGCCGAGCGGTTCTAGACGTTTTAGTCCGGAACCGCACTGCTGCTACGGTCGCAGGTTCGAATCCTGCCTCGGGCATGGATGTGTGTGATGTACTTAAGTTATTTAGGTTTAAGGAGTTCTAAGTTCTAGGGGACTGATGACCTCAGACGTTAAGTCCCATAGTGCTCAGTGCCATTTCAACTATTTTTAAATGGGTCTACGTGACTTCCCCGCTCGTCTCGGACGTACTGAACATGGAAAGGGGGCCTTCGATCATCTCGGACCATGTTGTTTATGTGTGAACGATCGACCTTCGACATAAGGCAATATGGCGCAGTGGTAACTTAACGTTTTCTATTTACAGGAATGTCCAAGAATGGTGACGACCACTCGGAAATCTTGCGAAAGACGCTTCGCATCGTACTCTTCCATTCTTCTGCGGTGGGTACATAGTGTAAATCCAACCCAACTCCACTTACCGGTCCAATATTTCAAGAAATTAATGCAATGGCATAGAGACCGATAGGATTTTCTACATGATCGTCCGGTACCTTAAGGAGCACCCGCCCTCCACGGATCGTCAGGCACAGGTTCAGCGCGTCAAGGCTAAAATTTTGCCTGGTTTCGACGCCGATTGGAAAGCGTACTTGTCCGAGCACGATGCCACGACGGCGTCAACAGAGAAACGTTCTCATTGCGTTATGTTGTCGCAAGTCTCAGATGGCGTCGACAAGCGCTGGTCCGTACTTTAGATTTGCAAGACGGCCAACGGTAGGTATCGCAGGTGGACATCGTCACACGCTTCGAAGTTCACTATCGTGAAGAAGACCCTAAAGTTGAGGCACTTACAGATATACCACTGGCAGTCGATCGCACCCTTCATGGCCAGGCGGCTGACTCGCTTGTAGCAAACATCTACACTGAAGACATCACTGGTGCTCTGAGCGGAGTGGCCGCGCGGTTTGAGGCGTCATGCCACGGATTGCGAGGCCCCTCCCGCCAGAGGTTCGAGTTCTCCCTCGGGCATGGGTGTGTGTGGTGTTCTTAGGAGAGGTTAGTTTAAGTTAGTTTAAGTAGTGTGTAAGTCTAGAGACTGATGACCTTAGCAGTTTGAGCCCTTAGAAATTCACACACATCTGAACATTTGAACATCACTGATGCGCTCGCCAAGAGAGCTCTCAACCGATAGCGAGGACTAGACGGTCTGCCAATAGAGTTTTATAGGACGTTCGAGGACTTAACGTTGCCGCGAAGGAGATAAATATACCCACCACCACCGGAATTTCTGTAAAGTCTAATAATCCCAATACCCACATCCTCTGGAAACATGAAACCTGACGTCTATCGCCAATCTCTTTCCTCGACTTTTATACGCCTTCTCGCTAAGTGCCTCATAGGAGTCCTATTCTAGGACCTGTCGGCCGCACTGACGTTCTTGGGCGGAGAGATACACAGTCACGCTGTTTACTATCTTTTATTATTACAACAAATATTACGTGGATTTTATTTCTGTATACAAATTAAAAAATTCGTGAAACTCCTTCAAATTTGTTCATATTTAATTAACAAGGAACTAGAAATTTCTTCTCATTAACGTGCCATTAAAGTACATTCAACAGCACACAGCTAAATTTCGGCACAGAAATTTACGAGAATGTGGCGTTACGCATGGTTTTTCAAAATGTTAACGAGTTTTGTTTCTCCTTAGAGACTCTCAATATTCCTTGTTCATGCGGGAAAATTGCCTTCGTGCGGTGTAGTAAATGCCGTTTTAATTCCTGTTTTCTGTGTCTGTATGAAAAATATCATCCTGCAACATGTAATGTCGAAATCTCATGCGATGATTAATCGTACGTTACCCTCATATTGTGGCTTATTTTAACTTTTTGTATTGTTGAGTAAAGTTATTCACACTTTTATTTGTCAATGATAGACTTAGCTTTTCGAAGTCTGTCCCTCGTCCTTGAAACCTGTGTCTGCAGATCTAAGCGCCCAACTGCAAAATAGTTATTGATACTTCACCAGATTGCAGGTATAAAGAATTTCGAAAACCACGACAGGCATTCATTTGCAAGAAAAGTTTATGGTATTGATCGTTTACTTGTCGATAGTTACAAATGCATTTTTTTGTGACAGTAAAAATTAGAAAACACGGAAATAACTTTGGAAAGTTAACAAAAGTCAAACTAATACATGTGCGACATTCGATGGAATGACAATAACAGCCAGGCAGTTGCAAAATACAGGTTTATTAAACCTTGACCATGATTTGGATTGTTTGAAAACTATAATCTTCAGAAGATATTGTATGTAGAATCACATATTATCTCTATCCGATGTGTGTGGTTGACTGCCTAAAACATGAAAGTATCATCCACTTACAAGTTATCTGAAATACATGACTTAAGAATAGTAGCTCCGTACTATAGGACAAAGTTCTACAGCGGAGAGCTATTATTTTTAAATCATGTATTTTAAATGTTGATTAAATGGATGACACGCACATGTACTAGACTGCCAACGACTCCCAGAGCAGATATAGATAATACGTGAGTTGACCTACAACACCTTCTAAAGAAGACCTTTTTAACAGAGCCGATCCATGGTCAAGATTTATCAAATGTGTATTTTACACCTGGTTTACTGTTATTAGCAATCCATTGAAGCTGGTGCATGTACAGTTGCTGAAGCGCAGTCTAGTTTAAAATCCTAAAGTACACGCGTATTTTCATTACATTATTTTTCAAATGGAATATGTATGAAATAATATGACAAGTGACGAGAAAACACCGAGTGATCAAAAAGTCAGTATAAATTTGAAAACTTAATAAACCACGGAATAATGTAGACAGAGAGGTAAAAATCGACACACATGCTTGGAATTATTTGGGGTTTTATTAGAACCAGGCGCTCCACCCCATTTGCTAGACGCGTGAAAGATCTCTTGCGCGCGTCATTTGGTGATGGTCATGTGCGCAGCCGTCACTTTCGTCATGCTTGGCCTCCCAAGTCCCCAGACCTCAGTCCGTGCGATTATTGTCTTTGGGGTTACCTGAAGTCGCAAGTGTATCGTGATCGACCGACATCTCTAGGGATGCTGAAAGACAACATCCGACGCAAATGCCTCACCATAACTCCAGACATGTTTTACAGAGCTGTTCACAACATTATTCCTCGACTACAGCTATTGTTGAGGAATGATGGTGGACATATTGAGCATTTCCTGTAAAGAACATCATCTTTGCTTTGTCTTACTTTGTTATGCTAATTATTGCTATTCTGATCAGATGAAGCACCATCTGTCGGACATTTTTTGAACTTTTGTATATTTTTCGTTCTAATAAAACCCTATGTCATTCCAAGCATGTCTGTCAATTTGTACCTCTCTATCCACATTATTCCGTGATTTATTCAGTTTTCAAATTTATACTGACTTTTTGATCACCCGGTATAAATTTAAAAAAAAGGTGAAAGGGACTGGATCCAGCGATCCACGGAATACAGAGCTTGAACGCCAACCACACGACCGCCACCATCTCGTGCTTAGTGTCGCAACGTACCGGTACATGACTTAGGCGTGAAACTTCTCTTGTGATTTTCTGAAACTCGTGTACGTAGTACGCCTTAATATTTGCACATTATGTTGTCCTAATCAAGTACTAAGAGAGTGTACCAAGTTCGAAGTAAATCAGTGATCCGAACATCGTAGCCTCTCCTTGCTAGAAAAAATGATTTGACAAAACGTTTGAGTATGTTTTTTTTTTTTAATTTGTTTCTGGACGAGCAGTGATTTGGAGCGGTTAACACAAACGGGGCAGACAGCGCCGGTGTCGACTCTGCGCGAGTTCCCCGCAGCGACAAGTGCGGCGCCCCGCGCAGCCGCAGCGCCTGCACGGGACGCCGAGCATCCCGGCGCCGCCGTCTGGTCCGGTGTCGGCGCCGCAGCGTCGCGACGCCCGCCGCCGCGTGTTTGTCTTGGCTGCGGAACTTGCCGGGCTGCGCTCTCCGGCAAGTGGATATCCGACCGGAGTGCCAGCAACTGGGACAGACCTAGCCCTCCCCGCCGTGCCGTACCTACTGCCATAGGAAGCCTGGCCCAGATATTCTGCAACTTTCTTCGTTAACCGTTGAAGTCTTAAGGGGACCCGACCCTGGGCGCGCTGTGTCTTTATACTCTCTTCTCCCTCCCAGTATAGGCTGTCTCAAAGAAAGATTATATAATGCGGCTAAATAAAATAGAGGTTGAAATCCATCAACAAAATCCTTATTTTTTATTGAAATGTACAGTTTACGAATTTACTAATGAAAGGTTATCTAAATGCAATCCAACATGCCTATGCCACTTATGTAAAGGCTGACGGCCGAAAAACATCGAATATTTTTATTGCTGAATTCAAATGTGTATACATTGAAGAATTATTGCCCAAAGTATTATGCGCCAACCCCACAAAGTAACGATTCTGTGAGCTTCTGAAACCGAGCGTATACGCCACGCCTCCCTATTAGATAAACATTGCTACAAGTCGTTATCAATGATTTGAGTAAACCTGATTTGCTGGAGCGTTGTCTGGGCGGAATGTCAACGAAATTTTCAATAGTTTCATTCGGAGATACGCTCCAAAAATAAAACCCAGCCGAAGAGAAACATTGCTTCAAATTTGGACGTATGCCTATTCAATGTAGGTCATACTGCATGTAATGCACGTGCAAATACCCTTCGAATCAATATCGGTGATGAAGTGTGTCGATTCTGTGGAGGTAGATAGCCAGTGGCTTTTTCAGTTCAAATTAACAGAAAGCGTCCATCCATTAGCCGGGACGACAGTTATTATGGACCAGGCATCGGTGATATCCTGTAAGTTTCAAGCTTTGTCCCTTTCTTTATATGATATATACTTGTCAAACTTTAATCGCGTTTTTCTCAAAAACCATGAATTTCCGGATAGTTGTCGTCGTCCACGCTACAATTTTCATCCGATTTTAATGATTTTTGGTCTCCCTTCATGCAAAAAATTCTCTTCAGTTCAATGTAGACGATTTTTCTAATGTTAATATTTAGTATTTTTGGGCCAGAAAAAAAGAGGCTCCAAAAATGGCTTTCTTTTTTTTCAAATACCTACGAAGAACTAAAATTATATCTGTAAATTATATCTGTAATTATATCTGTAATTTCATGTTTCAGACAACCACATCCGGAGTTTCAGCGCTAACCGTCAATGTACTTCCTTTCAGAGCTCCCTCCGGAAAATCCCAATTACATAGTAAAGAAATTAATATGTTTCAATAAGGGAATGTCAATAAAAACTTCAATGCATGCTTTATTCATCGCAGCAAACCTTGTCAACTTCATTCTAGTACTGAGAAAAAATCCTGAATTTGAGCAATATTTTCCTCCTTCACCCTGTCGTTCCCCCTTTAGGGGGAGTCGTCCCTGGGCGGGCTGTGTTTAACATTCTCTTCCTCCTCACAGTACGGGATATTTGGAAGAAAACTTATTTTCGATGCATAAGAATAAAGTAGTGGTTGAAGTCTATCAACATAATCTTTATTATTGAAATCTACAGTTTAGGAATTTACTACGTAAAAATACGAGACACAGGTATGGCTACGGTTATTTTCTTTCAATTGCTTCAGAGAAGTCAGAATAATGACATACATAACCCATCAGTAAAAATCCATTAGGCTCAAATGTGGACTACGTGGTGCCTATTTATGTCACCTATCTTGGAAATTCATTTGCCAGGGAAAATTTCACGAACTCACATTATAGACGCAATGGACTTGCGGTGCTGCAGCTCCATCTTTCTAAAACCATATTCTTCGGTTATAACCAGGAAAGTTTTGCAATTCAGGCACCATTAAGTCATTTAACATCGTCACGTAACGTCACGAACTCACTGTAACTGTACGACCACTCTAGTCCTCGATAAAGTACGGGCAATTATTCCTCAACCCGACATCGAAGACCATACAGTACATTCTGGCTATTGAAGAGGTTTCTCGTGCTTCTGTTTAGGATTCGTTACAGTCCAGTAGGGACAATTTTTCTTATTGACGTGCCGTTTCAGGTGAAACTGATCCCTGTCAGAAAACAAGATGTAGTTAAACGAAAGGCACTCAGTCACAACATCAACGAAATTAAGCCAACGGCTGGAGTCCTGAGGCTTTAATTCTTGCACTAACTGGATTTTGCAACGGTGCTGATTAAGGTCTTTTTGTACAGTTCGGTGCAGTTACGATCTATGCACATTTAAACAACGTGCACGCTTACGAATGGAGATGCTAGGATCGTCACAGACAGACAGATTTACACTCGCCGTGGATTCGTCTGTCCTTGATCACATTGGTCGCCAGAAACTCGGTTTGACCCGTGTTAACTCAAACATTTTTATCAATTCCCCGATGAGGGGAACATTTAGAGCCTCATTTACATTATATATTCTACGATCACTGCAAAATCCCTCCGTGCTACAGTCACCAAATCATCGTTTTTGTAAAATTCTTTACACTGAACACGTGGTCCGCTCCCGAGAAGTACTCCATATCGACTGAATTCCTAAGGGCCAAGCAAGTGATGAACGTATCCCCACATTATTTCGATTTGTTGCCCTTGCTCAGAGTGCTCTTCAGATATAAACTTTCTTCTAGACGCTATGTATTACAGATCTATATCGCAGAAGATCCTCAAAATTTATACAAACAATGAGCGTCATTAGTCGAAGTATTTATGTAAAATTAGTTAGATATATATTATATTGTGATGGTGACAACAACATTTATAAAAGGTTAAAATAACAGAACACTGTTTAACTAAGGTACGATTTTTGGTACCACTGACTGCAGAGCTTAGAAAAACAGCTAGGCTACAGACAACATCAAGGAAGTGTGTTTGGCCTCCAGTTTCCGCTTCAGTTGCTAACCTGTGAAAAGTACATGAAACTTATTTTACCACGAGAGAGACACAGTGCGGGAAAGAAAAATTGCAAGATCAAGGACTTTTGCGACGTAAACGAAAGTTGTTGGGTGTGTTCCTACATCTAAAAAATGATATCTATTGAGATTTCACGTCAGTCGCATAAGAGTGGCGCTAGCAGCGCCTCTATGAAGATGCAAATCAGCTTTGCTTTAAATACACGCTGTAACAGTCGTGAGCGTTAATTACCTTTCGACGTGGTGGGTTGATGTCAGGCAAGAGTGTCTTTAAAGACTTGGTCAACACCTCATTGAGTTTTAACGAGGTCGCGTCATTGGGCTATGTTAAGCTGGATGCTGTTTCTGCGATATTGCAGACAAATTTGGCAAGAATCTAGCCTCCATACGTGGTTGCTGGCAGCGCTGGTCACGATAACGTACAGTTGCAGAAAGGCCGGGCTCTGGACGGCCACGTGGCACTACCAATAGGGAAGACCATAGTGGCTGATGTATGGCTCTGGCGCATTGTGCTGCATTTGCAGCAGCAATTTCAGCAACAGTTGGCAACACAGGGACACAATGAAGTGTTACAAATAGGTTACTTCAAGGCCAGTTCCGAGACAGACGCCCTGTAGCACGTACTCTAGCGACCCCAAACCACGGCCATTTGTGACTTCAGTGTTGTTAAGCGAGAGCTCATTGGAGGGCAGGCGTGAGACGCGCTGTGTTTGCCGAGCGGGATTAGCCGAGCGGTTTAAGGCGCTGCAGTCACGGACTATGCGGCTGGTCCCGGCTGAGGTTCGAGTCCTCCCTCGGGCATGGGTGTGTGTGTTTGTCCTTAGGATAATTTAGGTTCAGTAGTGTGTAAGCTTAGGGACTGATGAGCATAGCAGTTAAGTCCCATAAGATTTCACACTTTTTTTTTTTGAACACGCTGTGTTTTCTGATGCATCGGAACCAATGATGGCCGTATATTGGTTAGAAGGAGGCCAGTTGAGGGCCTACAAATGACCTATCTGTGAGCTAGACGCACTGGACCTAGATCTGGTCTGGGGTGCGATTTCACAAGACAGCCGGAACACTTTTGTGGTTGACCCACGAACTCTGATGGGGCTTTGCTTTATGCTTCTTCGTCACCCAGTTTTCACCCCCATTCCCTCCCGTACTGTTGGCTGGTGGTTCTTACTCTCACACCACTGCTTATCATCCAGTTCTGAGCTATTCTCTCATTCAGTCAACGAAAAGTCATGCCCTTTGGTATCTTCTTATACTTAATATCAAAACAAAATGTCATCTCAACAACTCTGCCGACATTCGATAACTACGTAACGAATTATTACCAACAAAATTTCTAGTAATGCGAAACTAGTTCAGAAGTCCTTAGCTTCGGACAGCTAACGACGTGTTATCGTTGCAGGTGGAATACATAATTTACAATGGATATCATTTATTTTTGTTTCTGATAGGAAGAAGTAAAATTTTAATAGATTTCATGTAAAGGTATCCAAGTTTATTACCGAAATTCTGTTACGATTCATGACGTTCCGGTCTAGCCACTAGAGGTATAGGTGTTGTGATGTGATACACGAAATTAAAGTCGTAACGATCGTAGCGAACCTTCATAAACTGAGATTCAGATTTTACATACATGACAATGTTAAGGGACAAGTATTTTGTCTTCGAAACCTTACGGCATTTTCGGAATTGAGCATATTAGAGTATTACAGTCATAATGTGCTGAAAAGGTGAAACTCGTGACTCGATTAGTAACCATGATACGGTAACGATCAAATGTATCTGACGTAGTGTTAGCCGAAAATCCTTACGTGGAATCCAGCGCTCATATGAATCCTCAGGTGTTCTCAAAGCTGCTTACGTAAAGCTCATGCTGATTTCGTTTCAAAACGAATAAGTTTAAGCTTTGTGCTGCGCCTGAATTAGCGTCATTGTTGCAAAAAGATTTGAAATTAACGGGAAATTTAACTAAGTGAAAGGAAGTTAGCAGAAAGCACACCTCTCTACGCAGCAGCAAAAGCGAAGAGAGAGAGAGAGAGAGAGAGAGAGAGAGAGAGAGAGAGAGGAGCATATAACGCCGAGAGGAAGTTAGCCTTTGCATGCAAGAGTAAAATTCAGAGTTTCTCAATTTAAACGAACCTTGGTGCGTTCCGCTGTTAACTCATAAAATAAGTGTACGGGAAATATATGACACCTGGTGAATCAGTTCGGTGGTTAGATGGTTTCATTTTACGAACTGCTGGCGTGTCGTTGTTAAGTGTTGATGGTGGAAGTGTTTTTAGTTGATGCCACTAATGATGGGAACAACACGACACTCAGTCCCCGAGCAGAGAAAATTTCTTACTCGCCCGGAAATCGAACCCGGGCCCCATGTATGGCACTCTGCCGCTCTGCGCCTCAGCTATGGAGGCGGACCTGAAGTGTTAAAAAGACATTTCACACTGCAATGTGTGGAAGTAAATTGGAGCAGGGAGTCTTGTTGAGCATCGTAATCAAACCTCACGTTGGGGCAGTGAAATTAGAGTCCTTAGTAAAGACAAAGATTTTTGTTCGTGATATTTTAACGGAGATGGCATGAGACAATTTTTGGACTTACAGGACGTAGTAGCCTTGTAAAAGGTAGAGGGGCTAGTAAAAAAAGATTCATTCGTTTCCACAAAACTGTAATTTGTGCACGAATTAAGATAGAAACTTTTGGGTTAATTTAAACTTTCGCATCGAAACTCAAAGTTTACTTTGGTACCAGATGTAAGTCGGCTGTCTACGTGGTTGCTGCCAGGAGTCCCCCTGATACAGCCGGCCCGCCCACAAAGCCAGTCAGAGACATGTCTTTGCTGATGAGAGAATCTTTGGCGTATTGTGGCCAGGAGTGACAGGTTCCGGTGGACGGACGGGAGTCGAAGCTGACTTGCAAGGACCAATGTGTTTATTTCTTCGGAAGACGTGGCCGTGGTTTCCGGTGCAGGCATTTTTCTATTGGAATACTGAGAGCCGGCCTTGCGACCGGAGCGGCGTGGCTGTTGTTGCGGCGTGCTTTCCGATGCTACTGCTGTCCCGGGCTGCATCATCAAGCCTGTGTCTTTATCGGGTTCCCTGCTCGGAAACAGAGCCCCGAGATTGCCGGCACTTACTCTGCAGTTAGCATCGTCTGTGAGAATTTTCAAAAAATTCGACTCTGTTGTCGGCAGCTTGTTGTGTTGGAGCAGCTTGGTGCCTGCCTTCCTGCGAAGTTTGAAGTTAGCAGTCATACGGCCGCACTGTGATCATTTAGTTTTTTAAAAAGAAACCGCCACCATGTACTCATATCTCTCTCGCAGAGCAACTGGTTTGCTTATTAGAGTTTTTTCCTCTTAACAGAACTGTGGGTGCAGTGTTTAAGGTTGAGATTTAGTGACTGTGGCTTCTGATTTGATTTTAAGGCCTAGACGGCAGGGCTCTGCAGTAAGTGGGGTCTTATCTTACAACTGTGTCGGATTGAGAAGATAGGTCCGTTCTGCCTTGTGGCACCCACTCTGTTTGCACTTAGTAGCATAACCTGTGTTTCAACTTGCCGCAGCCACCTTGCAGAACGGCCAGTAGTAGATTCTGTTCAATGCTCCGAAGGTTTTAACATTCCCTACGTTTCTGGTTGAATAGTTCCAGCTGTTCTCTTCTGAGCTGAAGAGCTGAAAATTTGTGTATACTATCTGGTTAGCCTAGAACTGTTCACATAGCGACGTTTAAGGTGCCTGATGGCTTCTTGAGGCTATTTTCTGAAGGCTACTTTTACATTTGTTAAGGTAATTCTATTATTTTCTGTGTTTAATGCTTTAATAATTTAGAATTTTGCTGCTTCCACATTTGCCTTGAGTGTGGTATCGTTGAGACGGGCCAAAGATTTACTCTTTTGGCCTTGCATAGTCTAAGAGGCGTCTGCTATGTGTATTGAAGTTAGGCCACTACTTTGCTTGTCTCGTTGGGCTGGGATACTACTGCCATTGATCTCCCTCTGGGGCTACCGTGCCGCCAGCGAGCTTGCGCCAGGATCCGATGTCGGCTTGACCAATTGTAATTTATTCATGTTTGGTATTGTTGTGTACATAGTTCCGCGTAGTCAGCGCGTACACAACTTTCCCACTAGAGCGCGCCTCGCGAAGCACAACAGCGCAGGCGCAGCGCTCGTCCGTCTCTGCACTACGAGATGGCACTGCCATAGAGACGGACCAAATTCTGCTTCCGCCGATCCGCGTATTAATATGTAACGCAGCCAATGAGATTGCTGCTAATGTAGAACCTTTTCTCCTCGCGGATCACACTCACGCAGTGATACATGAACGCGCGAGGTATTATAACGAGTGTACAGACCTCCGATTAGTCAGTCTGCATTTGTCTGCACCAGTCTCTACCAGTCTCTAGTCAAGTTTCAGTCTGCGCCTAATAAGAGTACCATATTCCTGTACATAGCCATGAAGATAAATGTATAGACACTTTTGTCAAGTATCAGAAATATATGTGAGAATAAGATTAACGTACCAATACCAAAGGAACTTCAGTTTGTCAATTGTAAATAGCATCCAGAGCCAAGCTAAGTAATTTTTATGCTTGTTATTATTTTAATAAATGTATGTGAAAATTAATCAAGTTCTGTTTAATGTTGGTCACCGGCAATCTGCTACTCTAAGCGTGCAAGTGGCATTTCTATCGTCTGACCTAACGGCAGAAGATAAACACGCCACGATAAGACCACGAGACATATTGCTGACACTCGCCTGAAGGTCTTACAGTACGCACACCACAGGTATACTTCCTTCTTGCGACAAGATAATCTCGAAACGTGTCTAAAGATGAGACTGAGACGTCAGTAATACTGTATTCCATAAAGTTTGTTGACTCTAAAGAAAAAGAGACATTTATGCTTGGCGTTCTTTAAGGTTTATATCGTTCTAAAGAAATGAGATGTTTATACTTCGGTTTTTTAAAAGTTTGTATTGTTCTAAAGAAAAAGAGACATGTATGCTTGCACCTTGTGACATATTAGTAGAGAGTTCTAATGTTCAACTGATTATAAGGATTGCTAAGTAACAAGCAATGTTCAATAAGTTTCGCACCCCTTCACCTAAGATCTGTCTCTTGATGTCCTTTATCTTCGTATACCTCCTTGTAGACAGTATCACAGTCAACCAACTTATTCCCCAGTTGGGAGTACACGCCGAAAATTTCATTTTTTAATAGGACTAATCATCACCACACTATCAGAAACATGGGTATTCACCAAGGTTTCCTGCTCTTTACCTAAAGGATCTTCTACTATTACCTTATCACCATCACTTTCCGTAACTAATTCTTGCCCAGTTATCTCTAAGTTCATCTGCTTGTAAGTGCATTTCTTAACAACGAGTTGCCTCAACAATAGATCTGCAGCAAGGGGCACGAGAATCTTATACTGTTCCGTTGGTCTTCAGGGCCGCCTGATCTCAAGGTTTAGTACCCGACAGTGATTTGGGTTCCCCACCCAGCCCCAGTATCGATATGGAGGGCAGGTGAGAGAAACTAGGGGCTTCATACCACGGCCACAGCTTGCTCCTGTGGACAGTGCGGCCGCCGCAGGCAGCACACGTGGGCGCGTCCACTGACGCGAGAACGGCCACAAATACCATGGCCCCGCAATTGTGAGCCAGTACTCGCTGTTCGATGGAGCCTTCATTACGTATCATTAGCAGCAGAGTGATTGGCGTTGCCTGTTTGACATTTTAGTCCGGATTGCTTCCTGGACTGATTGTGCAGGCTAGGCGGTCAGTCCGAAATCGAAAACAGACATAGTCTGAAGCATTTTAAGTAAAACTGTGCAGAACTCATTAAATTAAAGGGGGTAGGATGTCAAACGGGACGACTTGGAGCAGGAGAGGCTGCACAGGAATTTTCAATTTCCACTGTCTATACTTTTAAAATGAATCATAAAACTTTGTCAGAATGACCAGAAAGGATTCACGATAAACCCTTATAGTGGTGGAAGCTCAAAAATATGAGAAAATATTTTTTTTTACATTTGTATTTCACCTTTTGTTCCCTTACCATTGGCTGCATTTGTTGCTATAGGTACACTTTTCTTCATACGTAAGGGAGATTCTTCGATGAATTTTGCGCAGCACACAAACCATACTTACAGGAGTATGAAACTCTATAATTTTGCAACTCTATTAAAAACTGTGGTAAAAATTGAGATAATTATCCATAAAATTTGAGATTTTTCTAAGCATGAAGTTTAAAATGTAGCAGCACATTCAGTTTTTGATAAATTAAATAATTTCTAGACTTTCATATACCCGTAAGTATGGTTTGTATGCTGTGCAAAATTCATCGAAGAATCTCTCTTACTTATGAAGAAACGTGTATCTATAGTAACAAACGCAGCCAACAGAAGTGAAAAAATGATGAACTTTCACATGTAAAAAAAATTATTTTGTAATTTTCTTGAACTTTCACTGCTATGATTGTGAATCCTGAATCCTTCCTGGTCATGTGGACAAAGTTTTATGAATTTATTCATAAAAGTACAGACAGTGGAAATTAAAGTGTCCTGTGGCGTCTCTCCTGCTCCAACACGGCCCGTTTGACGCCCTGCCCCCCTTAATAAGAAAAGGATGGCCTGATACAACACGGTTATGGATCAACCGCTTGGCAATACGGAATTAACAATAGGGATATAATCTAATTATAAACTGAAATAGGTTTCTATATCAAACCAGATTATTGCAACAGTTCTGTAAATTACAAGATCTAATAGAAGTTCTGAGATCCTAAGAACACAGAATCATGTGTAGTAAAACACGAAAGACACGAAAGTCTTCACAAAGACTGGAAGGCAATGGAAGCATGTTAGATCATCAATTAATAAAATAATTGTGACTGCTGAGTAACTGCCTGATTGCATCGAAGGAAAGCTTAATTAAAATATGCATATTATGTTAAGGGATGAAGTGTGAAAAAGCCCTCAAACTCCCCACGAATTTAAAAGGTACTCTATGGTTACTAACTTCCATCACCACACCTACAAATAATTCCTAAAGCTGGTCACCTAGCGTGATTTCATCACACTTTGCAATTCATGGAGCAGAACACTGCATGAGTCGTGATCTACTGCTGACTGCTACACCGAGGAAGAATTCCCCATTTTCAGACCGCCGAAGAATTAAGTTCTTTATTCGTCACTTCCTGTCGGAAGTGTTCGCTTCCAGCGGTCGGACAAGAAGTCTTACCTCGTTGACCTTCGGTGAAGAAGTGATTTCTGTTGACTCCCAATAGGAGCAAACAACTCTTAACCGCTCTGTCTGGTTTCCGCTCTCTGCAGGATTTTATCACCAGCCATTGCAATGGACTCTACCTTGAAACTTTCTGGAAAATAATGTTCAACTCCTCTCCTGTGCTAAATTATCGCTTCCAACCAGTGATAAGTTTCGTTACAAATTTTCATCAAATGGCCTGGCTCTCTACGGAGGAGCAGGACTTTCTCATTTCTCATAGTGCTGTAAGCCAGCTGACTTCCTACTCCACTCTATTCCAGGAAGGATATCCCGTCTCAGAAACAAAGTTCTTTCGTCAACAGTAGCCGTCGACTGTATAGGCTGCCTAAATCTGCGAGGCAGCCCAGACTCCAATGATTTTCTGAAAAAGGCAGCCCGATCACACATAGCATGAGGTGCACCACGTGAATCGCTATGCACCCAGCAACAGGACGGACATAAGCCCGCGGACAATACTGTGAACCTACTGGCTTAGTGCTTGGTGGCATGGGTACAGCTCACCTCCTGGCTCTTACGCTGATAGGGGCCCTCGTCTGCATGGACTTTACACGGTCTCTCACACACCATTCATAAACAGAGCTCCGACAGAAAAACACGTACTCAAAGTCAATTACAGTAAAATTTCATGAAACTTCCACCAGTAGGTACAGAGAAAAGTAAGATATTAATTGACTTCCAAATCCCTTTCTATTAGCGTGAGTACTCATCAGCTGACACGAATCAAACAAAACCCAATGAGACCAGAATGAGATTTTCACTCTGCAGCGGAGTGTGCGCTGATATGAAACTTCCTGACAGATTAAAACTGTGTGCCGGACCGAGACTCAAACTCGGGACCTGTAAGGGAGCTGTGAGGACGGGTTGTGACTCGTGCTTGGATAGCTCAGTTGGTAGAGCACGTGCCCGTGAAAGGCAAAAGTCACGAGTTCGAGTCTCGGTCCGGCACACAGTTTTAATCTATCAGGAAGTTTCATATCAGCGCACACTCCGCTGCAGGGTGAAAATCTCATTCTGGAAACATCCCCCAGGCCGTGGGTAAGCCATGTCTCCGCAATATCCCTTCCTCTAAGAGTGCTAGTTCTGAAAGGTTCGCAGGAGAGCTTCTGTGAAGTTTGAAAGTAGGAGACGAGGTACTGGCAGAACTGAAGCTGTGAGGACGGGTCGTGAGTAATGCGTGGGTAGCTGAGTCGGTAGAGCACTTGCCCGCGAAAGGCAAAGGTCCCGAGTTCGAGTCTCGGTCCGGCACACAGTTTTAATCCGTCAGGAAGTTCCAAAACCCTACTATTTAACAATAAATACGAACGTGGAACACTAGGAGTGTCAGCACAGCAATAGACTGTCACATATCATTACAACAATTTCATTACACTCTGGATTTTGCCTTCCGCTACCTGTTCACTTAGTGAACTCTTCCAGCATTGACCTTGCGAATCACCTGTTTCTTTCGGAGGTCTCAGCGCTAACATCACTGTGAATGACCATAAACTACGTGCCACAAATGCAGAATAGGATAGACTACACAGTGCGTTGGTTCTCTGTAGGATGCCTCCTAGTCTAAGAATTGTGCATGAACTGGAACACCACATAGCAATAGATGTGAACGCAATGATGCCAGGTATGTTCGCAAAAGTACGAGATGAGCTTAGCTATGATCCAGACTTCAGTCATGTCTCCGATGGAATGCGCATTGAATATTTGCTGAACATCAATGAAAACTTCCATCTTCAATGTAAATGAGAAAAGAAAACAAGGTTGTACTGTTACTGTCACACTACACTTTTATAATATTGTATGCACATCCTCATGCTACATAAATACTGCAGACAATATTTAATGTCACTAGTGACTGCTAAGCTAATTATACCCTCTCTTCCCTTCCCTGCATTACTGTAAAAATTCTTTTATTTTCTGTAGCATTGGACAGTTCTCTCTAGCTGGTTCGCACAACGTAGAAGCTTACTTAAACATCTCGGAAACTGAAAGCTGTCCTCCACAGCATGTAGACAATGCAGAGTTTGCTTCTTCCCATCACAGCCCAACAGTAGGCTCATAGTCAGGCTATCTGCGAGTAGCCTGAAGGAATGTTTTTAGAAAGATAACATGTGAAGCCAGGTGTCGCCTTCAAAGCCGCAGAAGCGTCACACCACTGCAGAAACTTCATTTAAAATCCTTGGAATGGCCATTCTGATTCGGTCAAAATAACGTTTTCTGTGGAATGCATGCTTTCCTACGTACGCCTGCGTGTAAATTGTCTTCTGCCTTCCTCTCAACTCTAGTCCAATGATGATTGGTTTACCGTGAAAAGATTGGCGAGAGGAGGGGTTTGTTTAACTTATTTACAAAAGTTTTACTGGTCAGAATTATCGTGGCCCACTGTAATTCATCTACATCAACATGGATACTCCGTAAATCACACTTAAATGCGTGGCAGGGGGTTCATCGAACCATCTTCACAGTAATTCCCTATCATTCCAATCGCCGGCCGAGGTGGCCAAGCGTTTAAAGGCGCTACAGTCTGGAACCGCGCGACCGCTACGGTCGCGGGTTCGAATCCTGCCTCGGGCATGGATGTGTATGATGCACATAGGTTAGTTAGGTTTAAGTAGTTCTCAGTTCTAGGGGACTGATGACCTTAGAAGTTAAGTCCCATTGTCCTCAGAGCCATTTGAACCATTTTCTGTTTCATTCCAATCCCGAACAGCGTGCGGAAAAAACGAATACCTATATCTTCCCGTGCGAGGTCTGGTTTGCCTTATTTTATAATGATGGTCGTTTCTCCCTGTGTAGGTAGGCGTCAAAAAAATATATACTCATTCGGAGGAGGAAGTTGGTTATCGGAATTTCGCGAGAAGATCCCACCGCAATGAAAAACGCCTTTGCTTTAGTGATGTCCACCCCGAATCCTATGTCACTATAATACATAACGTGCTCCCTTCATAACGTGCTGCCCTTCTATGAACTTTCTCTATGCTCCGTTGATCCTCTCTGGTAAGGACCCCAGACCGCGCAGCAGTACGACAAGAGAGGACGGACAAGCGTATTAAAGTCACTCTCTTTAGCAGATCTGCTACATTTTCTAAGTGTTCTGCCAATAAAAAACAGTCTTCGGTTTCCCTTCCCCCCAACATTTCCTGTGTGTTCTTTCCATTTTAAGTTATTCGTAATGGTAATTCCTACCTACTTAGTTGAATTTACGGCTTTTGGATTTGACTGATTCAACGTGTAACCGAAGTTTGAAGGGGTTCCTTTTAGCACTCATGTGGATGACGTTACGACTTTCATAATTTACGGTCAATTACCAATTTTCGTACCATACAGATATCTTTTCTAAATCGTGTTGCAGTTTGTTTTGATCTTCTGATTACTACTGGATGGTAAACGACAGCATCATCTGCAAACAACATAAGACGGCTGCTTAGATTGTCTACTAAATCATTATATAGATGAAAACAGCAGAGGGCCTATAACACTACCTTGGGGAGCGCCAGAAATCACTTCTGTTTTACTAGATGACTTTCCGTTAATTACTAAGAAATGTGACCTGTCTGGCAGGAAACCACAAATACAATCACATAACTGAGACGGTATTCCATAATCACGCAATTTCACTACAAGCCACTTGTGTGGTACAGTGTCAAAAGCCTTCTGGAAATCCAGAAATTCGGAATCAATTTGAAATCCCTTGTCAATAGCTCTCAAGACTTCGTGTGAGCAAAGAGCTAGCTGTTTTTCAGAAAAACTTTTTTTTCTAAATCTGTATTGACTGTGTCAGTAGACTCATTCTCTTCGAGGTAATTTATAATATTTGAACACAATATATGCTCCAAAATCCTGCTGCATATCGACGTTAATGATATGGGCCTGTAATTTAGTGAATTACTTTTAGTACCTTTTTTAAATATTGGCGTGACTTGCGCAAGTTCCGAGCGGTCTAAGGCGCTGCAGTCATGGACTCTGCGGCTGGTCCCGGCGGAGGTTCGAGTCCTCCCTCGGGCATGTGTGTGTGTGTGTGTGTGTGTGTGTGTGTGTGTGTGTTTGTCCTTAGGATAATTTAGGCTATGTAGTGTGTAAGCTTAGGGACTGATGACCTTCTGTACTGGCATCTGTACTTATTTTTTCGTGTTCTTCCTGTAAACCAGTAACCATTCGTGCAGTTATTGGCCATATTTGCGATTTATTCTCATAATTATGCTTTTATTGTGCTCAGCCACCTGTGCCATGGTTTGATTTCATGATTACAGTGTCTTGACCATTTATCATATGTTCCTATCTATATTTCAGTGGGTAATTCTTATGTTGATGTTTCTTAATAATATAGAAATTTATTCTGACTGTGTTTTTCTATTTTAGATAGATGAGACTTTTCATTAATATATCCATGTGTGGTGTAGAACTCATATTTTCGCGCATGATTAATCCACCCCTGCCGGTTTTCCTTCAATATGACTCCATCGTTGAGCGACTTCTTTTCACAAATTTGCGTGATCTTAGGGGAGCTTCCCCTATGGGTATGATAAACTGTTCAACTGGCACCTCACAGTATCTACATTCGTGAAAAGATGCACCACTAACGGTCCTGTGGTTCATTCAAAAATAAAAACCTTGCTGTCCTAATAGTAAGTTAAAATTCACTGAGAACTTTTTCATTCATGCAGAAGATGTAATCACGTGATACTGCATGACATTTTTGAAACGTCCTTTATAGTAAAGGAGTACAGTAAACCCGCACTAGCTGGGGACACAAGATAAAAATGAACGTAAAACGTCGATTGCTTCGTTTAGTTTCATTGGCGGGATTGACTGCAGGCATCTTTTGAAGATGCCTGTAGAGATGATGAGATTATATTATCGGAAAAATTGACTTTCTCAGCAGTGTAAAAAGAAGAAGACATTCCATCAGGTACTGAAGTGTGTACGTGTAGACATAAAACGGACTGTCTACACTATAGGCCCGAGACAAAGCGGGTACATAATAACGTACCAATTATCATCATATCCACAACTATACTCCTATGACACTGTACTCCATATTTTTTTTTTTTTTTGCATGGACCTTATCTCGTATCTTCACAGGGTTAGCATGTTAACCTGGATTTGACAGTGTTAGTGGCAGAGGGTGACCTTTGTCCTTCCTGTCACCATCATTAACCCCCCCCCCTCCACTGCTGGGGTCTTCTGCGAAGGGATATGAGTACTGTGAGAGTGCAAGAATGTTTTGGAAGTGTTTGCAAACCATGCAACTGAGGCGCAAGGTGCTTACCAGCTCACTGTTCACCCAATGGTATGTGCAAAAGCATCTGGAACGACATCAGTTTTCATCGACAATGTGCCGGATGGTTTCGATCCAAGGCCAGCGTGCCTTACCTATTCCAGAAGCGGGGTGTTAACGCGTACGGCTACCTGGGTGTGTCAGATGCATATTTTAGGAATACTGGGCGTACTGAAAAGTAGATCCTTCGAATTCTTCATTCTGTTCTCAAGATCGGTTGAGGTATAACATGTCACCCATATTACTCTGTCGACTTCCTTAGTGTACTGAGGCAAGTGAAAAGTCCTCTGCGCCAAATAATTCCGAATTATTGCGTTCAATATGGCGGTGTGTAAAGCAACTACATCAGTACGTGAGAAACAGCGTGAGGTAATAAATTCGAAGGGTTCGTCCACACATGGAGCACACTCTCCTTTATCGGGATATTGCGAGACCGCATACGAGGACTGCGACATCTGTGACAGTCCGACGCTTTGGGTTCACTTTCATCGATCATCCTTCACACAGTCCCGAAACGTTAGCATCCGATTTTCATGTGTTTCCAAAATTTTAACAACAGCTTCGAGGCGTTCACATTAATCGTGATTAAGCGGTGCAGGGGTAAGTTTGTGGCTCCGTCAACAAATTCAAACATTCTAGTGTGACGGTATCAACAAACTGGTCTCTCGTTGGAAGAGTTGTGTTCGTTGCTAGGATGACTGTTTTGAGTAATAAGTAGTGACGTTCTAGAATGTTAATAAAGTTTGTTAAATGTGAATTGAAGGTGGAGTAGGGAGAAAGGAAACGTTGGGGATTACTGACGTCTGCTCCATCGAGGCATTACGCGGAATCAGGGACAATGAATGAAAATTGAACCGGACCAGGATTCGAACCCGGAATATCTTTCTCACTAGGCAGGTGCGTTAACAACTGTGTCCCGTGTGACTGGTATCGCAACTCCGCGGAATATCTCGGCACGCCTGACGACCGACCCACATTCCCACCGAGAGTCACCTATCCGCTGTTCCTGTCCATTTCCTCTATGCTCGCTGCCCTGAGACTCCCGTAAGAGGGCGGACGTACTTGTGCATGCACACTGAAGATAGTGGGTCCATTGCCCATCTTGGTGAATCAAGTTATTTGATTGTTCGAAAGAACAGATACCGCGCATTCATATAAAGTTTGTTGTATTTAAAAAGCTTTAAGGATATTCACATAAAACATTCAGAGAAATTACTTTTCAGCAGTCCGCCCCTGGTAACTGAGTGGTGCCCACACGGTAGCTCAGCGTGTTCGGTCAGAGGTCTGCTCCCTCTCTGTAATAAAAAAACTCAGTAAATGAATCAACGATCAAATTGAACGGATGTCTTTTGACGTCCGCCCAGATAAAACCCAACCAACAATACCGAACAAAATGAACGGAAAACAAGATGGATTTAAAAAAGTGGTCAGCGCGACGGAATGTCATACCTAACGGCCCGGGTTCGATTCCCGGCTGAGTCGGGGATTTTCTCCGCTCAGGGACTGGGTGTTGTGTTGTATTTTCATCATCATTTCATCCCCATCGACAAGGAAGTTACCGACGTAGCGTCAAATCGAAAGACTTGCACCAGGCGAACGGTCTACCCGACAGGAGGCCCTAGCCCAACGGCATTTACATTTTTAAATTTACTTTTCAGTACACCTGCGTATTACATAGTAAGTCAACATTTGCAACAAGGAGATGTGGCCCGACATGTGGTGGGGATACTGGCAAATATCAAATGGTTCAAATGGCTCTAGGCACTATGGGACTTAACAGCTGAGGTCATCAGTCCCCTAAACTTGGAACTACTTAAACCTAACTAACCTAAGGACATCACACACATCCATGCCCGAGGCAGGATTCGAACCTGCGACCGTAGCAGCGGCGTGGTTCTGGACTGAAGCGCCTAGAACCGCTCGGCTACCAAGCCCGGCCCGGAAAATATATATAAAAAAAATGGTTCAAATGGCTCTAAGCACTACGGGACTTAACTTCCGAGGTCATCAGTCCCTTAGAACTTAGAACTACTTAAACCTAACTACCCTAAGGACAGCAGACACATCCATGCCCGAGGCAGGATTCGAACCTGCGACCGTAGCTGTCGCGCGGTTCAAGACTGTAGCGCCTAGAACCGCTCGGCCACTCCGGCCGGCCCGGAAAATATCCATTGGTTCAATTCGACATGGTTTAGTTAAGTGCGACGTAGATGCCACTGGGCAAAACCTAAATCTCCACTGCGATCTAATAAAAGGTGGAGGGTTTCAGGTGGGTGAGTACAGCCGGCGTTGACTAAAATCCAAGTAGGTGGAGTAGCACATACGGATGAGTATCAAGTTTTACATGCGTCGAAAGTAAGTTGCTATTAATTTTCCTGTTTTGTCGATAAGTGGCAATAATTTAAATCAAATGTCAACGCATGATTACTGTTTCTTATGGTACAGAAGTGTCTTCACGACTTGTAAGTTACACTACTTCAGAGCTGGCCGGAGTGGCCGAGCGGTTCTAGGCGCTACAGTCTGGAACCACGCGACTGCAACGGTCGCAGGTTCGAATCCTGCCTCGGGCATGGATGTGTGTGATGTCCTTCGGTTAGTTAGGTTTAAGTAGTTGTAAGTTCTAGGGGACTGATGACCACAGCAGTTAAGTCCCATAGTATTTAAAAAAAAAAAAAAACTACTTCACAAGGTATGGTTCGCTGTTCAGATGCAGATACGAAGAGCATGAGAACTTATTTATTTCTTTCATAGATAATAACTTCTAGTGCTGGTCCTACCATAGTCGTTTTAATTTGCTTTTGTCAAGTTCCAAAGCTACCAGCTGACTTTCAATAGGACTCTTGGGTAAACTGTAATGTAGCGAGTTGTAGGAACGTTTGGAACCGAAAATCAGGTGCCAAGGTAACAAGAAAGCTGTGAAAGCCAATACGCAACCAACCCCTAAAATTTTCGAGCCCCACGAGATTCAGACACATTCCCCATGTGTGACTGGGAGACCACTTTTCCGTCGAGACACGGGTACGCGGGAAGCGGCCACGGCAGGGGCTGAGCCACGGATCCTGCGCTTCCCCACGCGTCCGCACGCGACGCGTTCGCCGCACCCAGCGTCGCCAGGCGCCGCGCTGCCTCTGAGACTGACAGTCTAATTTGGCTCACGGCCAGCGGACGTGCCTCGTGCTGGGCGTCGGCTCTCCACCGGGCCCCAAACTACTTGCAGTCGGTGGTAATTAATCCAGAAATGAGTTGGGCCATAACTTAAATCACCCAGTCCCTGCAGATGAATTAATTAGGCCGTCGGCGCGATTGCTGTGCGACGCACCGCCGCCGGTCGAACGAGAGGCATCACAGCTGCGAACATTCGAAGTGCGCACTAGGAGTCATCTGTCCTCTACGACTTTCTGGCCAAACAAGTACGTCTTCAAATTATGACTCGTAAGTTGTGTATGTTGTTGTGCTCTTCAGTCTCAGACTGGTTTGATGCATCTCTCCACGCTGCTTTATCCTGTGCAAACCTCCTCATCACAGAATAACTACGGTAGGCTGCATCGTTGTGAACCTGCTTAATGATTTTTCTTTTGGTCTCGCTCTACAATTTTTAGACCCCGCCCTAACTTCCAATAGTAAACTAGCGATCCTGTGATCTCTCAGTATGAGTCCTGTCAACCGATAATTTCCTTTAATCAAGTTGAACCACATATTTCTCTTCAAATGGGTGTGAATTCCTAAGGGACCAAACTACTGAGGTCATCGGTCCCTAGACTTACACGCTACTTACATAAGAACACACACACCCGTGCCCGAGGGAGGACTCGAACCTCCGGCGGAAGTGGCCGCGCAATCCGTGACATGGTGCCTGAAACCGCGAGGCCACTTCGAGGGGCAATTTCTGTCCCCCCTCCCCCCCAATTCCATTTGAGTAGCTCCTCATTAGGCACATGATCTGTCGATCTATCTTCTAGCATTCTTCTGTAGCGCCAAATTTCGAAAGCTTCTATTTTATCTTTGCCTGAACTGTTTCACCTCCATGCAAGACCATACTCGAGAAAAACAGCTTTGGAAATTGTTCCCTAACATTTAAATCTGTATTCGGTTTAAAAAAATTTCTCTGTTTACAAAACGCTTCTCTTGCCATTGCTGGTCTCTACATTATATCCTCTCCACCTTAGGCATCATCAGTTTTTTTAATGCCCAAATAACAAAACCGTCTACTATTTTTAATGTCTCGTTTCCCAACCTAAATCCCTCATAATCGCCTGATATAAATAAACTACATTCCATTACCCTTGTATTGCTTTTGCTGATGTTCTTTTTCTATCGTCTTCGACAAAACACGAAGTTTTTATTTCTTCTAACCGTACTTTAACTCCTTCGCCAAATTATCCATTGGTTTCCTTTTCTACTTGTTCAATGTCGTGATGGAATACCTTCGGGGATAGCCTACAACCATGTCTCACAACCTTCTCAATCAATGTTTCCTTTTCATGTGCCTCTACTCTTATAACTGCCGCCTGGTTTCTGTATACAACCCTTCGCTCCCGATTTTTGACCGCTGCTAATTTGAAGACTTCAAAGAGTGTATTCTAGTCGACATTATAGAAAGCTTTTTCCAAATCTGCAATAGCTTACAATAGCTGTCCCAAGATCGGGAAAATAATTCATGTTAGCATTTGGTGTCCATGACATATTAAATCGATGATTCGGTAATATCTACACCTGTCAGAGACTGCTTTCTTTGGAATTGGAATTATTATGTTGTTCTTAAAGTCTGAGGGTTTTTAGTCTGTCTTATGCGTCTTGCATATTACGAGGAATGGTTTTGTTATGATTGGCTCTCACAAAGACGTCAGTAGTACTGAAGGACTGTATCTACTATCGGGGCCTTTTTCGACTTGGAACTTTCAGTGCGCTATCAAATTATTCTCTCAGCATTGTATATCCTGTCTCATCTAGTGCCTACATTCTCTTTGTCTTCAAGTACATTTCCCTTGTATAGCCCTTCTACAAACTCCTTCCCACTTCCAGCTTTCAGTTCTTTGCTTAGTATTATTCCATGTGGACTCTTGATATTCTCACCGCTGATTCTCTTTTCTTCAACAACCTCTTTAATTTTGCTGTAGGTGGTATATATGTTTTCATTTGTTATATAGGTTTCTATATCCTTACTTTTGTCCTCTAGGCATTCTAGCTAAGCCATTTCGCATTTGCTGTCAGTCTCATTTTTAGCTGCTTTTATTCCCCGTCGCCTGCTTCATTTGTTGTATTTTTACATTTTTTCCGCAAATGAATTAAGTTCACTATCACCCTCGATATCCAAACATTTCAATTACGACTTGTCTTTTTACCTATTTCATCCTCTGCTGCATTTACTATATACGCCAGAAGACATTACGATCACTGCTACGCACGTGTCTGAACGTCACCTGGCAGGGTTGCGGGCATATGACGCACTAAGGAAAATGTATAAGGGTAGCGGAAACGAGTGAGGAATCTTCTAGCGGCGATACGGGCCGTAAATGTGGAAATCAATTGACATAAACGACTTTAACAGCGGATGGAGTGTTATGGCGTGGCGTCTGGGAACAAGAAGTTCTGGAACGGTGAAGTTAGTCCGCTGTACGCGTGATACTGTCGTAAGCATGTGTGGACGTGCAAATGTCGACAAGTAAAAGTTAATAGAATTCGTGCGCCTGTAACAAGATCCATACGCGAATCATACAACAACTACCACCCTGATATCTTAGCAAAAGAGCTGGCAACGAACCCGACAAAATTCCGGTCCTATGTAAAATCCGTAAGTGGAACTAAGGCTTCAATCCAGTCACCTGCTGACCAGTTTATTGTGGCCGATGAAGATAGCAACCCGAAAGTCAAAGTTTTAAATTTCACATTCAAGAAATCGTTCACACTGGAGAATCGTACGAACAGACTGTCGTTTGCCCATCGAACAGATTCCTGTATGGACGACTTGGCGTGGAGAAGCGATTGAAATAGTTGAAAACAAATAAGTCATCAGGTCTGTATTGAATCCCTATTCGGTTTTGCAAAGAGAACTCTACAGCATTGGTCTCTTGCCTAACTGGTATTTATCGCGAATCTCTCTCCCAGCTCTAAGACACAACCGACTGGAAAAGAAGCGTATGTGATTCCTGTGTGTAAGAAGGACAACTGACCGGACCCATAAAATTACAGACTAATATCTCTAACAGTGATATGCTGCAGAATCCTTCAACAGTTTATAGTTTGAATGTAATAACCTTTTTTGAGACCGAGAATCCCACGTTAACGAATCAGCATGGTTTCAGAAAACATCATTGCCCTTTTCTCACATGATACATTGTAAACTATGGATTAAGAGCAACAAGCAGATTCCATACTTTTAAATTTCCGGGAATCATTTGACATGGTGCCCCATTGCAGATTGTTAACGAAGGTATGAGCGTATGGAAAAGTTATGTGAATGGCTCGAAGACTTCTTAAGTTATAGAGCTCGGTATGTTATCTTCGACGATGAGTGTTCATCAGAGACAAGTGTAGCGTCAGAAGTGTCCCAGGGAAGTGTGATAGGACCATTATTGTTCTGTAGATACACAAGTGATTTGGCGGACTGGGTGGGTAGTAATCTGCGGTTCTTTACTGACCGGGCTATTGTGTACGGTAAGGCGTCGTAGTTGAGTGGCTGTAGGAGGATGCACGATGGCGTAGTTGGTGCTGTGAATGGTAGCTAGCTCTAAATGTATAAAAATGTAAGTTAAAGCGAATGAGTAGTGAAAACAAATTCGTTATGTTCGGATACAGCATTAGTAGTGTCCCGCTCGGCACAGACACTTCTTTTAAATACCTAACCGTAATGCTACGAAGTGTTACTGACTGGAACGAGCATGCGAGGAGTGTGGTAGGGAAGGCGAATGGTCGATTTCGGTTTTTTGGGCGACTTCTAGGAAAGTGTGGTTCATCTGCAATAGAGGCTGCGCATAGGATGCTAGTGCAACCTATTCTTTACTGTTGCATGAGTGTTTGGGATCCGTACCAGGTCGGATTAAAGGAAAACATCGAAGCAATTCGGAGGCGGCCTGCTAAATGTGTTACTGGTAGTGTCGAACTACACGTACACTCATGGAAATTGAAATAAGAACACCGTGAATTCATTGTCCCAGGAAGGGGAAACTTTATTGACACATTCCTGGGGTCAGATACATCACATGATCACACTGACAGAACCACAGGCACATAGACACAGGCAACAGAGCATGCACAATGTCGGCACTAGTACAGTGTATGTCCACCTTTCGCAGCAATGCAGGCTGCTATTCTCCCATGGAGACGATCGTAGAGATGCTGGATGTAGTCCTGTGGAACGGCTTGCCATGCCATTTCCACCTGGCGCCTCAGTTGGACCAGCGTTCGTGCTGGACGTGCAGACCGCGTGAGACGACGCTTCATCCAGTCCCAAACATGCTCAATGGGGGACAGATCCGGAGATCTTGCTGGCCAGGGTAGTTGACTTACACCTTCTAGAGCACGTTGGGTGGCACGGGATACATGCGGACGTGCATTGTCCTGTTGGAACAGCAAGTTCCCTTGCCGGTCTAGGAATGGTAGAACGATGGGTTCGATGACGGTTTGGATGTACCGTGCACTATTCAGTGTCCCTTCGACGATCACCAGTGGTGTTGGGCCAGTGTAGGAGATCGCTCCCCACACCATGATGCCGGGTGTTGGCCCTGTGTGCCTCGGTCGTATGCAGTCCTGATTGTGGCGCTCACCAGCACGGCGCCAAACACGCATACGACCATCATTGGCACCAAGGCAGAAGCGACTCTCATCGCTGAAGACGACACGTCTCAATTCGTCCCTCCATTCACGCCTGTCGCGACACCACTGGAGGCGGGCTGCACGATGTTGGGGCGTGAGCGGAAGACGGCCTAACGGTGTGCGGGACCGTAGCCCATCTTCATGGAGACGGTTGCGAATGGTCCTCGCCGATACCCCAGGAGCAACAGTGTCCCTAATTTGCTGGGAAGTGGCGGTGCGGTCCCCTACGGCACTGCATAGGATCCTACGGTCTTGGCGTGCATCCGTGCGTCGCTGCGGTCCGGTCCCAGGTCGACGGGCACGTGCACCTTCCGCCGACCACTGGCGACAACATCGATGTACTGTGGAGACCTCACGCCCCACGTGTTGAGCAATTCGGCGGTACGTCCACCCGGCCTCCCGCATGCCCACTATACGCCCTCGCTCAAAGTCCGTCAACTGCACATACGGTTCACGTCCACGCTGTCGCGGCATGCTACCAGTGTTAAAGACTGCGATGGAGCTCCGTATGCCACGGCAAACTGGCTGACATTGACGGCGGCGGTGCACAAATGCTGCGCAGCTAGCGCCATTCGACGGCCAACACCGCGGTTCCTGGTGTGTCCGCTGTGCCGTGCGTGTGATCATTGCTTGTACAGCCCTCTCGCAGTGTCCGGAGCAAGTATGGTGGGTCTGACACACCGGTGTCAATGTGTTCTTTTTTCCATTTCCAGGAGTGTATTACAGACATGCTTCAGGAACTCAGATGGGAATCACTGGAGGAAAGACGACATTCATTTCGGAGAACACTACCGAGAAAATATAGAGAACCAGCGTTTTGAAGCTGATTTCAAAACGATTCCACTGCGTCGAATATACATTGCGTGTAAGGACCACTAAGATAAGATACGAGGGATTAGGGCTCAGACGGAGGCATATAGACAGTCGTTTTTCTCTCTCTGTGTTTGCGAGTAGAACAGGAAAGAAAATGAATAGTAGTAGTACGGGGTACAGTGTATTAAAAAAAATAATATTATGTGGCCGATGTCATTTTGGATAAAAAAAAAAATTAGGGTAATTGCGGAGTTTTCGACCGACTTGCTGCGGTCGTGAGTGTACTGCCCTGAAGAGGACAGCAGCAACTCGGTCGAAATTTTGGCAACTTATTTGTTTTAGTAGTTACAATCACACAGCCCAATAACCAAAATAATTTCATCGAAAATAAAACTTAAAGCAATAATAGCGATCAAGACGGACAATTACAGTGTCTAGTCACCGTCTCGTAGAAAGATTTTATGTGATTTATAGACAAACACTTATGCCTACTATACCAGAACTAGATGTACCCACCAAACACATTGACAACCTCATCCATCCGAATAATTCCCTCTGCCTACTTTTCGTTGTCGTAGATGTAAAACATTCCTAGTCAATATTAAAAAAAAATCCACGAACTCCAAAGAACACTCGCTAACACATATGTCTTCCATGTAGCCCAGTGAAGCCAACTACTCCAAAAACCAAGTACAGTTAGTCTTTAATGGCATTGACACCTTAGATCAAACCCCCTACCGTTCTTACCTATCATAAAAAGTTCGCAACCTGCATTGTTGGTCGATCACAGTTCCTTCCTTACACATAACTTCTCCCTGTATCAAGTTCTCATCATCGCCTCAACAGAACCCACTTCACCCAGTACCTTATTGTTTTGGGCTGAGGAGCGACAAACGAAACGCGGGACAGGGAGCGAAAAACGCTGATACACTTCGACCCTTAGTGACCTTTTCTTGCTTGATTTTCACGAGGATGTGTGATATTAGTTCCCCGCTGAACATATACATATATGATATAATGTCTTAACCAATCTGCGGAAGATCTGCGCTCTCGTGCGAACATGAATTCTGTCGCGAGGCTACCATTAAATTGAATGTGAAAAAACTTCCGAAGCTCATTCTGAACACAGGGTACTGTTTCCTTGCATGACAGTTTTAATTCAGTTGTTTCGTGTAGTTCTGGTCACACCTAATTTTTCATTAGTCTGGACTATCCGAAAATAATGCGCGACGTTCTTACGTTCTTCCTTTGCAAAATGCCTCCCTTTACATGTATGTCACCTAATACGGTTCCATTATTCACATTATTCACTGATGCAGTGCAACCTACTGACACTGCTTTTTTGTCTCTTCCGCGAAATTATAAAATTGCTCCAGCCAACTGATTGGAATTCCATAAAGCCGATATTGTAGCAGCAATATCTCATTTCGTATCGGGGAACTTCATTTGCCATAGCAGAGCTATATTATTTTCGAAAAATCAGTGGTGATCTATTAAAAGCAGATATTGTAAGGCGTATTTCAATCAGAAGATATTTTCGAAGTACAAAAAAAGGAATAAAAACGATGACTATCTTCAATTACTCGTCTAGGCAGTAGTCATCAATCGTAAATGCAAACGAATCGTCTTGCTTGGGGGTTGGAAATCAACTGTTAGCAAAACTTTTAACATACCTTCTGTATCTATATATCTCAAAGGAAGATTTTACCTTGCGCACTGGTGAGCAAAACTAAGAACGAAAGTAACTTTCGAATGACACTTCAGTGCCAAGTAACCTAAAGATGAAACTTGGAATATACATAGAAAGCACTCCAATTGTATAGTACACAAAATAACTGATAGAACTGCGCATTGAGAAGAACGGCAATTACAATTTCATTCAAAGGCAGTAACTACTCTGAGGTCATCGCGATTTATAATGTCCCCTGGACATAACTTCTGAAAAGGGTGCGTAATCCCCACGGGCAGCATAGACACTTTGCAGCTTGATCCGATGCTTGCCACAGGGTTGCTGCAGAATTCTTGTGGTGGTGAGGAATTTCTCCACCATCGCGGTTAACAAGTGGTGAATAGTCATTGCTGCATGTCAACGTGCTGCATTATTTCTTCCCAACGTAAATTCCACGTATTCGATGGCATTTAAGTTAGGGGACCGAGTAGGCCAGTCCACTCACGCAGTATCCTCTCTTTCCATAAGATCCTCCACCTGCCTGTTCGATGAGGTCGTGCATTGTCATTCATGAAAATGAAGTCAGTGTGTAACGCACATCTGTAAAGAGGCATATGGCGAAGGAGTACAGTGTCACATCAGCGTTCACCAGTGAGTGTACCTTGCTCAATGATTTGGATATCAGTATACCCATGCAACATCACCCCACACAAGAACACCTGGACCACTGTATCGCAGAATGTCCACCACCAGCAGCACCCATACAGCAGTTCTCAGCAACGCTAATGGAGGAATGGAACGGCGTACGACGAGAAAATCTTACCATCCTTGTGGCCAGCATGAGAACACGGCGCAGGACAAGTACTGCCGTCCGAGGCGATCTCACACGATGTTAAGAATGGTGACCTGTCTTTTGCTATGTCCAGGAGACCATTACAAACAGCTGTGGTGGTGGTGGTGGTTAGTGTTTAACGTCCCGTCGACAACGAGGTCATTAGAGACGGAGCGCAATCTCGGGTTAGGGAAGGATTGGGAAGGAGGTCGGCCGTGCCCTTTCAAAGGAACCATCCCGGCATTTGCCTGAAACGATTTTAGGGAAATCACGGAAAACCTAAATCAGGATGGCCAGAGACGGGATTGAACCGTCGTCCTCCCGAATGCGAGTCCAGTGTGCTAACCACTGCGCCACCTCACAAACAGCTGTGACTTCAGAATAATTACTAAAAATAAATTGTCATGTCTGTTCGTCTCATTGCGTATTTCTTTAAGCTACCTTCAATAGTATAGCTATGGGAAACGGGTGCATAGTTTAAGTTTTCACAGTTAGTTGGCGCTGCAGTCGCATTGGGAGTTAAATAATCTAAGATGGCGGATAGCGGGAAATTATAAAATTGTAGGGAAATTCGAAATTTAAACACAAATTTAAAGACACAACATGGCAGGGTAATCGAAATAAATTTTAAAAGTTTAAGGTGGTGGAACTAGCCCAGAAGTATATAGTACCCCTTTCTCCCTGTCCTTCCCCCGCCCACCTCTACTCCAATCTGTCATACAGCAAAATTAAAATGATGCATAAAAATTACAAGTTTATGTAAAATGGCATAGACATTTGTCTTTGAATTACTTGAGAGTATACCCGTGCGCCCATTCCCCCCCCCCCCCCCCTCAAACCCCCCCTCCCCACACAACATCCTGCATAATGTACCACCTTCTCCAAAAAGAATATAGTATTTTACCCACCAATAGTATACCAAGGACCTGAATTATTAACCAAAAAATACATTACACACTTAAAAAGTATCTCAATAGCGTCAAACAACGAAAATGTCAAATACATTTTCATTACTGACGTCGAAAAATAATTAATGGGCTGGCTCGACAGTTGCTTTGGTAAATTTGATTGAAATTTCTGAGTCAAATGGTTGAAATGGCTCTGAGCACTATGCGACTTAACTTCTGAGGTCATCAGTCGCCTAGAACTTTGAACTAATTAAGCCTAGCTAACCTAAGGACATCACACACATCCATGCTCGAGGCAGGATTCGAACCTGTGACCGTAGCGGTCGCTCGGTTCTAGACTGTAGCGCCTAGAACCGAACGGCTACTCCGGCCGGCCATTTCTGAATCATTCCCCACATAATATTGGAACGAGTACATAACGCACCCTCCATAAATACTTAAAAACCAACATGGGATTTTCCGTTGTAATTAACTACTTGGAAATACGTAGTTGTCAAACATGAATTTTACTTTAAACTGTATTCTGCAAACCTTAAAAAATCCGAAATAAAATCAACCGCTGCTTTTATGCTCTTGTTGCTTGTCTTCGTCAAGTCATGGCTGCACTGATGAAACGTTTAGAGTTCGATAGGTGACCTTAGTACAAGGCACAACAGATCCTCAAACTAATTGTTTGCCACATCTACATACTTTTGTAGTGTCACAATATTCTTCCTAAGTCTGCAAAACTGCACCAACAAAGCAAAAATGTGCAATTTTTACATCAATTTAGCGTCAACAACGTGACTGCAAACTCTAAAATAAGTACCTCATGCTTTATCTGAACAGGCAGGTCAACCTCTTATGGAACAGAGACAAACTATAAAACATACCTTCCTTAAATATTTAAAAATTAACGTTTCCTGATGCAATGTAATTGACAATATTATGTATTTGTCAAAGAAGAATTTTATTTTAATGCAGTGCTTCTGAAATGGGAAACGAAATCAACTACTGGTTTCAATTCCTGTAGGATGTCATCACCAACACATGGTGCCTTTCATAGGTCAGTCTGAGAACCATGGCCGGCCGGGTTGGCCGAGCGGTTCTAGGCACTTCAGACTGCAACCGCCTAACCGCTACGGTCGCAGGTTGGAACCCTTCCTCGGGTATGGATGTGTGTGATGTCCTTAGGTTAGTTAGGTTTAAGTAGTTCTAAGTTCTAGGGGACTGATGGCCTCAGATTTTAAATCCCATAGTGCTCAGAGCCATTTGAACCATTTTGAGAACCATACACGGTTTAAGGCACAATGAATCTCAAATAAAATATTTTACCCGTGTATGTAGCTTTTCAAGTGTCTAAACACACACACACACACACACACACATGACAAATGAGTGCCTAAAACGTTTTTGGGAACTCTACAGTAAGAATTCCAATGCTGTTTCCCTGATAAACTAACAGTTGTTGTCACAGGTTTGGTCTAAAAGATCACTGTCGTAAGCCTAATTTGACAGCGCTTATAATCGAAAAAATACATTTAGCTAAAATACTGCGCCAAGCAGGTATCCACACAAATACGCAGTTTGGTTTACTGGATGAATGCGATTAATTAGACCCACTCTTGGTGTAAGTCATAATACATCCTCAAATCATATATTTTCGTATCTAAATTGTTCTCAAGCACCATTTTAGGAGGGAGAAAGGTAATGCATCACGTTACATACGTGAAAAATATAATCGATGACATGTATTAGTAGTTATCGCTTTTTGTTACAAATGATCAGCCATCAGTTATGGGCGATAAGGCTGTTTGACGGTGCTTGCTGAGGCCATCTAAACGTTTACGGGCTGTATTCCGTATATTCAACTATTAAATAATATTGTATACCCAACCTATTAATCAAGCAAGCTAACGCAGCTGACTAGGGAAAACAATCCTATAATCATCGAACTGAGTACCAGCAGTGCGCTACTTGACATAGTCATGTTGATTAAATTTCTAAGTATAACTTTGGAAAACGACCTGAAACGGAACGAGCACTCAAGGCTGGACGTTGGAGAGGGCGAGTAGCTGAGTTCGGTTTATTGGCAGAAGTCTACGAAATTGTAGCTCATCTATAAAGGAAATCACGCGTAGAAAAACTAAGCGACCCTTCTTGAGTACTGGTTGAACGTTTGGGATTCCCACCGAGTCAGTTTACAGGGAGACGTCGAAGCGATCGAGAGGCGTACTGCTTGATTTCTTACTCGTGGGTTCGATCAACGTGCGAACATTACGAGAATGCTCCGTCAACTCAGATGGGAAAAGAACCAGCTCCTTCCACTATATTAAACACTATCGCGTTTAGCCTCTGGGAGAGATTTATGTGTATCAGCTAATAACAACGGTCGGAGCGCTTGTGGCTGACACGTCTCATATCAAATTATGTCAATTCTAAAACTTGTAACAGTTGTGTTAAACAATCAACGGAAAATATTTTAAAATTAACGTAAGCAGTCTCTGCTCGCGAGTATGCTTTATTTTTGTGGTTAACGGTTTCGGCCAGTTTTTGAGCATCCTCAGACCTCATACTGAAATATGAACATTCAATGGATTTAGAGGGCTGTTTCAAAATAGTAGTAACATACAAAATACATCTTATATAACAAATAATAAAATAAGAAATTATATCCATGATGTAGGCGCTGGCGGTGAACGTATCAAGTGCTACGACTCCACGAACAAGGACAGCAATGCAGCTGCTGCTTAAATAGCAGATGCTCCGCCAACTGGACACCGAACTATATTAGCGATAGTCATTCAGAGATTGGACGTCTCAGTCTTTTCTGAAAGACGTTATTATTAGTAAAGGCTATTGTCAAACCGGTGTTCTTGAACAGTTTATTAATTTTGTCAGAAATTAAGCCCATGTGTATCATAGAAATGCAATCTTCAATAATACCCATCTCAGTACCGGTGTCTATAAAAAATTATGTAAAGTGTGTGTCAGTACATTGGCCAGACAGGTAGGAACTTCTCTACTCGTTATAAGGAACACACCTGAAGTGCGTCTCGTAATAAATCAGTATTTGGCCAACATCTAAACTTCACAATTGTTAAATCCTGCCTAGTCGTCTAATATAGGGTGTCTAGGAAACCTGCTTTCTCGGATCGCTATACAACATTCAAACAAATCGTATTAATGACTTTTATTGCAAAATGAGCAATTACAGTACTTAACTTTAGGTTAAACAGATGCGTCGCAAGCAAAGGACGACATGCAAAATAAGCAAAGTGCTTCAGCATAATCAATCCTAATGCAAGCGAAGTAATAGAACTGACGCTTCTGTTCTGGTCGCTTTTCGCATAGAGCCCTCTGCTGTCGCTTTGTCGTCCTGGAGAGCGGTCGGTGAGCGTGTTATTGGCTAACCTCTTCTCACAGACCACTCTTCTCTGTCGTTGCCGGCTGGCGTGCCAGCGCTGGACTTTACGCCGTAACAACAATCACTCAGAAGGACCTATAACGAATAACTTAGTTCTTCACAATGCACCTAAATTACTGTTAACTAACACATTAGAAGAGATAAAAATTTATGCTCACTATAAAAATGAACCTTTGTGCATACTCAACGAGCAATTAGATATCAAAGAAAAATATTTCTGTGATTTTTATGAAGACTTCCGTTACTCTTTTATTCGTTGTTTTACTTTTATCGAATATTTTCGTGATTGTAATAAATGTGATGAACTTTGTTTTAAATTGTTCGCTACTTATGTTTTCACTATTTATTCATGACTATTTTAATCGGCAGAGTTTGTGTGTAGTGCCACCCTTCATGCAATATGATGATTTTGCCCTAGGCTGACTACAGAACTATATTTTAACTCCTGTTCGTATTTACTTCTCTTTTATTTCTCCAAATAACAATGGTAATTTTGTGCTTATTTCTGTTTTACGGACTGTAGGGAAGTTAAATTAAATAAATTAAATTACTATCAAATCCACCTTCATTAATAGTATTTCACCATCAAATCCGTTATAAACAAAAATCTATTGTAACCCACCTCCTCCAGTCGCAGTATCTTTTACCTTATGTTTGCTTATGCGTTTGTTTTACCTTCATGGCTACTTAGATGGGTCCATGATGTGGTCCATCGTAGTGATGAGGTCTATATTTCTGTACATCTGACATAGTGTACATCTATTTTGTGGAATGATAGTAAACAACTATATTCACAGTTCTTCTAAACTTCAGTTTCCTTACGCTTGTTGTTTTATGTATTTGACTGTATCGATCGGTCAATGAGATTTTGTGCCATAGCTGTTTGGATGTAACTTGTACTTCTTTCACACTTTAGGTACTATGCACCCAGTGTTACTTGTTATCTCGTTGGTTACATGGTTAGTGTCATCTCGGGGATCTGACACATATTACGACATTCGTCCTACTTGCCAGTATTTTGTAACAACTAGTCGCTGTAACAACTCTGAAATCGATTCCTATTAAACGTACACATCGCCACCACCAAGTCACTTCGATGGTAAACAACGGTGCCAGTCAAGCCGTATTGTCACTGTCTCTACGATCTAGAAGCAATACACAGCACCTGGCATGCGTTTCTACATGTCCACCTGCATGCCACACGTATCTGACATCCAGCCCGTGTCGCAGCTCCGAAATCCTCTTCTGCCGGCAGTTGTGGCTGAGCGGTTCTAGGCGCTACAGTCTGGAACCGCGCGACCGCTACGTTCGCAGGTTCGAATCCTGCCTCGGGCATGGATATGTGTGATGTCCTTAGGTTAGTTAGGAGTAAGTAGTTCTAAGTTCTAGGGGACTGATGACCTCAGAAGTTAAGTCCCATAGTGCTCAGAACCAAATCCTCTTCTACTGGATGGCGTATATCGATATGACCCCGCCGTCTCCATGGGAACTGTTTGCGTCACTTAACTACCATTTCTGCTGTCATACAATCTACGAGTTTGCGATAAATGTCGACAGATAGCTACCGATATTCTCACAGGCGATTATGATTGGTTATCTGTTTTACACATGTTTTTATCAGAGTTTGACGAAATGCTGTTTATAAAAGTTACGTTATATAATACAAGGCACCTATTTCGTCATTTGTTATTAGCTTTCGTGTAATTATTCTGTAATAATTTCTCGCCTCACCTGTTCACGTTGACAGGGTCGAAATGCCTGGTCCGTTCACTGCCGCCTTCTACAATCATGTGTATATCTTCGTCTTTTATTGTTTCTTATGTAAGACGTATTTATACGTTACTACACTACTGGCCATTAAAATTGCTACACCACGAGCATGACGTCCTACAAACGCGAAATTTTACCAACAGGAAGCATGACGTCCTACAAACGCGAAATTTAGCCAACAGGAAGAAGATGCTGTGATATTGCAAACGATTAGCTTTTCAGAGCATTCACACAACGTGCTGACATGAGGAAAGTTTCCAACCGATTTCTCATACACAAAGCGCAGTTGACCGGCGTTACCTGGTGAAACGTTGTTGTGATGCCTCGTGTAAGGAGGAGAAATGCGTACCATCACGGTTCCGACTTTGATAAAGGTAGGATTGTAGCTTATCGCGATTGCGGTTTATCGTATCGCGACTTTGCTGCTCGCGTTGGTCGAGATCCAATGGCTGTTAGCAGAATAATGAGTCGGTGGGTTCAGGAGGGTAATACGGAACGCCCTGCTGGATCCCAACGGCCTCGTATCACTAGCAGTCGAGATGACAGGCGTCTTATCCGCATGGCTGTAACGGTTCGTGCAGCCACATCTCGATCCCTGAGTCAACAGATGGGGACGTTTGCAAGACAACAACCATCTGCACGAACAGTTCGACGACGTTTGCAGCAGCATGGACTATCACCTCGGAGACCATGCCTGCGGTTACCCTTGACGCTGCATCACAGGCAGGAGCGCCTGCGATGGTGAAGTCAACGACGAACCTGGGTGCACGAATGGCAAAACGTAAATCTTTCGGATGAATCGAGGTTATGTTTAGAGCATCATGATGGTCGCATCCGTGTTTGGCGACATCGCGGCGAACGCACATTGGAAGCGTGTATTCGTCATCGCCATACTGGTGTTTCACCTGGCGTGATGGTATGGGGTGCCATTGGTTACACGTCTCGGTCACCTTTTGTTCGCATTGATGGCACTTTGAACAGTGGACGTTACATTTCAGATGTGTTTCGACCCGTGGCTCTACCCTTCATTCGATCCCTGCGAAACCCTACATTTCAGCAGGATAATGCACGACCGCATGTTGCAGGTCCTCTACGGTCCTTTCTGGATACAGAAAACGTTCGACTGCTGCCCTGGCCAGCACATTCTCCAGATCTCTGACCAATTGAAAACGTCTGGTCAATGGTGGCCGAGCAACTGGCTCGTCACAATACGCCAGTCTCTACTCTTCATGAACTGTGGTATCATGTTGAAGCTGCATGGGAGCTGTACCTGTAAACGCCATTCAAGCTCTGTTTGACTCAATGCCCATTCGTATCAAGGCCGTTATTACGGCCAGAGGTGGTTGTTCTGGTTACTGATTCCTCAGGATCTATGCACCCAAATTGCGTGAAAATGTAATCACATGTCATTTCTAGTATAACATATTTATCCAATGAATACCCGTTTATCATCTGCATTTCTTCTTGGAGTAGCAATTTATAGGCCAGTAGTGTACTATTTTCAGGCATTCTTCTAAATCCATTCTGTGTACCTATTTCAGTATGAGGTCTCAAGAAAGTAAAAAAAAGACTGACTACGCCGGTGAGCACAAAAATAATGTCAAAGCTAATCAAATTCACCATTACCCGTGTACTTTAATATATTATTTTATTTTATTCTTAAGGCTACCAGTTTCGGCATTTCATTGTGCCATCCTTCAGACCCTATACGCTTCTATCCAAATAAACGAACTTATCGTATAGCGCCATAAATCACTGGGTATCGTGAATCCTGTGTTTATACAATTGCTTCATGGAAGACATGACAGATATTTTCAGAATAAAATAAAATAATATTTTAAAGGACACATCTGTTGTCCCCCGGCCACGGTGGACCAACAGAGAAAAAAATAATGATTTCCTGCTGTCGAGACTTTGTGTTAATTTTAAAGTACTAAAATACCGCTGTCCTCCATGAGAAATGTGCTCAAAAATTACAAAATTTATTTTTGATTTTAGGAAACAGGAAGGAGTAACAGGGGTGCGTATTAGTGAAGACAACGATGTTTGGATGATTCCAGGTGAGGTTATTTACCCAACTTCGTAGGACCAACGATTGATAATATGATTATTGTGATAATGATGGTGACGGAACGACGCTGTCACTGGTTTCTGGAGCTCCAGCGTTTTGGGGCCAGCTGGTGTTCTCATCGCCCTCTCCTCCTCTCCTTCGTTTTTTAATGAACCTCCAGCGGTCTTTAATACTGGTGAGAGGCCGTTACTGGAGCCGTGCTTCTGACACCTGGAGTGGCGGTGCTGCGCTGGGAGTTTACGCTGTGCCAACTCGTGCAAACCGTGCCGCATGTGGAAAAACTGTGTAGCTACAAAAGTTCAGACAAGCAAATTATAGCAAAATAACCCTTTTTTGTATGACGAAAAAACAGAATATATCGCACGTTAATTTAACTGTAATTACCGGTTTCAGGTGAATTAGGACCTCTTCACTTCTAAAACCAAAGTAGCCTTACAAGAGGACAGTTGCTAGTACAGGTTGCTGTCGCTTAGCTTTACATCTAAAATTAACCTAATTCAGCTGAAACATTAATTACAGTTAAATTAAACCACGATATGTATATTTTTTTAAATAATAAAACAAAGCACGTGCTATATCTTATGACACAATGCCGTCATTCTATGCAATATTCCTGGATTCACAGTTTCAGCTTATAAAATCGCAATCCACGCAACTGCTCACAGTTACACACGTAGCGAAATAAATCTACCAGGCCGTTAGGGTTAATTGTGTGCTATTCCCAGTTTTGCAAATTATTTATGTCTTTGTTCTATTTTGTTATAGTTTCTTCGGTTCTCTAGACGCAGACGTAAATTCATTTCTTACTGTTGATGATTATTTAGTAGAATGCCTTTGAAGACAGGCTATAGTGAACACGCTACAAAAGCGTAGAAGTGAAAAGTGTTTGAAACATGGCTACCAGCCACTAAACTGATGTGGCATTATAACTGGAATTACTGATTTCGAGGCCACTCAGTTAAACTTTACACAGCGGCAGGTAATTATGTACGTTGGTAGTCGACTGTACGTGTTCAGCCACTACTGAGATAGCTGTGCCACAGAATTTCAACAACCAACTGGTTGTGTTGTCGTGGGACAATTTACGTTTCATTTGATACCTATGATAAATAGGAAATAAAGCAAAAAAAACGTTAATCTTAGGTTTTTACTGAAGATCACTGTTTTATAATATACCATGTTTCATATTCTGTCTTGACTCGAAGGAAACATTTGCAATTACTTTTTTATTCAACACGGTGTGCTGTAATATTTTGGGTAACTCATCCGCAAAATTCTCAGTCCGGATAAATGTCGTCAGGCCTATCTTCGCTGTCAGTTCATGAACTTCGTGTAGGCAGTTGCGCAGGAGTCTCGAAAATCTAACTGTGCTATCTTCATAAGTATTTTCACCGTGGGATTTTTTGTGTAGAATACTGAGTCATTCAGAAGAAACTGCAGCATTTATTCAATGAAAAGTGGACAGAGCACTTGGAAAGTACTGCCTTAAACATTGTACAGCAAGGTGTGCACTATGAAGCAGTTTTCATTTACAATAGGCTTCCAGCAGAAGTGGAAAAAAATAGTCGTTAACCTCATGTATTTCAGCCTATGTAGGGAAGTTCTCTGTTTTCGTGTTTTTCTTTTTTTTAATTCGTTAATGCTTTTCTAAATAAATTAGTGAAGCAGCATTCTGTAAACTATGTGCCAACTCGTTACATGACCAAGCTTTTACGACTCGCTTGGCCATTCAGAAATCAGTATATAAGTACTCGTAATTAAAATACCCACAAATCTCTCAAGAAACTTGAAATTTTCACTTGATCGCACTAAATGTAACGGCCTTGTTGACTAGCATCGGTTCCTGAGCAGGCATGGTTTGTACACCTCGGTTGCATAACGAAAAGTTGTTTATACTTTGAGACTGAGATGTACACACTATGCCTGTTGCACATTACATTGTAACAAAACTGATGGAATTCTGATGCCCACTACTCACTAGCTGAAACCAGCCAACTTCGTCGTTATGTTTAATGGGATCAAGACAATTTTGATGAAAACACATTTAATAAAAGACTTCTCGTACCTTTCACGTCACGTCTAGCGCATCTGGTGTAGCCTTCATGAGCTTCTCAAAAGTGAATGTATTTGGGCATAACACGCACGGCATTAGATTTGTAGTAGTAGACTGCTCTTGTCCACGACAGAACAGCACAGGTTCGTCTGATTAATCCCATCACGTTGCTTCTTAGAACTCCGGAACGAAGTCTGTTCAGAGAACTCCATAAGTTTCTTTCACGTGACAGATAAATGCTTCCACCTATGATGCGGGCAGTCATTCAATATTGGCACTTTATAAATCATGGAATTTCTTGTTAACAGTTTAATTCATTAATGCGTTTGAGAGCGTCATCATAGCTACGTTAAAACGAAATGAAGGAATTAAAAGATGAAATGCTAAGGAACAATTATATACACATTTTTCAGCCGTTGCATCAATTCTCACAAGGAAATAGAAAAACGAAAGACCCAGCACCACATCAGTGGCCAAATAAGGTATCGGACACAGTAATACATATATGACGTCTATAAAGCCTAGTAAATAGACACCAGTAGTGGTGAGAGAAACAACTCCTACACCGGACGGCGTTGGCAACTAATACAGTGCGTAAATGACTATCGAATAACGTAAACAACAGGAGACAATAGACTCAATATCAATTATGTACTATGCTGTTTGGGAACCACGGAGGAACCACGCAAGCATACTATGTAAAAATATATGTAATGCGCAGAGAAAAAATAAATAATATAACAAAATACGCAGATTTAGTGAGGAATATTAGCTGATATCCGAGTCTATGTTACTTTTGCCCACGTTGTAATTGGTTTCGAAACTATTTCATTAGTATTTGTATTTGCCATGTCACATTCTATTACTCTCACATTGTAATCAATTGTGAATACTACTATTGTTATTTCTGTATTTTATACATTGGACGTTGTTATAATTTACGTCTTAACTGATTCTTGCTCTACGTTTAGTAATAATAGCGGCTAACATGCCACGAGAAATCTGTGTATTCTATTATAATAACTGTTTTTATTATTTGCGTTACATAAATTTTTGAAATATTCTTCCTGTACTGTTTTTCCGTGGTCTTAATCGATATTGAGTGTACAGTCTCCTGTTAGCTTCATTATTCGACAGTCATTAATGCGATATATTTGTTGACAGCGCCATCTGGTGATGGTAGTTGTTTTTCTCACCGCTAATGACTGGTCTACATATGCGTTCAGCTTGTTATAGGGCTTCATATATGTATGAGGTATTTTCAGTATCTTATTTTTCTACACTCATTTGTTGCGATGTGTTAGTGAGGCAGTCTGCTGTGAACAGGGAACTACTCCTCCATAAAAGTCGTCAGCTGGTGCTGGTTGGTATGCAAAGAAGGGGGTGGGGCGTAAATGTTATCGATTTAGCATTTTCTTTCTGGGCTAACACCTCGCGTCTGATACTTGGGAGAGCAATACCAGCCAGGCACCAGTGCTTCTCAATCGCTGTTGGTATGAGTCTGTGATATTGTGGCGTGATTCACTGAGTGGTATGTCCACTTGTCTGGCATGGTTGAAGTGACACCACACAGCTCGCGTATACCCTGCAGCTGAGTAGCGCAAGGCTAAAACTGTTCTGAGTTGTCTTCCCCTTGTAGGGCCTGTTAGTTCAAGCACGATGTGTCTTTCAGCTACTTTGCTACTTTATGATTCATGTTCATGCTGTGAGTGAGTGCTCTACCTGATACGACACCCATGTTTTCTGGGGTCCGTATTGGTAACTGCTTGGTCAGATCGGCGGATTTGCTAACTGAATGGGCCCGGGTTCGATTCTCTGGCCGGTCGGAGATTTTCTCCGCTCAGACACTGGGTGTTGTGTTGTTCTCACGTTCGTACTCATAACTGACATTCCACCTTTGATATGGTCGTATAGGCACGCCCGGAAAGCCAATATATTAAAAATATGTATTTTGGGGTTGGTCGGTGCTCAAGTGGTATCCCCTAGTGTGTTACTTGTAATGTCTTCGACGCCTATCAGTTTCTCAGGTGAAAAACACAAATAGCACACGCCGGCATGGTTCCTTCGGCAGGGCACTGCCGCATTTGTTCCCTCATCCGAGTTTGTGCTCAGTTGCTAATGATCTCGTTGTCGACGGGATGTTAAACACTAATTTCCTCCTCCTCCTCCCTCTGAGTTATTTGCTTGGGTTGTAATGCCAGAGTCCGCAGTGCATATAACACTTTGAGTGTCTTCCGTGTTATTGGTACTGATTTTGAAAAACAATGGAGCCAGCACGCTACCCTGTGGTAATCAGCGTGCTATTGGCACTAGGTGGACGATTCATGCAGCACGAAATAATTCATCGGTATTATAGCAATAACTATTTGCGACGGGACGTGAACTTTTTCCTTATTGCCTCATTAATCAGTAATGAGATCAACCGACTTTATTGCTGCGACACGTAAAAAATTCTGGTCTCCTTGCGACACAGTGTCGGCGAACGACGGCCGGGCTGTACGGGCAGTGCGGCCCCCGCCTCGCCCGCGCCACGCCGCCGTATCGGACACGCGACGCCGCCAGCGCCTTTGTGAGGCCCGCAGAAATTACTTAATCAGGTAAATCGACACTCGTTGGCCGCTGTGTAATGCACGAGCCGCCCGCTGCCGTACTGACGACACACTTCGCGTGTCAGTGACAACTGTAATGTCGCTGCCGAGCCATTAATAATGCACAAGGCCATCCCTTCCCGGTGTATGACGCAGCCATCGGCAGAGGTGCTCTATATTTTATGCACTGACGTGTCGTTGGAAGTGTCCAACTATCCCGTGACGGCGGCAGAATTATCTAGAAACGTTTGTTAACCACAGACAGGAGCAAACTCAGACGCCCGTTAACGCCGTGGGTATACACAGGCTGGAACAATTTTTATACGAGTTCTTAGTTTTTATATTTGTCCTTCTTTCCTGCGTTACTATACTCTTTCCAACCCAACGTAACGGATACAAATCTTCCATCTCCATAGCTGCTCGTTGTCGACACGGTAGCTGAGTGTGTTCTGTCAGAGGCCCTCTTCAAGAAAAAAAAATGTTGTTGTGGTCTTCAGTCCTGAGACTGGTTTGATGCAGCTCTCCATGCTACTCCATCCTGTGCAAGCTTCTTCATCTCCCAGCAACCTACTGCAACCTACATCCTTCTGAATCTGCTTAGTGTATTCATCTCTTGGTCTCCCTCTACGATTTTATCCTCCACGCTGCCCTCCAATGCTACATTTATGATCCCTTGATGCCTCAGAACATGTCCTACCAACCGGTCCCTTCTTCTTGTCAAGTTGTGCCACAAACTCCTCTTGTCTTCAATTCTGTTCACTACCTGCTCATTCGTTATGTGATCTTCCCATTTAATCTTCAGCATTCTTCTGTAGCACCACGTTTCGGAAGCTTCTATTCTCTTCTTGTCCAAACTATTTATCGTCCACGTTTCACTTCCATACATGGCTACACTCCGTACAAATACTTTCAGAAACGACTTCCTGACACTTAAATCTATACTCGATGTTAACAAATGTGTCTCATTTCCTAATCTAATTCCCTCAGCGTTACCCGACATAATTCGACTACATTCCATTATCCGCGTTTTGCCTTTGTTGATGTTCATCTTATATCCTCCTTTCAAGACACTGTCCATTCCGTTCAAGTGCTCTTCCAAGTCCTTTGCTGTCTCTGACAGAATTACAATGTCATCGGCGAACCTCAAAGTTTTTATTTCTTCTCCATGGATTTTAATACCTACTCCGAATTGTTATTTTGTTTCCTTTAGTGTTTGCTCAATATACAGACTGAATAACATCGGTGAGAGGTTACAACCCTGTCTCACTCCCTTACCAACCACTGCTTCCCTTGCATGCCCCTTGACTCTTGTAACTGCCATCTGGTTTCTGTACAAATTTTAAATAGCCTTTCACTCCCTATATTTTACCCCTGCCACCTTTAGAATTTGAAAGAGAGTAGATCTGACATTCCACGCTCCGATCCATAGAACGTCAGTTTTCTTTCTCCTGGAAATTAAAAAATTAAAGAAAATTAAAAAAAAAGAGTGAAGCAATCAACAGTGAACTGGAAACTGTGTCCTGCGACGTCCGCATTCACCAAATGCCCTGAACAAGAACGAAAAAAAGGTGGTCATGGTGTCTGACAACTATGCAGCTGGCCTGGGTTCAATTCCTAGTCGGATCGGGGATTTTCTCCGCTTGGGGACTGGGTGTTGTCCTAATAATCATTTTTAGTCATCGATACGCAAGTCATCCAATGTTGGCCGAATTCGGCGGCCGAACTTTAATACATTGGGACTGCCAGCCATAAATTCCATAAGATCATTTCGTTTTCGTTACTGAAAATATATATCTTTAACCGTGTCTGAAGAAATCGACATTGGTGACGATCATGGAGCTGTACGAAATTTGTCAAACTTCGTAAATTGAAAACGGGCGGAACTGGATACACTTACTTAAACAATTTCAAGAATCATCATTAACAAATAACGTAGTTTGTGGAATAACAGGCTGTGTCACAATTCTTACAGAGATGTTAGTTGGGCTGCCATTTCAAGAATTTTCTGGCTTCATGGAAATCTTGTTGGACGGAACGTTCAGATACAACATCTACACTGGGAAGAGTACAGCACTCACGCATTCTGATAGTACTAAATACCCTGCTATCTGGAACTATGCGATTAGGAAATAGTCGTTCGTATTCGCTAACACTGGCCCAGAAAATCCCATTGCAAAATTCTTGAACAAAGTTCATGTCACCGTAATCGTCCTTCCTAAAGCCATGTGGCGTTTTCATTCCACTGAACCGTATTGTTTTGACTGTATATGTAACAACACTGTAATACACTGGTGCAACCACTTTAGTACTGAGACCTAAGGTAAACAACTTGTACACTTTTTAATTTACTGACTTTCTGGACACGCTCAAACAGCCATCTCAATAGTGGATTGTCCGTTATGACGACACGAACATAAGGGCAATACAGCACCTAGTCCCCGAGCTGACCAAGCAGCTACCGTCGCGGATGAAACATGTACACTTGTAGGACTTGTCGCCCCACCATCGGCAAGTGAAGTACGAAACGAAATAGCCGATAAACACAACACTACGTAGCCTGGTGTCGCTTTGTTTCTTTCGCACGTTAGTGCTGCTGAAGAAAGAAATGCGAATGACACCCATGATTTTAAAACAGGTGGATACTGTTAAGGAAAGGGCATGTTTTAATCTGAAGCTTTTTGTTCCGAATAACCAACGCTGTTACCCCTCAAACTACATAACTTTCCTCCCGACACCTTCTGCATGCTGAAATGTGTTGGTTTTCTTTTCTCTGTCTTTATTTTTTAAGTCCGGATGCTTGTCGCTGCCTAAATAACTGAAGGTATAGATTTGCTGAAGTACCTCGTTTTCGATAGCTTAGAATGTATTGGGCATTATCCATAGCACGACATAACTCTTGTAAGCAGCAGATATTTTTATTTTGTAATGTTTACTTCCCAATTCATACGACATATACACTCAGGTTTGTAAGCCTACTTTTCAATTTTGTATTACAATTACACATCTGGATACAACTAACTTGACAGCAGTTTCTTTTCAGCTGTGTACCTTCATTGACCTCCTTCTTCCAGTTTCTTACGAGGATTTCAATGTAGATGTGTCAACATAAAAGAATCAGTGAAACGCTACATCCCTATCAGTCAGCATGATTCGTTACTATCTTAACTGTTTTTGATACTTCTGTGTTTATGAATGTTTCTCTGTCTTCATACGTGCTTCTGATTACATGAACAAGATGGATGGGGTACCCTCGCCTAACTGCTATTATCCACGGTATATTTCCAGTGACCTAGTTAAAGGCTTTTTCAAAATGATGAGAGCAAAATGTGTTTCTAAATTGCCTTCTCTTCATTATAAACGTAGTATCGTTGCATGAACATCATTTCCTAATCCCTATTTGCTCTTCTCTCAAACATGCACTTATTATTTGCTTATTATCTTTTTGTAAGCTTGATAAACTTTATTCTTGAGGTTTCTGCGCCTATAATTGCATATGCATACCTTTGGGTCCCCTTTTTTGTAACAGAAGTTACTTCAGTGGTTCTCCAAACATAAGACATTTCATAACTTCACCACCATTCATTACATAAATGTATCAATCTTAGACTGAAGAGCCAAAGAAACTGTTACACCTTCCTAATATCGTGTACGGCCGCCACGAGCACGCAGAAGTGCTGCAACACGACGTGGCATGGACTCGACTAATGTGTGGAGGGAATTGACACCATGAATCCTGCAGGGTTGTCCATAAATCCGTAAGAGTATGAGCGCGTGGAGATCTCCTCTGAATAGCACGTTGCAAGGCAACCCAAGTGTGCTCAGAAATGTTCATGTCTGGGGAGTCTGGTGGCTAGCGGAAGTGTTACAACCCAGAAGAGTATTCCTGGAGCCACTCTGTAGCAATTCTGGACGTGTGGTGTGTCGCATTGTTTTGCAGGAATTGTCCAAGTACGTCGGAATGCACAATGGACAGGAATGGACGCTGGTTATCAAACAGGGCGCTTACGTGCGTATTACTTGGCAGAGTCGTATCTAGAGGTATCAGGGGTCCCGTATCACTCCAACTGCACACGCGCCACGCCGTTACAGAGCCTCCACCAGCTTGAAAAGTCCCCTGCTGACAAACAAGGTCCATAGATTCAAGAGGTTGTCTCCAGACCCGTACATGTCCATCCGCTTGATACGATTTGAAACGAGACTCGTCCGACCAGGCAAAATATTTCCAGTCATCAACAGTTCAATGTTAGTGTTGATGAGCTTGGGCAAGGCGTAAAGCTTTGTGTCGCGCAGTCATCAAGGGTAGACGAGTGGGCGTTCGGCTCCGAAAGCCCAATTCGATGATGTTTTATTGAATGGTTCGCACGCTGACACTTGTTGAGGGTCCAGCATTGAAATCTGAAGTAGTTTGTGGAAAGTTTGCACTTCTATCACGTTGAACGATTGTCATCAGTCGTCATTAATCCCGCTGTTGCAGAATCTTTTTCCGGCCTCAGCGAAGTCGGAGACTTGAGGTGTTATCGGATTCCTGATGTTCATGGTACAATCGTGAAATGACCGTACGGGAAAATCCGCATTTCATCGTTACCTCGGAAATGCTACGTTCCATCGCTCGTGCGCCTACTGTAACACCACATTCTAACTCACTTAATTCTTGATAACTTGTCACTGTAGGAGCAGTAACCAATCTAACAACTGCGCCAACCAGTTTTTCTCTTATATAGGCGTTGCTGACCGCAGCACTATATTCTGCCTTTTTACGTATCTCTGTTTTTGAATACGCATGAGTATACCTATTTCTTTGGCACTTCAGTGTACATGAATTATATGAATGCGTCCGAAAGGACAGACATCATGCATTCGTATAAGTGATTCACCTCGATAGGTAATTAATCGAAATACCTTCAGTGCGGATGCACAATTATATTCGATCTCCAGTGAGAATCCATGGAGGACATGGACGAGGACTGTGGAAAGGTGGTGCTTGATGGGAGTGTGAGTCAGACAGGGAGCGTGCTCAGATAGTCCACGCATTTGCGATAGCCACTGTGTCCGGGTGACCCACTAGTTAACGCTACTGCCTTGTCAGCAGGAACTCCGGATCGGGCACACATTTTCAGGCGTCGCCCTCGATTCCGCATAAAGTCAAGACGCAGTTGATATCATTAGTTCCTTCCGTTTCTTTTGCTTCCCTTTCTGCCTCTTCACCTTCAATTTACATTATATGTACCACTCTTGGTTCACACAGCGTCCCTCCACGCTTAATAAATTCAGTATTTATTCCACCTGGTCCAAAACTTCAACGAGTTTTCAAACTTTTCAAAACCTACTGAATATCGTCTAACGTTATTGTATCAACCTTCATTTCGTCTAGTTATGCAGGCAGCCTTCATCAGTGCGTATCTGCGATAGCAACCCAAACGTCGGTATTTTTGCCCTATCAGCACACGATCACTAACCTCGAAGAATTGTATTGTATTACGACCCAGAACAATACAGATTATCGGTGCGCTCCAACCGAGAACGTCAGTAGCAGCTGACTTCTTGTGTCTTACTTTCAGGTCGAAAGACAGCATAATATGTCCGAAAGCTGTAATAATTAAACAAAAGCACCTAATTTAGACATTTATGAGTTAAACACTGTATTTTATCATCAAGTTCATCAAACCAAACTTGGACGTTTCCAGATATGTGAATGGGACTCGCGCAACCAAGGACATCTTAATCCTCTCCTCAGGGGAATCAAGAGCACCGACTCGAGTTAAAAAAGTATTACATTATGAATTTGATTTTCCATCAGATTGGATGGTGGGAACGCAGTGGGAACGCAGGCGAACGATGATGTGTTACAGTAAATGACTTAATCTGGCTGCATGAGTGATTTTCAATTGCCTTAGCGCATAATCGACTTCAGGTCCGCAGTTTCATTTAATCGATGTTAGATATCATTTTTCTGGGATCGCAGCTGCCTGTCATCGCCATCCAGAAACGTGCAAGACTTACGTCCGCAAAGGCACACAAAATGACAAATGATTCTAAAGACTCTGAGCACTATGGGACTTAACGTCTGAGGTCATCAGTCCCCTAGAACTTAGAACTACTTAAACCTAACTAACCTAAGGCCATCACACACACCCATGCCCGAGGCAGGATGCGAACCTGCGACCGTAGCGGTCGCGTGGTTCCAGACTGTAGCGCCTAGAACCGCTCGGCCACCGCGGCCTGCCAAAAAATGACATCCCAGAGGTCGACAGCAGACTGTAGTCTGCAGAGAGGAATAAACATTTGTATGCTCTACGAAATCGCTGGAACTAGCCTACGGGTTTCGATAATAGTTATCTTACTTTTTCCGGTGTACTTGGATGCTATTCCACTAGCAAATGAGAAAACATGATTTACTACCTCTACTCTCATTTCACGGGATTAATCCTTAGAGATAAATAACTTAAGAGAAAATTACAAATAATTGTCAGGATGATATATCTGGCAAATTCTGCAAAAATACTAGAAAAACAGAAGGAGATGGGGAGGGCAGGGGAAGAGGAATCGAAATAATGCGAAAAAGAAGTTCCGTTGTACATGCTAGAAATTATTAGATGTATAAAGGATTTATAGGTGTAAATATTCTAATGATGAATATAAACATCTGAAAAATGAAGAAATAATCTAGTGTTAGAACCTTTTAGAATGAATGGGCTGAATAGTTTTTCTTTTCCCTTTTTTCAATTTAGGAATGTTCTGAGACATGCTTCTGTCATTGACCTCGTTAATGCTCGCGCATAAAGCTGGGAGGACCTTGTTTGAATCTCGGTGTTGAGGAAAAAACAGAAAAGGCTCTCGGCATTATTTGGCCAGTGATTGAAGTGGCAGCGAGTGCGAGTGCTCACCCAATAAGAACACAGTCACCCAGGGTGGTCTCTAGCACACGCCGAGTAAATTTTCACTGCCTCCATTTGGCAGGAATGGGGAGGAGAGATGATAGCGTCAAGTTACTGATAACTAGACTCTGCGCCATTTTTCTGGTTTGAATACCAAACGTCGCCGCAGTGTCACATGAAGGGAGGGGCATGTGACAATGTTGATGGTGATCCGTCTGTCGGTTGGGGTGTTAAGCTCTGCTGTCCTCATGGTGCTATTCGGGAGGACTAGGCTATGTACCGACGCCAGGTCTCACGTTCTCCCTTCTCCCATCACCATCAACATGATCATTGTACAAAACTAACATCACACACACACACACACACACACACACACACACACACACACACAAACAGCACATAAAGTAGTATTACAAATATTTAATGGAGAATGTTGCAAATAAATCAATAAAAGAAGAAAGAAAAGAAAAGTACGACAGAGCGGAGTAATTTCTATACGCTCTAAGAACAATAATGACGGAAACAAGAACAAGTAACGAATCATTTCTGGATATCAAGTACAAATGGCAGTTTCGCCTTTCGCTTAGTGGTTAGGGCAAACAATTTATTTTCAGTGTTGATGAAATAAAACGTAATAGTATTTACTCGACTACTTCTCTATCCGAATCCCCTAGAAGATTGGTTACGGATACAAAGCTCTATACGTCGTAATTTGAAATTACTTTCATCACTATACATTTTTTAAACTATAAGAGGAGAAAATAGGCTCTGAAGTAAAATATTTAACAGCTGCGCTATATTATTGAATACCATAAACATTCATTATAAATAGTACTTTAAGTTTCCCTTCCAGGGCTGACAATAAATAAATTCGGTAGTGAACCAGACCCAATATTCAACAGAACCCTCACGCAACATGCGTAAACACATCTCCGGAAGAAATAGTGACTTAATGGTCGTAATCCAGAACGAAAGTGTTACTGCAGTATGTTGAAGTAAAATTAATTTTACGTGTCACTGTGTTTCCACTGTTGTCCATAGATTTGAAACGTCGTCGGATGAGTTAAAAATTAGCTTAATGTTTTCGAAAATATGGATCCCATATTAACATAGCTGACTTTTGCTGTTTTCTACATCTCACCCATTTACAACTTGCATTTCAAGGAGTGGCGTAGGTCCACAAACCTTCTTTCCAGTTAGTAAGTCGTACGAATATCACGAATTATTGAAATTGCACATGGCGTTCTACATCTGGGGAACACACCCACCCAACCCCCAACCTACTCTCTCTCTCTCTCTCTCTCTCTCTCTCTCTCTCTCTCTCTCTCTCTCTCTCTCTCTCTCACACACACACACACACACACACACACACGCACACACACACACACACACACACACACACAGAGCAAGAGCGAGAGAGAGAGAGAGAGACTGGTTCCATTTTACATATTTAGCTAAAATCGTTCAGTAATTTGTCTTTTTTTATCTTCCGTCCCGGAGTTCCTCAGATAATTAATCATATTTTAAATCATGTGTCAGTTATTATGAACCAAGATTCTTAATCAAATAAAAATGTTTTTCTTTTACCCTGTATAAATTTCTGTAAGCATTTATTTTAATAGCGTGGTGAGATTTCCTTTTTACTGTAGAAATATTTTATACTTATGGAAACACCTCACCTTTTTTTCGTTACCAGAACAAATTATACTTTCTTGTCATACCGTAACAAAAATATTTTCGTGTTATGTGAACCATTAATGTTCCTCTTATCACCAAAACACTGGTGCAGCGATGCGTTACTTTCACATATAGCTTTTTTTCTGCTTTCATCTAAATCCGCTCATGAGATGTCGCTTCCCGTTACACGAAAGAATTTATTCCCTCGGGAAGCGTGACTTGCTATTCAAACTGTGGCTGCCAAGCAAGCACTTTTTGATGTCGGAAATGCTTTTCTCGTTATCTGAAACTCTCTACCACCGATGGCAAGTGTGACAGAAGGATACCTCTGTCTTGTTGGCAACGTTGAGATGGTTGCTAAGAGAAAATGAATAAATCAGAAATTCTTCAGTATCGAGTGGAATATAGTGAAACTTCTTTCCAATGAAATTTGGAGTGATGAGACGTCCATGAAAGGTACCTATTAAGTCCTCTGCTCTTTTTAGATGCAAGACGATCATAAAGTGAGCGCTGTTTATGCAGTCGACTCAAGCTACATGTCCATGCGACATCAACAGACACTTTTTCTTGTTTTTATTCGTTTCTTTCTACGAGCAGACTGTTATCTAGTATCGCTTAAGGTACCAAATCCAAACACCACTCTGCTTTCCGCCAGTGACCGTCAACATTTATTTTGCAGTCTCCGGTTTAATAGCCTTGTTCCGGACTCATCGACTTCTAGATTTGTCTCAGTTCTCTGCCAGAATGTTGACGCCTCCAGCTTTCCGAGGAGAAGCGGATAGGCTACACAGGAGTCAGCTGGACAATACAGTGCTTTGTGCTCCCACCTAATTTACCTATCACTATGATAATGGTTTGCCTCACATAACATGAAACCATTTCTCATGCACTTTATTCTACAAGAGTTTTCCTATGCTTTTACGTAGTAATTGGCCAATTTAGACAGTGCAAGTACAATTCTGGAAACTGGTAGCAAAGTAATACAAAAAATTACATCATCGTTAATCTACGCATTAGCACTGTGCATGACTAGCGAATCTTTGGAAAGCATCACAAGTGGAAACTGTTTGAAACAGGTCAAATAACGATAGTAGTAACATGAAATCAAGCTGAATAACAATGCAATACTTTTTGAAGAAACTAATATCTACTAATGGAGAAATATAATGACTTGGGCCTGTTGTAGAATTCTCTTTAATTTAGACATAATAACATTATACTATAACAATAATTATGGATATCGGCCGTAAATTTGTCATCTTCTGGATCTATACTTAATAGGCGGAGATGGGGGAAGAAAGGGTTCACAGCTTGCATTGTCTAAGACACTATAAATTTGTTTTTTTACAATTTCAACAATACGCAGGTGAGATAGCCATTATTTTATACGGATGGCTATCATGTAGCAAATGTATCGTTATTGAATGCTAATATTTTCTGTGTTGAGCCTTCTCCGTTATCATCACTCTGTTATCGGTGAGTTATATGATAAATGTGCTTTTTTTAAAAGTAAAAAAGCGTTAGAACCAAAATAGATTCAAGCGAACTAAATACACAAAAAAAATTATTCTGATTGTGTACCATTATGAATATGGATAAAATATAGGGTGTGGTATTTTTCGTTGAAGCAGTTTCAAACACTGTAGATTTTAAAGAAGTAATGAGCTAAAGGATGATCATAAAGTATATCACAATCATCTGGCATAGAGGTGTAGCTCGGACTGAGCAGAGATATGGAAGAAAAACAGTTGCGGTAATAATGCCAAAATCACTAGGTACCACCTTCATCAGAATTGGTCTAGAGAAATCATGTTGTTCTTGTTATGGGCTTCAGTTCATAGACTTGTTTGCTGCAGCTCTCCATGCTACTGATCCTATGCATGCCTCATCATCTCCGAATAACTACTGCAAGCAGCTGCCTTTTGGATCTGCTTACTGTACTCATCTCTCCGGCTCACTCTAAAATTGTTACTCCCAACGTTTCCCTCCAGTACTAAACTGGTGATCCCTTGATGTCCTGGAATATGTCATATCAATCGATCCTTTCTTTTAGTCAAGCTAAGACCCAAATTTCTTTTCTCCCCAGTTCTGTTCAGTAGTTTCTAACTCTTTGCATGATCTAACAATCTAAACTTCAAATTCTTCTGTAGCACAACATTTCAAAAGTTTCAATTCTCTCCTTGTCTGAACTGTTCCAAATCCTAAAATTCGAATGGCAAAACGTCCTACTTAATCAGTGCATCGTGGACATGTAATGAAAATTGTCTACATACATTTACCGGTACCATTCATTGTACCAAGAGTCTTATATTAGGCGTAAGTGAACAAAAATATTTTGTCGTAATTCACTCCTGAAGGGTTAAAACCGGTGTAGAAATTAAAATATAAATACACATAGCTTCCTTTGAGGTTAAATCCGCAATGTCGGTAGTACAAATCCGATATGGTAAAAATTCCTAATCGAGATTTTAGCTCAGGATAAAGAGTGAAAACGTTGTGAAAACTGTGTTAGGAGAGATAAAACTGTAATAACCTCCCGTTCCTTTCAGAGCAGATTGCCATTTCTCTTTACCAGAGGTTATATGATAAACAACATTACGACTGCCTGAATGACGGTGTGTTGGTCTCCATATGAAACGTAGTACGGATGTGGCTCTGCGACGCATCAGTGCGACTAGTTCTTGAATGTATCAGGAGGTAAACGACACCAGATGGCTACGTCCAAGTCAAGAAATTCGCGTAAACTATGTGGGATCGGAGGCAGCGTCCGACAGCGTCGCCGTTGTGTTCCGTCGGGCTCAGATCAGGAGAATTTTGAGGCCAAGCTCCTCAAACCACTGTTTCTCGATTATGACCTCACGACACTTACCTGCTGGAGATTGCCATCGGCGACTGGAAAGACATCATGCATATAAAGATGCACCCCGCTCGCAATAACGTTCGTTTAATCTAGCAGTTCGATTAAACAGCCGCAGATCCAATAGAAGCGCAGGTGAATGCCCCCTGTAGCGAAATACTGCCCCGTCGTCCAGTGTCTGTGACACAGTGCATGTTACAGCCATCTGCACGGATAGCGGCGCATCCAGAGACGGTCAGCGACATGTTTCCGTTGAACTACGGTCCAGTCTCGATACGCTTTGCCCACTGATGATTTCATTAGGTCAAAAGGATCAGCAATGAGCGCTAAACAGTGTGCACGCCGCCGTCTGATCTGTCATAGATCGTCACCTGTCCTATTTCACAGAACGGGCAAGCCTCCAAGCTCCTCATTCTCTGATGAGACGTGGGCATCCAACACATTACAGCTTACTCATGGTTCTCTGTCCTTTAATCATTTTTCATAGATGCTCACCAGGCGAACATCTGACCCCTTTCGCCATTTCCGCGGTGCCATACTCAGGCCATAACAATCTACATTTTCTGAAAGTCTATTATGTCAGTGGATTTCCACATTCACTGCCCTATAGTCACTAGAATGATTCGCCACTAATCGCTGCTCCGCATTCATACCGGGTGGTTATAATTAAACTGTGTTCTCAGTGCTGCAGTGCGGGCTATATACATCATACGATGCTGCAACATCGAAGTTATATTCATTAACTGGTAAACTCACGGAGTATGCTGAAAAAGTAATAGTTCCGCTTCCTCCCACCAGGTGAAAATATGGCGCAGTAAGCAATCTGAATGTGAAATGTTTCCTATTTTGATATCAGCATGTTGTTTGTCACTTGGCGACATATGTTCTTCTCCATTGTGAAGCGTCTGCTGGTGTAATGGGTTAAGAGAAAACTGAAGTCTGGCCGAACAAGCCATAAAGGACCAACGGCACCGACCGGCCGCCGTGTCTTCCTCAGATCAGAGGCGTCACTGGATGCAGATGCGAAGGAGCATGTGATCAGCATACAGCTCTGTCTGCTGTATGTCAGCTTACGAGACCGGATCCACTACTCAGTCAAGTAGGTCCTCAGTTTGCCCCACAACGGCTGGGTACACTCCGCTGGCCAACAGCACTCGGCAGATCGGATGGTCACCTTCCAAGTGCTGGCTAGCCAAGCCCGACGGTGCTCAACTTCGGTGATCTGACAGGAACCGGTTTTACCACTACGGTAAGAAGGTTTGAAGTTTTTCATATAAAATGCAATAGAAGTTGTGTTATCAGAATGGCAACAATAAGAGCCCTGCATTGCCCGAATGTCTCCAATAGAAACAGCGATGAAGAGGCCTCATGACAATAAATAGAACTTGATCAAGTAATTTGAAGAAATATTTGAATTGGATTCCGCAGGAGGGAGAGGTAGGCGGCACGTTCCCATGGCAGTTATTGATGATGTTGCTGTAGCTATAGCTGACTGTGTAACAAATACCTCAAGTTCAGCAGACAGTGCCACGATATTTAGCATCCTGCGATGTATCTACTCCAAAATGCAGCACTCGGAACACTGTTAGTTTAATTATAAACACCTGGTTCTTTCCTTACCACGTCGCATATCCGCAATGCCAGCAGGCGGAGTTCTGTCTTGCGGTGGACAATGGTCACAATATTCTAACTGAATATTACATTTGCGCTACTCACCGAACGTTTTTGAGGCAGTTAGTCTGGGCAAGAAGACACCATGGTAAGACGCTGGATTGATATTCGTCCAACTATCAGACTCAATTCTCCCATGATTTCCCTATATTACTTAATGCAAATATCGGGCTCGTTTCTTTGAAAAGGCACGCAGATTTCATTCGCCAATCGGAACATGAAACTCCGTTTCTATTGACCTCCTGTCAAGAGGACGCATCTTCCCTTCTTCCATTTCCCTCGTATATTCGCGTCCACAGGGATGTCCGCATTTTTACTACTGGTAAGTCGTACAGAAAAGTTCTCACTGACTGACAATGAGATCTGAGGCCTTTCCACGCAGATTCACTGAACAGTTTGAACTGCAGGAGGTGGAAGTGAACGAAAGAGAGGGAGAGAAGTAGATACGATGTTGGAGGGGAAGAAAGAGAAGGAGAGAGGGTGAGAGATAGATAGAGAGAGAGAACAAGACGTTCGAAGAGCTTGCCAGCACCGCTAAAACCAATGTTCGCCCCATCCCACTGACGGTGTGGCAGCAGCCGCAAACACCATGGAGACGCCTCTGGACGGCGAGAAGGCGGCGTCAGTAATCGCGCATCCTAAGTGCGCTATTAGGGCGCCTCTGTACATGCTTAATGAGGCGCCGCTGCCGGCTGCCGATGAGGAATGAAACCACTTAATTTGCGCGGAGCTCAGCTGAGCGCAGGGGCCCGTCGCGCGCCCATTAAGCGAGCCGAGTGCGAGAGCGGCTTTCGTCGAAGTAAATAATTAGCCCAGATTTTGATATCGAACGTCACGGGGAAGCAAAGTCTCTAGCTACCAGGCAACTCGCTGACTATCAGGCGATTTGTTCACGCACTTTGAGAGGGAACGAACCGTGAATCCGACGTTATGCTTCAAAAATAACGCTGCAGCTAAACATCTCAGCCTATCACCCAGCAGCGAAAATATTGTACTGTACATGTACAATATTCCTTTTAGAAGCAACCAACCGTGAATCCGACGTTATGCTTCCAAAACAACGCTGCAGCTAAATATCTCAGCGTATCATCCAGCAGCAAAAATATTGTACTGTACATGTACCAAGAAACTGACCAGTCATAAGAACATTGGAAAAATACGAGAGCTATTCCGAAAGTAAGTGCCGAATGGGTGAAAATGGTAAGCACAGTGCAAATCCGATGAAGCTTTGAAAATTTCTCTACAACATCCGTCGGTCGCGTCACGTGGCTCATTTTGAGCGCACAGTGAGCACGTAACGATGTCTAGCACGTAGAGTCTCCCACCAAATATGAGCGCTTGGTGAGAGATTCGCCTGAAGTCATGCAGCCTACATAGCCAATCTGCCATGCGTTTTCTTCTTCATGACAATTCTTGGTCGAATTTTGCAGGGGCAGTAACAATGCTGCTGCAGCGTTTACGGTTTGACCATCCACAATGCAGCCAGCAATTTGTTTCCTCTGAGCTTCATCTCTGATTACATGAACCGGTGGATGTGAAGACGACATTTTGGCACAAACAACGACCTGTATTCCAGCGTAGAGAGTTGGTGGGTAACATATACGACTGCCTTTTCTGACGAGCGTATTGGAAAGTTGGCACAACACTACGTTGGATGTCTAAGTCGGAGCGACTCTTCTATGTAGAGAAGTAGCATTTTTGATTTTCCAAGTGATTTCCATTTCTCGACCAATCGGACCTTACTTTCCAAATAGCTCTCACAGATGCTCTCTCCCGAGTAGCATAACGCCCGTGCCATGTTAACGTCGCCTCTGGTCTTGATAATGACTTCAGTCCAATTTCTATACTTTTTGGCCCACTTGTTACGTCTGCCACAGACGGCCCCTGCCAGGCAGACTACGCTCAAGACACCCCTGTGTACTAAGTATCAATACACAAGCACTTGCAGGCGCAACCAAGAGAAAAACAATTCTTCAAAATAAACAGAACTTGCTGGAGACTAATGCGAACCTTTTTCTGCAGAGGTCACCTCACAGACACAAGGAAGTTGGAGTACTCCGCCGACCTCTACCGGCTTTATTAGGCCAGCGCAGCAGCAATACAGCCAGTTCCTTGCCGAGCTAGGACCAGCTCCGACAGACCTCACCGACGCTCTTGATGAATAGTCGCCTACTAGTTATTTGTTTTCTTTGTGTGTATATAGTGATTGTTCGAGAAGTGTAGTTCAGTTTCAATAAATGACATTGTACTGAATGTTCTACAATACTGAGTATTCTTCACCACTGAAGACGGGAAGCTACTGTGATGCTGTTAGCAAAGGCATTTCATAAGATACTCGATTCACAGCGTCCACTGCAAGTAGTTTCCATTGTAATGCTCCCTCGGAAAGGCCAGCATTCACGCACGGCGACCATTCCTATCGAATTTGAAATATATTGTAACTGAAAAGGTGTGACACTAAGCCCTCTCGACTCGGATCTTTTCCACACCTACTCTTATTACACAGCGATAGGTGGCTGCGAGTGCTGTACCATTCCTTGTAAACACAATAGAAGGTTGATAAACGAAGGGGCAAATTCATTCTCAGTCAAAATCTTGAGCTGGTTGTAGGGCCACGACCATAATGCTCCAAACGTTGTCATTGAGGAGAGATCCAGGGACCTCACTGGCCTAGGTTGGGTTTGCGAAGCACGAAGACAAGCGGTAGAAACTCTTACCGTGTGAGAGTGGGCTTTATCTTACTGAAATATAAGCCCAGGGTTGCTTAACATGAAGGGCGCCAAAACTCGGCGTAGAACATCGTTGACGTAGCGCTGTGCTGCAAGGGCGTCGCGGATGAAAACGAAAGGGGTTCTACTATGAAAGGAAACGGCACCCGAGACCATCGCGCCTGGTTGTCGGGCCATAAGGTGGCTGAGAGTCAGGTTCGTATCCCACCTCCGTCTCGCGCGTTTACAAACATGCCTTTGTGGTTCAAATGGTTCAAATGGCTCTGAGCACTATGGGACTTAACTTCTGAGGTCATCAGTCCCCTAGAACTTAGAACTACTTAAACCTAACTAACCTAAGACATCACAAACTTCCATGCCCGAGGCAGGATTCGAACCTGCGAACACAGCGGTTGCGCGGTGCCAGACTGTAGCGCCTAGAACCGCTCGGCTACCCCGGCCGGCACCTTTGATGGCCATCGTGGCTCAAGTCAAAGCGATACTGATCAACGAAGGCAATTTTACTAGAGTCAATGAGATTAGAGGCCAGAGGTGCCCTGAGAAACAGAAGAATATCAACCCTACAGTCGCCCGACCGAAAGAGGTGATGGTCGAGGATGTCGTTTAATTTCACAACAGGGCCTCTTTGATTGTTATCCGCGGCAGTTTCACAGCAAACCGCGCAGGCCGTTGTGGCCGAGCGATTCTAGGCACTTCAGTCCGGAACTGCGCTGCTGCTACGGTCGTAGGTTCGAACCCTGCGTTGGGCATGGATGTGTGTGATGTCCTTAGGTTAGTTAGGTTTAAGTAGTTCTGAGTCTAGGGGACTGATGACCTCAGATGTTAAGTCCCATAATGCTCAGAGCCATTTGAACCACAGCAAACCGCTACGTCGACGATATTGTAGACCGCGTTTTTTGCCCTTCATGGCAAGCCATCCTGGGCTTACATCATTCCCGTCTACGCTTAGAGAGAGTTTCTACTGATTGACTTCGTGTTTACCAAATCCTAGCAAGGTCGCCGGGTCTCTCCCCAATTGAGAACATTGTTAGCGTTATGAGGAGAGCTCTGCTACCTGTTTAATATTTCGGTGATCTAGTGCGCCAATTGGACAGAACCTGGCATGATATCCCTCAGGAGAACACACCAATAACTCTGTCAATTAGTGCCAAGCGGAGTAACTGTTCGCACAAGTACCAAATGTGTACCAACGCGTTAATGAATTGCTCAATTTGTGAAGCTCCTTCTCTTGATTAAATCACGCAGTTTGTGAGCAGTTGTTTGCACATGTACATTTAATCTACCATTTCCGTCCCATTCTGATAATATCTGCATCTACATCTACATCTACTTCCATACTCCGCAAGCCACCTGACGGTGTGTGGCGGAGGGTACTTTGTGTACCTCTATCGGTTCTCCGTTCTATTTCAGTCTCGTATTGTTCGTGGAAAGAAAGATTGACGGTATGCCTCTGTGTGGGCTCTAATCTCTCTGATTTTAACCTCATGGTCTCTTCGCGAGATATACGTAGGAGGGAGCAATATACTGCATGACACCTCGGTGAAGGTATGTTCTCGAAACTTCAACATAAGCCAGTACCGAGCTACTGAGAGTCTCCCCTGGAGAGTCTTCCACTGGAGTTTATCTATCATCTCCGTAACGCTTTCGCGATTACTAAATGATCCTGTAACGAAGCGCGCTGCTCTGCGTTAGATCTTCTCTATCTCTTCTATCAACCCTATCTGGTACGGATCCCACACTGGTGAGAAATATTCAAGCAGTGGGCGAACAAGTTCGAATGGTTCAAATGGCTCTGAGCACTATGGGACTTAACTTCTGAGGTCATCAGTCCCCTAGAACTTAGAACTACTTAAACATAACTAACCTAAGAACATCACAAACATCCATGCCTGAGGCAGGATTCGAACCTGCGACCGTAGCGGTCATGCGGGCGAACAGTTGTACTCTAACCTACTTCCTTTGTTTTCGGATTGCATTTCTTTAGGATTCTTCCAATGAATCTCAGTCTGGCATTCGCTTTACCGACGATCAACTTTATATGATCATTCCATTTTAAATCGCTCCTATTACCTATTCCCAGATAATTCATGGAACTGACTCCTTCCGGTTGCTGACCTGCTATATTGTAGTTAAATGTTGAAGGATCTTTCTTTGTATGTATTCGCAGCACATTACATTTGTCTACATTGAGATTCAATTGCCATTCCCTGCACCTTGCGTCAATTCGTTTCAGATCGTCCTGCATATCAGTACAATTTTTCATTGTTACAACCACTCGATGTACTACGGCATCATCCGCAAAAAGAAGTGGTGTGAAGTTCTTTCCTTTTTTTGTCTTGGAGTGTATACCCTGTTTTTCCTTAATTTCCTTGCTTATTTCTGTAATAAATATTATCAATGTCATTGTTAGCATTATCTTTATTATTTTTGTCATTGTTATGATAATTATTATTCCTGTTTTTATGCTGAGACATAACTTTATAAGCAATCAAAATATGTAACAACTTTGAAGACACGACCTGTTGTGTATAGAGACAGTAGGTCTGAAAAAAAGCAATAAATAAAAAAATTGTTAAAAGCAGTTACTGATGTATCTTTTAAGTGGAGTACCGTAAACACCTAAGAGGCCCTTCTCTTAACGAAGACTGAACCTACAACTTCCAACCTCGTTAGTAACTGAGGCTAAATTAAGAACAGCTCTAGAGGCAAACTTATTGCTTGCTGAGGTTAAAGAAGCGGGAAAATGTCGCCTGTGAGGTGAGAGTCGAGAGTCTTGAGAGGATGCGGCGCTCTTATTTTTGCTTGTTCAGGGCGGCGGCGGGCGTCGCGGGCGGCTGTCATTTCCCGACTTCCGCTGGCGTCTCGCAGCATCCCGGCCGATGGCGGCGCACAGTAAAAACGCCGCCCCCAGCTCGCGACGGCCGGCGCCCGGCATCCTCGCAGCCGGTTAATTAAGGACTCGCTCGTCGTGGGATGAGCCCACTGCGGGCAGAGAAGCGGAGAGCGGCGGGGGCGGCAGGGGGGATGCGTGGGCGGCGGTGGGGGTGGGGCAGGTCTGTTTAACTTGGTCCGGATTAGCTGGCACCCAGAACACGGCAAAGCTTCTGGCCGCGCCGGGCGAACGGAGCGGAGGCGTCGGTGGTGTGGGCGGGGGCGGGGGCGCGTCTTAGCCGGACGGGCGCCCTCCTTCCGCCCGCGGGGGCATGCGTCTAATGCACTTCCCGTGCGCCTCCCACGACTGAGATTTTCGCGGCCGCCGTCGATTGCCTTTGCGTGTACGAGGTTCTGGATCTGCACATCCCATCTCGTCAGTTCAGTCCCAGTTGAGGAGCGTATATCCGCGTGATACGTCGACGTGCAAGGAGAGCCTAATATAAGAAATAAATATTGACTGTGTAAGAAGCCGTGGTCTCCTCACCCTCATTGTTTCAATTTTCCGCCCTCACAATCATATTCCGCACATCAAGACGCTTCATTCGATCCCAAACTCGATAAGAAAAAGTCAGTGTTGTATGTATTCATGTAAACGAAATGCAAATAACAAGGAAATCGCAAGTGTGCACCGAGGGTGAAATACTCGAGGCTGACGTACATACACACATTCAAGACACGACGGTCACAAAATCTTTTAGTTTTGGAGAGGCAAACTGCACGCCAGGAGGCCGATCCCTTCAGAGGACAAGTCGACCTATCTACGTCGGCTGGCGACCGCCCGTAGAGCAGACAGTGTTTGCCTGAGTGAAAGGGAGAATGACCCCGTGTTCGGCTTAAAAGCAAATTCCGCTACATTGTGTCCAGCCTATGCATTCTTTACAAACATTGCACGCAGTTTCAGAGGTTTTCACAGGGAGACCACAAACGCTAAACGTCGATGCTACAGATTTCCGGATTGGTCACCTTAAACGAAACGTCATTCTCTCATTTTAGAAGAGCAATGCTGATTGGCAGATGATATTCCTGATGCCTTGAGCTGAAGTAGTAATGAAAGAGACTGGAGTCTCTCCTCAGTACTTCACTGGGAGAGCACCTCTGTCGAGAGCGAATCGGAGTGCAATTCTATATTGAGTCCTTGCGATTAAGTGTTGTTCACTGTGTTGGCCGCCACACTTATTGTGTGGTGTGAACGGACAGAGTTATAGTTAAACGCCTGCGAGCGAATTTTTGAGTGTCATCGTGGTGGACTGGTTATCTGACAGGTGTACCACGCCGAAGTTAGACTAGGGGCGAATAGGAGTCCTTGACTTCATCAGAGCTTAGGGAGAGTTTGATTGGCGAAGGTCAAACCAGATAGAACGAGATTTATCTTATTTGTCAGCAGCGAGCGGCGCAGACAGCAGTCATCGCAGCTTAAGGTATTGTGCAGTACAGCTCTTGCAAGCCCCGTATTTCCTCCACGACAGTACACTTCACTGCATTTCACACGTGACAGCCTCGACTGTACCTAGCGACATTCTAACGGATAATTATTCAAGCTGAGTAGGTGCGGCTCTCAGCCATTCTGTCAAGTCAATAACAATCTTAAACTTTGTATAGAAATTTCATTAGCGAATCCTATCCTTAAGAGGTAACTTCACATTCCGAAAAAAAAAACGGAAATAACTTGTTCAGTTCATAACTAAAAGTGCCATTGGGATTTCTCAGAATTTTTGCAAAAAAAGTAATAATATTCGTTAGTTTCATGTTTTTCTTGCACTAACTAGCACTGCTCCAGCACCTAAGTATCCCACTAGTTACGCAAGAAATTTTGTGTCATTTCCTTACAGCGGACGACTCCAGAAGATATTTATTGCTGAAAGTTTTTCAGGCATTTCTCTTTAGAATGTTAGGAGCGTTCGTCTGACTTCTGTAGTAGTTTGGGGGTGGAAATTGCATCTTGCAGGAGCCACAGGGTAAAGGGTACATCTCAGATTAATCCGTTGCGCAGAGTGACAGAATAGCACCCACACGCTCACAACTGTACAAAGACAGGTTTCGTGTGGGAGAGGTTCCGCGTGGGCTGAAGCTACCGATGCCGAACGTTAGTTTTCATCCATAAAGTAACGCTGTGGCGTTATACATGACAAGACAGACACAGAGCAGAGCGACGACAATCCTTATTTTGCTTCTATATAGTTGCGAGTACTATCAAGCATTCACATTAACATTTCATGCATGCACATTGCTGACAAAAGGACACAAATGAACGGATAAGAAAGTGTAGGATCTGTCTGGTGACAATTAGCTCGACTGGAGGTAAGGTAATGGCATCAGAGGGCCGTTCCAGCTTTGCACTCGACAAAAATCACCAGCAATGGCGGTCGAAAACTTCCTGAATAAGAAGTCACCCTCGCTCTGCTAACGGCCTTGCCGAAGAGAGCGGAGGATCGAAGAGAGTTTCAGGGCCGTCTTTTGTCTATTGGGGTGGGAATCTGCCACTGGCATTTTATCGATTGAGCAAGACAAGGGATCTGACATCGACTAGCGTGATATCATACTGGTATACAGACCCTCACACTAAGTTCGGGTAAGATCATCCCAATAAACGGATATTATGGCGAAATATAGGGTTTTATGGCCAGAAGAGTGAGGACGAATACGGTGTATTGGATGACCGAATAAAAATAACCTGATTTCAGAAAACAGAGGTTTTGCATTACTTAGTGGACGGCTACTCTGTACTTTACTCGGCACTAGTATGGTTTTGTTCGATCCGCTCCCTCCACGTGTTGTAACTTTTACGAAAGGTCGGCGACCAATGCCGCTGAGCAGAGGTAGGCAGCAGCGGAACGAGTCTACCAGACTTACGAGCTCTCATTAGGCTCCGCTTGTTAAGCCCACCCCCCGCCACCCCTCCCCATCCAGTGGCCGCCGATTACCTTTAATCAGGCAGACGCCTCCCCCCACCCCCTCCACCAGGCGTGGGGCAGTTTTTGTAAATCAGCGCCGCACCACTGGCTGACCGGCCGGCCCTCGTCACGGTCAATTTCACCGACCGACCGACCGTCGGGACCTTCCCCCACCCCCAACCACCCCTCCCCCTCATCAACCCTACCCTTTCGCTCGTCATTCTCTCTGTCCAACACCGGTCGATACTGTTCTACGTTATTATCGGCACGTGTAGCAGCTAGGACGGCAGTTGTGAAGAGCAGTCGTATTACATAACCTTCTGCTACTCCACTGTCCGAAACCTAAACTGAGCCTGGAAAAAAAAAATTCATTTTTTATGTCCACCCGAGCAACAGCAAAGTCTTTAGTTCGGTTATCAGAATACCTGCTCAACTGAGAATACCATTTCAACGCAGCGTTCACTCAACAAATCTTACAAACATTAAAGAGCAAAATAGCACAGGTTGATATTTTCTGCTACCAATGAAGCTCTTTTACTCCGCAAATCACAATTTTCCCGTAGATAAATGGTTCTGAGCATTATGGGACTTAACATCTGTGGTCATCAGTCCCCTAGAACTTAGAACTACTTAAACCTAACTAACCTAAGGACATCACACACATCCATGCCCGAGGCAGGATTCGAACCTGCGACCGTAGCAGTCGCGCGGTTCCGAACTGCGCGCCTACAACCGCTAGACCACCGCGGCCGGCTTTCCCGTAGATAAACTGAGGTATTATGCACTTGACATTGTAGTCGGACAATGCACATTTTCATTTCTAACTAGAAAGGTGTAGACAGTTCTAAATAATTCAGCCAGCATAAACAGGGAAGGTTCTTCCGACAGGGAAGAAATCACTTACATTCTTTCACAATGACCAGTCTTGGCTCCACTATCGTTTCACGTATCCCTAAAACAACCTTCCGATAATACGTACACAAAATTTTTGAAAATGATTGTAGTAGTCCACCAGCACATAGACATACACATAGCAGCAGAAGGAACGATTCATAATATTCTTACAAGTGTTACTGGGCGTTTCCTACAAATCTTCTTACTCTCAACTTCAATACGACACAACATCCAGAATGAATTTTCACTCTGTAACAGAATGTGCGCTGATATCAAACTTTCTGCCATGTTAAAACTGTGTATCTCACAGGGACTTGAGCCAAGGAACCTTGCCTTTCGTAGTCACCTGCTCCACTGGCTGAGCCATCCACGTGGCCCACGAGAAACACAGGCCTCGCAACGAAATTACGACGTCGCTCTAATCCCCTTGCCTGCCATAAATGGCGAAGGCTCGACTCCGTGCAGGTCCCACGGGAAATCGGTACGTGTGTGAAAAGTGAACCATTAAAGATCTTAACTTCGTCGTGTGCTATCGATAGCTTGCATGTATTTAAACTTGGAGGTAAGAATTATTAAGCTCGTCTGAAAGAGTTACTCGCTCCCCGCCGCAGATGGCTACTGGCACTCGTAAGACCTGCAGTGTCACTTGCAGTGTTGCGCATGCCGCGGTCTCGTGGGCCTTGGTCGTCCAAACACGACGCACGACCGGTCCTCACAGCTTCATGTAGACCAGTATTTCATATCCTATTTTCCACACTTTCGAGAAGTTTCTTGCGTACCTTGCGCTACTAGCCTTCCTGGAAGAAATGATATTGCAGAGACACTGTTTAGCCACGCTGTGGAGGATTGCTTCCAGAACGAATTTCCACTCTGCAGCGGAGTGAGCATTGATCTGGCGTTAGGATATGAGGTATTGTCGGAAGTAAAGCTGCGAGAAGAGATTGTGAGCCGTGCTAGAACTGCACTGCCGGTTGAGCAATTTCCCTGAACACGCAAGCGTCCAAAGTTCGACTTCCAGTCCGGCACACAGTTTTAATCTGACAGAACGTTTCAGGAGACAACATGTTCAATTCTCCACATGTAGCATTACTGTGCCAATGATAAAGGTGACACATGGTGCGGAAATATTAACTAGGCCGGATATTTCAAAACTTCTGTCTTCATATTTATGAGAACTTAAACTGAACACATATCTGAACTCTCAAAACAAATCACTTAAGCCTCCTTTTTTTTTTAATCAATTGCAAATTTAGAGGAGTGCACTCATTCTGAGCATTTTCTAGCAATGATGTTGTAAGGAATTATGCTTGGAGTAACCCGAAGAAGATTTCATCGTGAAACGACGTGCTGTAAGTATTACATGTCGCTCTATCCCCTTGTCTTGTAGATATGTGCTTCAAGGATTTAGATATATTGACTATTGTTTCGTAGTATATTTATTGCCTCATGAAGTTTGTTGTAAATAAGCGAAACGATTCAAAAGGATCAGCGATGTATATTTTTGCATTACTAGAAAGAAAAATGACGTTCATTATTTCGCATTAATGTTTCGTTAACGCAAAATCGGGTGCAGAAACCAGCCACCAAAAATTTTGATCATTTAATTGATGATATAAGATGTCTGACAGACAGAAAAGCTGAATCTAAAAAAGAATTAAATCTGTTCTCATTGACAACTCCTACTCCCTACACGAATTCCTATTTATAAATAATATGGAAGAGAAGGATTGTAGGAGTTATTAATTTGCGCCTGCGCTAAGGGACCAAAATCGTAATCACCAGCAGGTAGGCATATTTACTTCTGAATATTACGTCGTGACATTTAGTCGAAGAAGTGATCTGAGGGACACGAAATTAACAGACTGCTACAGTCCCTGTTTGAATAATATGCTCTTGTCCTAGTCACTAAATTATTTTTTATTATATGTCTTATAACGAGATTAGTATTACTGTAACATCAAATTTTAGAGATATATAGTCCCTAGTCAAAGTTAAACAGCTTACGCAACCTGAGAGGCCTCTGATGTTGAACTGTATGCTTCACTAGATACTTTGTATCCGTAAGATCTGATGTAGAGTGAAATGCGTTATGGAGAATCCAATAAATAGAAAAAATTTGGCGACGAAGACCATAGTACTGCACCAAACACGGTCGCAGATCGAATTAAGAACTTTATGATCAAAGTAATGAAAGAACTCGTGTCAATTTCAGTTTACATATATTACAAAACATGAACAACTTCTTAGTTACAAGGGGCGATCAAAGAGTTTGCTTTTGAGGACATTTTTTGAGCGTATATGCAGTGTAGCACGACTCAGATGCAGACATACACGCATCAACAAAAGTTTGCATCACCGCAGTTCCCAGAACTCCTGGCGATAGACGTGGATATTGTATCGCAGACACTGTCACTTTGACTGCTCAGAGATGTCACTAAAGCTGCGCAAAAACTGTTAACAACTATGCATGAGCAGCGTCTATTAGACGGAGGGGGTTCGTCAGCCGATCAGTTCCAGTTTTTCCACCAGGACGGAGGTACACGGTTCGTGTTGTCTGTAGTCCAATTCGACCGCGTCCGCGTTGTTACTTTGTGCCAGGACAGGCTCTCAACAAGGGAAGTGTCCATGGGTCTCGGAGTGAATCAAAGCGACGTTGTTCGGACATGGAGGAGATACAGAGAGACAGGAAATGTCGATGATACGCCTCGTTCAGGCCGCCCACAGGCTACTACTACAGTGGATGACCGCTACCTACGGATAATGGCTCGGAGGAACCGTGGCAGCAACGCCACCATGTTGAATAACGCTTTTCGTGCAGTCACAGGACGTCGTGTTATGACTCAAACTGTGCGCAATAGGTTGCATGATGCGCAAATTCTCTCCAGACGTCCATGACGAGGTCCATCTTTGCAACCACGACACCATGCAGCGTGGTGCAGATGAGCCCAACAACATGCCGAATGGACCGCTCAGGAATGGCATCACATTCTCGTTACCGATAAGCGTCGCATATCCTTTCAACCAGATAATCGTCGGAGGTAATGTGGTCAAGCTGAACGCCTTAGATACAGTGTCCAGTGAGTGCAGCAAGGTGGAGGTTCCCTCCTCCCTGCTGTTTTGCGGTGGCATTATGTTGGGCCGACGTACGCCACTGGTGGTCGTGGAAGGCGCCGTAACGGCTGTACGATACGTAAATGCCGTCCTCCGACCGATAGTGCAACCATATCGGCAGGGTAATGACATCGCTCGACTAGAGTGGCCTGCATGGTTTCCAGGCATTAAACCTATCGAAAATGCTTGGGATAGATTGAAAAGGGCTGTTTATGGACGACGTGACCCACCAACCTACTCTGAGAGGTCTACGCCGAATCGCCGTTGAGGAGTGGCACAATCTGGACCAACAGTGCCGCGATTAACTTTGTGGATAGAATACCACTACGAATACAGGCATGCATCAATGCAAGAGGACGTGCTACTGGGTATTAAAGGTACCGGTGTGTCAGCAATCTGGACCAATACGTTAAAAGATGTTGGTGTATGGTGGTACAACATGCAATGTGTTGTTTTAATGAGCAATAAAAAGGGCGGAAATAATGTTTCTGTTGATCTCTATTCAAATTTTCTGTACATGTTCCGAAACTCTTGGAACAAAGGTGATGCGAATTTTTTTATGTCTGTATAACAGAGCACTGCATCCGCATGGCGAATCCGCGTCAATAGCGTGAATAGCATTCGTCTGTATCACTCGCTAAGCACGCGCAAACCGAAGTCCGCGTCTGACGGTTCACTCACTCGGTATCACGCGGCGCTCACTCAATGAGTGTTCAGCTGTACGGCCTTGCCACGCGGTTTGGAAAACACAGATGCTGCAGTCTACACGACTCCGACACAACGTAGCATCAGTAATGGGCCTGTCAAGCAATCAAATGCATTTAGAAATACAATTCCTGTGTAGCTGTCCATTTTCCATGTTTTCTGAGGAGAAGGTGTGTTCTGTATACCTGAGACACACCACGTGCTACGACAGTATACAGAAAATTAGTATGATGAGCGCATATTGAATGCTACTGAAGGTCATTGTTTCAGCTGTAGAACTGTTTGTCTTTATGTAATAATAGCGGATGAAGTAATGCTCGCTTCTAGTCAGCTGCTAAAATCGCACTTACGTTTAGACATTTTTTGAACAGAAAAAAATCAAAAAAGCAATTATGTTGTGGAGCGTGACAACAGACTACAATTGTCAACTTTGTAATTAACAGAGAAACTACAATTTAGCTACACCATAGGCCTTCATGGGTAAGTCGAACTAATGAACTAAGAGCCACTACAGTTGATAACATAAAATGAAAGGAAAAAGATGTGTACAGTGTAGTAGTGAAAAGAGACGGATATAATTCGAAGAGATTTATATCTGAATAATTATTCGAATAAGTAGAGCAGTCTATCTACCTACCTGCATGACTGCCGTGCGGTTAAAGGCGCTGCAGTCTGGAACCGCAAGACCGCTACGGTCGCAGGTTCGAATCCTGCCTCGGGCATGGATGTTTGTGATGTTCTTAGGTTAGTTAGGTTTAAGTAGTTCTAAGTTCTAGGGGACTCATGACCTCAGAAGTTAAGTCCCATAGTGCTCAGAGCTATTTGAATTATTATTTTGAAACCCGAAGTGGAAAGCTCTGAGGTATTTATTGAGTCGTGGTAAGTATATCGGAAAGACAGATTACAGGCCATAGGAGGGGCAGTGATCATTGCACTTTACAAAAATATTGTTGAGTGTGACAGTGAAGTCGTCTGGTCGCATATAACAGGTGTAGGTGCAAATAAGTTAATCGTTGGATTTTTTACCATCCAGCGGATTCCGCTGTGGCAGTTCTAGAGTCAAATGGTTCAAATGGCTCTGAGCGCTATGGGACTCAATTGCTGTGGTCATAAGTCCCCTAGAACTTAGAACTACTTAAACCTAACTAACCTAAGGACATCACACACATCCATGCCCGAGGCAGGATTCGAACCTGCGACCGTAGCGGTCGTGCGGTTCCAGACTGTAGCGCCTTTAACCGCTCGGCCACTCCGGCCGGCTCTAGAGTCATTCAAAGAAATTCTACGGTCAGTAGCGCTTAAAGATTCAGATCATGCAATACTGGCTGGAGGCGACTTTATCCTGCCGAGGATAGGCTGGGATGTACGTGGATTCATTGGGGGCGTACAGACAGGCCATCATGCAAAATACCTTTGAACACTTTCTCTGACAATTGTCTTGGGCAGCTAGCTCGGCAGCCCACACGCAGTGGAAATATCTTTTGCCTTGTAGCTACAAACAGGCGGGACATGATCGACAATGTCAGTATAGAAACGGGTATTAGCGATCAAGATGTCAATATAGCAACTATGATTACGAAAATCAAGAAATCGCTCAAGAAGGCTAGGAGAGTATTTCTGCTAGATAGAGCAGTTACTAACCTCTTACTTGGACAGTGAACTGGCATCACTTAGAACCAGTAAGATAGATGTAGAGGATTTATGGCCAACGTTTAAGCAGATCGTAAATCGTGACCTGGAGACTTATGTGCCTAGGAAGTGGACAAAGGATGGAAAAGACCCACCGTGGTTTAATAACGAAATTCGTAAGATGCTGAGGAATCTTGCACTCTAGGTTCAAAAGGTGACGCACTAATGACGACAAGCGAGGTTTAATAGCGATACCTGCATCTGTGAAAAAATGTATGCTGGCAGCATACAACTACCAAGGTCACAGTTTAGCAAAAGGTCTGGCAGGGAAGCTGAGAAAAATCCGGTCGTAAGTAAAATCTATAAGCGGGTCTAAGGCTTCCATTCAGTCCCCTGTTGAGCAGTTTGCATAGCAGTTGAAGATAGCAAAACGAAAACAGAAATTTTTAATTTCACGTTCACGAAATCGTTCACGCAGGAGAACCGTACGAACATATCGTCATTTGAAAATCGGACAGAGTCCCGTATGAACGACATAGAAATAAGCATACATGGCGTAGAGAAGCGGCTTAAAGACCTGAAAACAAATAAATCACAGAGGCCGGATGGAATCCTAGTTCGGTTTTCCACAGAGTACTCTACTGCATTGGCCCCTTACCTAGCTTGCACCTATTGTGAATCTCTCGCTGAGCGCAAAGTCCCAAGCGACTGGAAAAAAGCGCAGGTGGCTCCAGTATACAAGAAAGGTAAAAGAACGGACCTTCAAAATTAAAGACCAATATATCTAACTTTGTTTGCTGCAGAATACTTGAACACATTCTCAGTTCGAATATAATGAACTTTCTTGAGGCTAAGCAGCTCATGTCCACGAATCAGCATGGTTTTAGAAAGCACCGCTCGTGAGAAAGCTTGTCCTTTTGTCACATGATATATTGAGAACTATGGATGAAGGGCAACAGGCAGATTCCATATTTCTAGATATCCAGAAAGGATTTGACATGATGCCCCAATGCAGGCTGTTAACGAAGGTACGAGCATATGGAATAAGTTCACAGACACGTGAGCGTCTCGAATATATCTTAAATAATAGAACCCAGTATGTTGCCCTCGACGGCGAGTGTTCATCGGTGACAAGGGTGTCGTCAGGAGTGATCCAGGTAAGTGTGATACGACCGCTCTTGCTCTCAATACACATAAATGATTTGGTGTGCAGGGTGGGCAGCAGTCTGCGGTTGTTTGCTGATAATGCCGTGGTGCACGGTAAGGTGTCGAAGTTGAGTGGCTGTAGGAAGATACCAGACAACTTAGACAAGATTGGTGTGATGAATGTCAGCCAGCCCTAAATGTGGAAAAATATAAGTTAATGTGGATGGGTAGGAAGAACAAACCTGTAATGCTCGAATACAGTATTACTAGTGTCCAGCTTGACACAGTCAAGTATCTGCAGGAAACATTGCAAAGTGATATGAGGTGGAAGGAGCATGTCAAAATTGTGACAGGGAAGGCAAATGGTCGACTTCGGTTTATTGGTAGAATTTTAGGAAAGAGTGGTTCACCTGTAATGGAGACTGCATGGAGACCGCATATAGGACGCTGGTGCGACCTATTCTTGAGTTCTACTCGAGTGTTTGGGATCCGTACCAGGTCGTTTGAAGGAAGACAACGAAGCAATTCAGAGGTGTGCTGCTAGATTTGTTTCCGGTAGGGTCGTACAAAACTTAAGTGTTGCGTGATGCCTCGGGAACTCAAATGTGAAACCCTGGAGGGAAGGCGGCGTTCTTTTCGGGAAACACTACTGAGAAAATTTAGAGAGCAGGTATTTGAAGCTGACTGCCAAACGATTCTACTCCCGTCAACATACACCGCGCGTGAGGTCCACGAAGATAAGATACGAGAAATTAGGTCTCTTAGGGCTCGCACGAAGGCGTACAGACAGTCGTTTTTCCCTCGCTCTATTTGCGAATGGAACAATAGGGGAACTGACAAGTAGTGGGTACAGGGTACACTACGCCATGCACCTTACTGTGGCTTCCGGAGTATCTATGTACATGTACATGCGGATAATTGGGCCACCACCGACTCCTTATGAGAACAGGATGTACAGCCTAAAGACTGAATGTGGAGCAAGGTATCATGACGAATGCCCTACTGCCAACTTTATTTCAAAAATAAATATGACCTGTGTTAGTAGCACGAATGTTGTGGTTGACATTACAGCAGTTCCTGTACTATCTCGCTTATACAATCAAGACTGTCCTTCAATAGCTACATAGAATTATGACACTAAAGAAAAACATGGAGCTATCACAAACTCCAGAGGCCATTTCGTATTACCAAATGGCTGTTGCTTTGAAGACAAATTGCAAGTATTCTGTGGATGAAGAGAATAAATGGGTGATGTTAATAACACTAAATGTTCGCACAAGTCTAGATGAAACCTAATTACTTTATTTCAGTTTGCTGAAAATGAACTGCTGTAAAGATATTGGAGAAGCGAACAGGGAACACTGTGAAATTCTGATAGTTCTTAGTAAGTTTGTAATTCTTGTAAAAAACCAAAAACAAAACGAAAAAGAAAGTATTTTAATGTATATAGACTAAAGCCGCGAGTGAAAGTCGGGAATCAAACCCGGGTCTCCCGCTTACTAGGTGCGTTAGCGGTTTTCACGCGGCTACACAGTTTATCGTGGCATACCTCCCTACTCGATCCAAATTCCCCAGAAAGTGTTGGGCCTTTGTATATTTTTCTTGGTGTTATTCACATTAAATTTTTCGGTAAGTGAGATTGAACTCATTTAGAGTTCAGCAGTTCCCATACAGTCTCCAGTTGCAGGTGAAGTCTGGCCTGCTGTCCAAGACTGAAATCAAATGGTGTTCCTCAGTCTGTCAAATTTATATTCCTTGGAAGAATTATGTGATACACTGGCTTGTTGTGTTTACTTTTCTGTATCTGATGCGTGGCAATGTCGGAACATCTCTTAGATAATAATTAGCTATGTCTGAATTGGATATGACTAACATATCTGATACTCTATCTTAAATATGTACATGTAATAATGGATTTATTTGTTCTGTTGGTCATCAGTCGTTGAGCAACTCAACTATCATTTAAGAACAAATTTGTGGCCGGCCGCTATGGCCGAGCGGTTCTAGGCGCTTCAGTCCGGAACCACGTGGCTGCTACGGCCGCAGTTTCGAATCCTGCCTCGGGTATGGATGTGTGTGGTGTCCTTAGGTTAGTTAGGTTTGCGTAGTTCTAACTCTAGGGGACTGATGACCTCAGATGTTAAGTCTCATAGTGCTTAGAGCCATTTGAACCATTTTGAACAAATCTGTGTTGAACATGGACTTGGACTGTAATATTAAACTTTTTCACTTCACGATTCCGTTGTCTTGGCAATTGAAATTCATTTGTATAACAGTGAGAAACCAGGTTGTTATCATTATTTTAATTGCAAAACAAAAATAGTTATGTTAATTATGAAATGTTATAGTTACAAAAATGACTGCATGCCACTGGACTGTATTGGATATTGTAAGGCTCAGTTCCTCATTGCAGAATATAAATACAATCTTTCTTAATTGTATTAGCTTGGGCCTGTGGTTATTGCTCTATTTCTTTTAAGGAATGCAACTATCACTTGCATGGCGCTACTACTTTGTTTCAGCAAGTTTTGTATGTAGAATAAAAACTGACGACTTTCTCAGCGTCACCACTACTGGAAGGAGGAAAGTAAAAATGTTGTTTTCCATACAAATGCAATACTTGTTTTCATAATGAATAAGACTGCGCCTGGCAACTGAAGACGACGTTTTATTAAAATTGTAGATCTTCTCCAATTTCTTTATTGCTTTAAGTTAGTATGGTAGACAATTTTGTTTAAAGTTCAAGGAGAGCTAGCTAGTTGCATTACGTGATCTGTCATCTTTGCTTGTTCAGTAAAGCAAATGTATAAGTGGCTGCATTTAAATACGCTAGTTGGATAAATAAAAAAAAGGGCTTCAGTTTCACACTACTAAAGTAAGGGCTTTGTGTTCTATCAAGAATTGATCTTACAATTGGCTTTGATATTTATTGCTACTTTCACCTATAACAATGACAGTAATGTCAAGTTATACCATATTTCGTAGTATCTGTCGAAAAGTAGTACCCCTTCTAACTCGCTGTATAAATTTGTTCAGAGGTGGGAGGAAGTCAAGGCACAAGGGCACACCACGTTGCTCTGCGGTGCTGAAAGAAACCTTAGAGTTCAGCACAGCCTCACTTAATTTACAGCATAACAAATGAAACATAAAAATACAGACGGACGACCTCAGCAGTGTGAGCTATAGTGCACTTGGCAGCCAAAATGCTGGACAACCAGCTGACAGACTTTCGTGACCGATCAACCAAGCGAGATGGATGTGGAATATGTTATGCCTTTTTCTCATAACAAACTTACTCCACTACAACAATAAAAATAATTTTTTCTGTCGTTTTACTTTCTTTATGTACTGTTGATGATAAATTCACTTACATATATTTTGCAGCATACGGAAAATATAGTGACATCTACTTTAAACAATTTTCTATGATAAACACGTTAGTATAAATGCACAAATATAGGAGAAAACCTCCATATAAAACAACGCGTCGTTATGGAGGAAAATTTAAGGCGTCGTTATGGAGGAAGGAGTTCAACAAACAATGAAAGAACGGACTGTCTTGGGCTAGGCTGTGTGCAGAAGGCACTGTTGGAAGTCTGGAAAATAATTGGAGATTGGGGAATGGAGAATTTTTTCATCGATCAGTGGATGTTCGAGACGAATTTGCGTGCTGTGTTTTACAAAATAATGTACCAGGAAGAGGTGGCTATAAATCTAGAGACATACTGTACGTCCCTCCTAAATTGGAAGTTCCACAGGGTTCTACAAGCTGCCGAAAGTCATCGTGAAATTTGTTTCAGGGTGCAAGCAATGTCTGGCTGCTTCGACAAGAGTACCCAGACTGAAGGTAGCCACAATCGTTCTCCACAAGATACCCTACTCACGACTGGCTTCGTGGAGGCTGGAAATCTCAGTGCCCCAGTGAACGGGCTAAGGGTACTTCTTTCTTTTGCTGCCTACTGCAGCCTGGCTGCCCCTTGTGGTACAGCCGTTACACTACCGACTCGGCTTTGTTCGACTGTCTCGGCACCCGCCAATAAGTCTGCCCCTCCCAATGCTAACGTGCGCAATAACACCACTAGAGCAGCCAATGATGAAAACACTATGTGATATGCGTGTCCCCTTGATAGAGTTACGCAGCTTGTTCGTATTTGTAGTGTTGTTTGTCGTTCAGTGTCACTCAGCTTCATATGCTACTGTAAGCAATAGCCCTTTTCCAGGTATCAGACTACAAATGTCCACTGCATGCAGTTCCCTGAGACCCGAATTCACTGACATTAGCCGTTACTGACGGTTTTTCAAGCTGTTCCAATTGATGAGTCGTGACACTCATGTTTGGTCCCTGTCGACTAGATTTATTTTTATAACCACTGTTCTTCTAACGGACTAGACGGTTGACTGGTATAAGATTTCTTATAGACCCGACGGACAATCCAAGTTGACATACCAACAAATCATGCAAATTCATTCACAGTGTAGTCACGGGTAGGTCGAAACAGAAAGCTTGTTTCTGTCATTTCTTAGCTTCGCTACGTAGACCTATCTTACTGAGCTGTTCCCAACAATCTGCTGGCGCATACCACTACATACCACTTCACTGCTGTCTCTTACGTCACAGGTGGTGCAAGACCTAGTACCAGATATAAACCACCTAAAACGCTCCATATCGACTGGTGAGCTGTTTTAAGACAATTACTTAGTCTGGTGAACTTATCTAAGACGTTTTGTCACTGTATTTACAGTACGAGGGACAAAGTACCATCTACAAATCGCACAGAAGCCAGACGGCTGTCGCAAGAACTGAAATATTTGAAAGAGAGTCATCAACTGAGAAAGGAGAGTGCCAGGGTGGTAGCTTGTCCTAAGTGTTGTTCAGTGTGCACGTGGAGCAATCAATAGTAGAAAGGGAATTGCAGCTCAAGTTGGAAAAATATAGCCTTTCAGTCTCACTTATAACATCATAATACTGTTAACGTGGTAAAGGGCAAGAGATGAACTGAAATGAATATATAACGCCCCGAAAAAAGTTTATAAGATGAAAATCAATAAATCAGCGGTAACAGTGTGTAGCTGAATTAAGGTAGGTGATGCTGACGAAATTATATTATTGACCGAGACGTTTAAAGTTCTGGCATGTGGACTGGAAAATAGCATGTCGGTAGAGGTGAAGAAAAGATACATTGTAGCCTAGGAATTGCAAGATAGCTAGTCTTCACAGAAAGTAACAATTTGAAATGTGGGACTACAGCCGAATTATGGACTAAATATAGGTAGCACGAGCAACTGATCAAATCGAATTTAGGAGAGAAGAACCTTACGGCAAAACTTGTCTAAACGATGGGTTAGGTAACTAGGAAACAGCATGAAGAATCAGAGACGTTAATTTGGTAGACGAGGAAAGTATAGAGAGCGACCCCTTGGACACCTTGGGACACCTTGGTTTGGCTGAAGTAAAAAGGTTCAAAGTGGTATACGATGCTGTAGTGACGGAGATATCACAAAACTTGCATTAGACAATCTTTCGTGTAAAAACCACCAACATATGCACATGATATACAGGTACTTCAAAGTACCTAACTACAAAATTAACCTGTAGCTACCAACACTATTAACTATTTTCCAGCTGTTTTTGCCGGGATCATCAAAACACCAGCAGCAACCGTCATATCTCATTGACGACTTGTCAGATCAACCCCGCCCATTGACGTAAATTACACAGAAATCATTTACGTCTCCTAAATCAGAAACACCGAGTGAGTGACGAAGATAGCACATCAATGAACGAGCCTTCGAGACTAGAGAGACTGAAATCCCCGTTCGGCCACACAGATTCAAATTTTTGCGCTTTCTATCTAGGAAAAAAAAAAAAGTCAGATATATCCGTTGAGGAAGGGGAGAGGAATTTACTTCCCTATCTTGGTCCTATCTGAGCTTGGGCACTGTTTCTGCTCCTATTTACGTCGTCATCGACGGTATTTTTGAGCCGTGCCGGCCTTCGTCCTATGGCTGCTCATCCAGATACGGTAACCCATCGGCGCTCGTAATGCGGTCACGAGGTGGAGCGCACGAGAGAGGTGGTTGGTTGAGCAGAACGTGGAAGAGTTAGGGACAGTTAGTACTGACATGTGATTGGTAATGGATACAATGGGCAACCTTGGCGGTGAATGTTGTCGCTTTCAAAACATCCATTTGGACGGCACCGGCTGTATGGGGTGCGTTTTGGGATGTACTTCGTAGCGCAGAAGTTTGGTGGTCATTATTACATCATTGCGAATCATGACTCGTGACCTACCTTTCCGATGGTGTTGCAGGCGGTCTTCAGCTGACGTAATAAGGTGCTGTCATTGTACTTACGTCATTCGTTGGAGATATATTTTCTGCCGTCTGTATTGCAGGTTTGATGAACCTGAGACAAATTACTGGTTGCTTCTGTTTCGAAACTCTGCACAATTTATCTTGTGGTTCGTCTCTACGAAACGTCTTGTGCCAGACTGTAGTAATGCATGTTGGCATCTGATTGCGTCGATATTCTGATTTACCTTTAAAAGTTGAGGCTTACTGTGTATTACTTCTTAATCTTAGTGTTTAGGCTGTTTCAGAAAGTACTGTGTGTCAACAAGCAGACCGATGCACCGGTGTATGGCCATTTCGACGGATCATTCTGCAGAGTCTTGAATGTTAGGGTCCACCAAAGATGTGTAATTACTGTATACCTAATGTATCGTGTTATGCTATTCCTTGAGCTAATCTTACGTTAGTGTGATCTCAATTGCTTGTTTAAAATTCCTGGCGTTTGAGTGTGATTTGATTACTGTTTGGAGGCAGTTTAACATGTTTTTGTACTAATTTGATGTTGCTTTATCCAGTGCTTTTCTAAGTGCAGTGTCCGGGAATTATTAGCAGCCGGCCAGAGTCGCCGAGCGGTTCTAGGCGCTACAGTCTGGAGCCGCGCGACCGCTACGGTCGCAGGTTCGAATCCTGCTTCGGGCATGGATGTGTGTGATGTCCTTAGGTCAGTTAGGTTTAAGTAGTTCTAAGTTCTAGGGGACTGATGACATCAGAAGTTAAGTCCCATAGTGCTCAGATCCATTTGAACCATTTGATTATTAGCATAGGATTATTTATTCAAGGAGTTTAAGTTGTAGCGTGTTCCTTGTCGTATTGGGACGCTAGATTTATTGGATCATATTTCTTACGGTTTGTTGTATCCCTGAGCCTGGATGGTGGGCTTGACCTACACCTTCGGCCCCTTGCTTGTCGTTCTTATTTAGCATAATCTAACGTTCCGTTTATGCTCCAGGTGCTCTCAATAACGTTGCATGTTTCGATGGTAATGCTGTTTGAGGCAGTATGTATGAAACAGTCTGAGTCTTGTATCCTCGCACTACTGGTCGGGCCTACAATTGATGGTCAAGCTGGACAAATGGCCGTCGTCCACGCTGCCTGTTATGTACGTGGTTGGCTCCTGGAGCTCAGATATATTTGTTGGATAAGCGTCGTTTACTGATCCAAGATTCACAAAATTAAAAGGAATTTCTGGATATGTCCTTTTCAGGCTTTGGCTACGTCGTGTTTCAGATGAAAGACTTGCGTGTTTAAAGTTGTTTATTCCACTTATTCAGCTACGGATACATTTTCCAAGCATGCCATACACTGTCTATTAGTCAATTTTGTCACTGTTCAGTTTGTCTTCAGTTTAGTCCTCGAAATACTTAACACTGAAAGCATTTTATTGTAATCGCATTACTATAATCCCATGAAATTTTCTTCAACGTAGATTGGCTTTTGCCGTTTGATCTGTAACAATTGATCCCTATCATTCTAGTGTTAATCATGGTACAATAACCCCATGAAAGTTGCATCGGCGTAAATAACTCAGGGAATTGTTACCTAATCCTAGTTCGTTGCTTTTACTGATGGTATCTGGATCAGAATCATAGTGTCAAGGACAAATTTGTGCCTTTTTATATATCTGTTAACCACACCTTTGGCAAAGTTTTTCGTTATAATTGTTATTTGAATTAATTGTTTACATGAATAAAACTTTGTATGCAATAAAAAGTGAATGAAATTCTCCCTCCCCCAATGTCCCATCCTTCCACTTAGTCCTTTACAGGCGTTTTATGCGGCGCTCATGTATCCCTTATCAATTTTAAACCGAGGTTTTTGTATGTTCCCGCGTTCGCTTAAAGATACGGTTGACATGCAGAGCGAGCAAATAAGTTTCAGACAAAGTACTAAATCTGTGTGTCGTGAGCTACATGTTCCCTTTCTTGTTTTAAAATAAACGCAATAATATTTTGTCCCACTGACAGACAAATGCATGCTATTTGGAGTCTAGTTTTGCACATCTTCTCTTAATGTGACCTGCCACAATATTATCTAAAGACTGTCACCTTACTAAACCTTGATTTATCATTTAAATACTGTGTGGGAGAATTAAATGACAACACACTATTATCACATGACTTCTATGCACAGAAAACACTTCTGCTTACAGCTGTCACAAGTCGTGTTAACTGCTCTGTTTCTTTTACCGTCGGTTTTGTATCCACGGTCACATATATCTGTCCTGAGACTGTCTCATTCCTATATCAACTACGTTCACGTCTGAAGCGACCCGTATATTCTATATTCCTAATTACGTTCGGTACCGCCATCTCTTTCTGCATCAGACACACACACGCACACACACACACACACACACACATAATTTAAATTCTTGTCGACGAGTTCATTTGCGAAGTCGATGGAACCACGATGTGAAAAGTAATCATCCGCGTCCTTTATAAAGTAACGTTTCTAGCAATTGTCTTCAGTGTTCGGGAGAAACAACGGAAAACCTAAATTTGAATAGTGAGACGGAGATACGAAGTGGCGTCCTCCAATTCGTGTTCAGTGTCTTGTCACAGCGGAACACTCTAAGAACCTTGGCTGCAACATCAGAGAAGTTCCAAACACTGAATAGCTGTTTACCTACTGCAATAAAAAATTCTTTCCAACTATTTTCCTGCATGCCTCTCATAATTTTAATGTTAATCATGAATTTTTTTAGGGTGTGGGAACAGCGCTATGTAAACTTCGGCTGAAGAATTTAGAAAATGGAGGATTTTTCAGTTCACTGTCATCGTAACATATCAGAAGTAATATTAAGTACTTTGCCGATCCCTTACACTGCCTACAACCTGCTGCTCACTCCAGAGATTTCCCAAAAATGGCTCTGAGCATTATGGGACTTAACATGTGAGGTCATCAGTCCCCTAGAACTTAGAACTGGGGTCATCAGTCCCCTAGAACTTCGAACTACTTAAACCTAACTAACCTAAGGACACCACGCACATCCATGCCCCAGGCAGGATTCGAACCTGCGACCGTAGCGGTCGTGCGGTTCCAGACTGAAGCGCCTAGAACCGCTCGGACACGCCGGCCGGAGAGATTTCGCACAGTGCTCCTATACCGAAGGGTCACACTACAGATACACGTCTGTGACTAATGTCGCTTAATTCCATCACGTTATTTGGGATCAATTTATAAATGAGTTGCGAATACCAAATATTTCGTGGAATACAGAAACAGGTTTCCCTTAGTTTGACGCCATTCAAAATCACCTATAAGAGCTCTTATTTTCATTTTACCAACTGAGTGGTTAACTGAGTTCTGTCTTGCAAGAATGTAAGAGTATTCTTTCTTTCTGGTCATGTCTCATTCTTTTACTTACGCTCCCAATTCATCCAATCTAGAAGCAATTTGATCAGTTAGTCAGGGCTGGGTAGCTAAAAACAAGAGAGTGTTACTAATGGCAACGCCTGGGGTGTATGACGTATGGTCGTTTAGAACGGACATCCATTCGGTTGAGGAAGTAAGTTTCTGTCGCATCGTCCGAACCCTACGAGTAGTGTTTTCAAGTCCGTGCAGCAACTTTATGGAACACTTTTCTTCTGAATGAATTTCAGTATGGCACTCTTACTCACACAGGAGTTTTGTCCCACGATTCGCATAAATATGCATCGACCGAGGAAATTATTCTGACCGTGGTTCCAAACAAACTTCATAGCCAACTGCTCTGTTGGCCGCTGAGAAGCGGAATAAATGCATCTCGAGTGACGCAGGGTTTTGGTGTAGCCACGCCGCTCTGGTACGATGATGCTATATGTCTGTGAGAGTATTGGTCTACTTATTAGTTTCAAGTTAATCCTAGATTTTAAATAAATATGTATTCAGTATTTTCTACACTTAGGTCTATAATGAACAACAAAATGCAATATTAAAATTCCAACCGTTTACTTCAAGCCATTCGACACCATCCACCACCATATATTACTTTTTTGTGTTTCTTTTTAAATCTCACTTGTGATATCCCTCAAATATATTCTTCAGAATATGGCTAGAATCGTCATGTTATTCGGTAACTATTACTTGGTCATCAACAAACTATTCGACACCATCCACCATCATATATTACTTTTTTTGTGTTTCTTTTTAAATCTCACTTGTGATATCCCTCAAATATATTCTTCAGAATATGGCTAGAATCGTAATGTATTCGGTAACTATTACTTGGTCACCAACAAATGTGATTGAGTACAATTTATCATCGCTCAGTGATATTTCTATTGGTTTACACATACTTCTGCTTGTACATACATACTTCTTTAAATATTTCTGATTAGAAATTCCCATGATAAAATGTTGCCCATTTTAATCAGGTCGTGTATACATAATATAAGACTCCAATGTCACTAGTGTAGCATGTTAAGACACCATCATTTCTAATGCTCAGTCACAATGTATTAGTATTTAAATATCCTGTTCTGTGTCAAGCTGTGCAAAACGCGTATTTCTAGAGAAACTTTTTATTCGATAAATAAAGTCAAAACAATGCAGGAATGAGATCACACATAAAACAAAAAAGGTGATACACAAACACAAACCGTGGAACGTATATGATGGATTCTCAATATTAGAGTACATCATAAATGAGGAACTCAGAAAAATGGAAATAAACATAGTGGAAGCCATTCCGAGGAAGAGATTACACTCGAGCCGCCGCTCACCTCCATAACGGCAATTGCGGAGACGGCCATCGACCTAGTATGGCAAAAATGTGATTTACTCGAAGAGTTTCCATTGATCGACGGTTTAATTCTGATGGTCCTATGCCCACTGCAACTGTAATTGACGATCTCGTTGGGTGAACATGTGAACACGTAGGGTTGGTCAGCTGCGGTGTGCTATATTCTATATACGATGAACAGTGTGCTCTGAAACTCTTCTGCATGTACCAGCATTGTGATCTTTCGGCAGAGATGCCACAGATAATCATGTATCCTACATTACACGGGAGAGAAGCATCCGAACCCCGCGCTCTCCGAATAATTGTGGACATCCAACCATTTAGCGCCTGGTGGTAGTTTCACTGTGCTTCAACCTCTTCCCGTCGATGCTCACAATAGTAGCACGTGACCAATTGACCAGCTTCGCCATTTCCGGCACACATGTTCACAGGATCTGCGTTATAAAATTGCTTATATCAATGGATTTCCCCATTTTCAGTCCATATCTTCGCTAAGGTGATCCCTCGCCCGTCTCTGCTGCGCTTACGTACTTTTCATAGCGCGTCACGTGGTCGCATCGAACGTCGATGTGGGTGATATTTAATTTACAATAAAAACAGATGTATGTTTGCATTATGACATCAGCGTCAACTATACAAGTTACAGCAGATTAAAACTGTGTGTTGGACAGAGACTCGAAGTTGGAACTTTTGCTTTCCGCAGGTAAGCGCTCTACCGACTGAGCTACCCAAGCACGGCTCACGATCCCTCTTCACAGCTTCTATTCTGCCAGTACCTCGTCTCCGACCTTCCAAACTTCACAGAAGCTCTCCTGCGAACCTTGCAGAACTAGTACTCCTGGAAGAAAGGATATTGCGGAGACATGGCTTAGCCACAGCTTGAGGGATGTTTCCAGAGTGAAATTTTCACTCTGCAGCGGAGTATGCGCTGGTATGAAACTTCCTGGCAGATAGAAACTGTGTGCTGGACCGAGACTCCAACTCGGGATCTTTGCCTGCCGCGGGCAAGTGCTGTTTCGCTAGCTGATATTTTGCAGAAGGCTATTTTGCTGTCATGAAACATTATTAACTAGATTCGCAAGTGAGGCAACTCGTCATCTTTAAGGCAACAGTATGATGCCGTATTTTAAACTTTGCAAAATTAATTTCTGATTTTCATAATAGTTTTTGTGGTATAGTTTATTAATTGAAATAGAGCTTGCGATTCACTCATGGTCAAATACGAGTAGATTTATTTATTTAAAAGTCTAACTGTCAATTTTGAGGAGGCAAACCAGGTTTGGTGGGCTATTTTAAATACCTTTTGTAATGTTTGTTGTTTTATAAATCAGTTCCCAGGTATTGTAAAACATTTTCCACGCCATCTGCTCAGTTATTCCATTTTCCTTCTGCTTGTTATCACTTATGATAGTAAGTACATGACTGCTGAAATCGTATTTAAAGTAGCCGATTTATCTTTGGAAATTTTCCTTGAAATATCGAGATAATTAAACTGTTAACCTGCATCGTCTTACAATCAGTACGCTACCCGCAGCTCCACGCAGGTACGCTAGTGTACATAGATCGTTCGCGACGTTACCGTTACTCCCTTCCATGAAGCTTCATGTGCACTTTCCCCGTGGCGCCAATATTGCAATTAACTCTACGTAACGGCGCTTAGCGCATGCCAGTCAATATGAAAATGGCGACCTCAGTAACGCCCATCGTGCTTGCAAGCTAACTTCATAGCAGTGCATCCACCTAATTAACAGGATAATTAGCTAATTAGCTACTAATTATAGTTTCATCGGCCCGCGGACATAACTTTATTGCTCGGAATGAGGTTTGAGCTCATGCTGTCCTTTAATGAGTCTCTTGGGAACTGCAAAGGATGGCCGGTAGAACGCGCTGTTTGCTACAGAGAAGTGTTACGTAAACTCAGAAAGCAAGTTTGTCACAACACCGCCACGTGCATTAAAGACGGCTGTCTCCTAGACGAAGCGGACGCCTTCTAACACAGGAACTCAACTGTCTCACTATTGTATCTCTGTAGCTCCTGAATCCTGTCGCGCCAAGCTAATGATTAATTTCGTAGTTCTTTCTCTTTTTTTCTTATTTTCCGTCACTAAGGCCTCGTGAAATCTTCTTTGGTTCCCATAATGTTTTTTATGAATGTAACAGTGTGGAGTCTGTTGACCAGCTTGCTCTCTCTTTCATACACTCGTATTACGTCATAACGCAATGCCAGTACTGTTCTTTTCCGGCTTTCCTCAAGTCCATAATCCATTTCTGTATAGTGTTGCACTCCAAAGGTACATTCTCAGAAATTTCTCTTCCGATTTAAGTCCGGTGTTTGATAGCTATAGACTTCTTTTGGCCTAGTCTGCCTTCAGTGTCCTCCTTGCTTCATCCAACACGTATTACTTTGCTCCCAAGGTAGGCCTCTTTCGCTTAATCTATTTCGTATTTTCCAATTTTGACTTTAGGTTTATCGCTAATCTCACTTCTATTACGCCCCATTAGTTCTGTCTTTCTTTCGTTTACTCTCAGTCCGCAGTGCGTGCTTTCCTCGCTCTCATGGAGGATAGGAAGGTCATCAGCGAATATTATCATTGATATGCTAACACCCTGAATGTTAGTCTCGCTCCTGAAACTTACATCTGTTGCTATGATATTGATTCTTCGCTGTATAGACTTAATGGTAGCGGCGAAATACTGCTTCCATGTTTTACGCAATTTTTAGTCGTAACGTTTCGTTCTCGATCTTCCAAACTAATTTTACCCTCTTGAGTATACTGCGTATTGTATATTATCAGTCTTTTTCCATAATTTACAGCTGTTTTTCTTGAGATTTTCGAACATTTTGTACTATTTTAAAAAGACAAACGCTTTTCTTAGTTCGAAAATTCATATGTAGTGGATTTTAAGCATTGACTCGATCATGAAGCGCTACTTCAAAAGTGCCTTTTGGGAGCCTTTAATTTTCCTTAAGCCATACTGATTCTCATCTAACAATCTCTGGTTTTCCTGTTCCATTCTCCTGTATGTTATTCTTGTCAGCATCTTAGAAGTATGAACTAATAAGCTGACTGAGCGATAGTTCTCGGATCAATCTGCCCATGTTATCTTCGATAATGTGTAGATGAGATCTCTTCGAAAGTCTGATGGCATGTCTCTAGTCTCATATATTCAACAAACCAATTTGAATAGTCTCTTGGTTATCAGTTCCTAAATATGAAAGAATGTTATGTCTGGGTTGTGCCTTATTTATTCCATGGTTCCTATAACCTCTGAATCAAATATTATATTGCCTGTGTCGTCCTCATCGACTGCCAGTTTTTGTTCTATATGGCCGCAAACAAATCCGTTCAGCAATCTCAAAAGCTATGTAGGGTTTCACCTGAATAGTACCTGAACTCCATCGCTGCCTATCACTAAATTTGAACTTCAGGGAGAAGAACACCCGATTACAGTCTCGATACAGCGCAGCATTACGGTTTTTAAATTCGATTCCAGTCACAGCACCGCCGGGCAGCAAAGTCACTGTCTACGGTACACTCGAAGAGGCTTCAGGTTCGCAGCATTATGGACGTGTTTTAGTACAGTTGTAACAGGTTCTCCGCATATGCCTGATTCCTGTTAGTGGCCCCAATAAATTGGAGCGCCACATGAGAATGTTACCACTTGAAGATCGTAACGTTTCTAGTTTATTTTTCGTCTGTCGTGAAAGTGATGTAATCTTTATTATGTGTTGTACTCCGCATATGTACACTGTATGTTTTTCAGACAAAAGTCTTCAGTAGTCGGTATGTTACGTCGCAGAGATTCTGAATACAAGCAATGTTATCTTTGACCATCAGCACTACTGTCTTTGCCAGCAGCATTCAGAATGAAGTTAACGAGAGATTCGGATGTTGACCATGCTACTGGGAGGCCTGGAAATAGCTAGCAGGACAGTGAGGTGCAAACGCAGATAATGTTTCATTTTAGAAATATCATCTTCTAAAGATTGATTTGAGAAGTGTAAATATATTCAGTGTGGTCGCTGCGTTACATGCTTATGCGATATTATGATGTGTTTGATTAAGGTAAGGTTTCGAGATATTTCTTTCTCGATACGGGTTAGTTAGTTCAATTGTTGCAACGTGATTAAGTAAACTTATTTTTTCACATGGCATGAACTCAGATGTTATAAATTTATCACCTCTTTACCATTGTAGTAACTAATCACATGGCAAAGTAATATATTTTTGTTTAAGTGATTTTTGTAAAGTTGACAGCAGTTGTTAAGCAATCAGTTTCAGCTGCATTGCACAAGGCTTGCTTTCTTTTTTAGTTAGTTTGCTGCTGCGCTGCATTTTATGTTCACTAGTTTTTAAACGGTACCGAGTTTCCGTGGCTACAGGTAAGTCATGAAAACTTGTTACGGCCACTTTTACATTACAGTCAGGGTAACAAAATCACTCACTGCTGTGCACTGAATTTCGAAATTAAAGTCGCTATCACACTGGACTCGCATTCGTGAGGACGACGGTTCGAACCTGCGATTCCCCTAAATCGCTTCTGGCAGACACCGGGATGGTTTCTTTGAAAAGGGCACAGCCGATATCGTTCCCCATCCTTGGCACAATTCGAGCTTGTGCTCCCTCTCTAATGACCTCTATGTCGACGGGACTTTAGACCCAATCTTTCTTCCTTCCTTCTTTTAAAATTAATGTGAGGATCAGTTTAGATAAAGTTCAGTTCAGATATAGTTTCTGTTAGAGTGCACTATTACATTGGCGTGTATATCAGTTAATAGCTGCAATTTTATGTAGTCAGTTTACCTACGAAAATTTGCAGCGCGTTTTCATAAAAATATGTTGATCATTCATTCTTTCAAAAAACGATCTGAAATCTTATGTAGAAATTTTTTTCTGTTAATTTTGAGTGTTGTAACAACATGCCACGTACTCTGACGACATACATTGTAGCACTGTTCACTGCATTGGGCAGTACACTATTTCACAGGTCAGCTTTTGCAATATACATAGGGTTTCATGAGGGATGGTCAATACTCAGGGATATGACGACACTGATCATTCGAAACGCAAACGTCAAGAACACATGGGCTCTGAAATGCATGTCTTAAGAGCTATGAGCAATTCTTGATCTTAGACACTGTGAAACAAATCTGTTCTACTGCAAGGTCTTTCCTTTCCACATTTTGAGAAGTGGAAGTATGGACCAAAATAAGAAAAAAAAGTCCTGTAAACATTTGCTACAAAATGCATACCTTAGTTATGAGCACTTGTTCTTTAGAAGAGTTGTGTTTCGAAGTAGTAAAGATGAACAATTGCTCATAGCAGTTAAGGTATGTTAGCACATGTTTACTGTACATTTTTTCTTGTTTTGGTCCATACTATCACTTCGCAAAATATGGAAAGCAAAGAGCTTGCAGTTGAAGAGATTTGTTTCACAGTATCGAAGACCAATAATTGCCCATAGCTCTTAAGGAATGTGTTTCTGGGCCCCTGTTTACCTGACTTTTTTGTTTCGAATCATGATTCCTGTCATATCACCAATTATAGACCATTACTTCTGAAACACTCAGTATAGTTTTATAAATTCTAAATATTTTGGCAAAAGTTCATACAAATATAGCTATACTATTTCTTATCAGATTGCGGTTATGTAATTACACCACCTGCATTTTTCAGGATCACAACACATATACACACGACGTATAAAAACAGTAAACCAGTTCAGTTTAGTTCGGTTTACTATACACAGTACCAAACCCAACAAGCTTCAAGATGTCGAACAGTTTGTTCAAAGAAGAGTATAGCTGCATTTGAATTAACTTGTACCAGAATAATGGACACATTTTACAGTGCTGTGTAGTGTGCACAGTAGAGAGCTCAGGGATTACGACTGTTTGTATCAGCGTGAGGATGCACCCTGTCTTGTGCAGGATCTATGAGGCAATGTTTTGTGGACCTGCCCAGACTGGCCTGCTCATAGTGCCGATCTGAACCCAATGATGGGATGAGTTAGTTCGTCAACTTTCCTCCAGACTCCAGATTCTCTGGTACTGGATCTCGATGAAGAATGGGTTGCCATTCCTCCTGACAAATGGTTCAAATGGCTCTGAGCACTATGGGACTTAACATCTATGGTCATCAGTCCCCTAGAACTTAGAACTAATTAAACCTAACTAACCTAAGGACAGCACACAACACCCAGCCATCACGAGGCAGAGAAAATCCCTGCCCCGCCGGGAATCGAACCCGGGAACCCGGGCGTGGGAAGCGAGAACGCTACCGCACGACCACGAGATGCGGGCTCCTCCTGACATTCAGCCATCTAATTGAAAGCGTCCCCAACAGAGCTGTAACCATCTTAAAGGCGAAGGCTGGACACACCCCATATTAATGTCCGCTAACAGGTGTCCAGATACTTTTCAATAGATACTCTACGTGTCATGCTCCAAGAAGTGCTGCCCCATTTACCTCAGCCCACACTCACAAAGAATTCAGTAGAAGCCATGGCTGTGCAGCCACAGTGGATCTTACGCCGACTCATCTAGATCTTTTACCTCCTATGATGGTGAGATTGTTTTAAAATTTTAGATATTCAGATAACATTGCGATCTTTGCTGTTGGTGGCCCCGTATAAGGCAGAGACGGTAGTCGCTTGATTTTTTTTTCATGTGTTATTTCGGAGCAGATCAGTATGTGCACCGTGTTCGTAATTTATGTCAGTAACTGCTGTCATACCTCTGGAAGGCTTCCCTCTGGTGTTTCAATACGGTAGACAGGCTATCCTGGTCGCCTATGACGGGAACCCTGTAAACAAGTCCTGAGAACAGTACAGAGAACAGTTGGGTGGGAACAGCTACATGTATAAAAATACGGATGAGTGTGCGTCGATCTCCTGTACAAGGAGTGACCTAACGTGACATCTTGCTTCTTCCATATCCAAATTTCCAGAAATGGGACACAGCCTCCTCGACCTCTAGGATGAATTTTATTTTCTCGTGAATGGCGCTCATGTGTCATCATACTCGTCGAGGGCTTCCCTGCCACGTAGTCACACAAGGAAGCTGTCATCTACGTATCTGTAGAAGTGATAGGCCTTGAGGTATGTCTGCTGCAATGAACACCAATGAAACAGTTATCAACACGCCGTGTGGACACTTCAGCATAAGACAACGGGACTGAAACTCATTATAGTGGCATTTTGATGAACTCACTGGGCTGCAGACTGTGTGTGTATTAGTTCAGCTCACTGAGAAAGACGAAAAGATCTTTTCCGTAAACTAAGTCGAACTGCTGATCAGTATTTACTCTCTTCGGTGGTGATGAGTGTGCCGCTAGGGATTACTGTCATATATCAGCCCTGTTTCATTAACTTTACTACAGGGTGTTGAGGAGCGAGATCTGGGTGAATAATGTGCAGAATCAGAACTCAAACTTTTAATAATTAAGACATACAATTGGTTAATAATACAAATGTCTGAAATGAGGTTTGACTGGCCAATAACTCAGCTAAAAATTTAAAATTAGAACATACAATTACTAATTTGTAAACAAATAAAACAATTAACGTATTACAACAAATTGCGCTGGAGGCTACCTAGTGCCGCGCGGGATTAGCCGAGCGGTCTGAGGCGCTGCAATCATGGACTGTGCGGCTAGTCCCGGCGGAGGTTCGAGTCCTCCCTTGGGTAGCGTTGTGTGTGTTTGTCCTTAGGATAATTTAGGCTAAGTAGTGTGTAGGCGTATGGACTGATGATCTTCGCAGTTAAGTCCCATAAGATTTCACACACATTTGAACATTTTTTTTGAGCTACTTAGGTGTTGTGCGTTCACAGAATAAAAGGTCACAGCTTCGTTTACATACTGCACACTGTAATATATTACATAAAGAAATAACTCTGTCCGAATGAAAAATAACAAATATTACCATTGATAAAACAACAGCTACAGTTTTTATTGTATGAATATATTCCGCCCAGCCCCACCACAAGACAAGTTACAACAACCCAATGAATTCGAAGTTTCTCTTCAAATTGCGGTAACAAATTAACAATAAATTTCTCAAAGTTATTATCACATACGATAGGATGTGTAGTAACTCACACTGGGTGATTTCAAAATTTAAAAGCTTAATGAGCCTGGCAACTATATAATTCCAGGTTAACGGCATGACATGACAATTTCAAAGGACTTCCATTTACCTTCTAAAACTACTCACAATGTTCAGGCAGTAACAATCACAAAAAATATTTCTGAAAATACATTCACAAAATTCTTTCCATCAATCTTTGTGGACACCACTGTGCTCTGTAATATTAGATCAGTCACTACGCTAACATTAATCGAAAAATTTTATAAGCCTATAAATTTTTCGACTTGGTGACTTTCAACATTAACACTAACCCCACACGCTTTCAAGACGTTCGTAAATACACGCTGCAATGTCTAACTAGTTACATGAGTAACGATCAGTGTCAAAGTGGAGGCGCCTCCTGTGACCACTGAATCAATAGCTTGTTTCATCGAACCGTAGTGTTGGAAAAACGAACTTCAAATAGAAATAACTAATTACACCAACTGGAGGAAACCAACAGTCACGTAAAGGTTAGCTGAACCAAGCACTTTAGGTCACAGGAGAAACCCACCACTGAATTTAATATTCCATGTACTGCCGTGGCACCATAAGAAAACGCCTTCACTCCTGGAAGTTTAGGTCTGCTCGTGTAATTCACCACGGTATCGCAGTTGATTCCAATTGCAACAACACTGGGCTGCAGTAAGGAGTTTAATACCATTGCCCCTCATCCACCAGCTGCAGCAATCATAGGCACGGCAGAGCACAACCTTGGCACATATTCTGTAGCAGCTCCTGCTAAATCAGCCATTCGCGTGAAGGTCCTTGCGGATCTGTGCTACCCACAACATACTGCCCGTTTCTCCGGATACTACGCGTTTCCAGTCATGCATATCTAATGACAGCGGTCTTTACATAAGATCGAGCATCAGTATTGCCTACAGAAATATTTGAATTGTGAGGGGCTCTCTGACCGTAATACACCTTTCTTTCGTACTCTCTATCACAGTCTTTGTGACAACTAGGCTGCTGATACCAGACTGGAACTCGCGAGTGACGCCTTCTGCAGACTTCATGCGATGTTTAACAACCACCCTCCACAATGCTCAGCGGTCGCTGCCCATTAGTACATGAGTTACAGAGGTTACTCCTTCGCGTTCCCCCTTGACAATCACATCGCCAGCAGCCGAATTAGGCAGCCTTAAAAGGGTGGAAATGTCCCTTATGGATTTGTTACTCAGGTGACGTTCAATGACAAGTCCACATTCTAAGTCATCGAGCTCTGCTGAAGGGTCCAGTTTGCTGTTACTGCTTCTCTACTGACGACACAGTGGTCTCACTTCTTTTTGTGCTCACGGATCCGCCTCTCATGGCATGTAGTGATCGATTCCACATTACATAGGGCAGTCCAGATACTTTTTAACAGATAATGTACACTCACGTGCTGCAGAAAGGGAAACCCGAAGTTGCTGAGCGCAGCTTGGAAGAAATTTGTGTATTTGATTGGCGTGAATGGCCACTGGATTTTGCGGTGGTGTAGTAAAGGAAGCCACTGAAGCTGGGACTTACAGTGGCCCCGTAAACATAGATAATGGCTACCAAATATGTTCTGCTTGAGCCTCGCTTGTGGCCACAATAAGCTGTGAGCGGTCATTGGCAAGAGACAGCGGTACGCCACACAACGTAGAGTCTGACTGACCTCACCAGGAACTGAACAAGGTTCAGAGGACAGAGCTGCCTGCCGTACTGCAGCACATACACAGGGTGATTCAGCTGCCCCTCGGTTGGTTGGTTGACTTGGGGGAAGGGACCAAACAGCAAGGTCAAAGGTTCCATCGGGTGATCGAAGGATGGGGAAGGGAAACGGTTATGCCCTGTTAAAGGAACCATCCCAGAATTTGTCTCAAGCGATTTAGAGAAATCATGGAAAACCTCAATAAGGCTGGCCAAACTGAAGATTGAAGCGTTGTCCTCTCGAATACGCGTCCAGTTGCTAACCACTGTGCCACCTCGTTTGGTAGCTGCCCCTACCGATAGGTTTTATGCAACCCACAAAACCTTCAAATACCATGTGCAAAATTTTCATATTCTCTCGTGAACTACATGCAAATTACTAGCCCTACAGATATAATGAACAGGACCTTTTTGTAGAAATTTAATGTAGTTAAGTTTTGCCCTGGATCACATTTTCGCTAGAAGCCGTAGTTTTCGATTTAAAAAAAAAAAAAAAAAAAAAAAAAAAAAACACAAAACTGACTGTCAAACGCGTGTTTCTTGAATAACTCGATTACCATTTACCATGACCCACATCAAAACGTATCCCAGTACAAAATTTAACTGCATTAAATATCCGACTGCTTCATTTTTCTGTAGGACCAACAGCTTCCACACAACAAGTAAGAGAATATTAAAATCTTGAATGTGGTTTTTGAAAGTATTGCAAGTTGCATGATACCCATCGGTAGGGGCACCCTGCAAAGGAAAACCAAGAGTTATTGTGATCGCTTCTCAGTTTTGGTTATTGGTAACTTGATACCAGTGTATGAGGTTAGTTTATACAGCACTGAAGATGATCACTATGTGACCGAAAATCGATTCTGCTATCAATAAAACATCAATATTACTGCCAACGCTGAGCTTCCTTTTAATTTTTAATTTTAATGAAAACCAAGAAGCCGTCTCGATAGTCAGCCAGAAGATAATGGCAGTCACGCTCATAGGGTTGTCGCACCTCCTGCGAATCCACTTGCAAGAAGCCTGAGAACTTTATGTTAATATAAGGAAAGACACCCTTACGTATTATTCAATTCCATAGAATTATTGTAAGGCTGAAGCTACGGCCAAAAAAAAAAAAAAAAAAAAAAAAAAAAAAAAAAAAAAAAAATTCAAATGTGTGTGAATTCTTAAGGGAGCAAACTGCTAAGGTGAGCACACCCTAAGCCTACACACTACTTAACCTAACTAAACCTAACTTACGCTAAGGACAAAATACACACCCATGCCAGAGGGACGACTCAAAGCCCCGACGGGGGCAGCCGCCCGATCGTGGCAGACGCCCTAGACCGCGCGGCCAGCTATGACCACATTGGATCCTGAATCACAGCATTAGGTTTTGATTTTTCCACTTCCCTGTAACAATGCCTTATCGTTGGAAAATTCGCTAACCAGCCTTTGCACGACATGTGCGGTGAGTGCGATAGAGCTGTTAAGAAGGGACTCAGTTTTTTATCTGTCACGTCGCACATCCGTCAACAAGCTGAAATCAAGACCGATTTAATATGGAACGCTTAGCATGGGCTTACGTCGCAAAGTTTCGCAGCTAGCAGCTTTTCGGCCGGTCCGCCTCACTTCTGTCGCGCACCGCCGCGATATTAAACTAAACTCGCTGCAGCGGCGCCGGCAGCCAACTTCGGCGAGAAAATTAGATACCAAACGCCGAAAGCTGTTACAGACGCACGTACAAAGGCGGGATGGAAGTTATTACCAGGGACTATAAACATCCGTATTATTATACCGGCTGCGCGAGCGCGCGGATATTCATGAGGGTTAAAAATGAGCTCTAAACAGGGAGAGCGCCGGCGCCTCCCTTGCGCGCAGCTGGGGCGCCGCACTTCCCTCTGGATAAAGTTTGAAGCGCCGCGCCGCGAGCGCGCGAGTGGCAGGCGGGCACCTCGGCGCGAATACAGACGCAGCTGCTGACGGCGCGGCGTGGGAGGCGGCAGGCGCCTCGCGCGAAGGCCGAATGAATACAGCGCGCGGCCCGGCGCGACCTAACTGCATTAAGAAGGGGGATCCGCGGCCGTCCCGTAGCGCACTGCTCGCGGCCCCATTCTCCTCCCACGCCTGCCTCCCGGCTGAAATTGGAATCTGTGTACATAGGAAACAGATTCTCGGCTTCAGTGTTGGCTTTGCTGAGCAGTCGGCTGGCTTTGAAGCTAGATGGCCGTAGAAAAATAATTACACTACTGCCCATTAAAATTGCTACGCCACGAAGATGACGTGCTACAGACGTTTTAACCGACAGGAAGAACATGCTGTGATACGGAAAATGATTAGCGTTTCAGAGCATTCACACAAGGCTGGCGACGGTGGTGACACCTACGACGTGCTGACATGAAAGTTTCCAACCGATTTCTCAGACACAAACCGCAGTTGTCCTGCGTTGCCTGGTGAAACGTTGTTGTGATGCCTCGTGTGCGGAGGAGAAATGCGTACCATCACGTTTCCGACTTAGATAAAGGTCGAACTGTAGCCTATTGCGATTGCGGTTTATCGTATCGCGACATAGCTGCTCGCGTTGGTCGAGATCCAATGACTGTTAGCAGAATATGGAATCGGTGGGTTCAGGAGGGTAATACGGGTCGCCGTGATGGATCCCAACGGCCTCGTATCACTAGCACTCGAAATGACAGGTATCTGCGTGGCTGTAACGGATCGTGCAGCCACGTCTCGATCCCTGAGTCAACAGATGGGGACGTTTGCAAGACAACAACCATCAGCACGAACAGTTCGACGACGTTTGCAGCAGCATGGACTATCAGGTCGGACACCATGGCTGCGGTTACCCTTGACGCTGCATCACAGACAGGGGCGCCTGCAATGGTGTACTCAACGACGAACCTGGGTGCACGAGTGGCAAAACGTCATTTCTTCGGATGAGTCCAGGTTCTGTTTACGGCATTATGATGGTCGCATCCGTGTTTCGTGACATCGCGGTGAACGCACATTGGAACCGTGTATTCGTCATCGCCATACTGACGTATCACGCGGCGTGATGGTGTGGGGTGCCATTTGGTTACACGTCTCGATCACCTCTTATTCACATTGACGACACTTTGAACAGTGGACGTTACATTTCAGATATGTTACGACCCGTGGCTCTACCCTTCATTCTATCCTTGCGAAACCCTACATTACAGCAGGATAATGCACGACCGCACGTTGCAGGTACTGTACCGGCCTTTCTGGATACAGAAAATGTTCGACTGCTGCCCCGGCCAGCACATTCTCCAGATCTCTCACCAACTGAAAACGTCTGGTCAATGGTTGCCGAGCAACTGACTTGTCACAATACGCCAGTCACTACTATTGATGAACTCTGGTATCGTGTTGAAACTGCGTGGGCAGCTGTACCTGTACACGTAATCGAAGCTCTGTTTGACGCCATCCAAGATCTGTTTGACGGCCAGAGGTGGTTGTTCTGGGTACTGATTTCTCAGGATCTATGTCCGCAAACTGCGTGAAAGTGTAATCACTTGTCTGTTCTAGTATAATATATTTGTCCAACGAATACCCGTTTATCATTTGCATTTCTTCCTGGTGTAGCAATTTTAATGGCCAGTAGTGTATTTGAATAAAAATAATTTTCAAATCTATAATGGCGTTGTTCCAGCATATGTGCAACGTAACGTGACCCCGAAGCGAGTATACAATGACAGACGTGTAGGCAAGGGATTATTGCAGCATTCCTGTCTTTCCGATGATGTGCATCCAGTAAATGCGGAAACGTGAACTGTGGGGTCGTTATTACCAAATGAGTCGAAACAGAACAAAGGTGCTGTTATTATTTTCTTGACTGCCAAAAGACAAACAGCGGTAGAAGCATCGAAGAACCAAGAGATTGTTCGAAAAGAAAGTGCTGGTGCCGGTCGCGATTTGACCGAAGAAGCCGGTCAATTTAGGAGGTCAGCCTCATCACAGAAGCTACTCCAATTCAAGTGGGAGGCACTCGAACGCCCTCCCAACTGTCCTGAACTCTCCTCATGCGATTATAGTGTCTGCAGTCCTTCCTAAAGCGCTTTTGAAGTGTCGAAGGTTCCTGTTGGAAGAGGAGGTGCAACAGGCAGTTGCGGACTTCTTCACGCAGCAGGACACGGTCGTTTCTCAAACAGGTATTTTCAAACTGGTGCGTCCGTGGGAAGATTTCCTCAATGCTCGAGGCGATTTTGTCTCATTCATGTTGATTGTGGACTGTGTGATCTTCGAATGGCAAAGTTTTGATCTCCACTTATATCATGTTTCTAAATCGGACTGAAAAGTATTAGGTCTACAACTTTGCTTCCGCCGTTTTCCGATAACCGGTAGTAGCGGCAAGTGGGGTTCGGGTGGTTGGCCACAGGAGTAATACAACAAGCTTAGTCATCTGTAAACATAGTGCCATAAAAATATTTGTCGATTTGTGATGGTATCGTAAGGTTATTCTCGATTAAATATGTCAACTTACATACTCATTTCTCGCTAATTTCGGGAAGTTTTAATTTTCTACTTTAACATGAAGAAATCGGCCGCTGTGGGTCTTAAAATGTTGGGTAACACCTATGGTGAGGGAACCATTAGTAGAAGAAAGTACAGAGAATGTTTTCAACGCCTTAAGAACGGTGATGTCGGTTTGATGTCGAAGACCAGCATGGCGATGGAAGACAGAACGTTTTCTTTGCTACTGAAACAGACTAAGACAGTCACAGGACCTCATTATCGAAGGCAATTGATGCGTTCGAGCCCAGCAATGAAACACAAACGGCCACAATACAGCGATAGACATGTAAAGGCAATTTTACAGCAGGTCAGTGCTCGACCCCATGTCGCAAAACCCGTCAAAATATACATGGAAACGTTGAAATGAGAAGTCCTATCCCTCACACCGTATTCTCCATACGTTGCTCTCTCTGTCTACCGCCTTTTTCGATCAGTGGCATACAGTCTGGCTGACCAGCTGTTCCGAACATACGAACAAGTACAAAATTGAATCGTTTCATGGATCCCCACAAAACGCTCAGTTCTTGCGCCACGCGATTCGTATGCTATCCGAAAGATAGGAGAATATAGCGGCTAGCGATGGGCAATACTATGAATCATAATTTTTTCGTAAGATTTTCACTCTAAAGTCCCGAACCTCGAGAAAAAACGGCGAAAGCAAAGTTGTAGACCTAGAATATTAGAATTTTTCCAAGCTTCACACACATCCCTAATCTCACACAGATAGCGCTAAATATCTGTGACTGTGACATTATAATAACTATGAAAATATTAGTAAGAATTATAACTAAAAAAATGGGGCGCATGCCAGAGATAACAGCTAGGAGGTGAGCTATTCGTGTATCCAGAATGAAATTTCACTCTGGAAACATTCCCCATGCTTTGACTAAGCCACGTCTCCACTTTATCCTTTCTTCCAGAATTGTTAGTTCTTCAAGGTTCGCAGGAGAGCTCATGTAAGTTTTGGTATGTAGGAGACGAGGTACTGGCGGAATTAATGCTGTGGGGACGGGTCGTCCGTCGGGCTTGGGTAACGCAGCCGGCACGATGCACGATGGCTCAGCGTGTTCGGTCAGAGGTTTATCTATCCTCTGCAACAAGAAAACTGGCTGAAGGTCAACGACGAACTTGAGTGGGTATCATGGGACGTCCGCCCCGAACAAATGCAACGAACAATAGCGAACAAATTGAGATCAAAAACAAAACGTCTGTAGAGCACTTACCCGCGAAAGACAAAGGTCCCGAGATCGCGTCTCGGTCCGGCTCACAATTTTAATCTGCCAGAAAGTTTCATATTCGTGTATCAATTACGTAACCCACGTTTTTCGTTATAAATCTTACAAGTATTTCCATAGCTATTAAAAATTTAGTCTCATACACCTACATATATTTATGAGCGTATTAATGTCTAAAGAACTAGGAGAAATTATTTAATATTTTTGGTCTGATTTAAAAACATTTTAAAGTAGGAACTTACTTTATTTAAATAATTATTACTGTGACTTTAATGTGACAAGGATCGTGAATGACTCAAAGAACCCGCACAAAATGGCTGGATGGCCAAGGGAGGCCAAATTCGGCTAGCTGAGCGGAAATAGGAGGACAACAAGAAGAGAAGACAAACAAAACAGGCAGCACTGCTGAATCACAAAGTTCTAACGAATAATCCAAGAGTGGAAACCTAAGGCGTAGTGAAATCTGAGATCAAACCAAAGGTGTGTCTGAGAACGTTACTAGACTGCAGCAAATACACAAATAAAGGCAGAGTCACATTGCAATTAGTCCATAGTGTAGGCATAAACGTTAATTGTCCATCAAGATGAGCATGGCCATGAGGCGCTGCAAGGACCATGCTACAGAGCCGATACTGGTGCTTGCAGGGATGTAGCAGTGCTGTCTAAATGCTGTCGTCAAGTCCCATGTGTACCCCTTGGAACGTATTCCGATAGTACACACATAACGCGTTGGTCCTACAGGGCAGCTGACATGTCAGTCATTACCTCAGTCATTACCAATACTTTCCGTGCCCCACCCCTATGGGAGTTAGGTTGATCAGACCAACTGCAAAGGGAGTTAGGCCGGTTTTACACTATCAGATTTCTTTGTCAAAGATTTGATCAAACATGTGATCAAATATTCGTCAAATATATTTGACAAAGATCTTTGACGTAGCGCTAAAAATGGGTATTACACTGTCATCATATGTTTCGTCAAAGTTCAAGTTGGCTGACATCAACAACTTGTTATTAACCACAGCAGTCCCATGAACCACAATTGCACTGCGTGCACATGTGGAAGAGAAGTGGGGAGGGGAAAAAGGAAACGTACCAGGGTGGAGCCATGGGTTTTACGACGACACAATAAAAGCATTCAACAAAACTTGTTACGTGAGCTTACAGTGATGGATGTCAGGTCATAGATCCAATACGCAAGAATGGATGAGCATACATTTCTGTATGTGCTCAGTGAAGTGTATCCTCATATCACAAAGCACAATACTCGCTTAAGAACTGCTATATCTGCAGAAGACAGGTTCACTGTAACACTCCGATTTCTTGCTAGAGGAGAAAGTTAGGTTAGGTTAGGTCAGCTCTCCAATCTTCTTAAACTATTTTTGTATTCAGGGCGCTTCACGTTGTAAAGCGGCTCATCAGCTTCATACATCTCTATTAATTTTGTAGTTGTTGGTACACACTAATTGTATTTACCGGCAATGTTTATAAAAACACTACAGATGACAGAACGCTAAAGCGATGCTAGCGCTCAACGTAGTAACATGTCACATTGCAGTGAACAGAAGACAAGCGTCTTCTTTGATCAAATCTACAGCGAGGCCCTAGATTTGATCAAATATTTGATGACATTTTACAAAGTTCCCTATTACACCATCACATGTCTCTGACAAAGATATTTGAGAAAGATATTGGACAAAGAAATTTGATAGTGCAATGCATCGTCATCCAGTTCTGAACTATGTTGAAAATTTCAAGCCTTTAGTCAATGTGAAGTAAGTTTAACATCAACTGCAAAAGTTTGTTGAGCAGACAGACACAAAAGAAAACGAGCCTACAAAAGAAAGTTCAAATAACGCACTGTCATACAGTTCCACAACTCCTTACATAAGAAAGATACATCAAACGTATGTTAACACAACTACTCTGCAAATTACACTGAATTATTTTCCAGAGGGTTGAATCTTCGAGACTACTTCTCTACATTTCCACTCGCACACATCAGATGGGAAAAACGAGCACCAAACTCTTTTTGTGCAGAATTTCATTCCTCTAACGTTTTTGCAGTGATCATTTCTCTCTTTGTAGGCGGAAGTTACCAACATAATTTACCATGTGGAGAATGGGACTCCACATGGGACTGAAATTTCGTAAAAAAATCTCAGTCTCTTTGCCTGATGAGTTGCAGCATAAAGCGTGGACCCCAAAATATTTTGTAAGTGATGGTTCCAATTTAAGTTAGTAATCGTAATCTTTAGGTATTTCATTGATAAAAAAATGAAAAAAAGGAACCTTACACTTGCGAGATTTATTGTGCAGCAGAAATTGAACGGAATATTTTAGTACTCATGTGGAGGTCCTCACACCGTTGTTCAGTGTCAATCGCCTCTTTCTGCGCCAATAGTATATTTTGTGTAAGTTATTTTACAGTTACCTTTACGACATTAGCGTGTGCAAATAATCTAAGAGAGCTATTAAAATTGTCTCCCAAATCGTTTCTACAGAATCAGCAGAGGACCCATAACACCTCCTTGGAGAAATCCAGATATCACTTTGCTTCACTAGCTGCCTTCTTCTCTGTTCACAGCAACACCTACCTTTCTGAAACGAAATTACGTATCCAGTCGGACAACTGGGACGATTTTCCAGAGGCACGCACATTTTTCAGGACCCGTTTGTGATGATCGTGGCCTAAGTCTTCTGCAAAGCTGGAAATACAAAATGTACTGGAGATATCCATCAATAGCACTCATTACTTCGTGTGAATAATGTGCCAGTTGCGTTTCACAAGAACGACATTTTATGGGCTGCTGTCAATAGATCGTCTCCTTCGAGATATTTCGCAATATTTGAGCCCAGCATACGTTTAAATCAATGTCAGTGAATAGGGTCTGTAATTCAGCGTGTTGTTTGTATTTCCTTTCTTATGCATTTACGTGAGGTGTACAAATTCCCAGTTTTTAGGTACGAATTATCCGTTAAGAGTGTTTATGAAAGACTGTAAAAAATTGAAGTTTCATCAGCTTTCTACGAAACGAAAGTACCTGTTATACATTCTGATCGAGAAAATTTGCCCTTATTAAGGGACTTGTTACGCTACATCCAACTGTTCTTAATTCGAATCGTATTTACTGCAGCTCCTTTGACGAAGGCATTTAGAAGAACCGTGTCATGGCGCTGGCATCGGTACCGTTACCATTGGCATCATGCAGTAATCGAATTAATTGTATCTTGGGTGTTGGCCTCCATAAAGGGTAATCCAAGTGCTTACACACTCTACATCATCAGCTACGAAATTCACTGCCAAATGTCATATGGGATAGTCAGATGATGCTTGAGTTATCCTCGAGCGCAAGCGATTTGCAGAAATTTGAATTTCAATTGCAGAAATTTAGAAACATTTCTTTTTCGTGTTTAATGTATTGTATCATTTTTAAACCTTTTTCAGATATCAAATTTTAGCCACAACAATTTTAATCAAAGTCGTTTTAAAAATAAGGTCACTTACTTCACTCGGACGAATACAAAAGAAAAGATTATGGATCGACTGAAGCAAAAAAGTAGAACGAATGTGGCCAATATTAGGAACGTTAAATTGGACTGAAGGCTCTAAGTCCACTTCCAATGTACTGTCCGTCTGTTCAGCCACGAAATTCGCATCGCAAGCGAACTGTGTGCCTACACTACTTCACAGCACTGTTTACTGTGGCACTAACAAAGTTCAGTAAATCACTTCCAATTGACAGTTACTTCGGAACAAGGCAGAAGATACGGATTTTCATAGCGACTGGGCATCGTAGCTGTCTCGGAGAACAGATTGGCTAAGAGAGTACAGCACGCCTTAGAAGAGATACTAGAACTGATACTTTTATTCGCTTTAACATTTTAAAAATAAATGTATAATTTATTATTTCGTGAGAAATGAAATGTCTGAGTTGGGCGATAAGGTCAGAGAAATAGGTTTACTACTAAATCTGAGTTTCGTACAGATATGAGAAAGGTTTACATGCTCTCTTATAGAATCAGTGAATTTGTGTGATAACTCTTACACGCTTTCAGCGTTCTATAAAAAGAATTCTACAGTAAATTGCTCGCTATTCTTCTTTCTTGTTTAAAATAATAATCAACCGTAGCAGAAAAGCTTATAGGAGTTGGATTTATTGGCCACACCATGTATATGGACGGGATGAATATGTAAAAAAAGTAGCTGTCCTTGTCCTCGCTTTTTAGCATTGTAAACATTTTATAGCGTCATTTAAAAAAAATACGGCCGTTGCAAACAAATACGAAGAATCCAGTATTACATCTGAAACGGTTTCCTCTCTTTAAGTTTCCGGGTAACCAGGCGCTGCAAAAAATGGACGTCTGAATGACAATATTCAGTACAATTAAAGTTCCCAAAATTTATCCTCTTCTGATGTGAAGAATCATTGTCTATCTTTCATTACTTAAATAAATTCCTAAACATGACACAAACATTCACCACAAGTGTAACGCATTTGAAGTCTGCCAAACATTCTCCCTGCTAAACATTCTCCGCGGCAGTTTCCGGTACCTGACCACTAATCGATATCGTTCTACTACTTTCTCGATCCAATGAATTCTGAAGCCAGAGTATTTGGACCGTAACAACTTGGTCTGTGAATTATAGATCGACCACGTAGGTAGTCTACAGCGGTAATTTCTGCGGTGAACAATGGAGTACGTCCGGGTTGTGTTCTTACGCAGTGTGTCGCAAGAGGACGCCAATGTATTACACTGAATTGCTACTTCTCAGCTCAGATACACTAGCTATTCTTCAGAAATTTCGCAAAATCCTTTTTTTTTTAAATACTCTCCCATGTTGTTAACGTATGTTCACAGACTAAATAAATTTTTGGACAGTATAATGCCTAACATTTTCTGGCGATATAGAAATAAACACATGTAACTTGGAAGATGCAGACGTGAATCAAATCAGAACAAATTAACCTACTCCAGATATTCTATTACGAAGGTATATGGGAGATTCGCGGAACAGTCGTCGTACTGGTACCACTTGGATTGCTTAATATATAATGAGAAAGGTTCCAATAGCAGAGGTAGCTTGTCTGTTAGGAATTGTAAATATTGATGACTGTTTATAATCCCTTCAGTGAAGCAGGGACCGTCGATGCAATTCTTGCGCACCACAAATAAGCACCTCTAAGTAGTTTCTTCTCCACGGATCAGCTGTTCATGTTGCTAATATTGATCTGCGAGTAGTTCACAAACGATGTTCCATTCTTAAGCAAAATTTTTCACCGTTAAAGAAATTCATGAAAACGTCGCATTTCTTTGCAGTTTTCATAGACAACATTCAGATGACTTTAACCTACTTCGTAAGCTATTTCTACTAAGATACTAAAATGTGCAAAAGACCACATACCTTGGAATGTATTATTCCCAACTTTTCCTTTGATTGAACCCATTAGCATGCTTGTACGAGGTACTTCGACCTGTTCCGAGCTTTGCAGCACGTCCATGAAATCGTTCGATGTCTGCTACGATACCTACTCACCTAATCCTAACAGTGGAGCAGTACTCTAAAACTGGCCGCACAATAGTTCTGTGTAAAAGCTTCTTTTCCTGGAATCGTCTGAATAATTCTAAGTCTTCCACCAATCTTTAGAAATACTGATTTTACGTATTCATTCCATTTCAGATCGCTTCACAGTATCGCGCTGAATCAAGACATATTAAGGCAGATCGTGCAAGACTGCAGTCTGCCGGCCGGGGTGGCCGTGCAGTTCTAGGCGCTACAGTCTGGAGCCGAGCGACCGCTACGGTCGCAGGTTCGAATCCTGCCTCGGGCATGGATGTGTGTGATGTCTTTAGGTTAGTTAGGTTAATTAGTTCTCAGTTCTAGAAGACTGATGACCTCAGAAGTTAAGTCGCACAGTGCTCAGAGCCATTTGACTGCAGTCTAGTTACCGTTATTGGTAGCAACTATACACTTCTTATGAATTTTGAACAATTTTAACGGGTATCGAACAGCATTGGCAACCATCAAAACAACTAAATCAGTATCAGGATGGTTGACATGTAATGCTTTGACAGATTGTCAGACGCTGTCTTACTGAGCGTTACGTGGGGTCTCATGAACCTTTTCGCTACATATCCATGTTTTTCTCAGATTGATTCAAGCAATCAGTGTTGAAATTGGAAGTAGTATTCCATACACAGAATTCGAATTTGTGGCAAGAATCCTTTTTGAGCTATTCCGTTGACGTCGAAGAACGCAGTAAGTATAATTTTCACATACGACCTCATTTGTCGAGCTGGCGATCCAGAATGCTTCCACTAGGACAACTGAATTTTAATGTCGACGTCACATCCGCAAATCCACAATTCATCACGTTTTGTAACACGTTTTAGTAGTTGTGAATCATTGTGGATTTTGTCAGCATTGGAGTAAGTTCTTCTGTCACATTTTTCATATGCAAAACACCCACAAATAGCTCCATAGCATAAACCATCTGACATAGCAACACTAATGACTTCACTGTTCGCGACTCGGTTATTCTTTATTGAGCTGTGGCGGCTTATCAGGTGATTCAGCTTTGCTAGTAGCCTCTCAACTTGACCGCAGAGCTTTGAAACTGGCGTGGTTCTCTCTGGGTGGGGGTGAAAGGGGCGGGGAGGGGGGTGAGGGGGGACCGTGGAAAACTGGGGTTTGGTGATCTTTGATCGTGGTGGTATGGACTGTGGAATCAGAAACAATGTTTCTGGCGGCGTCCGGTCTGTCGGTAGAAGAGGGGAAAAAGGCTCTCCACATCGCGGCCTGAAGGAACCTTGATATTCGTCGTCTGATACCTTCGAGGAGTGTAGAATTGGTTCCGAGGGAGGTGCAAGGCTGTCAGAGGCGTTCTCACCATGTCAGACGGGTGTTTTTCTATCGTGTTTGATTCGTGGCTATTATCGTCTCCATGGCAGTAGATTTCAGTGGCTTTCCTGTGGTTAAGAGACAGCTGACGTTAAGATCTGTTAAATTTTGTTTTTGTGAGACTTTCAGGTTGTGTACTGGAATATTTTTGCGATATGCGGTGTGCATAAATTGTTATTATCTTGTCGCATTACTTTACTGGTCTGTTATTGATGCCAAGTGTTCTTGAAAGGAGGAGGCTACTATGCTACGAAGCTCTGACTGCTATCGTGTTCTTGTATGTGCCATCTTTTTCCTTCCTGGCATTTTGATAACTCAGTTTGGTGTTTATAGGAACTTCAAATTGTAATTCTCGTGTATGACTGAGGCACGAGTCACGAATTAGTGTAGTAAATTCAAGCCTGAGCCTAATAATTTTAGTGGGATGAATCTTCATAATGGGCTTCGCTTTGGTTTGCCATGCCGCAACAAAATGATCTACACTGGTTAATGATATTCTTTAGTGCATGTTTAATGGGTGATCAATAAGGGTATACTTTTTCTCTTAAGTGTCATCCTTAAATTAAAGTTATTGTAAGATGTGTTTTTGCTGCAGTGGCTGAATGTTACGTGCTCATTGTATTACAGTGGCTCACGTAGTAACCAGCATATACATATACAGGTGTCTCAAGGTTTCTCCGCAGAGCTGACTGGATTATGAGGCGCTGAGCCGATTATAGAAGCGTTTCTGCGCCTCCTCCAAATACACTGTGAGATAAAAATTCACAGTTTTAATTGTAATGTTGTTTTAAGGCTTCAAGTTAAAAAAATGGAAAAGAATTTTTGGTACTTGCGGGCCCTGTTGAGGCCGTTAGATTAATATTTTCTATTTAAGAGAGACCATTACCGATCTCTTAGAATGACTGTCGTTACAATATATATTTGGGAGGGGGTCACTTGTTAGTGTCTTTATAGTAGTCCATAGCTTAAGGTAACTATTCTGTACGGCAGGAACGTGTCATCGGGATTTCTCTAAGGGGATAATCGGTGACAGGGTTCGTATGGAAACGGCCCACTCAACCTAAATCTGTCGTCCAAGGTGGTCCCGCTAGCGTGCTTCCTGGGTGCCTAAACACGGCCGCGGTGTCTGCTCTCCTGCCACCACACATCCCTTACATTCTGCGTTGGCCGTGGCGGGACGCCAGCCACAGTTTCGCTAACCCATATAATGCACAAGTCAAATTTTCGTGATTTTGACATATCGATTTTCCGCCGGCCGGGGTGGCCGAGCGGTTCTAGGCGCTACGATCTGGAACTGCGCGACCGCTACGCTCGCAGGTTCGTATCCTGCCTCGGGCATGGATGTGTGTGATGTCCTTAGGTTAGTTAGGTTTAAGTAGTTCTAAGTTCTAGGGGACTGATGACCTTAGAAGTTAAGTCTCATGGTGCTCAGAGCCATTTTTTTTTATATCGATTTTCCAGGCACTCCCTGCGTGTCAGCTTTCAGAGGTTCCCGAGGTTTCTGACTATTAACTTGTGTAAATGGGTTTTCACCCATTCTTATTGCCACTCTATCATGGCTAAGATCATTTTTAGTAAAATAATGTATCTTTGAAAGTATATGTGGGTATTTTCTTTGAGGAAGGGGAAATTGACACAATTCCTTGATGATTTAAAACTTAAATTTAAGAAATTATTTATTTAAATCAGACCGAATGTGTCTATTCTTATGGCTTAGTTTAAGGACGATTCAGGTCTAAATAATACTAAAGTAAGTTTTTAAATGTGAGTTGGGTATTATTGGGTAGTGTGTGTACATGTTATACAGGGGCATTTGCGTTTGTGTAATACATCTGTTCTAAGTTATTGCTCCTGTTAAAACTGTTAATGATTTCTGTTATGAATGCTAGAAATTTTCTTAAAGTAATTTGTTACTTGGGCTTATTGCTCTGTTTGTTACAGTGTTTTTCTTCCCTTATATTAAATTGTATGATAAAGGTTACGTAATTTGTAAAGAAGACTGCTCCATAAATTTTGTGTATCTTTTAAACCAGTGAATGAAGCATTTGGAATCCGTTAGGACCAGTCCTTCCAGTAAAGTCTTGTGGCAACTTAAATGCCGTAATTTCCCATTATATTTATAATCATTTCTTTCACTGTTTCTGCGATTTACACCGTTTGGAAATCTGCGAGGTGTCTAGGACGCTCGACATCTTCAACGTATTCGAGGTCTTCTTCGAAACGCATAAATCTGAGGCGTAGTGTCGTGACAGCGTTCTTAGCCTTTTTTCGTCGTGGTACTAAGAGGGGGAGAGGGTGTCGAGCCCTTCGCCTCGGTCACGTTTCACCCCGAGGAAGAACCCCAGAACCCATTTCCAGCAGGCTTAGTGTACCTGGGGCCTTCCTGCACGGACTAGAATGAGGAGAAAGTCCGCTCTTAACCGGAATTGAACCCGGAATTTCCAGGGCAAGAGCCATGCGCTCTACATTGTAGAGCACCCCCGCTACCATACGTAGCCCTTGTTTTACTCGTATAAGAGTCACCTGAAGCAATATTTAACGTTTCTAAAAGTTCGCTCCGCTTTAGTTCGATCTTGTAGCAAAATGTAATAGAAATTATGTGATGCCATTTTATACGTAACTAGCTGAGTACCTGACGTTGCACAGGTGTGCAGATAACTCAGGCTTCCATTAGACTATGTCCCTCTGTCCATCACCCACACTCTATCCATTTCTTCCATCACCTCTATCTTTCCACCTTCTCCACCATGTCTCCCACACCTACCTCTTCCTCCCCCTCTATCTGTCCAAATCCACCTACCGCACTCTGTCTACAGCTCCTCCCTTCTCTCACTGTCCATCTGTTCATCTCTCCCCTGACCATCTGCTCCTCCCCCCTCTGTCCATTTCCTCCTGTCTTTGTCCTTCTCCTCCCCATCTTTCTGTCCATCTTCTCTCTCTGGTCGCTCTTTCTGTTTCCTCTTTCAACTCTCTCTGTTCATCAGCTTCTTCTCCCTGGTGCCTATCTCTTGTTGCCCCTGGCTCTGTCCATATCCTCCTCTTTTCTTTCTGTATTCACCCCCTCCTCTCTCCTCCATCTTCATTTCCCCTTCCGTGTCACTATCCATCTCTGCCTTCCATGTCTGTTGCTCATCTCCTCCCCTTCTCTCTCCTGATTATCACGCTCATCCCAGTAGGACGCTGGTGCTTCTTATCCCCACTGTATTTTTTTTTTCATTTTGTAACTAACATGTGTACAAAAGTTGGTTAAAATGGTGGCAGGGGTCTAGTATGAGATTTTTACTAGCGGCTTTCGCCACATACGCACGTGTCAAACAAATTTCAATATGTATAACATATTTCACGCGTATTTGTACCCAATTTCACCTGCATCTCTAGCGAATTTCGAGAGGCAGTTTCATTTCAACACAGATCCATGTATCTGACGTCTTATCTCCTGAACTATGGGTCGTAAAATGACATAATTTTGCAGGTACAACCAGTGATATACGTGAGTACCGTCATCAAAATGTTTTGTGAATAATTAATAGAAAAGAAGTATAAATTTAAACGTCATGCATGATGCGGTAGTTTTTCACGCATCTCAGCGTTTACGACGTCATACCTCAGAACGATGCGTCGTAGAGTGACATAATTTTCGTGATACGTTTAGTGGTATATGTGAATACCGTCTGAAAAATGTGTCAGGAACCAGTTGTTAGTATAGTAGTAAATTTACACGTCATGCCTGATGCAACAGTTTTACTGCATGAGCCAACCGCAGTGACCGAGTGGTTCTAGGCGCTACAGTCAGAAACCGCGCGACCGCTACGGTCGCAGGTTCGAATCCTGCCTCGGGCATGGATGTGTGTGATGTCCCTAGGTTAGTTAAGTAGTTCTAAGTTCTATGGGACTGATGACCTCAGAAGTTGAGTCCCATAGTGCTCAGAGCCATTTGAACTTTTGTTTTTTTTCTGCATGAATAGAGTAAATATAGTAACCGATAAACATTTTTCCTTTCATAGGTTCTGAGGGTTGCCAGCAAGAAAAATTGGTGTAAAGGTTTCAAATTTTGTGTATTTTTATTTAAGTTATAAAGTGCTCTCATTCTCAAATACTACATGACAAGCGTAAGGTATTCGCGCGTCGTGAGCTGCCATGCTTTTTCACCGCAAGCACTGTGATAGGTAGGTGGTTCTTGTACCTACAGCGATTCTTTGTGATGTTTGTACGAAGTGTGGTTAAAATCGGTCCAGTGGTTTAGGTGGTGATGTGGAACATACATAGGTATCTACATATATCTCTGTGTTCAAATGTGTGTGGACTCCTAAGGGATCAAACTGGTGAGGTCATCGGTCCCTAGACTTGCACACTACTTAAACTAACGTATGCTAAGCACAACACACATACCCATGCCCGAGGGGGGACTCGAAACTCCTGCAGTAGGGGCCGTGCAATCCGTAACACGGGGGGCTATACCTCTGCACATGCACCTATTTTTATTATACGTTGAAAGGGTCCTGTAGTCCCCTTTCATTATCATTTTATTTACTTTCCAGTTATATAAAACTTTCTGGCAGGCGTGAATGAATGAATGTAGGTGTGTTTCATGTTGCTATACGGTGGTTTAGTCTGCTGCAGAGAATCAGCGGTAGTCGTACAGAATGGCCAACCCCTGTAGTTTTCAAGTAGGCAAAGAGGTTTGCTCTGCTTGCGTGAAAGTTACCGGTGCTAGGTTGGCGGCGGAAGCCTCGTCTCTGGGTTTTCCTGGCCACGGAATCGCGTGGGAGACGTTGGAGTGTGTGAGACGGTCGGTCCGCTTCCAGCGCGCCGAGGGTCTGCAGCCGAGCTCTCTTCGAAGGACGATGAGTTGGTTTAACCGCATGCCGCGTTGTCTCGTAGCGAGAGGGGAGCTTCTAGCTTTTGGTCTCGCGTCTCGTCTTATAAAGATTGTTTAACCCTGTCGGAGTAAGGAATGCAAGGCTTCTGCATACTTTCAGTTTAATTCCTAATGCAGACTTTGATCCGTAAGAAGAAGGTAACACAAAGGTGTTGCATATGTAAGAAGTGCGCCCTCGGTTCAGTGTGATAGTTTGTCTGCCTGCAACTGCTTCTGTATGCGTTCTAATCTTTCGTGCACCTTAATAATTTTGCCATTTTGCCACTTCGTCAATTTTCTTTGTTTCATTTATCTTATGTCCGTTGGAAGCCATCCACGTGGTTTAATATTAGAGTTTGTTGGCCCACTGCCATCACCCTTTGTCCATCCAAAAGTGCCTTCTGAAAAATCTTAACTGTTCGCGGCTGCGTGGTTTATTGTGGCTAAAACTTAGCCACGCTATGTAGAAATTGTGTGTCCGCAAACCACGTGAGCATACGAGTGTGTCGTGAATCGTGTACAATTCCACAATAAATTTTACTTAGTTACCAGGCAACAGCAGTTGTGTAGATGCCTTACATCAATGTTTCAAGGAATAAATAATTTTGCCACCAATCTTATTCTGTTTACCGATGTGACGTCTCTATTACCTACGCCATTAAGGTTTCCTTATTAGCTCATCCATAGCGTTTCCATGCGCACAGGTCCAATAAGTAGTGTTACCCTTTTATTTAAAACAAATTCTTTAGAATAGATGTTGTTTTCAGGAGTGCTGCTGCAAGCTGCTCTTATGCACAGTGTTCACGCATTATTTACTTTATTTTAATATTTTATTCACGTGAACAATGCCTGGACCAAACTAGTAATTACATCCCATTCTTTATGAGTGATAGTACAATGAATGTTCTTATATTAGTTTTTTCCTTACAAGGGAACCTCCCCATCGCACCCCCCTCAGATTTAGTTATAAGTTGTGACAGTGGATAGGCCTTGAAAAACTGAACACAGATCAATCGAGAAAACAGGAAGAAATTGTGTGGAACTATGAAAAAAAGAAGCAAAATATACAAACTGAGTAGTCCATGCGCAAGATATGCAACTTCAAGGATCTTGTCAGCTCAGGAGCTCCGTGGTCCCGTGGTTAGCGTCAGCAGCTGCGTAACGAGAGGTCCTTGGTTCAAGTTTTCCCTCCAGTGCAGCCGGCACGGTGGCTCAGCGTGTTCGGTCAGAGGGTTCAGGTACCCTGTCTAATCAAAAACTGAGTGAACGGATCAACGAACAACCTGAACGAGTGTCATCGGACGTCCGCCACGAACAAAGTCAACGAACACTAAAGAACAAAATGAGATAAAGGAAAAGTGAATAGTTTAATATTGTATTTGCAGACAATTATCAAAGTTCAGTTACTCACACATAATCAACTTCGCTCTCCAAAATTCCAGGACATGTTCAGATTTGCTTGGACATATGCAGGATTTGACGGTCTACACACGGAAAAATTTGAAAACGTTAAAAACATATGTTTTGACAGAGCACCGGGAAAACTGTGCGACTGTGAAACTGTTTATTTTATTTGTTGCAGTTTATGTGAGAAACTGTTATGTTTTCATCACTTTTTTGGGAGTGATTATCACATCCACAAGAAAACCTAAATCGGGCAAGGTAGAAGAATCTCTTTACCCATTCGCCAAGTGTACAAGTTAGGTGGGTCGACAACATATTCCTATCATGTGACGCACATGCCGTCACCAGTGTCGTGTAGAATTTATCAGACGTGTTTTCCTGTGGAGGAATCGGTTGACCTATATTCTTGCGATCAAATCTTTTCGGTTCCCACTGGAGAGGCACGTCCTTTCGTCTACTAATCGCACGCTTTAGCGGTGCGGTCGCAAAACACAGACACTAAACTTATTAGAGTGAACAGAGACGTCAGTGTTCGAACGGACAGATCATAACTTTGCGACAATAAAGAAAGTAAACTTTTCACTCGAGGGAAGACTTGAACCAAAGACCTCTCGCTCCGCAGCTGCTGACGCTAAACACGGGACCACGGCTCTCCTGAGCTCAAGCTGTCCATGATGTTGCGTATCTTACGCATGGACTACTCAGTTTGTATATTTGGCTTATTTTTCTCATAGTCCCACACAACTTCTTCCAGTTTTCTCGACTGATCTGTGTTCAGGTTTTCAAGGCCTATCCACTGTGCCAACTTATAACTAAATCTGAGGGGTGGGGTGCGATGGGGAGGTTCCCTTGTTAGGATTAAATTAATTAATTTTCCGATTCAGTCGAACCCTTTATTTGTCGGGTGGCTAGAGCCGGTGGCGATCCAATCTCTCGTACGTTGATTTCTGTGTCAGATAGCATTTTCTAATTCAAAGTGAGATTCACGCAAATTACACATAACACCATTCTTTCCGCAACTTACAAATAGTGACCATGACGCAAGCTAAGTTACAGCGTATGTATAAATAATCACCGATACTAGCAAAGCAGACTAAATATCAGATGAGTTTAATACTCAACAGATCCTTTTCAGACGTGTTTATGAAACACAAAAAATCTAACACAATATGGACAATTACATAATTCGAGTTGCTTTGCAAACACGCCTCGTACGTCATCTGATTACGTCTGTGATACGAGCTGTTGCTGTGTTCGTGCCCCTGTGCACCCTGCGCGCCCTCCGCAGAGACCGCGTGGCCCGCAGTTTCAATCTCGCCTTGCCGCGCCATTACTCAGAGCGGCGGCAGGGGTGGCGCGCAGCAGACGGCGGCGTTCGCCCAGCCAGCGGCGCGAGGCTGCGGCTGCGGCCAGACCGGGGAACGCAGTCGGTCCCTGGGCCATGCCGCGGCGCGCCTGCGCCCCGCTGTACCGCTGTACCGTGTAATTAGATGCAACTGGTGCGCGCGCTAGACGCCGCGCCGGCAATTAACTGCGCAAATCGCGCGCTAATGTCGCCCGCAAACAACTCGGCATGCCCCCTGCGCAAATATTTACACGCACCACCCTACGCATAATTGAGCATTATTAATACATACTTCCAATATTGACACGCTGGCGTAAATTTATGGTATTTAGTTACTTTTGCGACCGGCATTGCTGGGAATCGGCGAATTTATTCAGTGCCTGTGGTTACGCGGTTGTCACTGCGGCGGCTACTAAAGATTATGGAATGAAGCCCCACGGACGGGTGCAGCTTAAAACAGGGCCGGCCAGAAATTCTGCACGCGTGCGGTGCTCCTGCACATGTGCAACTTCCGGGTCACAGCGTGCACGCCGCAGCCGTCAGCGTTCATGTAGTGCATGTTTCTACCCACAGATGTCGCTTTATCCACTCGCTGGGATACTCTGTACCGGCGCATTCTAGTGCTCTCTCCACAGCTTTCAAGCCAACCATGGGAAGGTATTTCGCGTATTAAACATTTAAAATACTGTCACAGTCTACTCATTGAGACGTCTACTTTTATGTTAACAGTTTAACCCAGTAAGACAAGTAATACAGTTAACAACCGTGGGTTTTTATTAAGACAGCTTGACTGACGGCATGTAAATACGAGTAATGTTTTTGATCTAGTATTTAAGAAAGAGAGCACTTAGCGACTTCCAACGAACCTTATTCATGATTTCGAATAACATTAAACTAATGCAGGGTTTCCTATAACTAATTCTCGGTGCCGTGAGCTACACCCACAGAATTTCTGTCTCACTGACCTCTGAACAGAATGATAACCGCAGACCTCTCGATGATCACCTGTTATTTCAATACCATAATTGCTACATCTTTCATCAACTTCGTCTGAAATCTGCGTAATAACCGACAATTAGATGAATGTCACGTTTTATCGACTTCAGCTGAACGTGGCCCTTCACACATTAAAAAAATACCTAAATGTAAGTATACATTGGAACAATCGGTTTAATGACCAACTTTCCTGATAATAATGTAACATGGAGCAGAATGAGGCACTAATGCACAGTTAGTAAACAATAATTTTTAATTATGAAAGGAATAAATCCAAACACGTTTATAACTGGTCATGAGAAATGATAATCGAGTTCATGTGTCTCAGCCATTTTCTTAAGGACATTTAATTTTGCTTGCCGTTCTTCACTCTTGAGTACACTACACTCGTCTTTGTGATATGTATTGTAGTGTCTTTCAATTGAAAACTTATGCTGGCCGCCTATTATTCAGCGGCATAGCAAACACTGTGAGTTTTCACCAACGGCTACAAAAAAGAATTGCAGTTCCCAGTCATTTTTAAACGACTGAGAACATAGATCTCCCGTCCTTTGCTTTTTCACAGTACCTGCCATTTCTCAGTACTTCTCTGTTATGGTTACGGTCACGAGGGGTAAACGAGACTGGGTATGTTGCGCTCTTGCTTGTACCACATAAACAGGGAAGTGGAGCCGCCGCCGTTCATTTAGGACACATGTGTAATAACAGATTTCGCTGTCGCACACGTGCGTACATGTGCAGCACCTCCGCACGTCTGCACATTGTGCAGCGTTTGGCCGGCCCTGGCTTAAACCATAGCCTACTATTATGCTGTACCAGCCTCTTCACTCGAGCTGACCGGCCCCGCAAAGCGTTTCCCACCGTTAGCACCGGCTACTGGCGAGGAAAACACAAGTGGGGGTTGGGTTGTGGGTTGGGTTGTTTGGGGAACGAGAGCAGAGAGCGAGGTAATCGGTCTCATCGGATTAGGCAAGGATGGGGAAGGAAGGCGGTCGTGCTCTTTCAAAGGAACCACCCCGGCAATTGCCTGGAGCGATTTAGGGAAATCACGGAAAACCTAAATCAGGATGGCCGGACGCGGGATTGAACCGTTATCCTCCTGAATGCGAGTCCAGTGTCTAACCACTGCGCCACCTCGCTCGGTAAAGACGAGTCCCATAACCTGATTCCCCAGAGAATTCGCTGTGTGGTAGAAGAATCAAGATAAGCCAACACGTGTCTCTGCTTATGTTTAGATACTCGGCCGTTTCTGAGAGAACGACCGTCAAAATTTCTGACATAATTTAAAGAGCATTTAGGAAGCGATAAGCTCAGCCCAACTCGTGGCATAGTGGCTAGCTCCAAAAAATGGTTCAAATGGCTCTGAGCACTATCGGACTTTACATAGGAGGTCACAAGTCCCCTAGAACATAGAACTACTTAAACCTAACTAACCTAAGAGCATCACACACATCCATGCCCGAGGCAGGATTCGAACCTGCGACCGTAGCAGTCACGCGGTTCTGGACTAAAGCGCCTAGAACCGCTCGGCCACCACGGCCGGATAGTGGCTAGCGTCGAGGCTTTTTTTTCACTTGTGTGTCCGTTGTTCGCAACCTGATTATTGTTCTTATGTACTGTATTTCTTTCATTTCCCTAACTATGCCCACGCAGGTTATTACACAAATTTTTCGTATCAAGTGAGGGAATACGAGGACGTAATTTTAATAATAAGATTACAACAGCGTTTCACAATGTTATTATATTGTATAACATATATGTTTATGGTACTTTAGGGAGTAGCATTCCCATATTTTTATATTTCATTCTTAAATAGGCTCTTAATTCTTTTGTTTTATCCTTATGTTTATTCCTTAGGAAGGGTGCATTCCCTTGGATGATACCGATAGGAGAAACATTCGAAACGTAGAAATTCCGAACGTCACAAACATCATGTGAAGGCAGGCTTGCCACAGCGTCATTTCTACGTAATAACCTGCACCGGAAAGACACACTGTTAACATCGCCGAGGATTTCAGGCGTTGGTAATAATTTCGCGGCAAACCACGTATAAAGGATCACTTATCCGAAAACTGGCGCTTGTAATTATGAATCAAGATACACTACGGAAATGCACCGAAATGCAATCATTTATTTCATGTTTATTCTTTAAATTAATTCACCAGACATACCATTAGTAAATTAATAAGGACAAAGTTATTCCTTTACACACTGGGGAACATTCGTGGAGTAACCTTCTACGAACATGTGTAGATAAATGCAAAACAAAAGTAAAAATTATGATCAGGTTTCGAACACGGGGGGGAAAAAAATGTGAAGCCGCGGCGGTATCCACTCCCCAACAGCTTCTGTAGAGCAATTTGCTCGCTGAAAAGCAGGTACCATATATGGAAAAGTTTTATCGCTGTTTCTTCCAGAAACGATTGAGTATCTACGGACAAGCGGAGTCACACTGAGTGAAGTTTCATCGAAAGTTTGGAAATTAGTAGTAAGGTCTTTTGGGACCAAACTGCTGAGGTCATCAGTCCCTAAGTTTCAAAATGGTTCATATGGCTCTCAGCACTATGGGACTTAACATCTGAGGTCATCGGTCCCCTAGAACTTAGAACTACTTAAACCTAACTAACCTAAGGACATCACACACATTCATGTCCGAGGCAAGATTCGAGCCTGCGACCGTAGCGGTTCCGCGGTTCCAGACTGAAGCGCCTAGAACCGCTCGGCCACACCGGCCGGCCCCTAAGCTTAATTTAACTTGAACTAACTTACACTAAGGACAACACACACACCTATGCCCGAGGGGGGACTCCAACCTCCGACGGAGAGAGCCGCGCGGACCGTGACAGGGCGCCCAAGACCGCGTGGCTACTCCACGCGGCATGTTTTCTCGAGAAACCACTCGTAGCCGACTATTTATTAGATCATTATCAACCGAATATTGGGGTGACTTATGCCACAAATTATTCATTCTCACAGAATGCCGCACAGCAGTAAGGCATCTCTACAGAAAGGTAGTATCAACGTACTTTTAGAGCAAATATTCTACACTGGCAGCAACGTCCAAGAGTACAGTAAGAATACTACAACAATATTGTCAACATTACATGCTTTCCGAATTGCTCATCGTTGTCAAAAGATGACTGCAGGTAGACGATAAAATGTTCACGCTAAATCCAGAAGATAATATATTCAGTATCCGCTATTCACAGCTTACAGAAGTACAAGTAACTTCGACACTAACGATTTCACAGTCCCGGAATGGCTGGGAAACCGTCGTGTGACGTCACGCGAGGGAAAAAGTTGCCAACTCCACCGATACGCTCGCTGCCATGTGATCCCGGAAAATGCCGAGATTGTTAACAGCACGTTATGCTTAAAGATTAAGAGACACCCCTCCGCGTACATATGCCCAGCTGGTAATGAAATTCAAGAGAGATGGTACCGAAACTTCCGATAAACTCCACCAAATACTGAAAGTCTCACCCAGGTAGTCGTTCGTGTTAACGGTACCGCTTCCAGGAAGGGGAGGTACACAGTCCTCGGATCAGATCTGCCCAGCGTGTTAACGACGGTGTGTCGGTGTGCCGGCAGCGTGGATGTGGTTTTTAGGCAGTTTGCCATATCCGACTATGTGAATACCTGACTGATTCCCATGTTCCACCTCATATACAACTTATGCAAACGTTTAGAATGGGGGTGAATAGGAGACTGATAACCTTCACTGTTTGGTCTCCTCGAACACTCAGTCAGAATCAGACAGTGAAACTACCATGACCTTCGGTGTAGACGTTCAGTAGCCCCTATAGTCCCCCTGTGTTACACACAGCCGAGCGATGTTCTAGGATTGGAGCACGAGATATTTGTAAGTTATCTCCTTCGTAGGCTGATTATACTTCTCTAGAAATCTACCAATGAACCGAGCACTACCAACTGCTTTACCTGCTGTGTGCTGTCCTTAGGTTAGTTAGGTTTAAGTAGTTCTAAGTTCTAGAGGACTGATGACCATAGATGTTCAGTCCCATAGTGCTCAGAGCCATTTGAACCATTTGAACTGCTTTACCTACGACTGAGCGAACATGATCATTCCGTTTCATACCCCTACAAGCAGTTACACGCAGTTATTGGCATGAGTTGACCAGTTGTGACTCCTTATAATGTAATAACAGGACACAACGTTTTTTTCATCTTGTAAAATACATAATTCGACATTTCTGAACATTTAAAGCATTTAAAGCAGGTGGTAAATACAAAAGTCGCATACTTACAGTTTGGAATATGCAATTTTTTTTTTTTTTTTTTTTTTTTTTTTTTTTTTTTTTTTTTTTTTACAAAAAGTGAACTAAAAGCTTTGAAATGTTGGTAGAAAGCACCATGAGCATGATTTTTGACACGTCGAATTAAACATTACCTTCTTCCCTACGTTCCTAACATCGTATTCCTCAACTTTACCCTTGCACTCGTAACGCGAGAAGTATATTAAAGGAAGCTTTCTTGCCAAAAAAAAAAAAATTAAAAAATAAAAATTAAAAAATTAAAAAAACCGCATGAGCTGTTAGTACAACCGGTTTCACAACCTAAAGTTGGAACATCAGGTAAATACTCAAATCATTTACAACAGAAAGTAGAAATTATTGAGCCATTCCGCATCACTTTCAACCAATTTGAGTAAAAACGTCTTAAAAATAAACTACGGTAGCTGAGTCATTGCTTTCCCTATTAATTATCTTCATCTCTTTCACTACTACCGAAACAGCACAGCAGAAACACTTGTTCTCAACAAAGTAGAATCGTTTCTTTACCACTATGCAGCACAAACATCTTACCACTTCACGCATCAGGAATCTAATTTTCAAAGTATCTCCCTAAAAATATAGAAGAAATTAAATTTCAAACGTGAGAACACAAATGAGAGTCCACGTATCACAATAGCTGTAGCTTCCGTATACAGGGTAACAATTATTGAACAGTATGAAATAAAATCTTCATAATATCTGAAAGATTTGTGGTGGACGTTCAAACTGCACGGTTCACCGCGGGGCACGATGAGAATTAGTATGGTGTGTATGTTTTGGTTTAGCGATGAAGCCCACTTTCATTTGCATGGCTTCGTCAATAAGCAAAACTGGCGCATCTGGGAGACTTAGAATACGCATTTCGCGATCAAACATCCGCACTCCCCACCATTTCCCCCGCCTCCTTGCCTTCAGAGAGCTATTTTAAAAGTTTGTTCTTTCTGAACACTAACGGACACTGTAATTTCAGTCTTCTCTTTCATTTTCTGTTCCGTTTGTGGTAACATCTAACGGTTAAAGACAAATTAACACAACAGCAGCTGTATTACGAGCAGTTTCATTCGTAGAACTTCTTCACATTGCTTGTAGATAAACAAAACAGGAAATTAGACTAAGCTACAGCATATTAACTAGGAAATTAGGCAACTCACACTGATAACAGCTTTATACCAAATCCTCGTAGAGTTGTGCTGAAGTCATGACACATATGGTCTGGTTGTCACATGTTATGTTAAAAACCAAATCCAAAGACAATGATCATAAACATTCTGCAGACCGTCTGGCCGAAACATGGAGCGCAGGCACGTGATGCTGTATAAACTGTCAGCTGGAGGCGCCTCACGACAGAGGTAAACGTGTATGCATAGTACTTGGCCTTGGTAGAGAGCGATAATAATGGTTAAAAGCAATGACATGACCTTAACTACAGAGTTGATATTAAAGAGTACACAACTGATTTAAGGAAGTGCAAATAGAAGCAATGAAAAGTAAGCCAATTACGCACAGTAACAAGGGAAGAGGTGACACTACTTAGGCTAAACTACATCATAATTTGAGAGGGATGACAGTGAACCAGGCCGGCCGGAGTGGACTTTCGGCTCTAGGCGCCACAGTCTGGAGCCGAGCGACCGCTACTGTCCAGGTTCGAATCCTGCCTCGGGCATGGATGTGTGTGATGTCCTTAGGTTAGGTTTAATTGGTTCTACGTTCTAGGCGACTGATGACCTCAGAAGTTAAGTCGCATAGTGCTCAGAGTCATTTGAACCATTTTTGAACAGTGAACTACTATAAAAGCTGCGCTAGGGTTCTTGATTGAGCATCCATGGTGCAAACAGCCTGGTGAAGGTAGTCCCACATATTCTGGATAGGGTTTAAATCCGGAGACTGTGGTGGCCTGGAGAGTACGGTAAACTCATACTGCTGCTCTTCAAATCACGCACGTGTGTTGCGAGCTCTGTGAGACGTTGCATTGTCCTGCTGGTACATGACATCGTGCCGAGGCAGAACAAACTACATGTAGGAGTGGGCATGGTCCTCAGTGATAGATGCATTCTTGAGTTGATCCACTGCGCCATCCAGAATGACAGGATGATCCAGAGAAGGCCATGGAAAGACTACCTAGACCATAATCCTTCCTCCTCCAGCTGTAGTCTGTAAAGGGTACTTGTATTCCCTTCACGTCTTTAGGCTAATTAACAGTGCTGCCATCTGCCGTCTGTGAGTGGTTATTTCACGTCGATATCGAACATAGGCAGTGGTCACATTCATGTGACTGTACCGTGCCCCTTTATGCACAGAGACTAGGGATGCACCGCAGTTCTCAGTCCCTGTGTAAATAATTAAAATTAGCAACTCGTTGTGTGTATAGCCTCCATGTCGCGATGCCTTGAACCCTACGCTGGCTGGGAGCGACTTGTGGCGTCTGCCACGGCAGTGACGCATCCCCCAGCGTAGCCGCCGCCCTCGCATTAACAGCGACAGCCGAAAAATGCGCCTCCTCCCTCTCTGCCGCCCCCGCGCCCCAGACAAATGCTCGGCCGCAATTTATACCGCGCCTCGCCGCCGCCGCGCCAGCCACCTTAATACTGCCTACTACAGCGATTTATGCCTTTAATAATGTCTCCAGGGACGCGTTAGTTTGTCGCCTAGGCCCGTCCGCCAAGGCAGCAGCCGCCTCCACCCGGCTCGGCAACTTGCCCTCACTCCCCTTATTCCTCCTTCCAGCTGCTGCCTCCCTTCTCCTCCTCCTACTTTCTTATACCTTTCGCCCCTCATTTCTGCAGGCTACAGCTGTTCCTCGCTTGCTCTACCGCAACAACCACACACACATACACACACACACACACACACACACACACACACACACACACAGTTGGGGATTTTTCGCCTTGCATGCAGGAGGAGAGGAAATGTAGGTGAAAAGAATAGTGAATGGAGATAAACGTATAATTTTTCAAGACATAAATATCACGGCTGTAGAATTATGTACGGCGGTGTGCAGAAAAATTAAAAACGCAAGTAAACATGGCAAAGTATTACTAAATGAATATGTGGATAAAAGATCTGAGTCAGGATTGCTAAAACTTCTTTATTTGATAACTTGTTTCTACTCATTGGCGAGCCATCTTCATATTAATTAAAATTTTATTATTTTGATTCCTGGTATGCCACCTGCCAGACATTACACATTTTCATAATCTATTCGGATGAATCGCGCTTATTGTTCGTCTAAGACAATCTATGACTAGCCATGACAACGTACTTCAGTACATACATGACAATATGAGTGGTTCAGCTGAACAGATTATGACGATATTGTAATATTAGTAATTTTCGCCTCACAAACATTAATATACGCTCAATAGTAAACGCCTGATGGCCTAAAGTTATCGAACAATTGTAAGGTAAAAGAATTGAACCATCGCATAGCAGCGACAGAATCTATTATTCTTTATCTTTGCCGTTCTTGCGCGGTGCCAGTAAATCTCTATGTACATGTATCGATTAATGGTATAAAAAAGAATTCTGTTGTTTCAAGACAAATGAGGCTTTTGGCGCCTCACCTTTTACTGTTTGTATTCCACGAGAGGCGGACGCGGACTTGCTGCGTTCGGCAACTGTATTTTATATTCTATGTGTAAATATTGAGTGAAAATGCTAAATGTTATTTCTTTTTCAATCAGAAAGCATGTAGTTTCTGGTAACTGATTACGAACAGACAGCATCAAGAGGACATTTTGACTGTTATGTATAAAGTATTTAACCACTATGGTCATCTATTGTAATTTAATATGAAAATGTACGTAGCATTAAAAAAACGTGTGTTAAAGATAAGTGTGCTTATTTTCGTAAATTAACCTAGATGATTCCATCTCCTTATTTAACTGAATTTTAATTATTTTTGTGTTACTTCATCATCAGAAATTACGATCACGCTGATGGGCCGAACGCAGCATGAGGCAGAAGGAACATTATCGTTTTCCTATTATTTCTGAACCAACTTTTTCGTGTAGTGTTGCATTTCTTTTAAAGTCTATAAATCTTCTGGTCCCTTAGTGTTGATCCGGGTATGACTACATCGCGACTATAAAAAACGCACAGAAATGATAATGTTTCTTCCGAGCGATCTCAAATATATATATCAATATGCTGCTCTTATTCAGGTATCTAATGGTCAACGTATGCTATTATAATAGCGTAATAAATCCCCGATTCTGTTGCCAAGTGGCCCACCAAAAATATTCACCTTTTCGACATTAAAAAAAAGTAACAATTCTTTTTATTTTCGTCCCCCAAGAGCAACGCTACAATATATAATGCATAGTGGCTGGTATACACAGAATCAAATAATAAAAAATTTTTCTTTATCGAAAGATATCTCGTCAATTAGCTGAAACTAGTCTTGAAATAAAGAAATTTCAACAATTTTGACCTAGGATTTTTCACCCACACATTTTAACGTAACAGGTGGCATATTTCCTGATTTGACAATGTCCAATAACAGCGTATTACTAAATGAATACAATAGTCACCCTGTCACCCATTCAAAGTATCAGGTTGTCTATCTAACAGCTTCCAGGGGCCACAAAAATCTGATTTTCAGTATTTCGTTAAAATACTGACCGAATTAGAAAATTTTAAATGCTGTCATGATCTAGTTATTGAAGGTTTAACGCAAGAAAACAACTATTAATGAAAATCTTCCAAGCCTCACGAGCTGCAAATGAAACGGTTATTTTCCAGACTGACATTCGGGTGTGTAGCCCACAGTCAGTGGCATCTGATGTGGAGGAACAAACTGTTGTACGGAAATTAATTTCGACGACATGACAACAGATGGTTCAGATGGCTCTGAGCACTATGGGACTTAACTTCTAAGGTCATTAGTCCCTTAGAACTTAGAACTACCTAAACCTAACTAGTCTAAGGACATCACACACATCCATGCCCGAGGCAGGATTCGAACCTGCGACCGTAGCGGTCACGCGGTTCCAGACTGTAGCGCCTAGAACCGCTCGGCCTCTAAGGGCGGCAACATGGAAACAGTATGCGTTTACGTAATAACAGAAATACAAGTCTACTTGCCTTATGTATGTGTACAGCAATGGTATACGCGTCAGTTAATACGATAGGATATGAAATCCGTTCTGTCACACGGTACACAGGGTGTCTTGTATGATATTGCTGTCAAATTGTAGGTAGTGACAATTCTTGAATACGTCTGACACAGCTGTCATACAGCGGAAATATGGAACTGACAAGTCAAGCGGTCTACATTACTTGTCTTGTTATTTCTAAGATCATATTTACATACATCTGTGACACGCATTCACATATATGTAACTAAATTTTTGGACAGGTGGTATATGAAGGTAGAATACACAAAAGGTACAAAATAATGAAACAAGCCAATATATCACGTCAAATTAGTCAATTTTACATACACAATATGGAGAAACCTTAAAGCTATCTTACTTGGTTAAAACACTATCGAAATTTTGTATATTCTGTCATTGCTATAGGGGTAGATAGACTAATGTAAGTACATATATTTCTGCCATTATATACACTGTTGTCATGTTGTAAAAACTGATATACACACAACTGTTTGCTCCACTGTACCAGACGCCACAGACGATGGGGTATACACTAGAATACCCGTTTGGCTAGTAAACGTTTAGAGTGCAGCTCATGGCGTTTAGAAGATGTTCTTTAAGAAACATCTTAAAGCTACAGAGCGCGCCAAGGATTCAAGATCATTACTAGTATTAAAGTCAGAAGCTGTGTGTACGCCTTCCAGGTGTGCAGTTGACAACGCGCAAATTAACCAGACTATATTCATCCAAGTCCGAGTAATGAGAGTGTTTAGCGGCTTCCATCTAACTACGCATAACGTCAAACCTCTTAGAACTCTTCTTCGCCAACACCATCCAAAAATGTAACAAAAGAAATAAGTTTATCACGTACTTCACTTTCGCTGTTCACGCAGTAAGTCTTCAACATCTGACTTGACGCTTTAATTTGTTAGTTCTTTACTACAAATTCTGTTTGCAACACATTTTGTTGACGGTATCCACCTGCAGATTAATATCATTTTCACTAAAGAGTTTAGAAAGCACGACGTCATAAAAAATGAGATGCATAAAAAATTTTGCTGCTCTGCTCTTAAAACGGAGCGCAAATTACCCACAGTATACTCGTCCAGTTTAGCGACCTCCCACAAACGTTTAACATATTTTTAAACTCTATCCTTTTGAAGCTGTTTTATGCATGGGTGTTCGACTCTTTAAATACCTCACCCCTAAGCATGTCATAAAAGGTGATCGCTTTTTCCAGAGTGTGCAGAGTAAAAAGTCTTAAGGAAATTAAATTCATTCACGAAATAAGTACAAAGCATATTTAAATTTTCCATCATTTATGGGATCACGAGAAAGCAGTAATATGATAAACCCAGAGGAAGAACGCTTTTGCAATACACAGCAATTAAATAATCTTAAATCTTATTTTATTATGATCGAATTTGATGTCTCCGAAATTGAGGCTAGAGGTCTCGAAATCAGTCATGTTAAAGTAAAATTGAAGATCATTTAATTACAGTGTGCGGTAAATTCTTTCTTAATCTCCACCTACTAAACACTTTTTCAATGTGGCTCTTGATTATTGTTCATCAACCTGGGACCTGAACCAAGTGGAATTAATGCAAGGCATTTCTTCGCGGGACCGTTTTGCTGTGACGAGAGCGTTACGGAATTGCTCAGAAAACTCCAGGGCCAAACATTAAAAGAAAGTCGTTCTGCATCTCAAAGAGATTTACTCCTGGAACTTCGAGAGCGCACATTTCCTGAAGATACGGGCAACATAAGATTTCCATCCCACATATGTCAAGCAAAATGACAAGGACGAAGAAAGAGAAATTAGAGTTCATATTGAGGTTTACCGACTGTCTTCCACACCTCGTACCATTTGTGAATGGAAAAGGAATTGTTGAAAAGATGATGACACCAGAATTACTCTCCGAAACACACAGTAAGGTGACTGCTGGAGTACAGGCATATTGCAGATGTACAACATACTTCACATGCTGAATGTAAAAGAGGGGACGTAAGCTATTTCAGTAAATTCTACGAACACCATGAACTCGATTAAAACAGCTGATTAGCTAATTTACAACTGACAACAATTTGGTCAGCTTTAGCCGGTATAGTTCTTTAATAAAGAAATGGTAAAATTCTGTTACTGAGATTACAGGGAGATTGAAGAGTGTCATTGTTTCACGCGTTGGGTAGAAACTACCACAAACATATTTGCAACTGGCTTCGTCCACAGTACGCATCAATTAATGAACCGTCTTCAGATATTCTAGAGCGATTTCTCGCTCTGTGTGCGGAAAAGCTCTAGGAGACCAGCTGCACTTTAAAAAAAATATGCTTTGTCTTTTCCAGTGTCTGTGGTGAGATTTGTTTTCCCTGCAGATCTACATTTGTGATTTCTGCAATTCTTGCATCAACTCTTCAGCATAGACATTGCAGAGTGTTAAGGTTAGCTGATGTTCTTTTGCATAATTCTGTAGTACGAGATAGGTCCCTTAACTTCATGCTATCTTCAGTATTTGACTATAAGGCGCTGTTTCATTTAGCTACACTTATGTTCAGGCACTGCTAATAACTGTGCAGAATGTCTCCCTAACATCGTTTCTTCTGAGAAAGCAGCTACATGCAACTCTCTTGTTGTCTAAATTAATGTCTAAATTAACGAATTTGGCAACTAGAATATATAATGAAACAGTTTTCGATATGCAGTCAAAATTTTCGAGTCCAGCTATAGATCTTCATATCTGTCTACCTCGAATGTCACACGGCTGAATGGTATTCCAAAACAGATCACCTCGAGTTTTGCAGGTAGCGTCCATCACAGATAAGTGCCATGTTTTCATTTCTGTTTTCCGTTATCTATGATTCATTCTCAGAAAATAATCATTCTGTCAGCTGCCTTTCCACAGTATGCTAATCTGCCCTGAGGCGCTAGTTATATATGTCTTACAGAATTTCTCAACGACAATAAAATAGTATCTTAACCACATGCCGCTCTCAGAGTTCAGTACTTCAAGACCTTTTTTATCTTTAAACAGCTAGAACATCTCTCATTGCAACCAAGGAATTCTCACAATAAATAATATCATTCAAGTATTAATAATTAACAGTAGGAGAATTCCATACACTTGTTGCGGCAATAGCCACAGACCAGACTTTGCAGCTTGTCGAGGGGTTTGCAAGACAGTGGCCTACGAAATACTTTCGCAGGACGCTACAGAACTACCGATTCAGGTAGCAGTAATACCGCAGTAATGGTGGGCTAGGTTTCAAAATTCCGTGGCAAAATGCTGCGCCTTCTGTAGTACCCTAAGTGATCTGAGGCGGATTCGTCACAGCATAGCCGACTAGTGCAGCTACACACACACACACACACACACACACACACACACACACACACACACACACGCCTATCACCCCTTACAAGGGTACCGTACGAACATCCACCCACCGATTTGATTTGTATTGGAAGAATGTTTAGGGAACGACTAGGATTTGAACGGTAATGGTAAGACGCGATTCATAGATCGTTTTCGAGAAAATCGAGTTCGAAAATTGTACGCAAGCTTATATAGTTCGTAGGGTCGCTAGTATTCAAGAAGTCCGTAGCCGTGCTAGAAAGCGGGCAGTCGCTAGATCGGATCTCACAGGCGGTATCAGTTTCTTTGTGAGTTATCTGGACGGATATTTACTGCTGTGCTTCGATATGCGTGGTACGCAGAGTTATTGTGTGGCGGCCGAGAACTGTCTATGAATGAAAACCAAGGTTGTTTTGGAACACACACATGATAAAAGCATGGCCATGTAAAACTTCGGCGTTCATTGCATGACTTGTATATCACAACAACTATTGTTTTCCATGTTTCTACGATCAGTATCATCCTGATTCATGCAGTGCTTTATAGGTTATATAACGAATAGGAAAAGAAACTGGTATGCATGCCTAATATCGTGTAGGGCCACCGTGAGCACACAGTTGCCACAACACTGTGTGGCATGGTATCGACCAAAGTCTGAAGTAGTGCTGGAGGGAATTGACACGATGAGTCCTTCAGGGATCTCCACAAATCCGTAAAAGTACGAAGGGGTGCACATCCCTCCTCAACAACACGTTCGAAGGCATCACAGAAATGCTCAATAATGTTCATGTCTGGGGCGTTTGGTGTCCAGCGGAAGTGTTTAAACTCAGAAGAGTGTTCCTGGAGCCACTCAGTAGCAATTCCGGATGTGTGGGGTGTCGATTGTCCTGCAGGAATTGTCGAAGTCCTTCTGGACATGTCGGCCGCGGTGGCCGTGCGGTTCTAGGCGCTCCAGTCCGGAGCCGCGCTGCTGCTACGGTCGCAGGTTCGAATCCTGCCTCGGGCATGGATGTGTGTGATGTCCTTAGGTTAGTTAGGTTTAAGTAATTCTAAGTTCTAGGGGACTGATGACCACAGCAGTTGAGTCCCATAGTGCACAGAGCCATTTGAACCATTTGAACCTTCTGGACATGAATGGATCAGGCAGGACGCTTACGTGCGTGTCACCTGTCAGAGTCGTATCTAGAAGTATCAGGGGTCCCATATCACTCCAGCAGTACAGGCCCCACACCATTTCAGAGCAACAACAAGCTTGAACAATACCATGCTGACGTGCACGGTCTATGGATTCATGTCTCCATACCCGTACACGTCCATCAGCTAGATAAAATTTTTAAATGAGCCCCTTCCGGCCAGGCAACATGTTTCCAGTTATCAACAGTCCAATGTCGGTGTTGATGGCTCCAGGCGAGGAGTAAATCTTTGTGTCGAGCAGTCGTCAAGGGTACACGAGTGGGTCTTCGGCTCCGAAAACCCATATCGATTATGTTTTTTTGAATAGTTCGCACGCTGAGACTTGTTGATGGCCCAGCTTTGAAATCTGCAGCAGTTTGTGGAGGGGTTGGACTCCTGTCATGTTGAACGATTGTCTTCAGTCGTCGTTGGTCCTGTTCTTGCAAGATCTTTTTCCGGCCGCAGCGATGTCGGAGATTTGATGTTTCACAGGATTCCTGATATTCACGGTACACTCGTGAAATGGTCGTACGGGAAAATCCCCACTTCATCGCTGCCTCGCAGATGCTGTGTCCCATCGCTCGTGTGCCGACTATAGCACCACGTACAAACTCATTTAAATTTTGATAACCTGCCATTGTAGCAGCAGTAACCCATCTAACAACTACGCCAGACACTTTTTGTATATTATTAGGAGTGGCCGTATTCTGCCTGTTTACGTATCTCTGTATCCGAATACGCATGCCTATACAAGTTTCTTTGACGCTTCATTGTATATCATACTTGTCACAAACGTAGACACAAAAGTAAAATGACAATACTGATTTAAATGTTCTCGTGTATACATTCTAGACCCCTTTAGAAAATATTTTTATCTACTTTTTTGAGAATGAAGATGAAAGTGGTAAATGAATCATTAAATATACAGAGAAAACAAAATGCTGGAGGCGAAATCCAATAATGAGATCTTTCACTTACGAATCTAGGAGCTTACTCAGTCGGCTGCGGACTCCTTGTATACAAGCGTCCCTACAAACTGCACAAGCAGATCTAATATTTTCAAACTCATTTTTCTGTAAAACGGTTAAGAGTTTCGTCTTCCTGTTTACGTGTGTTGAAGTTCTTGCCGTGTCCTACACACCTGTCCATATAAATAAAATCGTTGAGATGAAGTTCGTACGGTCCCCTTGTTAGAAGCACTTGTGTTTGTATTCCGACTGGTTTCGAGCATTCCAATTGCAACCGACGCTGATGCAGTCTCCATGCCAGCTGTTGGTCCAATGTGGGGCAGAACAGCTTTAACTTCGCCTCGTTATCTCATCAACTCTGATATATACTCCGTCCATTCATATTAATTTGACCGCCGTCTTTGTTCGACCTTAGCGCGCGATAACCACCCACAAACGGTAGTTGCCAGCATAAGCAATGACGACATGTAAAAGAATATGGAAGGAGGAGGGACGCCGGAGCGATTCATCTGGCGTCCAAAAGGGCATGGCCATTGGCTTTTGTACCAAGGATCGAAGCATTTTCCAAACTGCTAAGTTTGTAAACTATTTGCGTGCCTCTATGGTTAAAGCATAGGTCTATGGGAAAACTGGGCTGAGGCAAATGTGGTGCACCACAGACGACAGGTGACACGGAGGAATGACGGCTGTGGAGATGTGTGGTGGCGAATAGACTTGCAACTGTTTAGTAACTGACCGCCTACCAAATGAACCAAGGGGCGGCCGACAGTGTCTCCTCAACGACCGTTCAGGGAACGCTGTACACCAGTCCGCCACTGAACTTACACAGAGTAGTGACGGGTGGCAGCTTCAGCTTCGCCTAGCAGTGGCATTAGCTACCCGCTGGCATACAAGCTGCCGCTAAACGTAACGGTTCTCAGTCTCGAGCATGGTCACCGAGTGAAGACGTCCTCTGCTGTGTGTACGTCTGACATTCCTGGTGACTCCGAGGATCATGGATTCCACACATTTGCACGTCTGAACGCGACTCATGCTGCATAAACTAAGTGGCTGGCGTAGACGCCTTTCTTGCGTTAGCACGGTCGCCTCATGGCCCACAGTTCTTCCGCTGACGCAGCACCCGAGTACACAGCATACTCACATCTCACAGACGGCCGGGGTGCCAAACACACCACTGGGAACTAACTACCCCAAGGCACAGCCAGCGTGGCCACCCACGTCACTGATACGCCAACAACCTCTCAGCACGATACCTACGGAATAAGCACTACCTATATTAATGAGTTCTACTGGTAGAAGTCAAATACGGGTAATGCAGGAGTACGTTTAATAGTGAATAAAAAAATAGGAATTCGGGTAAGCTACTACAACCAGCATAGTGAACGCATTATTGTGGCCAAGATAGACACGAAGCCCACGCCGACTACAGTAGTACAAGTTTATATGCCAACTAGCTCTGCAGATGACGAAGAAATTGAAGAAATGTATGATGAAATAAAAGAAATTATTCAGATAGTGAACGGAGACGAAAATTTAATAGTCATGGATGACTGGAATTCGGTAGTAGGAAAACGGAGAGAAGGAAACGTAGTAGGTGAATATGGATTGGGGATGAAATTAAAGAGGTAACCGCCTGATAGAATTTCGCACAGAGCACAACTTAATCATAGCGAACACTTGGTTCAAGAATCATACAAGAAGGTTGTATACATGGAAGAAGCCTGGAGATACCGACGGGTTTCAGATAGATCATATAATGGTAAGACAGAGATTTAGGAATAAGGTTTTAAATTGTAAGACATTTCCAGGGGCAGATGTGGACTTTGACCACAATCTATTGGTTATGAACTGTAGATTAAAACTGAAGAAACTGCAAAAATGTGAGAATTTAAGGAGATGGGACCTGGATAAACTGACTAAACTAGAGGTTGTACAGAGTTTCAGGGAGAGCATAAGGGAACAATTGACAGAAATGGGGGAAAGAAATACAGTAGAAGAAGAATGGGTAGCTTTGAGGGATGAAATAGTGAAGGCAGCAGAGGATAAAATAGGTAAAAAGGCGAGGGCTACTAGAAATCCTTGGGTAACAGAAGAAATATTGAACTTAATTGATGAAAGGAGAAAATATAAAAATACAGTAAATGAAGCAGGCAAAAAGGAATACAAACGTCTCAAAAATGAGATCGACAGCTAAGCAGTGATGGCTAGAGAACAAGTGTAAGGATGTAGAGGCTTATCTCATGAGCAGTAAGATAGATACTGCCTACAGGAAAATTAAAGGGACCTTTGGAGAAAAGAGAACCACTTGTATGAATATCAAGAGCTCAGATGGAAACCCAGTTCTAAGAAAAGAAGGGAAAGCAGAAAGGTGGAATGAGTATATAGAGGCTCTATACAAGGGCGATGTACTTGAGAACAATATTATGGAAATGGAAGAGGATGTAGATGAAGATGAAATGGGAGATATGATACTGCGTGAAGAGTTTGACAGAGCACTGAAAGACCTGAGTCGAAACAAGGCCCCGGGAGTAGATAACATTCCATTAGAACTACTGACAGCCTTGGGAGAGCCAGTCCTGACAAAACTCTACCATCTGATGAGCAAGATGTATGAGACAGGCGAAATACCCTCAGACTTCAAGAAGAATATAATTATTCCAATCCCAAAGAAAGCAGGTGTTGACAGATGTGAAAATTACCTAACCATCAGTTTAATAAGTCACGGCTGCATAATACTAACGCGAATTCTTTACAGACGAATGGAAAAACTAATAGAAGCCGACCTCGGGGAAGATCAGTTTGGATTCCGTAGAAATATTGGAACACGTGACGCAATACTGACCCTACGACATATCTTAGAAGCTAGATTAAGGAAAGGCAAACCTATGTTTCTAGCATTTGTAGGCTGAGAGAAAGCTTTTGACAATGTTGAGTGCAAATTCTGAAGGTAGCAGGGGTAAAATGCAGGGAGCGAAAGGCTATTTACAATTTCTATAGAAACCAAATGACAGTTATAAGAGTCGAGGGTCACGAAAGGGAAGCAGTGGTTGGGAAGGGAGTCAGACAGGCTTGTAGCATCTCCCCGATGTTATTCAATCTGTATATTGAGCAAGTAGTGAAGAAACAAAAGAAAAATTCGGAGTAGGTATTAAAATCCATGGAAAAGAAATAAAAACTTTGATGTTCGCCGATGACATTGTAATTCTATTAGAGACAGCAAAGGAATTGGAAGAGCAGTTGAACGGAATGGAGCCGACCGCGGTGGTCTAGCGGTTCTAGGCGCGCAGTCCGGAACCGTGCGACTGCTACGGTCGCAGGTTCGAATCCTGCCTCGGGCATGGATGTGTGTGATGTCCTTAGGTTAGTTAGGTTTAAGTAGTTCTAAGTTCTAGGGGACTGATGACCACAGTAGTTAAGTCCCATAGTGCTCAGAGCCATTTGAACCATTTGAACGGAATAGATAGTGTCTTGAAAGGAGGATACAAGATGAACATCACCAAACGCAAAACGAGGATAATGGAATGTAGTCGAATTAACTCCGGTGATGCTGAGGGAATTAGATTAGGAAATGAGACACTTAAAGTAGTAAAGGAGTTTTTCTATTTGGGGAGCAAAATAACTGATGATGGTCGAAGTATAGCGGATATAAAATGTAGACTGGCAATGGCAAGGAAAGCGTTTCTGAAGAAGAGAAATTTATTAACATCGAGTATAGATTTAAGTGTCAGGAAGTCGTTTCTGAAAGTAGTGGTATCGAGTGTAGCCATGTATGGAAGTGAAACATGGACGATAAATACACTCCTGGGAATTGAAATAAGAACACCGTGAATTCATTGTCCCAGGAAGGGGAAACTTTATTGACACATTCCTGGGGTCAGATACATCACATGATCACACTGACAGAACCACAGGCACATAGACACAGGCAACAGAGCATGCACAATGTCGGCACTAGTACAGTGTATATCCACCTTTCGCAGCAATGCAGGCTGCTATTCTCCCATGGAGACGATCGTAGAGATGCTGGATGTAGTCCTGTGGAACGGCTTGCCATGCCATTTCCACCTGGCGCCTCAGTTGGACCAGCGTTCGTGCTGGACATGCAGACCGCGTGAGACGACGCTTCATCCAGACCCAAACATGCTCAATGGGGGACAGATCCGGAGATCTTGCTGGCCAGGGTAGTTGACTTACACCTTCTAGAGCACGTTGGGTGGCACGGGATACATGCGGATGTGCATTGTCCTGTTGGAACAGCAAGTACCCTTGCCGGTCTAGGAATGGTAGAACGATGGGTTCGATGACGGTTTGGATGTACCGAGCACTATTCAGTGTCCCCTCGACGATCACCAGTGGTATACGGCCAGTGTAGGAGACCGCTCCCCACACCATGATGCCGGGTGTTGGCCCGGTGTGCCTCGGTCGTATGCAGTCCTGATTGTGGCGCTCACCTGCACGGCGCCAAACACGCATACGACCATCATTGGCACCAAGGCAGAAGCGACTCTCATCGCTGAAGACGACACGTCTCCATTCGTCCATCCATTCACGCCTGTCGCGACACCACTGGAGGCGGGCTGCACGATGTTGGGACGTGAGCGGAAGACGGCCTAACGGTGTGCGGGACCGTAGCCCAGCTTCATGGAGACGGTTGCGAATGGTCCTCCCCGATACCCCAGGAGCAACAGTGTCCCTAATTTGCTGGGAAGTGGCGGTACAGTCCCCTACGGCACTGCGTAGGATCCTACGGTCTTGGCGTGCATCCGTGCGTCGCTGCGGTCCGGTCCCAGGTCGACGGGCACGTGCACCTTCCGCCGACCACTGGCGACAACATCGATGTACTGTGGAGACCTCACGCCCCACGTGTTGAGCAATTCGGCGGTACGTCCATCCGGCCTCCCGCATGCCCACTATACGCCCTCGCTCAAAGTCCGTCAACTGCACATACGGTTCACGTCCATGCTGTCGCGGCATGCTACCAGTGTTAAAGACTGCGATGAAGCTCCGTATGCCACGGCAAACTGGCTGACACTGACGGCGGCGGTGCACAAATGCTGCGCAGCTAGCGCCATTCGACGGCCAACACCGCGGTTCCTGGTGTGTCCGCTGTGCCGTGCGTGTGATCATTGCTTGTACAGCCCTCTCGCAGTGTCCGGGGCAAGTATGGTGGGTCTGACACACCGGTGTCAATGTGTTCTTTTTTCCATTTCCAGGAGTGTAGTTTAGAAAAGAAGAGAATATATGCTTTCGAAATGTGGTGCTACAGAAGAATGCTGAAGATCTGATGGGTAGATCACATAACTAATGAGGAGGTATTGAATAGGATTGGGGAGAAGAGAAGTTTGTGGCACAACTTGACTAGAAGAAGGGATCGATTGGTAGGACATGTTCTGAGGCATCAAGGGATCACCAATCTAGTATTGGAGGGCATCGTGGAGGGTAAAATTCGCAGAGGGAGACCAAGAGATGAATACACCAAGCAGATTCAGAAGGATGTAGGTTGCAGTAGGTACTGGGAGATGAAGGAGCTTGCACAGGATAGAGTAGCGTGAAGAGATGCATCAAACCAGTCTCAGGACTGAAGACCACAACAACAACAACAACTGGTAGAACGCAACCCGCACTTCCATACACGCCATTCTGGGATACAAGAGAACAACATTTTTGATTGTGGTTGCCGCATCACTCGCGAGTTGCAGGAACCAGTAGAAACAGCCGCCCAGATAGACGACGTGTTCTTTGACTTACGGAACGCATTTCATACAGTTCCGCAGTGCCGCCTATTGAACAAAATACCAGCGCACTTAGTATAGTGGCTGGAAGAGTTTCTAGAAAGCAGAACACAGCTTGTTAATCTAACGGAGAGAAATGCTCAGATGTAAAAGTAACTTTGGGCGTGCACTAGTGTAGTGTTATACCGGAAGTTCCATGACGCCCCTCGTGGGTGATGTTGCGTAGAGAGAAGTCGCGACAATAGAAAATAATAGCGAAATGTAGAGAATTGACGCTAGGCGCAGGGAATCGCAATTGACGCTTAAGATAAAGAAACGTATCGTACTGCAGATACATTAACTCTTAATTGTATCACACAATTGCAGAACAACCACTGAAAGCAGTTATTTTCACAAAATACCTAGGAGTATGCGTGCTAAGCTACCTTAAATGGAACGACTGCGTAAAATTAATCTCAGTTAAGGCAGATGCCAGACAGAGTCATTGGAAGAATCCTCAGGGAATTTAGTCTGTCAACAAAGGATGCAGCTTACAAAACATTCGTTCGATTAATACTTATTGCTCGTCAGTATGGGATTCGTACCGGTTAGCACTGGTAGAGAAAATAGGGAAGATCCAAAGAAGAGCGGCGCGTTTTGCTACAGGTGCATGTAGCAAGCGCGAAAGCGTCACCGAGATTATCAACCAACTCCACTGGTTGACTCTGCAAGAGAGGCGTTCTGCGTCACGCTGTGGTTTATTGATAACCTTCCGATAGCGTACCTTCTTAGAGGAGTGGGAAAAGATTGCTTCCTCCTACGTGTATAACGCGAAAAGACCGTGAAGGTAAAATCAGAGTGATTCTAACTCGTACGGAGTCTTACGAGCAGTCGTTCTTGTTACGGATAACTCGCGACTGGAAAAGGAAAACGGGAAGTGACAGTGGTGCACGAAATATATTCTGCCACACACAGAATGGTGTGCTGCGGAGTATAGATGTAGATGTAGATGTACCATTATACTCTTTAAATAAACAAATGGATAAATACTCACCAGTTTGAAGCAATGCTTGGAAGCATCGACGTGATAAACAGGTCTGAAGATCCGTGAGCATGCGACCAGACGGTAATAACACGTGGGATGTCCGCATTCCGAATTTTTTTCACTGCATAATGTCACAATAGTAACCGCTTTTCTATCGTCTCACGAAGGCCAGCATCACTAATATTCTGTGGTAAATCAAATCAACTACATTCTTGAAAGGTGGCTTTCCCTGCTGGGACACCCGCAGACTAGTATATACAGTACGTACTGAACACAACATTCCATGATTACATATCGGAGATCGTTCAAGGATATTTGCTGAGTACTTTGGTACAAAGGAACCATGGAGTACAGTGGCTCGTTGCAGAGAAATAATGTAATCATTGTTGGCACTACGGAGAACCACAGTTCTGAGAGCTATACGATTAATAATGTTTATCAGTGAACTGACCTGCAGATGGAACTGTAACATACCTTGAATACTTTTACTCAGTTCTTATGGGACAGTAAAACTACAATCAATATTCATTCTGCAGAAAGAAGGAAGTGATAATATTATTTAACCGTGGAAGTACCAGTTTTCTTCCTAATTTAATAGGTTACATTAAGAGTACGTAAGCATGAACACCTTTAAGCAAAATATATACAAACACACACACACACACACACACATATATATATATATATATATATATATATATATATAGTTTATTGTTAACCCTCGCAATACCAGTGGGAGGGGGTACTTTATGCCCAGCATCTGAAAATATTGCAGTCTAGTCAGTTACTGAAAATTAAACTCTATACTTATATATTGTTTTTACTGAATTATTCAACCTGATTTCATAAATGTTTTACATTTTTCAAATAAGCTTAAACCGAAATTTTAAATCCATATCTACCTCTACAGTTTGATACATACTCCGCAAGCCACCGTACTATGTGTGGCAGAGGGCACCCTGTGTCAAAACTAGTCGTTTCCTTTCCTGTTCCACTCGCAGATAGAGCGATGGAAGAACGACTGTCTGTATGCCTCCGAATGAGCCTTAATTTCTCGTGTCTTATCATTGCAGTCCCTATGCGAAATATATGTTGGCGGAACTAGGATCGTTCTGCAGTCAGCTTCAACGCCACTTCTCGGTAGTGATCTTCTAAATGGATGTCTTCTTCCCTCCAGGAATTCCCACTTGAGCTCCCGAAGCATATCCGCAACACATGCATGCTGATCGAACCTACCGGTAACAAATCTAGGGGTTCGCCTCTGAATTGCTTCCACGTCCTCTATCAGTCTGACCCGCTGCAGATCCCTAACACTCGAGCAGTAATCAAGAATAGTCGCACTAGCGTCCCATGTACGGTCTCCTTTACAGATGAACTACACTTTCCTAGAACTCACCCAATAATCCGGAGTCGAGCATTCGGGTTCTGTAGCACAATCTTCACATGTTAGTTCCATTTCATTGCGCCTAGATACTTAAAAGATGGGACTGTGTCAAGCAGGACACTACTAAAGCTGTATCCGAATATTGCGACTTTGTTTTTCCTACTCATCCGCATTAACTTACATTTTTCTGCCTTACGAGCCAGCTACCATTCATCACAGCAACTACAAATTTTGTCTAGGTCATCCTGTGTCAAGCTACAATCACTTGTCTTCGACATCTTCTTGTACACCACAGCATCATCAGCGAACATTCGCAGATAATTGCCTACCCTAAAATCTGCTAGATCATTTATGTACTTAGAAAATAGCAACGGTAGTATCACACTTCCCTGGGGCACTCCTAATGTTACCCCTCTCTCCGATGAACACTTACCTATGCGCATACAGTTCGCATTCCAACTTTGGTGCCCATCTTTTCAGTGTAACACAGGTATAGAATAAACGAAGAAATCAAATGAAATGTAATTACAATGTTGCCAACACATTTGTCGTGAGAGTAACCGTTTTGCTGCTCTTGAGATCTACAGGGTGAAAAGTATTTAAACCGACAAACTCTGGGAGGTTGTAGGGGACATCAAAACAAATATTTTTCCCTTATGTCATTTTTCCTATAGGGAATATTTAAACCGGTAGAGGAAGATTTTTCTGGCGGCAAATTAATTAAACCAACAAACACTTTTCCTTTTCTTTATGACTAAGAGACAACACATTAACACAACCCAATTTCAATTACAGTAGATTTTCTAAAATGCCTCCATTGACAGGTAAACAAAGGTCACAGCGTCGGATCGTGTTCTGTCTACAAGGGCAAAAACCCCAGGAGTATCCTGAATTGGCCTTCCTTCTACTATCCGGCCAACCTGATCCTCTTCTGATGCAACAGGAGATGCGTAAACAAGGTTGCGCATCTCTGTCACACAAAAAAGTCCAGAGGGGACGTATCTGGGGATCGTGCAGGCCATGGTACAGGACCCCCTCTGCCAATCCACGTTTCTGGAAACCGTCGGTCCAGGAATCGACGCACACGACTGAAATGTGCCGGCTCCACGTCATGTTGGAACCACATGCATTGTCTTGTACGGAGTGGGACGTCTTCCAGCAATTCTGGCAATTCTCTGTCGAGAAAATTGTAATAGTGCCTGCCATTTAATGGCCTAGGTAACAGATACGGCCCAATTAAACAGTCCCCAACAACACCGACCCACACATTAACGAAGAACCGCACTTGATGAGCGCTAGTAACTGTGGCATGTGGTTTATCCTCACTCTAAAGATGCGAATTGTTCATGTTGAAGACTCCATCACACCCGAACGTTGCTTCATCGGTAAACAACACAGAGGATGGAAATGTAGGATGCATTTCACACTGTTCCAGGTACCACTGCGAAAACTGTCCTCTGGGTGGATAATCAACTGGTTCCAGGTTGTGGACACGCTGTAAGTGAAATGGACGTAACAATTGCTCTCGAAGGACTGTTCTTACGTTCGTCTGATTCATCCCCATGTTACGTACAATTGCACGAGTGCTGATTGAAGGATCCCGCTCCACATGCTGCAAGACAGCTTCCTCAAATTGCAGCTTCTTACCGTGCGACGGCGTCCCTGTCCAGGTAATCTGCTAAATGACCCGGTCATACGCAGACGTTGGTACACAGCAGCAAAGGTCGCATGATGCGGGATACGGCGATTAGGATATTGTTGTTGATGAACCCGCTGTGCAGGTGTATCGCTCCATTAGAAAACAGAGAGAATGCACTACTACACTCGTGGACAGCAGTTGCCTATAACTGAAGAGCGTAATACGGCCTCCGCCGGTTTAAATACTACTCATAGTAAAAAATGATATTAGGGGAAAATATTTGTTTTGATGTCTCCTTTAACCTCCCAGAGTTTGTCGGTTTAAATACTTTTCACCCTGTATGTATCTGCCTAAGGAACGCATAAGCAGTTGAGATGGCAAAAATAAACAGGCCAACGGAGATATGGGTCTCTTGTACGAAAATACTCAGGTAGGTTCCCACAATCATCTTCGAAATTTAGTCGGTGTAGTTCAGATTCGACTTAAAGTTTATAAAAAGACACAACAGAAGTATATCGCAGGACTCTGGGAAAAAAGGCGTTGCAAGCGTGTAGAAAAAGATAAATGTCGTTCCCTTTTTCAGGAAAGGTAGTCGGACATACGCACTTGGCTATGGGCATGTATTTCTGTTGTAGCTTATACTTGAGGATTGTAGCCTTTAGGAGAACTTTAATCTCGTATGTCTTGCTCCCTTAGGAGCCACAAACGTCCCAAAATGTCTCCTTATTCGAGACGCTTTTAGCAACCCCAGTCGCTAGAAGGAAAAGCAGATCAATAAAATTGGAGAAATGAACATTTAGGAGAACTGAATGCATCTCCTCTTTAATTTGGTAATATAAGTCTGATAAATAGTTGTTCAGCTCTTCTCTTAGTGATGTGTAGAATTCCCACCAACCATCAAACGAAAGTGTGCAGTGTATCCTTGATTTTGCGGTTGTATACCCAAGCCCTGGACCAGAGAAGTTTTTCGGAGCTGTAGAAGCCTCTGTCTGCAGAAACTGTCAATATCAAGGTTACGGAAAAAGCAATCGAGGTGGAAACCACTAGAGAGAAGCTAGGGGCTTCGCCAGCGGTCAACGCTCACTTCCACTTCGTCGGCGTTTGAGGGCGGTCGCAAGTGCAGCAGGTCAGCACAGGTGAGCTTTGGTCAAACGTTAGGCTTTGGTACGTCTCCTCTGTGTAGATTTCTGAGTGCTGCGTAAGTGTTGGATGTAGCTTAGAAATTGTGATTATCGATTTCATAAAGATTCCGATGTAATTACGTAAACAGATATAGTTTTATTTCACATTACCACGTAGATGAAGGTCAGTCTGATTACGTTGTAATACCAGTAAATGTTTCCGAACTGCTTTTATTTATTATTAAATACATTTAGGAGTATTTTTATTGGTGATTTCAGATAGATAACAATTTAATTAAGTGAATTTATGCTACTTTTTTGTGTACTGAACTGTATAGACTTGTTAGTATGCAAGTTCACTTTTCGTAACGCCTCTGTGTGCATTACTTTCTGTTTTGCATGCGTCCCTGTTATTCATTAGGTATTATACTTGATTAAGACGTACAACAGATTATCACATATCACTTTTCAGTCCACGTCTTAAATGTGCGTTCAGTTAGTGTGATAAATACGAATAGATCTTATGCTATAGCCTTTTTTTTACCTTTTTTCCAAATATATTTAAATTCATGTTTTATTCCGTGTTTAAAGAAACTATGAATCCTGTTGAAAATGTGAGAACACGCGCAACCAACGATAACATACCACTTACTACTGGAACGGAGCGTTGCGATCTCTGAAAAACGGAGAGGGCTTGCTCCTCGTAGGTTTTTATATTATCAGAAAAAGATCTATAATGATTTGGGACTAAAACGGTCTTAGTGTTTGAAGAGCTACAGAACGCAATTGCCAGAATATTTTATTGTTGGTGGACATCTTGGTATATTAGTAATTGACAGTATTATCCGATTATGGCCGAGTATTTCACTATGAGTCTGAGCACTATGGGACTTAACATCTGAGGTCATCAGTCCCCTAGAACTTAGAACTACTTAAACCTAACTAACCTAAGGACATAACACACATCCATGCCCGAGGCAGTATTCGAACCTCTGACCTTAGCGGTCACACGGTTCCAGACTGAAGCGGCTAGAACCGCTCGGCCACACCGGTCGGCTATTTAACTATGATTGTAATTAAAAATTATTGTGGGTTGTTACGACTGACATTAAGAAAATACGATATTAAGTTACAGGCATATGACCATTGTTTTTCTTACATTTTTCCGAATCTCAGTTCCGATGTTTGAAGATTTAGTTCTATGGAAGTTCTGGCGATGTATGAAGGATTACAGGTTAAACAGAGCTTGCATCTCGGTGTCTACCCTCTGAGAAAATCATTTGACTAAGTAATATCATTTCATAGGCGTAACTAACAAGTAGCTCATTCATTCCACACGCAGAGCAATGCAATAGCAATAATGCAGACTCAGAACTGGAAAGTGAACGCTTTTGATAATGTTATGTGATTAGCGCATTTCATCTCTGATGCAGCACAGGTGGATTTGAATGGACAGAACGAAGTTAAATTAGTATTTCATCCCAGTTGAATAACATATGCGTCAGGGTATATAAACTGTTATTGTAGATACGCAATAATCTTCACTTTCATTTTAATGACTGATGCTGTGTTCTATTTCGTCTGAATGTGTATAACGTCACTGAATTTATTTCTGGTATATTGTTTCACAAATTCAACGTATGGAACTGCAGTTCCCTGTGCAGTAAATACGAGGGTTTCCCAGAAAGTAATGCACCGCACTTTTTTCTTCAACAACTCTTTATTGAACATAATGAGAATTATACAGACGAAAGAATGGTGTTTTATCTACACACCCTGTTTTTCCACGTAATCTCCATTCCGTCCTATGGCCTTCCTCCAGTGCGAAACAAGGGCGTGTATGCTCCGTCGGTACCAGTCCTTGTCCCGGTGCTTGACTGTGTGAATCACCTCCTCAACGTCCTCAATATGACCTCCACGAATGGTATCCTTTAATGGCCCAAACGAATGGAACTCCGAGGGTGGTAGGTCATGGCTGTAGGGTGGATGGGGTAACACTGTCCAATCCTGTTTAGCGATGTGTTCAGACGTTCTCAGACTTGTGTGGAGCCGAACGTTTTCGTATTGCAGCAAAATATCTCCTGGGTTGCTGTGGCAGTGAACTCGCCAGAAGCGCGTCTTTTGTTTATGTGTTGACACAGACTTCTGAATTAATGGTACTGCCTCTTGACATCACATCAACGAGAATTATACCTTCACACTCCCAGAATACGGTGATCCTGACGTTACAGGCGGATGCAGTTGCTTTGAATTATTTCTTCCGCGGGGAGTGGCAATGGCGCCATTTCATCGACTGTCGTTTTGTTTAGGGATCAAAATGGTGAACCCAGGTTTCATCAACTGTCACATTACAGGACAAGAAAGACTCCCCCTCAGCTTCAAAACGTTGCTACAAATGAAGACAAATGTTTTCTCTGTGAGTTTGCGGGACCCGTCTAGCACACTTTTGAATATCCAATAGCGCGGATAACTGCATCCACACTCCCTTTGCTCACTGGCAGATGCAGTGCCAACTGTCGAGTCGTAATGCATCCGTCCTCGCGAATCACAACATCAGCTCGATGTCAGATATGACAGCCGTGGATGGTATCTGTGACCGCTGCAAATCGTGGAGCTCCGCCGAACTGATTTCTGATAACCTCACCCTCCGTGCCCAGTGACTAACCGTACTTCTGTCGACAACTGATGCTCCATAGACTTCGCACAAGCGTTTGTGAATATTCTCATAGTTTCTTTCTCTGCAGTGAGAAATTCGATAACAGCACGTTACGTGTGAAGTGCATCACCTACAGACACCATTTCGAAACTGTCCTGCAGCTGCGCTGTCTGTCGGAAGCGACGGGAACTTGGTGCGCTCACTCGGGAAACTTCACATAATACATACGTAACGTTTAGCCTTGGTTTCAGGTAAGAAAAAAAAAAATGCGGTGCGCTACTTTCTGGGCAACCCTCGTATGATAAAACCTCATTATTTTTATAATCACCTTCCCCATAAGAAGAAGATAAAAATGAAGTAGCTCTCTTACCATTTCTGCTTCTCAGTACGACCATCTCTATGATTTTAAAGTGTCCTCTTCTATAAAATGGCAGCTCTGTCTGCGATTTTGTTAGTCCTCTTACGTAAAATGGCGACACTTGCTCTTGTTTCAGACACCGTAGTTCTCTAATGAGATGCAATGCATTGACGAAGCTAAATTTTTTTGGTTGAATACTTGGTTCATTTAACCTCTTTGATGATGTACTGAATCAGAGTTGTGATTATATGTTCTTTTCTTACAGAAACCTAGTATAGCCACTGAGCGGTTAAGGTGTTTGAGAGATCATCTCGAATGGTGTAGCCTGTGGAAGTGCTGAATTTTAAAGTTTCAGCAGATGAAAAACTACTGTGGACCTTCGGAGACAGTGTATTAATCGTTTCGTTCTTTACTGGGCACAAGAGAATACAGAATACACATTCAGCAGCACATAAACAGGGCGGCGTTCCCTGGCACCACGGAGACAGCTTTCAGCGTCGCAGAAATAGCAGTGAAAGGGCCGCGCGAGCACCGCTAGGCACCGCCCACACCTCGGCCCGGTCCTCAGTCCCAAACCATCCGGACCAGCCTCCCCCACTAATTAGTCCTGCTTCTCTTTACTAATTTGCTCGTTAATTTCACGCGAGGCAAGAGCGGCCCGCCCGGCCTCGCCTGGGAAATCCAGTCTCGGGAACTAAAGGGTGGGGGTGGTAGTGGGTGGGGTAGGGGAGGGGAGGGTGGATGAGAGTGGTAGGGGGAGGGGCGGAAGGGGTGGCGTTCCAGCAGCGCCTAGAAGCTGAAATTATCTCGCGGAAACACTTGAGTCTCTGCAAATAAACAAGGCTAGCCCGGTACTGCGTGGCGAAGCCGAGTGGCAACGCAACCCTCTACTGTAATGCCCCTGCGCGATACAGCGAGACCTCAGTACGAGCTCCACCCCCTTTCCCCACCACTACCCTGTATACGGCGCGCGCCCTTTTCGCACGGTGCACGACTGCGGACGACGAAGGCCTTCTCGTTATTTTAATTTAATACGTACCGTGGTGCATTGGTGTGGTGCAGCGAGAGGGAGCGGAAGCAAAAACGGGGAGCAAGTGGGAAAGAAAGAGTCTGATGGGAGCGACAGTGGACGGACGAGAAAGAGAGAGAGGCGGTGGGTTGAAAACCGAAATGGGAAGTGGGTTATCCGTGTAACACGGGGAGAGCGGAGTGAATTCAGATGGCGTGTCAGCCGAACAGGGAGCGTTGCCGGCGCACAGCATCCGGCGAGGTATGAATCGACTGACGTTTACATTCTGTAGTCGGGTCATTACATTACACAAGTCCCGTCGAAAGCCGTGAAAGGCAACCACAGGCATGAAAGCAAAAGGATTTGCTTGTGTGTTTGCAGACAACAAGTGAGTCTGTGTGTCGGCGAGTGGGCGGCAGTCGCAGCTGAGGTTAACAACGGCTCTGTGAAAGCTGAAGCGGCGGTGCGCGTACCTGGGAGGCAGGAACGCACTGCGCGTCGCTATTCAGACGTGTGTTCACAGCCGTCGTCGTTGCGAGGCAAAGAGGCTCAGTGAAAACAGCACGTGCAGATTCATCGTGTTTTCGTCCTGGGTTTTCAGAATAACATATGCTCTGAAAAGTTCTGGTACAAGAAACAGATAGAGCCGAATTATTTTCTATGTGCTTAAAATTTCACTACGTTATATAAAACTGGGAAACTAACGAAATAAACAAATATGTTTCATTTTCCTAAAGACGTACTTTATTGGCATTTGGCTTAAACCACTCACCTTGCTTATTCTTACATTTGTTTTTTTTTTTCCTTTATTGAATTTCGATCCCCCCGAAGGGGGCGGGCTGGCTGCAGCGTAGTATGCCGCTCTTCAGCCTATAGACTTTGTTTTAAAAAGATGAAGAGAATAAATAATAAAAATAGGCGATAAAAGCGGAGACTTAAATAGTAACATGGTGAAAAAATAGTGGAACTTAAAACATAGAACAAAGGAATAATGATCCTAATAAAGTACATATGAAGCAGACAGGTATACCAATAGACAGACAATTAAAAACACACAGCGACAGTCTGGTTTCTGTTCGCAAAAGACATAAAATTCACACCCAGCGACAGCATGGTTTCTGTTTGCAACACTAGAAAGACGAACAACACTGAATGTTCACTGTAACACTGCACTAAAATGTTGGCAAATGTGACATACCACAGCTGAGAGCAGGTTGGGGGGAACTGGACAGATGATGTGAAAATAAAAAAGGAGGGAAGGAGAGGAAAAGCGAAGAGGGAAGGGGGGAAAGGAGCCAATGGAGGATGAGGACCCATAAGAGGGGTTGTGGGTGCTGGACAGATGCAACAGGAAGTGGGGAAGGCAGAGGAGGGGAATACAAAAGGACTCGGCGGGTGGGGGGGGGGGAGAAGGGAGGTAGGGAGAGGTTTGGCAGGGAGGAAACAGTATGGAAGGGGGGGGGGGAGAGGGAGCCCAGGGAATGGAGGGGGTGTGAGGATCAGAGTTGATAGGAGGGATAGATGGAGGGAGAGAGGGCATTATCTGGGAGGGGTAGTTGATGGAAGCCACCTTGGGAAAGGAGATGAAGGGTGTAGAGATGGAGGGTAGGGGGTACACAACAGTGAAGGTGTGGCAGGGGGCGGGTACGGGAGAGGAGAGGAGCAACCAGGGGTGAGGGGGATCAAAGCAGTGGGAGGTATAGAGTATGCGGATATGTTCGAGGAATAGGAGCAGATTGGGGAAAGGAATGAGGTCATAGAGGATCTGCATGGGGGACGGGAGGCATATACAGAAGGCGAGGCGGAGTGCATGATGCTCAAGGTTCTGGAGGGACTCATAGAATTTGGGGGGAGGGGGGGAGCAGATATCCAGGCAGGGCTGGCATAACAGAGGATGGTACGGAATAAGGATTTGTAGGTGTGGAGGGCGGTAGAGGGGTGCAAACCCCAAAGTCCGGCCAGAGATGAATTTGAGGAGTCAGAGGAGGTTGTGGGCTTTGGATTGGATGGAGCAGAGATGAGGGATCCAGGTGAGATGACGGTCAATGGTAAGGCCAAGGTGGGTGAGGGTGGGGGATTATTCTTACATATAATCTACTGGTTTTAATAGATCGTTACGACTGGAATATTTGTAGTAACAGTTCTGTCTTTCAGTGCAGTTACACGTATATTGAAACTGTTCAGAATATAAACGTCTTTGAGTGTACATGAAAAGCCACAACCGAATACATTTCTCTTTTTTTTATGAGGTTACCGGATTCTGTTTATTTTAGACCCTCTTCAGAACTCACACCGTGATGGTAGACGGTGGCTGCGAACGGAGCAGGTGCTACGAACATTAACTGCGCAAAGTCTCTTGCACTTCTGACTGTTTATGTTCTTTTTTAAATAGTAAAAAACCGCTGTGATACAAGAGATATGTTCTCAAAAATAGCTTAAACGCATTTAGTTAGGGCTCCTTAGTGTCCGCCAAACCAGGATCGTCAGCTTACAGCCATGTAAACATACGAGGGGCGCTTCAAAAGTCTGTGCAAAGACCGAGAGATGGCACCACCAGTAAGTATCGAGGTCATGCTTAGTTAGTAGCATCTTTGGAAAGAACTGAAGCCAAGTTTCAGCCATATTGGTCTATTTCTTGGTATTTGGCATTCATGTGAATCAAGGAAGTCGAGCGATTGTCAAAAAATGTAAAAAGACGAATTTCGTGTGGTGATTAAACATTACTTTATGAAAGGCAAAACGCCTCAGGAGACTAAAGAGAAGCTTGATAAACATTACGGTGACTCTGCACCTTCGATTAGAACAGTTTATAAGTGGTTTCTAAATTTTCGGTGTCGCCATACAGGCCCAAGTGATGCTGAACATTCTGGACGCCCAGTGGAGGTTACGGCTCCAGAAATCATTGATAAAATTCATAATATGGTTCAAAACTGGTTCAAATGGCTCTGCGCACTATGGGACTTAACACCTGAGGTCATCAGTCCCCTAGAACTTAGAACTACTTAAACGCAACTAACCTAAGGACAACATACACACTCATGCCCGAGGCAGGATTCGAACCTGCGACCGTAGCGGTCGTGCGGTTCCAGATTGTAGCGCCCAGAACCGCTCGGCCACTTCGGTCGGCCATGATATGGTGGTGGACGACAGAAGAGTGAAGGTACGTGAGGTTGCTAGTGCTGTGGGCATCTCGAATGAACGGGTACATATTATTTTGCATAAACATTTGAACATGAGAAAGTTATCCTCAAGATGGGTTCCGCGACTGCTCACGCTTGACCAAAAACGGAATAGTGTGAAGTGTTGCAAGGGTGGTTTGCAGCTGTTCAGGAAGAATCTGTAGGACTTTAAGCGTCGTTTCGTCACTCTGCATCAAACATGGATACATTACTATACTCCTGAGACCAAAGAAGAATCTAAACAATGGGTTACCAAGGGAAAATCTGCAACAAAAAAGGGGAAGACCAGTTGCTCGGCCAGAAAGGTTATGGCGACTGTCTTTAGAGATTCGCAAGGGAAAATCCTCATCGACTATCTGGAAACTACAACTATTACAAGTGCATATTATTCATCGTTATTGGACCGTTTGAAAACCGAGCTACAAGAAAAATGCCGCCGATTGGACCACAAAAACTTCATTTTCCATCACGACAATGCACCAGCACACACCTCAGCTGTTGTGGTCACCAAATTAGTGGAAATAGGATTCCAACTCGTTTCACATCCCCCCCTGTTCTCCAGACTTTGCTCCCTTGGTCTCCTGTTTCTCCCTAATTTGAAGAAATGCTTGGCGGGACAACGATTTCATAAAAACACGGAGGTGATTGCAGCAACTGATAGCTATTTTGCAGACTTGGACATTTCAACTTGAAGGAAGCTCCATAAACAGAGAACTGCAGAGCGAGCTGGAATTCCAGAGTCACACAACAGTGTTGAAAATGCCCTTAACAGGAAAAGGTGCTGCCGAAGTCATAAAACCTGGAGTGTGTAGCAACAGAAGTAAGTAATTTGGTGGGACAAACCTTGTTTTAAAATATTTCTAACTTCTATCCCAGATTACGTCTAACGTACGCCCTCCAGAGCCTACGATGCGGACTGCTTGCTGCCAAGATCGAAATACGGAGGTGGTTCAGTAATAATTTCAGTAATAATTTCGTGGTTTTCCATGGACCTCATGGTCGCACTATAAGGCCACATTACTGTTAAGAATTATGTAACCATTTTGGCTGCCCAAGTCCATCCCACGTACAATAATTGTGCGCCAAAGATTATGTGTTCTAAGACGACAGCTCGCATCGTGCAGGACTGGTTCTTTACTCGAGGATAAATTTTTGCATCATGTCTTGTCACCATACTCACTAGATCTAATATTATTGCGCGTTTGTGCTCTTCAGAGAGAAGGGTGCTTGATCGATATCCACTCCTATCATCACTACTAATTCGCCACTGTTTTGCAGGAAGAATAGCATAAGATTCCCTGAAAACCCTTCTCGATCTCTATTTACTCATTCGGAGACATCTGAAAGCCGTTTTGAATATCAACGATTTTCCTGTGCTGTATTAGGGATGGTAATGTGACACGTTTTTGTTGTTTCCATATTCTTATCTACTCCTTGCCAACGGTCTTGCCGCAGTGGTAACACCGGTTCCCGTTAGATCACCGAAGTTAAGCTCTGTTGAACTGGGCTAGCACTTGGATGGGTGACCATCCGGTCTGCCGAGCGCTGTTGGCAAACGAGGCGCACTCCCTTGTTTGACAAATTGTGGAGCTACTTGATTGCGAAGTAGCGGCTCCGGTCTAGTAAACTAAAATACGGCTGGGAGAGCGATGTGCTGACCACATGTCCCTCAATATCTGCATTCAGGTACGCCTATGGGCTGAGGATAGCACGGCGGCCGGTAGGTACCGTTGGGTCTTTTTTCTGTACAAACATTAATACGGTACTGCCAATTGGAGGAATTATGAGGTGATACACGTCTTTATGGCAAATAACTAACTAAACATAGCTAATCCTGATGTACCAATCATTAATAGGCCAATCACACATAATAACTATAAACTACGACAACAGCTAGTCAACTCACTAAATTATCACCCGCTTTTACCTTCTTCCCATAAAATATGGCATCGACAACGCATTTAATTAAATCAACAGGAATGTTGGAAAGGAGAGCGGGAAAGCTGCCTCGACAGTTGACGCGGTGAAAAAATGATTCAAATGGCTCTAAGCACTATGCGACTTAACTTCTGAGGTCACAGTCGCCTAGAACTTAGAACTAATTAAACCTAACTAACCTAAGGACATCACACACATCCATGCCCGAGGCAGGATTCGAACCTGCGACCGTAGCGGTAGCTCGGTTCCAGACTGTAGCGCCTAGAACCGCACGGCCACTCCGGCTGACGCGGTGAAAATGACGCCAATTTTGGCCGTTAGGTGAAGGGATATTAAGAGCACCGATTGCTTGGTGGCACGGGTATACATCGCAAGGTGCCTCCATGTCTTGATGACTGTGGAAGGTGCTCACCCTTGGTTTGGACAAGGTAGGATTAGGGGATACGTCCTTTCAGGTAACCCACACTGAGTTACTATCCAGAGCCATGTGGTGCAGGACCAGCTCATTGGAAAAATTTGAAGGGAAAAGTTATAAAACCGGTAGCGTCTCCTCCTTATTAACAACCGAGATTAGTTATTCAGTCGTTGTCAGTATGGGTGTGTCACCACGGCAGCTCCAACATGTGACCAGCTCTTCATGGGGTGAGTCCTCTGGTCACTATTCTCCATCGCTGCACGCCCCATCATTTCCACTCTGGTTATTCCTTTGATACAGTGATATGTGGGATAAATAACTACAGTAGAGAAATGTGCTATATTTAGGCTATTAGTGGTGGAGTTATGAACGTGAAGAAGACATCAGGTCGTAAATTATGTAATGTTTGTGGGAAGAAAAATGAACTAACACACGGAGGTGAGTACATATTCAGGCACCAACGATCACAATATGTCTACTTACACGCCAAACGCACTGTATATTTCGTGCGTGATCTTCAGTGTATGTTTCAACAAATTACCTTCCTTTAGGAATGTGAAATGAACTCAACGACTGTGATATTTTCAATAGTGATGGAGCACAGCAATCAGTCGTCCTTTTCTTTCAGTCCTTGTTGTTGTTGTTGTTGTTGTTGTGGTCTTTAGTCCAGAGACTGGTCTGATGCAGCTGTCCATGCTACTACATCCTGTGCAAGCTTCTTCATCTACCAGTACCTACTGCAACCTACATCCTTCTGAATCTGTTTAGTGTATTCATCTCTTGGTTTCCCTCTACGATTTTTACCCTCCACGTTGCCCTCCAGTACTAAATTGGTGATCCCTTGATGCCTCAGAATATGTCCTACCAACCGAACCTTTCTTCTAGTCAACTTGTGCCACAAATTTCTCTTCTGTCCAATTCTATTCAGTACCTCCTCATTAGTTATGTCATCTACCCATCTAATCTTCAGCATCCTTCTGTGGCGCCACATTTCGAAAGCTTCTATTCTCTTCTTGTCTAAACTATTTATCGTCAGTCCTTATGAAAGCAAATCTAGATTTCGGCTAGTGCCTAGCCATTATCAGCGCACTATCTCGTAGTTTCAATACATGTCCAAGTACGTCAGACCTAATAAATCATTTTTACTTGTTTTACTCCAATAAACACATTTTTATTGTGCTGAGCGAAGGCAGCAGTGAGGAGATATCGTATCAAATGTAAAAAATACGGCGAATAAAAATCCACTTTCAAAAAATTACTAGATTATAACCTCTGCAAGGGATAAATCATATAATCATCCTGGTTCACATTCACGGCAACATCTCTCTGGAAGACTATCTGCCCTACCCCCTGCCACGTCCTCCTCCCTCAGCAACCGCCACCTAGTCGACTCTACATTCCCGCCGTGCTACACATGATTGTTATTGTGAAGATTGAAATATTCCCATGGTGCTCATCTTTACTTCTTTCCCCCTTTAATCTTATTTGCGATCTAAGACGAGCCCATTGCAATGCTCGTACATCATGAATCATAATGACACATCATGATACTATTATGTACATTCTAAGACCAACAAAAAAGACTCACAAGAAGGAATAATCCAGGTGGGATGGAAGTTGGTAGATGTGATGTACATGTACAGACAAAACAATTGACATAATTTCAGAAAAATTTGATGTTTCGTTCGAGGCAAAGACTTTATACCAACTGAGCAGAACTGCAGCGCATTGTTCGAAACTCGGCTTGGCATTGATTGATAGAGTTGTCGGTTGCCAGGGTCCGTCCAATTGCAGCGTTAGATCGTCAAAATCCCGAGACAATTGGAGAGCTCTGCCTATAACGCTCCAGAATTCCTCCATTGGGAAGGGATCCGGCGATCTGGATGGCCAAGAGGGGGTTTGGCAGTCACGAAGACAAGCAGTAGAAATTCTTGCCATGTGCGAGTGAGCATTATCTTGCTAAAATGTAAGCCCAGAATAGAAAGTCATTAAGGGAAACAAAACTGGGCACAGAATAACGTTGATGCACCGTGTGTTGTAACGGTGCAGTGGATGAGAACCAAAGGGGTTGTGCCATGGGAGACTCGGCACCCCAGACCACCAATCCTGGCTTTCGGGTTGCATGACCGATGACAGTTAGCTTGGTATCCCACCATTGCTCGGGGCATCTCCACACGCATCTGCACTGGTCATCGGAGTGCAGCTAGGAGTGGGACTCATTACTGGAGGCAGTTCTGATCCAGTCAATGAGATTCCAAGCAGAGGTCCTGACAGGGCTCCGTTTAACATTATTTATTTGCGATCAGAGTAATTGCTACACCGAAGGCTAAGTCTAAACATTAGAAAAAGCAAAAGATGCAAATGGTCGCATGACAGAAGTCAGTGTTTGAGTCCAGTGGGTAAGAGCTGACAGAAATAGCAGTCGATAGCAGCACTGTAAAGTGTGAATTTTGAGAGCAGCGCTTCAAGTCTTGTTGTAGCTTACCCGAGGCGACACGCAGTTAGCACCCCAAACATCTGACTGAGAAATCTGTCTGAATTAAAAAAGTTGGGGTTTTAAAGGATTGTGGCAGTGCACTATTTCTCCTTCCCTGTAGTCGGCCGAATAATCCGTTGGCACGTTACAGGCTTCAGCCAATCCGACAAGTGACTGTCCACTTCTGAAGTGCCTCCGGCCAACTACATTCAGATTTCTTCCCTTCTTCTACTCCATAGATGATCAGTGTCTGCCCCTTTCATTAACAAATTTCATGTTTGATAGTAACAGCGTTCAGCTGAAAAACAATAGTCGCTGCGCCTCCTATTAAGGCTACCAACAACAGTGTTTTGCGTCACTTGATCACACCTGAGGCCTCTGTTTTAGCACTCTAACCACTGACGTTGCGATTCTCAGGGGCAAGTATCAAGCGCATCGTCTCCTTTGTTCGAATTTTCTACTGTGACGCCTTACAATAACGTCTGTGTGGTGGACAGCTTCTCGAAGCCTCTGCATTCATAGGTCTCTAGCGTTACTGTTCACCTCCGGTATCCCAGATGGTAACACATTTGTCTGGTCTCAGCAATATGTCCCTGATTTTCTTACTGGCTTCCAACAGCCATAATCTTCAGAATGTACTAGTAAATATATGACAGTGGGCCTTCTCGTATTTATCACAATGATTTGATGGCTTCCCCTGAGTTAGCAAGCCTTGTACTCTCCTCAGAAATAGTCAAGAAATGAGCAGAAAAACAATCAAATATCACTCACTGAAGTGTAACGATCACCTGACAGGGTGTAGAAGAAAAGTTATACTTGATCACGAAAAATGTTGAAATAAATGTTCAAATGTATGTGAAATCTTATGGGACCCAACTGCTAAGGTCATCAGTCCCTAAGCTTACACACCATTTAACCTAAATTATCCTAAGGACAAACACAAACACCCATGACCGAGGGAGGACTCGAACATCCGCCGAGATCAGCCGCACAGTCCATGACTGCAGCGCCAAAGACCGCTCGGCTAATCCCGCGTGGACTTGAAATAGATATCATGGTTTGTGTGTACGGTAACCTGAATGTACGGAAAACGTCCCGGAACAACACCGACCCAGTTCCGGCCTCAACTGTGACCTCCATTCACTGCGTGTTTGGGATATTGATGCAGCAACCAGCTTGCATCATTTGGAAAGAGGCAAAATCGCAGCTCGCCAGACCGTGCTACACCCAGTTAGCTGCAGTCCAATTGCAGTTTCGTTTGGCCCATTGGAGACGTGATGCTTAATGTGTTGCTGCGAGCAACAGAATTTCTAAAGGTACTCTGCTCCACCTGTACATTGCACATCCCCCTCAGAGTATTGGCTAGGAATTTAGTTGTCGTAGATCTGCGTTCAGTGACAGTATAAATTCACGTTAGACTTGATGCTGACAGCCTGTGCACCTACGACATGTTACATGGTATCAAGTAGTGCAGACTCGTTGGACAGTCTCCGGCAGGGTTACACTATCCCTGGTTTACACACGGAGTCACAATCCCTGGTGTCAGTAGTCCATAGTGTCAGACAGCTTGTGATGTGTCCGTGGTAAGGTGTGTTATCGTGTACAGTGCATGACGTGTAGTCAGTCATAGAATGCTAGTCGTCATAAAAGTTGGCATACATGCATTTAATGTAGGGGGCGACAGGATGTAGGGTCCGTAAAGCATCACGGATGTACAATAACGCTTTCCCAACAGGAGTCATTCTAATTGGAAGAAGTTTATCTCCGTGAATATCAACTTACAAGAGATGGAGTCGTTCACGCCACAGAGAGTAAAATGGTTCAAATGGCTCTGAGCACTATGGGACTCAACTGCTGAGGTCATTAGTCCCCTAGAACTTACAACTAGTTAAACCTAACTAACCTAAGGACATCACAAACATCCATGCCCGAGGCAGGATTCGAACCTGCGACCGTAGCGGTCTCGCGGTTCCAGACTGTAGCGCCTTTAACCGCACGGCCACCTCGGCCGGCCACAGAGAGTAGCTTAACGTCCACACCAAGGGCATGTCGCAACATTATACTTTGAGGAGATGGTGTTGAATTGTATGACCGACCTCCGAACATGTCCGTGAAATGCATACTTCGAAGGATACAGTCTGGAGAGTTTTGGTAGAACAGGCGTTACACCCCTACCACACAGACCATATGCAATCACTGGAATCAACGGATTTTGAGCCCTGCAGTCACGTCTGCCAATGGACTATCTACCACAATGCTGAGTACCGAACGTCGTGCATTCTGTATTGTTCACCGATGAGGCCTCACTCATCAGTGATGGTGTTTCCAACAGCCGCAACAGCCATTTCTGCAGTAAGCAGAATACCCATGCCACCGACATCGGTGACCACAATCAACAGTTCAAAAATGTTCAAATGTGTGCGAAATCTTATGGGACTTAACTACTAAGGTCATCAGTCCCTAAGCTTACACACTACTTAACCTAAATTACCCTAAGGAAAAACACACACACCCATGCCCGAGGGAGGACTCGAACCTCCGCCGGGACCAACCGCACAGTCCAGGACGGCAGCACCCAAGACCGCTCGGCTAATCCCGCGCGGCAGTCAGCAGTTCTCTGACGACATACGGGTGGGCTTTGTCGAAGACCGCCTAATAGGATCTTATTTGCTGCCTACACGTTTGACTGGTCCATGCTGCCTGGTGTTCCTGCGAGATGTGCTATCACATTTCTTGCATACTTTCTTGGAGACTGTACTCTTATTGTCCGCTTAAGGATGTGTTTTCAAGATGACGGTGCACTGGTCCACTTCGATGACAATGTCCGCGAGCATCTGACCAGGACGTGGCTCCATGGTTAGGCTGGAAGAGGAGGTCGTGTTCCATGGCCAGTGCCATCGCCGGATCTAGACATTTTCCTCTGCGGTTACGTCAAGACGTTGCTGTCTAAAATCTCCACAGAAACGGTCGAAGACTTGTCTGCTAGGATCCAAGCTGCCAGTCTCCTGGTACAACAGACACAACGAATCTTCGAAAGATTGCGGAAGAACTTCATGCGTCAATGCCATGCATGCATTGAGACTGGCGGTCTTCACTTTGAGCAATTACTACGAGTTACGTTGTTGTTACGCGGCGTACGCTGTGTATGCCCATAACACAATAAATATGCATTCCTAGCGTTCTTTCCTCGTGTCAGTATAATCGTTTGTGGACCCACAACCACCTGTTTCAATATGACCCTGTATGGCGACAAATCAGACTTTACTCACGGTGTGGTCTTGGGCACTTGCCGCACGATAGCTCGTTTTGCGCCCGCATGTCACGTCTCCACGTCGGCCTATATTGCTGCATTGATTGTACACAACAAAGTGGCACAGACTCACCAATTCGCTACCATGATGAGGCGTCACGTGACTGCCTGGTACCAATTCCACGCCATCTATAGTGCAACGAAGCGTCAAGCGTGACAAATACACTACTGGCCATTAAAATTGCTACATCAGGAAGAAATGCAGATGATAGACGGGTATTCATTGGACAAGTATATTATACTAGAACTGACATGTGATTACATTTGCACGCATTTGGGTGCATAGATCCAGAGTACCACCTATGGCCGTAATAACGGCCTTGATACGCCTGGGCATTGAGTCAGAGCCTGGATGGCGTGTACAGGTACAGTTGCCCATGCAGCTTCAACACGATACCCCAGTTCATCAAGAGTAGTGACTGGCGTATTGTGACGAGCCAGTTCCTCGGCCACCATTGACCAGACGTTTTCAATTGGTGAGAGATCTGGAGAATGCGCTGGCCAGGGCAGCAGTCAAACATTTTTGTATCCAGAAAGTACACCATCGCAGGCGTTCCTGTCTGTGATGCAGAGCCATGATCTCCGAGCTGACAGTCCATTCTGCTGCAAACGTCGTCGAACTGTTCGTTCAGATGGTTGTTGTCTTGCAAACGTCCCCATCTGTTGATTCAGCGATCGAGACGTGGCTGCACGATCTGTTACAGCCATGCGGAAAAGATGCCTGTCATCTCGACTGCTAGTCATACGAGACCGTTGGGATCCAGCACGGCGTTCCGTATTAGGCTCCTGCACCCACCGATTCCATATTCTGCTAACAGTCATTGGATATCGACCAACGCGAGCAGTAATGTCGCGATACTATAAAGTGCAATCGCGATAGGCTACAATCCGACCTTTATCAAAGTCGGAAACGTGATGGTACGCAATTCTCCTCCTTACACGAGGCATCACAATAACGTTTGACCACGCAACGCCGATCAACTGCTGTTTGTGTACGAGAAATCGGTTGGAAACTTTCCTCATGTGGGCACGTTGTAGGTGTCGCCACCGGCGCCAACCTTGTGTGAATGCTCTGAAGAGCTAATCATTTGCATATCACAGCATCTTCTTCCTGTCGGTTAAATTTCGCGTCTGTAGCACGTCATCTTCGTGGTGTAGCAATTTTAATGGCCAGTTGTGTAATTTGCACGGAGAACCTAGATTTATTTGTATTTTATAATTTGCAACATTATTAAGAGAAGTATAACAAAATTACTAAAAGTATCTGAGATGGAATTTAAAAATTCTAAAGCAGAATGAAATATATAAAAGCAATAGCCACTTGATATGCTGGAACTCTAATAGTTTTCTAGGAGATTATCCCTACAATTGATGTTTACGATTGTCAATAGGAAATACGTATCACCCAGAAAATAGTTTTACAGTGCTGTCTTGCACGACCTTAATTTTGTATTAAATGAAACACATAACCCGCAATGTGGGCAACTATTACCATTACGAGTCTCGAGGCATTTCGAGGATGAGCGGAAACCACGCTGCATCTGTGGGATTTTACGAATACGGTATGAATGCAGCCGAGGAAGGAGTTGGCAGTGGCGAAACTTTTTCCTTTCGCCAGTGCTTGCCGGGCGGGACTTCTACAGTGTGTGTGTGTGTGTGTGTGTGTGTGTGTGTGTGTGTGTGTGCCGTGTGGCGCTGGTTTTCCTCACATCCCTGGCCAAAGTCGAGATGCACCATAGGCCCGCGTCTGCTTTGAATACAAACTTGGCCGCTTCCCCTCTTCGTTGATCTTTCGGGTTATGCGGAGGCAACATTACATATTCTGTCAGCGGTCCTCCCCGATTGATGCGATTCTTTATTCCGGACCCGAGGTAGTTATTCAGAATTCTCGCAGTTAAGCCTTTTTTCACGGATACTGGCGAAAAATCGTATTTAAGGAATTCGCGGATGAGGAACACGGCGCTTTAGCAAATATGCAAAACGGCACGCGCGCGGGGTCGAGCGATTGACGTCGGACGCACATTTTCGGCGTCGCCAAAGATTCGACAATGAAAGCGGCCAATTTGGAACGAAACGTGGGCCTTTTTCTGATGCAAATGTTGACAAAAGGAACGTCGATAGTGAAAGCGTGAGCGCGGAGACCGTTAAACGACAGCGAATAGAAATAACTTATTGGAATTTTTTTCAGAATTTTTCCGTATTGTCTGCTTGTATTTTTGCGAGTACAATGGGCCTCCAGCTCTCTGTTTCATGTCATTCGTTAAATGAACTTCCAGTTATACATTTATTGCCATCCACCTGGTTTTTCTAAATTCTCTTAACACACCTTGGAAGTGTGTAGTCTGGACTGCGCAGATACCATTTCGCATGGGTAACCGAAAAGTAATGGTTACCATCTATCAGAAACAAACATGTAGAATAATGCGTTGTACTGTCCACAGTCACATGAGTGACTCTGAAAGTTGCTGGTATTACCTTCCTAAACAATGATAGAGACAACAACGTTATATGACAAACGACATTTATAACACTGTCTCCCGTTACCACTTGTGAGTCTATTCTTAGTACTTCTGATGCAGTTCTAGTAAACTACTGACTTTCGTTCGTAAAGTATCAATTACTTGCACAAAGGCGACAAGTGATTCCTGCAGATTGGAACGTCTGCAGCTCATAACCCACACCTTTATACACTTCGACATCACCCAACATGCGCTTCAAACTACATCTAAATTTTACGTGTAATTTATAATTTCACTGATTATTACTGTCTTGTCAGAAACATAGGCTACATAAACACTGTTTTTAGCCGTGGCCCTAAAAAAGGCCTATATGGATCTTTCAGGTGTGAAAGAATCAGCCATCATTTCTTGACGCCCAGGGTACGCTTGACAGCTTTATTTCATTGATAATAAAAACAATAAATACTTACTTTAAACACAGAACAGAACATCAAATTAAATATAGTGGGAAAACAGGTCACAGAAAAAGGGGCTTGCGTAATGTGGTGTACGACAGTGTCTGATGTTTCCCTTATAGCATTATTACCTGTATATTATTTATCATGTAAAATCTGTTGTTGAATATAATTCATGATATTGGTTAGAGATTTCCCTCGTTCCAAAATACTTTGCCCTAGGACAAACAATGTGTTAGATGTGATGAACTTGTGTGCCTCTAGTTTTAAGTACAGGGTGATCAAAGTATAAATTTGAAAACTTAATAAATCACGGAATAATATCGATACAGAGGTGAAAATTGACACACATGCTTGGAATGACATGGGGTTTTATTAGAACCAAAAAAATGTATTGCTAGATGCGTGAAAGATCTCTAGCGCGCGTCGTTTGGTGATGATCGTGTGCTCAGCCGCAACTTTCGTCATGCTTGGCCTCCCAGGTCCCCAGACCTCAGTCCGTGCGATTATTGGCTTTGGAGTTACCTGAAGTCGTAAGTGTATCGTGATCGACCGACATCTCTAGGGATGCTGAAAGACAATATCCGACGCCAATGCCTCACCATAACCCCGGACATGCTTTACAGTGCTGTTCGCAACATTATTCCTCGACTACAGCTATTGTTGAGGAATGATGGTGGACATATTGAGCATTTCCTCTAAATAAGATCATCTTTGCTTTGTCTTACTTTGTTATGCTTTTCTGAGCAGATGAAGCGCCATCTGTCGGACATTTTTTGAACGTTTGTATTTTTTTGGTTCTAATAAAACCCCATGACATTCCGAGCATGTGTGTCAAATGGTTCAAATGGCTCTGAGTACTATGGGACTTAACATCTATGGTCATCAGTCCCCTAGAACTTAGAACTACTTAAACCTAACTAACCTAAGGACATCACACAACACCCAGCCATCAGCATGTGTGTCAATTTGTACCTCTCTATCTACATTATTCCGTGATTTATTCAGTTTTCAAATTTATACTGACTTTTTGATCACCCTGTATTTAAAGTATAAATTGTAATGTACACCTATTGTATTTCATTCCTACGTTTTTATCACATCCCACCTATGTACAGAGCTTCGATTCTTATTTCCTGAAAACAGACCTTAGCTATTAACATTAAGTTATTACTTCCGGTGAATTAGCAGTAGGTGAACTGCACTAGAAGATGTGAAATTTTTGGTAACTACACTATCAGGATCAAGTTAGTCCTTTGCACGGTTACTGGTTACTGATTATAGAGCAGCATCGCTTTCTTTCAGCATTTCTATATTCGACTTTACCCACATGTGCTTAAATAATTAATCTTAGTCAGATGTGGTTTTGTAATCAGAATCAGTCAAATGTTTGTGTATTCAACATTAGTCAGATGTGTGTGCATATCGAGCTTAATCGGCTAAAAACTGCAGCCCAGTCTCTTAAACCTTTCAACATATCTACTCTCTTCGTACCTCGGCCCCTGCAAACCACCCACAACACTCGCGTGGGTTCCGTGAAATGACTGCTACTCGTTAATAGTTTTCACCATATATTCCATCCATTTTCTTCTAGATTTCCTTTTTTGGCATTATTCAAAATATATCCCCATTCATTCAGTTAGTATCACACTAAGCTCTTGTGAAATTACAGTCATGTTCAGTACAGTTCTTAAAGAATTTTAAAGAAATTACTGCTTTGTTCTAAATTTCTCAATACCTCACTGCGGAGTTTGATTCCACGCAACGTTCAGTGATTCTTAGTTATTTGTTTTCTTACTCTAACGTATGATATACTTATTTTTCTGAGTGAACATTATGTTATTTCGCAAGTTATAACCAATTTGGTATTGTGTAAGTTTTGTACCAATAACGTGTTTAATGTTATCGCGTCGCAGTCAAACTCAAGTCCAAATCCGGGGTCAATGGAACACAACACTTAGCATTGAACACATGTTTATTAAGAGCACCAACGATCAGTTCGTGCAGAACTGTCCCCCTGGATGGAGAATGCCATTATTTATGCAATCACTCAAAATCCCAAGAAGCTAGTATTTAGGCAGTGATAGAATATTCCAGATATACAAACATTTCAACATAAGGTATTTAAGAACCTTCCAGAAATGATAATTACAAAATAACAGGCACCTGCTGTTGGTTAGGTTTCAGCAAGCAACCCTTAGCACACCAAACAGTGGCGCTAACAACCACATCAAACGGATGGCACCAGACCAGGGTTCGGTACGTGATTACTGATTGCGTATCACTTCATTTACAGTGAATTTGTTGTTAGCTCTCATTGTCAGGCTGCCATATTGGGGGATGATCCATGATTAGTTTTCATGATATGGCTGTAAGGTGAAAGTAGAAATAATGCTCAAATAAGTCCAGGTAATCAGGGACCCTTTCTTGTAATTTTAAATACAGAATTGTCCTACCACGCGAGAGTATTTTTAACTGAGCTACATAGCTGGTGTCTGCAGCTGCTATGCGTGACTATTTTACTGGTTGCTTTATACACTAAAGTAATTATAAATCTATCAACATTTTGTGAGACGCATTTGCGAGAAAAGAGGTTCTATGTTTTTTGCAGTTTTATCCAGTAATGCTGAATAAATATATTATTGACCTAAAGTATACTCCTCTAAACTATTACTGAGAAAAGGAAGGGAAGATAAACAGAAGTATCACATCAACAGCGAGGACAACACTATTTTTCAAGCAAGAAAATTGTTGTAGAGCATATCCACCATGTTTTTTCAATGTAATCATCACTTCATGGTCCTGAAGTAATTATACTCAACAAAAGAAAACTTAAATGCAAATAGTATTTAATTCGAATCCTGTTCCTTGCCAAATGAGAGTCCAGAGTCTGAAATAATGTGACACCTACTTTAAAGGACTGAGAGAAAAGACTGACGGAAAGCTGAAGCGTGTCAGGCTGAAACCAGCCTGTTTATTTCGTTTTTAAGTATGTGTACTAGTTATTCAATCAACCTACAAAACGATTTTTTTCCTTGTTCGTGTTCACATAATGTGGTTTTTGTTATTCAAATGAAATATACATGACTATTAAGAGAAATCAAAGCTTTAGCCGTGTACTAGCATTGAAATAAATCAATGGTGAAGGTTGAAAATTTGTGCTGGGGAGGGACTCGAATCAAGATGTATCTACAACGGTAACCTTAATTGCCTTGGCCATCTGGAAGCCTGTCCGACTCATTTCTCAACCTGTGATGCGCAAATAGCGCCCCAATCCATTAGCCCCACTAGTCGTAGCATTCGCTAAGTCCTGCAGGGCTTCAAAACATACGTTGCACCTAGAGCCGTTGTCCCTTATGTATATACACACATGCGACAAAACAGACACAACTAGCACTGCAATGGCCTCATAGAATACATTATTATGACAAATTCGGACTTAAGCCGTCTGCGGGCATTCAATTAAGTCTTTGGTAGAGGAAGAAAGTTTGTGCCGCACCATAAGAGAGATCCAGTTGCTCGCTTTCTAGAGTAGTTGCTTTAACCACCTCGGCATCCGAACACGCTTCCCTCTGATTCAATTTCTCAACCTGTCACGTGAAAGTCTAACAAAACAGACACCACTTAACTGTACACGCATGAGCAAGGACGGCTGTAGCTACTTTCAGAGCAGATGCTACATAACTTCCATTCCCCGTCGGGACTTAGCGAATGCCAAGAGTAGTGGAGACACTGGATGGGGGTGTTATTTGCACGCGACAGGTTGAGAATTTGAGAGGGGTTGAAAGCGTGTTAGGATGGTCGAGGTGGTTAAAGCAACCATTGAAGGGAAGCGGAGCATTCGATTTCGAGTCCTGGTCTGCACAAATTTTCAGCCTTCACCATTTATTTAATTCAATACCTGTAGGCGACTTAAGTCCTGATTCTTCTTAATAATGCATTCTATACGGCTTCTGTAACACTAGTGGTGTCTGTTCTGTCAGACATGTCCAACAAAACAGACATCGTATCTAAAAACACATAATGACAGCAGAGGTTACAACTTCCATCTAATAAAATATTTTTGTTTCGTTCATGTTCTGGGTTGGCATGTGGTATTTGGGTGGTGTATTTGCTGAGTCGTGGCCACGTCGGTGATCTCGAGCTTTTTCTGTTGTGGGGAGAGGTCTTTGGAAGCTGTTAGGTGACCTTCAGACAGACGAGACACCATCTCACTGTAGAACACTCCCAGCGGCCGCTGATCGTTCGCCCAGTGTCGTGCAAAGTGTCACGGTCGTGAACAAGGTGGACGTTTTCCGGAGAATCTTGGCAGTTGCTTGGGCTGCATATAAGATCTTGTGGATAATGTGGGGGTTCAATCTAACATTAATTAGGCCCACTTCTGAATTTTACCGCCGTGACGCACTCTCGCCTAGATTCTAGAGTTACTGACCCCAGATATGACGTGAAAAACGGAGCACATGTTTGACTGGATGGTGTGAAAAAAATTTGGGGGGGTGGGGGTGGGAGAACCGTTGTCACCTTTTGAAGAGGAGGAAGCACGAGTTTTCTCGGATTTTAAAGTAATCAGAAGCTCTCGTTCTTAAATGACAGCAGTGGTTCTAGGCGCTTCAGTCTGGAACCGCGCGTCCGCTACGGTCGCAGGTTCGAATCCTGCCTCGGGCATGGATGTGTGTGATGTCCTTAGGTTAGTTAGGTTTAAGTAGTTCTAAGTTCTAGGGGACTGATGACCTCAGCTGTTAAGTCCCATAGTGCTCAGAGCCATTTGAACCATTTTTTCTTAAATGACACTTTGGTAGTTAATGGCTTGCTCATGACTCGCTTACTTGACTTTCAGGCATATAACTTCATTCATCTTAACAGACTGATGCAATAATCATGAACAGTTTGCAAACATGTGCCTGATACCTTTAAACTAAACAGCGAGTTATTTATTTTCTTCCCTTCCTTGTGGACCTTGCTCGTTAGTTTCTGGTTCAAATGGTTCAAATGGCTCTGAGCACTATGGGACTTAACATCTATGGTCATCAGTCCCCTAGAACTTAGAACTACTTAAACCTAACTAACCTAAGGACAGCACACAACACCCAGCCATCACGAGGCAGAGAAAATCCCTGACCCCGCCGGGAATCGAACCCGGGAACCCGGGCGTGGGAAGCGAGAACGTACCACACGACCACGAGATGCGGGCTCGTTAGTTTCCGTCAGCTGTATTAATTTTCTGAGAGAGTTAATAATTACAGTAGTTTATTATGTGCTGCTTCCGCTGTGGGACAATTTGTAATAAACTATGGTCTAAGCAAAAGATCTTTCCATTCATTATTTAGATAGGAAGCTCTGTATTCCCATTGTCATTATTAATTTCAACAAAGACCACAGTCACGACTCACTTGTCAGGGCCAGTACCTTTTAGTTCGTTTCCTTTCCCTGAATTTTATCAAATACATCTGATCGGAGGGGGGCGATCAGCATATCGAGAAGGTTCATTCGATTCACATCGGATTCACTGCATATGTTGGGCCGTAGCCCTGCGACATCCTGCGGAGTGAATTGACAGAAATTTAGACAGCAATGAGTGTCGCGATGTTACACAGTTGTCACAAGATGATTTGGTAGAGAATTGTATTAGAACTGTTTGTCTTAGAGCAAGAAGTACATTGTCGTAGGAAAAAAGCCATACGATAACGTAATAGGTACTGAGGAGGTAATGTTTTTATTGCAGTTTTATTGTAGTGGAAGTACAGGGATGAGCTACGTCAACGTCCTGAGAGTGACATACGGATATTCATTACCTACTCACATACCCTATGTAGACGAGGAAACTGTTTCTCTCCTATAGGTAATGCGCAGTTTCTTTATTGAATGCGTTGTGTTGCAGTCTATGGAAGTTGTTACTATAGCTGTTATTGCTGAAGATGACGATAGTGACGATGATTATATGATGGTGTTCAGTCCGAAGACTGGTTTGATTCAGCTCTCTATAATAGTCTACGCTGCGCACATCTTTTCATCTCTATTTAACTACTGTAGTCTACGTCCAGTTGAATCGCTTCTTGTGGTCTAGCCCTGGTCTTTCTCTGCAGTTTCTATCTTCTATGCTTCCCTCCATTATCAAATCGTTCATTCAAGTTGTACCATGAATATCTTTTCTCCGCTATTTGCTTCAATGCTTCTTCATTAGTTGCTCGACTAACTAATGTAATTGCAGATTTCTGTTGCACCACTACGGCTTGAATACAATTTCCTCTTGGCCCTAGTGTTTACAGTCCACGTGACCCTTTCATATAAGAACACATTCCAGGCAAGTACTTTCAGAAAAGTCTTCTTAGTCTTGAAATTTTTGTTCAAAGTTAACAAATTTCCCATATTCAGTATTCTTCTTTATTCGTATTACGTATGTGTTGGAAACAACACTATGCTGTGAAGCAATTTGGAATTAGTTGCGTAAACCCTGTAGAAATCGACAATTATTTTGCCTCAATCGATTAGAGACAATACGTAAGACCTAAATCAAAGCAGCGGGTTGGCGACTTGAAACCCGAAAGGCGAATGTATACAATTCTGACCACTCAGCCACCTCTCTCGGGGAGATATTTCGTGCGAAACATTTTTAACTTCTCTTGAACAGCTTTGTCATTGAGCTGTCTGTGTATTTAGTGATAACTACTGGTTTGATATCCACGTATTGAACACTTGTGAAACGAAATGAAATAATTTACGCCGGGAAAGAATTGCACTGATTCGGTGAGATGTATCAGAACTTCATTGCACAGCCTGACAGAAATTACAGTATTGGCTTTTCCGGGGGAAGGTTTTTCAGGGAAGCTTTGTGCCGTGTCTCGTAAACAGAACAACAAAAGTCGTGATTGATGAGGCACGGTGCTCGCTATTCTTTTGTACTTCTGTCGGCTCGCAGATGTACGATGACAAAACTGTGTGAGGCTTGTTTTAATGAAGGCATGGGACAAAAAATGTGCAGCAATGACACTATTCATCCCTCTGTCAACGGTAATGTGGAAATAGAATTACACGCCATATATAAATTTCTGTTAATAAGCTAAAAGCAAAACTCATACCGCCTGTAGATGATGTTTCATGCAATCATTTTTGTTTTATTATGCAACTTGGATTGTTAGGCAGAAATACATTGCATCTAAAACTACAATGACGATGTTTAGCGTATTTACGGTTGGAACCCCGACCAAAAATGTAGTTTCACCCGCTGTGCAAAGTTTCCGTAGTGTCGTCGCGGTTTTTTAGAAAGTGCTCGGTGTACTACTTATTTACCCAGTTTTTTAAAGCTCTGCTTGAGGTCGGTGTACGACAAACTAGAGATCAAATCTATGTTCGGCATCATCCTGTTTACTTAAAGGAAATTTCCTGAATGATTCACTGACTCATTATCACCCAGTACAACCAGTAAGGAGATAAACTTGAAACTTAGAGAGACAGTTGATCGTATACTGTAGGCAGGTTAAAGAAGAGATTTTTTGAAGTTCCTTTCCTAAAGGGGTGATATAGCGAGTGGAAAGTTTTTCGGAAGTATATCGCCATAAATTTTGAAACTAGAACCACAAAATTGGTATTTCACTTCTCGGTTAGAAATAAGAAACTAGATGTTTCATAGTTCTTAAAATTCAAACCCTAAGGGGATTGAAATATTGGGTGAAAATTTTCTTGAAAACAAATCATTATTAAGGGGGGTAGGACGTGAAAGCGCCGACTTGGAGCAAGAGAGGCACCACAGGACATTTTAATATACACCGTCTATACTTTTACAAATAAATTCATAAAACTTTGTTAGCATGACCAGGAAGGATTCAAGATTCACGCTCATAGCAGAGGAAGTTCAAAAACGTAACAAAACAATTTTTTTTACATGTTAAATTTCATCATTTTTTCACTTGGTATTGGCTGCATTTATTGCTGTAGGTACACTTTTCTTCATAAGTAAGAGAGATTCTTCGATGAATTTTGCACAGCATACAAACCATACTTACAGGTGAATGAAACTCTAGAATTTCCCAAATCTGTTAAAAACTGTGATAAAAATTGCGACAATTAATTATAAAATTCGTGTTTTCTCTAAACACGAAGTTTAAAACGTAACAGCCCATTTATTTTTCCATAGATTAAACAAATTCTACAGTTTCATACACCTGTAAGTATGGTTTGTAAGCTGTGCAAAATTCTTCGAAGAATCTCTCTTACTTATGAAGAAAAGTGTACGTACAGCAACAAATGCAGCCAACAGTAAGTGAAAAAAATCATGAAATTTCACATTTAAAAAATATTATTTTTTCGTGTTTTTGAACTTCCACTGCTATGAGTGTGAATCCTGAATCCTTTCTGGCCATGCTGACAAAGTTTTATGAATTTATTTGTAAAAGTATAGACAGTGCAAATTAAAATGTCCTGTGGTACCCCTCCTTCTCGAAGTCGGCTCTTTTGACGTCCTACCCCGCTTAAAGAAGTACTAAAGCATTTTCAAGCTACATCTATAAAAATTGCTATTTTACTACTTGGTTGAACATGAAAAAAATAGTAGGTATTTCCGGGTTTTGGGAACTGAACACCTAAGAGAATGAAATAGGGGATGAAAAATCTTATAAACTACTCTACTGGCGATTAAAATTACTACACCACGAAGATGACGTGCTACAGACGCGGAATTTGACCGACAGGAAGAAGATGCTGTGATATGCAAATGATTAGTTTTTCAGAGCATTCACACAACGTGGTGACAACTATAACTTGCTGACATGAGGAAAGTTTGCAACCGATTTCTCGTACACAAACAGCAGTTGACCGGCGTTGCCTGGTGAAACGTTGTTGTGATGCCCCGTGTAAGGAGGAAAAATGCGTACCTTCACGTTTCCGACTTTGGTAAAGGTCGGATTGTAGCCTATCGCGATTGCGGTTTATCGTATCGCGACACTGCTGCTCGCGTTGGTCCAGATCCAATAACTGTTAGCAGAATAAGGAATCGGTGGGTTCAGGAGGGTAATGCAGCACGCCGTGCTGGATCCCAACGGCCTCGTATCACTAGAAGTCGAGATGACAGGCATCTTATTCGCATGGCTGTAACGGATCCTGCAACCACGTCTCGATGCCTGAGTCAACAGATGGGGACCTTCGCAAGACAACAACCATCTGCACGAACAGTTCGACGATGTTTGCAGCGGCATGGACTATCAGCTACGAAAGCATGGCTGCGGTTACCCTTGACGCTACATCTCAGACAGGAGCGCCTGCAATGGTGTACTCAACGACGAACCTGGGTGCACGAATGGCAAAACGTCATTTTTTCGGATGAATCCTGGTTCTTTTTACAGCATCATGATGGTCGCATCCGTGTTTGGCGGCATCGCGGTGAACGCACACTGGAAGCGTGTATTCGTCATCGCCATACTGGCGTATCACCCGGCGTGATGGTATGGGGTGCCATTGGTTAGACGTCTCGGTCACCTCCTGTTCGCATTGACGGCACTTTGAACAGTGGACGTTACATTTCAGATGTGTTACGACCCGTGCCTCTACCCTTCATTCGATCCCTGCGAAACCCTACATTTCAGCAGGGTAATGCACGACCGCATGTTGCAGGTCCTGTACGAGCGCCGGCCGAAGTGGCCGTGCGGTTAAAGGCGCTGCAGTCTGGAACTGCAAGACCGCTACGGTCGCAGGTTCGAATCCTGCCTCGGGCATGGATGTTTGTGACGTCCTTAGGTTAGTTAGGTTTAACTAGTTCTAAGTTCTAGGGGACTAATGACCTCAGCAGTTGAGTCCCATAGTGGTCAGAGCCATTTGAACCAACTTGTACGAGCCTTTCTGGATACAGAAAATGTAGGACTGCTGCCTAGGCCAGCACATTCTCCAGATCTCTCACCAATTGAAAACGTCCGGTCAATGGTGCCCGAGCAACTGGCTCGTCACAATACGCCAGTCACTACTCTTGATGAACTGTGATATAGTATTTAAGCTCCGTGGGGAGCTGTACCTGTAAACGCCATCTAAGCTCTGTTTGACTCAATGCCCAGGCGTATCAAGGCCGTTATTACGGCCTGAGGTGGTATTTATGGGTACTGATTTCTCAGGATCTATGCACCCAAATTGCGTGAAAATGTAATCACATGTCAGTTCTAGTATAATACATTTGTAAAATGAATACCCATCTGCATTTCTTCTTGGTGTAGCAATTTCAATGGCCAGAAGTGTATTTCACTACGAAAACATATTCAGAAGCAAATCCATGAAATATTACATTTTGATTTTCGTTTAGAAATATAAAAAACTCTCATTGCATTTGGTAATTCAATCCCTTAACGGGTAAAATAAGGGATGAAAGTTTTTAGGGAAATATTTCATTATGAAAGAATTTTTGAAGCCAAATCTATGAAAATTTCTATTGGATTCTCGGTTGGACATGAAAAGAGTAACGTTTAAGTATTTTTCGAAATTAAACCCCAAGAGGGGGAAATGTGGGAAAAAATTTTTTGTGAAATATTTACTAATGTTACAACGTTTTTAAACTAAATGTATGAAAATGGGTATCTGAGGTCCCGGTTATCAATAATTAAATACGTGTTAGCGTGTTAGTTGATGAAAGTACCTATGCAGATGTCACCACAAGACTGAAAAGTCACCGAGCGAGGTGGCGCAGTGGTTAGACACTGGACTCGCATTCGGAAGGACGACGGTTCAATCCTGCGTCCGGCCATCCTGATTTAGGTTTTCCGTGATTTCCCTAAATCAATCCAGGCAAATTCCGGGATGGTTCCTCTGAAAGGGCACGGCCGACTTCCTTCCCCATCCTTCCATAATCCGATGAGACCGATGACCACGCTGTCTGGTCTCCTTCCCCAAACCAACCAACCAACTCAAAAGTCAGGATTAACAAAAGCCTCCTCCGACTCGAGTTCCAACAGGGTCAATTTTTGGTCTGAAATATATTTAGAAAAGGCCATGCTGCTATGGCCTTTATTTGTGTTAAAAGTTTAGAAGGTGTTGCAATTTGTGAACTACATCAAATTAAGCTATTTAAAAGTCACAACGACACATCAATATTGACAGAATTGCAGAAAAAAAGAAGCACACCTTTAATACATTAATTTTTCAATAGGCTTAATAATTACTGGCAATGACCTTGCCGCAGTGGATACACCGGTTCCCATCAGATCACCGAAGTTAAGCGCTGTCGGGCGTGGCCGGCACTTGGATGAGTGACCATTCGGACCACCATGAGCTGTAGCTATTTTTCTGGGTGCACTCAGCCTCGTGATGCCAACTGAGGAGCTACTCGACCGAATAGAAACGGCTCCGGTCAAAGAAAACCATCAGAACGACCGGGAGAGCGGTGTGCTGACCACACGCCCCTCCTATCCGCTTCCTAATCTGAGGATGACACGGCGGTCGGATGGTCCCGATGGGTCCCTTGTGGCCTGAAAACGGAGTGCTTAATAATTACTATGCAAACGTGAGCGAAATCAGCGTACAGTACGTTAGTTACTAAATAATGAGACCGACCGAATGCATTTATGAGATGTAGTGCACACGCTAGTGTATGGAATCTCACTATGAATTCGTCAGTAAATCGTGACTACAACGTTTAAGTCTGGCATCATACATCGAAACCGACACATTGGTAATAGTTGGAAAATTTGATAAAGCCTCAGTTGGGATGTGCTACCTACCAAATATTCTCTGACTGTATATATTCCTACGATGAGCTGACTATCCATTCTATTTCCAACTCTCACAAACCTCTTGAAATATTAGCGGAAATAGTACCCAAATCTCATTTTTTGGATGCATTTGGCTTACTGAACTTCCTCATGTGTTGCTGTATCTCCGAACCTATTGTTTGAATTACAAAGAACTCTCCTGCCGAAACATTAACCTACTACCACATTCCATATCCGCATCGTCATACATCCTTTCTATCTGCCACAGAAGATAACGCTCCCTCCTTAACTCGATTCATGCTATATTCTCATTTTTCCGCCATCGCTTCTACATTCCTCACTAAAATTGACCGTCGTTTGCCCTTTTAATTTGACGCATTTAGATCATGTCCAGCACTTCCTATCATAATTATATCATCAGCAGAGGTTGTATGTGCTTTTAACATTCACTTACAACAACGCGATTCTGTAAGCCGTTACATAACTTATGGGAACGCTGCCGTGTGGCATCTTCCATAACTGTCGATATTTCGATAGATGAGCTCTCCGGCATTTCCTAGGCGCAAGGAATTGTAGACCCTCAGCAGGCTGGCATAAGCCGACCAAAAACCATAATACATAATCTGAAGCCTTACTGAAAGTCTTTTCAAACTATAATGCGGCATATGCAAAGAGACAATACACGTTCTTACACACACACACACTCAGAGACAGAGACGGACGCACGCACGCACACACCGTAAACAACCAGCATGTGTGTGTGTGAGAGAGAGAGAGAGAGAGAGAGAGAGAAAGAGAGGGAGAGCGCGCGTGTGCGTGAGGGTATGTGTGGGGAGGGGGAGGGCACATGCGCTCTAGTGTTGTCTTTCTGCAATTCTCATATTATGGTTCATGGTGGGAACACCTGGCAACCCGGGGATATAAATTTTCTTTCAGGCTCGGAAACGACAGGAAGTATCCACGAAGTCGAAGCCGACACCTGGCTGCATTCCCGTAAGTCGTTTGACCATTTTATACGCCGGGAGAAACTCAAGCTTTACATGATAATCACTTAAATTGTCATACATATATAGCTTTAAGGGCACAGCTCTCACATCGGTGAACACTGTTTCGTGCTACCTATGTATGCAAATAACACTAGCGCTAGGTGAAAATTTCTAAGCCGGGAATTAAGCAACAGATTTTTTCATTAACGTAAAATGCACTTATTTTTCGAAGTACCGTCTTGATAGGTCCAGTGGGTAGATTGCACTCCTGGAAGTTTACCCGTTTATGATTGTCATTAACACCTAATTGAACGTAAAACGTTTGCCATCCAAAATTTTCCTCAGATGTTGAATTAGGCTGATACAGAGACAGCCAACAAGATTAATACCTTTGATTAAGAAAATAATTATTGCAGATAGAGGTTTATGACTGGATGATTGTCTTATACTGACGTGACAAAAGTCGTGGGGTACATACTAATATCGTGTCGTGTCGTGTCGGACCCCCTTTTGCCTGGCGCAGTTCAGCAACTCTTCGTGGCATGACTCAACACGCCGTTGGAAGCCCCTGCAGATATATTGAGCCATGCTGCCTCTATAGCCGTCCATAACTGTGAAAGTGTTGCCGGTGCAGGATTTTGTGCACCAGCTGATCTCTCCATTATGTCTAATGAATGTTAAATGGGATTCGCGTCGAGCGCTATGAGTGGTCAAATCCTTCGCTCGATTTTTCCAGAATGTTCTTCAACCCAATCTCGAACAGTTGTGACCCGGTGGTATGGTGCGCACTGTCATCCATAAAAATTCTATTATTATTTATGAAAATGAAGTTCATGAATGGCTACAGATGGTCTCCAAGCAACCGAGCACAACCATTTCCACACAATTGTGCAGCCACCACGAGCTTGCACAGTTCCTTTTTGACAACATGGGTCCATGTGTTCGTGGGATCTGCGCCACACGCGAACCCCACTATCAGCTCTCACCAACTGAAATCGGGACCCATCAGACCAGGTCACGGTTTTTCAGTCGTCTAGGGTCACGAGCGCTGCAGACGACTTCGTACAGTTATCAAAGGTACTCACATCGGTCGTCCGCTACAGTAGCCCATTAACGGCAAATTTTGCCGCACTATCCTAACTTATACAGTCTCGTACGTCCCACATTGATTTCTGGGGTTATTTAATGCAGTGTTTCTTGTCTGTTAGCACCAACAACGCTATACAAATGCCGCTGCCCTCGGTCGTGACGTGAAGACCATTCACCACTGCGTTGTCCTTGGTGAGAGGTAAATGGTGCCGAGAATTCTTCCGGGTTGTATGGCCGTGGTCCATGGAACTCTTCTATCCCTGACGTTTCGTCCAAAGCTACGTTGGACATCTTCGGAGATGTATGACGAGAGGCAAATGCCTGAAATTTGCTATTCTCGGCACACTCTTGCACTCATGGTCTAGAAATATTGAATTCCCTAAAGATTAACGAAATGCAGTGCTCCATGCTTGCAGCTCCAACTACCACTCAGCTTTCAAAGTCTGTTAATTTAAGTCGTGCTGCCATAATCACTCGAAAATCCTTTCACACGAATCACATCAGTGCAAAAAGTTTTGCCAACGCATTGTCCTTTTATACCTAGCGTGCGCGATACTACCGCCATCTGTAAATGTGCATACCGCTATACTACGACTTCTGCCACCTCAGTGTATTTTATTTTCTTATAATAATAAACACCAAAGCATTTCACCATGTAGTGTTAGTGGTCATTGTCACACTAAAAGCAAACACCTACAGCGGTGAAGTTAAGTACCCACTGCGTAACGAAAGTTATCTCCCCTCCTGCAGCATGTGCTTTTACTTTGACAATGACCAGTGACTAAACCGGGTACTGTAGTGTGAGATGTTGTTGGTAAAATAATGTCATAGGAATTCCTTTTTATTCCATACAAAAACGCCCGAATTCTATACGGTAGATAATGTCGGTTTCGTCACTCATAGGAAAAGCCACATCCTTCCACTTATTTCCAGATTTAAATTTTTTTGATGTTTTAACTACTGACGACGCCTTTGGCACGATTGTTTTATGTATCTCCACTGCAGGATGTGATTTCAGTGTATTTTACTTCTGATGATGGTATATTTGGATATACCGAAACGGTGGTCAAGGATTTTAATAAATCTTTATCCTGCAACTGTTTGGCTGTTATCATTTACCGTGAAGCTTCCGCTTATATCTTCGACTTCCGCCTTCAGTCTAACATCTAAAGACGGGTAAATGTCTCATCTTCTATAAAAACAAGAGGAATTAATCTATGTTTAGAAGTCATTGAACATTTCCCGAGAAATGAGGATGATTCAAAAAAAAAAAAAAATGTCCGAATCGCTGCAGACTAATCGAATATCACGCTAAGACTGAAACACTGGATGCCGCCTGTGCATCTACTCCCCGCATCCCTCATTCGTCAAAAGACGCCATTTGCATTGGCATTACCGCAGTGTTCTGCGTACAGTATCAGTTCCAGGTGTTTAACAGAATTGATCAGCCCATCGACTGTGAAATACGATCGATGATTCGGTTTTTGGCAGCAAGGAACGTTGCAGCAGCGGTAATTCATGGATTGATACGTGAGGTGTATGGTCCCAATGCGATGAGCGACAGAGAAGGGAGTAAGTGTGTGAGGGCTTTCAAAGATTAATGGGAAAATGTCCATGATGAACCTCGATCAGGACGAGAATCAGTGATCTCAGAAGATTTGATCAAAAATTGTGGACGAAAATATTCGTGAAGACTGGTGATTCGTAATTTTACCTTTAGCATTGGAATTTCCGAATGGGGGTAGCACAAAATTTTCCTTGAAAAGTTGCCATTTCGCTAACTGTACCAACGTTGCGTTCCCAGGCTGCTTACTGAGAAACACAAAGTCGAAAGAATGTTTCGTATTCTTGATTTTTTGGAAGACGATCAGTTTTCAGAGAACATTGTCACAGGGGACGAGACGTGGTTTTCTCACATGTCCACAGAGTCCAAACGTCAGTCAATGGAGTGGCGTCATATGACACCACCATTAAAATCCAAGGCTATGCCGAAAATCTCAAAGCACAAGGTTACGGCAACCGTGTTTTGGAATAAATATGGAGTCTTGTTAGTCGAGTTTATGCAGCAAGGGACACCAAGAAACACAGTCGCATACTGCGCTGCTCTGACTAAACATCGATGTGGAATACAGAAAAAGTGATGTGCACTTCTGGCGTCTTGAGTTTTCTTGTTGCATGACAATGCCAGACCCCTTTCTGCCATTCACATCCAAAATCTGATCAGATCTTTCGGTTGGAAACAGACTGTCCACGCACCATGCTGTCCAGACATGCCACCGAGTGACTTTCACTTGTTCCAATACCTAAAGGAGTTTCTCGGCGCTAAGCGCTTCGACACAGAAGGCGAGATGAAAGAAGCAATTTAAAGTGTGGTTATCATCAAAGGTGGCAGAAGTCTATGACTTAGGGATACGAAAGCTAGTACAATATTATGAGAGATGTTTAAACGAGTGTGGAAACTATGTAGAAAAATGGGGAAACATCTAAGGAGTTAAATAAAAATACTGTTTTGAAAAAAAAAAATCGATGATGGTTCATGTTTAAAAGTAATCAGACTTTAATTTCCGAATAACCCTCGTAGTTTTGTGACTTTCTTTTGATTCTTGATATAAATTACGCCTAAATCGTTCCTCTGACATGCATATGTCTTCAGAAATCTCAGACACCCGGAATCACCAATATCCCAATGATATTTTACGCACTCCACCAATGATTTCCTCTGTGGTTTCAGAATTTCGGTGCGCCCTTCAAGAAAAGCTCTAGATGAACTTCCACTCTCGATAAACAATTCAAAACAATAATTGACGATGTGATGTAGGAGGTTGTCTGTTGAATGTAAGATATGTAAATTGACTAATCCGGAAAGGCGTATAAACCAGATTGCCATGTTTACACCCACGTCGTTGGGGAACTGGTACCAACGAAACAAAACAAAAGTTCCATTGATGTCAATATCATCTCTGCGCCAGGTCGACAACTTTGTTTAGATAGCTAAATGAATTAGATTCTCGCCATCACTCGCTGCCGCAGCATGCTGCATTTCTGTCAGTGATACAGTTGGCGTACACTCCTGGAGCCAAATTTGCGACACAAATGCGGCGGAAAACTGTCGACAGCAGATGCAAGTTCGGTGTAGCCTGTAAGCTGGATGCTCCAAGGGCTAACACCTGTCGCTAGCTCCCTAATGAGCGCACTGTCTGCAGAGAGCGTGTTAATTAGCCTAACTAAAACTTGCAAGCGCTCGCAGCAAGTCCTAAAAGCAAGAGCATCGATTCGGCGTAACATTGACATCCTGCCTCTGTGCTGAAGTGAAGCGTTCCTCGTACATTACTTCCCATGACGCACGAATAGGGTCACATTGCTTGATCTCTATACGAAGACGTGTGAGCACAAACTAATACCTCAAAGTTCTTCGGATACGATTTCATTGATTAGGCTGTAGAGAACATCTATGTGTTGGAAACCTTTCGTTGACTATGTACGAGGAGGTTGGGATGGGGTGATGGGGATTGTGATACGACAAACGTCAGTAAAATACATTATTATAGCTTCTGCCACTCAGGTCGCAATACATTGACAAAGCAAGTCCTTACAAGAAATATTTGCATCGCGAGCTCTATCAGCGAAATGTTTAAATCTAGCGATCATTTTTAAATCATAAGTTCCAAGCGCAACTCTGTCTGCAAGACTCTACTGCTCACATTTAGTCAAATATAGCCGCAGAGCCTAACGCAACGGAAAATGTGTAACAGTAAATCGACATGGTGATGGAATGAACTCTGTAGAACGACTAAAATTGCACGGCTGGTAGAAATAAAAAAAAAAGTTATCACAAGTGCTTATCACCATCTTGTCATCATTTTCCATCCGTGTCATTGAGTGCATTAACAGATATACGATGGGCGTTCAATAAGATTCGCAACACTTTTTTTTTTTCAGAAAGCAGGTTGGTTTTATTTAGGATTCCAGTACACCATACTATTTCCCCCTTTTTTGGTTACAAATCACTGTTTTTCAACAAAATCTTCAGGGCGACGGCCTTACGCCACCTTACTTAGAGGCCTATTATGTCCCCTCTGCTGATCGATGTCGGGGCCAATGTCGTGCTGCATCAATAACCTCCCCATCATCCACGTACCGATTTCCGCGAAGTGCATCCTTCAAATGGCCAGACAGACGGAAGGTGCGCTCTCGGTAGCTGAGTGGCGACACTTAAACACTAACGATTTGTTTCGGCGGGCAGGGTAGTACCTATACTCTCTTTAATCCGTTTTTGGAGGGAATGTAGAGGCACGCCGTTAAAAAAAATTAAAAAAATTAAAAAAGGGTCAATCCTAAGGGTCCGGGTTCGATTCCCGGCTGGGTCGGAGATTTTCTCCGCTCAGGGTCTGGGTGTTGTGTTGTCCCCACCGACGCGTAAGTCATCGAAGTGGCGTCCAATCGAAAGACTTGCACCCGGCGAACGTTATACCCGACGGGAAGCCCCAGTCACACGACATTTATTTAACAGACGGAAGTTGCAAGGTGAGAGATCCGGGCAGTAGGGTGGATCAGGATCAACAGCGAAACGAAGTTTTTTGAACTCTTCTCGGGTGCACAGACTTGTCTGAGGTCTTTCATTGTTGCAGAGAGGGAGACATTTCATTGCATCTTTGTGGCGACGAACATGCTGAAGTCGGTTTTTCAATTTCGTGAGTGCAGCACAGCACAATTCAGAGTTGATCGTTGCAGCATAAGGGAGGACATCAAATGAAATAGTCTCTCCAGGATTCCAGAAGACTGAGTGAGGGTTCGACTTTGAATATTTATAGCGTAGCTGTTTTGTTTCCGGTTCTGATGAGACCGTGTTTCATTGCCTGTGACAATCCTCGCGGTTAGTAAATGGCGAAAAACATAAAATAAGGGGCGGCGAATTATTAATGCCGAGAGTAGTACAAACTGCCTGCGACAATCGAACGTTCCGTGCTACGGACGCATCTCTCTGGAATAAGTAACCAAAGATGTATATTTGAGGACTCTGTGTGAGGCGATTACAGAGATCGGACGTGTTTATTGTTGGAGAGATTTTGCTATTGTTGTGCGACGCTATTGAGCTGCATTGTGAATATTTAGTTATTCGATGGCACAAAAACAAATTCAAGAAAAATAATACACATTAAAGGTGTGTATTTATCAATTTATTAAAGATTTGATAAAAATTCTTCAGATATCACGTGACGAATATCGACCGGAGGTTCAGTGTGGAATGATACTGCGAGCTTGCATCTTTTCACGGTCAATATTCTTCGAGAGAATATCTCAGAAGCAATAAACTCGTTGATAAAAAAGACACATCAATCCCTACGCATCATATACCACAGCACCTAGTTTTTGCCGAACGATCCTCGTAGCGAAATTAACATTTTAGAGATTTCATGTGGAGCAGTGCCAACGAAGAGTATCAGCGAGATCGACGCTGCAGGACATATATCTAGCTCTCTTGTGGTATTTAAAACCAAAGACCTATATTCTTTAGCTTATAAAAAACTGAAGCTAAAACCGTAATTAAAGCACTGGAAATCATAACTAAAAATAAAACTTTTTAATAAATAAATTAATTAATTAAAATATAGAAAGAGGCGTCCGAGTACAGGGCGGCCAACAATTAAAACTATTGAATTTGTACATGTACTAATCCATATATTGTGTGTGTTTCATGTACAATATAACTGGTGGTGTCCGGTCGTTTGAGCTGAGCAGTCCCGATACCCACCACAGAACTTCACATTGCTGTAAGCTGGATAAGGCAAGCACACCAAATTACCTGCAATCTCACCTCAGTCTGGTCTTGTAGACTGAATAGTCTCAATCTTTATGGTGTAATGTAGTCCTATATTTTCACTTAATTTCCGTATTTTCTTCAGAAGCAGTCACAGACACTTATTTGGTACATTCTTTTCAGGAGGAATTTTTGTATGAGACAGTGTAATTAAGTGTGTACAAACATATAGGTATTTTGCGTTTTCTAATTTTGTTGTGGTCAAAACTAAATCACAATTCAAAATGGATAAAGAGAAAGTGTTAGATGTTCAGGAAATTGGTGAAAATACGAGTGCAGAGGAGATAGAGGCTTCGTCTCAACAGGAGACATATCCTATCGCTCAAATCTTAGAATAACAAAGACTTTTGTCATTATCGGTAACGACTAAGTCAGGTGTGGTACAAGCAGTATCACAAAAGCAAGCTGACTTGTGTCAAAAGCAAACAGACGTGTCAGCTGCCATTCAGGCGTTAGTTAGCCAGCAACAACAAATCTCAAATGAAATTACCAAGTTGAGTGATGCGCAAAAGCAGTTTGCTTTGGAAATCAAAAGGATTACACAAGGAATGCAAAACATGAAATCGAAGCAGGAGGAAGCAGTGGAATTAACAGAAACTGTGACAACCATAGCTTCTGGGTGTGATCAATTGAAACGAGAGAATTTCAGTAAATATTTCTCAAATAAATTACATAAATGGGCATCCGCTAAGGAAAACCAGGTGGTGTTATGTGTAGATGCAAGTATAAAAGAAGCGGTAAGCAAATTGCCTATTGACAGCTTACCAACTGCAGAAAATATTAAAGAAACATTAAAGAGGTAAAAGACCAATAAGGGGCGAATTTTAAACAATAGAAAGACGAAATAGTCCAATCTGTTGAAAATATGTCCAGAGATATGGAACAGATGGGAGAGGCAGTAAAAGACTGTAGAAGTGAGTTGCATGTAGTAGAACGAACGCAGGGCTCAAGCCATAAATCGTGTTATGCTAACGGACATGCTTCGCCGGAGGGAAATATAAATTATAACGGAATGTATGCAGAGTCACAAGCTAATAATGTGTACGTTGCAATAGGCAGTTTCAGACGTTCTCAGCTGACCGAAAATCCATAAACCCAGTGGTATTTTTACGAGGATTTTGTGGGGTACTGCCAAGGGCATGGACTGAAGCGCAAAAGATCAGTTACGTTTCAGGATATATTCAAGGTGATGGTGCGTTATGGGCCACGGATATGATGGATACATGCGGAACGTAAGAGGAAATTGAGAAGGCTTTCTTGCTAAGTATTGGTCACAGGGTATGCAAGAACGATTAAGAAAAGCGATCTTTAACCTGGAGCCGTTCTGTGTAAAAACAGGAAGTCTACGGCGATACTATAAGAAGTATTTAAATAAAGCAAAATACTGGGATGAACCTATAACGCACACGGATATTCTGGGGATTTTGAAGTCGAAACTTCCGGCTGAGGCGAGAGAGAAGTTAATACACACACCGGCGGAGAATTTAGAAGAATTCATGTCAGTCTTGGACAGACATGCACAGCGCGTACTCACTGTCGAATAATGCTTACTGCAACCGAGCGAACAATCAGCTGATTCAGGAGATAGATGCAAATCGCGCTCCACCACACTGCAATAATTACAACCAACATCATAATCCGAGTAGCGGTAATGGAAACAGTTTCAGATACGGGAAAAACAGACAGAATTGACAAAACAGAAAGTACAATCCAGGTAATAATGTGAACTCGAATTCTACGAATTGGCAAAACACTAATAACCAGACACAATCTTCTGTGCCGATGGATAATGACTGGAGGAACGAACACCAGTTATTACAGAAGTCAGGGGGTGCGGTTGATGCAAATGAATCGCTCTCGGGAAACTGATAACAAGCGAATCGTGCCCCGGAGAAGCGGTCGAGAAAAGGTATACGGGCTATGGTCAGAAAGTAAATATGATGAGATACAACGAAGGAAGATTAATAGAAGACGAGCTTTGTGCTGACACAACTAAATGAATTGAGGAATGCTCATTCGGAACCCATTTCTGAAATGAAAGTTGAAATAGAGAGTATTTCAGTAACGGTAGGTTTGGATACTGGCGCATCAACAAACGCAATAGCAATGAGTTTATTTAATAAAATAATGAAGATGACCCCGTTACCGACATTTCCTGCGCAACATTGTATAATACTAGGAGCGTTTGGCACGCGATCACAACCTGAGAAAACACTGACGATGCTAAAATTGGATCTAGGAAATGCAGCGATAACATGCGAGTTCTTAGCAGTGGATAAATTAATAGTCGACTGTGTTCTGGGATTAGGAACTATCTGGGAGAAGGACGCAAAATTAGACTTCTCTACTGGGAAAGCAAATTTTTGGATCGACAGAGCCCTAGCCCAGGTAGATTTGCTAAGGAAAGAAAGATAACATGGAAGATAATGCAGAGGGGCAAAGTTGGAACTGATAATGAAAGAGCGCCGGCAATGCAAAACAAGTTTGATTAAAGTCATGCAAGTAGTAGAAATATTCGAGCAGATAAAACAGAAGTTGAGCGAGCCAGAGCACCTTAAGGATGAACTTAGGACACAATGGTCTATCCTATTAAGCAAATATGTAAGACTATTTGAAGAATAAACCGCTATTATTAAGGGCTATACATATCATGTAAATATCAAGCCACACAGAACATACTGCCGTAGTTTCTATCCCCTTCCTTGGAAACAATGCAATGCAGTGGACCAAGAAATATAGAGGATGTTATATTGGAATCTAATTGAACCTTCAAACAGTCGGCTTCTCGTTGTGCTGAAACCAAGTGGAAAGGTCGTCTTGTACTCTATGCTCGTGTAAATAAACCAGTTTATAAATAAAATAAATAAGATAGTGAATGATGTACAGTTTCATCGTCGGAGTAATATGAGTCAGAATTGGCGTGTATGTGTATCTGTGAAATATGAGGAGAAGTTAATAACGTATACTCACAACACTTGGGGACACTTTGGTGTTGCAAAATGTGCGAACAAACTGAGAATATACTGTTACTTCCCAGGTTTACGTACAAAAGTATGGAGAGCACTGAGAAAATGTGTAATATGTCAGAAAACAAAACCAAATAACAGAGGCAGTAAAGGCCGTTACATTCCATTATTCCAGAGAAGCCTCTAGCTGTTTTATCAGTGGATGTATGTGGACCATTACCGAGGGCTGGAAAAGAATCGATATACATTGTAGCTTTCTTGGACTTATTTACTTCTTTTATACTGGTGTTCAAAATTAAAGCAATGAACGGAAATTTAGCAAGGCTGTATTTATTTTGCCACAAAATACTGTAAACAGATGATACCAAATTAGAAACAGTATAAAGGATACGGAACGCAAACAAATGCTTCAAGCATCATGCATAACGGTAGACAAGAATGTTCTTACCTTTTTTTTTTTCAACTTAATGGATTTGCACACGCATTCCGACAACTGGTTAATGTGCTCAGTATGGGGTGTGACCATCTCTGGCAGTACTACAGGCCTATCAACGACGGGGCATTTCATCAGTTTCATGTTGAGGCAGTAACGCCCATTCTTCCTGCATCGCTGATCGCAAGTCTTAGAGAGTGGCAGGAGGATGCTGATGTGATGCCATCCGTCTCCCAAGTGCATCCCAGACATGCTCTAACGGCTTCAAATGGAGAGAGTGAGCAGGCCACGCCATGCGTGCAATATCTTCCGTTTCCAAGCAAACATCAGCCACACGCGCTCAATGTGGTCGAGCATTATCGTCCATCAGTACGGAGTCTCGGCCCACAGCACCTCGCAACAACCGCACATGGGATCTCAAGATCTCGTCACGATACCTGACAGCAGTTAAACCTTCTCGTTTCACCCGTACAACTTCATGAAGAGGTGTTCGAGTGGTCAAGATAATCCCTGGCACACCATTAGGGATCCTCCTAGATATCGGTCTCTTTCCGCAATGTTTGCATCCCGAAACCCTGTTCTACGTTCCCTCCATATGCTAATCCGTCGAGAATCACTCTCCAGACCAAATCGGACCCGCGTAAAGAAAATCGCCTTGTATTCGATCGGCCAGATATCATGTTGGCGACTTCACTCTAGACGTTCCCTTCTGTGAAGATGCGTCAGAGGTAGACATACGGCAGGTCTCCGACAGTGAAGGGCAATCTGCCGAAGCCTTCTCTACACCGTTTGCTTTGATACGTCACGTGCAGTGGATGCTGCGAGTTCAGATCCCAGCTACCGTTCAGTACTAAGGCGGTACTGTCGTGAGCTAACAGCCAAATAACGGCCCTTTCCTTCTAGTGTCACATGTGGTTGGTCTTCATGAACTGTAGCCACATCCGAGAAGCAATGTAACGATTCACATTAAGCCACCGGACCACATTTGTTTCCGACTGTCCTGCTTTCATTCTTCCTTTAGCCCTCTACCGGAGAGAGTCGGGTAGGCGTCTTCTCTGTGCCATACTGCACTGTCTGTGACTGTGCGCACAGTGATTGTGGATGTGGGGCTACTCGGCAAACACTACCCTGTCATTGTTGGCGTGGTTGTCCGTTGACTGGAGTGCCCTATTCCGTGCAGAACACTATCGTACGGACGTCTGTTGACAGTCTGTATGATTATAGTGATAATTAGCCACAGGACGAGGAAACAGCGGTTTGTTGCTTTAATTTTGGACACTAGTGTATTATTATTTTTTTTTAATACGATTACAGTATGATGTAACACAACATATACATACACAGTTAACTTACGGGTTAATCTGACAATCAGATCGAGGCACCCAGTGTGACTTTGCGATTTACTTTACAAGCATAGAGCGTGCATACTGTGGCCACCAGTTTACTAGCACGTTGGTCCAACTTTGGAGCGCTTACAACAGCTATTCTGCATGGCATGAAGTCGACAAGTCTTTGGAAGGTTTTTAACAGGTTTGTGGCGCGAGATGTCTATGAACATGTCACTTAATTTCCGTACATTATGATCCCGTGGTTTGTGAGGGCGGAGCTGGCGTCCCATAGCGTCACATCACGGTTATTTGGTGGCAGATTACGTGATTTCACTATCACGTTCTTGAAAACTTTGTAACACGTTTCTGGCCTCCTGACACACATTGTTATCCTGCTGGAAGATGAGGACTCTGATGTAGGAGACATCTAGCATCATGGGGCGCAAATGGCCCACAATAATGTTTACGTAGTCCACAACTGTCACGCTGTCCTGGATTACTGCCACAGGTACCTCGGAAGCACAGTTATATGTCCATCACGGTATGATACCGCCCCCAACGGCATGCACAGATTCCGCGAAGCAGTTGCTCGCTTAGATGACGGCGTATCTAACAAGACCATCGATCTGCTGTGACAATAAACGTGATTCATCTGATTAAGCGACCCGTTTCCATTGATTCGCAGTCCAGTCACGGCGATCCCATACCTACTACAATCACAGCCGATGTCATTGGGTCAATGTGGCAACACGTAAGGGTCTTCCGCTGGGGAGCCTCATCTCCGACAATGTGCGCTGAACGTGTGCTCTGAACTATTTGTTCCTACTGTAGTATTGTATTACGTCTTCAGATCGGCCACATATCGCCATTATTACAGAGCGGGAACGCTTTAGACGTTCACGTTATGTGATTAAGTGTGAACGTCCAATACACAGTCGCGATTTCATCGTACTTCAACCACACACCCATAGATACCGATTACAGTAGCTGGCGAACAGCAGATTAGATTCTTTGTAACCAAGACGCTCGTTCCAGAGTGCTAGTTCTTAATCTGCACTTTCTCAAAATTGTTTTCTCCATTTCGCTGGAATGATTGTCCATTAGTCACTGCTCCGCTTACACAAGGTGATTCAGATGCCCCTACCACGACCTGCTCGAAAGGGTGGGACATACTAATGTTCATCTTGCCTCAACACAGCTCCACCTGTCACAAGTACTGCTAATTCTACATGGTATTGCTGACAGGTTAATTGCAGCCTTTAGACACTATGTCAGCCAAGCGATGCTGCTTGAGGTCAAATACGAGACTTAAACTATGAGCGGTGTCAAAAACGTGGCATGAACGTCCATTTACAGAAGGTGTTCAAAGTGATGACCACTGGTATCAATGCAGTGCTGCAATCTTCTTGTCATGGACTGAGTGGTATTCCTCACCACATGGGCACTTATCGAAGCGCATGCTCTGACAATTCTCTCTCGCATATCTTCAGATATAGTTGTAACGTCTTTATAAACAATGTATTTTACGAATCACCACAAGAACAAATCTAGAGGCGTCATTCAGTACTTTAAGATATTTCAGATAGTTTCAATTCTTAGATATCAAAGAATTAATTTTAAAAATTCTGTACAAAAATGGTTCAAATGGCTCTGAGCACTATGCGACTTAACTTCTGAGGTCATCAGTTGCCTAGAACTTAGAACTAAATAAACCTAACTAACCTAAGGCCTTCACACACATCCATGCCCGAGGCCGGATCGAACCTGCGACCGGAGCGGTCACTCGGCTCCAGACTGTAGCGCCTAGAACCGCACGGCCACTCCGGCCGGCAATTCTGTACAAATATACATCAGAGGATCCATCTTAAAAGTTGCGTAACCTGTTGTGTGCATCACTGATCGACTAATATAAATACAGATACAGCGGACTATTGGACTTTACTTTCAGTTTTACATTTTAATATCTTTAATACATGTATTTTAGCCGCTCTTTACTGTATGAATTGTCAATCAATCATGTGTAGCTGTTTTGGTTGTGACTGGCTCAGTATTCAAATTACCTACCTACGGACTTAATACAACCCGTAACGCCTTCAAATACCGCAAGCAAGATTTTCAAGTTATTCTCTCCCTCACTATGCGCACACAATTACTCCTACAAAAAAAATTGAAAGTTGAACAGAGCCTTTTTTAGGAAATTTCATGCAGTTACAATTACTGCTGGTGTACATTTTCGCTAGAGGCTGTAATTTCTGAGTTATTCGAGAAAAGTATCCAATAGTGATCTTCAAACGCGACTCGAAAACAGGGGCTTCCAGCGATAACGTCTTCCAGAACACAATTTATTTAGATTCAATCTCCTTCAAAATGGTACTGTACATGTAGCGAGCGACAGAATATGAAAATTTCGTACGTTGCATGTTGTTTTTGAAGGGTTATGAGTTGCATCAAGCCGGCCGTGGTGGCCGTGCGGTTCTAGGCACTTCCGTCCGGAACCGCGTGACTCCTGCGGTCGCAGGTTCGAATCCTGCCTCGGGCATGGATGTGTGTGATGTCCTTAGGTTAGTTAGGTTTAAGTAGTTCTAAGTTCTAGGGGACTGATGACCTCAGAAGTTGAGTCCCATAGTGCTCAGAGCCATTTGAACCATTTGAAGTTGCGCCAAATGCAAAGGGAGAGACAGGTGATTCACCCTGTATACATATAGGGTGACAATTATTGAACTATATGAAAAAAATGTAAATTATTTACAAATTACGGTGTACACACACTTTATTCAACATGTAAACGTCACTACAAATATTCGTATTTAGGTAATGACATTTCCGATATGCGTGCCATCATTGGTGATGATGTGGCGCAGAAGGGTCGGAACATCGACGTTGTCGATGACCTCCTGAATGTCTGTTATCAGCTCAGCAATCGTTTTGGGGTTACTGGTGTGCACCTTATCTTTAATATAGCCCCACAAGTGTTCGGATCCGGAGAACATGGCAGCCAATCGAGGGCCATGCCAGTGACCTCTGGATACCCAAAGGAAGAATGAGACCCCCAAAGTACTACTCCAGGACATCACTCTCCTGCTTCGATGGGGTTGAGCTTCGTCTTTCATGAACCATGTCTTGTCGAAATCAGAGTCGCTTTCGATAATCGGAATGAAATCACCTTCACGTAACGTTCGGTACTCACATTGCCATCAAGGAATATCGCACCTGTTATTCTGGGACTGGACATTGCACACCACGCAGTCACTCGTTGAGGGTGAAGAGACTTCTCGATCGCGAAATGCGGAATCTCAGTCCTCAAAATGCGCCAATTTTGCTTTTTGACGAACCCATGTATATGAAAGTAAGCTTCATCGCTAAGCCAAACCAGACAGCGTATATTAATTTCTATCATGACCCGCGGCCAATAGTGCTGTTTGAATGTCCTAACGCAAATCGTCCGGAAGTTATGGCGATTTTAAATAATTGCCACCCTGTATCTTTCGGCGTCGCTCGCCCGCAACGTCACAAGGTAGCAACACATTTCGCGGTGGGCAATTGACATTATAGTCCGCCCCGATAACTGAGTGGCCAGCGTGACGGATTGCCGTCCTACGGGCCCGGGTTCGGTTACCGGTTGGGTCGGAGATTTTCCCCGCTCAGGGACTGGCTGTTGTGTTGTCTTTATCATCATTTCATCCCCATCCGGCGCGCAGGTCGAATGTAATAAGATCAGCACCAAGGCGGCCAGACCTGCCCCGGCCAATGTCGCCAAACGCTCATTTCCATTTCCAATGGACATTATACTTCGAGACCTCACTTTACACACTCCAATTCGCTATGACACACTCACACACGCACACACACACACACACACACACACACACACACACACTCACACACACACACACACACACACACCATGAACAGCACTGACACAGAAACAAAGTGAAAGCAGTTGCAGTTGCTCTAGATTCCGAAAACTGTCTTCAGACCATTACGTATTTTATCAGGCGAATGCCAACATTGGATTTCCCCTCAGAAATATACCCAATGGTGGATACCTCTGCACATCTCCAAGCTCACTTTAATTAGTGAGAAAAGAACAAAGTTCTACAGCACTGCAACCTTCCCTCACGGGAAAAGAAGGGAAAAACGACTGCTCTTTCTCTTTCAATCAAATCTTACGGTGAAGCATCGCAGTGTCATACACCTCTTCTTTTTCCAGCGTGAGATTTGATTTTCCAATCTACATTGAATTGTAATCCCATGTCTCGCTAGATATTTGCCTATGTTTTACGACAAGAAGACCTTGTACATGCAGTGGAAGACAGATTTACGTGGGGAAAGAGTAACTGGGCGACATAGAAGATTTCTACAGGTCAAAATTTCTGCATGGTTTTACCTTCTGACAACTAGGTGACAATTTTTTTTTTCTGGTTACCCCTGTCACGAATTTAGTTGTTGTATAAATGTAATCATCAATTTGCCTTGTTCATCACGTAGTAAAGAACTTAGAACAACACCTTACAAATCATTTGCTGCACTGAGTGACGGGATCGTTTCGACCATCTATTGACTTTCGTTGAGCACCTTAGTCGTTAGGGCGTCAACTTCAGTTGGAAAGGACACATAGATAATATTGTGGGGAAGGCGAGCCAAAGGTTGCGTTTCATTGACAGGACACTTAGAAGATGCAAAGAGTCCACTAAAGAGACAGCTTACACTACACTCGTTCGTCCTCTGTTAGAATATTGCTGCTCGGTGGGGGATCCTTACCAGGTGGGATTGACGGAGGACATCTAAAGGGTGCAAAAAAGGGCAGCTCATTTTGTATTATCATGTAATAGGGGAGAGAGTGTGGCAGATATGATACGCGAATTGGGATGGAAGTCATTAAAGCAAAGACGTTTTTCGTCGCGGCGAGATCTATTTACGAAATTTCAGTCACCAACTTTCCCTTCCGAATGCGAAAATATTTTGGTTAGCCTAACCTACATAGGTAGGAATGATCATCAAAATAAAATAAGAGAAATCAGAGCTCGAACAGAAAGGTTTAGGTGTTCGTTTTTCCCGCGCGCTCTTCGGGAGTGGAATGGTAGAGAGACAATATGATTGTGGTTCGATGAACCCTCTGCCAAGCACTTAAATGTGAATTGCAAAATAATCATGTAGATGTAGATGTATATACATAAGCGGTGATCAAGGGCACCGAACTACGTAATCACGTCTCACATCTTGTTTAAAGTTACTGTAACATTCAGTATTTGTAATGAGCTACTTTTCTCGCGACAGAGCAGGGATAGCCAGTTCCGTTTCGAAGAAGTTCCAACTTTGAGAAGGGGGAGGAGAAGAAGAAGAAGGAGAAAGAAATAAGATGATGATAAAGATGATGATGACGAAAGAAAACATACGAAGATACTTTATTAAGAAGGAAATTGTCATAAAACAATGCAAGACAATCAAAAACCGTCCGTGTTTGTAAACATTAACATGTGGTGTAGTGGAACGTGCTCAGGAGTACAGGCGTAGTTGTCAGCACTTTGCAGTCACTAAGGTGTCTCGACACAGCCGGAGGAGACGTGACATTGACGTGACAGCGACATGGGTGTATGGCCAGGCTGGCTGACCGCTCTAAATATAACATGCGCTACCAGCAAATACGACTGAGCTCGCAGATGGCTTGTCTTGGCAGACCTCTGGATACACGATCCGCCAACGTGCTGATGCTGAGGAATTCTGTTCGGTTTCTATAGGCCGCGAGACATTTGCGCAAAACTATGTAAGATCAGTCCTGATAAAATAAGGCAACTGGCACTGAGTTATGCACTTGATCCTAGATTTCTGTTCACAGTAATACCTAGAGAAGTAAAATGCTGTCCGAATCATAATTATTCTCGGCCCCAATCGTTATGTTTGTGAACCGTGACTGTGTGGAATAATTATTTATTTCTAATTTCTGCTACCAGTCACTTTTTTATTTTATGTTTAATCTAACATAATACAACAAGTTTCGAACATGTTCTGTTCATCTTCAGGCGTTTATACATACAGAGAAATATTAGTTAAAAATAAATAGTCTTAAACTAGATTAATCTAGAACTGTTTGTCCATTGTTTGTTACTGTAGCGGCTGGTGTGGCATTTGAGGGGGGGGGGGGGGGGGGAGGCAGTGGTGTCTTCTGCAGGTTTTCTTCCTTGTGGTTGACTAAGTATGATGTCACAGCCTGTAAATAATGCTCATGGATTTGCATCAGTTATGTGTTACGAAAATAGTGTAAAAGGCTTTTAGATGGCAGGCCGGCCGGAGTGCCCGTGCGGTTCTAGGCGCGTCAGTTTGGAACTGCATGACCGCTACAGTCGCAGGTTCGAATCCTGCCTCGAGCATGGATGTGTGTGATGTCCTTAGGTTAGTTAGGTTTCATCTACATCTACATCTACATGACTACTCTGCAATTCACATTTAAGTGCTTGGCAGAGGGTTCATCGAACCACAATCATACTGTCTCTCTACCATCCCACTCCCGAACAGCGCGCGGGAAAAACGAACACTTAAACCTTTCTGCTCGAGCTCTGATTTCTCTTATTTTATTTTGATGATCATTCCTACATATGTAGGTTGGGCTCAAAAAATATTTTCGCATTCGGAAGGGAAAGTTGGTGACTGAAATTTCGTAAATAGATCTCGCCGCGACGAAAAACGTCTTTGCTGTAATGACTTCCATCCTAATTCGCGTATCATATCTGCCACACTCTCTCCCCTATTACGTGATAATACAAAACGAGCTGCCCTTTTTGGCACCCTTTAGATGTCCTCCGTCAATCCCACCTCGTAAGGATCCCACACCGCGCAGCAATATTCTAACAGAGGACGAACGAGTGTAGTGTAAGCTGTCTCTTTAGTGGACTTGTTGCATCTTCTAAGTGTCCTGCCAATGAAACGCAACCTTTGGCTCGCCTTCTCCACAATATTATCTATGTGGTCTTTCCAACTGAAGTTGTCCGTAATTATCACACCCAGGTACTTAGTTGAATTGACAGCCTTGAGAATTGTACTATTTATCGAGTAATCGAATTCCAACGGATTTCTTTTGGAACTCATGTGGATCACCTCACACTTTTCGTTATTTAGCGTCAACTGCCACCTGCCACACCATACAGCAATCTTTTCTAAATCGCTTTGCAACTGATAGTGGTCTTCGGATGACCTTACTAGACGGTAAATTACAGCATCATCTGCGAACAACCTAAGAGAACTGCTCAGATTGTCACCCAGGTCATTTATATAGATCAGGAACAGTAGAGGTCCCAGGACGCTTGCCTGGGAACACCTGATCTCACTTCAGTTTTACTCGATGATTTGCCGTCTATTACTACGAACTGCGACCTTCCTGACAGGAAATCACGAATCCAGTCGCACAACTGGACGATACCCCGTAGGCCCGCAGCTTGATTAGAAGTCGTTTGTGAGGAACGGTGTCAAAAGCTTTCCGGAAATCTAGAAATACGGAATCAACTTGAGATCCCCTGTCGATAGCGGCCATTACTTCGTGCGAATAAAGAGCTAGCTGCGTTGCACAAGAACGATGTTTTCTGAAACCATGCTGATTACGTATCAATAGGTCGTTCCCTTCGAGGTGATTCATAATGTTTGAATACAGTATATGCTCCAAAACCCTACTGCAAACGGACGTCAATGATATAGGTCTGTAGTTCGATGGATTACTCCTAGTACCCTTCTTAAACACTGGTGCGACCTGCGCAATTTTTCCAATATGTAGGTACAGATCTATCGGTGAGCGAGCGGTTGTATATGAGTGCTAAGTAGGGAGCTATTGTGTCAGCGTAATCTGAAAGGAACCTAATCGGTATACAAGCTGGACCTGAAGACTTGCCCGTATCAAGCGATTTGAGTTGCTTCGCAACCTCTAAGGTATCTACTTCTAAGAAACTCATGCTAGCAGCTGTTCGTGTTTCAAATTCTGGAACATTCCATTCATCTTCCCTGGTGAAGGAATTTCGGAAAACTGCGTTCAATAACTCCGCTTTAGCGGCACAGTTGTCGTTAACAGTACCATCGGCACTGCGTAGCGAAGGTATTGACTGCGTCTTGCCGCTTGTGTACTTTACATACGACCAGAATTTCTTCGGATTTTCTACCAAATTTCGAGACAATGTTTCGTTGTGGAACCTATTAAAGGCATCTCGCATTGAAGTCCGTGCCAAATTTCGCGCGTCTGTAAATTTTAGCCAATCTTCGGGATTTCGCGTTCTTCTGAACTTCGCATGCTTTTTCCGTTGCCTCTGCAACAGAGTTCGGACCTGTTTTGTGTACCACGGGGAATCAGTTCCATCTCTTACCAATTTATGAGGTATGAATCTCTCAATTGCTGTTGCTACTATATCTTTGAATTTGAGCCACATCTCGTCTACATTTGCATAGTCAGTTCGGAAGGAATGGAGATTGTCTCTTAGGAAGGCTTCTAGTGACACTTTATCCGCTTTTTTAAATAAAATTATTTAGCGTTTGTTTCTGGTGGATTTGGTAGAAACGGTATTGAGCCTACCTACAACGACCTTGTGATCACTAATCCCTGTATCAGTCATGATGCTCTCTATCAGCTCTGGATTGTTTGTGGCTAAGAGGTCAAGTGTGTTTTCGCAACCATTTACAATTCGCGTAGGTTAGTGGACAAACTGCTTGAAATAATTTTCGGAGAAAGCATTTAGGACAATCTCGGAAGATGTTTTCTGCCTACCACCGGTTTTGAACAAGTATTTTTGCTAACATATCGAGGGAAGGTTGAAGTCCCCACCAACTATAACCGTATGAGTGGGGTATTTATTTGTTACGAGACTCAAATTTTCTCTGAACTGTTCAGCAACTACACTCCTGGAAATTGAAATAAGAACACCGTGAATTCATTGTCCCAGGAAGGGGAAACTTCATTGACACATTCCTGGGGTCAGATACATCACATGATCACACTGACAGAAACACAGGCACATAGACATAGGCAACAGAGCATGCACAACGTCGGCACTAGTACAGTGTATATCCACCTTTTGCAGCAATGCAGGCTGCTATTCTCCCATGGAGACGATCGTAGAGATGCTGGATGTAGTCCTGTGGAACGGCTTGCCATGCCATTTCCACCTGGCGCCTCAGTTGGACCAGCGTTCGTGCTGGACGTGCAGACCGCGTGAGACGACGCTTCATCCAGTCCCAAACATGCTCAATGGGGGACAGATCCGGAGATCTTGCTGGCCAGGGTAGTTGACTTACACCTTCTAGAGCACGTTGGGTGGCACGGGATACATGCGGACGTGCATTGTCCTGTTGAAACAGCAAGTTCCCTTGCCGTTCTAGGAACGGTAGAACGATGGGTTAGATGACGGTTTGGAAGTACCGTGCACTATTCAGTGTCCCCTCGACGATCACCAGTGGTGTACGGCCAGTGTAGGAGATCGCTCCCCACACCATGATGCCGGGTGTTGGCCCTGTGTGCCTCGGTCGTATGCAGTCCTGATTGTGGCGCTCACCTGCACGGCGCCAAACACGCATACGACCATCATTGGCACCAAGGCAGAAGCGACTCTCATCGCTGAAGACGACAAGTCTCCATTCGTCCCTCCATTCACGCCTGTCGCGACACCACTGGAGGCGGGCTGCACGATGTTGGGGCGTGAGCGGAAGACGGCCTAACGGTGTGCGGGACCGTAGCCCAGCTTCATGGAGACGGTTGCGAATGGTCCTCGCCGATACCCCAGGAGCAACAGTGTCCCTAATTTGCTGGGAAGTGGCGGTGCGGTCCCCTACGGCACTGCATAGGATCCTACGGTCTTGGCGTGCATCCGTGCGTCGCTGCGGTCCGGTCCCAGGTCGACGGGCACGTGTACCTTCCGCCGACCACTGGCGACAACATCGATGTACTGTGGAGACCTCACGCCCCACGTGTTGAGCAATTCGGCGGTACGTCCACCCGGCCTCCCGCATGCCCACTACACGCCCTCGCTCAAAGTCCGTCAACTGCACATACGGTTCACGTCCACGCTGTCGCGGCATGCTACCAGTGTTAAAGACTGCGATGGAGCTCCGTATGCCACGGCAAACTGGCTGACACTGACGGCGGCGGTGCACAAATGCTGCGCAGCTAGCGCCATTCAACGGCCAACACCGCGGTTCCTGGTGTGTCCGCTGTGCCGTGCGTGTGATCATTGCTTGTACAGCCCTCTCGCAGTGTCCGGAGCAAGTATGGTGGGTCTGACACACCGGTGTCAATGTGTTCTTTTTTCCATTTCCAGGAGTGTATATCATCGGAGTCTGGGGGTCGGTAGAAGGAGCCAATTATTAATTTAGTTCGGCTGTTAAGTATAACCTCCACCCATACCAATTCGCAAGGAGTATCTACTTCGACTTCACTACAAGATAAACCACTACTGACAGACACAAACACTCCACCACCAATTCTGCCTAATCTATCTTTCCTGAACACGTCTGAGACTTCGTAAAAATTTCTGCGGAACTTATTTCAGGCTTTAGCCAGCTTTCTGTACCTATAACGATTTCAGCTTCTGTGCTTTCTATTAGCGCTTGAAGCTCAGGGACTTTCCCAGCACAACTACAACAATTTACAACTACAATTCCGACTGTTCCTTGATCCAAGCACGTCCTGTATTTGCTATGCACCCTTTGAGATTGCAGCCCACCCCGTACTTTCCCGAGGCCTTCTAACCTAAAAAACCGCCCAGTCCACGCCACACAGCCTCCGCTATCCGTGTAGCCGCCAGCTGAGTATAGTGAACTCCTGACCTATTCAGCGGAACCCGAAACCCCACCACCCTATGGCGCAAGTCAAGGAATCTGCAGCCAACACGGTCGCAAAACCGTCTGAGCCTCTGATTCAGACCCTCCACCCGGCTCTGCACCAAAGCTCCGCATTCGGTTCAGTCAACGACGCTGCAGATGGTGAGCTCTGCCTTCATCTCGTAAGCAAGACCGGCAGCCTTCACCAAATCAGATAGCCGCTGGAATCCAGAGAGAAATTCCTCAGATCCAAAGCGACACACGTCATTAGTGCCGACATGTGCCACCACCTGCAGCTGGCTGCACCCTGTGCTCTTCATGGCATCCGGAAGGGCCCTTTCCACATCAGGAATGACTCCACCCTGAAGTGCACACTGGATTTCTTCCCCTCCTTAGCCGCCATATCCCTAAGGGGCCCCATTACGCGCCTAACATTGGAGCTCCCAACTACCAATAAGCCCACCCTCTGTGATTGCCCGGACCTTGAAGACTGAGAATCATCCTCTGAAACAGGGCAGGCAGCTGCATCTGGCTCATCCAGAGACAGTGCCTGAAACCTGCAACGGGGAGGCTTTCTGATCAGCCTCGGGGGACGTCTTTCGCTGCCTGCCACGCCTTGGAACGACCTCCCAATCAACCACAGGCGAGGGCTCAGCCCCACTGCGGGCAGCAACCGGGGCAACCACAGCGGCAGACCGATCTGGGGACAGACGGGACGAGGTTGACATCCCCGTGATACCCAAGTCCGGCTCCCCACAGTGGTGCCCATTGGCAACAGCGTCAAGCTGCGCGACCGAAGTCAGCGCCGCTTGCAGCTGTGAGCGAAGGGATGCCAACTCAGCCCTCATCCGAACACAGCAATCACAGTCCCTGTCCATTCTAATCGATGTTGAACAACAGTTGCTGAAACACGAGTCAGTGCCTAGATAACGCAAGGAAAACACGCAAAGAATGTATTAACTAACCTGTACAAATGCCTAACGACTGCGCTACAATCTGCCTGAATTTACGATTACGGTAACTAAAACTCGAAATTACACCTCCTGTACGAAACTCACACGCAATTTAAGTAAGAATCTACGAAGTAAACACTAAAGCGCGATGCTACAACTCTCAAATACTATAATACGCCCGAAATTTATGAATTAAATAATGCAAGTACCCAAAAACACGCAAAGAAATTAAGAATTAAACTATGTAACAAATAAGTGAGCTAGTGGTATACGACTTGCTGCTGCAGCTGCTTATCCAACGGCGGCAGGGAGCACACTGTTTAAGTAGTTCTAAGTTCTAGGGGACTGATGACCTCAGATGCTAAGTCCCATAGGGCTCAGAGCCATTTTTTTAGATGACAGTTGATCAATTGCGATTTCATCATCTTGATGCTTCACTTGCATCACTGGTGTAATGGCGGAGCTGTTGATTGACATTACACTTTTCCACATTGTATTTTGTCAGTGATTGCCAACGTAATTCACTGCACAAATTGCTTCGACATACATACAAACAGCATGCACACAACACAAGATGGAGGACTGTAGAAAGTCAGTCGGTATCGATTATCGAGGTTTTGTATCAATATTCTTGGTACTGACAGATCTGTAGTCAATTATTTACATTGATACATTTCGAATCTATTGCACCAGTAATGCAAGTGAAGCAGCAAGATGATGATATCGTAAGTGATCAACTGTCATATAAAAGCCTTTCACACTATTTTCGTAACACATAACTGATGCAAATCCCTCTGCATCTTATACAGGCTGTGATATCACACTTAGTCAACCACAAGGAAGAAAACCAGCAGAAGACACCACTGATTTCGATTTCTAGCCATTCACTGCCTCCTCCCTTCCCCCTCCCCCATCCCCCCCCCCCCCCCTCAATTGCCGCACCAGCCGCTACAGTAACAAACAAAGTACAAAGAGTTCTAGATTAATCTAGTTTAAGGTTGTTTGTTTTTAAGTAACATTTGTCTGTATGTATGTATAAGCGCCTGAAGATGAACAGAACATGTTCGAAACGCCTTATATTATGTTACTTTAAACATAAAATAAAAGAATGACTGCTAGCAGAAATTAGAAATAAATAACAAAAATGCTGTCCCTTGCGAATAATTAAAAATCACTCAGAAAAAGTTAAATCATCACGTCAATTCACGTCCTTATTTATACCTTAGTGCGAGCATTCATATAAAGAAAGCTAAACTTATACTTGATAGAAAGAGATATGCTTCAACGTTTAGATAGTTCAAGAAGGAATGATTCAACATACAGAAAAGTCAACACTGCCGTCAGTGAAATTAAACGTAAAAGCGTCAAAATTATGAATCCAAAAAGAATTCCTCTATTAAACACAGAGAATAGAGGGTAGGAGGAAAGAATGCATTAAAAGCTACTATGACGGGGATGAACGTCATTATGGCGGCTGGACTTTGTCTACTACTCAACTGACGGAGGAAACATGCCTGCTCGAGGAACCTCTGCGTGTCTATAATGTGCACTTTATGATGAGCCATCTTCTGTAACGGGTTATGTTATGTTATATTAACCTGGGACCTAGAAACGACGGAGAGGCTCCGTCCCCGCCGCAGCCGCAGTGGTCCACAACCCCACGACGACTACCGCGGTCCACTTCACCCCTCCGCCGCCCCACACCGAACCCAGGGTCATTGTGTGGTTCGGCCCCTGGTGGACCCCCCAGAGAACGTCTCACATCAGACGAGTGTAAGCCCTATGTTTGCGTGGTAGAATAATGGTGGTGTAGGCTTACATGGATAACTTGTTTGCGCAGCAATCGCCGACATAGTGTAGCTGAGGCGGAATTAGGGGAACCAGCCGGCATTCCCCAAGGCAGATGGAATACCGACTAAAAACCATCCACAAACTGGCCGGCTCACCGGACCTCGACACAAATCCGCCGGACGGATTCGTGCCGGGGACCAGGCGCTCCTTCCCGTCCGGAAAGCCGTGCGTTAGACCGCACGGCCAACCGGGTGGGCCTCTGTAACGGGTAGTAACTTTGTTCTGAACTGACGTGTGACCCACTGCATTCTAATTTAGGGTCTAGTTGGCATTTGTGATCGCTCTTTCGACATGCTGTTGTGAGCAAAATCTCTCGTTTGTATTATTCTACCAGGCTGTGTTTAGCCCATTTTATGGATACATATTTGTGATTTGTGGCGAACGTGGACTGTAATTCGGATTCCGATTCCTACTTACCACGTTAGTGGGTAGCGTGGCTTGGTACACGGTGTACGCAAGGCGGCAATTACTGTTACAAATTTTCTTTAAACTACTTTTGTGGTGTATTACCTATTCAGTGCTGTCGACGTTGTTTTATTTATTGGGGTTTTGTACTGTATTATAACAGTGTTTCATTCCGATTGTTTTGTGTGTGTGTGTGTGTGTGTGTGTGTGTGTGTGTGTGTGTGTGTTGGTGTGTGTGTGTGTGTGTGTGTCAACAGGTCAACTGTAGCACGTTTCTGGCCTCATGAAACGGACATTTAGTATACTGGAAACTGTGATCTCTGTTGGGGAAGATACCAAACAGGAAGTGCTGCAGGTTGACAGCAATAAAATTTCAAATGGCTCTGAGCACTATGGGACTTAACATCTATGGTCATCAGTCTCCTAGAACTTAGAACTACTTAAACCTAACTAACCTAAGGACATCACACAACACCCAGGCATCACGAGGCAGAGAAAATCCCTGACCCCGCCGGGAATCGAACCCTGGAACCCGGGCGTGGGAAGCGAGAACGCTACCGCACGACCACGAGATGCGGGCTGACAGCAATAAACTTCATGTAATGGTGCCTTCGATTACCACTTCAGATGCCACGGAAGCTCAGGTGACTGCTTCCACAGCACAATGCTGTCCCTACGAGCAGGCGTACTGGGGGTGATGCATGTTTCGAGCAGCCGTTCTCCTGGATGACGTAATGTCCCGACGCTGCCTCAGACCGCCGCCTATCCTAAATTGCAGAGAGGAGATGCCACGCTTGTTCCACGTTCCCTGAAGAGGTGTGGACATCGAAAACGCTAGCATTTAATCGTGGTTTCACTGTCCGTCAACAACTTGCCATAAACGTTCCCACAAGTAACTCAAAAACAGCTTACCATTTTCGCTGTTTTCTGCATGCACTTTGTCATATCCCAGTTTCCAAAGCATAACAAACCTCCCTTTCTCATAGTCGTCTACGTGAGTGTTTTTTTTTCATTTTTTTTTATTCGGGGCCAGTATCACCGATAGACTTACATTTAGGTGACACGAGTCATGGAACAGCTAATTCCGCCTATACAAACAGGGTTAGTATCATGTAAACAAGGTATAAAACGGAAGTGCGTTGGTTATGACTCTGGTGATTCATGTGGAAAAGTTTCTGACGTGATTGTGGCCGCAGAACAGGAACTAACAGACTTTGAACGTGGAATGGTAGTTGGAGCTAGACGCATTGGACATCCCAGTTCTTTAGTCGTTAGAGACTTCAGTATACCGAGATCCAGAGTGTCAAGAGTATGCCGAGAATACCACATTTCAGGCATTACCTCTCACCACGGACAACGCAGTGGCCGACGCCCTTCACTGAGCGCCAGAGAGCAGCGGCTTTTGCGTAAAGTTTTCAGTGACAACAGACAAACAACACTGCGTGAAATCAGGTGCGGCGAAATTTGGCGTTAATGGCGTATGGCAGCAGATGGCCGACATAGCTAGCCGCACCTTTCCTGGGCTCGTGAACGTATCGGTTTGACTCTAGACTACTGGAAAATCAATTTCTGTTGGTAAGAGCTGACAGTAAAGTTCGAGTATGGTCATGGAACCAAGTTTCAGCAAGGCACTGTGTAAGCTAGTGGTGACTCCACAATGATGTGGGCTGTGTTCACGTGTAATGGACTGGGTCCTCTGATCAAACGTAACTGATCACTGACTGGAAATTATTATGTTCGGTTACCTGGAGACCATTTTCAGCCATTCATGGACCTCGTGTTCCCTAACAACGATGGATTTTTAATGGCTGGAAATGCGCCATGTCATTAGACCACAACTGTTCGCAATTGGGTTGAATAATCTTCTGGATAGTTCTAGTGAAGGATTTAGCCACCCACGTCGCCCAACATGGATCGCATCGACATTTATTGGATGTACCCGATAGATCAATTCGTGCACAAAATCCTGCACGTCCAACGCTTTCACAGTTATGATCGGCTGTAGAGGCAGGATGGCTCATTATTTCTACATGCGACTTCCAACGACTTGTTGAGTCTATCCGACGTTGAGTTGCTGCACTACATCAGAGTAAAGGAGGTCTAACACGACATTAGGGTGTATCCTTTTACTTTGGGTACCTCAATGTATTTCCCAAGTAAGCAGGCAGGAGTAATGACGGTTTTTTCTATAGTTACCTGTGGAGTTCCAGCCTACAGGGTCGAATTTTTATTTTTATGTTCAACATCGTGATGGTGGGCCTGATTCCTCATTGGTCTGTTCTCCGTTTACGTACTTTCCTTACAGCGTGCCCGGAATGCTACCATGCGGCATTGAGTGTGAGTTTTACTAGTCTATAACAGACAAACGTTCTACTTAAGTGCAGTGAATACCGTTATCATGAAAGAACTGTTTGCGTATGACGTACTCTGAGATCGATTTCTTCATTTTCACAGTGGTGTGGGTCATGTGAAGTACAGAATCTATCTTCCTATCCGCATCGGTAGATTAAAACTGAGTCCTATTCTGGCACGTAGTTATAAAGAGGAAGCCTTATAAGAACTACGGTTTTGTAATAAGTATCCTAAAAATAGTGGAATACTGAGGAAAACTAGCGGATTCACTCGTAGCTAGCTGACCTACTTCCAATGCACAGGGCTGTGAGGTGCACAAGATGTCGAGGTCTAGAGAAGCTATTGGGAGAAACGAAACCTCATGCAGGGTAGTGAAGAATGAAAAGCAACCATTGACATCTCCAAAGAATAATGATTCAAGGTCTAAAAGGAACGGAAGTACCATTGGACAAAGATATTGTGTGATACCATAATGAACCATGAGACAAAACTGCTCATACATTTGATTACTTGGTGAAGGTGTACGCCCTCATATTTTTATAAACCCCTTGACAATGATTTCAGTGTTCGACAACAGACGATCTCTGCTTATTTGTTAAACGTTCTTAACGCTGGATGCCTGCGTCAAGAGCAGTTGCATAAGCACGGGCCGTTACCATATTTAATGACTGCTTGGGTTTCACAGGTTTTGTTGACCTACACTGACATAAATAGTAAGTGCCAAACAATGAGACACCTGTCCAGTACTGATCAAACTTTGTGGAGCTGTTCATCATATTAAGGCGTATTATATGATTAAAACTTTAATTTTATCGGCATCTGAGGTCCATCATCAACAAAGGTATCAGCCGTGATCCCCAGGAACACGAAAGACTATTTTATTCGTTGTAGATTGAAAGCAGACAGTCTCTAACGTTATCTTAAATTTCTTACCACGCTTGAAACGTAAGGATGTAGAGTGATGAAGATTGCTGGCTGGAGGTCACCTTTCACATCACAGACAAGCTCTGTGTGTGACAAATTAGAAAGTCTTACAGATCATTCAGGGATATGCATAATCGTGAAGGTTTTAGTGGTGTGAACTGCAATTTGAGGTCTTGGATTAACCTTCTATAATATGCCATTTGGTAGCCTGGTCATGAAGCGTGCGGAACAAGGTGTACCAATGTAGCCACAGACATGTGAGCTTTCAGCCTTGATTCAGCAGTTACCTGTCAATCGTGTTGCAATACCCAATAGCTCCCAACGCCCCAATTCCAGGAGTTCGAGAGGTGTACATCTGGAGAATCGAAGCATTTGAGATGTGGTGCTATAGACGAATGTTGAAAATTAGGTGGACTGATAAGGTAAGGAATGAGGAGGTTCTACGCAGAATCGGAGAGGAAAGGAATATGTGGAAAACACTGATAAGGAGAAGGGACAGGATGATAGGACATCTGCTAAGACATGAGGGGAGGGAATGACTTCCATGGTGCTAGAGGGAGCTGTAGAGGGCAAAAACTATAGAGGAAGACAGAGATTGGAATACGTCAAGCAAATAATTGAGGACGTAGGTTGCAAGTGCTACTCTGAGATGAAGAGGTTAGCACAGGAAAGGAATTCGTGGCAGCCGCATCAAACCAGTCAGTAGACTGATGAAAAAAAAAAAAAAATCTCGAGAATTTGCTGGTGGAGGGGGGGGGGGGGGAGGTGTTGGCGACGAGTGGCGGCGAGGTTCTGCATTCTGCGGTGTAGTGTCAGCGGTAAACTGCTACTCTGTTCCATACGATTCGTGGCGACACCATTCCTGTAACTTCGATCGGGTATCAGCTATTAACATGCGTCTGTTTGTCAGAGCCATTGGAATAACCACTATGGCGTCGTCATTCTGGAAGAACCCGTGGACTACTCTTCTGACCAACCGAACGAGGTGACGCTGTAGTTCGTACACTGTACTTGCATTCGGGAGGAAAACTATCCAAATTTAGATTTTGCGTGACATCCGGAAATCAACCCAGGAAAATGCCGAGACGCTCCCATCCTCAAAACAAGTCGAACTTGTGCTCCGTCTCTGATGACCTCAATGTCGGCGCGATGTTAAACCCTAATCTTTCGTCTTTCCTTCCTTCTTCTTACAACACTGTTGTCCTGAGTTCATCTCACCGTCATTCGCTCCACTGTCAATGTTAAACCCTAATCTTTCATCCTTCCTTCCCTCTTCTTACAACACTGTTGTCCTGACTTCACCTCACCATCATTCGTTCCGCTCTCAATGCATTGCAGCCAACAGTCTGTGGTATCAGTCGGTATGTTGCTTCAATCATCCTCGTGCCAATGACTGGACCTTTCTCAGAGTCGAAATATGGCGGGTAAACTAGGAATGCACGACGTCTGGTCATAGTGCGTTGCAATTTTCGCCTGAAATCTCTAGTTATGTTACACACAACCATCAGTCATATTGTACTCACTCCATTCTTCATCTCTAGGAATGGCTTTGTACTGAAAACAAGGTGGCACTAGGATGAAATTTTAATTAGTGTGTAACACAGGTATGGAAATATGGGATTATCAGTTTGGTAGCTTTCGTTCGGGGTGTTCATGGCGCGACACTTTTCATTTTCGTCAGTGTTCTTATATTTAATTTCCCTAAACGTCGATGATGGATGTATGAATGCATGGTCTCAGCAAACGATGCGAGGTGCCAAGCCCTTACTATAAAGCTGATTATAATCATAAGAATGACATACGACAATCAGCAGCCTTGGACCGAGGAAGATATCATATTAGTCGAAGTAAAGTCACCATGATCAGAGACAGATTTAGACCAGTGTCTGACAATCCTAATTCACATTTACTGTGCAAATTAGATGAATTATGTAAAAGGTGTCCTAGTCAATTACCTCCCTTTGGTTTTTCAGGGTCTGAGACTAATGTCTACCTCGAAATGTATTTTTCTTATTGCGTAAATCAATTCTTGACTTACACCTAGGACGCTTATCGTTCTGTGTTTGAATTCTAACAACGAAACGACACCAACTCACTCCGCCGGCCGCGGTGGTCTAGCGGTTCTAGGCGCGCAGTCCGGTACCGCACGACTGCTAAGGTCACAGGTTCGAATCCTGCCTCGGGCATGGATGTGTGTGATGTCCTTAGGTTAGTTAGGTTTCAGTAGTTCTAAGTTCTAGGGGACTGATGACCACAGTAGTTAAGTCCCATACTGCTCAGAGCCATTTGAATCATTTTTTTGAAACCAACTCATATTTTAAGGGGGAAAAGCACTCTTGCATGATATCAACTAGAGCAATTGATCCCGCGCAACAATTTAAGCCATTATTTGGACAGTACACGGTTATAGCCTTCTGAGTACACCGCTTTTAAACATGCGCACTCGCCGGTTGTCACCCATTCCGCCCGACGGCAGCCGCTTAACGTCCGAGAGTGTAGTACCGTACAGTGGAGTCACTAGAAGGTGTGTGAAACGCTGTTGTGATATTGGTAACATGCTTTGTTCATTGTGTCAGAGTGTGCGGTTTCCATACTGGTGCCAGAAATTTCTTTGCTTCGAATATTTTTATGTTGCAACTCACAAATGCAGTGTGAATGAATGAAACGAATGTGTCATGAAGGAAGTACCGTAGAGAGGTTTAATCATTCACATCGCTGTTATAGATTTTTTTTCTTTGGATTGTAAAGCTGACGCTGTCAAAGTGAAGTGCGTTTGCAGATGCTGCACTATTCTTGAATTTTGTTACTATGATTGAAATGCTCACATCACTTCACAATGATTCTCCAGCTGCTTAGGCTTATTTCTTTGGACTATGAGGCGCGTATATATAAACTACTGCAGAATAGCAATGCGGGATATTGTTAAAATAATATTCAACGTATATGTGCGTGAGGTTGACATCTTAAGTACTCATATTACTTACTCATTTTTCGCGTAGAATAAGGCGTTCATTAACAAGATTTCAAAATAAGTTGGGAAAATGCGTCCACTTCTGCTTCCGGTTCCCTCACCTTCAGCATCCCGTGAACGGGAGGGAGAACCTATAGAGGTACTCAACGTACCCTCCGCCACACACCGTCAGGTGGCTTGCGGAGTATGGATGTAGATGTAGATGTAGATGTAGATTCTCACTCCGCTACACGGAACGTCGCGCTCTGGCATCAGGCGGTTGCAGTGGTGCGAGCGAGTGACTAACAACCGATGAGCACCAAAGTGTAAAAACTGTATGTTCAGAAGGTTATCGCTGCGTGTTATAGTACAAATTTTCACGCACACTCGGTTTCTGAGGGCTAGTATCTTGTAGGTGTGTGTTTTCTCTCATTCAAAGTTGGTTATGTTCCGTTCTAAGTATAGCTAAAACGCTGTGGGTTCAAAAATTGACTAGTGAATATGCAAGTAACATGAACTGCTTCTGTTGTACTATTAACTGGATCTTAGCCTTTAGAAAAAGTGGTGAAACTCTTCACCTCCGGTAAACTTGTTATTTTATTAAATATGTTATCACTATTTCACAAGGTAGTTGCAAATTTTCTCATCAGCATTTACCTATGCCACCCACACGAAACGTCACTCTTCAGGAAACAAAGAAAGTGATGAGGACTTAGATAATCCCTCCTTTCCGTCAAAATTATGACGATACGAGATCGCTTGGAAAGCAAGTTACACAATCATGTCGACCCGCTCTGAGACCACTGCACAAGACAAGTGGCACAATGTCAAAAGAGAGTGGATGTTCTGGGTCCCCCGAAGACACAGTTCAGCTGTGATTCGGATAACAGACGCATCACAGTATTCAAATGAAATGATGCCAAAGCTGGAAACGTACTCCAAAGTTGAAGTACGCGGGACAGTACGTTTCTCGTGGGCAAAACATATCAAATGCGCACAGATCCACCGTGAATTTCTGGCGGTATATGATCCAAATGCTATGTCGCGTCCAACCGTAGTGAAATGGTGCTAACAGCTTCACCATGGCCGCACAGACGTGAGTGATGCTGGTCCGGAAGAAAGGCCACCGACATCGACAACAGAACGCAATGTCCTGGCAACTGCGGAACTGATTGCAACAGTTTCAGATTTCCCAACAATTACGACGTTCATTCGGCTGTTTTCGAATGGCTCGGTCGCCAGGGAGCGGATTTCTGTCGTCATATAACTGTGTGACTTTGAAGTGGAATGCAGCATAAACTAAAAGTTAGTTGTATACATTATTTTATATGTAGGGCAACCACAGCCGAAGAGTTTGATGATATGAACAAACAAGACCGCTTCGATCGTTAGAGATCTTTATTGGAGAACACAACCGCTTTCGCAAGTTGTATTTGCATCTTCCGGTGCTTCACTGTATACAAAAGGATAAAAGAACTTATCAGAAATTTAACAGTACAAAGAAATGGACAAATAAAAGCAATAAGGTCTGTGTCTACTTATAGTCAAAAGATTAAAAAGCACTCCGTCTTCAGGCCACAAGTGGCCCATTGAGATAATCCGACCGCCATGTCATCCTCCGTTAAGTATGGGAATAGGAGGGCGTGTGGTCAGCAAACCGCTCTCCCGTCGTTATGATGGTTTTCTTTGACCGGAGTCTCTACTATTCGGTAGAGTAGCCCCTCAATTTGCATCACGAGGCTGAGTGCACCCCGAGAAATGGCAACAGTGCATGGCGGCCCGGAGGGTCACCCATCCAAGTGCCGGCCGCGTCCGACAGCGCTTTACTTCGGTAATCGGACGGGAAACGGTAAAAAGATTAAAGGTTCTATTTAAATTGGATAAAGCCATTCCCAACCTTTATATCTAGGTATTTAAAACTTCTGGCTCACGAATGTGTGAGCGTCTATGATAAAATGTATTGGCCCTAAAGCTATCCCCAAACTAAAAGAACCCAGTACGAACGTCAAAGTGAGAACGTAGTAGCTATTAACATAATTTATAATAAAGATAATTAAAATGCTTAGCAAAAACGCCTCATTTGTAACACCAAAAGACAAACAGTTCACAGTGTCACATTTTTCCTCCATTGCAGACAGTCTGGGGAGGGGGCATCGTTGTTGCCGGCGCCACTTAATCACTGTCTGCAGCGAGGCCTATGCGGAATGCCGTGCATGCGCAGTGTCGCGAACATTAAGAAACCAGATACCTAAATTGAAATGTGGGGGGCTGAATGCACATTTTAAACTACCAAACTGCAGTAGTCATAAATAATATAACCTGTTTATGAGTAACTTAAGTCTGAACTACTGTTATAACTAATTTCAAATACTTCCTAATTCTATCTAGGGTCCTAAATGCCAGCACTATCCAGTGCAGTGTACTTACTATTAATAAAACTGTTTTCAAAAATGAAAAGTTTCTTAGATTAATAGAAAAACAATGATACGGCTGGGAAACGTCATTCACTTAAAAAGTCGCAGCGTTATTCTTTATTCAGATCATGAAAAATTGCTTAGCCTTCCACAGTAATGTATAACTTACTTTTTAACTCTCCTAGCACGTTTACTGTTGCTGTTTCTCATTGACTGTGAATCAGAGACGTTATATCCGAAGAAGTGACAGTCGTCCGATATCATGAATCGGCCTCATTATCATCTGGTGCCAGAGGCGTGAGACTTCTGGGGTTCTGAGACTCGATCACACGTGAACAACGAAAAATCTCGAATGATTACTTCTACACTTGTACAAGAGTAACAGAGTAATTGACGCGGAAAGGGGCGATATTGGCGGTTTCCTATAAGACGGTCACCCACTACAGCACCGGCAGCAAAAGCTGTGCAGTTTCGTATTGAATTATTTCGTATACTTTCCGTAATCTGGAGTACTGCGGGATCGTACGAGTCTGATCACTTTCCTGCCATTTTCGTCAGCAGAAAGAAAAAAAAGACGTGATGAAAATGAACAAACACAGTTACTTTAGCGACCGTAACTGTCGTCCACAGAGCGATGTAGCAGCGGCGAACAAAACTAAAGACACGCTGAAGTCTGTTCATCTGGCTGGTTATTGCTGTGATAGCCCTTTTGTAAACTACTAGCTGGGAAGTACTTTGTCGTTCTGATGTGTGTCCAAAACTAAATTGTAGACTTCTCGTTTTCGTTCAACAAGTCTAACAATAGGGATCAATTAGGCTGATCCCTTGCCCACTTACCTGCTTTCACGGGGGGTATCCTCAATCTGTGAACATAGGAATTCTCTTTCCGATATACTGGTCGTGGGCGCTCCCTTTTCCCACCATGCTTTACCTAAGTTTCTATTTTGTCGTCCGTGATAGCAGCTGTTATCGTTGACTGGACGCCGTGCTAGACGGACAAAGGAAGGAGATTGGAGTATTCCCTTTCACAACCTCGGTTATCTTGAATGGATGAGTAAGGGTCTATGTGTCAACAGGAGATAGCATGTGAGTCAACATGGTAGCGCCTCGCAGTGAGCGGCAGTTCGATAGCAATGTTTGTAACTGTAGTAAGCGCATCGAAATCTGCGTTTTCCTCACTACGGCCCTTAAACACTTACTGTGGAAGCCGAAGAAGCCCCTTTAGTGTACGCGCACGCGCACGTGTATGTGTGTGTGTGTGTGTGTGTGTGTGTGTGTGTGTGTGTATAGAACTGTTAATGAATCTGCATCTGGCAGCGGCTACATTCACTAGGAAATACGCAGTATTTTAGATTCATTTTGCTCAGTTATTTGCAAAACAGCACAAGCAGATGAACAAGAGGCACTTTATTCCTTTCTCTTCTTCGTCCCCTGCACCCACTTCATGGTCACTGTGGCACTGATTCGTCACTTCATTTGCAATTCCGTCTTGAAGTGAGGAGTCTATACTGCACCTATTGTTGACGGAAGGGCAGAGAGAAGAATACTCCAGGTTTCCATATCACAACAACAGATTTCCTTGTACAGTACACTGATTCCTGGAAAATCTTTTTCCTAACGGAGGCTGGAAAAGGCGTTGTATTGAGGCACATGCATATGCATTGTTGTATTAAGCAAGGATGAGAAGTGTGCTTCTTACGAGGAATGTGTCCGCACCACAGTTGTTGTAACCGATGTCGTTGTAAGAAAATTCATCTGTTTACATAGAACTACTTAAGATAATTCACATGTATTGTACGCATATTTCATATCTATTTGTACAGAATTTTGACCTGCAAAATGATATCAGTAGTGAGAAAAAGTATTTGTAATTTGCCGGCCAGGGTGACCGAGCGGTTCTAGGCGCTACAGTCTGGAGCCACGCGACCGCTACGGTCGCAGGTTCGAGTCCTGCCTCGGGCATGGGTGTGTGTGATGTCATAAGGCTAGTTAGGTTTAACTAGTTCTAAGTTCTGGGTCACTGATGACCTCAGAAGTTAAGTCCCATAGTGCTCAGAGCCATTCGAACCATTTTTTTATCTGTAATTTGGGCTCTCTGCAGTGTTCAATCTTGCAAAAGAATTGACATTGTACAACATAAATAAGAGACATCGTGTGCTCCATACTTCTACGGCATATGAAGTCAATTAAATACAAGAAAGAGATATCAACTGCAAATATTCTAAACATTGTCACTGTAGGCGCTAGTAACTTTTACTTCACGACACTCGCTTTTCAGCCCCACCCTCACGCCTACGGGAAGAACGTGGAACGTATCCCCAGAGGGCTTATTTCCATATAGCAAGTGATACGTGTTGCCAAGTTCGGTTATAAAGTAGTTATATATTTGTATATATACGAACATACACAACTGTATGCTTTAAAATAATTGCAACTTATATTGCTATGCTGCATGCTGCCATGATCTTAAGGCTGTATCATGAGCTGCTTTTTAATATACAATGTAACAATGAGACAGTTCCTGTTTATTTCCTGTAGTCGCACAAAAATGCGAAGTGCCTATTGGATGACGGAACCGACGTTTTTCCTACACTATGCACACCTGATAAAAGAAAAATCAATGTATTCCGACGCCTCGCAGTACTTTACTAGTTGTGTTTCAACAGAACTGGAAGGGGGTAAGAAATGGCAATGGTCATTGTTCGGCAGCTTGTTCTGCATACCAGGGTTTTTGATCAAATTCGTAAAATGTGGTGATACAGACACTGCAAAAATGACTGAAGTTTAGCAATACTGTCCCGCTGATAAATCTGAAAAGACAAAGAGTTAACGGAAATAATATTGCAGCAAGATTTTCTGAAAAATGATTTAGATTGTTGATTGTTTTTTTGAGAGACGGTATCATATCATTACATCCGTGCGGAATGTGAATTACATTAAGTCTTTACGTGGTCCTCCTAAAGAAGAGGTGACGTTATACCAACACCAACAGTTCAACAAGAACAATGCACTATTTTCTGCAAATGATAGGAAGAAGTTTCGGATGTAACCTTGACAATTATTTTCTCCCATTTTTCCAGAGTCTGATACATCGATTGCAAGACTTTTGCAAATAAACAGTTCTTTGTTTTATTCTTGGTCCTAATTTCCCTTGATGTTCAAGTAGACATAAAAAGCTGCGGGAACAGTAATTCCGCTGACACTTTTCACTGGCATTGTTGCATACAAATGTGTCACAGCATTCATTGAAATGACAAAAGTGCTGTTTCCATGAAACTTGACTGACAGGATTTATACGCAGCATTTTAGGGGATAACAAGAAGCTTCGTCTTTATGTAAACAATGATTTTCTATATAGTATTACATATTACTGACATATCTTCTACACGTTTGCTTGAGATATACTTCCAAGTTAAACTCCTGGAAATTGAAATAAGAACACCGTGAATTCATTGTCCCAGGAAGGGGAAACTTTATTGACACATTCCTGGGGTCAGATACATCACATGATCACACTGACAGAACCACAGGCACATAGACACAGGCAACAGAGCATGCACAATGTCGGCACTAGTACAGTGTATATCCACCTTTCGCAGCAATGCAGGCTGCTATTCTCCCATGGAGACGATCGTAGAGATGCTGGATGTAGCCCTGTGGAACGGCTTGCCATGCCATTTCCACCTGGCGCCTCAGTTGGACCAGCGTTCGTGCTGGACGTGCAGACCGCGTGAGACGACGCTTCATCCAGTCCCAAACATGCTCAATGGGGGACAGATCCGGAGATCTTGCTGGCCAGGGTAGTTGACTTACACCTTCTAGAGCACGTTGGGTGGCACGGGATACATGCGGACGTGCATTGTCCTGTTGTAACAGCAAGTTCCCTTGCCGGTCTAGGAATGGTAGAACGATGGGTTCGATGACGGTTTGGATGTACCGTGCACTATTCAGTGTCCCCTCGACGATCACCAGTGGTGTACGGCCAGTGTAGGAGATCGCTCCCCACACCATGATGCCGGGTGTTGGCCCTGTGTGCCTCGGTCGTATGCAGTCCTGATTGTGGCGCTCACCTGCACGGCGCCAAACATGCATACGACCATCATTGGCACCAAGGCAGAAGCGACTCTCATCGCTGAAGACGACACGTCTCCATTCGTCCCTCCATTCACGCCTGTCGCGACACCACTGGAGGCAGGCTGCACGATGTTGGGGCGTGAGCGGAAGACGGCCTAACGGTGTGCGGGACCGTAGCCCAGCTTCATGGAGACGGTTGCGAATGGTCCTCGCCGATACCCCAGGAGCAACAGTGTCCCTAATTTGCTGGGTAGTGGCGGTGCGGTCCCCTACGGCACTGCGTAGGATCCTACGGTCTTGGCGTGCATCCGTGCGTCGCTGCGGTCCGGTCCCAGGTCGACGGGCACGTGCACCTTCCGCCGACCACTGGCGACAACATCGATGTACTGTGGAGACCTCATGCCCCACGTGTTGAGCAATTCGGCGGTACGTCCACCCGGCCTCCCGCATGGCCACTATACGCCTTCGCTCAAAGTCCGTCAACTGCACATACGGTTCACGTCCACGCTGTCGCGGCATGCTACCAGTGTTGAAGACTGCGATGGAGCTCCGTATGCCACGGCAAACTGGCTGAAACTGACGGCGGCGGTGCACAAATGCTGCGCAGCTAGCGCCATTCGACGGCCAACACCGCGGTTCCTGGTGTGTCCGCTGTGCCGTGCGTGTGATCATTGCTTGTACAGCCCTCTCGCAGTGTCCGGAGCAAGTATGGTGGGTCTGACACACCGGTGTCAATGTGTTCTTTTTTCCATTTCCAGGAGTGTATATGACGTCCTTTTCCGTATAATTTCTTGAATCTGTTTAACCAGGTGGATGAAGCCTGGAAATCCGTAATGTTCATCTCACTAGCAATTCAGTGTGCAGTATAATGCATCTCCCTCTGTAGTAGTGCGAAGGCTCTCAGTAGCAGTTTTAAATCTTTCGAATATTTTTTCTTCTACACTTCTGCGAGTCTCATCTAGGAGCCTGTTTCGGACTTTGAGTGAATCTTCATTCGATTTTTACATTTTTACAATTCGCGTACAGATGGTACGAAACGAAACAATGTTTGCACACTGCTTATGTGTAAGAGCCTCTCCTTTCTCAATGAAAGCTGCAACTGTACATGTTTACCTTGGGCTCGGAAGGTACTTTATCTTTGTTCCTGGCTGGACTTTAATTAGCATAACAGTCATAGTTCGAATCACAGTTAATGGAATCGTCCGAGTTATTTTCTGTTTCCACAATATCTAACGAAATGTCGACATCATTTGAATGAATGTTCGATAAAGTAATAAATAATACATATATAGGTCTTGAGGAGAAGTAGGTGAAAGCTATTGCATATCACGTTCTTCATATTTCATCTTTGGAAGATTGAATACTTTAACTGGATTCCACATTACTGTGAAACTCTGGAACCTCCTCAAAGATATATGCTATTAGTCAGTATATACGAAGAAATCACAAAGAAAATTAATTCAGTTTTATCAGGATTGTTAACGCCTAGCGATACCGCAAAGGCTACTGCTAACTGTTATGGATATGAAATAAGCTAATAGCAACTGTGAATAGTTGTGCCCGAGAAACCTTCAGCGGAAACTGAAATTAGCTTTAAAAATTACAATCAAGTTGTCCCGTGTATCTGTTTACCGATGTGCCGTCAGACCAAGGAAATGTGCATGGTCCATTGCACATCCGCTGTCTGCTACGGCTATGGCAGGAATATACATTTTTCTAACCCCATCCCAAACTACAAATTTAGCAAATTTCATAATTTTTTAAAAAAGAGCTTTCAAAGTATGTAAGCAGCTAAAATTTTGACATAAAACATTTAGGGCAGGTTTCGACATGTTTGACTGGAGAGTTTCTTTGTAATACCCCGAGACAAAGGAGCAAAGCGAACAATGGAAACATGTGGCTTCCTCATCGGCGAGAAAGACGAAGTACCAAGCACAATTGGAAAAGATGATAATGAATCATTTTTCGGACTGCCATGGTTTGGCGCTAAAGGACTATGTTCGTACGGGGCAAACCGTCAGAGAAGAATACTACTCAAATCTGCTGACGATGTTACAGAAGACTATGAAAAAGATGCGTCGCGGGGGTCTAAGGTAGATCTTCTGCTCCAAGACAATGTTCCGGGCCATTATGAGGAAAACACAGCTGCACATGTTTCTTCTTAGAGCTACGAAATTTTTCGTGACCCTCCATATTTTACTGAGATGGCACCCAGTAACATCTTCGTCTTTCTTCGGACAGGGAAATCATTCTACGGCAGGTATCTCGAGAATTACGAAAAGGTTATTTTCGAACTGGAAGATTGCCTAAGCAGCCAAAATGCAGACTCTTACAACCACTGTCACCTCCACGTCACCCATCGTAGAGGAAAAATTCGTTGTACTCAACGAAGGACATGTAGAGAGCGACTAATATTAGGGCCATTGCCGAAGCTTGCTTTTTCGAGGTGATGATTAAAACATTGTAACTATCCCTCGTACATGATAATTTCACATCATACTGTGGAAACGAAGAAGTTTTCCTACAGCTGTGGCAAGTGTTAGATTGTGTTGGGTTGGTGTTGAACTGGCAGCTAATATCGGTTTGACTTACCGCACAAGTGACTTTGGCATGATGTTCATAGTATGCTCATATTTTGGATTTGGTGTTCTTAAAATTTTCAGTTGCAACCATTGTCACTAGTCACCATAGGATAGTCAATAATAACAGTAGCATCATAAATGAAAGACAATAACAGTCAAATGTCGAAAGACAGTTCTGCACGGTGTTTCCGTGATGACGTCCAAAATTTTCAGTTCGAAAGATATAATCTTTCTGATGTCTCTGGCAGTCTTCTAGTGAATATGGCCTATTTTTAAAGTGCATATCCACACATATCTTCATTGAAGGAGTGCTCATACTTCTGAAGGTGTCCATTTTACAGCCCATGTTTAATAGAAGACTATTTTTTCTTTCTAATATATGGAAAGTAAAGATCTTGTAGTAGAAGAAGTCCATTGTGAGACGTATCGTTCAAAGATTTTCGATTATACCTTTCGACTCGGTCGTCTCCGGGCCAGATTTCCTCATCTATAATTGAAACTTTTACCCTTCCTCATCACCCTAAAAGTCCGTAACATCATCACGGAACTACCTTTGCCTCAAAAATATGAGATTCATCGAACTGTCATCCAGCTGTGAAGAGAAAAGAAGGAAGATTACTGTTTAATGTTCCGTCGAAAGCGAGGTCACTGTGTAAGTAGGCTGTTTATGTTTTCTTATTGGCAACGTTACGCAGCGCTCTGTATGAAAATCAATGGCTGTGCTGTGTGCAGTCTGTGGTTAGTTTGCATTGTTGTCTGCCATTGTAGTGTTGGGCAGATGGATGTGAACAGCGCGTAGCGTTGCGCAGTTGGAGGTAAGCCGCCAGCAGTGGTGGATGTGGAGAGAGAGAGATGACGGAGTTTTGAAATTTGTAAGACTGGATGTCATGAACTGCTATATATATTATGACTATTATGGTAAATACATTGTTTGTACTCTATTAAAATCTTTCATTTGCTAACTATGCCCATCAGTAGTTAGTGCCTTCCGTAGTTTGAATCTTTTATTTAGCTGGCAGTAGTGGCGCTCGCTGTATTGCAGTAGTTCGAGTAACCAAGATTTTTGTGAGGTAAATGATTTGTGAAACGTATAGGTTAATGTTAGTGAGGGCCATTCTTTTGTAGGGATTTTTGAAAGTCAGATTGCGTTGCGCAAAAAAATATTGTGTGTCAGTAATTTTTCTCAGGGGACGTTTTAACTGGAGACGGAGCACAATCTCGGATTGTGTCAAGGATCGGGAACGAAATCCGTAGTGCTCTTTCAAAGAACCATCGCTGCATTAGGCTCGATTGATCGGGCACGGATTTTAACCGTCGTCCTCCATAATGTGAGTCCAGTGTACTAACCACTGCGCCTCCTCTCTGGGTCTTTCAGTTGTGGGCGAAGGATTAGTGAGCGTGGTATAAGATGGATCCCTAATAATTTGGTGACTCATGAAATTGTGATTCTACATTTATTGTTTTATGGAGTGAAGTTATTATATTTCACGTCCCGATTTACTGTGTGCTCCGAGACTAGAGTGAAACGGAAATTACATGTCATCATTCCCTCAGTACAGAAGTAATTTTGTGTTTGGTTAATTTTAATGCAATGCCTTTCAAAATGTAATTATTGGTGGTCATCAGAATAGCGGTGACAGAGAGGTTCCTTGCTCTGAAGAAGAACGAATGAGCACAGGGATAATTTCCTCGGAGGTAGGTGGCGATTAGGACCTGTCAGGTAATAGCAACTTAATAAATCTGAAGAGTTCCTTCAGTACCCGTTTGTAGGACCGAAGTGTAAAAACGGCTAGTTTCAGTGGCAGTAGAAACTACTGCTTATACCGACAGTCTGCTGTTTCTTGGGAGCGACCAAGATCTTACATAAGACCTATCAGGATCATTCAGCCTCACTTTTATCGATGAATTGGAACAGTCAACAAGTGGGGATCGCGTAGTCTATGTTGGTCACAGAGGTCCTCGAGATAGGTGCAACGTTGGGAAAGTCTAAGGCCTCATATATTTACAAGACTAGTGAAGGCCTTTGAAAATCGTACTTGATGTTTACTGTTTGTTAGACGTGAATGATCTTCGTGAACGTGGGTTCGAAAGCCAGCCGTCGGCAACCATATGCGTAAATCTGTTAGATGATACGAAATGCATGCTAGGTAACACGCCATAGTGCCTCAATGTTGCTCCTCACTGCTAGTATTTTTCGCTCGTCTCAGCCCTCAGTGCGTTCTTTGGTATCATTTTGTACCTATTATTTTTAATGGGTGCTTTATCATATGTGAATCATGGCACGGAATGCTAGTGTACTCTTTTCTTGTATGTCTTACATGTAGAATACATATACGTTAATGAATCAAATTTGGGCTCCTACCACTGTTATGATTGTGGTACGGCCCTTCCTGTTCATCTACATTCCAATGATGAGATACGATTACTCGATGCTCAAAGGACTGCTTGATTCACGCCAGTAAGCAGCATCGAGTGAGATACTTTCATGGCCACACGGTTCAGAATCAACCACTTTATGTTCCACTTGTTAGGCAATATGGTGGTCTTGCGAGCTGTACCGTCACAATGTCCTCGTCATCATTTGTCGCGGTCGAGTAACTGCGTTTCAGACGCTCATTACTGTACAAAGTTCTCGTTTTATGAATGTAACATGCCCTTGAAAGTGCGTATACGCTACCTGATTAAGAGATCTGGATACTTATTAGTGGATATTAATATGAGGTGCGTCCTCGCTCACCATTATGACGCCATTAACCCTAATGGGGACACTTTCAGTCAGTTGTCTGATTGTCTGTGGAAGAATGGCAGCTCATTTTTCCTTAAGAGTCGAAACCAGAGGAGGTAGTGTGGTTAGACGCCGAGGTCGAGGGCGAAGTCGAATTTATAACTCGACAGGTCGCCACTTCACAACCGCATCACCAATAGTCTACTTGTGCATCTCTGGGAAGGTTGAAATGTCTCAGATGGATTTGTTATGTGGCATCGAATGACTAATGCACGTTCGATGGAACTGAGTTCTCCCGACTGACCCATTCTGTTGTTACCGCTTCACTACGGACAACACAGTACTCCTCGCCTCTTTTTATAACGGCGAATCCGACTGTAGTGGCATCTAGAGATTAATTTCACATTACCTACCGTCCTCAGGGCATTAAAGGGCGAGCCAGTTTCACGACGTTTCTACAGAAACAGTGAAGCGCCAAGAAGACATGATGGGATGCCAGTGTATCTTTTTACACATACATACCATCGGCGAAATTACAATGAAATGAATACCCCGAGCTGCATACAGGCGCTGATATAAGTCAACGGGAACAGTTGAAAATGTGTGCCCCGACCGATACCCGAACCCGGGATCTCCTGCTAACATGGAAGATGCTCTATCCATCTGAGCCACCGAGGACACAGAGGATAGTGCGACTACAGGGCCTTATCTCTGGCACGCCTCCCGTGATACTCACATTCCCAACTTATTATCCCGCACTATATTCATAGTGCCACTACCCATTATACTCATTACTCACTGCCTTTTGCCGATTCCCGTAAGAGTTCGGGCACTGTGCGCGCATCCGCACAGAAGAAGATGGTAAAATGGTCGGTGTGCATTAACTGTTTGGTATCTGTTGTTTCGGACATGTCCGAAACAAGAGATACCATCGGTGACCATGCAGCTCGTTAAAATGAAATTACAATGAAATGAATACTCCTAACTGCATCCAGGCGTTGATATAAGTCAACGGGGACAGTTGAAAATGTGTGCCCCGACCGGGGTTCGAACCCGGCATCTCCTGCTTACATGGCAGACGCTTTATCCACCTTTTTTTTCTTTTTCATTTTTTTCGGTATTATTAGTTGCTTTTGGTCTGGGGGGACGCATCAAGACATCCGTTCTAGTTGATCGTTGATTCCTTTATTCAATTTTTTATTACAGAGTGCGAGCAGCCCTCTGGCCGAACACGCTTAGCTACCGTGCTGGATTTTTTATTTTTTTCGTTACTGGTCGTAGTATTTCTGCAGGGCGGACGTCCCATGACGTTTGGTCAGGTTGATCGCAGATTCATTCGCTCAGTTTTTTCTTACAGAGAGCAGTTACCCCCTGACCGAACACGCTGAGCTACCGTGCCGGCAATCCATCTGAGCCACATTGGACACAGAGGATAGTGCGACTGCAGGGGCTTATCTCTGGCACGCCTCCCGTAAGACCCACATTCCCACCATATTGTCCCACATTATATTCATAGTGCCACTGCCCATTATACTTATCACTCGCGGTGTTTTGACGATTCCCGCAAGAGTTCGGGCACTGTGTGTGCATCCGCACAGAAGAAGATGGTCAAATGGCTGGTGAGCCTTATATATGAAACACGGTCTAATAATTTACTTTAACTTTTATTAAAAACTCGTTACATACATACTCAGAAGCCTACCGACCCGAACGCGACGCGGAAGCCCGGTGTCTGACGACGCAGCAGGGTCTCTGATGACAACAGCCGCCCGGCCGACACAAAGACCCACGTTTATTCTGCGTTGCTAGCTGACTCGCGCGGGCAGCGACCCGGCAACGCGGAATCAGCGGTGACGGAAATATGTGTACCGCGCTGGAGGGTGAACGAGCGCTTGCCTACTTCACCCGTTCCCTTACATATATATATATATATATATATATATATATATATATATATATATATATATATATATATATATATATATATATTTATATATATCATCATTTAAGACTGATTATGCCTTTCAGCGTTCAGTCTGGAGCATAGCCCCCCTTATACAGTTCCTCCATGATCCCCTATTCAGTGCTAACATTGGTGCCTCTTCTTATGTTAAACCTATTACTTCAAAATCATTCTTAACCGAATCCAGGTACCTTCTCCTCGGTCTGCCCCGACTCCTCCTACCCTCTACTGCTGAATCCATGAGTCTCTTGGGTAACCTTGCTTCTCCCATGCGTGTAACATGACCCCGCCATCTAAGCCTGTTCGCCCTGACTGCTACATCTATACAGTTCATTCCCAGTTTTTCTTTGATTTCCTCATTGTGGACACCCTCCTGCCATTGTTCCCATCTACTGGTACCTGCAATCATCCTAGCTACTTTCATATCCGTAACCTCAACCTTGTTGATAAGGTAACCTGAATCCACCTAGCTTTCGCTCCTCATACAACAAAGTTGGTCGAAAGATTGAACGGTGCACAGATAACTTAGTCTTGGTACTGACTTCCTTCTTGCAGAAGAGAGTAGATCGTAGCTGAGCACTCACTGCATTAGCTTTGCTACACCAGTTCTTTCACTATGTTGCCATCCTGTGAGAATATGCATCCTAAGTACTTGAAACTGTCGACCTGTTCTAGCTTTGTTCCTCCTATTTGGCATTCAATCCGTTTATATTTCTTTCCCACTGACATTACTTTCGTTTTGGAGATGTTAATCTTCATACCATAGTCCTTACATTTCTGATCTAGCTCTGAAATATTACTTTGCAAACTTTCAATCTAATCTGCCATCACAACTAAGTCATCCGCATATGCAAGACTGCTTATTTTGTGTTCACATATCTTAATCTCACCCAGCCAGTCTATTGTTTTCAACATATGATCCATAAATAATATGAACAACAGTGGAGACAGGTTGCAGCCTTGTCTTACCCCTGAAACTACTCTGAACCATAAACTCAATTTACCGTCAACTCTAACTGCTGCCTGACTATCCATGTAAAGACCTTTAATTGCTTGCAAAAGTTTGCCTCCTATTCCATAATCTTGTAGAACAGACAATAACTTCCTCCTAGGAACCCGGTCATATGCCTTTTCTAGATCTATAAAGCATAGATACAATTCCCTGTTCCACTAATAACACTTCTCCATTATTTGCCGTAAGCTAAAGATCTGGTCCTGACAACCTCTAAGAGGCCTAAACCCACACTGATTTTCATCCAATTGGTCCTCAACTACTACTCGCACTTTCCTTTCAACAATACCTGAGAAGATTTTACCCACAACGCTGATTAAAGAGATACCTCTATAGTTGTTACAATCTTTTCTGTTTCCATGTTTAAAGATTGGTGTGATTACTGCTTTTGTCCAGTCTGATGGAACCTGTCCCGACTCCCAGGCCATTTCAATTATCCTGTGTAGCCATTTAAGACCTGACATTCCACTGTATTTGATGAGTTCCGACTTAATTTCATCCACCCCAGCCGCTTTATTGCACTGCAATCTATTGACCATTTTTTCCACTTCCTCAAATGTGATCCTATTTCCATCATCATTCCTATCCCATTCTACCTCGATATCTGAAACATTACTGATCTCATTTTCACCTACGTTGAGCAACTCTTCAAAATATTCCCTCCATCTGCCCAAGGCATCCACAGGATTCACCAGCAGTTTTCCTGACCTGTCCAAAATACTTGTCATTTCCTTCTTACCTCCCTTTCGAAGACTGCTTATTACACTCCAGAATGGTTTTCCAGCAGCTTGACCCATAGTATCCAACCTGTTTCCAAAGTCTTCCCACGATATCTTCTTGGATGCTGCAATTATCTGTTTGGCTTTGTTTCTTTCTTCAACATAACTTTCTCTGTCTACCTGGGTTCTGGTTTGTAGCCATTTTTGATACGCCTTCTTTTTCCTTTTACAGGCTGCCTTGACTGTATCATTCCACCAAGCTGTTTGCTTCATCCTACTTTTACATACTACTGTTCCAAGACATTCTTTAGCCACTTCTAGTACTGTGTCCCTGTACCTTGTCCATTCCTTTTCCAATGACTGTAATTGACTACATTCAACTAACTGGTACCTTTCTGAGATCGCTGTTATGTACTTGTGCCTGATTTCCTTATCCTGAAGTTTCTCCACTCTTATCCTCCTACAAATGGACCTGACCTCCTGCACTTTCGGCCTCACAATCCCAATTTCACTGCAGATTAAATAATGATCAATGTCATCAAAGAATCCCCTGAATACACGTGTGTCCCTCACAGCCTTCCTGAATTCCTGATCTGTTATTATATAGTCAATGACAGATCTGGTTCCCCTGCCTTCCCAAGTATACCGGTGAATGTTCTTATGTTTAAAAAAGGAGTTTGTGATTACTAAGCCCATACTGGCACAAAAATCCAAGAGTTGTTTCCCGTTCCTGTTGGCCTCCATATCCTCTCCAAATTTACCCATAACCTTTTCATACCCTTCTGTTCGATTTCCAATCCTGGCGTTAAAATCACCCATGAGCAGAAGACTGTCCTTGTCCTTTACTCTAACAACTACATCACTGAGTGCCTCATAAAAACTATCCATATTATCTTGATCTGTCCCTTCACAATGCGAATATACTGACACAATCCTAATTTTCTTGCTAGACACTGTCAAATCTATCCACATCAGTCGTTTGTTTTATGAAACGTCCCCTTTGAACAATTCTACACGACTGTGCTTAACCTGACACACAATATTTTTAGCGCAACACAATCTGACTTTCAAAATTCCCTACTAAAGAATGGCCCTGACAAACATTAAACTATACCTTTCACAAATCACTTACCTCACAAAAATCTTCGCTGCTCAAGCTACTGCAGTACAGCGAGCGCCACTACTGCCAGCTAAATAAAAGATTCAAACTACTGAAGGCACTAACTACTGATAGGGATAGTTAGCAAATGAAAGATATTAATAGAGAGCAAACAATGTATTTACCTTAATATCATCACAAGTCATAATATATATGTCAGTTCATGACAAATTAGAAACCTCCGCCATCTCTCTCCCCACATCCACCACTGCTGGCGGCTCACCTCCAACTGTGCAACGCTACGCGCTGTTCACATCCAGCTGCCGCTGCCCAACACTACAATGGCAGACAACAATGCAAACTAGCGACAGACTGCACACAGCACAGCCAGTGATTTTCATATTGAGCGCTACGTAACGTTGCCAATAAGAAAACATAAACAGCCTACTTACATAGCCCCCATGCTCCCCACAAAAATTTTTTACAAATGGTGTTGGGCACTGGCCAATACAGATTTGACAAAAATTTTTCACAATTACAGTAACAAAGATATAAAATGCACACACTTATTGATAAAACGTTGGTCAAAAGCTCAAATTTTCTCACAGTCCCTAAAGACAGTCCTAATCGTACATAACAGGAGAATAGCAGTGTTTGTCTCAAAGTCTGAGCAGTAAAAGAAAATGCACACGGAAGTAGTGGATTTCCATGCAGTCTTGAAGAAGTAGTGTTGTCCTTCCAATGGAAAGACAGTGCTGACTCTCGACATGCTGACAGGTAATGGGCCACAACAGAGCAAACCCACAGCAGAGTCATTCGAAGTTTGGAAGAATATTGGTAGGTAGGTCATCACAGAGCAGACCCACTGGAGACCTGGTAGAGATTGTGGTATTGGTGGGCCACCAGAGGTGCAGACCCACTGCAGTCCTTGTAGAAATAATGGCGTTGGTGGGTCATCATAGATGCAGACCCACTGTAGTCCTTGCAGAGATAATGGTATTGGTGGGCCACCAGAGGTGCAGACCCACTGTAGTCCTTGTAGAGATGACCAGCAGCCATCTGTTGCGATTGTGCAGGTGCACATTCACCATCGAAGAGTCTTGCGGAGAATATAGCAAGTCCATAAACCACCACTTGTGCACTCACAAAGTTTTTGGAATTGTCCTTAGAACGAGCAATGCTGTTATCCAGTCCCTTGCTGAATCATTAACACACATGCAAACACTATCAGTCCCTACTTCTCACATATTGTCCATATACTATGACCAACAGAAACGTGTGCAGTGAAATGTAACTTAATTGGAAGAACTGGTAACAATTACAATTTGATAACATAAAAATACAATAACAAAGGTACAAAATACATCATTAAAAACATAATAATACAGATAACATCTGTAGTACAGGCTTTACAAAAGAATCGAACTAACATATACATCAGTGGAATTATGACATGAGTACATACATAAAAGATCACAATAATTTTTGAAACATCAACTTCACACATGAGCATTAAACAGAATAAATAATGTGTAAGCATATTTATAAGGTAAATAACATATTATTAATGCCAATTGTATTTGAGGATAAAAGTATTCCTCATCATAGTGAATGTAGCTTAATATTAAAAGAAGAAAAAAATTCTATGAAATTACACAGAGACAGGAATAAAACAAATACACAAGGGTACACACACACATAGTGGGATAACACCAATAGGAAAGGACAGGGTTCGTTTTCAGTGTAACATTTGGTACTGCAGTCCAACCCAAAACTTCATATATCTTTCTTCTTATTTCATCCTTTGTTTCCACCAAAAAAAATTCTAACTAAGCATGCTTTCTGTGTTTATATGTTCACACATCTCTTACCTCATTTTTATTTTCCATTATCTTACCTCATCATTTATTTCCAAGAAAATCCTACCTAAATCTGTTTTCTCAATGCATTTCTTCCAATTCATCGCAACTCATTCTCTTAGAGGCTACCCCCTCTTAAGCTAACTTAAATCTACTGAGCTCAGATGCTAAACTAAGGGACGAGGCAATGCAGCAGCACAAAACATGTAACACAAACAGCAATGACCAAAAAAATGCAGAGTGCAAAGCAAGCAGCAGTAAATCTAATTTACAGATAAAATGCAAAATTACAACTAATATGAGCCAATGTGCAGCAACATGAAAAATCAATGAGTAGTAAAATTGGCTTAGCAGAGTAATGTAATGTGAAATTTAGTAGCACTATGCCTGGCAAACAGCAACAGCAAATGCAATAACTTATATCTGAACATGACATAGCTCAAGCAGAAAAAATATTACAGTAAAAACAACAATGCAGATAAGGGAAATGTATAATCACATCTTAATGTCTAAGTAATTAAAGTGGTGCACCACAACAACTGATTGTAACAAGAAATATTACCATGTACTTGAAAAGAAAATTATAGATGCAGTTACTGGTATTAGTCCCTTCTTATTGTTCTTTCCTTTCCAAGTGCTCCTTTTTTAAAGAATGTGGATCATAAAATAATTATTTAATAGATCTGTTGACAGAAAGTGTTCACATTAGCAAATGCATTTCATTTTATAAAAGCAATGCTGCAACACAGCTGGAAACCAGGTATAAAATGAAATAAGCAATTACGCAAACCAAAGCATAAAAATATCATTCAATAGTCATGTGACATTTCATAAGTTAGTAGAAATTCTCTCAACTCTCGTAGAAAGACACTTGTCATAATCAGGTGTGCAGATGTACGAATATTTCCCATCAATTCATAAGCATTTCAGTAATTAGCACAAAGTGCGAGTAATCATATGTTTTCAAGTAACGAGGGTGTCGCATTAGCGATGAAAGGCACACCCTAATGGCTTGTTCTCCAGGTGTTTGACACAGCTGTGTGCCCACAACGCATTACAAAAATCATATGTGGTTAATGGCGTCCCCTTTTTTTTTCTACCTGTGCCGCTGAAAAGGGCTCGCAATAATGGCTTTTTCTCCAGGCGTCTGACACAGCTGGGTGCCCGCGACGCATTACGTGCAGGTGGTCACTTAACTTTCGTACGGAAATATTTACGACAGCACTACCGTGGTAGTCTCATATAAAAATATTTCACAGGTCAAGAATTAGCGTTGCAAGTCTGTAGAAACAAAATCCTATGAATATAACAGTGTCCAAAAAATGTTCAGTGGCATTGTGATACATTCACACATGTCATAACTCTTAAAGTACGATTCTTGGTTTCCAACATCCTTTTTCACAAGTCAAGAGTCCCTAAACACTACTCATTATTCCTTACCTCATTACACATATACATATTCGTCGACACTTCTTCAATATTTCATCGTGAGAAATACATAGCGTAATAAACATTCCTCAACAACATAATACACATCGTCGTCGTAATAATAACATCATAAAACTTCAGTCAACTGTGTAATTGCGTAAACATGTGTCACAGATGTAGCAAAATAAATGTTTGTCTCTCTCAGTTAAATAATCAGATAGCTGTGTAATTTGTGTGTTAGAGAAATATGGTACCGATGTGTAAAGTTGTATAAGCAAATACCATATTAGCTAGGGTTCCTTGTGGTTGCCACACACATGGTACACAAAGTAGGCGTGTACCCCCCTGAGGATTAATGTAATTATACTCCCAGGTGTTACAAATTACCGCAATGGAATGAAATGTATCACGGAAAACTTATGAAACGTCCCCTTTCAACAATTCTACACGACTGTGCTTAACCTGACACACAATATTTTTAGCGCAACACAATCTGACTTTCAAAATTCCCTACTAAAGAATGGCCCTGACAAACATTAAACTATGCCTTTCACAAATCACTTACCTCACAAAAATCTTCGCTGCTCAAGCTACTGCAGTACAGCGAGCGCCACTACTGCCAGCTAAATAAAAGATTCAAACTACTGAAGGCACTAACTACTGATAGGGATAGTTAGCAAATGAAAGATATTAATAGAGAGCAAACAATGTATTTACCTTAATATCATCACAAGTCATAATATATATGTCAGTTCATGACAAATTAGAAACCTCCGCCATCTCTCTCCCCACATCCACCACTGCTGGCGGCTCACCTCCAACTGCGCAACGCTACGCGCTGTTCACATCCAGCTGCCGCTGCCCAACACTACAATGGCAGACAACAATGCAAACTAGCGACAGACTGCACACAGCACAGCCAGTGATTTTCATATTGAGCGCTACGTAACGTTGCCAATAAGAAAACATAAACAGCCTGCTTACAGTTTACATACCTTATTGCAACTACGCTGGGTTCCATTTCTTTCCTGATGTAAAGCCCTACACCCCATTGTGCTATTCCAGCTTTGACTCCTGACAGGTAGACCTTGTATTCACCCACTTCCTCTTCTTTCTCACCCCTTACCCGAATGTCACTAACAGCTAAAACGTCCAGCCCCATCTTACTTGCAGCCTCTGCCAGCTCTACCTTCTTCCCAGAGTAGCCCCCATTGATATTAATAGCGCCCCATCTCATTACCATTTGTTTGCCAAGTCGTATCTTTGGAGTCCCTGGTTTGTCAGTTAGAGTTGGGACTCCGTCACCTCCAAAGGTCCGAGGCATTTTGCTCTGATTGTTGCCAGCATTATATTTAAAGTACCAGGGAAGCAGGTTGCTAGCCTTACTTGCCCCGAGTCCCATTGGGTTTTACCCCTAACGGCTGAGGGACTAACCGGTGGATTTGGTAGTCTTTGCCGTATGAGCACAAAGGTGACCACGACTCAGAATATGTCCGAGATGCCCAACCTTATTCCAAAGTAACTGGTACCCCGACTGTCGGGACCACTTACTTGGCCACTCATACATTGCCCGTGGTTCATGAACTAGGACATGACTACAGGAACCCACACCATGAACCACATATATATATATATATATATATATATATATATATATATATATATATATAAAGATGGTACCTGTTCCTTCGGACATGTCCAAAGGAACAGATGCTATCTTCATATATATCGTCGGCGAATATGTACATGATTAGAGCTGCAACTCTTTGCGACTGGTAGAACTGTCACCAGACTGAATTAGTGTTACTGGTGTTTAGTTTATTCACCAGGTCTAGTAGGGCATGTAAGAGACCTTAATTGTCTGAGATGTCGAGTGATGAGTGTGAAGGACACAGAGGGGCCGCATACTCGTAAGGGAGAGCAGTGTCAACAGCTGACAAAGTTTGACAGGTGTTCGTATACGTTTGATCAGATAGTGTGTATGTGGTAGCCAATATCACACGAAGTATTTTTGGAGTCGCGATCCGGAAATTCAGGAACTTCTTATGTGAAGGCGTCGTTCCACAGTGTCGCCTTGGAGTCGACTGTCTCCGCCTACAGCGTCGCATTCCGTCGCCGCCGCGGTGCCGGTGGCCGCCGCCACAGCAGCCCCAACAGCCGCTGGCGAGATTCCGGCGCCTGTTAATAAAACAGCGCCCTGCTGTCTGCGGCCCTCTGTAAGTGTATGGCCGCCACTGTGGTATGTGGGCCGGGTCCCCGGGAGCCGAAACGCTGGCAGGAGAATAGCGGCCTATTGGGCCGCCTGCATTCCCACCCGGCTACTACGCCGGCTGCTGCCTGTGGTCGGGTGCCATCCAGCAACAGTATCACCTCAGTGCAACGCCTGAGACCTCAGCATGACGAAGGCGTCACTTACATGGCATCTCCATTTGCCCCAAATATCACACAACTGATGGGTAGAATCGGGAACTTTAAGGAAAAAATCGAAAAGCATTGCAAGCTTTCAATAACTTCCTGCATCATCATCATTCGAGGGTACATTTTCACAGAATTTATTAACAGTTATTTGAAAAACGTCTATAACAATTTCGCCTGTTGCTTTCTCTCTAATCGGATTTCACACAACTGATGGGCAGAATAGGGAATTTCAAGGAAAAAAATCGAAAAGCATTGCAAGCTTTCAGTAACTTCCTAAATCATGGTCGTTAGCGGGTATATTTTCAGAGAATTTATTAACAGTTATTTGAAAAACGTCTACAACAATTTCGCCTGTTGCTTTCTCTCTAATTGGATTTTTTATAAAACTAGTATAGTCTGCAAAAAGCACCAGTTCTGCTTAATTAATGTTAAGTGGAAGACCAGCCACATGTATAAGGACTCTTCTGGAATCCAATCTGCCGATTTTTTTTGTTCCAATTACGCGTATATACACGGCATTCTCAGTAAAGCATCTGTTTTGTGCTCAGTAAGTTGTTTCTACTTAAATGTGACAATACTCTTAGGTATAAAACTGTTCCGAATATTTTTAGAAAGAAATGTCACCAATTAAATCTGACGGTAACTATTCCCGTCTTTCTTGCTACCTTTCCTATAAAGAGGTTGAATCTACCTTGAAAAATTATCTGTCGATGATTTTACAGAGAGTACTCTACTGCATTGGATCCTTACTTAGCTTGCATTTATCGCGAATCTCTTGCCCAACGTAAAGTCCCGAGCGACTGGAAAAAAGCGCAGGTGACGCCTGTATATAAGAAGGGTAGAAGGACGGATCCTCCAAATAACAGACCAATATCCTTAACATCGGTTTGTTGCAGGATTCTCGAACATATTCGCAGTTCGAATATAATGAATTTCCTTGAGACAGAGAAGTTGCTGTCCATGCATCAGCACGGCTTTAGAAAGCATCACTCCTGCGAAACGCAACTCGCCCTTTTCTCACATGATATCTTGCGAACCATGGATGATAGGTATCAGACAGATGCCATATTCCTTGACTTCCGGAAAGCGTTTGACTCGGTGCCCCACTGTAGACTCCTAACTAAGGTACGAACATACAGGATTGGTTCCCAAATATGTGAGTGGTTCGAAGATTTCCTAAGTAATAGAACCCAGTACGTTGTCCTCGACGGTGAGTGTTCATCGGAGGTGTGGGTATCATCTGGAGTGTCCCAGGGAAGTGTGATAGGTCCGCTGTTGTTTTCTATCTACATAAATGATCTTTTGGATAGGGTGGATAGCAATGTGCGGCTGTTTGCTGATGATGCTGTGGTGTACGGGAAGGTGTCGTCGTTGAGTGACTGTAGCAGCATACAAGATGACTTGGACAGGATCTGTGATTGGTGTAATGAATGGCAGCTAACTCTAGGTATAGATAAATGTAAATTAATGCAGATGAATATGAAAAGAATCCCGTAATGTTTGAATACTCCATTAGTAGTGTAGCGCTTGACACAGTCACGTCGATTAAATATTTGGGCGTAACGTTGCAGAGCGATATGAAGAGGGACAAACATGTAATGACAGTTGTGGGGAAGGCGGATAGTCGTCTTCGGTTCATTGGTAGAATTTTGGGAAGACGTAGGTCATCTGTGAAGGAGGCCGCTTATAAAACACCAATATGACCTATTCTTGTGTACTGCTCGAGCTTTTGGGATCACTGTTAGGTCGGATTGAGGGAGGACATATAAGCAATTCAGAGGCGGGCTGCTAGATTTGTTACTGGTATGGTTGGATCATCACGCAAGTGTTACGGAAATGCTTCAGGAACTCGGGTGGGAGTCTCTGGAGGAAAGGAGGCATTCTTTTCGTGAATCGCTACTGAGGAAATTTAGAGAACCAGCATTTGAGGCTGACGCAGTACAATTTTATTGCCGCCAACTTATATTTCGCGGGAAGACCACAAAGATAAGATAAGAGAGATTAGGGCTCGTACAGAGGCATATAGGCAGTCATTTTTCCCTCGTTATGTTTGGGAGTGGAACAGGCAGAGAAGATGCTAGTTGTGGTACGAGGTACCCTCCGCCATGCACCGTATGGTGGATTGCGAAGTAAGTATGTAGATGTAGATGGATAATGTACACAGACCCAGAACGAGAGGAGGAAACTAAATAAACCTTCACCAGTTGAGACGGTATGTGACGTTATTTCAGTGATCACAAATTCGAGACATATTTACAGAGAACTTGGCAGTATGACCCCACTTAGCAGTACGACGCTGCACCTCATCTGACCTGGATAAATGGACTCATTATGTTGGGAAGGGTGTGACAAAGTAGTTGCATCGTCTCCTGTGGCACGCTGGCCAAGAACTGTTAAAAACAGTCCTTCATATTGTGCATACTGGCACTGGCAAGGAGTTGAATCCAAGCAGATTCCACACATAACCGATTAGAGACAGATCTGGCGATCATGTTGGCCTAGGGCATACCTCAAAATCAAGCAGACAGCTCACTGTGAGACGTGCCATGTGTGTCTTATTGAAAAACGGCGCTATGATACTGCCACATGATAGGCAGCACGTAAGGACGCTGGATGTCCGTGCGTACCGTTGTGAAGTCAGATTCCCTCAGCCACTACCAGCTGTAGCCTGAAGTCGTACTCGAAGGCTCCCCACACGGTTTCGTTAGGGGTAACATCGCTGTGTTCCTCCGTAACATTGGAAGAGTGGAACCTCTCCCAGGTACCCGCTTTCTCGTCGATGACGGTCGTTAGAGTAGTGCAGAACCGCGCTTCATCGCTGAACGCAATGCCACTCCACTCATCAGCAGTTTATGCTTCCCGGTAACAACGCCACGCCAGGTGCAGCTCTGTGTTGTGGTGTTAACAGTAGCCCATGTGCGGGACGGTAATTCCGTAGTCTGGCTGCTGATAGTCTCGCTCAATGATGTGGAATGACATAATTTTGTAAGAAGTCCATTAGTTGTTATGGGATGGCAGATGGAAAGGTTTCACAAGGTTCTTGGTGCAAAATTCTCTGATCCTCTCTTGTGATGATCTGACGAGGTCGACTGCAATCACGTCGACAGCTAGGTCTGTCCTCACACTCCAACGCAGCCCAACATTGGGGCCACTGTGACATCCTAATGCCCCAAAAATCGAGACGATTTTACCATCTGGCTAAAGGTAGATGCACAACGAAGCACCTGTCAAACTTTGTCAGCTGTTGACAATGCTGTCTCATACGAGTATGCGGACTCTCTGTGTCCTTCACATTCATTACTCAACACCTCACACAGTTTAGGTCTCTTATATGCCCTACTAGACCTGGTGATTAAACTAAACACCAGTAAAACTAATTCATTCTGGTGGCAGTTCTACCAGTCACAGAGAGTCGCAGCTCTAATCACGTACATATTCGCCGATCCTATGTAGGTGTAAGAAGATACACTGGCATCCCATCGTGTCTTCTTGACGCTTCACTGTTTCTGTAGAGCTCTCTGACTCGCCCTTTTATACCGTGAGGATGGTATCTGCTGCTGCTGATGATGATGATGATGATGTTCGGTTTGTGGAGCGCTCAACTGCGCGGTCATCAGCGCCTGTACAAAGTCCCAATGTGTAAATAGTCCAATTTTTACACAATCCAATCTTAGCCCCTGTCGCGAATGATGATGATGAGGCTGAAATGATGAGGACTACACAAACACCCAGTTCTCGGACAGAGATAATCCCCAACCCGTCCGGGAATCGAACCCGAGACCCCGTGATCCAGCGGCAGCAGTGCTACCCACTAGACCACGAGCTGCGGAAGCGGTATCTACATTAGGTTATAATGACAACAAGGGGATGGTGCATGCCTCCATAGGTTAAGTTTGTGCTCGTTATCCAACTACACTTGCAGGACCACCACTCGTGTCACGTGGTCAACTATTTGAAGGCTTCCCCTTTGGTGAAGCATTGATAAGTGCGTATCTGATGTTTCTGTTGAAGTTCATACAGTCTCATTTCCCCTGCTTCCCTAATCACACTGAAGAGTTCGAAGGATGGACCAGAAGAAATCAGCACAACACAGTCTAATTAATAAACACAAGATTTGTTAAAAATTTAACAGATTGAAGTTGCGTGAGTGAAAAATTGTAATTAATTCATTATTACTTGAAATAAATGGATCTTGAAGTGGAACTGACTAGCATCCATATCTACGCAAATCTGACTGATGTTGAATATAGAGCACATTTGACTGATGCTGACTAAAAAAACACACATATGTATGTTTGATAAGCACATGTGACTAATAATGAATAAACAGACGCAACGGACTGATAATGATTAAACCAGCGCAATGCACTGATCATTTGTTCTCCGTTCTGTCCTAAGTCCTTTCTAAGTGCCTAAGATAATCTAGTTAATCAGTCGTCGCAGATTGTACTCTCACTACTTATTTTTCTTATTTAGTCATGAATAACGTGCTCGAGAGTAATGAAACACTGGTTACGGGTCAAGTCAAACGTAGATGCAGTATGTATCACAGTTGATACGAGTACTAAAATAAAAATTAGGAGCGTTATTCATTCTCTTTACTTAATAAGAACCTTTCAACGTATTAATAAACGATAATTTTGGCCCATACTTTGGACAAGTGGTACTCGGTTGTTTACGAAGTTTTATCACAGTATGATGCACTGGGGCAACACAACGGTTTCCCAGGACTACGTATTCAGTAAATCGAATTTACTTTCATTAATTATACTTGATACAAAATCTGTAACAACTCCTGCAGGACAAGAAGACACAACTACATCCGAGAAACAATGCACGATACAGTATCTGTCTGTAGCAAGTGCAATCTTGCAATTCTAATTTCATTGCATCCGGACCAGTGCAGAAATGAACAAAACGGGAAATCATACGAAGCCATGCTTTTCACTGTTTGAGAGTTCTAAAGAAGATGTATTTCATAGACGTAGATGAATGAATAAATAAATGGAGATGCATTCCTTGTTTTCTTATACAAACATGATTGCTTCCGTTTCCATTCGGTTATACTGCCAACTGAGAATAAATAAAGTAAGGATACACTGGCTACGGCACAATGAATGGAAAAGAAGATTACTTTAATCTACGGCAAAGGATTAAATGGATACTTTAAAAACGAATATTATTTGCGGACAAAGCACGCTATCAACGCTACAATGAATCTGCTTTTCACAATTATTACGTAAAATGAAATATAACTAAGGACAACAAGTGTATGTTTTAAAATAATTGCATCTTATATTGCTATGGTGCATGCTGCCAAGATCTTAAGCCAGTATCACTATATATAAGTGATGAGCTGCTTTTAATATACGATGTAAGCCCTTTCCAGCCCCTGAATACTCCGGTCTTTTCATTCTTGAAAGTTCTTGACAGTGAGAGGATTACGGAGTAATGAAAGACGGGGAACGCTCATCCCCTATTAAGAAGTATTACAATGCGAGTCTACTGGGAGATCGCTTAACAAGTTATAGCGGGATTTGTCTGAAGCTATTTCGACACATGAAGTAAGCGTCTGGAATGGTATACCATATCGGATCTATACAGCAGAGAAACGAATACGTTCATTCCTTAGGGTCTCACAAAAACTTAAATTTGTGAACCATACCCTACTGTACGGCCGATGTGATGTTCAATCCGCAACAGTAACCTGTACCAAACAGCACCAGCATCCCTTCCTAGGTTCAATCCCGAAAGTTTGACACATAAATGAGATCAAGGTGAGATGGATTGATCCCTATTTTATTTTGATCTTTTCCTGGGAAAAAGAATTCAGAGATAAAAACCATTGGTTGATGGCGTGAAAAATAATTTTAATCCTTCGGCCTATGCCCTTTCCAACATTTTGTCCCGTGGGCGAGAATCGGTATAACATATCGAAAGTTTGAAGCCACAATTAGACTTCAAATCACAAGTGAAAACCCTTAGTTTCCATGTCTCTGTGATAAAGGTTAAGTTAGTCAATTTGCCAAGTATATACAGGTGAATAGAAATACCTTAGGTAGGTCCTTCTACCGTCTAGATAAATGAAGAAAACTTCAGTTAGATAATGAAGGGATTTGTGGAGAGTAATTTATTGCGTCAGGCAAATAATTCGGTTCTCTCTGTTGGTCACTCAAGTGAAATGATAAAACTTGGGTAGGAAGCATTAAAGAAAACTTGGAAATTTTCAAGGGGAAAATGTCTATAATCCTGTAAAAATCTGGAAGCAGTGTTTGCCAAGTTATATTTGTTGCGATTGTACAGGTGTAAGTGAGATACCGCAGTAGAATTTTGCGAAACTTCTGAATTAGGATCTCATGTTTTGTGCTCAAAAGACTCCATTATACGCATACAGCAACTTCGAAACTTTTTTGTCTCACACATTCACTAATCATACGGTCAGGTAACATGTAAAGAAAGTATTATCGATCTTTTAAATAAGTTGTACAATCAAAAATGATTCCTTACTTTCATACGTTACAAAACACTACTACAGAATAGTACCACAAACTTCATTCGCTAACTAAGGTAGGCACTGACTCGAAAGAAAGAAATACCGGCAGACTTTTACCGATAAATCTGTTTGAAGATACCGACTGCTAACGTCTATGAGAAATTGCTAGTCTGTGTGCATTACAGTAAGCCCAACAAGTTTAATATACCCATTCAACAATCACATGGCAGCCCTGTTTTGATACAGACTTGCAGTTAATTATATCCTCGTAATTATGTCATTGTGGCAAGTTAACTTTATCCTATCTAATATGCTAAATTGATGTATGCGTATTTATATCATAACTACTATAATTTTAGGTTCAATGTTAATCTATAAACGCTTCTTTGTGTACCCTTCGTAACGCTTATGACGACGTGGTGGCTTCACCGATGTTTGTAAGTGCTCTAAAAATTCGGGAAATTAAGATTTTAGTATGAAGGCTTTCACGACCGGATGACATATCTTCTGGTAAACCTTGCGGGATGTAAGGTCGTGGTCCACGAAACTCTTCAGCTCCTAACGTTTCGTCCAGTGCTTCGCTGGACATCTTAAGAGGGGTGTTTCTCCTCCGGTGAGTCTTGCCGACTCACCGGAGGAGAAACACCCCTCTGAAGATGTCCAGCGAAGCACTGGACGAAACGTTAGGAGCTGAAGAGTTTCGTGGACCACGACCTTACATCCCGCAAGGTTTACCAGAAGAATTAAGATTTTGCTTTATGGTAAGAAACGTGAAAGTGAATACTCGACATACGGTATCAATCATTAGTAAATTTCAGTGTTCAAATGAGACTATCTATTGGGCTTAGTCCTGTAATTACGTGGGACTCGCATGTAGAGAAGCGGATTATGGGCTTTTATGTTATGTACGTCTCAATACCACATCACTTGTAGTGCATTTATTATAACAAATGAGATTTTTTCGTATAGCGCTATTTGTCGGTTTCAGTACTGGAAGAAACTTGTCTACCAACATTGCCTTTAGTGTATTAGTTGAACAATTATGGTCTTTTCAAAGTTGAAATAACTGTTTCGTTTCCGCATTCCATTTGTCAAGACTTTTGGTAGTTAGTAATTGTACCACAGATGATTTCAACCATTTTTTATCGCAATGGTGTAAAACGAATAGGCTTACAGGTTACATATCAACGATTATTTCAGTGCATAGATAAATGCTGGCCTTATAGAAGTTCCTAGGTGGTACTTTGCCTAAATTAAAATTTTATGGACATATTTTTCAATCCTGCTCACGTAAACTTTTATTTAGTATTTTTAGATACTATCAGTTTTAAATAAAGCTTCATGGAAAAAAGAATATAAGCATCTGTCAAGAAGAAATGATTTTTGATTGATTTCAAAACTTGCGTTGCTATATTTCAGACATTTTGTGTTATTGGGCAAATGATCAATAATTTGACGGTGCATGTTGAACACATTTCTGAACCATGACAGCTTTAATAATAAGTGTTAAATGTTATGTTCTCATAAAGTGTTGTAGCTACGGAAATCATTATTCTTTTGAAATTGTGGTGGATTACTTATGATGAATTTCATTAGGGAGTATATATATTGTGAAAGTGCAATTAAAATACCTGACTCCATGTAATGGTACGGACAGGATAACTGTGGACTTATTGGTGGCAGAGCGGTGTAGTGGATTACATTTCATCAGTGCTTGCGTCCGGGCACAAAACATAAAGTCTTAAAGTTTGTGACGTGTTTGTGGGAAGACCGTTCGATGGAGACAAATAACAACCAAAACACTGATCTGAGTAGATATTAAGTACCCAGATACAAAAATATCTGCACGTATATGCGTTATACCCTCCCTGTAGGTTCAAGAGTCTGATGCGTTTGTTACTGAGGCTGGTAATCACACTAAGAGTAAAATTAGCTGAACTTAATTGTTAGAAAACCTCAGTAAGATGGTTCTTCCAGTTCCAGTTTTCATTAATATTTACACGGAAAAATTTGAAACATTCTACCCTACTACTGACTCCCGTTCATTTGGTTCATCAGTTGTTGGTGTGGCTCTACTTGTTGTTCAGTACTGAAGACTGTATTTTCCCAAGCGTTAGAGGGTCTCTCCGTGGTACTAGGCAGCTGTCACGCGGGTTGCAGAGTAATGTGGTGAATGCGAGGTAATGCAGAGCCTCGCAGCAATCTGCGCACTGCGGAGTGAATTAGCTCCTTGTACTTCGTGCGTCGCTCCACTGTACTGTGAGGCATTTCATGGGACGAGGCGCTCGGTTTGTCAAGGACGCACGAAACGAGAGAACGGCAGATTCGCAGGAATCCATCCCGCGGCGCCTTGGTCCCAACTTCGAGGAGACAGCCAGTGGCTATTGACACGAGCTCATGTCAAGGAGAAATGATGAAGTAGCTACAGGGATTTTGTGGTACACCATATCAACCGAGATTTGTATTTAGTGACAAAGTGAATGAGTTGTATCTGCTGTAACCTTCAATTACAAGGTTACTAGATAGAACACGGGAAGCTTTAGTTGGGGAACGACGGACAGTAATCCAAATTCTAATAAAATTACTAGGCCAGTCGGATTACCTGAATAGGTCAAGAGATAGAGTAGAAATGAAGGTACCCAACAGGGTAAACTTGAAGCAAAATGGAAAGTGAATGAATAAAAAAGTGTAGAGTTCAAAGGGAAATAATGAGTGCTACCTATGGCTGTCTTAATTACAATAACCAGAGCCAAAAAGGTAGAAGATAAAGCGGTGGACAGAGATGAAGTACAAATAATAACAATATTAATAATACGAATCAGGAAAATTGAGAGCTGACTATACAGAAGGTTTCATCGAATAGTAATCATAACCACGTGTCTAGCATATCTCAGAAACAAATTGGTTTCAAGATTGCGTTTTTAGACATCAGGGGCAGCATGCATTAGGCGAAGAGTTATTTATGGAAAGAGAAGCTTTTCAATGTAAAGTTTCAACACTAATAATAAAAGTTTTAGTAGAATTTTTGTTGGGTAATGGAAATCAGACTAGATTATTGCCCATGGATTCACGGGAAAGAAATATAGATGACCTTCCTTCTCAGTCAGTAATGTACAGGTCCAGGATTTTGATGGATCTAAACGCAGGTAAACCAAGGAATAGATGTTCATCACTTTCCAAATATCAACAATCACGTTTCAAAATCCGTGTTAACAGTTGCAGGTATAAATTTGTTCACGTTATTAGATAAGGGTTGGATGACTATTCATATTGTGTTGCTTGATTTACTGTGGGAACTGATGGGAATAATTGTAACTCCTAAACAAAACTTACTCAGAACAGGTTTTGAGAGGTATGACAGAATACCCTGTCGCTCGACAAAGTTTCGAGACTTCATCGATAAAAAGTGGAGAAAAAATGAAACGGAAGTTTTAATGCTTCCTGCTTGTGAGAATGGTCGTACAAACCTTGTTGAACTCTCGAGGCACATTGGCTTGAATGTCAGTTACGTCGTCAAAGCGTCGACCTCCCTGTGAATTCATGCACTTAAGGGTTTTGTGGTGGGTTCGTTTCGATAACATAAAGTTCGATCACCCATCATGATGTTTTCCAGAAAGAACTGCCACGTTTTTCATTTCCATCAGGTCGCAGCAGGCGTCCATTCACCTTTGCCTTTGCTCATTAGTCAAGGTGTGCGGGACAAATTTTGAACACCTCTTCAAAAGATTCTAGAGAACGTCTTGAACAGTTGATTGGGAGATGTTGTTTCATTGCGATTTGTCATTCAACGGCGTTGAAGCACTGCAACCATACGTCTACCACTTAATACTGCCTGCTCGCAACATACTGATGGAATACAAGTCTTCTTTTACTGCTTTCAGTATAAGCTACCACCGTATTTACTTCACTGACGGGAGATATACGTCAAAAGCTGCGGAAAAAGAGGCGTAAATACCATTAGATGTGGGGAATAGGCTGGGTGTGGGAGAAGAAGTGAAAAATCAGTGAGAAAATACTTTTAAGAGTAAATTAACGAATTATTGGGATTAAAAGGAAGGAAAGAGGACAATTAATACAAATTTCAACAAATCATGCAGAGATATTTAGTGAGAGATCGGGGGTAATCCGAGAGTCAGGAATGTATGTTAAAAATTAAATATTTTAAAACGACCTTATCGTATTGCATTCTTAGGATGGATACGTGGCGGGGGAATACAGCGTATGATCACTGGTGATATCACTGAGAGATCAGATAGTTCATTTGTCACCCAGTAGTAGAGGTAAGAAATCCATAAGATGGTATTCGATATAATAGCACCATTAATAAAACAATTGAAATAGAAAGCCAACAGATACTGATAAAATGTTTGTTACACAGCTAGATCAGGTCCATAGTCCATCATCAGGTATCTTGTTCACCAATGGAAAGAACACATGAGAAGCATTACAAATTTAACATCACTAACCGGTGTACTTGTTTACGGAAAACTCTCATAATGAAACGTCACATAGTCACATACGATATTTACAGATTAAAAGGCAATTTGAAATCAATGGCATCAAATAGTATAAAATTCATGACTCATCATTGGAAATAGAATTACGACACGTAAAGTTGTGTAGCAGACTGTCTCTTTAAAGATTCTAACCTCCAAATTTAAAACGGCTTGCAATGTCTGCTTACTTTACAAATGAGTTAATACGTTAAATATTTGATATTAATCATATAAAACTTTTAAAGTTGAAAACGAAACCCCTGAGTGTGTCTGTTTTTATTCGTTTTAATAATAACCTATAAACAAAGGAAAAAAGACAAGACCGTAGTCTTGTGGAATTACAAGCTAGAAAAAGCGTGGAAAGGGTTGTTTTTGGAAGTCACTAAGTGCTCTCTACATTAAACACTCGATGAATATAACCTATTTTATACTCATCCTAATGTGTATGACGTCATAACTAAAAAAAGATAAAAAGTCAGTCGCCAGTTGCACAAAACCCCATTATTTGTTTCACTTAAGGGGTTTCAACAATTTAAACTATCATTTTCAGAAGTGAAATAGGTTCAAGTTATTGATAATCCAGCGCAAAACCAGAATCGGACTGTAGTGTCCTTTGTTACAGAAACAATAACTTTTTTTGATTGTGTTATATTATTTTGTCGTTGGCTTACTTGTGATTTGGGCCTATTTCATTTATGAAGATGACAGTTCAAACTGTTAATACCGGTAAAGTGATCCAAATACAGTTTTCTTTTCGGTTTGTTGAAATATTCTGCAACTGTCCAACTATAGTTACGAAGATACTCATGGCGTCATAGCTCCTGAACTATGTATCGTACAGTGATATAAATTGACCCGTAGATTCAGTGTCATATGTGCATATCATCCACAAAATTGTTGCGAGAACAGTTATTAAAAAAAAGTAATAAATTGTATAGTCTGCTGCTGAACTTTTACTGCGTGCATAGTTAAAATTTGGTATCCAGTAAACTTATTTCCTTCATTTCGTGGAGGCCGTCATCGGGAAAAAGCTTCAGAAAAGTTTACAATTACGCGTAAAATTTGTTGGAGGTCATTAAGAGCACTCATTCTCTAATAGTGTATGAATATGGTATGGATAAATTGCGGGCCGCGAGTTACGCAGGCTTTTCACTTTAATTCTTCAGTTATTGTGATAAATATTTGACTTTAAGTTATACCTTTTAAATAGTATATTACAACAGATTTTAAATTCATCAATAATTATATAAAAACTAGAAAATCAAATGATTGCTGCCCCCTGGAAATGTTAGACCGGCAACCAGCAACGATGTTGAGTGACCGTTTTAGCCGTTCCGTAATACAGATATGTGAACCAATAGCACATTTTGAATCAGTCACGTGATTCAATATTCGTCCCCCATAAAACTCTGCCACATTGAACGATTTCCTGTCATTAGCTGATTCGATTTTCTCCTCGTTTGTTAATTTCGTTCTCATTTAGTAGTCGCTCTCAGCTGCCGCAATACGTCGCACCATCGGTGCCATAACGAGGCAGAGTGTTCTACGTAATAGATGCGAAAAATGTAAGTAAACTTATTACAGTGGCTGTCTCAGACATCTTCCCACTGCGTTTGATCTTACTTATAATACCCTCACAGTCACTGTCAGGCTACTACAGCTACAGCAACAATAACTAACGTTTTCATTCATCTGATGGCTTACATCTAAACTGTCTTTGTAACCATTTAGACAAGTTGCTTCCATTTCTATTCTGAGGACGTATAGGCTCGTAAGTTTGCCTCTACGGACTACTGGCTGCTAAGCAGAATTACTGTACTTAACAATTTTCTGAATGAACGAACCCACATAGTACGAGAACGCATCATGTTAAATGAAGGGAATTGTAATGCTACCGAGTGAGCAGAACCATCCAAACCAACTCTGAGATAAAGGTATACAACTTGTAGACCTGCTACTGGTCGTCATTTAAGTAACTCGCCTGTGAACGCCTGGAAGAATACCAACAGCTTCCATAAAGGTTACAGGACTCTAACTAAACAACGTTAACTCTTAGGAGGATGAAAATGGTATGACTGTAGCAGTGTTTCTTTGTGAATATTTTGATATGCAGTCAATAGAATTCTCACATTGACTTTATTATTTCTTTTATGAAAATCAGTGAACTTCATTTCGGTATGCCTGTACACACTTTTGATCTGTGGACTGACTAACTTTAAGTGCACATTAACAATATGTCAATCTAAAAGTAGATTACGATCATGTCATTTCAGTCGCAAATTTTCATTCTAGAAATTTTTACATCTTTTAATCAAAATTAAGTTTACTTTTTTACAATTAATCAGTATGTAGGTTCATTCCTGTTGATGTTACGTTACTGTGTGTGATCTAATTTCCCTCAAATACTACGCGGAAACATCCAAAAGAATTTTAGATCTCTAGCTCAAACCGATATTTTGTGCACAAAGGAGACATGTCAGGAAATTTAAATCTTGGGAACTACAGTTCATATATTTGATGTATGAACGCCTCTCTTGTTCCTAACACACTTCACTTGCATCACCTTCTTGTTCACATATTCCTCTATCTTCTCTCTTCCCTTTCTCGTCTCTCTAGCTGCCTCAATGAATAAATTTCCCACAATGATTGATTCTCTTGTATTAAACCCAGAATATATCCTTAGCAACTCCAAAACTACGCCACTGTTAACTGCCCCACGTTAAAACAAATTACAGGTATAACAACATTCGAGGAACTCTAACTATAGAGAAGTTTATAAGACAACTAATACTCGAAAACCAAATACGTACAAGGAAGCATAAGAGCTTCGCTGAGCTTATCTTCTAACAGGGCTGTCGACCTGAATAACATTTGTATAGTACATTGTTTCTCGAAGAGAAGTCTAGTGAAACACTGACCTGTGGAAGCTGCGGAAACATGCACAAGGATGCTCGCCAAGAGATTTTCAAGTTGATTTTCAAACAATTTACTGATGTCCAACTCAATTCTTTTAAAGACCAATTTGTTCAAAAAAACTCTGCACCTAGATTTAAGATGAAAAACAAGACAAAATATTTTTTTGAAGCGGGTTCACAGGCAATTTCCTTTAAAGGCATACTTGATGCTGTTGATTGTACATTAATCATGTACCATTTGCCAACGGATACAAGAGAGTCATACAAATTTAGTTTCTCCTGGTTAAGCTTACACTCACTCCTTCAGTGCCTATTAAATCAATGTGTAATAAAGACAGTGAATAGAGGTACGCGTGAGGGATGTTGGCTTCTACAAGCGATGGTGACGAGGTAGTTCTGTTACCATTCAGTGGACAGTAACAACATTTAACAGATTTTTTTCATGTATTTTAATGCAACTGTATAGTTATACGTACTTGGTACTTCTTTGATAATAGCTAAAGGGTGGCGATCATAGACGTCGGCAGGCAAGTAGTATCTCGGAAAATGAAGAAAGCACAAGCACTATCCGTCCAGATCTTCCAGGACAGATTTTATTCCTGGTGTAGAAACGACGTGCGTATAGAAAGTTCGCACAGACGTGGCCGATGCCCAGTGACCAGTTTTCGTCCAAAGCACTGGGCGAGTTGATTCGTTTGTTGAGAAAGGAAGGCCGACAAACGTTTGTCACCTTTCGGCCGATCGGAGATGACAGAATCGACGCGCAGCCGTGCCAATCTTTCTCAAACAGTTTTATAGAAAATGTTACGTAAAAAGTTTGATTTCTGCTCGACTTGTAGCTTTATATGTCAGTTTCATTCTGACGCACCCATCATTTCGTTAATGGTCTCAGTTATTGGGTTATTCAGGTGGAAGTAACACAGTACGAAGTTCGAAAAGGTGTGCAACGAATACAACGAGTAACTGGGGTCTTTACATTTTGTGTTTGGTGCATATTACATAATATGTAGCTGCATATGAAATTTAGCTAGCATAATTAATGTTTCTTTAGACTTGGGTGGAGGTCTCCGTCTGACATCAGTCTCGAGAAAACAGATGTGACATGTGCTCGCTCATATGTGATCGCACCGCGTCAGCGATAGTCAGAGTGAAATATCCACAACATTCCTCTTATTACATAAACTGGTTGGGATATCAAAATGAAATTTAGGTAAATGATAGCACACAAAGAGGAAAGTATTTTGCCGTATGGTTACTATGCAAAATTTCGTTATCTACCGTGTTATTCCACTATCTACAGACTTTCCGGATGAAAGAATGTAATTTTTAAGGGCCATCGATAGCTGGTGAAACAATAAATGCTACTGGTTCTGGAACAACTTAAGTGAAATCATTACACGTTTATTTTTTTTCGAGGACGTACTTTTTCATAAGCTACTGATGTTACATTTTCTCAGTTCCTCACTTAATAAACTACTGTTTCGGAATTGTCTCCCAACTGTGTCTGCACCAGCATGTTATAAGGTGACATTTTGTTTTGGCAAAAGAAGAAAATTTTAACATGGCAACAAGAGAAACGTGTAGGCTTTACTCGAAATTCCCCACTTGTGACATTCTCTGACACTTACAAATAGTTAAGAAACCGGGAAAAATAGACAGCAGCATTTTCGGCGGAATTATTTATAGATACTAACCAAAGAAGTGGTGACAGATATCTTTGAAAGGCCACCGTGCAAGTGAGGGCGTGAAGTGGTCACACTTAATATTTACGAAAAATGTGAGTGTAGCTCTTAGTTTAGAACGGCAGTTTCCCTCTTTTGCTCAGCATTTCCCCTGCAGCGCTGGTCCACAGCCCCCATTACTCCCGTTCTCCCAAATCATGCCGTGCCATCTGAGCATCTACCGGCCATAGTTGCAGTGCATCGCCCTGGACGCCCCGTGGTACCGCCGCGTTCGGATGTGCTGTCGAGGAGGGCGCCCACAGCACGGTCGTCTTCGGCCTTTGGTGGCGGGAGGGACGGCGGCGCAGGAGGTCCGCAACACAGTGCGGTGGTGGTGTGACGGTCAGCGTGGTTGGTTCCCAAGCAGTTGATCCGGGTTCGATTCCCGGCCACCGCAGGAGGATTGTCTCTTTTACGTAACGTAGGAGTGTCTGCGTGAACTGTACCGAGGGCAGCAACTTGATTTAACAACTTTCATAACTCCCTATCTTTAATGTACTTGGTCTAAGTATTTGTAAATACATTGAAAGTTATGATATGTTCGACTGAAGAGAGGACAACGCATTAAATATTTTCTTTTCAGGTGTGTACACAGAGCTCAGTGAAATTAGCATATCATAAACAATTCTCCGGCAAATCAAAAATGGTACTTTGATACTTTTGTTTTTGGCGTTCAGATACTGTGGTAAACATTGCAATTCAACAGCAGATTGACTTTATCTCTGATTTCCTGGGGAAGTTTATAATAAAATGATAATATATATGCTTGCTGTGAGTACTTGCAACTACACATACCTGTGCATACAACAAATTTCTTTAGCACGAATTGTAAGTGGCATAGAGCCAGATCTGCAATGATATAGGTATCACAAAGGCATTACACTGTATGAATTATTTTAAATTTTAGTCTGGATTTTATACTTCAAGGAAACATACCGATCTCTGCATTTCAGTTACCTTGAAATGTTTTAACACATTTTCCAGTTCTATCAAGTGTACATATTATGACCTGTGTCCAGCTAACTTCGGAATGTTTGATGAAAAACTGACATATTTGACCATTGTGCTATACGCTCCAGTCTGTTACGGTAATTTTTTGATCTGTGCGCATCAGCTACTTTGCATCCTGCTCTGTGTGATAAAGACTAGGAAGTTTAACTGTGAGTAAGTTAAGTTTGAGTGGCACATGTTAATTCAGTGCCTCGTTTCTCAGAATTCTATCTGAATAAATTATATCTCTTTTCAAGAGCACATACAGATTATCACTCATTAGGCCTTTCAAAATTAGGCACTAGAATACAGGGAAACGAACTCGACAAAATCTGTTGTGCCAAATATACAAAGTCTGTCATCAGCCAATTGGAAATCATAAAACTCACATGACACGAAAGCAGCCTATTTGCTGAAGAAAATACAAAACTACCAGGACGCCTAAGTGAAAGTTTCATCCTTACTGCGATGTGACTAGCTCTCTCGCACCTCATTTGTGTTTTTATGACAATATTTATGCAGTAGACACTCAAGGTGATATAATGTGTAGGCGTATACGATTACAAACCACAAACTGTTTTGCAGCGCGGCATTCGCCGAGCGGTCTCAGGCGCTGCAGTCATGGACTGTGCAGCTCGTCCCGGCGGAGATTCGAGTCCTCCCTCGGGCATGGGTGTGTATGTGTTTGTCCTTAGGATAATTTAGGTTAAGTACTGTGTAAGCTTAGGGACTGATGACCTTAGCAGTTAAGTCCCATAAGATTTGACATACATTTGAACACAAACTGTTTCGAAACATTACATTGTACTGTTTCATTTGTTTCGAAACTGTTATGTGTTTCAGTTAGCCCATCATATTGCAGTAGCGAATGGATATATTCAATTGCCGAGCGTTCTGGTGATATTGGTGATCAGAGCGGTTGCTGTCCACCACACATCGGATAATGAGTCAGAACATTTTCTGCTGATAAGAAGCATATGGCTTAGGTATGATCAGTTGTCAAGGGTCTGGTACCGAGCGAAGTGGTGCAGTGGTTAGCACACTGTACTCGCATTCGGGAGGACGACGGTTCAATCACGGGTCCGGCCATCCTGATTTAGGGTTCCCGTGATTTTCCTAAATCACTCCAGGCAAATGCCGGAATGGTTTCTTTGAAAGCGCACGGCCGACTTCCTTCCCTAATCCGATGAGACCGATGACCTCGTCGTTTGGTCTCTTCACACAAGCAACCCAAACTCAAGGGTCTGTTGATTTCGCTGGTAACGACGGTTACTGGGCAGCACACTGTTCAGATACCAGATGTCTGGCGATATTGCTGATTAATACGGTTGCTGAGCAGGCACTGAGTGACACTAGTTGAGTTATTATGCAAAAAACCACATGTGACCGAGAGTTTTCAAACATGGCTCTAAGCACTATGGTACTTAACATCTTAGGTCATCAGTCCCCTACACTTAGAACTACTTACACCTAACCAACCTAAGGACATCACACACATCCATGCCCGAGGCAGGATCAGAACCTGCGACCGTAGCAGCTTCGTGGTTCCTGACAGAAGCGTCTAGAACCGCTCGGTCGCAGCCGCCGGCACTGCGAGTTTTAACAGATGGCCTGCCCACCAAAAAGGCTGGGATGGAACCTACGTGACGTGGGCGAATGAATTCTAGAACAGGCAGGCCCGCACACCACAAAGCCTGTGATGGAACTTACGTGACGTGGGCGAACGAATTCGGGAATAGGCTGCTCACTAGATACCACCGTTCACGTATACGCCCATCCTTGGATACAGGCGGAACCTACTCTTGACAGTGAAAACTACAGAGTGCCATTCTGTTCTACAGTCGATTAATTCATAACACGGGACTGGTAATAGCTAGCAGTGTCTTGGAGTCAGCGGTAGCCTGGCGACGGGCAAAAGCGCTCTTAATCCAGCTGCAAATAGACGTTTCCTACAGGTCCCAGATGATACAGCAGGCTCAACGTGTGCCCAGATTTCGTCTGTGGATGATGTTCGGTCGGCCACCGCTGTTCGCACAGTGCGTTGATCGTGACGTGCGTCTGTACTACGCAGATGTCCTGAACGTGATCCACAATTGTGGGAATGTTCCACAGATCGCTGCTGAAAGCAGCGACACACCACTGATACATTGTGCCCAACATGTGCAGCATTCCTGCGATACGTCCATCCAGGCAACATAAGCACAGTGGCTTGAAAAGGTGAACAATGATGAGACGTCCATCCAGCTTCCCGCAGGATTGCAATGTGACCCTTTTCAGGTGGCTGAAACTGTTCAGTAGGATTACATACTCGTCGATGGGGCACGGTTGTATCCTGGAATAAATGGTGCGCCGGCCGCGGTGGCCGAGCGTCTCTAGGCGCTTCAGTCCGGAACCGCGAGACTGCTGCGGTCGCAGGTTCGAATCCTGCCTCGGGCATGGATGTGTGTGATGTCCTTAGGTTAGTTAGGTTTAAGTAGTTCTAAGTTCTAAGGGACTGATGAACTTAGATGTTAAGTCCCATAGTGCTCAGAGCCACTTGAACCACTTGAATAAATGGTTCAAAAATTGGTTCAAATGGCTCTGAGCACCATGGGACTCAACTGCTGAGGTCATTAGTCCCCTAGAACTTAGAACTAGTTAAACCTAACTAACCTAAGGGCATCACAAACATCCATGCCCGAGGCAGGATTCGAACCTGCGACCGTAGCGGTCTCGCGGTTCCTGACTGCAGCGCCTTTAACCGCACGGCCACTTCGGCCGGCGAATAAATGGTGCAAGCACTGTTCACCTCTAAACTCAGCACAGTTCCAGCCTGTTAAAGTCATAACAGAGGATGCACAAATGGGCCTCTTAAGCGCCATCTGATCGCCGATGATCGTGGCAAATGAATCACAAACACAACAACCCTTCATTGTGCACATATTAGGACCTGAGGCCACTGAACACATTCCCTGAGGCGGCTGCAGTGTTTCTTGAACAGTGGAAACGTCACTGAATTTCAGTTTAACCGTTCAGAGGAAAATCGAAGTATTCGCTCCAACGTCGATGACTACAGTTATGTGGGCACAGGACCATTGTCTAATTTTCGCTTCCTAATGCTGGAAACATCTCCTATTAGTAGAAGACGATCAGTTAGACACAACAATAACCAATGTTGTAAATAGCACTATGTAAAGCACTCGCTTCATTCAAGGAAATTTTCCATATGTTATCTAGCCATTCAGCAGTATAAAATAAAATAATTACTAAAATTTGCTATATAGGTCCATCCAATAAACATCAGCGGTCGAGAAGTTCTCTGTTCCTCTGCAGTGCCGTTATGCATACCAATGAGGTCGCAGAGAAGTTCGGTAGCTGGTGTTTGAAAAGTTCTTTGAATTAAACGGCAAGAAAAGTGCGAATCTAATGTTACGGACGTGAGTTGCATGTCTGATAAAATCACCCTATAATATCCTTTCAAATCTGCATGTGAGGAAAAACAAAGTGAACAAAGTGCGTGTACCTTCGGTAATCTAACTCCGAAATGATAAAGTATTTGTAAGACTGAACTGAGCGAGAAATTCTAAATCAGTAGTATCATTTTAGTTCTGTAATCATATTCAGTAAATATAACGGACTGTATGTTGTTCAGCAAAATCATAGCTCACGACAAGCCCGAATGTACAACCATCAACTTTTGGGGCACGCGAAGGGAAATCTTTTCATTAATGTTCTTAGACTTAATAGTGTGGACAACACCGCCACACAGAACTGAAGCCTTGCTTTAACGAATATACTTGTTAGTCAATATTTTTCTTTTCAGTAAGCAGTCTTCTGACTGGTTTGATGCGGCCCACAACCAGTTCTTGTCGTGTGCCGATCTCTTCAACTCAGAGTAGCACTTCCAACGTATCTCCTCAATAAGTTGCTGAATGTATTCCAGTCTCTGTCTTCCTCTACAGTTTTTGCCCTCTACAGCTCCAACTATTACCATGGAATTCATTCCCCGATGTTTTAACTTATGCCCCATCATCCTGTTCCTTCACCTTGTCAGTGTTTTCCACGTATTCCTTTCCTCTCCGACTCTGTGCAGAAGTTCCTCATTCCTTACCTTATCAGCCCACCTAATTTTCAACATTCATCTGTAGCACCACATTTCAAATTCTTCAATTCTTTTCTATTCCGAATTTCCCACAGTCCACGTCTCAACACCATGCAATGCTGTTCTCCAAATTTAAGTTCTCAGAATTTCATCCTCAAATTGAGGGCTATGTTTGATACTAGTAAACTTCGTTTGGCCAGGCATTTCGTTTTTTCCAGTGCTAATCTGCTTTTGATATCCTCCTTGCTCCGTCCGTCTTGGGCTATTTTGCTGTCGAGATAGTAGAATTTCTTAACTTCATCTAGTTCGTGACCATTAATCCTAACGGAAAGTTTCTTGCTGTTCTCATTTCTGCTGCTTCTCATTACTTTCGTCTTTCTTCAATTTTCTCGCAATCGATATTTTGTACTCAGTAGATTGTTCATACCCTTCAGCATATCTTATAAATCTTCTTCATTTTCAGTGTGGATGGAAATGTCGTCAGCAAATCTTATTATAGGTATCCTTGCCCCTTCGATTTTAATTCCACTCTTGAATTTTTCTTTTATTCCCATAATTGCTTCTTCCATGTATAAAGTGAACAGTACATCTCTGTCTTACACACTTTTTAGTCCAAGCACTTCGTTCTTGATGTTCCACTTTGATTATTCCGTCTTGGCTCTTGCACATATTGTATATTACGCGTCTCTCCCTATATAGCTTGCCGTCCTTCAATTAGAATTTCGAACATGTTGCACCATTTGACACAGTCGATCGCTTTTTCCACGCCGACAAATTCCATGAAAGTGTGTTGCTTTTTCTTTAGTCTTGCTTTCGTTATGAATCGTAACGCCAGAACTGCCTCTTGGTGCCTTCACATTTTCTAAATCAAAACAGATCGTCGTCTAACAGATCTTCAATTTTCTTTCTTCTGTATGTTATTCTTGTCAGCAGCTTGGATGCATGAGCTGTATTCCTGAATTTCTGTGAGAAATTTTTCACTTCCTTCTTTCGGCTATCAGCTCAACTATTTCTTCTGTTTCTAACTGTTCCCTCGCAGTTACTTTCTTTGTACCTATGTCTTTTTCCAACTTCCGCGACTACCCTTTTTAGAGACTTCCTCAGCTTTAGAGACTTCTTCAAAAGAACTGCCCAATGTGGTATCTCATATCGCCGTATCTGTAGCCTTAGACAATTTCATGCGATCATTTTATTCCTTATTACGTCCGTATCGGGCTTATTTGAGTATTATCTCTCCGTGACTATTCTCTTCAACTTCAGTTTACTCTTCATTAGTACTGAATTGTGATCTGAGTCTATACCTATTCTTGGGTACGCCCTACAAACTAGTATCTGATTTCAGAATGTCCTCATGTCGATCAAGCCTTTTCCAAGTATACCTCCCCCACTTTTGATTCTTAAACAGAGTATTCGCGTTTACGAGCAGATATCAATTGCAGAACCTAGTACCAAGCCCTGTAACGCTTTCTTCTATTCCTTCCCCTACAACTGCATTCCAGTCCCCACGACTATCAGATTTTCACCTTCCATTATGTACTGTACTACCCTTTCAATATCCTCATATACTTTTCTGACTCATCTTCATCCTGTGACGTCGGTATGTGTACTTAAACATCCTTGTCGCTGTTGGTTTGCTGTCGACTCTAATAAGAACAACCGTGTCACTGAACTGTTTGCAGTAACTCATTCTCTTCCCAACTTTCCTCTTCCCGTTATACCATTTTCTGCTGCTACCCTATACTAATCCGATCAGAAATCCTTGCCTTCTTTCCGTTTCACTTCCCTGACCCCTACTATATCTAGATTGAGCCTTTGCATTTCCCTTTTCAGATATTTTAGCTTACCCACCATGTTCAAACTTCTGACATTCCACGATCCGACTCGTAGGATGTTATGATTTGGTTAATTATTCAATCTTTTTCTCATTGTTACCTCCCTCTTGGCAGTCTCCTCCTGGATATCAGAACATGGAATTATTCCGGAATTTTTTGCCAATGAAGAGAACATCATGACGCTTTTCCAATTAAGGGCCACATGTCCTGTAGATACCCGTTGTGTTTTTAATGCAGTGGTTTCCATTGCCTTCTTCATCCTCATGCCGTTGATAATTACTGGTTCTTCCACCTTCAGACGCAGTTTCCCACACTAAGTGGCCTTAACCTCTGTCCGCTCCTCCGACCTAGTTGACAAGGCCGTTGGCAGAACGATGGTGGGTGACTTCATCTGACGGAAGTCTTTGGCCCACAAAGCTGATGATTTTTGTTCAAAATCTAATCGTTTGCAGGATCCAAACGTGGGACCGAGGACGTTTTGATTCGTAATCGAAAATACTAACCCTATACCTCGGGTGAGAAATCCGTCTTCAGCGAAATAATTGTAGCTTATTTTTGTACATCAGAAGAGTAACAGCGTACATAGTCCAATTTATAAGCTTCATGTTCCACTGTTGGCGAATTTTAAATTACATCATGACCCTGAATGCTTTGATAAGCTTATTGTGAGAGAGAAATGCTCCTTTCGAAAGTGAGCACAGGTTTGTGAAGCTTTTTTACATGATCCTTAAAGTATTAAAATCACAGACGCAGCTAGAAAGACCGAATGCTATTTTCTAGGTTTCTTAAACGTATTCATCTCCGTTCCATATCATCAACTGACAGCAGTAACTCCATAAATTTGTCCTAGGTTTTAAATATCGTATCTTGAAAAATAAAGCCTTATAATGAGTGGCGGAAGAATAAGTCCGATAAGCCATCTACTGACCATTTAGCTACAAAACCTCATCCACTGCATGTAAGATCTGTATTCCTAAGTTAATTTCTGAATTTTGACATCTGGAAGAAGAGAAAAAATACTCGTAGATATTCAACACCAACCGTTTCTCTGCATTGAGACCGTATTGTGTGTGCCTCTAGAGTTGTGCAAATACCGTGAGCTACCGTAGACCGTCATAAGCAAACACAGACTACACCAATTTTCCTAGTAGCTTTGGTCGTAACGTGTATATTAGATGTCCTGTATAACTATTGGGCCTTACCTCATAACGATCGCATTCTTTACGTATGCGATCAGTGTCTTACTAGATTCCCCTAAAAACTGGAAGCAGTGATCCATCTACAAACTGTGTGAGGATATATAAAGAACCAGGTGACATACAGAACATTTTTGTTCTACATGTTTATCCTCGTGTCTGTTACTCAAAAGCAAACAGTACTTATAACAAAATTGGAATTGTAAATGTTTAATTCAGGTTTTATTCGAAAATTGTTGATTTATAATGTGAAACAAGATCATATGATCATTAAGAAGATCGTTCTATAGAGTACAAAACAACAATATCTGTATATACATAGGGTGATTCACGAAGATATGATAATATTTTAATATGTTATTCTACAAGTAAAACTAAAGAAGAAGGTTTGCATAAACATAGGTCCGCAAATGTTTAGTTATGGAGTTACGGCGAATAAAAAATTTTGCCTGAAATTTAGCAGCTTCGCTAAAGCACGATTTCCATTTCTTTTGTTGTTATTGATCTGGTGACTCTAATAAAACATGTCCCAGACGTGTATCTGCAGTAGTTTTCCAGAACATCCAGACTAGCAAAGAAGCAAGCAAGTAATTTCGTAAAAATGTTAATTTGTTAACTACTTGGCCCAATTTGTTTTTTAAATTTCAGACAGTAGCACAAAGTTTTCAACGGAAGTTGCAGAGAATTTAATTTTGAAAAAATGGTGGTAATAACGCCAACTGAAACTGTATGAATGTGTCAGATAATCTGCTTTTATTGATACCATAGCACACGTGAATTCATTTTAAACCGGAAAAAACAAAGCTCAGTCTTAAGGTAGTTGTACAGTGCACATAAATTTCACAACACATTCACAATAAATGTTCAAAATTGTCTCCACCGAGTTCAATGCATTTAACTGCACATGTATCAACAGATTTTTTTTGCTCGTTTCAGTTACACATGGTTGTTCTTAATTTCGTCTATTGCATTCATTATGCACGCAAGTAATGCCTCACGTGTACTGACTTTGCCATGTTTTATTAGATTCACCAGACCATTAACAAAAATAAATGAAAATCGTGCTTTACTTTAACCCCATACAGTTGTGCGATGGTTTCATATTAGTGAAGTTGCCAATTTTCGGACCAAATCTTTTATTAGCCGTAACTCCGTAACTGAACATTTGCGGACCTATGTTCACAAGAACTTTTTTCTTTAGTTTAACTTCTAGAATAACATATTAAAATATTTGCATCTCTTCAAAAATGGCTCTAAGAACTATGGGACTTAACATCGGAGGTCATCAGTCCCCTAGAACTTAGAACTACTTAAACCTAACTAACCTAAGGACATCACACACGTCCATGCCCGAGGCAGGATTCGAACCTGCGGCCGTAGAGGTCGCGCGGTTCCAGACTGAAGCGCCTAGATCCGCACGGCCACACCGGCTGACAGCATATTTTCGTGACTCACCCTATATATAATGTTTGTGGATGAAAACTGTACTTACGTCAAAAGTAATTGCTTTGGTTACATAAGAGTGCAGAAGATAAGTGATAAACTGATTTTTTTCACTTATAAAATGCAATTTATGTTCTGTAAGAACATAAAATGCACAACAGACTAACACTGAATGATATGCAACTCTGTGTTCTAATTAAACAACCAACAAATAAAAAACCAAAGAAACGGTGCCGGCTGCCAGTTTCTCTCTTACACATTCATTACGTTTCTTTTGCAACCAATCCTACCAATACCACCGGCAAACCTAGCATGTTATAGGTCATTTATGTAGTACACCAAAACTACCGAACTGTGGTTTTGGTACAGAAAAAGTCCATGTGAGACTGGTTACACTGTCTGAGACTAATGCATGTTAGCGCCACGTGCCAAATACCTGCCAAGGCGTGATATGTATACAAATGTAGCTTCCCCTTGAGTGTAAGACACATGTTCACAACAGCGTGTACAGGGACCTGAACCAAATCAGAGACATCATTCCCTCCCTAATCTGGTGCTTCGGGAAATAGTTTCAGTGTTGCTATCTTTTCAGAAACTTCTCTCCGCACAATTCGTTTGTTATTCGTTGGCTGTTTCCAGTGGAGCGCTATATCAGCACTTACCCCGTACAGGAGCACACTATTCTCCATCAGAGCGCCGCAGCAGCCCAGAAAGGCCACCAGCATTATGATGATGCCACCAGCCAGCAGCACGTAGAGGCCGGTGAAGAACTCTTCGATGCTGAGGTCGTTCACCCACTCGTTGAAGCCAGGCTCGGTCTTAAGCCACAGCGTAAGCCCCACCATGGACACGCCCACGAGCTGCAACAATACAAGGCACGTGTAAAAATAAAAGCATTCGACAGTGCCAACAGGTCCACAATGTTCGACGTTCTACGGAAAACAGCTGCAATTTGCAAACATAGGCGAGTACTGTACAACGTATACAAGAACCAAGAGGGAAAGTAGGAGTGTGAGAAACAATCGCTTCCATTAGCAATTATAAACTGCAGTGCCTGCGTTGTTAAGAAGAAAGACGCAATATTCATTCGGACATCCGTGCCTGTCCGAAGGTACAGGCAATGTGGTGACTACAGCCGTTAAAAACACATGACAAGTATCTGCGGCTGCGAATACGAACAATCATCAGCTGTTTAAGGGAATATCGACATCGAAACTTGGTGCCAGTCCGGGGCTCGTACCCAAATTTCCCATTTTACGCGAGCGGTCGCCTTAAGCCAGGGCCGGCCAAACGCTGCACACTGTGCAGACGTGCGGTAGTGCTGCACATGTGCGCACGTGTGCGACAGCGAGCGACAGCGACATCTGTTATTAGACATGTGTCCTCCATGAATGGCGGCTCCACTTCCCTGTGGTACAAGCAAGAGCGCAACATATCCAGTCTCGTTTACCCCTGGTGACTGTAACCTTAACAGAGAAGTACTGAGAAATGGCAAGTACTGTGAAAAAGCAAAGGACGGCAGATCTATGTTCTCAGTCGTTAAAAAATGACTGGGAACAATTCTTTTTTGTAGCCGTTGGTGAAAACTCACAGTGTTTGCTGTGCCGCCGAATAATGCGCGGCCAGCGTAAGTTTTCAATTGAAAGACACTACAATACATATCACAAAGACAAGTGTAGTGTACTCAACGGTGAAGAACGGCAAGTAAAATAAAAAGTCCTTAAGAAAATGGATGAGACACATCAACTCGATTTTACTGTACGTCAAAGTAACTTATACTTCTTGAACTCTTAGTTTCTTATGTTACATTTATGTTTGTTTTACTGTACGCTGTACAATTTATTGTTTTCAGTTTTCCAGAATGACAACCACACTAAATCTTCACTGCGAAATCGCATTAAGCATTGCGCAATCTAGGAAACCCTTTTCCGGAGGGGAGTTTGTGAAAAGGTGTCTGATTGATGCTGCAGAACTTGTGTGTCCCACGAACGTTAGGAGGTTTCAAGAAATCAGTCTATCCAAACAAACAGTGACAAGACGTATCAGTGCTATGGCCGGCGATCTGCACAGTCAGCTAACAAATAAGGCTAAATACTTTGTTGCTTTCTCTGTTGCGCTAGATGAAGCAACAGATCTTACAGATACAGCCCAGGTTGTGATATACATACGAGGTGTCGATAACGCACTTTGTGTAACAGAGGAGCGACGTCTGTGCGTAGAAATATGCACTACATGAACGCTGACGGCTGTGACCTTGAAGTTGCACATGTGAAAGAGCACCGCACGCGTGTGCGTGCAGAATTTCTGGCCGGCCCTGCCTTAAGCACTTTGGCTATTTGTGCACGAAGCGCGGTCAGACGTCACAACCTTACTCTTATACATATTACGTAATTCTCGTATCGGAAGGGGGCACGCATGCACGTCCGTGGGAACAATGCATCCTTCTGCTTCATTCTTAACAACACAGGCACCGCAATATCGCATTTATCTAACGATGACAGGCAGCGACCTTCAATTAAAATACGGAAACTACATTACGTGTATAGAGTGCAGGTTGTGACGCTGGAACGACGAGATATGAAAATTTGGGGCTGCCTGTGGTCGTTGCAGGGATAGCCAAAGCGGCTAGGGCACCACTCTCGTAAGGTAAAAATCTTGGTTCGAATGTCGTCATTTCCTTATGCAGCTGATGGTTTTTCGTATTCCCACTGCGAGTATACCTCATGTGAAGAAATGGTGCAGTCTGTCATACCTACTGTTCAGGCTATGCAATGAAGAAGCAATGACGGATATCCTCGCTGAAAGTGAGGAAGTATTCCACATGTTAACTGTTACAATCTAATGAATATAAAGCAGACAAAGTGAAACAAGTCTGCTGCCTTGAAAGTAAGATGACACTTGATGGTTGAAGCAAAGACGATATAAGAAGCAGACTAGCACCTGCAAAAATGATATTTCTAGCCAAAAGAAATCTGCTGATATCAGGCATCGGCCTCATCTTGGGGAGAGAATTTTTGAGTATGTGCGTTTGGAGCACAGCATTTTAGGGGAGTGAATCATGTACTGTGAAGAAACAGTTAAAGAAGAGCATTGAAGTATCAGAAGTGTTGATTCTGAAAATTAGGTGGACTGATGAGAAATAAGGACTTTCTCTACAGATACGGCGAAGTGAGAAACACGTGGAAGAAAAACGAGTAACGGCACCAAAAGATAACTTCGATGGAACTACGGTGTGATGGGAGGATAAAAACTGCAGAGGAAAACAGAGACTGGAATACTTCCAAAAATTATTGAAAATGTTGTGTATATGTCTTTGAAATACATTAAACTTCCTCTGGGCTGTCATAATGTTACTGTAGTTTCTGTAGAATTCACCGACCGGCACAGCGAATTTATTTCTGTTGTCAAATATACATTGAGCTAACCTCATAATTGCGAAGATGTTTCTATTGATCATATCTTGGTTATTAATCTGCAAATGTGAAAGTTCTGAGAGTCATTCTTACAGAAAAATAAAAGCACGTACTCGTACTGTAACTTGCGGCAAAACTTTTGCCATGTCAGCAGTCGTTAACGAACATTATGATTGGTACTTACATGACTAGTGAACGTTTTGCCTTGCGATGGATGTGAAAACGTACGACAGTAAATGATGTTACCATTTATGTAGTGGTAATGGCATCACGATCCTGTAGACACTATTAAATAAAACGTTGCATCGTGAAATTAGTTCTGATTAATAGCAACGCGTCGTCTACAAACATTAGGCGTTACACATCATTATGTAAGCAAAACAACTGACAGCTGAAAATGGTCTAGTAGGTAATTAAAAAATATCACCTTTAGCCTGCGTGCTTCAGTAACTATCTTTTTGTGAATACGTAGTTACCAACATGAAAATATATAAAATTAATTTAGCAAGTGGATCAGCTCTTGAGGTATACACTTTGAGACAATTGTCACCAGAGAACAAAATGTTATTTGTTTCCTTTCTTAATTGAATCGAAAACCACAGTGATATAGTTTTGCTCTTTTCTACTGGGTGATCTATAAATCACCTTTTTCTACTTGTCACAACAGTTTTTGTTTAAATTAGTGCGAAAACAGCGAACCTGAATCAGTTCGTGTCAAATTATTACTCAAGATTTTTGTCCGGAAAGAGACAAAAGCATCCATATACAATGCCTGTTGTTTTGTACGAGATGAAAAACAGGCAGTCAAGTGCTCTGAGATGTTAAAAAATAAACGAAGCACTGACCAAGATGACACAGCACATTTATCGAAATGCTCTCACAAAAATTCTAAGAAAAACAAAAGCATTTCTCCTGATTATTTGCCTGGTCGCCTTTTCGCAGAAATGAGGCGGAAACGTTAAAACGCCGACTACCTCCATCTCCGGGAATTTCAAATATTGCGCTCGGAGAAGCGGCGATGGAAATAACTCACAAAGCTCCATGGTGCTGCGGAAAGAGCCATAACGTGAAGCTGGAGAAAACGAACGTCCGCTGAAATGTGATTAGATGTGCGAGAGAAATATAACAGTAAGGCCGTAAAAACGGCAATCAAAATAAGCAGACGAAAGCAAATTCAAGAGTCTGTAGAGGAAAATTACAATTACCAAATCCATAAGAATAATATAAGCCGCACTACGGCAGCTGATGTTCACCCGCAATGTGAGAGGAAAATATTCTGTTTGACTTACACACGAAGGAATTCTGTGAGTCGGTGTCTGAAGCAAATGCCATGAAACGGAAGAGTGCAATGAAAACTAAGTGGAATAGTAAGACGTTGATAGGTGCCTTCCAAAAAGGAGCTTATGCATAGTACATTAAAAACCCCTTTCATTAGAACATGTAGCACCGACGGTAGTGCATTCACCAATCTTCTGTAAAACTAAATCGATGATCACAGAATAGCTACCTACCGTAAAGTGTACTAAACTGCAAATAGCGGTAAAAAATATGAACGCGAATGGGCAGAAGCAGTGAAGGGTTGGAAATGACAATTGCAGCCACAGTCGTCGACGTAATGCTAGGGAGCAATATTTCTGTCTGGGCAACACATAACTGAAACTGGAAAAAAAGGAACTTCAGAGAAAACTGTTATAGAATCTACGACGGGGTTCTGAAAAGTAATGCCCTTGATTTTTAATCTGAAAATTCTTAGAGCTTTTTAAATAAAGCAAACGTTATTATCAGTCAATATCTTTAGTCTTCGCGTGTACCTATTTGTTTCTCAACGTAGTCACCCTGGTGACGAACACATTTCTTCCAACGAGAGACCAGTGTGTTGAAACCGTGACTTCGTTGACGGGACAACCACCTCACCTCTGCTTGCATCGCTTTATCATTATCAAAACGAAGTCCAGGAGGATGTTCTTTACCTTTTTGAAACAAATGAAAATCGGATGGGCCAAGTCGGGGCAGTATGGAGGATGATCGTCGACAGTGGACCTAAGGTGTCGGGATTGTTGCGGATGTCGCAGCGCTCCTGTTGTTACGGCACTGTCATGCTGATGGAGAAGATACTCGATGTGTGGACGAACTCTTCTAATTCTGGCTTACAGTTTTCTGAGGATCTCACAGTAACTTCTCATGTTTTTGATGCTGCTTGTAGGTACGAATTCCAAATGCACCATTCCTAGAACATCGCAGAACACTGTGAGCATGACTTTGCCTAATGATAGCTTGATCTTGAACGTTTTCGGCGTCCGTGATCCTCTATGGTGGTTCTCCGTTTATGCTCATTTGTTTTCAGGTTCTGAATGGTGAAATGCACTTTCATCACGTGTCGTATTGTTGTGGAGATACCCACCACCATCACGCGCAAACCGCAAGGATTTCAATTGTAGGCACATTTATGGTGAGAGAAACTCAACTGCTGCACGCTGTTTCACACGCACCGACAATTCACGTTACACACAGACATGTTACATACTATAATTCGGAGTCCTCTATCGCCAGAGGGCTGCATCTAGCTTCAGCAGAGGGAGGAAGTTGACCGAGTAATATGGATGACATGTAATACCTTAACCGATATTGAGAACAGAATAAAAAAAAGTCGGACGCATTTAGTTTTCAGCACACTCTTGTATTTTTGTTATTAAGCATATTCAGTAGCTGATAATATTTTTTAATCTTTGTTTCTTTGCCAAATATGGACATAGCAGACATCACTAATACAAAACATGATGCGAGGGCTATCTCCTGTACGGTTCAAAGGACACGAATCAAGAACAACAACATGAACAAAGTGCGTGTTGGTATGAGCATATACGAGGGCTATCCACAAAGTACATTACGTTTTGGAATTAAAAATAAATAAAGTATTGGAATTTTTTTAAATTATATACAGATGAAAGCCTCACTTAAATACTACTTTTCTACATAGTTGCCATTTAAATTAAGGCACTTATAGTAGCGATGGACAAGCTGGAAATTCCTTCGTCCTAAAATTCGGCCGCCTGCGCCTTCAACCATGTGGCGACTGTCTTTTGGGACAGAAAAGGTGTGATTTTTGTGGATTTCCTGGAAAGAGGCACTACAATAAACTCTCAAAGGTATTGCCAAACTCTGCACAACCTCAGAAGAGCAATACAAAACAAGCGTAGGGGAAAGTTGGGCTCCAAGATCTTGCTGATTCACGACAACGCCCGGGCCCACACGGCAAATGCCACTCGTGAAGTTCTCGAATCTTTTAAGTTGGAGTTGTTTCCTCATCCGCCGTACAGTCCCGACCTGGCACCGAGCGACTTCCACTTATTCCCAGCAATGAAGAAATGGTTGGCTATGCAGCGTTTTCGTGGCGACGCACAGCTTCAAGAAGAGGTAACCACGTGGTTGAAGGCACAGGCGGCCGATTTTTACGACGAAGGAATTTCCAAGCGCGTCCATCGCTACGATAAGTGCCTTAATTTAAATGGCAACTATGTAGAAAAGTAGTATTTAAGTGTAGCTTTCATCTGTATATAATAAAACAAATTTCCAATACTTTATTTATTTTTAATTCGAAAACGTAATGTACTTTGTGGATAGCCCTCGTAATGACATACATTTAGGAGCTGTGACAAGTTCGTGGTATCAGCATTATTTCCTAAATCAGTAAACTATTTCACAATCATTGATTCTCAGTTACATTAACTAATTTTTCATTGTTTACGAAACATCGAGATGTGTCACACAGATATTGACAGATGAAGAAGTGGAAATTTAGTTTTTCCAGTAGGTTCCACTGTTTTCGAAAGGCTTCTCTCCCTGATGAAGTAGACCTTACCAATCTCTGGATCTGAAACTTGATCCTGCATATTATTTTGGCGAAGCAGATAGCAGTAGCAGTAGTAGTAGTAATTATATTCATCTGTGGCTAACTTTTAAAAGAATATTCCACGTGTCGTAGTACTAGAGTTTAAATTCTTTATAATTCTTGTTTGTGCTCTTACAGGTCTAATTTTACATGGATAGGACAGGTAGCCAGCCGTGGCCGTATAGCAGGACCCACCCCAGCATTTGCGTGAAATAATTTAGGGAAACCAGGGAATAACAAAATTTATGTGGCCGGATGGAGATTCGTTCCCACAACTTGCCAAATACAAGGCCAGTTTGTTAAAAACAGGACATTATCATAGTATTATCCTAGCGTACAGTAGAGTGAAGTTAATAATGTAAAAAGCTAGTGCTACGCTATTCCCATATTTCCCTACATGGATGACTGTACACGCTACACAGACTACGTACACTATACACACATTATTTCATAATACAACACTGCGCACACGATCAGCTGATATCAGGACCATTGCAACGATGATTGGTTCAAATTTTGTGTACCACAACTTTCTTTCTTGAAAAATAGAGTCAGTATGTCTCAGTAATGGTGAAAGCTGAGCTCAGGAAAAGGATGAAATGTTAGTATTACAAATGGCAGGAATAGAGAGCAGATTTTTCCCAGAAAAAAGAAAATATACTATAGTGCAAATGTCTGGTGTGAAATGGCAGGTATTTTATTATTATTATTCTGTTCTAGCCATATTTTTTCACAAAGCCCCTACTCCGATTTATCTAAGTAATTCATCGCTGTGTAGAATGTATTACTAAACAGAAATTTTTTGTTTCTTCAAATAAGTTTGTTTTACTAATCTCTTTAATCTTCTTAAGGAACTTATTGTACAGTTTCAGTCATTGATAGAAACTACTGTTTTCAGTGTTACGTTTATTCTGCCTTGCTAAGGGAAGTTCAGATTAGATCATATTCCGTGGCCACAGTCGTAGCTGTTTGCGCAGTAATTATGGAAGTTAATTTTTATGCGCAAAATCTGATTAGAAAATGTACCCACATATTATATTTAGAAACTCCAACATCTGAACAGAGCCTGGTCTCTAGTTTTCGTTATTACTCCTATGGACGATTTCTATAGTCTGAAAAATTTGGGGCTGTTCGCCAAAAGGAATACCCTAGCTAAGCATTCAGTGTGTGTGTATACAGTATTATAAGTGAGTAAAAGACACTGGCAGTTGAACATTGATGAGAGGATGGTATTGTGTCTGGAAGTAACTTTGTGTGTCCACGCCACTTCAACAGAGAAACATTATCAATTTTTAGATTTTGTGTTTCTTATGGAGTCTGTAGAGGTACTATGCGCATTTAATTTAATAGTGTCAAATTTAAATTCGTGGAATTTGTGAACTTTTAGGTCGATATAACTACACTGCTATTGATCAATGCCCGCATCTCGTGGTCGTGCGGTAGCGTTCTCGCTTCCCACGCTCGGGTTCCCGGGTGCGATTCCCGGCGGGGTCAGGGATTTTCTCTGCCTCGTGATGGCTGGGTGTTGTGTGCTGTCCTTAGGTTAGTTAGGTTTAAGTAGTTCTAAGTTCTAGGGGACTGATGACCATAGATGTTAAGTCCCATAGTGCTCAGAGCCATTTGAGCCATTTGAGCTATTGATCAATCGTAAACTCCTTTGAGGGTTTCATTTACTTTCTCTTCGAGGCAAACTGGCATGACTTTCCAGGAAAAATGTATTTCAAACTGCCTCAACGGCTAGGGGAAATTTAAAATTTCAGGTGCCTTAAACCCGGCAAATTCTTGTCAAATTTAACAGTTACACGCTGCATTTGTCTCGTCGAGAGGTACTGCGCTGTAACCAAGAAATGGCAAAATGTTATTTGAAAATAGACGAAGCTGGTGGTATCTCAGTTGCTAATAGTACACGAGAGCTCACTGGACTTTTAATTTTATGAACGTGAGACGATTAGCAGAGTTTGTATAAAGAGATCACAAATAACTTCAACGAAGCGAAGGATATTTGGAGTATGGCAGTTAAGCGATACATTTCATCACTTAGTATGACACGAAACCATAAACACAAGCAAACACAGTCCGAGGGACTTGAAGGGACAACGGTACCAACCGACAGCTGTGCCATTCTCAGCCCTTAGAAGTCACGGGATGCAGATATGGAAGGGTACGTGGTCAGCACACCGCTCTCCCGGCCGTCCAAGTGCTAGCCAAGCCCGACGCCTCTCAACTTCGGCGATCTGAGGGGAACCGGTGTTATCACTGCAGCAAGGCCATTGGCAAACCATAAACACGTCAGTTTAAAAAAGTCTTACTTCGTGACGTCTTTGACGGAGAATGAAACGAAGGTTAAGATTTAGTGTTCCGTCCACGACTATATTATTAGAGACACGAGCTAGGACCGCGGGAAGACGGGGAGAAAACTCGGTCTTTCATTTTCAAGCGAACCGATCGGGAACACTCCTCAAGCTGTGGTGTCACCGCCAGACACCACACTTGCTAGGTGGTAGCTTTAAATCGGCCGCGGTCCATTAGTACATGTCGGACCCGCGTGTCGCCACCGTCAGGGATCGCAGACCGAGCGCCACCACAAGGCAGGTCTCGAGATACGGACTAGCACTCGCCCCAGTTGTACGGACGACTTTGCTAGCGACTACATGGACGAAGCATTGCTCATAGCCGAGCCAATAGTTAGAATAGCCTTCAGCTAAGTCAATGGCTACGACCTAGCAAGGCGCCATTAGTAACATTGCATGTATCTAAAGAGTCTCACTTGTATCGCCACAATCTCCAGATGTATCAAAAGGATGGATTAAAGTTAAGTATTCCAGAAGCTACGTACTTTTCTTTATAGCATTCATTACGTATCCTGTTTCAGACCTCACGCCATCCTGCTTTAACTTCGCTCGTGCCTTTCGGCTTCCTCTCATTGTGTCTAGGCTGTCTTGTCTAGACACAACACAAGCTATTTAGAGGAATCACGCAATGCGTCAGTCTCTATGGCCAGACAGTGATTTGAACCGCCGTGTTCCCGACAACGAATCCACTGTCCTACCTCTGACCTCCTCGTTCGGTACGTATTTGACAATTTACGGGTTTTACTTGTCTAAAAGCTTACTTTTGTTCCGAAGCTCTACATCAGCGTACTCATACGAATTTATTGATCTTGGGAGTCTCATTTGCCTCGGTTCAATACAATGAGGAATATTCCTTATTTATTGTTCACTTAAACTGACGAATTTTGAAGTTGACACTTACGTTGTAATGAATGTTCCAGTTTTGACAACGTGTAAAATAGTTTATAAGGGAATAAACATAATAATTGAAAAAAAATTACTTATCCTACACGGCCGTCTCAATGTCAGGGCTTGTTCCTTTGTTTCGTCGTAACCCTAGGTAAGGATTCGTCATGGGGTTCACCTGTATGACAGAAGCTAACATGTTGTGAATCTGTTGTCCATCTATTTTTATTGTTTTTTGCTTGAATTATGACTTCTGATAACATTGTAACAAACAGTTCATTAAAAATACCTTACAGATCTGGCTTCCACCACAGAGAGAACACAGTAATTTCAACCTGCAGCGTTAATCATCTGAACCAGTCTGAAGCTGTCTAGCTCTGACTGGCCGTGTCTGACGCTGTGTCTCGCGCTTGGCACAAATAAATCGTTTATGTGTTCCGGAACCTTCGAGAACAGGAAAAGGTGCACATTAGTATTAACATGACTTTTTTAATAAAAATTGTTTATCTGTATCAATTTATAAACTGTTTTTCGAAAATAATTATTGAAGTTAAGATTTATAGACCTAATGATCAATAATAAAAGCTGCAGATTTTGGCGTTACGAAAAGTAGAAGCTTCCTGTCCTTTTACAAAATCGACTTCACTATCGAGAGTCAAATTAATAAAATTATAAATGGTGCCAGATATTTTGTTTGAGGATAGCAGTGAAAAGTACACAGTATTGTTTCTAACGTAGATTTCATTTCAGCTCATATACTTTTAAATTCATGACTACTAATTTTCATCGTGTAAGATCGATATCTAATAATATATTGCAAAACAAGCAGAAAGATATATTTACAGAAAAGTTTTATTTTAAAGTTAGAAAACCCTATAAACTTTCATAGATAAGAAATTAATCATTTATGAGACAAAGTCAACTCAGGTCAGGCTAAAATTTAAATGGTATCGAAAAACTCATTTATTGAGGAGAAGTTTCGATCCAGAGATTTGAATAATCATATACGGCTCCCGGTCTTTGCTGATCTCCTCTAGGTTCATAATTTCCACGGATCGGTGGAATCCGGTCTGGAACTTGCTTAAGTGTGGCCACCAATCGAGATGGTGCAGTAGACGAAGAAATATCAGCAAGTGGTGGACAAAAATAGAAAAGTAATAAATTCAACACATTACCATGCCTAATATGGTATAGGAAAACTGTTGGTTTTCAAAACAGCTTCCAGTCATGTCGGAATTGATAAATACACGTCCTGCATAGTTTACAAGGAAATAATATGCCCTTCTTCTTACATAGTAGTATCGGTGATGGAGATGGATAGCGATCACGCGCCGTTCTCTGTAAAGTAGACAACAAAAGCTCAACAATACTGAGATCTGGTGATAGAGGAGATGCTCAGTAGACCAGTCAAGCGAGCAGTGTGAACAGGGTTCCTGTCTGCTTGGAACAGGGCTCCACCATTTGGGAACAAACATTATACCAAGGGATCCACCTGATTAGCAAAAATGGTCACACAATTCCTGGCAGTAATGCTACCATGCCCAGTAATTATAGTGCCCGTGACACACCACGATATGACTCCGCAAACAATCACCGAAAGCTCATAATGTTTCACTCTTGGGACATAAAATCGGACAGAAATTCGAAACAGTATGGATCAAGACTCATTCGGCCAAATGGCGTTTCTCCATTGATCATACCCAAGGTTTTATGTCTTTGACACCACGTTTTCCCGTATCACTGATGAGTGGTTTCGAAATGCCAGCTCGCCCCGAAATTCCCTGCTTATGGAGTTCCCTTCGTGTTGTTTTGATGCAGGCATAGTTCGCGATTGCGACGTTCAGTTCTATAGTGACTTCTGCAGCTGTCGACTGCTTGCTTTTTGTCACAAATCCTCTCCACTAACTGTTTATCACGACTACTTAATTCGTTCTTCCGGCTTGTGACCTAGTGGATGATGTGTTTTCGTTTTCCCTGTAAGCGGTATAAATCTTCTACACTACTAGACATGAAATTGCTACACCACGAAGAAGACGTGCTACAGACGCGAAAATAACGAACAGGAAGAAGATGCTGTGATATGCAAATGATTAGCTTGTCAGAGCATTCACACGAGGTTGGCGCCGGTGGCGACACTTACAACATGCTGACATGAGGAAAGTTTCCAACCGATTTCTCATACACAAACAGCAGTTGACTGGCGTTGCCTGGTGAAACGTTGTTGTGATGCCTCGTGTAAGGAGGAGAAATACGTACCATCACGTTTTCGACTTTGATGAAGGTCGGATTGTAGCCTATCACAATTGCGGTTTATCGTATCGCGACATTGCTGATCGCGTTGGTCGAGATCCAAGGACTGTTAGCAGAATATGGAATCGGTGGGTTCAGGAGGGTAATACGGAACGCCGTGCTGAATCCCAACGGCCTCTTATCAATAGCAGTCGAGATGACAGGCATCTTATCTGCATGGCTGTAACGGATCGTGCAGCCACGTCTCGATCCCTGAGTCAACAGAAGGGGACGTTTGCAGGACAACAACCATCTGCACGAACAGTTCGACGACGTTTACAGCAGCATGGACTATCAGCTCGGAGACCATGGCTGCGGTTACCCTTGACGCTGCATCACAGACAGGAGCACCTACGATGGTGTACTCAACGACGAACCTGGGTGCACGAATGGCAAAACGTCATTTTTTCGGATGAATCCAGGTTCTGTTTACAGCATCATGACGGTGGCATCCGTGTTTGGCGGCTTCGCGGTGAACGCACATTGGAAGCGTGTATTCATCATCGCCCGGTGTGACGGTATGGGATGCCATTGGTTACACGTCTCGGTCACCTCTTGTTCGCATTGACGGCGCTTTGAACAGTGGACGTTACATTTCAGATGTGTTACGACCCGTGGCTCTACCCTTCATTCGATCCCTTCGAAACCCTACATTTCAGCAGGATAATGCACGACCGTATGTTGCAGGTCCTGTACGGGCCTTTCCGGCTACAGAAAATGTTCGACTGTTGCCCTGGCCAGCACATTCACCAGATCTCTCACCAATTGAAAACGTCTGGTCAATGGTGGCCGAGTAACTGGCTCATCACAATACGCCAGTCACTACTTTTGATGAACTGTTGTATCGTCTTGAAGCTGCATGGCCAGCTGTACCTGTACACGTCATCCAAGCTCTGTTTGACTCAATGCCCAGGCGTATCAAGGCCGTTATTATGGCCAGAGGTGGTGGTTCTGGGTACTGATTTCTCACGACCTACGCACCCAAATTGCGTGAAAATGTAATGACATGTCAGTTCTGGTACAATATATTTGTCCAATTAATACCCGTTTATCATCTGCATTTCTTCTTGGTGTAGCAATTTTAATGGCCAGTAGTGTATATGGTGCCTCTTGCAACACCATACGGTTTAGTTACCTTTGTTAGAGAAGCAATAACCACACGAATACCAACAATTTGCCAACGTCAGAATTCACTCAGCCCCGACATAATGCACATAACCGGACGGAACGCTTTTCGGCCTATGGATGACACTTTCAACATATTGAGGACATTGCACAAATACCGCTCGTAGTCAAATACAACGGTGAAACCTGCACTCGTGGCTAGAATCTGCATTAATGTTCAAAGATGCATTTCTCGCAGTATTTTCATATTTTTGTCCAGTTCCTGTACGCTCCTGAAGCCACCTTACGGCTGTTGGCGGAGCGTACTTCTGATGCGTTTATCTTTCCTCTCCTTCCACGTTTCATTCACGACTGGTACGTGGGAAGAATGATCGTCGATTAATCTATGTTTCTGCTCACATTTCACTTATTTTCTCGTTGTTGTCATTACATGAGACGTATGTGTGAGGAAGTAATATATTGACCAGCTCTTCTTCAACCTACAGTCTCAAAATTTAGCAGTGAACTTTACCGCTGTTCCAAAACGCCTCTCTTGCAGTGGCTTCCAGCTCCGTAAAATTCTCGCTCTGGCTAAACGATGGCGTGGTGGAGCGTGGAGCTCTTAGCTGGGTCTTCCTTAACACTTCTAACCATCCAATTTGGTAAGTATTCTGAACTGATGAACCACAGACAAAAATAAATCTCATATTTTGTTAACCCACTTCCTTCGTGAAAGACTTACATTTCCTTAAGACTATTCCAATGAGTCCCAGCTTCTCGTCGTATTTCCTTGAAATTTGCTCCATGTGGTCATTTCAGTTCAGTTCATTCCGGATGATTATTCCTACGTGACTCGTGACCAACAGCTTAATGGATCACACTTGTGTACTATACTTCACATATATTTATGTTAAGTGTCACTGATCTAGTTGTCCATCTTCCACGATTTTCCTGCATTTCGATACAGTCTTCTGGTTTTGCAATGATTCTGTAAACAACACCATTTACAAATAGCCTTACGGAGCCCCCACCCTTATCCACTACATTATTAACGAGCTGAGTTCCCCGCGTTGCCCGGATATGTATTTATTCCTATTCTATTATTCCTTCTCCATCCCCCTCTCTCAGTCCATCACCTGCGTCATGCTCTCTGCCTTTCTCCCACCATGTCCTTGTGGCCTCTCTCTGTCCGTCTGCTACTTCCCCGTCTAGCTGTCCATCCTTCAATCTGCTCTTGTCTCCTCCATTCACCTGCTCCTCTCCCCTCTCTCTCTGTCCCTCTCCTCCTCCCTCACTCTTTGTGTATCTCCTCCTAGTCCTCTGTCTGTCCATCTATCCTTCCTCCATCCTCTCTGGTCCACATTCCTTCTCTGTGTATTTCCTCCTCCCCGCTCTCTGTCCATAACCTCCTCTTCCTCTTCTCTGTCCATTTCCTCTCCTCCCTCTCTATCTCCTCCTCCCCCATATTTGTGTCCATCTCCTTCCATATCTCTGTCTGTACATCACCTCCTCTCCCCTTTCCTCTTCGCTTTATTACCTGCACCCCAACAGAAGGTTGGTGTCTCTTACCGCACAGTATTTCTCTGCAGATCTAGGTAACACGTGTACCAAGTTTGCTTGAAATTAATTTAGTGGTTTAAGACGAAATTTTACCCGTGGCTTTGCTCGCATGCATACATGTCACACATATTCCACATGTATTTAATAATTTTACACGTATTTGTAAGCATATTTCGCCTGTATCTCTAACGAAGTTCACTCTGCTTTCGTTCTCAAGCAGCTCAAAGTTGATGACGTCGTATCTCCTGAACTATGTCTCATACAATGTCATAGTTTTGTACACACATTCAGCGCCATATGTGGATACTGTCTAGGAAATTCGTTGTGAATAGCTTTAGCACTAAAGAAGTAACAAATTAAGACGTCATGCATGACGCGGCAGTTTTTCACGCATCTCGGTGTTTATGACGTCATATCTCCTGAACGGTGATACAATTTTGCAAGTACATTCAGTTGAACATGAGAATGCTGTCCGAAAAATTTGTGGCGAATATAATTAGTAGTAAAGAAGTAACAAATGGAAAAGTTATGCCTGATGCAGCAGTTTTCTACATGAACAACGAAACTGTAGTAAGGGATAATTTTTTTCCTTTCATCATTTTGTGGGAATTATCAGCGTGAAAAAGTTTTGTAACGCTTTGAAATTACGTCTAAAGTTTCATGCAAGTCAGTAAATGCTGTCACTCTTAAATATAGGATGAGTGAAGTCTGGATATTCGTGCATTGTGGGCTACACTTCTTTTTCAGCCCCACCCCCACTCCTTTGATAGATGGTTCTTTCCCACACAGTGTTTCTTTCCGGACAGCAGGTGATATGTGAACCAAGTTTGGTCTATTGGTTTAGGAGGAAATGTGGAACGTACATTCATATTCGAACATACGAACATACATACGAGGGTTGTCCAGAAAGTAATTTCCGATCGATCGCTAAACACCACAGTGAAACAATTTATTTGCAAGAGTTAGTTACACTTTCCGGATCTCTACATAGTCGCCGCTCCGACTTAGACATTTGTTGGAACGTTATACCAAATTTCCAACACCATCGTCATAGAAGGCAGCCGCCTGTGCTTTTCGATAATTCTCTGTAGCGCGTAGCCTGCCCCCAAGTGCTGCGTTCGCATCCAGCGTTTCATGTCTAACATTCTGCGTGGTGTCTGTGTGTTCTATATCGTGTCTCCCTACCACTTTCGCGCAACGACGTTCTGAGCGTGTTTTTTAGGAAATTGACTAGTTTGAACCTGGGACCTGTTGCTGGTAAGGAGACGCCAGACCACACATGACATGTAGAGTTCAGAAGAGTTCAGTGCGACTAGCGATGATATAACCAAATACTTAATGATTTCAACGTCAGCTCCACTGCACTCCCTGTAAAAGAATCTTAATACTAACTAAATTTAGCGGAAGGGGTTCACGGCTTTCCTATTTTTAGTTAGCTGGTAAAATAACGTCGAAAAAGCAGTTAAGTTTACCATTGGAAATTTTATTCTACTCACAAAACATTGTTTATAAATTGCACTACTGATAAAAGGAAATGTTTTAATACAGGATGGTAAAAACCAACTGCGTTCAACAAAAATGTGAACGAATATTCCCTGAATGGGTTTCCAAGTTCTACAATGGATTGAAGGATGACCTATGCCATATCACATCTATAATCTAGGTTTAAATTAAGTTTCACAAAAGAGAAAACTATCAAAATGGTCTACAGTGACCCTCAATCATCTTTAACTACTTATCTAATTTGTCGTAAATTACAGTGGCTAATGTGGCTTCTCAATAATTATATAACAGAAAAATCATTGAGTGTCAGATTTTAACTTACGTAGCAAATGTGAATAGCATGAGCTTTAATTGACGGTCGACACTAGTATTACGCAAAAAAAAAAGGGGGTGTAACAGATGAGACTTCTGCAGTTCTGAGTGAAGCTTTATGCGCTGTTATGCGGCATTGCGTGCGTTCATTACCTTGTCGGTGTTCGTCAGGGGGCGGCGGCAGGCGCAGCTCCGTCCAGCTCGCCCTCTCGGAAGCAACTCTCTCCTAACTCTCTCCTAACTTCTCCTTACTACAATTTACCGAAGTTGGTTTAAAAAAAACTATCTGGCTGTGTTTTCATCTGACCAATCAGGGTCTCAATGTTAACCTTAAGCTCCGCATACAAAAATTCTGTCTATCCAATGAGAAACATTATTGTTTTCGTGGTGGGGCAATGGTTTTGAAAGTTTGCAACGTAACAGACACGCGAAAAAGTCTCACTCTAAAACTTGCGGCTGGTGTGGTCCTTTTAGCGTTATCGTAAGATCTATACTGTTCTTCTGGAGAGCTCTATCTTTCAACATGGGCTGGGGGGTGGTCCTGACGTAACAGAGACGCGAAGAAGTCTCACGCTAAAACTTGCAGCTGGGGTGGTCCTAGCGGTTAGCTGGCGACGTGGGTGTCCATCCGCCCCTTATCGTAGGCCCTTCCAGCTTAGCACGGTTCTGCTCTCGGCTTCTGTTCTGGTTTCTCCCCTCGGAACTGCGTCTGTCTCACGGTGGGAAGGTATGACATGCATTTAGGCATTCTTGTGTTAGTCTGTGGTATTCCATTTGCTCACTCGTTACTCGTATTACTTTGGTTAATTTAATGCCACGATTTGTTCGGAGCTATGTGACATACTACTGGATTTGCTTATCATGTCAGGGTTTTCATGGAAGGTGTTGGGTTTGCCTGACACCTTACACATGTGAACAGAGATGATACTCAGCACCAGCCAGTTAGGGCTGTGTTGTGGGTGATCGAACTCTTCCCATCGAAAAGGCTTCAGGAGCGTCTTCACTGCCTCTGTAGAGTGCTGCTGAGAATTGTCATGAAGAAGGAAGTGCGTGGCAGTTGTGTCAGTTGGGCTGCATTCATTAGCGGACCCTCCTACTTGCCGGGAGACATCGTTGTTCTAGGCACCTTTACTCGCTCACAGTGCGCTCACAACTGTGGTATACATTTTGAGACCAATCGGAACTTACTGTCTAGATAACCCTCGTATGTACATTCATTTTTATAATATGGATAGAGCTCAGTTGTGAACAGTGACAGTCCTTTTTCGCATCCACACGTAATTACATTTTCAGACTTGTACCTTTAGGAATAAAATGTTGACTTCAGCAAGAAATTCCAGAATGCAATCACAAATCCAGTCCGATAGACGTTAAGCTCGTATTTGTTACACTAAACGACAGTCTGGGATAAAGAAAGGGAAGAAGTCAAAGAATGACTGTGTCTACGGCGCTCTAGATCTCATTGGCTACTAAGCGAGAAGGGTTTCGCCGGATCTCTGTTTGCCGAAACAATCCTGATATTTATAGAGTTTTTGTTTTCCAAAAACTTTATAATTCTTGAGCATAAAACATGTTCCATAGATCTGCAACAAATATTCCGCGACATAGGAGTATATGACTCCAGTTACCCAACTGGAAAGTTGGAATAATGGGAATAATTAATCTGCACATTTTGCAGTAACTTCTTACCCATCGTTGCTCCAGCGACGCTTCAATTCAGCCAAAACACCCAGAAAATAGGCCTATTACTCAACAAATACCAAATTTTGTTTTTCATGGAGTTCGAGGTCAACCTGCGTAATTCCTCGTTTCTCATTTTTCGGTGTTTTTAACTACAAGAGATTCCAGCAGAGGACAAGGACATTGAATAGGTTGTTTGACACTTTCGTGAACGGTGGAAATGTTCCGTGTTTTCGCAAGAGCTGTAAAATTAATTTTAAATTCTAAATGTCTTACAATCTGCTTGCAAACGCGTATGGAGATCAATCAAAACAAGCGTGATAGGTATCATCATCATGACCTAAAACAGTAAACTACTGATATAACATGATGTCAAAGTAACACGTCTAGTGGAAGTAATACACAAACAGCTAGAGCAGGGCTAGCTTCGCCCAGGAATAGATCAAGCTGGCAGTCAAAGCGTTCGCGGCCGGATTTGTGTAGTGCGCTCCTAAATTTCTCGGCGACGCTGTTCCTGACAGAGGGCGCGTGTACGATGCGCAATTATCGCCGGAATGCGTTCCACCGGCCGGGCTGCGCAGACCGACAACGCCATGGCCCTTTGTCTGATGCTATTGACGAACGGCGCCGCACAGCTAACCCTCGTGGAGTTTCCGGCGCACAATAGGACAGCCGTTTTCCTTACGCGCATGTGAATCTGTTTAATTCAGTACACTTATCAGAGGCTAAACAACTTAACACCTCTTTTGTCGTGATGCAGAAGAAGTTACCGTGTTTGCGCAGGATTTTGAAATTAAAATGTGCGATATTGCAATTACACAGAAAATCTGATTTTTTATTTTTTTGTTTTTTTGGTTTTCCTTCACAGTTGCATCTAATCTTTAATGGCGACCGGTTTCGAACCTTTGCGTTCATTTCCAAACCATTGCCTGAATCAGAAGCCAACACAAAATGTAAAACATGCAAATAGCTTTCCAGTATTGCGTACACAGAGTGCAGTACTGCAATACGTTGATAAACTAAATATGTAAAAATAAATTGAACTGTTGGTCCTTTACGCCAATTTAATGTTGGAACTGTAAAAAATCACAAATGATGTCAATCATCTCATTATAGATAATTTCTAAATTATGATCACACTTGGGTGAGACTTCCAGGATGTGACAAGAAAATTGCTAGTAGTAGTTTACACAAATAAAATCGCTAATAATAACTCACAAAGTAAACGAAATTAGATTACCGGGAAATGAATATAACCAATGAAGTAGTAATCACTCGGATGAATGCGAAGCAAGATGCTACGAAACATGACTAGTACGCGAATTATGTTGACTGAGTGCATATTACGGTAAAAGCCTTTGTAAAGAAGGCGTGCGAAAAACGTCACTCAATTTGTCGAATGTGTGACATATTTACCACACCATATTTCAGGAGTTTGTGATCCCATTATCAAGTGCTAAAACTGCTATACAGCTAGGCTGTGTCAAAAGTAAAAAGCCAGCAGAAAACCTGTATCATTAAATATAAAAAACTTCAAGGTATTTTGTCGAAAATTTACATTTTGAGAATCGTGGCTGCAACGCTGTAAGGCCTATAATTGAAACAACAGCAAGTCAGTCATTTTTTTATAGACTTCTCTAATAAAAGCTAAATAATTATGATACAGTAGAAGTGTGAGAATTTCTATTAACTCATATATTTCAGATAGCTTAGGATTTTCATGTTTTCGTTTTTTAAATTATGTTAATGGTTTATATGTCCAGTGGTAAAGTCAATAAGTAGCCAAGCATATAGTACAAACGAGCAAATGAAATATCTCCTTTCCACTTATCGCAAGTTCGAAGCCAGTTATACGGTCACGAACATTATACAATCAGCAACACAGCTGACCTCACAGAGCACATCTAAGACATCCACATACCGTCGACAGCTAGATTTGCTCATTAGATAATGTTAACGTTTATTCTACTATCCCAGTAGAAGAAAGTATTAACATAATAAAAAATAACCTACTAATATACTAGAAGATTAACCTGCCTGTAATATATGAGCTAACAGAAGTACTTTCAAAATAATCTACTTATAATTATTGCGTATATTATTCAATTATATGTGTTTGATCGGAAGTAATTTAATCAAGTTGCGAAGACTTAATTTTGTGGGACATGATACCATTGTGTTTATATACTGCCTAATGTGCTGATGCAAATGAAAAAAAAGGAATGAAGATTAGGGCTTAATGTCCAGTCGATATAGGTCATTAGAGAAGGAGCAGAATCTCGTAGCGATTCAAGGCTGGGAAAGGAAGTCGGCCGTGTCCTTTCAATGGACTCATCCCGGCATGTACCTGGAGCGATTTAGGGAAATCTCGGCAAACCTAAATCAGGTCGGCTGGACGCGGGTTTGAAACGTGGTCCTCCCGAATGCAAGTCCAGTGTGCTAGCCACTGCGCCACCTCACACGGTTTTCATCAAATGACAAGCGAGAGAGAACGCAACCACAGCTATGAGTATTAATAAACCGCTTCGGTTGTGTTTAGTGCTTCATTTTCAGATCACTGCTATTCTCAAGGTACTAAGTGCAACAACTTTAGGTGAACATATAGCTAAGACATTAGAGATAGGAAACATTCGTTGTCCGTCAAGGTAAAACACCTCTAAAAGGCGGTATGTCACTGAATAAAACACCGCATTGGTTTGTGATCCATGCATCCGCCTGTTTATTCAATGAAGTATCACGTTTTAACGGTGTTTTGTGTTGACGGGCAGTGGATGTTGAGTACCAAGTTCCGAGCATTTTAGCTAATGCTTTAACTATACATTCATGTAAAGTCGTGGCTCTTAGCGCCATGAAACAGGTAGTGACCTAAAAATAAAGGGCTAAATACAAATGATGAGGTTTAGTTATATCCGCGAAGCTTTCATCAACTGTCGGTCTGCAGCTTTTTAGATACACTTCAATATGTCCCGCAGTTCATGTTTTTGTTTTCTTTTTGTATGTTGTCATCAGTATTCTGATTGATCTGATGTAGCTTGTGTCGATTCTCTCATATATCATAGACTTCATATCTGAGCAGCAATTACATCCAAAGTGGTCCATTATTTGTTTGATGTATTCCAAACTCTGCCTCCCAGTACAGTTTTTACTCTCTGCAATACCATGGAGGCTATTTCCAGGGGTCTTAACATACATCCCACAATACTGTCGCCTCTTCTTGTCAAAGAGTTCCTCACCGATACTGCTGGGAACCTCTCATTGTTTAACAGTCCCCCTAATTTGCAACACCTTTCTATAGCACCACAACTTGAAACGCTTCGATCCTCTTTTTTCCCGACTTTCTCACCGTTCTTGTTTCACTTTATGTAATACCGTACTCCGAACTTTACTCCCCAGAACTTTGTTCCTCAAATTAATGACGATGTTTGACACCAATAAACTTCTGTTGACCAGGAACGCAAGCTTTATTGCACTTTGATTCCACAGCAGCAGAATTCCTTCAGTTCGTCTACTTCGTCATCCTCAGTTTTGATGTTAAGTTTATCACTTATCTCGTCTCTGCTTTTCCTCATTAGTTCGTATTTCTTCGGTTTATGCTCAAAGCATTAATTGTGCATTCCATTCAGCAGGTGCTGCTGACAAGAGGACAGCAATTTCATAATCGAATATCATTCCCACTTGTTCTCCATGAGTTTTAATCCCATTTCTGAACCTTCCTTGTATATTCATCATTGCTTCTTCGATATAAAGATTGAACGATAGAAGCGAGAAACTGCACCTCTTTTTTATATCTTTCTAGTACAAGCACTTCGTTCCTGTTCTTCCTCTCTTATTTTTCCGTCTAATTTCTTGTACATACTGAGTATTACCGGTATTTCGATATGTCTTACGTATATCTTTTTTTCCTGAGAATTTCAGCATTTTCCACTGTCTTTCAGCGTCAAACGCTTTTTCCGGTTCGACAGATCCTACGAATGTATCTTCATTGGGTTTAAATCTAGCATGCATTATCAAACGCAGTGTCACAACTGCCTCTCTGGCGTCTTTACCTTTCCTAAAAGCAAAGCGATCATCATCTACGAGATCCTTGGCTTTCTGTTCCATTCTTCTGTATATCATTCGTGTCAGTAACTTGGATGCGTGAGATAAGCTGATTGTGCGACAGTTCTCGTCTGCCCTTGTTCTGTTTGGGATAATACGCAACATATTTTTCTGAAAGTCTGATGATATGTCGCCAGAACGATATACTCTACATACCAACTCATATAGTTCTTTGGTTACCACTGCCCTTCCCCCCCTCCCCCCCTCCTCCTCCCAAACGACTTCAGTAATAATTTATGCCTTCCGCCTTATTTTCTTTGAATACTGAGAATAGGAACGTAATCAGCAGATGTTATCATTTATATCCTTTCACTCTTAATATTAATCCTGTCTCTGAACCTCTCTTTCATTTCCAGCATTGCTTCGAATTATTGATTGTAATCCCATTCCTGAACCCTTATTTCCGACAGCGCTTCTTCGAAATATTAATTGAACAATAGCGGTGAAATACTAAATTTTTGTTTTGGTTTACCATTCCTACCATTTCGTTTTTTGTCCCTGTATTACCCTTATTTCCCTTCTGTCCCGCGTGAGTTCCCTATCGATAATCACTAAGCTAGTTCATCTGTGCTAAGAGGGTGTGTAACTTCTCTCGCCTGTCGAGAGGGGGAATTGGCTGTGAAGGCGATTTAAGGGTCTCCGCCAATTAGCAAAAGGAAGTCTATGACTACAGCGAGTATGACCAGTTTTCCTCGTGCCCACTGGCTGGTCACAACACTGGAAGAAAGCTCGGGCGGTAACAGTGTGTGAGATCGCATGTCGACTTCGCATCCACGTAGGAAGGCAATCCGGCTTTATTAACATTGGTCTGCGTCTCTTACGAAAGTGGAATGTGATGTCGCCGCGATAAATTGCATTGTAAGCAATGTTGTAGTGATGGTCTCTGTTCTCTGGCTTTATAATTACTATTGACTTAAATACCTTGCTGGCTGATCATCAAAGTCGCTGTCACTTCCATGTCACAAGAGCGAATAAGCTCGAGAAAGGCTATTGGCCGTGATCCATGTATTTGAGTCAATTTTCTGTATTATCTGTAACAAGGCAAAAGCAATCTATGGTGTCTGGGTTCTGAACACCGTTGAGGTTAAAGAAAAAAAAATAATATCACTATTCGACCTTAGTTAAGGCCTTTTGAGTGCAACCTGTTGCAACTCGATATTTCGCCGAGTTATTTGGTACCGCTGATATGTTTCCCTAAAATAGCGCGGTTCACTAGGTTTTTTGTATTTATTTCTCACATTCACTACATAATTTTTCAACGTAGCAAGTTAACTTCTGTGCAAACCTTAGTAATTGTACGTTTAACTGAAGCTGTCTTTTAAAATATTTTTTCCTTCATACCTTTCCTTGTGTAACTGTTACGGGAATTTGCAGTGCCTTCTTGTTCATTTGATAGCCATCGTCGTAGTAACTGTTTTTGAAATTTTCATGAGTGCTTTAAATTTCTTAATTAGTGATGTTATATCATAAAAAATTTTTTTTTTGAGCCTGTTAAAGTAATTATCAATAAAATCATGTGCGGTATTCCTGGCAAATAAATTTATTACTGTAATTGTTTAACGAACCGTCTTAAGTTGCGTAGGCAATTTTATGATGACTAGTTTCGTACGACTTGTCTATTATCAAACATTATGTAGAACAAAATACAGTAGGTGTTACAATACACAGAAACGAAGGTGTAATAAAATCCCAGTAAGCCCTGTGAGGTGTCATAGTACCTGATGTGCTTCTTATATTCATGTGTAAGGTGTCAGGCAAACCCAACACCTTCCATGAAAACCCTGACATGATAAGCAAATCCAGTAGTATGTCACATAGCTCGGAATAAATCGTGACATTAAATTAACCAAAGTAATACGAGTAACGAGTGAGCAAATGGAATACCACAGACTAACACAAGAATGCCTAAATGCATGTCATACCTTCCCACCGTGAGACACACGCAGTTCCGAGGGGAGAAACGAGAACAGAAGCCGAGAGCAGAACTGTGTTAAGCTGGAAGGCCCTACGATAAGGGACGGACGGACACCCACGTCGCCAGCTAACCGCTAGGACCACACCACCCGCAAGTTTTAGCGTGAGACTTCTTCGCATCTCTGTTACGTCCGGACCACCGCCCAGCCCATGTTGAAAGATAGAGCTCTCCAGAAGAACAGTATAGATCTTACGATAACGCTAAAAGGACCACACCAGCCGCAAGTTTTAGAGTGAGACTTTTTCGCGTGTCTGTTACGTTGCAAACTTTAAAAACCATTGCCCCACCACGAAAACAATAATGTTTCTCATTGGATAGACAGAATTTTTGTATGCGGAGCTTAAGGTTAACATTGAGACCCTGATTGGTCAGATGAAAACACAGCCAGATAGTTTTTTTTAAACCAACTTCGGTAAATTGTAGTAAGGAGAAGTTAGGAGAGAGTTGCTTCCGAGACGGCGAGGTGAGCGGAGCTGTGCTGCCCGTCGCCCCCTGACGAACACCGACAAGGTAATGAACGCACGCGATGCCGCGTAACAGCGCATAAAGCTTCACTCAAAACTGCAGGAGTCTCATCTGTTACAGCCCCTTTTTGTGTAATACTACTGGCGATCGTCAATTAAAGCTCATGGTGTTCACATTTGCCACTTGAAGTAAAAATCTGAAACGCGATAATTTTTCTGTTATATAGTTATTGAGAAGCCACATCAGCCACTGTAATTTACGACAAATTAGATAAGTAATTAAAGATAATTGAGGGTCACTGTAGACCATTTTGATAGTTTTCTCTTTTGTGAAACTTAATTTAAACCTAGATTATAGATGTGATATGGCATAGGTCATCCTTCGATCCATTGTAGAAACCCACACAGGGAGTATTCGTTCACATTTTTGTTGAACGCAGTTGGTTTTTACCATCCTGTATTAAAACATTTCCTTTTATCAATAGTGCAATTTATAAACGATGTTTTGTGAGTAGAATAAAATTTTCAATGGTAAACTTAACTGTTTTTTCGACGTTATTTTACCAGACAATTAAAAATAGGAAAGCCTTGAACCACTTCCACTAAATTTAGTTAGTATTAAGATTCTTTTAGAGGGAGTGCAGTGGAGATGACGCTGAAATCATTAAGTATTTGGTTATATCATCGCTAGTCTCACTGAACTCTTCTGAATTCTACATGTCATGTGTGGTCTGGCGTCTCCTTACCAGCAACAGGTCCCAGTTTCAAACTAGTCAATTCCCTAAAAAACACGCTCAGAGCGTCGTTGCGCGAAAGTGGTAGGGAGACACGACATAGAACAGACACAACGCAGAATGTTAGACATGTTTATAACGATTTGTTAAGTAGACTTTTCGCAACGTGTTAAAATCGTATTTTATCAATAAATGTGTAGACCGCATTTGTATTACAATAAATAGCGTCAATCCTTTGACGCATGCGGCTGCTAGCGGTCTCTGGCGTAGCTTACGTGGTCGCTGGAGGTGCTCCTTTTTATGAGAGTTACTTTTTGACATACAGCGATGCTAGTGTTGGCGCTACATTGTACCGTGTCACGTTGATATCTTTTGTGCCCTGCAATGCACGTCTGCGTGAAACACAAAACTTACATGGTGGGTATGCGTTGGAATTGACAACGATACGAAATTGCAGTGCCTGTGTTGCGAGGAAGTACGCTGCAATGCTCCTTCGTCGTGTATGCAAGCATAATAGACGAGCCGTCCGACACTAGTCGTCAGTGAAGAAATAAAACTTCCTATACCACTTAAGATGGCTCCTTTAACAATTATTATCATAACATAGACCTTTCCGTCCTTTCAACCCCGGTATTTTGGAGTTACAGAAATACACTTATCTGTAACAATTTCCTCTGACACCCTTCTCAACCCTTATTAGCTTTCGCCTACTTTTCTGAGGTTTTTCCAACATCTTGCACCAGTTTACATTCTTCTTCTTCCTGGCTCTGCAGCCGTTGATGGACCTGGGCCTGGTCAAGGACAGCATTCCATTCGCCCCTGTTCAACGTCTTGCGCCTCCATCCCGTGACACCAATAATTTTTGAAACTTATATATCATTCAAGCATCGAAGTCCTTGTCTTCCTCTGCTTCTTCGTCCTACAGGGTTTTGCAGCAGCGCCGTTTTCGTCGGGTTCTCATCCTGCATGCGGAAAACATGGCAGAAGCGTTTCAGGCGGTTTATTTAGATGAACATAATGATTTCAATATCTTTATAAAGTCTGTAAAGATCTAAATTATATCGTCTACGGCGTGTTCCATCTTCAGTAATCAACCCATAGCTGTTGCGTTAAATCGTTCGTTCAAAATATGCTGTTAGCTCTTCATAATGTTGTGTCATAGTTCATGTTTCTGAGTCATATGTCAATACTGGACGTATTAAAGTTTTATACAGTTGACACTTTGTTCTTCTGAACAGATTTCTGAATTTAACACTATAACAGCGGAAAGGTTCAAAATGACCTCTGTCACACGTTTTTCGTTCATTGTCATATCCAATTTATTTACTTCATTAGTGAAATTATATGGTTCTTCCTATTTTTTTCTCATCTTTCTGAAGATGTTTTATTATTAATAAAATGTTTTAATTTTCTCCACCATCTCATTCAGTATACCTAGAACGGCGGAAGGGATCAGTTCGACCCAATTGTAAAATCTCTTCTGAATGTAAGTAAATTATCCAGCAATAGGATGGTAACAGTAAGCAGTAACGCAGAGCAGTTGCTCTTCATTGTTGCAAGTTGTCACATGTACATTCCAGTACGCCACAGCTTATGTTGTGCCACCCAGGCAGTCACTGTCCGCGAAACACGTTTTCGAACATGTCTCGTCAGCGTGGACTTCCTGATAAAGTTGTTTTACATCGCTTAGAGAATTCCGAAGCTGAATCGGAAACTGACTTCACTGATAATGATGATGATTATGTACCTGACGCAAGTGAAGATGAAGACATTGGAAACGAGGAGCGATTAATGGAAGAGGATTCAGATGCTGATATACGTCAATCATCACCTCTTTCACCACAGCAGGTACAGTTGGAAGTGTCTACAAAGATGATTGCCAGGGATGGAATCGTGTGAGAGATTTGATATTATTGATCCTCTGGAAGGTGGTCAGCTATGAATGTTCTGGAAGATAGAGGAGGTCCCACTACTTAATCTTGCCAACCAGTAGACAGCTCTGTCATCAGTGTCCTCCATCTTATTTTTGATGAAGCAGTGCTACATCTCATGAAGAAATACACAGAATTAAATGCTTGAAAAGTACTAAAAGACTATGACTTGACTGTGTCACTTGAGGAACTGGAGAAACTGACAGCAATCATATATGCTAGAGGTGTATTGTGCATATATGTTAGCGGTGTATTGCGCATATATGTTAGCGGTGTATTGTGCACAAAAGGTATGTCTGTGGATGATCTCTGGTGACACTCTTGGTGGCTTGCTTTTATCAAGGACATTATGCCAACGGACATATTTCAGGAGCTTCTCCGATTTCTGTTTCGATTAAAAATCAACCCGGGGAGAACGTTGGTAGCCAAAAAATTCGCTCTTGTATCTGAAATTTGGGGAAAGTTAATTGAAAACAGTATTCGCGCTTACCACCGTGGAGAAAATGTAACCATTGACGAGCAACTGTTAGCAAGCAAAGCAAGATGTAGATTTACTCAACAGATGTCCAAGAAACCAGACGACTCAAATTCTGGTTGGCTGTTGATGTAATGACAAAGTATGTATGAAATGCTTTCCCACAACTAGCAAAGAGGACACGCATAGAGAGAATCAACCACTTGGAGAGTACGTCGTTCTGCATCTCAAGGAGCCACTTGTAAATGAAGGAACAACTTCTTGACGTCTCTTCAACTTGCTAACTTCATTAGTTGGAACGATTAATGGATCCGCCGTGGAAACCTGGTGAAGTAAGGAAGCCGAATGCTGAAATACACTCCACTACAATACACCACAATAGAGGCAACACCGTCTGCACCGTGACTGAATAGTAAAGAAAGAAGAATGAAAGCGTTATTCTTATGAGTACGCTCCATGCTGAAGTAGCAACAAGCAAGGAAGGAAAGAAAAAAACCTGAAACGGCAACGATCTACACTGCAGCGAAGTACCGTGTGGAAGTGGTTGATCAAATGACCCGTAAACATACTACGAAGGTTGCATGTAGGAGATGGCCAATGCATGTCTTCTACAACATACAGGACATGGCGGCAATAAATGCGTGCGTCATCTATAACACAGTAACGAACAAGAAAAAGGATAGGAAGAAATTCATACTTCAACTGGAAAATGAACTTAAGGGAATGAAAGAGCAAGAACATCAGGCAAAGGAAGAGGATATGAACTGAAATCACCTAGAAAGCGGAGATAGTGCCAAATCATCCTCTGCAAATGCTATAAAACCAGCGAAAACTGTATAAAGTGCCACAAAGCCGTGTGCGGAAAATGTGCACGTAAAACAGAAATCACCTGTGTTAAGTGCGTCTAGCAGCTTCAAATGACCTGAGTGAAAAGTAATACAGAGTTGTTTGTAAAACACGTGTGAGAGTAAAATGGACCAAATATACTAAATGTGTCTAGAAGGTTGTATGAATAGTTAATAAATTAAAATCTATAGTTAAGAGACTTGTTAGTAGTAGCAACAATAAATTTCTATGATACATTGTCGTTCAAATTAATTAATTATTATTATTTATACTTGTCAATAATTGTTGTGATTACTAGAAGTAAAGTATGGATTAACGAACACTAAAAAAAGCACTTGTTTAAGTCAAATATGAATATATTTTATGTGGGGTCAAAATGACCATTTTCCGCGGTTTTAGGAAGTCAGAAACTCCGCCGTTCTAATGTTAAGTTGTGGGGCCAGCTAATAATATCATTTATTTGGCAGGTGGATGTGCCGCTTTATTTCCACACTAATATCATTCTGTGATGTTACCAGTGTTCTCAGATAGTCAGATTCACTTACAGATTCTGTTTACGCCTGGTCAATTTTTTACATTGTTTTTAGTTCTGATGGTATTATTCGCAAATATTTTATTTTGTTGGTATTCAATTCCAGTCTCTTTTTTATTGCTGCTGCCACCTTGCCGCTTTAGCAGCTAGTTCTGTTCTTGCAGTAATATCCATCATCTGCATAACCAAGAACCTTTGACCATTCTGATATATATTGTGCCTGTGTGTCGATGTGAGCTGTCCGTATTACCTTCTCTAGTGCTATGTTGAAAATCATACACGAGAGTGTACAGCCTTGTCTCAGTTCACGGTTAGTTTCTAAACGCCTTTTTTCCTGATCTTTTCTCACACCTTGCACCATTTTACACTGTCGAACGCGAGTGAATAAGACCGCCAACCAGATTCAATGAATGGTGGTTTTCAATTAACCTTAACCATGGTTTCAACGGATTTAAACCCTTCTTCTGGAGAAGGATAAGAAACAAACTTCACATTTGCAAACTGTCAGTTAGTAAAGCGATCTAATATCTACACATGAAACGCGCCGGCAACGATCCGCACATCCACTTGTAAAAGTTAAGGCCTCTAAAATCAAGGGTTTGTAACATCAGTAAATCGAATCTTCCGTCAACGTGTAGCTCTTAGCATGGTCTGACATTTTACGTGAATCACTGTACTGGTGTGACAAGCCCTCGATTTTAGGGGCCTTTGACATATGCAAATGGATTTAAAGATCGTTGTCGACACATTTCACGTGGAGATGTTAGATTGCTTTACTGACAGTTTGCCAATGTGAGGTTTGTTTTTTGTTGTTTTAGAGGAGACGAGTTTAAATCCGTTGAAACCTTGGTTAAGGTTAATTGAAAACCACCATTTATTACAACTGGGTGGCAGTCTTATTCATCTGCTGTTCTGTAATCGTTGTTCAAGAACAGCCATCGTCAAACGCTTTTTCAGGGTCGACGTAGCAGAGTAATGATGAACGGTAGTTCGCCTAAGTCCGTTGACACTCGCTGACTCAACCTACAGAGGCGGTGAGGCAATACAGGGTGTCCCACTTAAACCTCCCTGATTTCAAGGATCCAGGAGAGATAAAACCACAGAGATACAGCAGGGTCCCATAAAGTGAAAATGGCGACTCCACAGCAGCTCGCACACGCAGTAGTATGGTTTGCAGAAACAAAATCGCTGATTACTGTGCAAATAAATTATCATATTGTGTGTGAATGTGATCCACCTGATGTGAAAACAATTAAGGAATGGTGTAGGAAGTTTCTGGCAACAAGAAATGTTCTGAAACATCCTGGCGGTGCACGTTACAGAGTTTCAGAAGAAACAGTGGAGGATATCAGACAAACTTTTCTTAGAAGTCCACGTAATTCAATTCATGAAGCATCTAGGCAACTTGAAGTACCTCGATCAACATTGTATCATGTAGTTCACTAGTGTCTTCGTATGTGTGTTTACAAAGTGAAAATTCGGCAACAACTGTCGCCGAACGGGAAACCACACCGACAGCAATCTACTGCAAATATGTTGCAACGTATTGATATGGATGCCAGCTTACTGGAAAGATTTTTATTCTCAGACGAGGCAATATTTCATATATAAGGAAGGGTTAATAGACATAACGTTCGGATATGGGCTTCGCAAAATCCGCGCGTTGTCACTGGACTTGTTCGTGATAGCCCTAAACTAAACGTCTAGTGCGAACTAATGCGCGACAGGATTGTTCGACCGTTCTTCTTTGCGGAGCAAACAGTGAATGGGCCATTGTATCTGGATATGTTGGAGCAGTTTGTGTACCCTCAGATACAAGACTTGCAACCCAACATCGTTTTTCAACAAGATGGAGCTCCGCCGCATTGGTCAAGAGCTGTTCGCAAGTTCCTGAATAGAAAATTTCCCAATCTTTGGATCGGACGCGGAGGACTCATTTCCTGGCCACCACGTTCACCCGACATTAATTTCTTTCGTGTGGAGGACCGCGTGTATGAGACCAAAGTGACCGATATTCCTACGTTGTGACATTGTATCACTAATGCGATTGCAACAATAACAAAGGAAATGTTACAATGAACTTGGCAGGAAACTTAATATAGACTCGATAATCTTCGTGCTACAAATGGTTCACATGTAGAGGGCCGGCTGGAGTGGCCGAGCGGTTCTAGGCGCTACAGTCTGGAACCGCGAGACCTTTACGGTCGCAGGTTCGAATCCTGCCTCGGGCATGGATGTGTGTGATGTCCTTAGGTTAGTTAGGTTTAAGTAGTTCTAAGTTGTAGGGGACTGATGACCACAGCAGTTAAGTCCCATAGTGCTCAGAGACATTTGAAACATTTGAACATGTAGAGGTGTATTGAGGATAAATAAATGAATTCTTTGAGATGCTATTCGGTGTGGTGCATTTTTCATTGTATTTACTGTGGTTTTTTTTCCTGGCTCTTTGAAATCAGGGAGTTTATAGTATGACACCCTGAATTGTGATTCAGAGCTGGCGTACGCGGACGGGAGCAGGCTGGCCATGGGGTGAGGGAGGATGGCAGGCGGCAAGTAGTGCTAGAGCAACGGCTCCCTTTGCTGGCGCAGTCCGTGGAGGCGCGGCTGCCGGCTAAATCGGCCGCTTCCTTCCTTCCTTCCTTCCTTCCGATGGGGGCATTTATTTAATAGCGGCCATTGGGTGAGAAACAGCGCGCCTCGGAAGTGTCCAGATGCGGTCGTAACCCGCCCGACGCCCGGCTATCTGCGTCGTGACATTTCCCGGCGGGCGCGCGCGATACACGACGGAGGCGGCGACGGCGGCGGCGGCGCAGGCTGCGGCGTTAGCCGTGATGGCCGCCACGGACGGAAGAAATCTCTCGCAGCAGCCGTTCCCACCTTGTTGCTCGCCGCTCGCTCTCGCTGTTTGCTCGAAACAGCAGGGCGAGGGGACCATCACTGAAACGTTTCCCGCACATGGATTACGCACCAAAGATGGCGGCGAAGATGTAGCTGTACAGCTGCAATAGACTCTTGGTCACTGAAACTACAACACCACGAATCATGGCCAGGTATTCACTTTACCAGTCTTCCATTACAAACGAAAACGAAAAAAAATTTAACTCTATTTGTCGTGAATTATCGAAACAATTCCATTTCCGTGTGTTCATAGAAACAGCTTTGAAATTATGAAACTGTCGTACAAAGAAATATCCGTAGACCTAATGTACAAACGTATAAGTACAATATACAGAATAAGAAAATAATCCTGGCCACTTTCTGTAGGCTGTGCACAGCTGTTTCGCGTGTCTACAACGCGATTTTGTAAACGGCTCTATCACAACCCCTACAGACCACAAACGTTCTTGCCTACAGCCGTTTGCACTTCGCAGTTGATGGCTGTCAAAGGTGCTAGAAGGTGTCAGAGATTACCTTAATCTGACTATACTACAAGAGTCTCTTAGTAGTAGAGAAAAAAATTATTAAAACTTTAGCATGTTATGGCAATTTTTCACTCTTGTCAGTGTTTATGACATCGTATCTTTTCAACTGTTTGTCGCACAATGGTGCACTTCTGTAAGTAAATTCAACGGCATATATTGATACTGTCTGTGAAATACGTTGTGAATAGAAATAGTAGCAAAGGAGTAATATATTCAAACGTCAAGCATGTGGGTTAGTTAATTTGGGAGAGGGGAGTGAACAGCGGGGTCATCAGTCCCATCGGATTTGGAAAGGAAACCGGCCGTGACCTTTCAAAGGAACCATCCCAGCACTTGTCTGAAGCGATTTAGAGAAATCACGGGAAACCTAAATCACGATGGCCGGACGCGGGTTTGAACCTTCGTCCTCCCGAATGCAAGTCCAATGTGGTAATCACTACGCCACCTCGCTCGGTTACGCATGTTGGGGCAACTTTTCGCGCATCTAAGTGTTTATGAAGTTATATGTCCTGAACTATGTGTCATACAATGATAAAATTTTGTGGATGCATTTAGCGTCACATGTGGGTACTGTCTACGACATTGATTGCGGATACACTTAATAGAATAGAGGTAATACATTATATCTCACGGAAAACGCGGCAGTTTTCCACGCATGTCATTGCCTACATATCATCTGAACTATTTTAGGCATGTCATCCTTACATTCACAGCGACCATTACCTGTCAGTAAAGGTTATGTGTACCAAGGTTGCTTGAAAACTCTCAAGTTGTTTAGGAGGAGATGTAGAGCATACATACATACACTCCTGGAAATTGAAATAAGAACACCGTGAATTCATTGTCCCAGGAAGGGGAAACTTTATTGACACATTCCTGGGGTCAGATACATCACATGATCACACTGACAGAACCACAGGCACATAGACACAGGCAACAGAGCATGCACAATGTCGGCACTAGTACAGTGTATATCCACCTTTCGCAGCAATGCAGGCTGCTATTCTCCCATGGAGACGATCGTAGAGATGCTGGATGTAGTCGTGTGGAACGGCTTGCCATGCCATTTCCACCTGGCGCCTCAATTGGACCAGCGTTCGTGCTGGACGTGCAGACCGCGTGAGACGACGCTTCATCCAGTCCCAAACATGCTCAATGGGGGACAGATCCGGAGATATTGCTGGCCAGGGTAGTTGACTTACACCTTCTAGAGCACGTTGGGTGGCACGGGATACATGCGGACGTTCATTGTCCTGTTGGAACAGCAAGATCCCTTGCCGGTCTAGGAATGGTAGAACGATGGGTTCGATGACGGTTTGGATGTACCGTGCACTATTCAGTGTCCCCTCGACGATCACCAGTGGTGTACGGCCAGTGTAGGAGATCGCTCCCCACACCATGATGCCGGGTGTTGGCCCTGTGTGCCTCGGTCGTATGCAGTCCTGATTGTGGCGCTCACCTGCACGGCGCCAAACACGCATACGACCATCATTGGCACCAAGGCAGAAGCGACTCTCATCGCTGAAGACGACACGTCTCCATTCGTCCCTCCATTCACGCCTGTCGCGACACCACTGGAGGCGGGCTGCACGATGTTGGGGCGTGAGCGGAAGACGGCCTAACGGTGTGCGGGACCGTGGCCCAGCTTCATGGAGACGGTTGCGAATGATCCTCGCCGATATCCCAGGAGCAACAGTGTCCCTAATTTGCTGGGAAGTGGCGGTGCGATCCCCTACGGCACTGCGTAGGATCCTATGGTCTTGGCGTGCATCCGTGCGTCGCTGCGGTACGGTCCCAGGTCGACGGGCACGTGCACCTTCCGCCGACCACTGGCGACAACATCGATGTACTGTGGAGACCGCACGCCCCACGTGTTGAGCAATTCGACGGTACGTCCACCCGGCCTCCCGCATGCCCACTATACGCCCTCGCTCAAAGTCCGTCAACTGCACATACGGTTCACGTCCAAGCTGTCGCGGCATGCTACCAGTGTTAAAGACTGCGATGGAGCTCCGTATGCCACGGCAAACTGGCTGACACTGACGGCGGCGGCGCACAAATGCTGCGTAGCTAGCGCCATTCGACGGCCAACACCGCGGTTCCTGGTGTGTCCGCTGTGCCGGGCGTGTGATCATTGCTTGTACAGCCCTCTCGCAGTGTCCGGAGCAAGTATGGTGTGTCTGACACACCGGTGTCAATGTGTTCTTTTACATTTCCAGGAGTGTACATACATACATACATACGTACATACATACATACACCCATACACAAACATACAATTTCATAATATGTTTGGATTTGGAAGAGACGATGACGTAAATAAAAGAAATGTACAGGAAAGCGGCTAAAATTCAGGGTTGAAGAATTCCGGGCCCATGATTTTCAGGAAATGTTTTTCGTTTTCGTCATCATGTACATAGTGGTGTTGATAATCCCATTCCATTTATTCCCAAATGAGAACCTCTTTCGCCCCTAGTACATCTGTTGGTATGTCTGAAACAATTGCATATCATGAACGCTACTGTGAATAACCTTTTAGCCGGTTGAAAATTAATGGTACTAAGAACATAACGAGCATTAGTTTCATTAGTGGCATTAACTAGGATACAGTTGCATATCAACTATAGAAATCTAGTTTCGCAGGTAAGAGCGTATCAGGTTGTGGAAAGGGGCCAAGATCAATTACTGTTAATCACAGTTTTCTCTTTAAAACAACAAAGATCAATTCACGCCTGAGGGCCCAAGTAACGTCATAATAATAAGGTTTAAAGAATTCCTTTTAAAACACAAGAATTTAGACAAACGGCTGAAGGCCTGTCTTAAGTAAAATTAAAATATCTTTTCGGCAAAAGACCCCAATAATATTTCAGATCAGCAAAGGAAATTCTTTAAAAGGCAAGCATTTACAAATCTCGGCTAAAAGCCACGTGACGGAAAATTTAAATTAATTCCTCGGCTGAAAGGCCAATAATTTTTCAACGTAATAAAGGGCAACCTTTAAAGACAAGCATTTACACAGTACAACAGAAAGCCACCTTGAGAAAACTTGGAACATCTTGATGGCTGAAGGCCCAAACAATTATTCAAAATAATTAAAGACAGACCTCAAGATAAGCATTTACACAGTATGGCTTAAGGCCATTTTAAGAATTCAAGATAATTAAAAAGAAACCTTACAGACAGGAATTTACACATTACGGCTGAAAGCGTCAGATTTTAAAACAAACGCGACTGAAGACCTAAATACAGACCAAACAAAATTTTTAAATGAAACACGGCTGAAGGCCTAATCCTAAAATACTTTACATAAGGTTCGGCTGAAGGCCATGTACTGAACATTGAACAGACGAAATTAGTACACGGCTAAAGGCGTGGCACAGTACTTGTGACAAAGAAAATCACAATCTCAAGAACAGAACAGTGGTGCTCAGATGTGTTCCAACGGTCGGCCTGGGGAGGAAACTCTAACAACGGTTTAGGTGAGACAGGCAGCCAAGTGTAACACTAAACAATCAGATGGCAGCACACCCTAGGGACGGCTGAAGAACCAACCAACAACCTAATCAATTCCCTTCCACTCGACCAATGCTACGACAACCAAAAATGTCAGCGAGGACAAGGATTGCAGCAGAACTATGTCTTAATAATTGATGTCTAAACACAATGAAGGCACAATAACCACTCAATGAAAACCGGAGAACAACATAAAGCTGTCGGACTACACGCCGTGCCGGACAGCATCAACACGGTGAGAAAAACACACTGCCGGAAAACTACGTTAACGACCAGGGCAGGTAACCAGAATGTTAATGGCCATAAGGCAGAAGACACTGCTGGTGCACTTCACTAATAAATTGTAATCATTTCCAAAGTTAAACACCAAACAGGAAGATGGCTGCAAAATTTTGCCAACTCCAGCACAACATCATGTTGCTGCTTGTGGGAACAGCCCAGGAAGCAACAACCAGCAATCAATAAAGACATGTCAGAGCAGTTCAGGTTTCATAACAGGCTCACTGATTACTGAACTCGATGGACGACGAACTCTGCAGCTCTCACAGCTGGTGCCACACAACTCCGTCCATGCATGTATGCCACCAGCAGCCCCGGCCTGACCTCACACTGTGGAGACTTTCTCGCTGCTGCGTCGCAACCGACCAACTGCCTGCAGCATGCAGAAAGCATTAAAATAGCAGCTCAGTCAAACCACACAAGCTACACAGGGTTACACGAAAACACTTCTACGAACAACTCAAACGACATTGAAACCAGTGATTGTGGAACAACAAAAACGAATCACAAATCGACACACACGAAGAATCCAGAAGCGGTCAGCGTCCAAATACACGTCGTCCGATGAGACGACCGACCGAATGACCAACCAAGGTCGTGACCACTCAAATCATGTGTGTCGGCAACTGTCGGGCGAGTCATGGCTGTCCGGACATCACTGCTGCTCCGTCCCGAATCCCTTGATGTCCGTTCGCAGCTCCGACACACGACAACCTGAAGACATTGGCTCGGACCCAACCATGCAGAGGTAACTCATGCCCATTAGCAACGACATATCTGCACATGGAAGAAACAGACCCAAGCCCCGCAAGATGACCAAGTGAAGGTGCCCAGAAGCGGTCAGAAGACCAAATACACCTCGCCCGATGACGCGACCGACCGAGGACCAACGAACGGTCGTTCTCGCTCAAGTTTCCTTCCACCGGACAGTGCACGTCTGACACCAGCGGTCGGCGAGTACTGGCTATGCAGGCCTTACTGGAGCCTCATGCCGACTCCACTTCCAACACACGACGACCCGGAAATACTGGTGGTCACTCCAAAGATAGTACGACAGTGCTCTTATCGATAAGCGCAGCGGCTGTCACTCACGGGCAGGCAAGCCAGCAACTTAGTGACGATAGTAAATCGAGTAAGAAACGGGACGGCAGTACCGCAAAGACAAGATGTGAAGCAATAAACGGTACGAATACGAGCCGTTATAGGCTCAACTACGTAAATTTTACATGCGTCACAGGGAATTTGGATGACATTTTATGTATGTGCTAAGAATGCATTTTTACGAGGAAGATAAAGATTGGCAGCTAGGGAACAACGTTACGTATTCGTTACCGATCTTGACGAGAATTTTGATTAATAAAACACACTGACGTTGCCGTCACAGTATAGCATGTGAAATAGTTGGTAACCCTTTCGTGCCGAGGCAAGGTGTTCTATATCCCAAAACAGAACAATTAATTTCAATTGCAATGCCCAGTTAACAAAAAAAAAAGCATTGAATACACTAGCAAAGTCCCCCAGTACAGATAACACTCTCCGGGCAATGGTCGGTTTACCCGATCACTTCAGCTGAACTTACACTGAAGAGCTACAGAAACTGGTATAGGCATGCGTATTCAAATACAGACATATGTAGAAGAAAGAATACGGCGCTGCGATCGGCAACGCCTATAATGTAAGACAACAAGTATTTGGCGCAGTTGTTATATCGGTTACTACTGCTGCATTAGCAGCAAACATTTAAGTGAGTTTGAACATGGTGTTACAGTTGGCGCACGAGCGGTGAAACACAGCATCTTCGAGGTAGCAATGACGTGCTGATTTTCCCGTACGAACATTTCACGAGATACCGTGAATATCAGGAATCTGCTAAAGTAACAAATATCCGACATCGCGGCGGGCGGAGAAAGATCTTGCAACAACAGGACCAATGATGACTGAGGAGAATCGTTCAACGTGCCAGAAATGCATCCCTTCCGCAAAATGCTGCATATTTCAATGCTGGGCCATCAACAAGTGTCGTGGTGCGAACCATTCAACAAAACATCATCGATATGGGCATTCAGAGTCGAACGCCCACTCGTGTATCCTTGATGACTGCACGACACGAAGCTTTATATCTCGCCTGACCCCCGTCAACATAGACATTGGACTCTTGATGACTGGAAAAATGTCTGGTCTGACGAGTCTCGTTTCAAATTGTATCGAGCGGATGGAGGTGTACGGGTGAGGAGACAACCTCATGAATTAATGGATCCTGCCTGTCAGCAGGGAAGTGTTCAAGCTGGTGGAGGCTCTGTAATGGTGTGGGGCGTATGCAGGTGGAGTGGCATGGGATCTCTGACACGGCTGGATACGACTCTGACAGGTGACACGTACGTAAGCATTCTGTCTGATCGCTTGCATCCATACATGTCCTATGTTCATTCCAACGGACTTTGGCAATTCCAGCAGTACTAAGCGACCCCCTTACATATCCAAAATTGCTAAAGAGTGGCTTCAAGAACACTCTTATAAGTTTAAACACTTCCGTCGCCACCAAACTCCCCAGACACGAACATTATTGAGCATATGTGTGAAGCCTTGCAATGTGTTGTTCAGAAGATATCTCCACCCCTTCGTCCTCTTACCGATTTATGAACAGCCCCGCAGGATTCATGGTGTAGGTTCTCTTCAGCACCACTTCAGACATTAGTCAAGTCGATGCCACGTAGTGTTGCGGCTCTTCTGCATGTTCGCGGGGGCCCTGCACGATATTAAGCAGGTGTACCACTTTCTTTGGCTCTTCAGTGTAGAAGCTTGTCAAGATCTGAAGTATTGTACTCTTATGAGTAGCCATTAGGTGAGGACCCAAGACAATAATACGAAAGAAAATTAACCACACCATAGCCTGTTTCCCTTTTCTGAAAAACTGTGCTATACGGTGCAGACGCGTTAGTCTCGACGATGGTTCATGGTGAGGTGAATTACGCTACTGGCCATTAAAATTGCTACACCACGAAGATTACGTGCTACAGACGCGAAATTTGACCGACAGGAAGAACATGCTGTGATATGCAAATGATTAGCTTTCCAGAGCATTCACACAAGGTTGGCGCCAGTGGCGACACCTACAACGTGCTGACATGAGGAAAGTTTCCAACCGATTTCTCATACACAAACAGCAGTTGACCGGCATTGCCTGATGAAACGTCGTTGTGACGCCTCGTGTAAAGAAGGGAAATGCGTACCATCACGTTTCCGACTTTGATAAAGGTCGGATTGTAGCCTATCGCGATTGCGGTTCATCGTATCGCGACATTGCTGCTCGCGTTGGTCGAGATCCAATTACTCTTAGCAGAATATGGAATTGGTGGGTTCAGGAGGATAATATGGAACGCCGTGCTGGATCCCAACGGCCTCGTATCACTAGCAGTCGAGATAACAGGCATCTTATCCGCATGGCTGTAACGGATCGTGCAGCCACGTCACGATCCCTGTGTCAACAGATGGGGGCGTTTGGAAGACAACAACCGTCTGCACGAACAGTTCGACGACGTTTGCAGTAGCATGGACTATCATCTCGGAGACCATGGCTGCGTTTACCCTTGACGCTGCATCACATACAGGAGCTCCTGCGGTGGTGTACTCAACGACGAACCTGGGTGCACGAATTGCAAAACGTCACTTTTTCGGATGAATCTAGGTTCTGTTTACAGCATCATGTTTGGCGACTTCGCGGTGAACGCACATTGGAAGAGTGTATTCGTCATCGCCATACTGGCGTATCACCCGGCGTGATGGTATGGGGTGGCATTGGTTACACGTCTCGATCACCTCTTGTTCCCGTTGACGGCACTTTGAACAGTGGACGTTACATTTCAAATGTGTTACGACCCGTGGCTCTACCTTTCGAACCCTGCGAAGCCCTACATTTCAGCAGGATAATGCACGACCTCATGTTGCAGGTCCTGTACGTAAATAGAAACTCTTCAACAGAATAAAAGGAGTCATGGATGAATTTCTTTAGTTTGCTTTCAAGTTTAAGTTCGTCATCTGTCAGACATTTCGTGTCATTCCGTAAGTGAGAAACTAGTCGCAGCGTTGTGCTAAAGGTAACCATAACGTGGAACAATGAGTGTAATTTTCCTTATGGTGTTGTAATTATATACATCTATGTTTCTTTTTGAAGTTCAGGAGTTATTTGCAGCTAACGTCATGGGCACTGAAAATACCTTACTGCTTAAGCAGATTTCTACGATATGATCGTGGGTGAACACCATATATTATTGATACAAAACATTTTTGAACAATGAAAATTTTTTTTCAGGAACACTAATTAGCCTCGGATCGTTAATCAATACATAATTCAATGGAGAGCTGCATCAAACCAGTGTCAGGACCGAAGACCACAACAACAACAACAACAACAAGATTCAATGAAAATCTGAAAAAATATATTAACTCACAGATTTGCAGCTCCTCAATATGATCAATGATTCTCAGTGCAAATGTGGCTGAACTGAGTTTTTTTAGCAGTAAAAAACCGTGTTTTTTTTCTAGTTTAAATGTCATCAGTATGCAAATCTAAAATTTTTGAATTTCAAAACAAACTTATTACTTTCCCACCGCTTATTGTATCTATCACCGACCTCTACATGTGCAGAACTGTATAAATTTGTAGCGGCCCACTTATGTACCTAGTTTTACTTCCTGTTAAAATATTAATTACAGATAGGCCGCCGGCCGCGGTGGTCTCGCGGTTAAGGCGCTCAGTCCGGAACCGCGCGACCGCTACGGTCGCAGGTTCGAATCCTGCCTCGGGCATGGATGTGTGTGATGTCCTTAGGTTAGTTAGGTTTAAGTAGTTCTAAGTTCTAGGGGACTGATGACCATAGAAGTTAAGTCCCATAGTGCTGAGAGCCATTTGAACCATTTGAACAGATAGGCCAATAATTTAGGAATTATCACATAGTTTCTGAGTGATGAGAGCAGGATAGCAGACGGGTATAAATTTGATTTTTGGAAAAAAAAATTAACATATAATAGGCAGAGACTTTCAACTTGCCGCTCAGCTTTGAATTTCAGGAAATGCAGTACCAGGAAAACTGAAGTTTAGCGATGGAGACGTGGAAGAATGGTCCAAGAGACCTGCAATACACAAATCGCTGTTGTTGCACCGAAAGCAGAAAATTTTACGATTGTACCAGTCAGTAATTGATTTGTGTTCGTCCTGGACTGATCGAAATACTACTATAACTAACATAATCTTGTTGAGAGAGTCCTGTTCACATAATTAAGATAATTCTCGTTTATTGTTCCGCCTCAGTTGCAACCGGGTCTTTCGCTTCACGTGGCGTACTTCATGACGAAGTAATTCACGAGTGAACGGCGTTCACCCATGAACAGTTTTGTTAGTCAGTTATAACTCTGAGGCGCAATGTAACTCGAGGCTCGAGGAATATATAATTTTCTGTCAGTTCTGAATTAGTCGTTTCTTTTTTTTTTTTTACACAAAATGAAGTAACGTGGAAGTGAGATCATTTTATTTTCAATCACTTAGCAGGGTGTGCATTTTTTTTAGTTACAACGTAAAGCTGCGATGATGCTGACGCTCTGTTGTGTGATTTAGGGTTTTTTGGTGGTTATCGAGGCCTACGGCGGTGGATCAGTATTGAAAGCAATCGGATGCAAATTCAAGTGCCCTAGTTACAATTTTTATACTGGTTAATTATTTTTTTCCAGAATAATTTTATTTTACACCGCTAATAGCACCGTTTCGTCCGAAACAAGCTATATTTTAAATTATATGCTTTTCCGTTATCGGGATTCACTTTTCACTATCTTTTTAGAAATTACCATAAACTGCTTTTTTTGAAATTGGGAGTTACAACATTTGCAGAAAACAGAGAAGAATAATTTTAAGAGTATTACGTAATATTTCCTCTGTTGTGTTATGTACGTTTGAATTGATTACAATTCTAGAGTCGTCATTAAATGAACTAATTCAACTTGTTGTACAGTAGCCGGAGAAACTTACCATGCCTTCTTAGAGCAAACTCTGCCTGTTCTGCTAAAACATCTGCCGTTACAAAAGCAGCAAAATATGTACTTCATGCACGATGAAGCTCCTCCTCCAACGTATACAGGGAGTAACAAAAGATTAACAAAATATGTAACCAGTTATTCAGGAAATATTCCTCTCACATAGAGGAACAAATTATGTTATATCGTGTAAAACAGCCACAAAAAAATGTTTCGCCCGCTGCGTAACATTTTCCTAAATGACGTGTCCAAAACATCCTCCATTAGTAAGGATATAATGCATCAACGCGCCGTCACATTCAGTCCCCGATGCGCTGATAAATCCCTTTGGAACTGCATGTTGTTTCACAGTCTTCCACAATCCTCGTAAGTGCACGAAGTCTCTGTACATTTTGTAGCATCGTTCCGTACAAAAGAGCTTCCAAATGCCCCTCATAAATAAAAGTCCAGTGGGCTTAGGCCCAGAGGAATTAGTCCACATCTACCTACCCATCTGTCACGGGACCTGTTATTCAGAGCACTGCGAACACTAACACTGTGTGTGGAGCAGCTCCATCGTGCATGAAGTACACGCTTTGTTGCTTTTGTAAATGCAAATGTTTTAGCAGAACAAACAGAGTATACTCTAAGAAAGCGTGGTAAGTTTCTCCACTGAACCTGGGCTGAAGAAAATGAGACACTAAAAGCGGTCACCGACGATGCCAGCCCAAACGTTGACTGCAAATCTTTGTTCATGAAGTGATTCGCACAATGCTGTGAGGATTCTCAGGAGCCCATAATAAGGAATAGCAGTGGACCTTAAATTGAACCTTGTAGGATTCTCCCTCTTGTCACAAAACTTTTTTCTCCTTCTAACATTGTTTGAATTATTCACCAAAGCTTTTTGCATTCTGTTTTTAAGTGTGACTGAAACCCATTGTATTTCCCATGATTAATGTGATTACGAAGAGAAGTAGAAAATGAGATCTAACATGGAAATAAAGTAGGTGTGGAAAGACCGACTGGTTGAAGCAAATATAGAACTTTAGTTTTCAATATCCAGTATTTTTGGGTATTTGTTTGGTCTCAGATATAACAGGTTAACAGGCGTATCAGCTTGCCATAGCAGCGGTGCTGAAATTTTTCGTTGTCAAGTAAAACCTTTTTAAAAACGATAATGTTCATTCGTAAATTCTCCATTGCTTTGAAATATTGGATTGTTATAAAAATTTCGACTGCGATGAGCACAATTTTATAACAAAGCCTATCGTAGGACACTAAAAAGAAACACATGACCTAAGGATCGGTGCAGTATTGAGACCATAATGTATCTGTTGCTTTGTGGCGTGGCCTGTTAGAAGGTGCATTACGCAGGAATTGCACCTACGTGGTCTGTATGGTAGTTTCACAATTTCTTTCTTAAACATCAGCTGTACTGCAGAATGGTATCATCACTAGTTCGAAACTACTTTACGAAGTGTGCCAGCAACGAATTACAGTTGTTCATTTGCTTTACAAAATTAAAAACGGGAGGACGCACAACAAACTTGCATCACCATATAAGACGAAAACACCCACAATGTTGTATGTATGTATGTATGTTCTGAACTGGGGACCTAGAAACGACGGAGGCGCTTCGTTCCCGCTGTAGCCCTCTAGTGGTACACAACCCCACCACATGCTACATCAGTCCACTCGCCTCACTGCCACCCCACACCGAACCCAGGGTTACTGTGCGGTTCGGCCCCTAGTGCCCTCCCCCCACCCCCCACCCCCTTCCCGGCAACGTCTCATTCCAGACGTCGTCTCATTCCAGACGTGTAACCCCAATGTCTGCGTGGTAGAGTAATTATGGTATACGCGTACGTGGAGAGAGTGTTTGCACAAAAATTGCCGACATAGTGTAACTCAGGCGCAATAAGGGGAACCAGCCCGCATACGACGTGGCAGATGGAAAACCAACTGAAAAACTATCCAATGGTTGGCCGGCACACCGGACCTCGACACTAATGCAGCGGGCGGATTCATGACGGGGATCGGCACACCTTCCCGTTTGGAAAGCAGTGCGTTAGACCGCATAGCTAACAGGGCGGGCTTTTCCACAATGCTACTCGGAAGAGAAGGTAAATTTAATTGATATGGCCATAATTTTATTGGCATGCTATAAACTTGTGCTAATAACCGAACCGTTAATTGTGTAGTTGCTGGTCACCATCCAAAACTGACGATGCAGGAAAGTCATCAACAAGTGACCTTTCACTCTCGGTGTCGCAGAGAATGTCTTCTTCACCTTCGTAATCTTTGCTGGAGACCCTGAGACCGATTTCTGCCGTTGGCTCAATCCCGTACTGATCGCAATCTTCTACTCCCTAACCTTCATTAGAATTTTTCAACAATTGTTCAGAGGCTACCTTTATTAGTAAAAATAATAGCAATAAAATCCTGGAAATCGATTATTTCAGAAACCGGTTATTTCTGAGTGGTTTTGACGTCAGGTTAAATTGCAAACGAAAAGAACCGTTGTAACCTAAAATCGGTTGCTTCACCAATGACCGCCGTCTCCAAAGCAAAGTCTTTTAGGACCCATGAACATATAAGACATTTTGTTTCTCTGTATGTGTGTAATGTTTCCTTGAAGTTTGGCCTTATCTTTTTGTTACATCCTGTATGAGAAACTATAGTTGAATTAAGAGTGAGCCTTGCGAAAATCGACTTTCTTATAAATATTAGTACCTAAGGTTTGGAAGGTAATTTTATGTAATTTGCCACCATTACCTCGAAGGACAACTGCGGGCTCCTCTCTAGTAGAGAGGGATGTGGCCGTTGGTTTAATTTTGGCAGATGGTGTTTTCTGATGACATGATGGGCACAAATTCGGGCGGATTCTCGGCAGCCCATAATGAGGGATAGGAGCGTACCCTAAACTGAACCTTGTTGAATTCTTTTCGTGATTCATCCCTCGTCACAATTTTTTTCTCTTCCCGACATTGTTTGAATTATTCAGCACAACTTTCTGCATTCAAAAACTGGGTTATTTCGGAAATCAGCCTTACGCAAACACAACTAGTATATTTTTATATTTCCCCAGACATGTTTCGACACCCATGCGTCATCTTCTGTGGATTAACTTTTATTTTCTGTAAAGTACAATATCACATGTGTAATAATTTAACTACTGCAGGCCTAAGAAATACAATATTTGTAATGTGGTTCGTTTTGTTTGGACACTCACCTTAAAATAACATCGCTAATTGAACTGCACTATTAAAATTAATTAATTAATTAATTAATTAACAGTTTAGTTATCGATGTAATTTTAAGGTGAGTGTCCAAACAAAACGAAGCACATTGCAAATATTGTATTTCTTAGGCCTGCAGTAGTTAAATTATTACAAATGTGATATTGTACTTTACAGAAAATAAAAAACCACAGAAGATGACACATTGGTGTCGAAACATGTCTAGGGAAATATAAAAATAAACTAGTCGTGTTTGCGTAAGGCTGATTTCCGAAATAAGCCTGTTTTTAAATCTCAAACACGGAAGAACGAGTAGAGGAGCTTCAAACCTTAGTAAAATGAGTATTTCTGCATTCAGTTCGTTAAGTGTGGTTCAAACCAGCTGTGTTTTCCGTGGTTAATGTGATTCTGAAGAGAAGTAGAAAATGAGCTCTAACACGAAAAAAAAGCATTTCTGGATCAATGTGTATACAGGGTGTTACAAAAAGGTACGGCCAAACTTTCAGGAAACATTCCTCACACACAAATAAAGAAAAGATGTTGTGCGGACATGTGTCCGGAAACGCTTAATTTCCAAGTTAGAGCTCATTTTAGTTTCATCAGTATGTACTGACTCGCGACTGGGGAAGACCTAGAACGACGAGGACATCTGCAATGGACGAGGCATTTCTTCGTGCAGTTGACGATAACCCTAATCTCAGCGTCAGAGAAGTTGCTGCTGTACAAGGTAACGTTGACCACGTCACTGTATGGAGAGTGCTACGGGAGAACCAGTTCTTTCCGTACCATGTACAGAGTGTGCAGGTACTATCAGCAGCTGATTGACCTCCACGGGTACACTTCTGCGAATTGTTCATTCAACAATGTGTCAATCCTCATTTCAGTGCAAATGTTCTCTTTACGGATGAGGCTTCATTCCAACGTGATCAAATTGTAAATTTTCACAATCAACATGTGTGGGCTGACGAGAATCCGCACGCAATTGTGCAATCACATCATCAACGCAGATTTTCTGTGAACGTTTGGGCAGGCATTGTTGGTTATGTCCTGATTGGGCCCCATGTTCTTCCACCTACGCTCAATGGAGCACGTTATCATGATTTCATACGGGATACTCTACCTGTGCTTCTACAACGTGTGCCTTTACAAGTACGATACAACATGTGGTTCATGCACGATGGAGCTCCTGCACATTTCAGTCGAAGTGTTCGTACGCTTCTCAAGAACAGATTCGGTGACCGATGGATTGGTAGAGGCGAACCAAATCCATGGCATCTACGCTCTCCTAACCTCAACCCTCTTCCATTTATGGGGGCATTTGAAAGCTCTTGTCTACGCAACCACGGTACCAAATGTAGAGACTCTTCATGCTCGTATCGTGGACGGCTGTGACACAATACGCCATTCTCCAGGGCTGCATCAGCGCATCAGGGATTCCATGTGACGGAGGGTGGATGCATGTATCCTCGCTAACGGAGGACATTTTGAACATGTCCTGTAACAAAGTGTTCGAAGTCACGCTGGTACGTTCTGTTGCTGTGTGTTTCCATTCCATGATTAATGTGATTTGAAGAGAAGTAATAAAATGAGCTCTGACATGGAAAGCAAGCGTTTCCGGACACATGTCCACATAACATATTTTCTTTCTTTGTGTGTGAGGAATGTTTCCTGAAAGTTTGGCCGTACCTTTTTGTATAAGATATTTTATTCCTCTATGTGTGGGTAAAGTTTCCTGAAACCATGGCCGCACCCTATAATAGCGGACCTAGGACTGAGCCTTGTGGCAAAACACTTCTTTCAGAATGTTAATACCTACGTTTCGGGACGTAATTTCGCGTCGTTCGCCACGGTTACCTCGAAGGGCAACGACCGACCCCTGGCTGCTGGCAGTGAAGGGCGTGGTCACTAGTTTTAGTTTGACAGCAGGGTAATGGAGCATGGCCGGGCTGCGTCGGCAGTTGCTCTAGGCAGGCAGGCAGGCGGGCGTGGGCGGCGGACCGCAGGAAATTGAAGCGGGCGGCGGGCGGCGCGGGCGTGCTCGCACAATGCGGCTGATAGCGGCCGCGCGCCGCCGACGGCGCCGGCGCCGGCCCGGGCGATAATCGCCGTAATTGCCCCCGCGAACGCGCGCGCCGCCGCCGTGTGTGCTGCCCGCGCGATGTATGGGGGTCGGCGGGCGCGCCAATTTCGGCTGTATACGCGCCGCGACAATAGCACCGCCAGTGGCAGCTGAATAAATATCCACATTATTTGTGTCGGCGCCACTGTGAGGAATTCCCGGACATCCGGCGGCTGATACGCCGCCCTGTATGTAGGCGGATATTAACCAAGGCAGACTTGTGGTTCGCGGAAGCGCTATTGTAAGGAGAAACGCAAATATGACAATAACCTCTCCGACAACGTCAGACGTGTTCACGTTTACACTACTACCGATGTGCGTGTAGAAGTGTATCTGCAAGCGTCAGCTGTCGAGTAACTGTTTCCTACTCTTAGGCTTCGCATCCGAATTTTTCCATGCACACTGTCATGGGTTTTATATTTCCTGTCACAGTATCTATCCTCTGTAGCAGTAGTATCAGCTGGAAGTACGACAATATGTTTGTGAACTTGTGCAAATGAAATTTATGTATCCCGCTGCAAGCTGTGAACTATGACGCTAGTGGGTGACGAGTAAATACAAAATACGAACGCGAACGCACAAAAGAGATATCACGATACCCAATTGGCTAGTTGTAAATTCTATACAAATTACAAAAATATTTGTATGTATTTACCTATGTTCCACATCTGCTCCTAATTCACTGGACCAATTTCAACCAAACTTTGTACACATATCATTTACTGCCTGGAAAGAATCGCTGAAGGGGGGAAAAAAAACCACCTATTGAAGGGGTGGACGTGAAGAAGCTTTGTACCACCACCACAATGCGAGAATACCCCTACTTTAGTCAGTCAGTGTTTGACAATGAGAGCACTTAGCGACGTGAAACAAACTTTACACGTAATTTCAATCATTCGGGAGACTTTTTCTCGCTGGCCGCCCCAACGAAACGATAAAAGGAAGTTTATCGCTTAGTACATTTTCGTTGCTACAGGCAGTAAAATTGCCATATCAAGCATGAAGTTTCAATTTATTACTTCTTAATTACTAACTCTATTCGAAACACTTTTGGCACACAGTATGAACGTCCGCTGAATGTACCTGGACAAACACATCATTATACAACAGATAGCCCTAGAGACATGACACCATGAACACTGAGATGCATGAGAAACTGCGCACCATGCATGACGTTTTTGTTTGTTACTTCTTCACTACTGGCTCTATTTACAATAAATTTCACAGATAGTAGGCATATATACCACCGGATGTACCTGCACAATTACATCCTCATACACTACACAGTTCAGGAGCTGAGGTTAATGAAACCGCAGCGTGAAATTCCTTAGACGTAGAGGAGTAATATATATACAAATACGCAAGAAGTAAGTTAAAAATACAGGGTGATTATAATTAAACTTAAACTTTCAAAACGCTGTGCAAATAACACCTCTGGTCACAATGACGTCAAATTGCAACGAAATACTATCGGTAAAGGGGGAAAACGTATGGCAGAAGAAAGAAAAATAGTGTGAAAACTGATCAATAGATGGTTCTGTTATGTGTCGGAATACGTAAATGAAAACATCTGTCATGCGCACGACTCATTGAAGTTGGTATAAACAATCCAGGTACACGGTTTTACCTCCTTTCGCGTCTGTGACGTCTGACCTGACTGTCTCAGTGCAGAATAGCTCTCTGCTTGTAAAGCTGTATTACAATAATGATGACTGTGCGCACGTTGCTTTGCAGAAATTACGAACACTGAAGGGTTGCTCCGATGATTGCCGTGGGTTTGGAGAAAATAATTCGGAAATTGGAAAAGATGGGTTCTTTTGGCGTGTAGCCTGGTACAGGGAGGAAACGAATTGATTCGATTTCAGTGGAAGCACTGGCCATAGCAATGCAGGAGGACGTGAGTGGTGGTGTGCAAAAGGGTAGTGCATGGAAAATCGCCCGAACATTGGACATACCCGTGAGCACTGTACGTAAAATCCTACGAAACATCTTCTTTGCTGTCCATTCAATGTTACCCTTCTGCACGAGTTGCTTCCTGTTGACCTGCCAGCATGAGATACCTTTGCTTTAGAATTTCTTGCTAGCATAGAATTGGACAATGATTGTCCGTGAAAGATTTTGTGGACAGACGAAGCCCACTTCCATCTGACAGATGTCAGTACACAGAATTCTCATATTTGCGCAACGGAAAATATACACGCAAATCAATCAGAACCTTTTCATCCCGAAAAGGTCACTGTGTGGCGTGGGTTTACGGCATCATTTATCATAGGACCATATTTTTTCGAACAGAAAGGTGCCTCTGGTCCTGTTACCTGCACCGTCACTGGTAAGCGCTATGAGTGTATTTTGCGCAACCACGTAGTTCCAGCTCTCCAACAGCGTGGATGTGTGGATGGGATCCCTTTTATGCAAGATCAATTTACAATGAAATGAATACCCCTACAGGCGGTGATATAAATCAACGGGGACAGTTGAAAATGTGTGCGCTGACCAGTACTCGAACCCGGGATGTCCTACTTACATGGCATATTTAAGCAGCTGCTGAAGCGCCATTTCGGAAATGCAATTACCAGCCGCCATTTCCCTACAGCCTGGCCGTCCCGATCACCTGATCTTAATTCGTGTGACTTCTGACTGTGGGGCTATCTGAAAGATGTTGTGTTCAGTGTTATGATTGCAAACTTAGCTGCATTGAAGACACGCATTGCCAAATACATTCTGAACGTGATCCCGGAAACACTTCGATCAGTTGTGGAACAAGCTGTTTCTCGATTTCAGCTTGTTGCAGAAAACGGTGGGCAGCATATTGAACATGTTTTACGCCTGTCCCACGGAAATTAATAATCCGATTTGATTTTGATTGAAGCGTTTTATGTGGTTTTTTGACCTCAGGACAATTAAAACCGAATTTTCCTATCCGATAGGTCCTTGCCGTAGTGGATAGGCTTATGTAACAAAGAGTATCACACCTGTACACCCATGCACGCTTAGTAGTACAGTTTGTTTAACGTCAGACGTACGCATTAGGCATTGTTGTATGATTAATTTGTCATTTGTAGTCAACCACTATTAAATTACGATGCTTACAGCGCCATCTATTGCTATATTTTGTAACTATTTATGTTTCTTCTGTCATACGTTTTCTGTCTTCTCCGATAATATTCCGTCGCAATTTGACGTCATTCTCATGAGTGGTGTTATTTCTTCAGTGGTTTGAAAGTTTAACTTTAATTATAATCACCCTGTATGTGAAATACATTTTACTTGCGTGTATGTGGGCAGAGGCATATATAAAAGGCTCATCCTAAACCCGTGGAACGATTTCATTCAAATCTGGAACACATATGAGCTGCAATCTGGAAACAAATACTGTAGAGATAAGAATTACCAGTCTTCTAATGTGGTGAGTGTGATAACAAATAGAGAGAGGAGAACTAGGAGAAGGACAAACAGCGAGGGGGAAGGAAGAGATAGGCACAGGTAGGTGGAGATGGACAGCACCCAAAGGGAGAGCAGGAAATGGACAGTGAAAGGAAAGAGGGGGAGATGAGCAGATACAGAGGGAGGAAGAGATAGGCAGAAAGATCGGGAGGAGAAGTTGGACAAAGAGAGATAGAAGGTGGATGTAGGCTAAGAGAAGACTGGAATAAATACATACTCTGGCAACGCAAGCTATTAGTAAATATATAACATGTTCTTTCTTTAAAATGCGCTCGAATTTTCCACATTGGCTGTGTTATGATCACAGTCGTTTAGTTAACACTGCCAGTTGATTTTCGCACTGTACCATTTTCAAGCGCGTACACATAAACTCGTAATTTTAAATAGCAACGCTCTGTGGGTGTATAGTGCGTCCATCTGTTATTTAAATATATAACAAAGGCAATATTCCCTGCACATCAGCATTGTTTGGGTATCTTGCGACTGCAGTTTTATAAATGACAGATACACATTGTATACATCCAGAAAGGTAGCTATGCAAATTGGGAAACTAATAAGTTGCTTCTTGAAACTGGCACGCCACCAGTATCAGCTGATGGTACGAAATAATGACTGGGATCATAATACAGCCAAGGTCGAGAATGGAATAGTCTTTTGTTAATTCTGTGGCTGTGGAACTTATATCTTTTAATAGACGCCGTACAAGCCCTGTTATGGGACACAAGGCTACACATTATTTTATTCTAGTCTGTAGCTAGGATTTTGTGAAGCTACAGTTTAACATTGCTGGAAAAATCTGAACCTTTGACCTATTCAGTGAACACACCACTCTCCATATGAACATGTGAAATATTAAGATAAGGTTCTCCAGTGGGAACTAATTACCATCTGAATTTAACCAGGGGTGGCCCAAGCAAACATGAAATATAGGTACCATAGGTCACAAAATTATATTAATATAAACGGATTTTATTGTTCTACAAAATGAAATCAGACACCACAGACATTTTCTCAGGCAGATCCAGGCTGGTTCACCAACTTCATTTTTGTAGCAGGGAGGAAGACTCATGAGTGCACATTTGCAGACGTTTTCATTGATAGAAACGTGAAAGCACTCTCATAGAAGCAGAGAAGTTCAAATTTTCTCCCTGCTAAAAAAATTATTTTGTTGAACCAACTTGTATCTGCCTTTGAAAATGGCAATTCACAGGGTGGCGAAATACGTCCTCAACACTCAACGAGGCTTTTATCTGCACATGGGACATTGTCTCTGACAATGACCATCTGCCCAGAATACTAGCCTTAGGACACGACATTTCAGCTAGAAACATTTTTATGACCCTCTAAACATTGGATGATTGCACCCCTCATGTTCCGAAAGTCTCCAAGCAGGCCTATCTCCCAAAGAAGCGTTACATATAACTTTCACTGAAGGGATGTGAAACTGAGAATCACTTACCTTGTTTGAAATCATTTGTGTTTCCTTAAACAATATTTTCATTTTGAAGTGTCTGTGGCAATTCTAATTTAATTTGTGTAATTCAGTTTGGATAGACGGCTATTAATTAGGTTATGGAGCAGTTTTTGAAAAACTATCTTTTGACACTTTCTCATGAGAAGCATCTTTGCTTTTAACTTTCTCCACTTTCATAGATAAATAAGTCCAGGATAAAGACATAAATATTTGAAAGCCAAAATAGAACGACTTGGAGTAATGTACATGCAACAGAAATAGCTCTTCAAAGATATTCATCGAAACTATCTGCATGTGTTCTAAATGTTTTCACCCACTCACGTTTCTCCCATATTTTTTGGAATCCAGCTAAGAAAGTAGTAGGAAGCTTTCCCATTAATTCGACTGGCTGTATGCCCTGTTGATCTTTATTCTATTTTAATTACAGTGACAATCACGTCGAGACTCCATTTTTTTACCTCATCGATTATTTCGTTTTTTCTTCTCTCCTCTAGGAATCCTGAACAAGCCTTCCCGTTTCTTGCTGAATAAATGTCAGATTTAAATTGTTTAGGAATTTGAACAGAGTGGCTGCCTTGAGCTGCCTGAGCTTCGAATTATCATATATAGGCTCTTATTTTATTCAATTTTATTTTCAATGTTTTGATTATCCATTGCTTTTGTCTTATTGAAGCTGAATTTCTGGCCTACTTTCGGAGTTTTTCTATAAGTTTTCCATTATTTGTCGAGATTTTTCTGCACTATATCAGTCAGATCATCAGCAAGATGAAGTCGGTACCTGGTACGTTCCACGAAGATGTAAGCCTTCTTTTACAAAATTCAGCTTTTGAAAAACATATTTAGTGATATGAAAACTTCTTTCCTGACATCTGTTTCCACGTTGAATATCCCAATCTCCTGATGCATTGTGGATATATTTATGGCCATCTTAGATTGTGTTTAGAGTGTATGTCGTCTCTAGCAAATGTATTGAAACCAGTAAGATCCATTTGGCCGTCTGGTCGAATCGTGCAGTATTATTTGTGGGACATTCGTATGTGACAGTGGCGCGACGTTAAACAACATGGTACACGAGGGATACATACTAGTCGTCAAGTTTCTTATCGACCACGTGTGAGCACCACAACTCTTTGATATCTGAGCATGACATCCAAGAACAGTAAATGGACTTCCTGTACCAATGTGTGTTATCCCATACCACTGGTCTGAGAATAGCACCATCTAGACTAAGGTTTACACTCCCAGGTATAGGCTGTCGTTAACACCACAACTCAAACGGCTGCCTTTGGGGTGTTACACCAAAGAGCCATCGTCGGCGATTTAGGTTGTGATCTCATCCTTCCAGTTTTCTAGAGAGGCACGGAGTTTCACACCTGGCATCATCCTACAGGGAGCCATAGTGTATGATTTCTGGTCAGTGTCTGAGGGAATCGGACAGTGCACAGCCATCCTGCATCCTCACATGATACTCTCATAAGGCAGTACATTTTTCAACAGGACAATGTTCGTCCAAAGTTCTGTCTGCGGCATGTTAAGGTACTTCAGTAGCCAGCAAGAGTCCAAAACCTTTCACAGACTAGCTCGGACGTCAACACCGTCGTAGTGGCCATAGCCATTGTGTCAACGACCAGTTACAACATTTGTGGGACAGCCCCAGGAAAGAGCAAAACCACTTTATGACAACCCGTCCAACAGAATACTCACATAAATCCAGGCCACATAGAGCGCAACGATGTACTGATAAACGGTCTTCCATGTTCTTTCTGAATTTAACTGGGCTTTCTAATTTTTCCAATAACAT